>NW_028227256.1:34807930-36007930 GCF_978045245.1 Mus caroli | reverse complement strand
TGGTAGTGATTGCTCCTCTCAGATTTCTAAGCCTGGAATTTTCTCTCCATCTCTCCCTCTGTCAGTCAGCCTGGCTGTAAAATTTAATATCATTGATTTCCTCTATTGTTTTCCTTTTCATCATTTTATTTTATTATCTTTTTATATTCTTTAAATTTAATCTGATCATTTCCCCCCAACTCCTTCAAGCAGTTTTCATTTCATTCTCTTTCACATATAGTCATTTGCTGCTAGAGATTTCTTTTCCACGCTCCATTACAAATAGTAATGCATTTTGTTACTTCAGAATACTTCTTTTGTTGTTGTGACTGGGATGTATGCATGTGTGTTCACATATGCATGGATACACTCACTCATGCATGCATGCTTTGAGGCCACAGGTCAACACTGGATGTCTATCTCGATTGTATTCCACCCCATCATTATTATTATTATTATTACTATTTGTGTGTGTGTGTGTATGATGTGTATAGGAGTCATTTCAGAACACTCATGTGGCAGTCAGAGGATAACTTTATAAAGTTGGGTTTTTCCTTTCACCTTTACATGATTTCTGGGGATTGAATTCAGGTCTTCCGGCTTGCAGGACAGGTGCCTTTACCCACTGAATCCTGTCTGTGGCCCTCATTAACTAGAAGAATGGTCTCTTGATGAATCTGGAGCTCACAGTGTTAGCCAGCCAGCGAGTGCTTGAGATCTGCCTCTCTGTGACCTTAACTGTTGAGGTTTTAGATGCCCACTGCCATGCTGGCTTTGACCTTAGTGGTACTGGGCTTATAGATGCCTGCTACCATGCTGACTTTGACGTTGGTAGCCTTGGGGTTACAGACGACTACTGCCATGCCGGCTTTGGCCTTGGCAACCTTGGGGTCTGGATTCTGGCACCCATGCTTCTGCAGCTCGAACTTTATCCACCCAGTTGTCTCTTCAGCCCCATGCTAACTTCTAATTGCCTTTCTCCTTTCACACACAGAACACAGCTTCGTTTCCAAATATTCGTTCTGAACATTTTTAGATATTTTATTATTAATCAGTATTTCAATTCTGTTGGTGTCAAAAAAGATGATTTTATTCTTCCAACACTTTCAAAACCTATTGAGACTTTTTAAAGTGGCTTATTACATTTTCCATCAATGTATTCCTGATCCCTCTCTTTCCCTTTGTCCCTCCTCACTCCTGCCTTGTCCCCCTCCCCCTCCTCCCATCCTTCCCTCCCTTCTACTCTCCCTCCTTCTATCCCTCCTTTCTTCCCTCTTTTGCCCCCTCCCTCTCTCCCTGCTTCTCTCTCATGGCCACCTTGCTTTATAGCATCTAACCGTAAAGGTGCTCTGTCCCTGTGTCCTGGACTACAGCTGTGAGTTCAGCCTTTCCTCCCGTATTTTTCTGGGCTCTTTTGTCCCAGTGACAGAGTGCGCTAACACTGATATACAGGATGACTCTTTAGATGTTTCAACCCCCTTCTCATCACAAAATGCTCCTCCTTGTCCCCGACAGCATTTCTCAGCATTTATCTTGACAAATTAATATAAGCGCTCAATTTTTCTTATAATTAGTGATGGCAGGATCTCTCTTACTGCATTCATTGGCTTTTCACTCCTCTGTGTCTTTATTTTTAAAGTGTGTGTCTAATAAGTATAATATAAATGAATCTTTCCCTTGTATCCAGCCTGACAAGTTACTTTTAATTGAAATGTTTAACCAATATCATGATTTGTTTTCTATTTATTCATTTTATACCATCTGTTTGGTATTCCTTCTCCCCTTCCTTTCTTGTTTGGAATTAGTTGAAGAGTGTTTAGTATTCAATTGTATCTCCTCTACTGACCTTGAGATTTTAGCAGTTAATATGAAAATTAATGTATATATGGCCAGCAAGATGACTCCAAGGTTAAGACAGTGTCATGCAAGTATGATAACCTGCATTTGGTATCCAAAACTCATATAAAAGTAAATGAAGAGAACAAACACCTCCTTCCCCCTCTCATGTGTGTGTGTGTGTGTGTGTGTGTGTGTGTGTGTGTGTGTGTATACACATATACATTTATATCTCACAGTCTATGGTTAATATTTTACTTCATATAAACATGTAAGAATCTTCCATATTCTTCCTTTCCATATTTGTGCTACTTTTCTATATTTTTTTCAGATAAACATTTTATTTATTTTTCAATTGTTCTCATTTATGTCAATAAAATACCTTTTACTTATATTCTTTTTTTAATTTTTAATATTTTTATTACATATTTTCCTCAGTTACTTTTCCAATGCTATCCCCAAAGTCCCCCATAGCGCCCCCCACTTCCCTACCCACCCATTCCCATTCTTTTGGCCCTGGCATTCCCCTATATTGGGGCATATAAAGTTTGCAAGTCCAATGGGCCTCTCTTTCCAATGATGGCCGACTAGGACATCTTTCGATACATATGCAGCTAGAGACAAGAGCTCCGGGGTTCTGGTTAGTACATCATGTTGTTCCAACAATAGGGTTGCAGATCCCTTTAGCTCCTTGGGTACTTTCTCTAGCTTCTGCATTGGGAGCCCTGTGATACATCCAATAGCTGACTGTGAACATCCACTCCTGTGTTTGCTAGGCCCCAGCATCGTCTCACAAGAGACAGCTATATTTGGGTCCTTTCAGCAAAATCTTGCTAGTGTATGCAATGGTGTCAGCGTTTAGAAGCTGCTTATGGGAAGGATCCCTGGATACGGCAGTCTCTAAATGGTCCATCCTTTCATCACAGCTACGAACTTTGTCTCTGTAACTCCTTCCCTGGGTGTTTTGTTCCCAATTCTAAGAAGGGGCACAGTGTCCACACTTTGGTCTTCATTCTTCTTGAGTTTCATGCATTTAGTAAATTGTATCTTCTATCTTGGGTATCCTAAGTTTTGGTCTAATATCCACTTATCAGTGAATACATATTGTGTGAGTTCTTTTGTGATTGTGTTACTTCACTCAAGATGATGCCCTCCAGGTCCATCCATTTGGCTAGGAATTTCATAAATTCATTCTTTTTAATAGCTGAGTAGTACTCCATTGTGTAAATGTACCATAATTTCTGTATCCATTCCTCTGTTGAGGGACATCTGGGTTCTTTCCAGCTTCTGGCTATTATAAATAGGGCTGCTATGAACATAGTGGAGCATGTGTCCTTTTTACCGGTTGGGACATCTTCTGGATATATGCCCAGGAGAGGTATTGCTGGATCCTCCGGTAGTACTATGTCCAATTTTCTGAGGAACCGCCAGACTGATTTCCAGAGTGGTTGTACAAGCTTGCAATCCCACCAACAATGGAGGAGTGTTCCTCTTTCTCCACATCCTTGCCAGCATCTGCTGTCACCTGAATTTTTTATCTTAGCCATTCTGACTGGTGTGAGGTGGAATCTCGGGGTTGTTTTGATTTGCATTTCCCTGATGATTGAGGATGTTGAACATTTTTTCAGGTGCTTCTCTGCCATTCGGTATTCCTCAGGTGAGAATTCTTTGTTCAGTTCTGAGCCCCATTTTTTAATGGGGTTATTTGACTTTCTGGAGTCCACCTTCTTGAGTTCTTTATATATATTGGATATTAGTCCCTTATCTGATTTAGGATAGGTGAAGATCCTTTCCCAATCTGTTGGTGGTTTTTTTGTCTTATTAATGGTGTCTTTAGCCTTGCAGAAGCTTTGCAGTTTCATGAGGTCCCACTTGTCAATTCTCGATCTTACAGCACAAGCCATTACTGTTCTATTCAAGAATTTTTCCCCTGTGCCCATATTTTCAAGGCTTTTCGCCACTTTCTCCTCTATAAGTTTCAGTGTCTCTGGTTTTATGTGAAGTTCCTTGATCCACTTAGACTTGACCTTAGTACAAGGAGATAGGAATGGATCGATTCGCATTCTTCTACATGTTAACAACCAGTTGTGCCAGCACCATTTGTTGAAAATGCTGTCTTTCTTCCACTGGATGTTTTTAGCTCCCTTGTCGAAGATCAAGTGACCGTAGGTGTGTGGGTTCATTTCTGGGTCTTCAATTCTATTCCATTGGTCTATTTGTCTGTCACTATACCAGTACCATGCAGTTTTTATCACAATTGCTCTGTAGTAAAGCTTTAGGTCCGGCATGGTGATTCCACCAGAGGATCTTTTATCCTTGAGAAGAGTTTTTGCTATCCTAGGTTTTTTGTTATTCCAGATGAATTTGCAGATTGCACTTTCTAATTCGTTGAAGAATTGATTTGGAATTTTGATGGGGATTGCATTGAATCTGTAGATTGCTTTTGGCAAGATAGCCATTTTTACAATGTTGATTCTGCCAATCCATGAGCATGGGAGATCTTTCCATCTTCTGAGATCTTCTATAATTTCTTTCTTCAGAGACTTGAAGTTTTTATTATACAGATCTTTCACTTCCTTAGTTATAGTCACGCCAAGATATTTTATATTATTTGTGACTATTGAGAAGGGTGTTGTTTCCCTAATTTCTTTCTCAGCCTGTTTATTCTTTGTGTAGAGAAAGGCCATTGATTTGTTTGAGTTAATTTTATATCCAGCTACTTCACCAAAGCTGTTTATCAGGCTTAGGAGTTCTCTGGTGGAATTTTTAGGGTCACTTATATATACTATCATATCATCTGCAAAAAGTGATATTTTGACTTCATCTTTTCCAATTTGTATCCCTTTGATCTCCTTTTGTTGTCGAATTGCTCTGGCTAGGACTTCAAGTACAATGTTGAATAGGTATGGAGAAAGTGGACAGCCTTGTCTAGTCTCTGATTTTAGAGGGATTGCTTCAAGCTTCTCACCATTTACTTTGATGTTGGCTACTGGTTTGCTGTAGATTGCTTTTATCATGTTTAGGTATGGGCCTTGAATTCCTGATCTTTCCAAGACTTTTATCATGAATGGATGTTGGATCTTGTCAAATGCTTTTTCCGCATCTAACGAGATGACCATGTGGTTTTTGTCTTTGAGTTTGTTTATATAGTGGATTACGTTGATGGATTTCCATATATTGAACCATCCCTGCATCCCTGGGATGAAACCTACTTGGTCAGGATGGATGATTGTTTTGATGTGTTCTTGGATTCGGTTAGCAAGAACTTTATTGAGGATTTTTGCATCAATATTCATAAGGGATATTGGTCTGAAGTTTTCTATCTTTGTTGGGTCTTTTTGTGGTTTAGGTATCAGAGTAATTGTGGCTTCATAGAATGAGTTGGGTAGAGTACCTTCTGTTTCTATTTTGTGGAATAGTTTGTGAAGAACTGGGATTAGATCTTCTTTGAAGGTCTGATAGAACTCTGCACTAAACCCATCTGGTCCTGGGCTTTTTTTAGTTGGGAGACTATTAATGACTGCTTCTATTTCTTTGGGGGATATAGGGCTGTTTAGATCATTAACCTGATCTTGATTCAACTTTGGTACCTGGTATCTGTCTAGGAACTTCTCCATTTCATCCAGGTTCTCCAGTTTTGTTGAGTATAGCCTTTGGTAGAAGGATCTGATGGTGTTTTGGATGTCTTCAGGATCTGTTATTATGTCTCCTTTTTCATTTCTGATTTTGTTAATTAGGATGCTTTCCCTGTGCCCTCTAGTGAGTCTGGCTAAGGGTTAATCTATCTTGTTGATTTTCTCAAAGAACCAGCTCCTTGATTGGTTGATTCTTTGAATAGTTCTTCTTGTTTCCTCTTGGTTGATTTCGCCCCTGAGTTTGATTATTTCCTGCCGTCTACTCCTCTTGGGTGAATTTGCTTCCTTTTGTTCTAGTGCTTTTAGGTATGTTGTCAAGCTGCTAATGTGTGCTCTCTCTAGTTTCCTTTTGGAGGCACTCAGAGCTATGAGTTTTCCTCTTAGAAATGCTTTCATTGCGTCCCATAAGTTTGGGTATGTTGTGGCTTCATTTTCATTGAACTCTAAAAAGTCCTTAATTTCTTTCTTTATTCCTTCCTTGACCAAGGTATCATTGAGAAGAGTGTTGTTCAGTTTCCACGTGAAGGTTGGCTTTCTATTATTTATTTTGTTATTGAAGATCAGCCTTAGTCCATGGTGATCTGATAGGATGCATGGGACAATTTCAATATTTTTGTATCTGTTGAGGCCTGTTTTGTGACCAATTATGTGGTCAATTTTGGAGAAGGTACCATGAGGTGCTGAAAAGAAGGTATATCCTTTTGTTTTAGGATAGAATGTTCTGTAGATATCTGCCAGATCCATTTGATTCATAATTTCTGTTAGTTTCACTGTGTCCCTGTTTAGTTTCTGTTTCCATGATCTGTCCATTGGTGAAAGTGGTGTGTTGAAGTCTCTCACTATTATTGTATGAGGTGCAATGTGTGCTTTGAGATTTACTAAAGTTTCTTTAATGAATGTGGCTGCCTTTGTATTTGGAGCATAGATATTCAGGATTGATAGTTCCTCTTGGAGGATTTTTCCTTTGATGAGTCTGAAGTGTCCCTCCCTGTCTTTTTTAATGACTTTGGGTTGGAAGTCAATCTTATCAGATATTAGAATGGCTACTCCAGCTTGTTTCTTCCTACCATTTGCTTGGAAAATTGTTTTCCAGCCTTTCATTCTGAGGTAGTGTCTATCTTTTTCTCTGAGATGAGTTTCCTGTAAGCAGCAAAATGTTGGGTCTTGTTTGTGTAGCCAGTTTGTTAGTCTATGTCTTTTTATCGGGGAGTTGAGTCCATTGATATTAAGAGATATTAAGGAAAAGTAGTTGTTGTTTCCTGTTATTTTTGTTGTTAAGTTGGCATTCTGTTCTTGTGGCTGTCTTCTTTTAGGTTTGTTGAGGGATTACCTTCTTGTTGTTTCTAGGGCGTGGTTCCTGTCCTTGTATTGGTTTTTTTCTGTTATTATCCTTTGAAGGGCTGGATTCGTGGAGAGATAATGTGTGAATTTGGTTTTGTCGTGGAATACTTTGGTTTCTCCATCTATGTTAATTGAGAGTTTGGCTGGGTATAGTAGCCTGGGCTGGAGTTTGTGTTCTTTTAGTGTTTGTATAACATCCGTCCAGGATCTTCTGGCTTTCATAGTCTCTGGTGAGAAATCTGGTGTAATTCTGATAGGCTTGCCTTTATATGTTACTTGGCCTTTTTCTCTTACTGCTTTTAGTATTCTGTCTTTATTTAGAGCATTTGTTGTTCTGATTATTATGTATCGGGAGGTATTTCTTTTCTGGTCCAGTCTATTTGGAGTTCTGTAGGCTTCTTGTATGTTCATGGGCATCTCTTTCTTTAGATTTGGGAAGTTTTCTTCTATAATTTTGTTGAAGATGTTTGCTGGTCCTTTGAGTTGAAAATCTTCATTCTCATCCACTCCTATTATCCGTAGGTTTGGTCTTCTCATTGTGTCCTGGATTTCTTGGATGTTTTGAGTTAGGATCTTTTTGCATTTTACATTTTCCTTGATTGTTGTGCCGATGTTCTCTATGGAATCTTCTGCACCTGAGATTCTCTCTTCCATCTCTTGTATTCTGTTGCTGATGCTCGTATCTATGGTTCCAGATTTCTTTCCTAGGGTTTCTATCTCCAGTGTTGCCTCATTTTGGGTTTTCTTTATTGTGTCTACTTCCCTTTTTAGGTCTAGTATGGTTTTGTTCAATTCCATCATCTGTTTGGATGTGTTTTCCTGTTTTTCTGTAAGGACTTCTACCCATTTGATTATGTTATCCTGTTTTTCTTTAAGGATTTGTAACTCTTTAGCAGTGTTCTCCTGCAATTCTTTAAGGGATTTTTGTGCTTCCTCTTTACTGTCTTCTACTTGTTTACCAGTGTTCCTTTGTATTTCTTTAAGTGTGTTATTAAAGTCCTTCTTGAAGTCCTCTACCATCATCATGAGATATGCTTTTAGATCCGTGTCTAGCTTTTCTGGTGTGTTGGGGTGCCCTGGACTGGGCGAAGTGGGAGTGCTGGGTTCTGATGATGATGAGTGGTCTTGGTTTCTGTTAGTAAGATTATTACGTTTACCTTTCGCCATCTGGTAATCTCTGGGGTTAGTTGTTGTCGTTGTCACTGTTTAAAGATTGGAGCAGAAGCTGTGTTCCACTCACCAGCAGTCTCAAAATCCTGTGGCGGGGGTCGTGGGTAGCTGGCGGGTGTCAGCCGACCCTGCGCGCTAGCTACCCCGATGCTGGTCCGGCCGGAAGAGGCCTGTGGTCCTACTCAGGCCGGTTTTCTGCTTCCCTAACTAATGCAGTCTACTTTTCTATATTTTAACTTCAAATTTATATAGTCCATATGATATTTTCTTAATTTTTTTAATTTTAAAAGCAAACTGTATTGAAAGAAAGAAATGGTGCTATGCCCTTCAGTCCTCCTCTCTGTATTCATTTAATGAGCATTCGAGTTTTCATATGGTTTAGTTTTCCTTTGGTAAAATGAGCTTCTTTTAATTCACCTTATTTTCCTTCCATTAATTAATTTATTCACTTTACATTCTGATTGTAATTGCCCCTCTCCTCTTAGTCCCCCTTTTACTCTCTCTGAGAAGGAGAAGCCCCCCACCCCTATACCACCCCACCCTAGCACATCAAGTCACTGCAGGACTAGGCACATCCTCTTCCACCAAAGCCAGACAAGACAGCCCAGTTAGAGGAACAGGAACCAAAGGCAATAGATTCAGGGACAACCCCTGCTCCAGTTGTTATGGGGACTCACATGAAGACAAGAGCTACATAAGAGCTACATATGGGCCTAGGTCCAGACCATGCATGCTCTTTGGTTGGTGGTTCAGTCTCTGGGAGCCCTCAAGGGTCCAGGTTAGTTAACTCTGTTGGTCTTCTTATATAGTCTTTATCCCCTCTGGATTCCTCAATCGTCTCCCCAACTCTTCCCCAAGACTCCCTAAACTAATGTTTGGCTATGGGTCTCTGCATCTGTCTCAGCCAGCTGCTGGAAGCGTCTCAGAAGACAGTTATGCTAGGCTCCTCTTTGCAAGCATAACAGAGCAGAGACTGAAGAGGACGGCCAACCAATGACTGGCCCAACTTGAGACCTATCCCTTTGGCAAGAACGAATCCCTGACACTACTAATGATTCCCTTTCGTTCTCTTAAACATGCAGTACATTGAAATTTTTCTTTAGCTTCTGAGTAGTTTGAAAACATCTTATTTTCTCCCCCCCCCTTTTTTTTTTTTTTTGTTTTTTTGGTTTTTTGAGACAGGGTTTCTCTGTGTAGCCCTGGCTGTCCTGGAACTCACTTTGTAGACCAGGCTGGCCTTGAACTCAGAAATCTGCCTGCCTCTGCCTCTGCCTCTGCCTCTGCCTCCCGAGTGCTGGGATTAAAGGTGTGCGCCACCACGACCGGCTAACATCTTATTTTCAATTTAGTGTTTTAAAGATAATTTCCAGTTATTCAGAAATTGTGCTGTGCTATACAAAGATGGGGCCCTTTTTACTTAGAACACCCAGGATCCGCAGAACTTATTAGGGATGGAGGGCTTGCTATGTTTCTTCGACTTTGAAACTTTTTTTTTGTCATTGTATTTTCAGCATTTTAATGAAGTATTTCCAGTCTCTTCTTCTAAAACCATAATCATCACACGTTAGTTTCTACATCCTGTCCATCTGTGGAGAGTCATATTTATTTGCTTATTATACCCACATGTTTGTTAGGACTCCTGAAAAAAGTGTGTAATAGCTTTCTAAGGTTGTTTGTCTTATGAATTCTCCCCTCTGTCATCTCTGCATCTCTGACGACCACTTTCCCTTGGTATCAGGCGATGCTTCCCATTTATAACCTATCTGGCGATTCTAGATTGCATGCTGTGCATTGTGGAGATAATATTGTAGAGAGACTGTATCGTCTTCCTTTGGGAGTGTTGAACATTACCTTGGCAGGAAATCCCTCTGGAGCATGGTCTGGCTTTACACTTCAGTATGACAGATTAGACTGGCTGTTACCTTATCCCGCAGCTTTTCCCAGGTCTCCACAGAGTGCCTAGGATTCCCCCACACCCTGAGTATGGTTTCTTCTCTAATTGAGTACCCCATGTTTCCCAGTGTAGGGTCATATCTGGAACCCCCATTTACTTCTCAGGTCCCATTACTTGGCTGGACCAGTACAATTTCCTTAGATCTTAGTGTCTGTTCACTGCCTCAGGGGCTCCCTATGCAGACTGCCAGGATGTTTTTCCCCAGGTAGTCAATCTCATTGCAACAGAGTAACATTTTTTCTTCCCTAGATGAGAACACTAGTCTTGAGGTACACAAGGGGAACTTACCCATCCCTAGGGTACCAAGCAGGTGCTCAGTATGGTCAAAGCACAGTTTATACCTGCTAAGATCATGGGCTCTTTAGTTCATTTATAATAATAATAATTATAATTATTATTATTATATTTTCTTTATTTACGTTTCAAATTTTATTCCCTTTTCTCATTTCCCTTCTGAAAACCCCCTATCCCATCCTATCCCCACCCCCCAACCTCCACCCAGTGCTCACTAACCCATCCACTCCTGCTTCCCTGTCCTGGCATTCCCCTACATTGGAGCATTGAGCCTTCACAAGACCAAGGGCCTCTCCTCTCATTGATGTCCCACAAGGCCATCCTCTGCTACATATGCGGCTGTAGCCATGGGTTCCTCCATGTGTACTCTTTGGTTGGTGTTTTAGTCCCAGGGAGCTCTGGGGGTACTGGTTGGTTCATATTGTTGTTCCTCCTATGGGACTGCAAACCCTTTCAGCTCCTTCGGTCCTTTCTTTAGTTCCTCTATTGGGGACCCTGTGCTCAGTCCAATGGATGGCTGTGAGCATCCACTTCTGTATTTGTCAGGCACAGGCAGAGCCTCTCAGGAGATAGCTATATCAGGCTCCTATCAGGAAGCACATGTTGGCATGCACAATAGTGTCTGGGTTTAGTAACTGGGATGGATCCTCAGGTGGGACAGTCACTGGATGGCCTTTCCTTCAGTTTATGCTCCAAACTTTGTCTCTGTATCTCCTCCCATGGGTATTTTGATCCCCCATCTAAGAAGGACTGAAGCATTCACATTGTGGTCTTCCTTCTTCTTGAGCTTCATGTGGTCTGTGAATTGTATCTTCAGTATTCCGAACTTCTGGGCTAATATCCACTTATCA
The DNA here is from genome assembly GCF_978045245.1 of Mus caroli. Lineage (NCBI taxonomy): Eukaryota > Metazoa > Chordata > Mammalia > Rodentia > Muridae > Mus > Mus caroli. The sequence continues at coordinate 35,996,870 of NW_028227256.1, read as the reverse complement.
GTGAGTGCATACCATATGTGTTCTTTTGGGATTGGGTTACCTCACTCAGGATGATATTTTCTAGCTCCATCCATTTGCCTAAGAACTTCATGAACTCATCATTTTTAGTAGCTGAGTAGTACTCCATTGTGTAAATGTACTACATTTTCTGCATCCATTCCTCTGTTGAAGGAAATCTGGGTTCTTTCCAGCTTCTGGCTATTATAAATAAGGCTGCTATGAACATAGTGGAGCATGTGTCCTTATTACATGTTGGAGCATCTTCTGGGTATATGCCCAGGAGTGGTATAGCTGGGTTCTCAGGTAGTACTATGTCCAGTTTTCTGAGGAACTGCCGAACTGATTTCCAGAGTGGTTGTACCAGCTTGCAATCCCACCAGAAATGGAAGAGTGTTCCTCTTTCTCCACATCCTTGCCAGCATCTGCTGTCACCTGAGGTTTTGGTCTTACCCATTCTGACTGGTGTGAGGTAGAATCTCAGGGTTGTTTTGATTTGCAGTTCCCTGATTATTAAGGATGTTGAACATTTCATTAGGTGCTTCTCAGCCATTCAGTATTCCTCAATTGAGAATTCTTTGTTTAGTTCTGTACCCCATTTTTAAATAGGATTATTTTGTTCTCTGGAGTCTAACTTCTTGAGTTCTTTGTATATATTGGATATTAGCCCTCTAACGGATGTAGAGTTGGTAAAGATCTTTTCCCAATCTGTTGGTTGCCGTTTTGTCCTATTGACAATGTCTTTTGCCTTACAGAAGCTTTGCAACTTTATGAAGTTCCATTTGTCAATTCTTGATCTTAGAGCATAAGCTATTGGTGTTCTCTTCAGGAAATTTCCGAGCCCCTGTGCCCATGGGTTCAAGGCTCTTCCCCACTTTCTTTTCTATTAGTTTCAGTGTATCTGTTTTTATGTAGAGGTCCTTGATCCACTCAGACTTGAACTTTGTACAAGGAGATAAGAATGGATCAATTTGCATTCTTCTACATGCTAACTGCCAGTTGAACCAGCACCATTTGTTGAAAATGCTGTCTTTTTTCCACTGGATGGTTTTAGCTCCTTTTCAAAGATCAAGTGACCATAGTGGGTTCTTTAGTTCTTATTGAAGGGCTCCTGCTGTATGTTACCCCCATAAATAGGCAAAGACAGTGAGAGACAGGGCAATTTGGCTCCATAATTGGCAGCTGTTGAGTGTTCCCTTGTTGCCTTGGTTACCTCAAACAAAAGGACCATCAGTCAAACAGCCAGGTGGACTACCCTCACACCAGTAACAGCTGTCCTGAATACTCCTTGGACACCTTGAGAAAACTACATAATAATTGCTGCGGAACCACCCACATCTTAAAGTCACAGCCCCATTCAGGGCTTTTCAAACACTGTGTAGCAGACTTTTTTCCCATAACAAACCTCACTGAACTCTAAGTGACCTTAGAACTTTTTCCAACAAGGCTAGAACAGGAACAATTCTTTGCCTGGTGGCCTAACAAGGCAACTGGCATGATTGGTGCAGATACAAACCTCTATTAGCGTGTGGTATAGTGCTGTAATTGGTTCAAACACCCACGTCTCTCACTACACAAGGGCACCATTAAAGCTCTTAGGAACTCAGCTGGAGACATCCTGCTGTGCTGCCTCCCCTGGGATCGCAACATTGGGTCCAATAAAAGGCTTCTTCTGTGTGGCCTTCAATACTTGCCTGCTTTTAGGAGCGCAGCACAGGCAGAGCTGGAAACGTGAAGGACACAGCAAGAAAGCAATAACAGGGGCGGCAGACTGGAGCCATAGTGCGCTGGCAGCTGGAGAGGATGAAGCTGGATTGTGAATAGCCAGGCACCAGAGTAGAAGGACCACAAGAGAGGGGATAGTGACCCCCCCCCCATTTTTGAGGGGTTTGCAAGGATCAAAGGGTCAGTGTTCAGGGGTGTGCCTATGGAGAGAAGTGTTCCACCACAGCTATATCCTAAGGTGCTGAGGACTGGAGCAGATATTGTATGCCCTCCTTCCCTCCCCTTCTCACCCTATACACACGGCAAGCTTGAGCTGTTGTTCACTAACGCACTTTGAGGCAGTGGCTCTTGGTGAGTCCACGGTGTTACTATCTCAGCTCCATAAACACCTTCCTTCCTCTGACCACACCGCTTCCCCCACCGCAGGAACACGTAAGTCTGCGATGTGACTGGGAACTGCCAGCTGCCTGAATCTCTGTTCCACAGTTGCAGATGTACTAGGTAAGGTAGCACACAATCTGAGGTAAGGAGGTGCCTTCGTGGTTGGCAGTATCAGGCAAGAGGCCAGGGGCCTCTGAGGTGCTAACAGAGGATGTTTACCTGAAGGAGCAGCTCAGCTAGGAGGAACCCAGCCCAGGTTTAAGTCTGTCAGGAGCCTACGAGGCTCTCCCTTGCAGGATGCTCCATTCTCACAAGCTCGGCTCCATTCTCACAAGCTTGTTTTTTCCAACCCAGCAAGTATTTGTCTCAGGCTTGAGCATGCTGCAAGAATCTGTTTTGTGTGTTGATAAAATCCTATGCCACTCAACCAGCCCTTATCCCAGTCTATTGGAAGGTAAACTTGTGGGACTTCAGAGACTTTATACACATCTGACCACTCAGGACCAAGCCAAGGAAAGGATCTCCATTGAGGAAGTCTATGTTAATCCCATTGTTTTTCTCTCTCTCCCTTCTTCCCTCCCCCGACTCTTGCTTTCTCCCTCCCTCTCCCCTCCCTCTCTCTGTCCTGTTCCTCTCCCTCTCCTTCCCTTAATAGACACATGCTCCTATCTCAACATACAACACCCACCACTCCTTTCCCCCCATGACTTCAGTTGAGCATGTCAGCGAACCATACCATCCTAAGGAATGAGGTGGCAAGTCGTGGACAGGGATGGACTCACGGGATTCCATGTATTCAGGTCCCAAGGACCTTGCTTGGGCTGTGGCTTCTCATGACCCAACTGCTGGTTCCCATTTCTTTTCCCCCAATGAGCCTCTTGTCCATTCTCTTCCATAAGTCATTGCCTATGACAATAGACCACCCTGGCCTCTGTCTTCTTTAACCTTGTACTGTGCCTCAAGTCTGCACCCCGCAGATGTTACCAACTCCATGAGACTAAGTCTGACTTGCCCTCTCAACTTCAAGCATTTATTCTGCCTTTGTGCCCCCATATTTTCCTGGATGGTGTTGGGTGTACAGTGCCGCTTAATAAATCACAGATAACCGATGGTGTGGCTAACAGACATGTCTCAATGGGTTCAAAATATTGATGACAAATCAATGGTTTATCAGCCAGACCTGATCAGTTTTACTTCTAATATTTGTACTTCCCCCACAAAAGGAAAGAAAATAAAACATTCTTGAGTGAGGGAGGAAATTATTAAAATAGGAATAAAGATGACATAAACATTAGTGACTTTTCAAAAAAGATCCAGAAGGGATCAGCTTCGGACCTCTGCCGCTGCTGGAAGCTCCCAGCCCTGCAAGCAAAGTTCACGGGAGTCTGGTAACTTCCTGAGGCAATGCCATTCCACTCATGCCTTGGAAGCGTGGCAGTTTCTCAATCGTTTACACTGCTTGCTAATTTGTAACTGAGCTCTGGGTTTTCCGATTCTCAATGGCTGTTCTACGCCAATTAATATTCTGTTTACTGAACCAAGGGTCACTGCTCATAGCTCTATGTCTTCTCTTAGTTCTTGCTGCATGCCACGCACCCCAGATTAGTTTCAGTTCGTCTGGAACCTGTGAAGTGGATTCACTCTTACCTTGCTTGAACCACCATTTGCCAACACTTCACAAAAGAATTGCTGTGGATTCTCCAGCGGCTGTGTGAGGTGGGTAATATCCTTCTCACGTCACAGACATGGGAATTATGGCTCTCAAGTCTCTTAGAGGATGAAGTAACACTGGACTTGATGCTCCTGTGAGAACCTTCACAGCACTGGTCAGGACCCCCACTCCAGGGTGGGGGAGATGTCTCAGTCTATAGAGAGCTTGTCACACAAGCATGAGGACCTGAGTTCAGATATCCAGCATCAGATAAAAAGCTGTATAAGGCAGCACACATTTGGTACACCAGTGTGGGAGAGAGGCCAGGTCAGGTATTCCTCAGGCTTCGTCTGAGTTGTGAGCTCTATGTTTGGTAGAAAACCTAGTCTCAAAATGCAGATAAGATAAGCCTGAGACAGACACCTACTTTTGAGCTGTAGCCTCTGTGTGCATATGTATATACATATGCACCTACATGTACATGTACTAACACATGCGAGCACACACATGTACATGCACACACATGTACAAGCACATACATACACACATGCAAACACACTCACACATACACACATGTGCACACACACACACACACACACCAACCAAGATAAGTTGGAGTAGTATGATACTGATCCCCACAGCTGAGAGATGTAGGTAGACCTGAGGCAAAAGAGCTCTCCTTAGGACACATTCCTTGCTCTCACCATCCTCCATTCAGTCCGTAAGGACTGAATGTGTAGTCTGTGTAGAGCCAAGATGGCTGACGGATGTTCCAGTTTATGTCTTACGTTGTTCTCAGTCTCAGCTGAGAGCGCGTCTCTTTTACAAAAGTTGCTCTATCAAAGGTTCAGAACCGAATCTTGGCTGTCTGGTTTAGGTACTATCTGCATCTAATGCACCCAAATTCATATTTATTAAGAAACTTACTGTCAATAAAGAGATATTTGGTGGTGGGACATCTGACAAGATCGTGATGATGAAGCCCTCATTAAAGAGCCCTCAAAGAGCTCCCTTTCCTTGCCAGTATGAGCAAGCACAGAGAAAAATGATGGCTGTCTATAAACCAGAAACAATCTAATTGCACCTTGATCTTAGACTTTCAGCTTCATGATCAATGAAGTTCTGTCATTTATAAGCTACCTAGTCTATGGCCTTCCATCACGCAGCCTAAATGGACAGAGGCCATACTCGTGCTTAAGAAAATCTTGTGGCTGCTTAACTTGTGTAAATTGTTTATCCCCCAAATCAGGGTACAGGTGGGACACCACTCCTGGGCCACGGACCCAACTAGGCAAAAGACAGGGACATTTCCAATAGAGGTGGAGATGGATGTTGGGAACGCCAAGCAAGTGATGTTCAACACTTGCTTGTGTTCAACACTTGTGTTTCTGAGTCTTCCCCTAAAGGCAATAACTGGGACCATCTGGGCAGTCGCTCTTCCAAAAGGCAAAAAAGAACCTGCCCTAACCAAATGGCTCTCCTTTGTCTCTGTGTCTTCTGAGTAAATGATGAGGAAGACGGCCATCTTTCCCTCTGAGGAGGTCTCCTAGCTTATGGGTAAACATGTTCACCTCAGAAGTCAGGAAACGGAAGTGCATGCCACACACAAATGCTTAGCCTATTCTACTCCTGCAGCAAAAATGCCACCACAGGTCCCTTTCTGGCCTTACCCTTCACAGTGACCAGAGGCTCTGACCCGAGTCATGCTTCTCAGATGAAGTGAATCACATAACAGGTGTCCATCCATCTCACATGGGCTATAGGGTCTCCTCTCCTAGATCTTTCCACACAGACTCACTCGAGTTGGCTTTATAGGTGATGCTCTTGAGTTCTCAAGGCAGGTTACCTGGCTGGGTGTCCCCTCCCAATATCCTTCTCAGTCCCTCACCTCAGGCCAATGGCCTATCCTCTCCATGCTTCCGCTTGCCTTAGCTATAAATAAACAGATGTAGTTGAAGTACTTAGCACAGACCTGGGGTAGCCACAAAGCAAAAGAGGCATCGGCTATTACGATCTCAACTCAGATTGTGACAATTAAATGAGCTAACACCCATGCAGCACTTAGAACAGCTACTGCCACAGAGCCAGTGCTCAATCAATGCTATCTCTGGCCTGCTTGCTGGCCAGTCTCACAACCGTGGCTGCCGATATGTCAATATAAAGGACAGTTAAGTGTGACTGTACTTGGGCTTCCCTAGCACAGCAGGCCTTGACTCAGTGGTCACCCAGGGAGCATTAGTAGTTCTGGGGACCTGGAAGAGTGCCCAGAGACTGATGGAAACATAATATTGTTCTGTGAATGAAAGTGGGTGTTTGAAAAGTTTTCCAGTAGATTCCAAAGGATTCCACCAGGAAGTCAGAGATGAGAACCTTGCCATAGGGAGATTAGTTGGGGGAGAGGCTACAACAATTAACACAGTAGGGATATAACTCATGAGAGAGGAGGTGCCTAGGGACTGTGAGTTCAGTAGAGAGGTGCACACAACTTGGAGAGTGCAGATATTGTCCCCTTAAAGAACCCCAATGGGCACCAGATGAAGGACAAAGGCGAACATAGACCCAGCCAAGGGCTCAGTCACTCCAGGGTAAGCAGAGCCTAGACCACTTAGCTTGCGCAGAGATTGATCTTTCAAAGCTGGGTGGAGAGGACGCAGTCCCAATCAGCTAATCTGTTGAGACTGGTACCCTACAAACAATACACCTGGCTCTGGCCAAGATAAAGTGTCTTAAGGGATGATTTCCCGAAGGCAAGCACTATGTCTCATCCACTGGTTTGTAGCTGCAGCAAATACTTACAACTTGGCAGGCGTTGTGCCCGGCGAATAAAATAAACACATCTCCTGCTTTGTGGGCCTAATTATCTAGATCAAGGAGAGTATAAAATAGGAGTGCTCCATATGGCCCCCTGTGTGCGGGCTGTGGGAGCTACTGGCTAACACGGTAGGCTGGGAAGCGCATGTGGTTAGAGAATACAGGTTCTAAACAGAACTGGCAGTCATCACACAGCGGCTGTCCTCCATGTGTCTGAATCTCCTTGAAGAACTTTTAGAATGACTGGATTCCAGTCCCCAGCCCTTGGCACCCTGCATAATCTAGGTGGGATCTGAGGATGAGAATCCTCCTGGCTCCAGCTCCATCCAGGATGCAGTCAGCTTCTGACAACCAGCTGCTCTGATACCTAGGGCAGAGCTGAACAACTGAAGGAAGGACTCCACAGGGACGGGACAAGGCAATGTGGTGGGGAGGGGTGGGGAGGGGTGAGACATAGCTGGGTCCTCAGATCCTCTAATATCTTCTATGGCTTCCTGAGTGTCCTGTCCTGATGATGTGTCAAGGGTAGAAGAGAGGAAATTTGGCACTAGGGCAGGGGAAGGGCTCTGAGTGTTTGAATTTTCCCATTTTGAACAAATTTGCCAGGCAGGACATGCTTTGAATTATTATACACAAAAGAATAAGAAGGATTAGGCTGTGCCCTTTAACCCAAGCGCTTCCAGGCTGGACTTGTTAACCTGAGGGTTTAATGCCAGGTGGCTTTCCTCCCCTATTAACTATCACAGGCTCAGAAGGCACCCCAAGTTTTAGCAGTGGGAGACCAGTCTCCAGAGCGGCCAGCAGTGCTAAGGGAGGAGTGAGTGATAAGCTCTGTTCGTCAGGCTGCGCAGGGCCTGTGTGGAAGGTAGTCTGCCGCCAGATGCGGTGCTCCCTCAAGTACCTCTCCAAAGACACAAACTGTTCCCATGGTAATTTGAGCCAAACAGAGGGGGAAGTGGCTCCTCGATGCACGGTCACTTAGACATAAGTATGATCTTTTTTACATAATTTCCTTTGACTGCATCTGTTACCACAGATCACACCCACCTCCGGAGCACACAGTTCTATTTTTTAAAGTGGAAATTGAAGGAAAGGGCACCTTTATCAAAATATCAAAATTGCCCCCCCTCTCTCTTTCTCCTCTCTCTGCTTGGAAGCCATCAGATTGATTCAGCTCAAAGCTAAATATAGGGATGTAACAATGATTTGCACAAGAGCCTTCGAAATCGCTTATAAGCGAGCAAATGGAAAATAGATTATCCAGCAACTACACGGAATAGCATTCAAGACAGCAGCCTAAATCCAGCCACTGGGAGGAAATGAGAGGTAACATACTTTCCCTCAGCCTGGCATCAGCCCAGCACCAAAGCAGGGTCACCTCAGATGCTGGGCACGGGGAACGCCATCATTGCTGTTTGGAAGAGTCTTGTGGGAGAGCTGTAGGGAGAAGACAATTCCACAGTGGGCCCTGAAGTGAGTTTTCTAAAAATCAGGCAGTTGACGAGCCACGGTCTGTTTGTCAGAGAAAACGAAGTTGTCACATCTCACAATTCTGAGGCTGTTGGAAAAGGCAGGCTAATGAACACAATGGAAGGCTAGGAAAAATGCTATAAAGCAGCCAGGACCAGAATCATAGTCAAACAACTCTCCCCATCACCCACCGCCTCCTCTAATTAGCCTGGTGTGGAGCACCAGGAATGCTCAGCCTGGCAGGCATCTCTGGCAGCATCCTGAGGCTGAGATGGAGAGGGTCCTGGCTTCTGTGTTATGTCCTAGGGTCCTACTCTATACAAGGTGAGGTCCAGGGATCAATGGGAGGTGATGACCAGAGTTTCTTATCTCCAAGACTGTGGATTTGCAAGCTGCTACCCTGCCCCACTTTCCCTACAGCTTATGAGCTGAGAAAGGTTTTCTATATCTCAGTTATTGTAAAGACTGAAAGGAAGCATGTTGTGATGCAGATACATAAGATTTGGGTGTGGGGGTCCATGGTGATGTTCTGTGGGAACATTTGTTTTCAGCCTGTCAGCCACCCCACGGCAACTGAGTCGTATAGTTGCTAGAGAGACTGCTCTCTCAGTCCTATAGAATATCTGGTGATAGGTTATACACAGTAGAGAAGGTTGCTCAGTTTAGTCCATTGTTGGAGGCAGAAAGATCAATAATAGCCCTATCCGATTGGCCTCTGAGGACAGTCTTCTGGCTGTGTCAGAATGTGGTGACAGGAACACATGTGAAAAGTTCACACACTGAGGATGACATAAGAGAAACCACGACAAGCAGATCAGAGGGCAAGTGCTCCTGTGACTAACCACTTTCCAGCATATTCTGTTCCTTAAAGAGCTACCATCTCCCTATATTGTCACACACAGGAGAACAAGCTCTCAGAACATCAACGTTGGATGCATTCAAGCCACATTGAACCACAGTACCTGCAAATATTGACCATGAGGCCATTTATATGTTCGCTGGCCCTGGGTCTGTCGACCCCATGCTTAGAACAGCCAGCACTTTCAGTTTTCTACCCACAGGCCCCCAGTGCTTCTATCTGCAAGATGGAGCTCCTCTCTGCTACTTATCAAGGGAAGCTAGAAGCCAGCTATCTACAGTGGCCCAGAGGCTTCTCCCTCAGTATTTTCTGAGGATTCTTAGTATAAGAAGTGGGGCCGGCAAGATATAGAAGGCAGATCTGGGTCGAAGGCCCAAATATGGCCCTCTCTAGCCACTATATCCCAGCCCAGAACCCTAAGGAGTCCAATAACTTGATGTCAACATTAGGCCATTTGGGTTGTAAGAAGGTAGGCATTTGCTTTTGAGTATGAGCTGTCCCTTACAAGGCTCATGTATTTAGATACTTGGTCCCTGGTTGGTGGTACTGCTTTGGGAAGTCATGGAAATCCCTGAAGGCTATACCGATGTTCTGAAGATTTTCCTCAGGTTCTGGTCTAAAATTCTTCGATTCCTGTCTGCTGTTATGACGTGAGAAGCACCAGCCTTATGTTCTCTATGCTATGAACTCTACCCTGTCTTCCTTCTCAGGACAGACAGCAGCCCTCTCAAACCATGAGCCAAAATAAATCTCCCCCCATAGAGAGAAGTATACCAAAAACCTTCTGGTGGCGTGCTGGTGGCTTCTTGCAGCTTCCACAGACTCAGCTGAGACAGACTCACTTGGAGTTTTGCTAAGACAAACTCATGTGATGAAGCAAGATAGGTGGTAAGGCAAGAGCTGGGAGGACATGTGATGCTTCGAAGGAGTATGAATAGGACTCAACAAACTGTAATGGAGGCTGGGCTGGCCTTGTAGAGTTAGCTGTGCAATGCTTCTTGGTCTCGAGTCTTCACTGGTCTCTGCTTTCCTGAGAGAGGGATAGCCGAGAACTTCTCCTGGAGTCCCTGGTGGTCCTGGTCCCTACTGGCGACTCATGCTGATTCTGCTGAGGCCTGGCTTTCTCTGCTAGCAGCTGGCTTTGGTGTATTTCCAAGACATCCTTCCTCAGTTTCATCCTTCATGGTGGTTGGAACGTACAGTGGAGGCTTCTGACGTCTTGGTGGAACAGGGAGCAGAGACCTCCGGAAGCTGGTATCACTTCCAGGCCAGGTCCCAGTGAAGCACTTCTGTTAGCTGGGGCTGGTGACCCAGAGGTTCCAGGTCATCCCCAAATAGCACCTCCAGCTGAGCCCAGGCTCAAACACATGAACCCAAGACAAACACTTCAGATCCAAGTCACACTCGGACACTACTTTTTTTTTTAACTTTACAAAGAGACGTGATTTATTTTAATCTTAGTTCTGGAGGTTCTCATATAAGATAGGGCAGCTCTAGGGGTTTGGCCTCTGGCAAGGGCAGTGCATAACAAAGGAGTGTGTGTAGAAGCAAATAATTCTTGAGCTGAAACAGAGGGAGCATGTGAGGTAGGCTATCACAATTCTCTCCAAGGATGGCTTAATGACCCACAGAACTTCTTTTGTGTCTTACCTAAGTGAGGTCCACTGAGGTTTCCAATGCCATCACCTTAGAGACATACGGGACTTTACATATAGACCTTGGAGGGGCACTCAGACTACACCTGAACCAGAGCAACAAAGATGTCTCGTCTTTATATGTCTATTAGTGAATATCTTCGGATACACACTCAGTACTTTACACGCACTATTTCATTACATGCTCCTACATCCAATGGGATAGATATCCCCATAACTCTCCATCTGTAGATAATGCAACTGAAACTCAGAGAAGGTAAGCCGTTTGCCTGAAGTCACACAGCTAGAAGTAAGCAGAGAACTGAGTTCAAGTCCCCCTGATTAGAAAACAGGTAGGCTTACTTTCTGCACAGCCTACATGTCAGCTTTGCCATTACTGGCAGAACAGAGGAATGACTACAAATGAAAACCCACAGCAGTTCCAACAGCTGGGGAGTGGCTCTCTTTGGAAGTCTGTGACAGGCAGCATCCAGTCTGACATACTAAAGCACACATTTCACTCAATGGTGGAAAATAGAGAACTTTTCAAAAAGTTTAAGCCAACTTGTCCACCACTCGGAATGAGAGGCAAGTCACTGTTTGAGTTCTAAATAGAATCCAGAACACTGCAAAGAGCCTGAGGTTCTGGGCTGCCTGTCCTACATTACTACACCCTGCGGAGTTCAGTTGCTGGGCACTCTTTGGTGGGAATTTTGGGAAACAAATCCCCGCGGAGTGTGACAGAGAATCACACAGGGTCAAGCAGAAGAAAGGCCCAGTGGAGAGGTTTTGAGTTTTTGTCAGGGTTTCCTTTGACGGGAGTGTGGACAGAGTACTGAAAAGCACTGTTGCCTCCAGGCTGGTAACCTGAGCTCTCGAGTCAGGAGGGTTGAACATTCACGGCCTCACTGGGTCAAGTTCAAGGCCAGCCTTGCCAGATTAGTGAGAAACTGTCTCAAAATAAAATGTCTAAAGGACTCTGGGTACAACTCAAGGGTTCAATGCCTACCTAACATGTTCAAGGCCCTGGGTTCAATCCCGGGACAGAAACAAAATGCTGTGACCTCCTGGGCACAGAAAATAGTGTGGGAGAGAAAGAATACAGAGAAGATGGTAGCTGTTCTGGAGGCTCGGTGCCTGAGATGAGCAGAGCACACGGGCAGCTGAGAAGAGGAGAGTCTGTGACAGCTGCACCCCACAGAGAGCCTGGATGGAGCTTGACAGAAGGAAAGGAATCTGAAAGTGCCCTCCCTGCCTCACAGCTGAAACTAAACATCTCCCGTCCTCTGCCTGAGGCTGCCATTTCTACCATCGGCCTCCTAGGTTCTCAAGCGTTCACCCCCTGGATTGAATTATCTCACTGGCCTCATTTTCTCTGGGGAGTCCTAAGTATACAAGCCCCGTCTGAACCTAGGCAACAGAGAAACGTTAAGATGACTGTAACCCTTGAAAATATGTGCCCATACATTGTTCTTGGGGGACAGTCTACAAGGGAACAGGATCCCCCAGGAAAGAGGAGCCATGAAGTTACAGAATCTGGGAATAGAAAGGTCCAGCTAGGGGGGATCCGTGTTACAGACATTTGCTGGTGGTGTTTGGGCTTTCATGGGACCTACCCTGAACCTGTTGGGCCTGGACCAATATTTCCAGAGAGTTCTGTGATCTTCACATAGCATTAGCTTCATCTCCTCTCACTGTCAGAAGCTGTGACAGCCTGACCTCCACTGGCTTGATCAAGGCAAAGGGGCTTTTTTGGTTAATGGACTTTGTCCCTCTGCTGGAGGTGAGACCAAGATGAGTAACACTGCAGCTCAGCACACCTGAAGAATGACACCCCTGAAGTATGACACACCTGAAGTACGACACACCTGCAGAATGACACAGTTCTCTCTTTCTTCCTTCTAGTTTTAGTCCACTATAATCCAAGAAGATGCAAGAAGTTACTTTGATGCTTTTGTGTTTGTTAAGACTTGCTTCTGGGCCTAAGTTTTAGAGAAATTCTCAAGGGCTGCTGAGAAAAAAATGCCCTCCACAGCTGCAGCTAAAGCTGCAGCTAAAGCGCTCTGCAACAGTCTGGATGGCTTGCCTCGATGAGACTTGCTTTTGTTTCTGTGTGGGTGACCTAACTATTGATTGGAATGAGCTGTGGTATTATTGTATACTATATATATTACAATATGTAAATTATATATTATACCATATTCTTTTTTTTTTTACTTTTTATTAGGTATTTTCCTCATTTACATTTCCAATGCTATCCCAAAAGTCCCCCATACCCTCCCACCCACTCCCCTACCCACCCATTCCCACTTTTTGGCCTTGGCATTCCCCTGTACTGGGGCATATAAAGTTTGCAAGTCCAATGGGCCTCTCTTTCCAGTGATGGCCGACTAGGCCATCTTTTGATACATATGCAGCTAGAGTCAAGAGCTCCGGGGTACTGGTTAGTTCATAATGTTGTTGCACCTACAGGGTTGTAGATCTATATAGCTCCTTGGATACTTTCTCTAGCTCCTCCATTGGGGGCCCTGTGATCTATCCCATAGCTGACTGTGAGCATCCACTTCTGTGTTTGCTAGGCCCTCGCATAGTCTCACGAGAGATAGCTATATCTGGGTCCTTTCAGCAAAATCTTGCTAGTATATGCAATGGTGTCAGCGTTTGGAAGCTGATTATGGGATGGAACCCTGGATATGGCAGGCTCTAGATGGTCCATCCTTTTGACACAGCTCCAAACTTTGTCTCTGTAACTCCTTCCATGGGTGTTTTGTTCCCAATTCTAAGAAGGGGCAAAGTGTCCACACTTTGGTCTTCATTCTTCTTGAGTTTCATGCGTTTAGCAAATTGTATCTTATATCTTGGGTATCCTAAGTTTCTGGGCTAATATCAACTTTTCAATGAGTACATATTGTGTGAGTTCCTTTGTGATTGGGTTACTTCACTCAGGATGATGCCCTCCAGGTCCATCCATTTGCCTAGGAATTTCATAAATTCATTCTTTTTAATAGCTGATTAGTAATCCATTGTGTAAATGTACCACATTTTCTGTATCCATTCCTCTGTTGAGGGGCATCTGGGTTCTTTCCAGCTTCTGGCTATTATAAATAAGGCTGCTATGAACATAGTGGAGCATGTGTCCTTCTTACCGGTTGGAACATCTTCTGGATATATGCCCAGGAGAGGTATTGCAGGATCCTCTGGTAGTACTATATCCAGTTTTCTGAGGAACCGCCAGACTTATTTCCAGAGTGGTTGTACAAGCTTGCAATCCCACCAACAATGGAGGAGTGTTCCTCTTTCTCCACATCCTCGCCAGCATCTGCTGTCACCTGAATTTTCCATCTTAGCCATTCTGACTGGTGTGAGGTGGAATCTCAGGGTTGTTTTGAGTTGCATTTCCCTGATGATTAAGGATGTTGAACATTTTTTCAGGTGCTTCTCAGCCATTCGGTATTCCTCAGGTGAGAATTCTTTGTTTAGCTCTGAGCCCCATTTTTTAATGGGCTTATTTGATTTTCTGGAGTCTACCTTCTTGAGTTCTTTATATATATTGGATATTAGTCCCCTATCTGATTTAGGATAGGTAAAGATCCTTTCCCAATCTGTTGGTGGCCTTTTTGTCTTATTGACGGTGTCTTTTGCCTTGCAGAAGCTTTGCAATTTTATTAGGTCCCATTTGTAGATTCTCAATCTTACAGCACAAGCCATTGCTGTTCTATTCAGGAATTTTTCCCCTGTACCCATATCTTTGAGGGTTTTCCCTACTTTCTCCTCAATAAGTTTCAGTGTCTCTGGTTTTATGTGGAGTTCCTTAATCCATTTAGATTTGACCTTAGTACAAGGAGATAGGAATGGGTCAATTCGCATTCTTCTACATGATAACTGCCAGTTGTGCCAGCACCATTTGTTGAAGATGCTGCCATTTTTCCACTGGATGGTTTTTGCTCCCTTGTCAAAGATCAAGTGACCATAGGTATGTGGGTTCATTTCTGGGTCTTCAATGCTATTCCATTGGTCTACTTGTCTGTCACTATACCAGTACCATGCAGATTCTTTATTATATAGAAAATATATCATTTATTATATATACTGTTATACACACATATGTATATATGTATATATATATATATATATATATATATATACACACACACACACATATATACTGTTATTGTATTCAGAAATACCTGTCCATGTTTGCTTTATGTAATTGGGATCCCTATAGCTAGGAGTATATATGGCCTCAATTATTACATTTTTGATGGATTGTTTCCACTATTATTATAATATATAATATCCCTATTATATATACTATATTATAATATCCACTATTATTATATATACCACCATCATAAAATATTATATAATATCAGCAATATAATTCCCACTATTATTATTATACTACTATTATGATATTTTTACCTCATTTAACCAATGTGTTTTAAACTGTGTCTTATCAGATGTAATATGTTACATCTGTGTTTGGAGCTTCCATTTGCTTGATAAATTAACTCTCAGTGTGTGTGTGTGTGTGTGTGTGTGTGTGTGTGTGTGTGTGGTGGTTTGAATAACTATGGCCCCATAGACTCATAGATTTGAATACTTGGTCACCAGGGAGTGCACTATTAGTCACTGTGGCCTTGTTGGAGGAAGTCTGTCCCTGGGGGGCAGGGAGCAGCTTTGAGATCTCAGATGCTCAAGCCAGGCCCAGTGTGTGTCTCTCTCCTCCTGCTGCCTATTGATCTAGATGTAGAACTCTCAGGCCCAGGTCTGCCTGAGTGCCACAGCACTTCCTGCCATGATGATAATGGACTGAATCTCTGAACTGTAGTGTAAGCCAGGCCCAGTTAAATGTTTGCCTTTATAAGAGTTCTGTGGTCATGGTGTGTCTCTTCACAGCCATAGAAACCAAGACAGAGAGAGAGAGAGAGAGAGAGAGAGAGAGAGAGAGAGAGAGAGAGAGAGAGAGAGTGCTCATGTGCACATGTGCTCACTCAAGGGCAGGACTCTCAGCAATTACTTAAGTTCATGCTGGTCTTGAATTTTCCTTGTTTCTCTGTTTAGTTTTAAGATAATGTATGGATACAATAATCTTGATTAGTGGCTGTTTACTCTCAGGGCCTGAAGTGTAGCACTCCACATTTTCCTGGCTTTCAGGATTTCTGCTGAGAACTCTGATGGGCTTAACTCTGTGAGCCAGCAGCTTTCTTTCCCTGGTAGCTTTCAGAATTATTTGTTTTGTAGTCTTAACATTTTGGCTACACTGTGTCATGGAGAAGCTCTCCCCTGGAAATGTCTATGCAGGCCCCTAAATGCCCTTTGGGAACTTCTCTATTACAATTTCAAGATTTTCTATGCCTTTAGCTTTTAGAAATATTTGCATTTATTCTTTGACAATTGCATACATGTATGTAACATATTTTGATCATACCTACCCTCTACCTTTTCCATCTCTTAGCTGCCTCGTCCTTCCTCTACACTCTCTTCTCCAACATGTCTTCCTCCTACTTTCCTGTCTCTGGACTAGGACATGGGCCACTTATAAGAGGCTACACGCATAAAGGGAAAATTGTTCCCTCTCCTCTAGTACCAATTGTTTACCTATTTCTCCTCTGCTGCGCTCTTCCACCACGCATGCTAGAATGTGAACTTGATCTTGTACAAGTCTTGCACAGGTAACCACAGCTTTTGTGGCTTCGTAAGAGTAACAGCTATGTCATGGTCAGAGATACATATTCTTTAGCTCTCCCATCCTTTCTGACCCCTCTTCTTCAACATTCTCTGAGTCTTGTGTGTGTATGTTTGTGTGTGCACATGCATGTATGTATGTGAGTATGTGTAAGTATGTCCAAGTGTGTGAGTGTGTGCATGAGTGAGTGTGTGTGCATGTGTGTGCATGTGGGGTGAGTGTGTATGAGCATGACTGTGTGCACATGTATATGTGTGTACATGAGTGTGGGCTGAGTATGTGAGAGTGTGTGTGCACGTGTGGGGTGAGTGTGTGTAGGCACACATGTATGCTTGTATGTGTGTATGTGTGTGTATGGTTAGTGTGAGTATGCATGAGTGTGGGTGTGCATGAGTGTGTGTGTGCACGAGTGTGTGTGTGCATGAGTGTGTGTGCCAATGAGTATGTATATGGTGATTATATCCTGTCTAGAATTGAGCAGTCGATGCCACTTCATCACATCAGCCACTTTGAGTATCTGTGTTACCCCCTGACCACCACAGTAAAAAGCTTCTTCCCTGTCCAAGCTTGGGAGCAGCATTAACCTATGGCTATAAACCTAACTATTTAGAAGGCAGCTTTACAAATGGATATTTAACAACTCAGCAGTAAGGTGGTTTCCTTCTGTGGCCTAAGACCTCTCTAGCCATGGCTTGTAACCAGATTTACAGTACCAGATCTGAATTCTCTCCTGCAGAGTGGGCTTTAAATCCAATCCAAAAGGCTACCCCTATAACATTCATGGCATGACTGCATCAGTAGGCACAGCTCGCCTGGCAGGTCAGAGGCTTATGCCTTTGGTACCTTCTTTCATGCTGGATTCTTACATTTGGTCTCTTAATCATGTCCCAGAGCTCCTGAAGCTGTCTTCATTCTGTTCATTTTGCTTATTTTTATTGACCTCTGGATAGAGTATTTCCTCGGCCTTATCTTCCATGCCTGCACATGAGATTGTTTAGTTGTTAGGAAAAGAAACTGATAGCTCAGGAAGATAGATATCCCGCTTAAAGGTACAAACCTTAGACATGACCACCCATTGTCTGGGTGACCATAGACATATTGCTGTCTGTCTCTGAGAATTAGGCTCCCAAACAATAAGATAATATGAATTGAGTTGTTGGAACATCAGAGATACAATGCAGATATTGAATGTGAATAATGTACATTGCTCACAGATAACCATTACCTATTATTATATTCCTAGTAATGAAGCTATTATTATACCACTGATAATTACTTTATTAAAAGCCTCTGTCAGAGGTGGGAGGATGAGAAGGTGAAATTAGTTACCATCCCACACAAGCAAGGAAGTGACAGAAAAGGAAAAGGCAATTCTTGTGCCTTCCCCCACATGCACACATGATCTATTCCCCCGCATGCACACATGATCTACTCCCCCACATGCACACATGATCTATTCCCCCACATGCACACATGATCTACTCCCCCACATGCACACATGATCTATTCCCCCACATGCACACATGATCTATTCCCCCATGTGCACACATGATCTATTCCCCCACATGCACACATGATCTATTCCCCCACATGCACACATGATCTACTCCCCCACATGCACACATGATCTACTCCCCCACATGCACACATGATCTATTCCCCCACATGCACACATGATCTATTCCCCCATGTGCACACATGATCTATTCCCCCACATGCACACATGATCTATTCCCCCACATGCACACATGATCTATTCCCCCACATGCACACATGATCTATTCCCCCACATGCACACATGATCTATTCCCCCATGTGCACACATGATCTATTCCCCCACATGCACACATGATCTATTCCCCCACATGCACACATGATCTACTCCCCCACATGCACACATGATCTATTCCCCCACATGCACACATGATCTATTCCCCCACATGCACACATGATCTATTCCCCCATGTGCACACATGATCTATTCCCCCACATGCACACATGATCTATTCCCCCACATGCACACATGATCTACTCCCCCACATGCACACATGATCTATTCCCCCACATGCACACATGATCTATTCCCCCACATGCACACATGATCTATTCCCCCATGTGCACACATGATCTATTCCCCCACATGCACACATGATCTATTCCCCCACATGCACACATGATCTACTCCCCCACATGCACACATGATCTATTCCCCCACATGCACATGCACACATGATCTATTCCCCCATGTGCACACATGATCTATTCCCCCACATGCACACATGATCTATTCCCCCGCATGCACATGCACACATGATCTATTCCCCCACATGCACACATGATCTACTCCCCCACATGCACACATGATCTATTCCCCCACATGCACACATGATCTATTCCCCCACATGCACACATGATCTATTCCCCCATGTGCACACATGATCTATTCCCCCACATGCACACATGATCTATTCCCCCACATGCACACATGATCTACTCCCCCACATGCACACATGATCTATTCCCCCACATGCACACATGATCTATTCCCCCACATGCACACATGATCTATTCCCCCATGTGCACACATGATCTATTCCCCCACATGCACACATGATCTATTCCCCCACATGCACACATGATCTACTCCCCCACATGCACACATGATCTATTCCCCCACATGCACACATGATCTATTCCCCCACATGCACACATGATCTATTCCCCCATGTGCACACATGATCTATTCCCCCACATGCACACATGATCTATTCCCCCACATGCACACATGATCTACTCCCCCACATGCACACATGATCTATTCCCCCACATGCACACATGATCTATTCCCCCACATGCACACATGATCTATTCCCCCATGTGCACACATGATCTATTCCCCCACATGCACACATGATCTATTCCCCCACATGCACACATGATCTATTCCCCCACATGCACACATGATCTATTCCCCCATGTGCACACATGATCTATTCCCCCACATGCACACATGATCTATTCCCCCACATGCACACATGATCTACTCCCCCACATGCACACATGATCTATTCCCCCACATGCACACATGATCTATTCCCCCACATGCACACATGATCTATTCCCCCATGTGCACACATGATCTATTCCCCCACATGCACACATGATCTATTCCCCCACATGCACACATGATCTACTCCCCCACATGCACACATGATCTATTCCCCCACATGCACACATGATCTATTCCCCCACATGCACACATGATCTATTCCCCCATGTGCACACATGATCTATTCCCCCACATGCACACATGATCTATTCCCCCACATGCACACATGATCTACTCCCCCACATGCACACATGATCTATTCCCCCACATGCACATGCACACATGATCTATTCCCCCATGTGCACACATGATCTATTCCCCCACATGCACACATGATCTATTCCCCCGCATGCACATGCACACATGATCTATTCCCCCACATGCACACATGATCTACTCCCCCACATGCACACATGATCTATTCCCCCACATGCACACATGATCTATTCCCCCACATGCACACATGATCTATTCCCCCACATGCACACATGATCTACTCCCCCACATGCACACATGATCTATTCCCCCACATGCACACATGATCTATCCCCCCACATGCACACATGGTCTACTCCATGTGCACACATGGTCTATTCCTCTCAGCCAACCCTGCTATGGCTTGAATGAGGTCTCTAGAACTCCTATACTGGAAATTTCCTCCCTAGTGCATCAGGGTTGGGATCACGAGGGCATAGGAGAGCAGTTAGGCCCTCATGAAAGGGTTGATGTCCTTGTCTTGGGGGTGGGTTTATTATGTTCTGCTCTCTCTTGTCCCTCATCCCACATGACCATTATCTAACATGTGTGACACAGCACTAAAGGCACAATATCAGACCATGTTCTAGAACTATCACCAAATATATCTCTGTTCTTTATAAATTCCTCAGTCTGAGATGTGACTATGGGATGGCAAACCTCACTTAATGTCCTGTCTCCCTGCTGGAGGTAAGCTCTATAAGTTCCTTCTCCCTACTGTTGGACATTTCATCTAATGTCCCTTCCTTTGAGTCCTGAGAGTCTCTCACCTCCCAGGTCTCTGGTACATTTTGGAGGGTACTCCCAACCTCCTATTTCCCGAAGTTGCTTGTTTCCATTCTTTCTGCTGGCCCTCAGAGCTTCAGTCCTTTTCCCTCTCCCAGTACCAGATCAGGTACCTTTCTCCCGCCACCATCCCCAGCCACGTTCCCTCCCAGGTCCCTCCCTCCCTCCCTCCCCACTTGTGATTGCTTTCTTCTCTTTTCCAAGTGGGACTGTGGCATCCCCACTTGGACACTTCAGCTTGTTGACCTTGTTGAGTTCTATAGACTGTATTTTGGGTATTCTGTGCTTTTTTTTTTTTTCGCTAATATCCACTTATTAGTGAATACATACCATGTATTTCTTTGCATTCCTGCCCACTAATTCTGCCTTACCTTAAGTTGCCTGCTCCCATGACCAGGATAAAGTATAGACCTACCTCACCACTGAACAAATCAACAGGATGTTACTAAGAATCCACAGCTTGGACTTTCTGGACAGAGACTGTTAACAATGAACCATTAGCATCTTTGAGGAATTTATAAAGCAAGCAATAGCCACTTCTTTACTCTGTGGGGTCCCCCCCCCGATATCACTAGAGAATTGTACACATCTACATAATGACAATAACTAGGAACCAAAAGTTTAAATGTGAAATGATTTAAGTGTAAGAAAATGAAGTACTTATGCCTCTAATGAAACAGGTACTGAAAATTATAAACTGCCAATGATAAAACTCACAGGAGTCCCGAGTATCTGGGGGAGAAACACTGTGTGTGGATTAGAATATTCTAAGTAATATTTCAAATTTCCTGGGTTGACCCATAAGTTTAGGTTTTTCTATCAACATATTAGCAAATTTCTTTGAATATACACAAGCTTATTGTTAACAATCTGTAGGAAGCATTAGAACAGCCAGGATGATATAGAGTGGGAGGAATCATTATACCTTATGTACAACAATAATATTAAGGACATGGTATCAGAGAGCATTAGAACAGAATAGAGAAGCCAGAAATAGATCCACATAAATGGGTTCAATTAACTGTCAACCGAAGAAAGAGCCAACGCAAGCTTGGCCAGGGAAATTAGCTCTTTAATAGATAGATAGATAGATAGATGCACCTGTACTTTTCTAAACCTAATGTAGAAAACTTAACTGTAAAGGTATCATAGACTTAAATACAAAACAATAAAGCTTTTAGGGCAAAAACATAGAAAATCAAACATCAATACATTGCCCTTCATCAGAATTCAAAACTTCAGTTCTATAAAAACTCATATTAAGGGAATAAGAAAATCTACAGACTTGGAGAAAATAGTTGCAAATCATGTATTAGATGAAGAATGCATACCAAGGCTCAAAGCTCAATGATCTAGCAGCTGGGGAACCCAAGGCAAACATGCTAGAAAGGATAGACAGAGGGCCAGTAAGCACAAGAACAGACATTCAACATGGTTGGCCATTTTAAAGACACAAATTAAAACTAAAGTGGGGGGCCAGGTATTGTGGTACATGGCTTTAATCTCAGTAGGTAGGAGGCTGAAACAGGCAGTTCTCCATGAGTTTAAGGCCAGCCTGGACTACATAACTAGTTCCAGATGAACCAAGGCTTCAGAGTGAGACCCTGTGTCAAAACAAGACCACAAAAAAAACCTGACAATTGGATAGAGTATTGTAGCTACCTACTAGAAAGACTAAAATAAAAATAGTGAGGGGTGGGTAGGGGTGGGGGGTGAGGGTCCTAGCCAATGCCATGGCCATCAGAGTAACAATCCATATGAGGGAAGAAGGAAATCCAGATCAACCCAAATTAGTTAGTGTTCATTCAAAACTCCAGAGTCTGACTCAGAGCACCTTATTTTGACATATTTAAACACAGTACAACTGAAGTGGAAATTTCTGGTTTCTTTGGAGAATCGGTTATGTCGTATGTTTATCTGGAAACTGAAGCAGACTCATGGGAGGATGTTTTGCTGAGAACAGACACATGGTGTTTTTTCTGGAAGCTGCCTGGAAAGGGGGCATGTGATGTTTTGCTAGAGCAGATGCTTGAGAGAACACATGATGTCCAGGAAGGGTATAACTATAACCCAACAGCAATGGACCACACTGTGTGGCATTCGTTCACCTTGCCACGCTTTTCTGGCCTTCCTGGCATTTGCTCACACTGCACTGTGCTGAGAATGCTCTGGCTCTGGCTCTCCTTGCCTTCTTCACTGAACATTGTTTGTCACTACTTTGTAGAGAGAGACACAACAAAGAAATTCTGGTAGTGTTTCAGGGGCTTCTTGTTACTTCCTTGGACTCATCTCTTCCATAAGAACAGGTCTTACTGACTGTGAAAGGAAGCTCAGGTACAGGTGTAGGAGGAAGGGTCTGGTATAAGCATACTCGCCAACTTTTTTGCAAAGTCCATGGGACCTCTTGCATATGAATAGGTCCTGTTGACTAAGAAGGAATGGTTAAGAATATGGGGTAAACACAGCATTCTCAGGGACTTGGGTGAGGCCTGGCACCACAGATAGCAAAGATCACCAGGTGACTAACTACATACATTCCCAGATCTCTGGGTAGAAACAGATATTAATTCCCTCTGCCGAAGAGAAAGGCCTGTGTGTTTAACATTCCTGCTTTCCCTACTGTTCTCTGTAGGCACAAGGACCTGGTGCCCTCAACCAGTGAGAACAACAAATGGTCCTGGGAATGGGGAAAAGTTGGGTCACTTACATGTTGTGGGTAGGAATGAAAAGTGCACAGAACTCTGGAAAATTGTTCATCATTTACAACTGAAAATGAGTGTAGCTGTTACACCTATAGGCATTCATCCCAGGAAATGATCCTAAAAGACATATGCAATGTTCACAGTTAACTTCTTATAGTAACTCTTCCCCGCTGAATTCATCCCACATGTCCTCTAACGGTGACTTAGCAACTGTGGTATATCCATGCCGTGGAATACTATTCAGCCACGAAGAGGCACGAATGATCGACACGTGCAATGAGTTGGTTTTGAGTTAACAGCCATTCTTATAAGGTTATAATAATTCCACTTGCGTAAGATCTTCGAAGTGATGGAACTGTAAAGATAGAGGTATATAGGAGGCTATCAGTATGGTTTGTCCATAGGTGGTTAGGAAGGATAGCACAAGGAATCCCCGGGAAGATTTATGCTGACCAATAGCAGCCTCCCATCTCCATTTCACAGAACTAACTACACACATACAAGAGATGTGGGATTTGAGAGGAGTCGGTGTGCTGCGTGAAGGTGGACTTCCAGAGTATGCTGCTTTATTACAGCTGCGTAAGATTTAACCATTAAGGGATACTAGGACTGGCTCCATGGGATCTCTCTGCATTGATTCTTCAGGCTCTATGTGAATCTATTGTCTTCAAAGATTTTTCTTTAGTGTTCATTTTGTTTTACATGCCTCGTTATTTTGCCTGTGTGTAAGACTATGCACTGTGTGTATGCAGTGCCTGAGGAGGCCAGAAGAAGGCATCAGATCCCTTGGAACTGGAGCTCCTATGGTTGCGAGTTGCTATGTGGATGCTGGGAACTGAACCCAGGTCCTCTGGAAGTGCAACCAGTGTTGCTCTTAGCAGCTGAACCATCTTCCCAGCCCATCTTTAAAGATTATTTTTAAAAATACACATATGTCTGGAACAAAAGTATCTCCATGTAAGTGCACAGATTGTTTTTCCTTTGTATTATCTCAATTGTCTGCACTTCAAGGGGATAAGGAGGCTTGTTTGCCCCATTATACAAGAGGGCATGAGGACAAAGATGGTTACATGGGCAAGAAAGTAGTATACCTTGGTCCTGAGACTAGCCGTCTTCAAAGCCAAGCAAGGATCCACCAAAGCTCAGGGCCTTACTATGCCCATTTTAATTGTGAGAAATTGAGTTTTGGAGATAGGGCTTATAGGCAACTTGATATGTTAGGATGAACTAGAACTGCTCCATTGTAAGTCGTAAAAATCAAACAAATTGACGGAAGAAAGTCATTGGTTTGTGTAACTGAAAGACTGAATTTGAGGCACAGCTCAACCCTGTTACGAAATCCTTGTGATGAGGACTTCTTACTCTTGCTTTTCACTTTGCAGTTCTCTGTATCAGTTTTATTCCAGAGCAGGCTATTCCCAAGCAACTACAAAGATGGTGTTCACTCACCAGCGAAGCTGTCTCAAAAGAAATCTTTCTCTCTCTCTCTCTTTTCTAATGTTAATTTTTTATTAGATATTTTCTTCATTTACTTTTCAAATGCTATCCCCTTTCCTAGTTTCCTCTCTGAAAGTCCACTATACCCTCCCTCCTCCCTGCTCCCCAACCCACCTACTCCAGCTTCCTGGCTCTGGCATTCTCCTGTACTGGGGCCTAGAATCTTCACAAGACCAAGGGCCACTCCTCCCACCGATGGCCGATTAGGCCATCCTCTGCTACATATGCAACTAGAGACACAGTTCTGTGGGGTACTTAGTTCATATCATTGTTCCTCCTATGGGGATACAAAGCCCTTTAGCTCCTTGGGTACTTTCTCTAGCTCCTCCATTGGGGGCCCTGTGTTCCATCCAATAGATGACTGTGAGCATCCACTTCTGTATTTGTCAGGCACTGGCAGAAATCTTTCTCTTCTTATCTTCAGAAGCATCCCAGACTGCCTAATCCCAGACAAGTCTAATGGGCCTGGTATTGGTCTGGTACAAAGTCAACTTTGCATTATTATGACAAATAATAAATCGATCAGCCTACAAAGAGGAAACAGTTTATTTGGGTTCACAATGTTTAAGGGTTCAGTCCCTGATGGGTTAGCCCAGGTGTTTGGGGGCCTGCCATGAGTCAGCATATCACAGGAGTACACAGTGGAGAGGCATGCATGAAATAAAAGCAACAAAGAACAAAGGCCAGCAACCCAGAGTCCCTTCTCAGACACATCTCCAGCCTCCAATGGATCCCCATTCCGATAGCATCATAGGCCAAGCATCAATCCTTCGATACATCCACTTTGCTGCTCTTAGGATTTAAGTTATCCTGAGAAGAGGTGAAGGCACCTGGGCTCTGTTGAGGACCATTAAGAGAAACCCACTCCCGCAGGTCCTAAGATCTAAGTTCTTTCTCAGGCTCTTGGTAAACACCTGCCATTCTAAACAACCCAAAACGTACATACTAGTGCCTCTTCCTTTTAAGAGGTAATCTTGTCAATCGCCTGGCCAGGAGTCCATACCTTTCCACAACCCCCAGAAATCTAACTCACCTGAAGACCTGTGGTGGAGAGAGGGGCAGGGATTAATTATCCCCCTCAGTGAGATGATGCACTCGTTCTGAGAAGCCCCTCCCCCTGGGCGGACACTGCCTGAGCTCCTGCTATGTTTGACTAAGAGCCTGCCCGGGCTTCAAAGCAACTCTGCCCTTCTGCTCCTTCCAGTCTCTTTTTCTCTCCAGTGAGGACCAAAGTCTGTGTGTGGTTCCCCTTGCTTTGACAGGCCTCCATCTCTGAGCCCTTTGTGAAGGACTTAAAAGGCAACCGCTCTTTCTCTGCATCTCCCTCCTCCTGCCTATGCCTGAGCGGTTCAGCTTGTCTGTGCTGCTGGCTTTTCTCAAAACCTCTAATAAATCTGTCTCTGAGCATCCTCTGACTGTGTTGCTAAATTCTTTTACTGCCAAGACACAGAACCCAAAAGAGGGAACCTCAATGTCCCTGGTATTACTGGGACTAGGATACCGGGTGGTTCAAAGAAGCCAGGAGGATCCCTTTCCTAAGCACATAAGCCTGCCCACTGTAAAGAGCAGGAAGAAAATTGATTAATAGCCACAAACAGCTTTGCAGCTTGCCTGGAGGGCCTAGTGCAAACACCAAGGCCTCTGGCCCACCACTCTCCCCTCCCTGATCCCTGGTTATCTAAGTCTCTTCAAGCCATTCGGACTCAACCAGCAACCCCTAGCCATTGGGTACCATCCTCAGCTGAGACCCCATGGTCAAACATCCCCTCAGGGCTGGCTCTGCACGGTGTCCCCCAGTACAGCCTTCCCTGCAGAGTTGGTGAGACCTCCCTCAGTTCCCAGTCATCCTCACGTTAATCGCCTTCTCCAGCTGACACGTTTTAAATTAATGAGAAATTTGTTCTCATCCAACTAACTAGTTAGGGCAGCAGGCCTATTTTCCCCTTCTCAAATGAATCTTGTAGGTAAAATTATGAAAGGAGAAAAAAAGAAGAAGAAAAAAATCCATGTTTCTCTCTCCCACCCTGGCCCCACTTTTCACGATTTTTGGCAGTTCCGAGCAGAACAATATGTAAAAACCAGACAATTTAGTGCTCAGTAATTAGCCCAAACTATCCTGGGCAGAAGGAGTTTGTTGTTAAGTAATGCAAGGGCAGTGGGGGTGGGAAGCAGGGTGGGGGGTTGGGGGAGTGGAGGGGTGTTGTGCGCAGGGGCTTATGGGAATTGAGATTTTGAATAAACAGCTTCCTGTGCTGGGTTTCTATGATGGGGAGGTTGAGTAGACTAGGCTGAGTTATTTTCTAAAGATGTGGGCTAACAACGAAAAGGTTTCTGTCCAGTCTCATGGTCCGATGGGCTCAATGTTTGTTTCCTCCTACTTTAGGAATCCCAAGTTCATATGTGGAAACCTTGGCCTCCGATGTGAGGGAATCGGGAGGGGCCTTTGGAAGGCAGTTAAGTTTTAAGTGTGAGCTTACCGGAACTCTATTGCATGGACCCTGAGCCCAGAATTCCAGCCTCCAGAACAGAGAAAAATTTATTATATGCCACCCAGTCCGTGGCATGGTATAGCACCCCAAACTAGGACTAGAGATTGGGAACGACAGATCTTGACTGCTTCTTGACATCTATGTGTACGGAGGGGTGAGAATGGACCTGGGGTAGCCCAGGGGTTGGTCCCTAGATACTGACTAGGGATCCATAGTGTCCCACACGTAATGTTCTCAGAGAACCTGCCTCACAGATGCAATAATCTTCTCACAGGTTTTTCTCCCACACAGCCACGTGAACTCTTTCGAAGGAAGGTGCTATAGATTTCTCACCATTTGACCATGAATCTAATACCATGCCTACCACATCGCAGGTATGCAGTAGGTGGAACTGATATAGTGTGGATATGCACGCTTCGTGTGACCAAGCAAACATGACTTATACATAAGGACGGGTAGTCCCTGCCATAGGTATGCCCTCTGTGAGAGATGGTGAATCAACACAAGATGTTTCCCTCTTTTTCTAGTAAGAAAGGTCTTATGGAACATCCTGCCCGAGGTCGAGAGAGCCCTGGACACTCCTGCATTTCCTGTGCCCTGGCACATTTTATTACTGAGCAGGCTTCCCTGTCCCCTGCTGACATTTGAGTGAAGTGCTTCACTTCACTTCCACTTTTTATGGCCTCATCTTCTGTTCATGACCACTCTCTCTGTAGGGTAGGAACCCACTTTTGAAGGTCTGTCCAACTTTGTTGACTGTCATTCAGCAAGGTGTCTGAATCCCAAATGTGCCATCACCAGGGGCTATGGGGGCAGGGTGTGTGTGTGTGTGTGTGTGTAATGTGTTTCCAGTTATCTATTGCTATAGTGTGCTCTGAAATGTCCCCACAAAGGCCCTGTGTTAAGGTTGGTCACCACCCTGCATTTATCTGACAGGTAAAGGAGCCTTTAAGAGATGGGGCCTATTGGAGTATGCCTTAGAAGTGGACATTGGGACCTTGGATCCTAACCATTGTCTCCTTCACTTCCCGCCTGTCAGGAAGTGAGAGGATGTCTGTCTGTCTGTCTGTCTGTTTGTTTCAGAAGCCCCAAAGCAATGGAGGCAAATCTTAAATGCTTGCTGTCAGCAGGACATCAGGTGAACACAGCAGAGAACCTCCTGGATAATGGGAGGATGTGGTGCAGAACTTCCCAGCATCTTTGAGGGAGGGGCGGCGCCTCCTTATCCAACCCTGCTGGAAGGAGCTTTGATCTTGCAGAGGTCTAGAAGTAAAATCCACCCTCTCTGGGTTTCTTTGTGGGGCTGGGGGTAGGAATTTCTGCTTTGCATTTTAAATTGTTGCTTAGCAGGAATGGTTAGTGCTGCAGTTCTTGAACTGCATAACTCTGAATAACTTGCTTGCTCTGGACAGGCTTCCGGTGAAACCAAATCCAAACTGCTGCCTGTTCTTTTTAGAGAGACAGAAGCAAGGCAAGTGTAGTGGCTGTTCCTGGTTGTCAACTTGACTATATCTGGAATGAACTACAATCCAGAATCGGAAAGCTCACCTGTGATCCAGATCTTGAGGCTGACAGATACGAGTTTCTGACCTGAATCTTGGCATGGAGATCTTGAGGCATAGTGGCTACAAATTCCAGGAGACTAAGGCAAGGAGATCTCTGAGTTCAAGGTCATCTGGGACAAAGCAAGTCCCAAATCCAGGGGTGGTGGCGAACACCTTTAATCTGGGCCACACCTTCTGCTGGAGACCTACATAAGGACACTGGAAGAAGGAAGATTCTCTCTTCTTCACTGCTTGCCTTGTGGGACTGAGCAACTGCTAGATCCTTGGACTTCCATTCACAGCTGCTGCTGA
Organism: Mus caroli; assembly: GCF_978045245.1. Lineage (NCBI taxonomy): Eukaryota > Metazoa > Chordata > Mammalia > Rodentia > Muridae > Mus > Mus caroli. The sequence goes on along the minus strand of NW_028227256.1, from coordinate 35,967,959 downwards.
CCATTGTTGGGAGTTGGACTGCAGACTGTAAGTCATCAACAAATTCCTTTACTATATAGAGACTACCCGTGAGTTCAGTGACACTAGAGGACCCTGACTAAGACAGCAGGTATGCTGCTAGCCCTCAAAACCATTTTCCACTCCCCAGTGTCTGTGTGCTCTTGATTGACAGACCACCCCCACCCTCTCCTTGCACCATGTAATTGGGTTTGGGGTTGAATAACTTATGCAAAAGAATAACACTATTTTCTTGATACACAGCCTTGTCATAGGTTAATTGAAAACACAGAGGAGAGGAGAGGAGAAGGGAGGGGAGGGAGAGGGAAAGGAAGAGAGTGGTAAACCATTCACTGTCACAAGCCCAACCCCTGGTGCTATCTCAGTAGCTCCTTCCTTCTCATCCATAAGCAAAGATCAGACTGGCTGAGGCTTTCTCTGCTACAGGAGGATACCTGGTATGAAAGCACCAAGGAGAGTGTCATATGAAGATGAAGGTAACATCTACAAGCCAAGGAAGGACAAAACCTGGCCGGCTGATACTCTGATGTTGGCCTTCTAGCCTCCTAATCATAAGAACATGAGATTATGTGCTGCTGGGGACAGTCGGGCTGTTATGTCATCATGGCAACCCTCATAAACTGATAATGCCACCCTATGTCTTGGCTCAGAGACCATTTGCTTCAAGACAAGTGGCCCAGGAACCTCTTTAACTGTGTGCTTCCTTGCTCCCTAAGGTCAGCCTTTCCTACATCTTGACTCTTCAGTGACAGTAATCAGAACCAGAGGCCAGCAGAGGACCCCCACCCCCAGCTCCCAGAACTCCAGAGATCAATCAAGAAGCATCCTGGGTGGCCAGCTGTGTGTACAGGGAGGCAAGTATAGTCAGGGAAGCTGCAGGCCTATCTCAGAGCATCCGTGTGGCCCCAGAGGCAGTGTCTACTCTATCAGGGTGTGATTGCCAAGCTTAGAGTGGCCAGGAGAGAGGCCCTAGCTTCACCAGGGTTTCTGTAAAGTAAGTCAGGGGATTTGACCCTTTCCTAGAAGCAGAGAGAAAAGATCAGTTCCACATCACTCAGGAGAAGCAGAAGCCCCTGAGAAAAGCAGCCACCTGAACCAGGAAGAGAAGTTGGTGTGTCCCAACGCCATATGGAGATGTGTGACGTTCTTTCATTGCCTTAAAAGTTGTTAAATTCGACTCTAGAGACCCAAGATCCACTTTCAGTTTTTATCTGCTACCTCTGTTCTCTTAGGTTGCACTGTGCGAAGAAACTCATAGTGATAAACTCGATGGTAGAAAGGATTTACAAATGATACTGCCTGGGGGATGCTAAGCCACACATGTGGAATTTAGGTAAAGGAACGCTGCCTCCACCACACCCCAGGGATGAGTAGTCTGCTAATCAGACATGTTAGAGATCAGGGAAATTTTTGATGCTAGGATGGAAACTTTTACCAGGACTGGCCAGCCACTAGGCCCATCCCCATATCGAAGAAGATACCTCCAGGGACTGGCGCAGGATCACAACCACCGTTACAACCTGACCTGCCATAAAACCCCAGTTCTTAGGAAAACCACAATTCTGCCAGGTGAGCAAGATGACCCCATGTAACAACTATTGAAAGGAACAACCCTGAAGCACTTAAGAAATAATTCTGGCAATAATATCTTTGCTGTTTAAATCTCCCGTCTGCCAAAAAGCCAGATCTGCAGTCTCCTGCCTCTGTATGTTTTCTGTAACATGGAGACTGGCAGAGAAGAAGGCTTACTGAAGGAAGAGACAATGGTTACATGCGGTTTCCAAGAATCCTGACTGACTCATTCCTGCTGCGGAACTGAGTAGAAACTCATAAAGAAGAGAGGCTTATTTGCCTCAGAAGTCCAGGCTATGAGGCCAGAATGTGATTGACACACCTGAAGGCCCTGGTGCCATGTCAGAATGAAGTGGCAGACAGTACACAGCCGGACCAAGCTAGTATGTTTGAGTCTCTCACATTCTAGAGCCATTAGCTCACCACGGGGAGGCCATTATATGATTTCATTTAATCCCAGTTACTGCACACAGTCTCTTTCTACAAATCCCATCAGTGCATGAATTAGGAGTTCAGGGAGGGAGACAAAGACTCCAACCACAGTCAATCTAGATGCATGTTTTGAAAGCCAGGCTCTCCCATGTCTTAGTCACAAGGACCGATATGCCCAAGGCTGTTCACAGTGTGCAGTCTGTAGTTCCGTTTCAGGCTCACTGGTCTTGCTAACTGAGGTGTATCAAGCCAGGATATGACTTCCATGCTTAAAAAGCCCACCATGAGAAAGACTCTGGACTGCACTCAGGCCCTGAACAAACACCCAGTGACGTCACTGGCCAGCTAATGAAGACTTTCTATTGACTTAAACCCATGTAATCTTCACTAGAGAGGGGTGTATGAGTGAAAGGGATTCTGGGCCTGTTCCTTCCTTGGCCCAAACCTGCTGTGGTCCAGGCTCCAGAAACCAGGAAGATTTTTTTTCTTCGTCTCTTCCTGTGAAGATTGAATGATTGGCAGAGGCTGGTTTGAAAACACATCTCCAGACAAGAGCTAGGTAGGAAGAGAGCAGGTTTGTGAACGTGTGCACACATGCCACCTCTGTAACGTCTTGCTTCCTGGAGGCAGTTTCCAGCTACAGGGGTCTCCTATGAGTCCTCATTTCTGATGCACCTCTTTAATTCTACCCTCAGATCCGAGGGCTTCCCAATCGTGCCCTTGGGCATCCCCTCAGCTTTGTTCTCTTGGCTTTAGCCTTCTCTGAAACCATTCTACTCATGGAGTATATTGCCCAGACAGGAAAAGTAGGTCAAGGATTAAAACAGAAGAAAGGGCTTCCAGAAGTAGTGTAAGTATTACCCGAAGCTATTTTGAACTTGAGACTGTGAAAGGAGAGACTGGTTGGGACAGCTGCTGTCACTGACAGCTCAGGAACAGACATTAGCCAATGCCTGAGCCTTCCATCCATCGAACATAGCATCTCCCAGTTGCACTCTGAAATGATAATACTGCCCCATGCAAGGACAGCCTTGAAATCTAAATGCTCTATCAGCTAGGCCACCATGAATATTCCTGGTGGATTGAAACAAGGTTTGACCAGCCAGCCACGTGTCTGAGGACGATGTGCCACCCAGGGTGGAAGTGAAGCTTCCAAGCAAGCAGATGTGTCCAGGGCTGTCTCAGAAAGTCTGAGCAGCAGGAGGAAGCATTCTGGCTCACCCTTCCCTGGCCCAGCTCTGCACCATGCTGAGGCGGAAGCTTTGCTGATGAAATGGGTACATTTAGGGGGAGTGAAGCCTGCAGCAGGATCAAGGTGAAAGGAGTCTGGCTGAATTCAAGGCTCCCTGCAGAGAGAGGCCTTGACCTAGGTGCTCACAGAAGGAGGAAGCTAGTGAGAAGTTTGATAGGGCCTGCAGGAGTCTGGGTAAAAGGGTGGGCCATGCCTTGGAAGCCCAGGTAGCCCAGGTAGGAGAGGAGGTGACCCACACGGCAGGCAGCCATGAAACCACACTGGACTTTTTCATGCCAAGCTGCGACGGTGGTGGCAGGCCCCGCTGGTGTGGAGGCATTGTCTAGTGTAGTCCTGTTTTCCCCCTTTCATACGGGGAAGAAAGGAGAAGAGAAAACAAGACGAGCATTTAAGTCCTGTGAGGGTTCCTGGAAAGCAACTGGTTTGGCTCCCATTCTAACCCTACTACCAGGTGCTCTTGTTGGAAGCACCTGCAGTGGGCCAGCCATCATGGTGCCTGCCTAATCAAGTTCCTACTTTCCCACAAGCTTCTCTGCAACACAGCTCCTCTAAGGAGAGCATTTAACACTTAGGGGCTGTGACTCTGACCTCATAGTCAGGCTTTACAGCTATACACATGACAAACGTTTACATCTAGAATATACAAGCAACAACACCCTAAACACCTAAAAATAATAAAATAAACAAATAAATAGGGCCCAATTTAGACCTAGACTATAGAACCAAACAGTTCTTCAAAGAAGAAATACAAATGGCAGAGAAAATCTTCACATGTTTAAGACCCTTAGCTACCACTCTGAGATTTCATCTTAGCCCAGTCACAAAAGCTGAGATCAAGAAAACAACAATGACAGAGACCAGCAAGGACGTAGGGGTGGGGAACCGATTCACAGGTGGTGGAAGTGCAGGCTGGCGCAGCCGCTGTAGAAATCAGTATGGAGGTTTCTCCAAAAGCTACAAATAAATCTACCACATGATACAACCACACCCTCCTGGGAGTATAGCCAAGGGGCTCTATAACCTACTACGGGGTACTCGCTTGACAGTGTTTATCAATGCTCTCTGTTCACCATAGGTAAGAAATGAAAACAGCCTGGACATAGATCAACTGACGAAAGGATAAGGAAAATCCGGTGCATAGGTATGATGTGGCTTTATCCAGCTATAAAGAAAATGAAATTATAAAATCTGAAGGTAGAAGGATAATATATATCTATATTATGCAAATTATATATATAATATATATATATATATCAAGTGATCATGATATGTCTATCAAAAGTTTAAATGGAGTTGCTCAATATCAATGGATAATACTTCTACTAGATGCCATAAGCTATTGTCTTAGAGCTTCTATTCCTGCACAAAACATCAAGACATCATGACCAAGAAGCAAGTTGGGGAGGAAAGGGTTTATTCAGCTTACATTTCCACATTGCTGTTCATCACCAAAGGAAGTCAGGACAGGAACTCACACGGGCAGGAACCTGGAGGTAGAAGCTGATGCCATGGCGGGTGTTGCTTACCTGGCTTGCTCAGCTTGCCTTCTTATAGAGCCCAGGAATACCATCCCAGGGATGGCACCACCCACAATGGGACTTCCCACCTTTGATCACTAATTGAGAAAATGCCTTACAGCTGGTTCTCATGGAGGCATTTCCTCAAGAGAGGCTCCTTTCTCTGTGATAACTGCAGCTTGTGTTGAGTTGACACACAAAACCAGCCAGTACAGCTATCAAACAGAAAGCTAGTTCTCCATGTAGGTTACTTATCTTTGAGATGTTAGCTAATGGGTTCCCACAGATTCCCCCAAACAACACAAGCTATTGCTGTTTCTCTTGGTTACCCACCAGAACTTAAGGCCCTATTGTTGAAGATACCATACACTTGAGTCCTATGATAGTTAAAAAAAAAAAAAAAGGCAACTTAAGAACTCAAGCTGGTACTGAGCTGGAAGCTCCTTTCATATTGGGCGGGTTTCATAGTGCCAACTCTGTTGGTTGCTTCCATTGATATACAGACCCTTTAAGGTTTTGATATAATCTCATTCACCAGAATGTTTCCTTTTCCATCTCTGCCTTTGGTAGTACTCACGATGAGCAAGATCAGGGTCCTGAGGCTTTTGCTTGTGTTTTCTTTCCTTGAGGAGTTTTATGGACTTCAGTCTTAGAGTCAGATCATTAATCTACTTTCAGCTCATTTTCTAGGTGTTGTAACATAACGGTCAAACTCCATTCCTTTGCCTATGCACATCCAGATTGTCCAGTATCGGACGCTGAAGAAAGCACCCCCTCCTATTCTGTGGCCCAGGCATCACTGTTGGAGACAACTAAATCACGCAGGCAACAACTTACTTCTGAATTTTTGTTAACTTTTAAAAAAATAGTATCTTTAGTTTATGTTTTGAAATTTTCATACACATATATAATGTGTCCTGATCATATCCAGCCCCTGCTTTCCCCCCAAAACCCTCCAGGATTTCTTCATTATATCTTTGCCTCAAATATATGTTCTCCACTATTTTTTTACTCTTATTTTTAACCCTTTGGGTCTAATTAGTATTGTTCATGGGATGAGCTGGAAGGACAGGTTTGAATGTAACAAAATACAATGTAGAAAATTCTCAAAAAAAGGAAAGATATTTTATTTTTTATTTTTTGGTTTTTTGAGACAGGGTTTCTCTGTATAGCCCTGGCTGTCCTGGAACTCACTCTGTAGACCAGGCTGGCCTCGACCTCAGATATCTGCCCCCCTCTGCCTCCCGAGTGCTGGGATTAAAGGCGTGCGCCACCACGCCAGGCCAAAAGGTATTTTTAAAAGAGTGTTCATGAAGTTGGGAAGAAGTGGTGAGGAGCATGAGAGGAAGTGGAAGGAGAAATGGGGGCAGGGTTAATCCAATCGTATTGTGTACACGAACCACTGTCTCCAACAACAAAAACATAAAGAAGAGGTATGAGCTTTCAGAGAAGGGATAGCATGTGGCACGCGTGAAAGACTGGATCCGCAGTCGAACTTGTTTGAACAGTTAACATGCATGGAAGCTTATGCACTGTTAAAGCAAAAGTGTTCCTCAGAGCTGGGGGTGGCAGCTCATGCCTGAGATCCCAGGACCCAGGAGGCAGAGGTAGGAGGGCTCCTCTGAGTTTCAGACTAGCCTAGGCTATGTAGTGAGCTCTGGGGCAGCTTAAGCTACAGAAAGAGACCTTGTCACAGATGGAGTAGAGAAAGTGGAACCCACCTTCAGAATCATCTGGGGAAAGAAGAAAAAGACAGGTAACTATGTGTGATGCTTACAACATCCCACCACTCTCTCGAAATAACCTTAATACCCACTTCGTCTCCCTCTACAAGAGTCTTTCAGAAAGGACTTTGCCGCAATGGCTGTAAAGTCTTCCAGTTGCATCAAAGAGAATGCTACTCTGTTTGGGTTGACCCAGCTAACACGAATGTGGTCTCAATAAAACCCATCAAGTAGACTTGTAAGAACACTTATTATTTTTCCGTCTCAGCATTTGCTTAGTAGGCTGTAGGGAGGTGCCGTTAGATAGCCAGCATTTCTTAAAATTACTGTCCAGGGGAAACTGAATTGGTAATTTCTTTCTCTCTGAACAAACGTTCCTATAATAGGCAGTGACCTTTAAAATCATCTCAGAGACGGAATCTTTTCTAAAAGTAGCTGCCGCATTCTCTAGGCATTTGCATTTTACTGACTGGTGAGGAGAGAAGTTTGACAGGCGGTAGGGAAGCCAAGCTGAGTTAGATGGAGTCATCTGCGACGATGAAGAAGTGGCAGATCCAGCGGAAGAGGCTGGATACAGCGATGGAGATGCTGGAAACCGGAGGATAGCCATGAGGTCTTTAGTCCTCAAGAGAAGATGGTCCAGGATGACCTCAGGGGGATGGAAGAACATGAGTTATTGGAAGGACGTTTCCCTCCTTGGTTTGCATGCTGAAGATTCCTGCATTTCTCCCATGGTGGCCTTCAGTAGATGGAACATGTAAATCTTCAAATGGCTTCAACACTCCCTCAGTGCTGCCCAACCTGTCCATGGGCTAGCTGGGTGGAAACCTTCAGTATTCATTGCCTGTGACTCTTCAACAGTCTTTGCCATGGCAGGCTACTCTCTTACCTCAGAGCATTTTTTTTTTCTTGCTTCTGTGGTCCTGACTCACAGCCCTTCTGCATTCTGCCTCTCCACTGTTACCAGCAAGACCACTGTGTAATATTGATGCACTATGCCCTTGGAGGCTGGGGTTGCCTTTTTACCTCGTCCCCTCTTGCTCACTGGACTGGTAGCATTATGTAGAAGTTCCAAGGCATGAAGGAGAACAGGAAGGGAGGCACTTTCTGGTCAAGAGAAGTCAAATATCCAGAACTAAGGAAGGCCATCTTGCCCTTCAGGCTGAACCGGTAATGACCAATAGTATTCCAAGTAGTTCGAAAGGAACATAGCAGAGAAAGCACTCTGAAAGTTGGATTGCCATCCACATCAGAGCCTAGGAAAGTAAGGAGAGCCACATACTAAACCTAAGCATACTGTTCTAGTCTTATTTTTGTTGCCGTGAGAAAATGCTGACCACATAAACTTGGGGAGGAAGGGTTTATTTTGGCTTATAGCTTTAAGTCCATCATTGAGAGAAGCCAGGGCAGGAGCTCAAGGCAGGGACCTGGAGGCAGGAAGCTAAGCAGAAGCCAGAGAGGAATGCCGCTGCTTCTATTGGCTTACTTACAGGGTCATCTATCTTTCTTATATAGGCCAGGCTCATCTGCCTAGGGATGGTACGGCCTACAGAGGGCTGGGCCCTCCTGGCAGTTAGTGTGCTGGATAGTTTTATGTCAACTCGATGCAAGTTATAGTCATTTGCAAGGAGGGAACATCAATTTTAAAAATGTCTCCATAAGTTCAGGGTGTTGGCAAGCCTGTAGGGCATTTCTTAATTAGTGATTGATGGGGGAGGGCCCAGCCCATTGTGGATGGTAACATCCCTGGACTGCTGGACCTGGGTTCTGTAAGAAAGCAAGCTGAGCAAGCCATGGGGAGCAAGCCAGTAAGCAGCATGCATACACACGCGCACACCATAGCCTTTGCATCAGTTCCTACCTCCAAGTTTCTGCCCTGTTTGAGTTGTTGTCCTGACTTCCTTCAGTGATGGACTATGGATATGGAAGTGTCAGCCAAATAAACTCTCCAACTTGCTTTTGGTCATGGTGTTTCATCACAGCAATGGTAACCCTAACTAAGGCAATGAGCAATGCCAATTGCTACAGGCATGCCAACATGGTGATCTGGTGGAAGCACTTCCCGAATTGAGGTCTGTAGGAGTGTCAGGTTGACAACTGGAGCCAACTATGGCAGTCAACCAGAAGTTGTGGTTGTGTGGGGAACAAGAGTCCCCTACCATAACAGATAAACTGTAAAATGTCCACATACAATTTTTAAAAACCCATCACAAATAATAAATCTCAATGCAGGTGAGCAAAAATAAGCAATTGTCATCCTCATTGTTGTCTATCAGGGGTATTGAGGACTTTAAAGTAGTCACCATTGAGAGGCTTCAGTAACCAATCATGTGTTCTTTCAAAATGATTAAATAATTTAAAAATCTGGCAAAGGAAAAAATTACATATAAAAGTAGGCATGCCTTGCAACACAGACCTGTAATCTCAGCCACTAAGACTGAGGTAGCAAAATGCCAAGCTTAAATCATTCCTGGGGAAAAATTGACAAGAATTTGTCTCAGAATAAAACAAAAGTTTAAAAGGTTTGGGGATGGAGCTCATGAGTAGAGTGTTTGTTTAATATGCATGAAGCCTTGGGTTCAATTCCTAGGCCCTCTTCCCACTCCCAATTACAAAAAAAGAAACAAACAAAAAAGCAGAAAATGCCAACAAACAATAAACAAGCAAACACACCAAGAAACAACCAAGTAAAAATATGAAAATACAGATAGAAAATGTATAATAGCAGAATATTCAAGAAAGCTGACTCTACGGACCCAGTTGGAAACTAGTAATGGCATTCCAGTACTGAAAGGTAACACTTTAAAGAGCTGTAAAGAGATGGGCTCAGAAAGACTAGATGGGTCAAAGTGGAATTCTAACAGTGCTCCTAAGCTTGCAGTTCTAGCTGAGGGGGAGGAGAGGGTAAGGGATGAAGGAACACGTGTCGGAGCAATGGGTGAAAATGGTTAGCTTTGACTAAAGGCACAAACCCTCAGATCCAAGAGGCGGTAAACAGCATAAACCCAAATCGCCCCACACCAAATGCACTGTAACTTTAATTCCTGAAAATAATGTCAAATAAAAACACCCTGACATCGGTGAGAGAAAAATCATGCCATCCAGGGCAATGGACAAGGGTGGGTTTCTCTCAGAGGAAATCAAGAAGTTTGAAGCCGGGCGTGGTGGCGCACGCCTTTAATCCCAGCACTCGGGAGGCAGAGGCAGGCGGATTTCTGAGTTCGAGGCCAGCCTGGTCTACAAAGTGAGTGCCAGGACAGCCAGGGCTACACAGAGAAACCCTGTCTCGAAAAACCAAAAAAAAAAAAAAACCAAAAAAAAAAAAAAAAAAAAAAGAAGTTTGAGGATGGGTTTCTCAGAGATGAAATCAGGAGGTCAGAAAGAGCTCAACAATGCTCCTCAAGGGCACAGATTCCATATCCATTGGAGAAACCCATCAGGAGTGAAGAGAGAACATTTAAATGGAAATTCAATCTCTGCTAGCAACCCACATCACTGGGAACTGAAAGGCTGGCTACACAGAGGTCTTCAGAGAGCAAAGGAGGAGAGAAGGCAGGTTAGAGGATGTGGAAGGGGTAAAGAACCGTGGGAAATGTGGAGATCTGAACCAAATGTCAGAGCACCTCCTTGTTCAGGAGCTCCATAGGCAGTGTTTGCTTACGGAAACAGTTAACACCATCTGACACCTCAACACAACACAATGATATTTAGAGGTAAGAATGGAAGAGGAACCTACACGGAACACGACGCTTCAGCTAAAGGTAAAACACTAGCCAGGCGGTGGTGGCTCATGCCTTCCATCCCAGCACTCAGGAGACAGGTGGATTTCTGAGTTCAAGGCCAGCCTGTACTACAGAGTGAATTCCAGAACAGCCTGGACTACACAGAGAAACCCTGTCTTGAAAACAAAACAAACAAAACAAAAAAACCAGCAACAACTCCCCCACTGTGCTGGTTCTATAATTGTCCTTTCCAAACAAAGTATCTGCTATAGATGCCATATTAAAATGTAGATTTAGAAAGGCTCAAGTAAAAGTCAAGGTAGAACTCTAAACTTGCTCAATTTTAAACTCCTAAACAAATGTCAGGCAAGAACTCTAAACCAAGAAGCCAATAAGTCAATAAACATAAAACTGTAAATAACAGTACCAGATACAGAGAGCAAACTGTAAACAGAACATCTAAGTGCCTGCAGAGCAGTAGCCATAGGATTTGTAAGTGTTGATGCTGGGATTGAGGGAAGACAAACTCTAAAGAATAACCCAGTAATATTCTACTTACATACATACATACATGCACACACATATGTGTGCACATACACGCTTGTGTGCACAGGCAAACACACACACACACACAGGCTAAACGAATGAAAACCCCACCCAAACTTCTATGAGATAGGTAGGTAGGTAGGAAGTAAAAAACTATGTAACGGTAAGCAATAAAGTGCACACATTCATATAAACTATTTTACAAAATAGCTTTAAAACAAAGGAAATTACTGTTGGTAAGCATGGAAATTGCACAGTTCAGCAAATGAAATAGCAATACGAAATGTCAATGCAGCAAAGAATCCTGTTTCAAAACATTTGCATCAAAGACTCAAGAGCCAATGACATAACCAGGCAATGTCTAGCTGTGGTGACAGGATCAAGGAAAGGGAAGTTAGCGAGGTAACGACGATTCGAACAACAGAGTAGCTGATGTGGTCATAACTAGTATTCCAGAGCAATCCACCAAACAACAGACAAAGACACACTTTTTCCAGGTCTCATGGCCTATGCATCAAGACAGAGTGCCCACTTCATGACCCATAAAATAAATCTTTAAAACGTTTTAAAGAGTTGTACCTGCAGACTGGAATCTCCAGCCATAACGGAATCAAACAGGGACCCAGCAACATAAAACAATGGGAGATAACATTTTGCAGCTTATTTTCTGAAGCCAGCACTACCCTAATATAAAAACCAGGAGAAGAGAGTACAAGAAAACCACAGACCAGAAGTTCTCAGGAGGTCATCCTAAAATCCACCCCATAATATAGAAGAATAATTACAGAGCAAGCAAGTGGGCTTCCCTCCAGACAGGCAAGGCTGGCTCACCATTCAAAACCATCACTCAATAAGCTAACATAGAAATACCACATTATCCCATTGGTTGATGCTAAAAAGAATTTGGCAAAAGATGGAGAGAGGGAGAGAGGGAGAGGGTCTTATCTCCTAAGACTGACTTTCCTTCTATAGACCAGAGGGTCCCACCACCTCCTCATGTTGTCATAGACTCAAGACCAGGTCTTTATCACATGAGCCTTTGAAAGAGGTTTTATATCTAAATCAGAAAGAGCTTTTATACTTGATACCCAAAGCACTGTATATCATAGAAAAAAAATTTTTAAAAGATTAACAAGTCATATTTTATCTAAAGTAAAACACCGTTCATAATAAAAATACCAATGCATCAGGGATAAGGAGAAGTAACTCCCCTCGAGTAAAGACGATAAAAGCCAACGCCACAATTTGCATTTCACTTAATGGGAAATACTGGAAGCTTCAGCTCTCAGGTCAGGGCCAAGGTAATGTCTATTCTTGCCACTTTGTTCAGTGTAGTACTGGGAGCATCCTTACACAATAGGAAAAAGTGAAAAACAAAGGATATATGTATTAAAAGTAAAGAAATTAAACTCTATTTATAATTGGCATGTTTGTCTCCATGGAAGTTTCCCACATGTTTCGTAAAGCTTCTAGAACTTAGAAGGAAATTTAGCAACCACACAGGTCACCTTTAACAGAAATGAATTATATTTCTATATACTAACCACAGAAATGTGAGGGGGGGAGAGAAGGAGAGAGAGGGAGAGGGGGGATGGAAGGGGAGAGAGAGAGAGGAAGAGAGGGAAAGAGGGAGAGAGGGAGAGATGGAGAGAGGGAGAGAGGGGGAGAGATTGCAATTTATCTCCTAAGACCAACTTTCCTTCTATAGACCAGAGGGTCCCATCACCTCCTCATGTTGTCATAGACTCAAGACCAGGTCTTTATCACATGAGCCTTTGAAAGAGGCTTTACATCTAAACCAGAAAGTGCTTTTATACTTGATACCCAAAGCACTGTATATCATAGAAAAAAATTTTTTAAAAAGATTAACAAGTCATATTTTATCTAAAGTAAAAATTTTACTGCATAAAAAGCTTATCATAAGAAGATTTTTAAAAGAAGTTACAGACTAGGAGAAAATATTTACAAATCAAATGTTCAACAAAGGATTAGTATTTAGGAATATATATATATATATATATATATATATATATATCCCAAAATTTCACAGTAACAACAACAAAAAAAAAAAGAAACAAAAAAGAAAACCAGAAATATACAGATGGTAAATTAGCCAGAGGAAGATAGCCATCTAAATAGCCATTGTTGAAGTTTGAATTAAGACTTTCAACAATGATTTAAACCAATATGTGTGACAAATCCAAAAGTTGGCCAGGGTGAGGGGGGAGTGGCTTACTGCTGTGCTGCTGGAGGGAGTGTGAGCTGGAGCAGCCGCAGGGGAGAACTTTGGGGAAGTTGGTCCTAAAGGTAAGCCCGCAGCTGCCACGACTCTGAGACTCCATGCTCACCGTTCAGCATGGAGAAGTCGACATTCATGTTCAAACAGAAACTGCACGAACATACTTAGAATGGTCTTGTTAGCCACAGCCCCAAGGGGTGTGTCCTTCAAAGGGTTCAAAGAAAGCAAACCTGCTGTGTGCATTCTGCATCCCATGGGATGCTAGCAATATGGGAGCAAGCGACCCAAACACAGGACTTAGATGAAATTCCCTGATCTGCTAAGTGAAGGAGAACAGTTGCAGGTGGTGACAGACCCTGCGACTTCAGTTACAGAAAATCCTCGAAATGACTGAGCTCTGTTTGCCGTTGACTCCCACCAGGAAAACTGTAGGAAGTCTGTGTCGGGATCAGAGTTCTCCACGGGGCGAATGTTGTGCTCCAGGTGGACACTACTGCATCTTCCCACTTCTCACGGGGCACCCACTCCCGCCCACCCACTCCTATCAGGGAGTCCCAGCTCAGGCCTGAGCATTGCCCACTGCAGCTGATAAAAGAATCCGGAAAGATCAACAGAGTCTTTGGAAGATTTCTGGAAGCGTTTTGATTATTTCTGTGCTTACCTTTCCCAAGGACAATTTTCTATGTGACTTCGTTGGGATATTCTCTCTATGCATGCTCTGCACCACACACACACACACTCACAGGCACACACGCACATGCACACACACTCACAGGTGCATGTACATACATGCACACAGACACACACATTGCACATGCACACACACCACACACACACATATATGCATGCAGGCATGCACACATACGTGAACACACATGCACATACATACGCTCATGCACATAGCACACATGCACACCCAGGCACACACACATGCAGTGCTCCTGCACTATTGCTATGGCACCGCAGAAGTCTCAGATGATAGTTCTCATGGCAACCATCAGAGCCACTTCTCCTGAGTGCTTGTAAAAGCACTGGGCGTGATTCAGACTCTGATCCATCTTCTGCCAGAGAGCCCTTCTCGCTTGTATTTTTCTTTTAGCATATTATCAAACTCGTTGTGGTGATAGTTTGAGAAATGATCAATGTTATTTTGTCTGAAAAGGCCCTCCCTACACAGAGCCCGTCTATAACTCTAGATGAGAAATAAATTCATTCCATTCAATTCAATAGATGACGAGCATTTTCTATATACACAGTTTTAAATGAGTTTCTAGAGAAACGGAGATGAATAACACACGACTGCTGCTCTCGGGCAGATGATGTGTCATTAGTCACTACTGAAATGGTACCTTAGGAGCATAGAGGAGAAGTCTGTGGCCAGAACACACCCTAGTAGACACAGACAGTGTATTGAAAGAGCTGTGGGCTCTAGGCTAAGAGCTGCTGAACATGCCAGCCCAGCACATCCAGTCTAAATCCTACCTTCACCATCTGCTAGCAGGTGATAGGGGGCCAGCGTTTCATCTTAAGGATCAGGAAAATATTGTCAACTACTGAGTGACCTACTTTGTACAAAATCTGGCACGTAGAACTTTGTGAGTGTTGTGTGACATTTGAGCTGGCATAACATTTTTTAAAAGATAAACCATGAGGTATTTTTTTAATTTAACTTTTTTTTAAAAAAATTATTCACTGTACTCACATCTCCTCCTGGTCACCCCTTCCTACTCTCATTTCCCTCTCCTTCCCCTTTTCTTCTGGGCCGGGGGGGGGGGTTTATCCCCCTGTGTATCCTTCCCCAGCTTCCAGCACTTCAGTACTTCAAATCTCTAGGTACTTCCTCTCCCACTGATGCCAGAAAAGTCAGCCCAGGTAGAAGAGCATATCCCACAGATAGACAACAGCTTTTGGGATAGCACAAACCATGAGGCCTTTTACTGAGCTGTCTTCAATCTCATGGGTGTGAGAAGTATTTATTTATTGGACAGTGGGGTGAGTGCCTGAACAGACCAGAGGTAAATCTGGCCCTGTTTCTGTCTGGGGCCAGTTTCTGTTGCCACAATAAAATAACAGAGACTGATTACTGTATAAAGCAAAAGTCTAATTTAGTTCATAGTACTGAAGGTGCTAGACCTCTAGAATATGATATTGATATCATGGAGGTTTCGCCCCATTTCCTGTGAGGTTCCTGTGGGGTTCTTGAAGGAGAGAGATTGCATCTTATACCCCAAAGCATCTTTATTTTTTCTGCTTGACTCAACTTGGTAAGGTGCTGTGATGCAAAAATATGCCTCCTTCTGAGATCCTGTGGTCCAGAAAACTTCTTAGATGCAAACCAGCTTGGTGCCCAGTAGCCCCAGCTTTGATCCTGGAGCTTAGCAAAATGTGGTCTGTTTGGCTCTGGTGTCCATCATTTCTTTATATAGAGAACATTTAGGTAGTGTCTTAGTCGGGGTTTCTATTCCTGCACAAAACATCATAACCAAGAAGAAAGTTGGGAAGGAAAGGGCTTATTTAGCTTACACATTCACACTGTTGTTCATCACTAAAGGAAATCAGGACTGGAATTCAAGCAGGGTAGGAAGCAGGAGCTGATGCAGAGGACATGGAGGGATGTTACTTACTGGTTTGTTTCCCCTGGCTTGTTCAGCTTGCTTTCTTATAAAACCCAGGACTACCAGCCCAGGGTTGGCACCATCCACAATGGGCCCTTCCACTCTTGACCACCAATTGAGAAGATGCCTTATAGCTGGATCTCATGGATGCATTTCCTCACCTGAAGCTCCTTTCTCTGTGATAACTCCAGCTTGTGTCAAGTTGACACACAAAGCCAGAGAGTACAGGTAGGAAATAAGCCATACTTTAGCATGGTGGAAAACTTTTAGATTCGTGAGTTGGATTTCCTGGGAAGTTTTCTAAACAAAGCAATAATGAAATTTTTTTGTTGTTGTTTTATTTCTCATAGTAAGTTATAAGTAGTGGACACGGGTACTGTTGATGCTTTCTGGATTAATGTCACCTTCCTGGAGGTCTCCCTACCAGTAGGGTGTGGGTTGTGGGACTTGTACACAGCGCACCCATGGCTGCTGGTTGTGGAAGCTAGCTATAAGTAGAGCAGTTGCCACTGTGAGTGAACTGGGTTCACTTTCGTAGCCTGAGATCTTGGAAGAGGGGAAGCCGTGTAAATCGCGAGTAGAAGAGACAGGTAATTAACCCGACAGGCCTATTAAAAACGTGCAGAAGCTGCACAGCTCCAAGAGGGAGGTGTGAACTAGTGGGCCAGGACTGCTTGGTGAGAGGACTGATGGGGCTGTGCACGGGGTAGGGCATCTCTGTTCCTCCCAGAAAATTACAGTATACATCTGGTCTCTGCTTTCTTAGCCTGTATATCCTGAGAAAAGAGACAGGGTACCATCTTTTTCCTAAGCCACTCTCTCACTCTCCTGGGAGTGTGTTTCCCGCAGTACAAGGATTGAGGCCTGGAGAAAGTGTTAGAGGAGGCAGCCCTAGTTTAGAGGCAGTAGCTAGCTTCTTGCTTAGCTGAAGTTCCCACATCTACTATCTTGAATGCATCGCTGGAATGTCAGCGTGGAGAACACTGGCAGCCTTGGCATGGGAAAGCAGACCTCCTCGCCTAAGCAGACCTGGGGCCAGGTGTCTCCTGGTCTCCTTCACCTGCTTTTGGTGCCCATCCAAGAAGCCATCCTCTTCTTAGGGACAAGCTCTCTAGCTTCTGGGGACACTTCTGGGTCCAATCTTGAAATCCTCCAAATTGCTTATGTTGTTCCAGTCTGAAACCTGTTCTGAATCCTTCATGTGATTATTTTTTTTGTAAACAGAAAACGAAATCCAACCTCCTGACTTTGGAGAAGTACCAGCTGGATAAAGGTGATCCTTGGCCTGTCTGCTCTCTGCTCAGGCAAAGGTCTTGCTTAAGACACTGAGAGGCTCCAAGGGACCAGGATGGGTATGGGGCTTGCAGGACAGACTACCAATGCAGCTGAGTGCCAAGAAGACCAAGGCACCAGTGTGAGGGAGCAGCATACTACTGTGGACTTGAAGCCTCTGCCTGTGTGCCTGCAAGGGCAGAGATATGCTAACAGGTGTCCTTGGGAGCTGGAGAATAAATGCTTATGTCACCCAAGTGGCTCTAAAGCCTATTCACCAGCTCCTGCACAGGAGAACTACACAGAGCTACAGGCTGAGATGCCTTACTCCCAGGAAGTATGGGGGCAAAGAGAGGAAGGCTAAATCTACTGTGGGGTGATCAGATCAAGCAAGCCCCACCCCACTTGGAAGCTTAAGGGTGAAACACAGCGTGGTTGGAGCCCTCCACACCAAGGGTCCTGGAGGCTGGGTTCCTATCTGAGCCTCCAAGCTTCTTTAACTTCCTGCATTGCTATGTTTCCCATGATCCCTCTTATTCTTCTATAAGGTCCCAGGCCATGTGTATATAGCTTGCAGCCAGGAAGGAAAAGCTGTTTCACATGTGAGCTCCCTGCTCCGGCTACATTGCTGGCTGCTTCTAAGCCACAGCTGTCCACAGTTGCAACGCAGAGAGACCCTCTGGCACATCTCCCCTCTGCTTACATCCTCACCTGTAGTTAGCTCACTCTGCTCCCATTCTGAGGGGTTCTCTTGCTCTGCAAAGTACAAGGTCTTCATATCTGGCTCCTCTTCTGGGAGACTTCAGCACTGCCCTGGCTCTGAAAGGGCTGGCCCTTGTTGCATCAGACCGACTCCCTTTGTGAACAGGTTTGCACGGTGACCCACTGACCTACTTTCTTTTTCGATGCCGCCTGGCATAACTCAGCATCTTTGCAAGGAAGGTGCCCCTCCTCCTCAGATCTGTGATCTTTAGATTGTGTGACAGGAAACATGAGGGTGACAGCCCTCCCCCACCCCACCCTCAAGAACAGAATACATGAGGGTATTAACAGCCATCAGACTGGCTCTGTTTGATTGCACCAACACCATTCACTGTGAGAGGCACGATGGATTTCTCTATTTCTTTCTCCCAGCTTACAGCTCTCCCTTCTTCACACACACCCATGAAGTTGACTTAGTCAAGTCCTGTCTTGTTTTTATATTTAAAGAAAAACAAACTGGTTCATTGACGCAGAGACTTTTACCTTGGCAGAGATTAAAACTGGTATGTCTGTGTGTCTGTGTGTTTATGTGCATGTGTGTGTGTGCATATCTGTCTGTGTGTGTGTCTCTGTGTGTGTGTGTTTGTGTGAGTGTGTGTGTGTGATTTGTTTTCATTCACAGGGTCGTGATGTCTGGATTGAATGGATTGTTCAAAATGAATGAAATTTCCAGAATGTCTTCAATCATCTGCACAAACACAGACTCCTGAAATCACCCAGGAGGGAAAAAATGCTGGTTGACAAAACAACAATGCAGACAAAACCAAATTGATGCGACAGGTCTGCTGCAGAGGCGCCGCAGAGCATGTTCTTTATCCCTTCACAGAGGGCAGCGACTGTAGAATCACTTGCTCGGCTGTAAGAATGGATCTGGAAGAAGGAGACCACTGCCAGGAAGCCAGGTGACACATGAGCTGACCGCATTGTGCTGAGCTGGAGCACACTTAGACATGGTCAGGGAGGAGGGAGGGAAGGCACCTATTGATAGAAGGAAAGCATTTCTAAGCTGGTGACAGAAAGCAAGGGACAGAGGGCATTGGAGTCCTCCCTAGCAATTGGAGTGAGTCCTCCCTAGCATTAGTTACTTTTCTGTTGTGATAAAACACTCTAACAAAAGCAGCTTAGAGGAGAAAGGGGTTATTTTGGCTTTCACTTCCAAAGGAATAGAGTCCACCATGCTAGAACCTGGCTGATCACATTTCCTGTGTACATGTGAAGCAAAGAGCAAGAACAGGAAGTCAAGCAGGACAAAACCTCCACAAATCCCACCTCCAGTAACGTACTTCCTCCAGCAAGCCTCTGGAAATACTGCTGGAAAAACCCAACATCTATTAACCCAAATCTATTAACACTGACACAGACGGAAGAAATGACTCTGTTCAGGTCTGGCTGCACGAAGCCCTGAGCTTACTGCAGCTGCTTAGAGGACTAGGGCTGCGTAGTTATGTGCCAGGGCAACTGCATCACCCAAAGGTCGGCTGCCACGTGGGTGACAGCTCAGGAAACCTGCATCCCTACCTGCATCCCTGAGCCCCCTGCACACTGTCCAGGTGTCTCCATGGGTGGGCTTCTCTTCTGGAAACTGTCCTCTGGTTTTATAAGGCTGGGGTAGGCCTCGTAGATGTTGTGAAGTTTTTGAGCTCCCTGGGTCTTCTGAGTGTGTAAACCCCACTTCGTCCTTACGGGAAAGGAATGTACTGTGATTTTTTTCAGTTATCCCAATAATGAAGATAGATTCTTACCCCATTCCTTACTCCCAGGCTCAGCTCTTTCCTGCCTTCTTCCAGAACCCCCAAGCAACACTTGCATTGTGTCTACTTGGGCAGCTGCCTCTTCCACGAATCCTGGCTTGAGCATTCATTGGCTTGGTTCTGTCCTTCTGGAACTCTGTCTGCCTTAGCTTTGCTTTCAGCCCCCCATACCCCCATGTGCATGTGTGTGCATGTGTGTATACCTATACATGTTTGTTTGTGCATGTGTGTGTGCATGTATGTGTAACTGTGCATGTGTATATGTGTTTGCATGTGTGTGTACCTATACATATTTGTGTGTGTGTGTGTGTGTGTGTGTGTGTGTGTTCATGACCTCCTCCTACCCCACTCCCTGTTCTTTCTCTTCCTCCCATGCTGGACCCTCCTCCTATGAGTGGCCTCCAAATGAGGGCAGTCCCTTCTCTTTCTGGTTCATTTCCCACCCCTCCTTAAATTTTCCAGTGCTGTGTCTGTATGAAGATGGAAATAATTAACAGGTTCCTCTGGCAAGAAGTTAGAGTGCCAGCCACCTCCCTGACACCTCAGTCTGACCCTGAAGGACCATGCAGACTAATGTAGAGCAGGGCCCTTGACTTTGTCCCACCTATTCTGCCTTTCCCCTGGTCTCTCCACCCTGTTGGCTCCTCTCCTCTCTCCAGCATCTGAGTCATCAACAGTTCCTGGGAACTCAGCCTTCACAGTCCTGAGAACCTGCTGGCCTCTCAGCAGCCCAGCCTCTCACCATGGCCCACAGTCATAGCTCACCTAAAGCAGACTGCTCTCCTCGGCTCCTCGGCCTACCACCAGCAGGGGCAATTCTTGTCAGAATAAGCACACTGGGTTTTCAAAAACCAAAAGCACCTGATCACAGGGACTACCTTCCTCAGGACAGACCCTTCTGATAGCCCTGTGTGGCTCTCACCCCACTTCCAGACCCTGTTTCTTTTGACTTTAGAGGAGCTGACTCACAGAGCAAGGATTCTGCTTTGTTCGCTGATGCATGCATTGTACGCACTCTCTGTGTAGTCCTCCCCTCCCTCCCTCCCTCCCTCTTCTACATTAGCCCAATTCCTATCATTACTAACACTGATTTGATAAGTTTGGGCTCACAGGTGGGGTCCAAGGGTTTCATTTGGCAAGAGCCATCTTGTAGATAAAGTGTTAACCTGCTACATAATGTGTACACATGTCCCGTAGTCTTTCCCCCTCGGATTAAGTGTCTACCCTCCTAATATGTTCCCAATTATGCCTCACCCAAACCATTTCAGTGGTTTACTAATCCCACAATTGAAATTAACCTTCAACATGCGATTTCCAAGAGATTTTAGTTTTTAATTTTTTTGAGATTTTTATGTATTTTTTGTGTATGATTGTTTGCCTAAATGTATGTATATGTCTTGCATATGTGCCTGATACCTGTGGTAGTCAAAAGAGGGTCTCAGATCCCCTGGCACTGGAGTAACAGAAAGTTGTGAGACAGCACATGGGAGCAGGGATCTTCTGGGAAAGAAATCCATGCTTTTAACCTCTGAGAGTCTCTCTAGCCCCACCCCAGCCCCACCCTATCCTCCAACACATTAAAACACCTCAACACTCATGCTCCCAGTTTCTGATGGCTTGAGCAGAAGTGGCCAGACAGACAACACCAGAATAGCTACCAGCTGACCACGCAGACTTCCATACTGACTCTCAGATGGCCACTTGGAGAAAAGTGGTGTCTGGCGATACACAATATGGCAGCAGCACATGGAGTCTGGACTGTATCTTTAGTTACGAAGGTTCTCGTGGCGACTGAAATAGTGCCTACCCTGTGCTGAAAGTTCCCAAAGAGAAATTAGCATCTTGTGCCAAGACGATGGGAATGGTAATTACCAGGCTGAGCGACTTTCCAGATACCTAGAGATATAAATGCGAAGAAGATAGACGGGAGAGCCCTTTCCTAAACTTAACTGTGGTATTTATTTATGTTTTCTTTTCTTCCCATCATGACAATGACACTTTGGTTAGATGTGTCTTTGGAATGTTCTAGGTGTCTGTGACCAGTGAAGAGCACATGGCTCTTACAGTGGTCACTCAGGGATACATGAGCTTCCCTGGTTGCCTGGTTACAGGAGCAGAGGAGGAGAGTTATGGGGAGAGGTTCGCCGGGAGGTGGTAGCTCGAGTGTTCTGTCAGATGGGCATGGACCTGTCGGAGCCTTTCATTCCAATCAGCGCACGGGATCTCCCTAGCTCTGCAGCATGATAGGCTGTGCAGAGGGGGTTCCTCGATGCCTGTCAACTCTGATGAGCATCTAGTGCCCACAGAAGACTACTGTGGTCATTGGCACTGATGCTTGGACACAAATGAGCAAAGCCTGAGCTATTTCTAGCTTCCCTGGCTAGAAGTAGAGAGCTCCCATTCTCTAGCTGGGGACTGAGCTGAAACCAGAGGGCTCCTGGATCCAACCAAAGGGGAGGCAGAGCCTGCTCTGCCCACATCACCTGCAGTAGACTGAAACTGGAGACTCACGTCGCAGAAGTGTGTGTGATCCATCTCTAGACACTGGGCCAGATAAAGGTCTCTGAGAATTGCTTGACTCCCTGTCGATGGACCCCAGAACTCAATACCATCCAGCCACTTCTGTACCAAATCTAAGGCTGTCTATAACATTGATGTTCTACACAATTGATAGAGGACTAAGTGTGTAGACAACAGGCCAGCAGAGGGGTCAGGCTCAGGACTTCATTCTTCTATTCACAGGAAATACAACCCTGGGTCCCCATCTCCACAAGCTCCTCAAGGATCCAGAGTCAGTATGCATGCTGGGATCGTGCATCAAAGCATTGGCTTAGACGTCCCTGCTCATATATAGTTTTTTGGAGAGAGCCCAGAGAAGGTAGCTCTTCGGTGCTCTGACAGCACCGAAGGGTGCTGTGTGTGTCTTTTGGAAGGGTGTGTGTCTTTTGCTCATATTTCTATTAAGAATTCCTTTCTCCAAAAGTAGGTCAAGAGCTCTAGAGAAACTTACGGACTCTGCTTTTGATTTTTTTTTCCATTTTGAATTTCAAAGAATATGATTAAGTTTGTTAGAAGGGGAAAAAGGCCCATTGATTTAAAAATAAATCTATAATACGCTTGGCACAATGGAAACTGAAAGCTGATGGCGTTTGGGAAAACCTTGGTTGCAGCCCAATAACTATCCATTGTCAGGCCCCCACATCTTGCTCAGGGGTGGTTTTCTGATTGTGGTAAGACGAGGTATGGCCTTGATTGCAGAGAGGATAGGACCAGCTGAGCCACCTGACCTTCTGTGTTGCTCACTCTGCACCTGGCCTCAACTATGTTGTCACTGAAATTGCCTTTCTACATTGGCCACAGGACAGTTTACTTTCTCAATGAACATTGTAAGCCTCCATTATGCTCTTCTATCTCCCTTATTAAGAAGGACAAAGAACTCCTGCAAGTGGTATGTGTCACTGTTCCCATGTGGTGTGAAAGTATTAATAACCAGGGCCATGTGACATCTTACTTTGGAGGTTTGGGGCTTTATCCACATCCCCTGATGAATGGCTGCTGTCTAAGTGGAGAACTTTAGATCTTGGGTAACAGTATGTGGCTGGGTGGCTTTGGGGCATGAGTTGAGGGATGAATCCTATCCCACTCCTTGACTGCCTCAGGGATATCCATGGCCTTGCCCACCTAAGCCCCTTTTGCATGGACATGCCATCTCTTTCCCATTCTCAGCCCATCTGCTTCAGGTGAACTCAAAAGACTCCAGTGGGCATGTGGCCAAACCTGGAAAAACACACAATCTAGCGAATGACTTATCATGCTTTGTATTCTGGAGACAAAGGACTCCTACATTAGAAAATGATTTTATCCAAATAATCCCAGATGGTGATATTCATAATAAACTGCCTTCAGTGGCCCTGGTCTCTCCTTGAAAGGATGGCAGATGACTGTAACACAGGTTACCCTGTCCTCAGACCCTGGAGAGCATTTATACAGATGACTAATTAGGAACCAATTAGAGCTCGTCTTATGTTGGTACAGCTTCCACGGGAACAAGTATCCTTTTGATCTGACACCTGGACCCAGCTCGGCTGCAGGAAGATGTTTCAAAGTTTGCAAAGAATTAGGATAATGCACACTCGTATCTCAAGCTGTGAACACCTACATTAATATAAACCAGGGGAAAAGAGGCACACCCACAGCTCAGCCAGCATGGTGACTTTGGAATAAGACTTTCTCACGGTACATCTCTGCCTATAAAATCCCTTAATTCTGCTTGGGGGAGTGTCAGTAGTTATGGTGGTTTGACTGAGAATGTGTGTGTCCCCCCCCCCCCAAAGGCTTATATATTTGCATGCTTAGTCCTTGTTGAATGATGAGCCCTTTGGAAGGAATAGGAGGCATGGCCTTGTTGGAGGAGGTGTGCCCTTGTTGAAGGAGGTGTGGCCTTGTTGAAGGAGGTGTGGCCTTGTTGGAGGAGGTGTGCCCTTGTTGAAGGAGGTGTGGCCTTGTTGGGGGAGGCATGGCCTTGTTGGAGGAGGTGTGCCCTTGTTGAAGGAGGTGTGGCCTTGTTGGAGGAGGTGTGGCCTTGTTGAAGGAGGTGTGGCCTTGTTGAAGGAGGTGTGTATCACTGAGGATGGGCTTTGAGCTTTCAAAAACCCATGGCAAGCCCAAAGTCTCTCTCCCTCTCTTCCTCTCCCTCTCCCCCCTCTCTCTCCCTTTCACTCTTCCTCTCCCTTAACCCTCCCTCCTCCTCCCCTCCCCCACTCCCTTGACCCTCTCTGCCTGCAGATCATGATGTGACTCTCAGCCACTTCTCCAGCACCATGCCTACCGTGCTTCCCATCAGGATGATAATGAACTAACCTCTGTAAAGCCCTCCATAAAAAGCTCTCTTTTTATAAGAGTTGCCTTGGTCATGGTAGCTCCTCCCAGCAAGAGACCAGTGATCAATACTGTAATCAAGTTCCGTTTCCTCTCTATCCCGTCCCGTGGGATTCAGGTATTCCTGGGTGCGAGGGGGACCGCAAACCTGGAAGGAGATGGGAGGAAGAAAAAGAGAAATAGGAGACCAGGAAGGGTACCTATCGAGGTCTCGTTTATTATGCTGAGGTGCCTTCTTTTTAAAGCATATATCGTGGGGGGGGGATATGGGAGGGGTCGAGGGAGAATTATACAAAGAACAAAGAAGTGGGCATCTGCTGACATGGGGGCCGAAGTCAGGCGCCAGGCAGCAGGCACTTTGCATCTTATCTCCGGAACATCGATCCTCCTTGACAGCCTTGGGTGTCAGGCTGGGCTCAGGCGCAGCTCATGTCCTTGGATGTCATGGGAACTCAGGAAGAGATAGGGAAGAGGGGACTATAATTCAGCTTTTACAGCCTCAGGTGCCAGGAAGGGAACAGGGAGGATGGGGTGACAACCAGCTCTTAGCACAAGGCCCTTTGGCCTGTTAGGGAGATTGTGAAGGGCTCGCTTTCTCACGGGATGGTCTCTGACACCTCTCAAGGTCTCTGTTTGGTTTGGAAGATCCTGATAAATGTTCCCAAGGAGTTGCTACCACCTGATGACCCAAATCAGGCAGGTAGCCTACAGTTCTCAGTCCTCCTGAGGCCACTTTTGTTCCGTGCTACTTTATGAGTCATTCAGCCCACCTGAGGGTCATACATGCTCCTCGAGAGATGGCCACCTGACCTGGGACTGGGATGCTCTGTGCCCCTCACGTTGGGCCCTAGACATGGTAAAAGAGTGGAGTCCACGGAAGACTTCCTCAAAACAGCCTCCTCTATGTGAGGCCTCCATGGGGAGCGCTTCATTCTCGGGGGGCAGGGCAACAGTGAGCAGAGGACATAGTGAAACCCATTCCCAAATTAACCAGAAGGCTGAGGGGTTCCAGCCTCAGAGAGAGCCGGACCCTTTGATTTGCCAAACCCAGAGACAGTCTGGTGAGGTTTGCCCCAGGGATTCTTTTTTATTCTCTGATTGCACCAAAAGTTACTATTTGGCTGTCAGTCTGCACTTGAAATGGAGTGTAGGAGTGAGAATGTTGTCAGCTTAATTATTGATAAAGTAAAATACTGGGAGTGAGTGTCAGCTCTGCCCAGAGGGTGACCTCATGCCCTGCATGCACACTCTGCTCAGCAAATGATGGGGGGGGGGAACCCTCCCCTTCCCCAGGAGGAAGCTGGAACCACGCATGCTCATGGTTGTAAGTTCAGAGCAACAATGTTTCCATTCTCTTCATGTTGATACCACCAAATGCTCCTTCCAAAAGGGGTTTCTTTCTCCTCCATGAAGTTTTACATTTAGGGAAGTTCGAGGATCCTGTCAGTTCCTGTCTTTGTGTACCTGCCTTAGTTACTGTTCCATTGCTGTGAAGAGACATCGTGACCAGGGCAATTTTTATAAAGAAAAACATTTAATTGGGGCTGGCTTACAGTTTCAGAGGTTCAGTCCATTATCATCATGATGGAAATCATGGCAGTCGGTAGACAGAGGCTGGAGACGGAGCTGAGAGCTCAACAACTTGATTTGCAGGCAGCAGAAGGGGACAGTGGCTGGATGTAACTAGAACATAGAAGACCTCAAAGCCTGCCCCCACAGTGACGCACTTCCTCCAACAAGTCATACCAACTCCAACAAAGCCACACCTCCTAACAGTGCTGCTCGCTATGGACAAGCATGGAACACAGGAGTCTGTGGGAGCCATTTCTATTCAAACCACCACAGGACCCTTCATCTTGGCAGGTCTTGCTTTATGAAGGCAGCTTCCACTGTTAGCTCTGATCTGCCATTGCATCTACTTCTTTCAGCCCTCCAGTGACCCAGGGCTTGTCAAGAGCTGCAGTTTGAATAAGGGTGACAGGCTGGAGTGGGGTTGAGGAGAGGCTTGGGTGAGCACTGTTCTAGTGGGAATAGGAACACATTTGTCCTGTGGGGCCCCCAAAGGCTCTCAGTGTCTCTTTGTTTCCATGCTTTCTGGTACTGTTACTCAGCCCTGTGCACCCTGCAAAGCCCCCTGGCTTTCTCTGACTGTTCTCAGAGCACCCCAGGGGCTTCTGCCTTGCCAGGCCCTTGCCAGGGAAAGGTTCCATGGAGGATAAAGAAGTGGGGCTGCTCTGAACATACCAGTACATTCACTATCCAGCAACAATGTGTCAGGGCTCACAGAGTCCTAATTTGTTTCAAATGAGAGGGAAAAAGCAAGAATAATACTAGGAGCTGAACTTGGGATATATCCATTTTCATAGCAACCCAGAAAAGAAATGGAATTTTTAATGCACTCCTGTGGAAGGAGGGTGTCACAGAGATAAAAATGCCCAGGCACAGAAAGCCATCTGAAACCCTGAAACCCAACTATAGAAAATAGTAGAGGGTTAGAAAAGCGAAAGCCTGACATGTCTGTTGTCCCTCGCCCCCTCTCTCCCTCACTCCATGTGTTAATTCCCTGTCTGGTTGCTGTGATCAACCACTTAAAGTAAGGGAGAATGACTTTATGTTGGGGGCTCACAGTTCAGAGTGGCATAGTCCATGACTTTATGTTGGGGGCTCACAGTTCAGAGTGGCATAGTCCATGACTTTATGTTGGGGGCTCACAGTTCAGAGTGGCATAGTCCATCAGTGTGGGGCACCAGCCAGGAAGAAGAGAAGAGGGAAATGCCTGTTCTCAGCTGGCTTCCTTTCTTTCTCCTTTGTCTTCTGTATTGCACCCAGAAGGTGACCACTCAAATCTCTCTGGAGACACCCACAGGTGTGCCTCAGCAATGCCCCAGGTGAGGCTGGGGAGATGACTCAGTCCATGTTCCAGGACCTACATCTGATCCTCAAAACTTACAAAAAAAAAAAAAAAAAGGACTATGTGATGTGCTCCTAATCCCAGCAGAGGGGGCAAAGAAAGGTGGGTTCCTAGAACTCACTGGTTAGCCACCTTAGCCATCCAGGCTGGTAAGAGACCATATCTCATTTAAAAATAATAATAATAATAATAATAATAAAGGTAGATTGTACTGAGAAAGGATACTAAAATTGTTCTCTGGCCTACACACACACACACACACACACACACACACACACGAGTGTGTTTCTAAATTCTATAAAGTTGATAATTACAAACTATTGTATTCTCTCCTCTTCATATGCTCATTAAACGTTTGAAGCACTGGCAGGGCTAGCCTGTGGTGCTGGGTTAAGGCACTTATCCTGTGTTCTGTGACCATAAAAGCTGTAAGGTACCCCAAAAGAACCTTGTTACCATGCTCCAGAGCCAGGCTGGGATCTAGCAGGCGACGAGCTTTACTGATCACACCCTTTCCATCCTTCTGGTGACTCTCTTCAACGCCAATAATGTGCAGGTTCTAAAACCTCCCACATCTTCTCTGGGCTGTGAGGGATAGCAAAGCTCACAGGCATCAGCCTGCAGCCTGACACGCACAGTAGATGTCCCTGCTCTGGAATGGGGGCAGGGGTTAGAGGAGCTTCAGAGCCCGGTGTATAATGGCGGGATGTGGAAGTGTGGGTGAGGGAGGCGGGGCTGAGTGCACCAGAGAGTGATGTAATGGAGTTTGCATTTTAAAAGCATCACTCTGTGGCCTTTAGACGATGGATCGATTGTAAAGGGAGCAAAGTGGAAGCAGGGCAGCAATCAGAGAAACAGCGATAAACCACAGGAACATGGCGCCCTGAGTGCACTCGGAGGCGTGATGATTGATGGGCAGCAAGCCACATGGGCGATGTTGAAATAAGATCACTGAGCCTGGAGGTGGTGTACAGACTCTCTAGAGCATATGAAGAAGGAGAAGGTTAGAGATGGGCAAGAAGGGGTAGGTAGGAAGGGGAGTGTGGGCTCTCTCAGCGTGTGTAATTTTAGGGTATCAGAGGACACGTGTGAGAGTGATGGGCTTAACAACAGAGGGGTTCCTACAAGAGAGGGCTCTTACCCATCCCAGACATTACTAAAGACAACAGAGCGACAACACTGCTGAGTTCTGCTCATTTGCTGCTTATTACGTTGTATCCACAAAGATTTGCTACAGAATGTCTTCTTGGCCCCTCAACAAAGAGTCTCTAATGATAAAAACCACTGGGGGACCGCAGCAGGCTGTTTATTGACTGACTTGATTTTTCCGATGCCTCTGTACCAAAGGCCTATCCCCCATTCCAAACCCTTTCTTCAGCTGTCTGTCCCCAGATGGACATGTATAGAGGCAGTCATGAAGGTGCAGGGTACCAATCAGACATTGACTTTATTTGTCATTTCTATCACTATGACAGAATATCCAAGGTAAATTATGTTAAGAAGAAAAAATGTTTATCTTAGTTCATAGTCCCAGGGGCATCATCCCATGGGCAGCTGGCTCCATTAGAATGGCTCATGGGAAGTCAGGATATCATGGGGGTGGGGACAGGATCACATGTCACAGGAGGTTGCATGCCTTGTGACAGTCAGGGAACAGGCAGAGGATGTCTGTATGACTGGGATTCCTCCTTCTTCCTCTCTTGTCCCACATGGACATTCCCTTCCCAAGTTAGGAAGTGTCCTCCCAGGCAGAACAGGGCTTTACTAATCTAGGTGTCTCTCAAACCAAGAGTCAAAGTTCACCATTGCACAGAGGCAAGCTTGAAAGCAGAGTGGAAGAGAAGACGAGGAGTCTGATTTCTATTCTGGCTAAACCTTTGTGCCTTCAGGAAGGTCATTGTCTTGTCTGAGCCAATCTCCAAGTGAGCAAGACTACTCTGATTCCATGGTGACCAACACTGTTACTGTATTGGGACTCCAGGGACACACGAACGGGGAGAGTCTGGTTCTCGAGTATGCACTGGTTCTCCTGGATGTGTAGAGAAAGCCTCATCTTTCATCCTTCATCCTTCATCCTTTCTACAGCCTTCTGGGCCAAAAGGGAAAGCAGTTTCAACTGGTGTTGCCTTCAGCTGGAGCCTCCCTTTGCCAGGTAGGGCAGCCCTGGAACCACCCAATGCCCCTTCCCAGTGTAACTCCTGTGGTGGATGCGGGTCCAGAGGACATCTCAGTTTCTATCAACCAAATCATAAGCATCCCCCTCTGTCCACCTTTCCCACCTCATCAAGCATTTCTCCCTTCTAAGAACTGCTATGAGGATGGGACAGGTATCCCTCAGCCTCTATCCTCATCCATAGACTCTTTTCTGTTTAAGCAAGACCCCCGACCTTTGTCAACCTGAGCCTTAAGTTCAGGTCCCGGCACTGAGGTGAAGGACCAAGCATACATGATTGGTAGTCTCTGGGGCTCGGGAGGCTCAGAGTCAGCCTACGGCAACCACAAGAATCAAGTCCTCCCACAGCAGCGATTCTCCAGAAATGTTGCCATGGTAAAGAGGGATGGTAGAGCAGCTGGTGCTCAAAGAACCACTAGCATTAGAGGCTGCTGGTGATGCACACAGACACACCCAGGTTCATTCTGCCCAAACAGCACGAAAGTGTGTGTGTGTGTGTGTGTGTGTGTGTGTGTGTGTGTGTGTGTGAGTGTGTGTATGTGTGTGTGTATGTGTGTGTGTGAGAGAGTGTGTGTGTGTCTGTATGTGTCTGTGTAAGAACACGGGGTCTTAAGTATGCACCCTTTATCACTGAGCTATGCATCTTTCCTGCTGGATGTGTTTTGTGATGACTGGAACTCCAAGTTTGGCCAGGATAATTCTGATGTTTATTGCTTATTCATGAACTTAGGAGGCTTTTGAAGAAACAAGCAAATTTAGAGTGTGACCACTGTTACTCAAAACATAAAATCAGATTACCAAGATGCAAAACAGCAATGGTGACAGGCAGAGATTCTCAGCCCCAGAGCCTGTCATGGGGATGAGGAGAGGCCAGTGGAGAGTTTTACTGCCAAGTGCTAGGCTGGAGTTTTGAGTTGGGGAAGTCCTGTGTGGTCATTTTGTTTCCACCTGCAATTCCTGCCTGAGGATGAACCAATCCCATTGGTGGAAATCTGTGTATTGAGGCTCTGCTTGGTGGAGACCCAAATGATGCAACTTCTGATTGGTGGGGGCCTGGCTAATTGCAGATTTTTATTGGTGAAATTACATACAGTGCAGATTTTGATCAGAGAGTTGGTATGGCTCACCTGTCGTGAACTATCTCAAACCATCATGCTGCCTTTGTGGATACATCATCTCCATATTTCATTAAAGAAAAGAGACATACAGCCAAGGGCAGAGCTTGAATCCAAACACCTTCCTCATGATCCTAAGCATATGAGACAGAGATGGGTACAAGGCAGGTAACCTCAGAGCAGGCATACTTTAATGATCAAATAGGAGGCAAATATTCCAAGCAGAGGAAAGGAAGCAAAGAAATAATTAAACTCACTGTGAAAAACTGTTTGCCATTTGTGTGAGTCAATTCAGGTAATTTTGTGCTTTAAACTTCTGCTACTAAACCCCCACAAGCAGCTTAACTTCTCCAAAGTAAATGTGGCGACGCTGTGTTAAGTGTCATGACAGCCACGAAATCACTTTCCGGGGCGCTATAAGGAGCACAGAATGTTATTGTTCAGTAGATTAAGATTATGGTGACTAACGTGTTATGAGCAATGTGCGTGGGAGATGATGGAATATATCCAAAGCTGTGAGGGAAAGGGTACAGGAAAAGCCTCTCTCCATGCTGCTCCCCGCCCCTGGCTCCTGCCAAGCTCACTACCCACAGTCTTCAAACAGGTTTCTTCTGGTGGTGGAGATGCGGGGTGGAGATGGGAACAGTGGCCCAATGGATCACACCTGTGTGTGCATGAGCGAGTGAGTGCGCATGTGCACGTCTGCCTGACAGCACAGGTACCACACATTAGTGGAAGATGTTGCAGGACTGGTTCAAGGGGCACACAGTAGGTGATACCAAGGCTAGACACCTGCAGCTTGAGGAACCTCATACTATTGTCCCTGTCTTTATACTTTTTCTATCTCAGTGTCCCCCAGCCCTAGAGATCTCCTATCTCCTGCCCCACCCCAACCCTAAAACTCTCAATGTCCCAGGTTGTCCTTCTAACCTAGTGATTGGTCCTCAGCAGATGGGGAAAACTTTTCTTTCAACTGCTATGTTCTCAGAGTCCAATATTATTCCTGTAAAACTACTAAATTAATTGTGCTCCCACATTCCTATAATTACAGCGCTAGGAAGGTGGGAGCAAGACACTCGAGGTCATCCTTGCCAAGATACTGAATTCAAGGCTATCCTGGGATAAAGATCCTGGAGAGAGGGGGATGTGGGGTGTTAGCATGGGGCAGGTGGGGGGCAGCAGAGAGAACACTAAATTGCCCAGGAGACCAGCAACCAGAAATTTTTTTAAAAAAAATAGTAATATTATTTAGGAGAATTTCATTCAGAAGGCTCCAAAATCCCACCAGCAAACAATAGATTTAGGAAAATAAATACTATTTTCATAAACATTTGGGATATTCAATTCAGTTTTTGTGCTGAATTTCAATATAAGGAATATAAATTAAAAGGACTAACAAGGCCTGGCTTGTTTTTTGTTTTTTGTTTTTTGGCTTTTTTGGCTTGTTTTATTTTGTTGTTGTTGTTGTTGTTTTTCCTCTTGTTTTAAGCCACTAGCATTGGATTTATTCTGCTATTACAAGATATTTCAGACACTCAACAAAGAGGTCTGTGGTGGTTAGTCAGCCGATGCAGGATCACCTGTGAAGGGAACCTCACAGAAAGAGGGGCTGCATGAGATTGAGCTATAGTTGTGTCTCAAAGAGATTCTCTTGATTGTGTTGAAGAAAGAAACAAACCAACAACAAAGAGTATCTTAATAAAATAGGTAAAGAATGACTTTTTGTGTGTGTGTGTGCAGGGGATGGAGCCTAAGGCTTCATGCTTATGGGGCAAGAGGTTTTAATGGTGAGGCACATCTCCAAGCCTCTGTCATTATAATTGTCATTGTCAACATCATCATCGTCATTATCTTGAGATGGAGTATCAGTATGTTGTCCTTGAACATACTCTGAATCCCAGACCGTCCTTGAATTTGAGATCCTCCTGCCTCCACTTCGCAAATGCCTAGGATTACAGGCCTGCACCACCAGACTGGGCTAAGAACAAGCTACTCTTCAACACATCTCTCTGACCCCCTGACCTCCACACCACTCCCACCAAAGTTCCCTTCCATGTTGGAAAAACTCAACCTGAGGCAAGAGCCAGCGCTAGGCCAGATTTCAGGCCGCCTTCCTGGGAAGAACAAATGTCCCACTGTCCTGATCCTTCACACACACTGCAAAAGGCATCTCCCTCAAGAAAAGTCTTCTGGGCTAATATCCACTTATCAGTGAGTACATATTGTGCGAGTTCCTTTGTGATTGGGTTACCTCACTCAGGATGATGCGCTCCAGGTCCATATTGCATACACTAGCAAGATTTTGCTGAAAGGACCCAGATATAGCTGTCTCTTGTGAGACTATGCCGGGGCCTAGCAAACACAGAAGTGGATGATCACAGTCAGCTATTGGATGGATCACAGGGCCCCCAATGGAGGAGCTAGAGAAAGTACCCAAGGAGCTAAAGGGAACTGCAACCCTATAGGTGGAACAACAATATGAACTAACCAGTACCCCGGAGCTCTTGTCTCTAGCTGCATATGTATCAAAAGATGGCCTAGTCGGCCATCACTGTAAAGAGAGGCCCATTGGACTTGCAAACTTTATATGCCTCAGTACAGGGGAACCCCAGGGCCAAAAAGGGGGAGTGGGTGGGTAGGGGATTGGGGGGGTGGGTATGGGGGACTTTTGGGATAGCATTGAAAATGTAAACGAGGAAAATACCTAATAAAAAAATAAATTTAAAAAAAAAAAAAAAAGAAAAGAAAAGTCTTCTGCCTCCTCCATCAACCTGAGTTCCCTCTCTGCCCGGTACTGAGTTTTCCTTAACCAAGCCAGGAGGCCCGGCCTGGACGGGCTCCCTAGGACCAGCGTATGCTCAACAGGTGCTTGATAAAAGATGGAGCTGAACACACTAAATGCCTTTAACTATTCGCCACAACGAGGCTTTAACTTGGCTCGTTGTGACACCTAGTGGTGACTTCTTTCCACTTGCTCCAACAGGATTAGCAGGAAAGTGTAGTTCCTACTACAGCAAATGCAAAGCAAACCAGCTCTGGTCCAGGAACTTAGGATGCAAGAGCACGTGGGTGGCAAATGGTCGGTCGGTGCTTGCCCTCCGTGGGCTTGCAGGCTAGCAGCGTTCACTGCTCTCATCAGGGTCAGTATAGCACTCACATTGCTCCGCAGCTCCGTGACAGGAAGCCCACAGGAAATCATGGCTTCCACGTTAAGTTGCAGAAGGGTAGCTGAGCCATGGAAACTGTCCCTGTTGCATGGAGCTACCTCTATTCGTCACCTACTTACCATCCCTTTCGAAGATGACTTGGTCCCATGTTTCAAGGTGATGTCCCAATTTAACTCCGCGTCAGCAAATATTCTCAGAAAGACCATAGGCAAAGCCTCGTTGGATTCCTTTATTCCCCCTACACCCCCTCAGCCACACACCCGGATTCCGCTCCACTGACGGAGAAGGAGGTCATGGAGGGACACACTACAGAGACCCTGTCCTGCCGTCAATCTTCATTTCCTCCCATGTCGGTTTCCCCTACTCTTTAGCCAAGCTTTGAAAATCAAATCTTAATGATATAGCATTTGGGAAGCAAAACGGAATTGGGGTCCTCACAGTCCAAGTGCCACCAAGCAAATGAAAACATTAAGACGCCAGAGAAAACCTGGTGACATTTCACCTGAGCCCATGGAAGAGCAGTCAGAGGGCCCCAGCTTATGATGGCGCTACATCTTGATAAACGCACTGTTAGCTGAAAATGGATTGGCTACACCTAACACCACCACAGCGTGGCCCTGCCCACCTTAAACAAGCTAGCATTGTCCTACAGCTGGGCAGTCGTCTAACCCATACCCCATTTTGGAAGCGTCTCCAGTAATTTAATGAATACTGCACTTGAAAGTGTGAATCAGAATGTGTCTACAGAAAGCTAAAGGAATGGTTTTGCAAAGTTGAAAAGCAGGAGTCAAACTCTGTGGGTCTGATATTACCAGGAGATAGAAGAGGAAATATGGAAACATTTAACGTTGTACCACTTCCGTGTGGTCAAAACAAAATACAGGGCAAAAAGAAAAAAAGAAAAATTAAACAACCAGTTCTGGCTAATATTGCTTCTCAATTTGATTGGATCTGAGATCTATGAAGATCTGTGAAAGGAAATTAAAATTCAAGGTCCATGACTCATGCCACTTGCTAGTTAGGAGGGCTTTTTGGGTCTAGAACAAAGAACAAAGGCTGTTGCTGTTAAGTCATCCCAGGAACCAACTAGCCATAAAGATAGAGAAGACATACAAGAATGTCTGGACTGGCCCGGCGCCTCCCTATCTCCCGCCCTTCTGACATGGGTTAAATGTTAACCAGATGCTCTGTTGTTACCTCACTCTGCACATACAGTTTGCTGATGTTTAAAACTGTCCAATTGTGTGAAGCCATGCCAATTCTTCCCCTACTCCCACTCTTTTCCTATATAAACCCCTAACTTTTGAGCCTCATGGTCGACACCTCTGTCTCCTGTGTGAGACACGTGTGGGCCTGGAGCTCTGTCATTAAACTACCTCGTGTGTTTGCATCAAGACGGTCTCTCGTGGTTCTTTGGGTGCGCTATTTCGTGACTCGGGTGGGGGTATCCCCACAGAGGTCTTTCATCTTTATCTGGCCAGGTTTGTGGGGCATTTATTTCTAGAAGGATCAACCAAAGGGAGAAGGCTTTCCCACAGAGTGGGCGGCACCTTCTGGCAGTGGTCTGGATACAAGAGGTCTGGGGGAAATCAGTGCAGTTTCCCCTGCACACCTTTGGTCCATGCTTCTAAGAGGACCCATGCCGCCGCTGCAGCTGCCGCCACCACCGCTGCTGCCATTCTTCATAGACAACATAACCCGGGTTCTTTGTCTTTTCAGTGAGGAGCGAAAACCAGAGGCTCTCCAGGAATCATGCAGGCTTCCATTGCCAGACTGCTTGAAACATCCAGAATCATGACCTCAGTAGCTACCAGACTCTCAGGCTCTCTAACATGCCATGTGCAAAAATGCTGGTGCCCTTAATATGTACATAATGATTATAAACCCATAAAAATAAAGGAACACCTAAATAAAATAGGTTTGAAAAGAAATAACTCTTTAAAAGATGTGCAGATTAGGGTCAGGGTATAGCTAAATGGTAGATGTTGGGGTCCAGGGCTCACCCCACAAACCACACGAACACTAATCTCAGCCAAACAAGGATGGTTTATTGAACACACACCTAAAGACTGACCGACCAAGGCAACAGCTCAGGCTTGAGAGCTAAAAGCTGCATGCTGGGCATTTCTCAGACCAGCTTATAAAAGCTAAAACCACAAAAAGCACAGTGAACTCATACACAGGTGCTGGAAGGGCTGCCCAGTGGTCAGGCCTGACTCAAGCCATTTTAGACATAACAGCTCATACTGACTTTTAATTTGATGGGTCCTACGTGACGCTTATAGTTGTGGAATTTCTTAAGAAATTCATAACATACAGAACATAACAGGGTATGTGGTCTTCATGCTCTCAGAGACCCTGCTCTGAGTCAAGTTATTTTTCTGAATCAAGGTTCGGCAGGCATATTACAGTAACAATATGAAATAGCTGTCAGTCATGGACCTACAGCTATGCTGGGGCAGGGGCAGACCTCAACAGTAGAGCTTTTATCTAAACAATCAAGTCCCTGGGTTTTATCCTCAACACCTTGTACCTTGCCAAAAGGGGGAGGGGAGCCATAAATTACCAATGTATGACAGTTAAAATAAAATTGAGCAGGCCGGGCAGTGGTGGCACACGCCGTTAGCCCCAGCACTTGGGAGGCAGAAGCAGGCGGATTTCTGAGTTCGAGGCCAGCCTGTGATAAAGAGTGAGTTCCAGGACAGCCAGGGCTATACAGAGAAACCCTGTCTCGAAAAACAAAACAAAACAAAAAAAAAATTGAGCAAGAAATTGAAGATCTGTGATGTTTAATGGCACCCAAAGTATCTGTGAAAGTGTTAATGTTAGGTATGTTTTCAGAGGAAACTTTAGTATTAGATATAAAAATAGTGCATGCAGCATGCATTTACCTCTTACCCTGTAAACCACTTCTAGGAATAAATTCTAAGAAAGTGGTTATAGAATAAAGAGACAGCCTGCAGGATCAGAGAAAACCTAGCTAATTGAACATGACAGGATTAGCATCTAAACCATATAAAGAACTCGAGAAAAACCTAAACAGCCAAACAGGTCAGCTGATAGATTATCAAGTTCAGTAAGCAGGTTCCAAATGATGAAATACAAGTGATGGATAACAATATTTTTTACAACCTGGAGGCTCACTAAGCATCAAAAAAATGTAAAGCAGAATTACATTGAGATTCTAGCTCCCCCCAGTCAGAGTGCCAGTCATTAAAAAGCAAGTAACCACAGATACTCGTGCCGTGAAAGACAGCTGTGGTGGTTTGAATGGAAATGGCCACCATAGACTCACAGGGAGTGGCATTATTTGACATGGTTTGGAGGTGTGGCCTTGTGGGAGTGGGTGGGTATGCCGTTACTGGAGGAAATGCCACTGGGGGCTGGGCTTTGAGGTTTCAGATGCTCAAGCCAAGCCCAGGGTCACTCTCTCTTCCTGCTGCCTGCAGATCAGATGTAGAACTCTCAACTACCTTTCCGGAACCATGGAACTGACTGCATGGAACCATGCTCCCTGCCATGATAATAATGGACTAAACCTCTGAAGTGTAAGCCGGCTGCCATAAAATGTTTTCCTTTGTGGGAGTTGCTGTGGTCATGGTGTCTCTTCATAGCAATAAAACCCTAGTTCAAGAACCTTATACACTATACACTACTGGCAAGAATGTAAACATGTCCTGCCCCTATGGCAGCTTATAGTAGTGCCATTCTATAGTAGGCAGGTTTCTCAGAAACCTAAATAGACCCAAGATATGACCTAGCCATACCTTCTATTCCTAGATATTTCCAAAGGCCTCCAAGTCAGTCTATCCCAGTGACAACTGCATATAAAGCTTATGATAGCTATGTTATAGAACTAGCCTAGGTGCCCAACAGTAGGGGAATGGATAAAGAAATGTGATATATACATACATATGTGTATGTGTGTTTCAGCTACAAAGGGTGTCTTAGTCAGGGTTTCTATTCCTGCACAAACATCATGACCAAGAAGCAAGTTGGGGAGGAAAGGGTTTATTCAGCTTACACTTCCACACTGCTGTTTTTCACCAAAGGAAGTCAGGACTGGAACTCAAGCAGGTCAGGAAGCAGGAGCTGATGCAGAGGCCATGGAGGGATGTTCCTTACTGGCTTGCTTCCCCTGGCTTACTCAGTCTACTCTCTTATAGAACCAAGACTACCAGCCCAGAGCTGGCACCACCCACAAGGGGACTTCCCCCCTTGATCACTAATTGAAAAAATGCCTTACAGTTGGATCTCATGGAGGCATTTCCCCAACTGATGCTCCTTTCTCTGTGATAACTCCAGCTGTGTCAAGTTGACACAAAACTAGCCAGTAAAAAGGGTAACCATGTTTTATTGTTTATAGGAAAACAGACACTGTTGGAGATAGCTGTATTAAGTGAATTAAGCTAGTCTTATTGATTCTTAGATTTTATAAATTAATAGATGCTTAAAATCATGTGTACCATTAAAGTAGAAGCAAGACTGTCTAGGGATGGCGCAGCAGAAACTAACATAGTATGAAGAGTTAGGGGAAAATGAGGGTATAAGGAAAAAGCAATTGACTAAGGAGACAAAGGCATAGCATGCTATCAAAGCAAAGGTTTGTGTATCTGTGTGTGTGCACCTGAAATAATTTGCTCCCCATAGAGTAATAACTTTTTTTTTTTTTTGGAGACAGGGTTTCTCTGTGTAAGCCCTGGCTATCCTGGAACTCACTTTGTAGACCAGGCTGGCCTCGAACTAAGAAATCCACCTGCCTCTGCCTCCCGAGTGCTGGGTTTAAAGGCGTGCGCCACCACGCCCGGCAAGTAATAACTTTTATTTATGAAGTCAATAACTTGAAATAAATAATGATATAGCAGATCACTTATCCTATACTGTCCTAGCTCAGTTTCAGATGTGATGATGTAATTCTATGATTATTAACATAAACACTAGCCCAGAAGGAACCCTGAGCCTTCTCAGCTGGTAAAATGTGAGACTTGCACAGACTTCAGGCTACGCATTCACATGTAGCCAACATGTGGTTGGCTACACATTCACAGTTCATCTTGCACGCTGTTCTCTTCCTCTCCTGCTTTCTATGTTTTTCTTCAGAATCTAGCCTCTACTGACTAGATTAAGGGCACACATGACTCCCTGGGCATTTGCATTCTTACTGTCTCTGAAGGCAGTAAGGCCCCACATCCACCCCACCCTACCCCCACCCCCGCTGTCTCTGCACAGGGGCCTGCAGATATCCACTGCTGCGCACGCACCAGAACCGCCTGCCTTCGTGGACCTTAACTCGAATGAAACTTAGTTTCACTCAAAGGCAATAATAAATTCTACCTTGTCCAATCAGATGATGCCTGGCAACTGAGGAACGAAGGACATTGGAACTGTGAACCACGGAGAAGTTGCATTCTGAGACTCGGGGTGGACTACACGGTTCCCATTTCCCTTTTGGGGGAGCACAGTTTTTGGCAAGCACCTCCACTCAGGCCCAGGGCACTAGGCACAGTGGTAACACCATTCACCGAGTAGGCAATGCTGATTCAGAAAGCACACAGCCATCAGTCAGCAAGTGGCCTTGCTGGGTTTCCTGTGTCACGGGTTTTCCTGCCTAGAATAGCTCCTTCCCCAGGCTCTCATTTACAGTAAATGTAATTACCTCTTAATGGCATCCATCTCCCTCTCTTGCTCTCTCCACCGCTCCTATTTTTAACCAGCACTACAGGAATATTTGTCCTCTCATTCACTGATGAGTTTTTGAGGTCACGGTTTGGCTTTTAAGATGACAGTGCCCTTAATCTTGTTGTGGATTCGTAACATGAAATAACAGCCTGTAATTAACACAATGGAGCGCAGGCGGGCCAGAAACCTTATTCTGCTAACATCCTTGGCTCAGCACTTGAGTCCAGGAAACGGGGCTCAGCAGCTGGGCTCAGCTCAGAACGGGGAGCTCTCTGGTGCTTAGACAAGTCCTTAGTCAGGCTGCCCAGCTGCAACTGAAAGTCCACCTGGGCTATTCTCTCCTCAGGACAAGCCTGAGGGTTGCAGATCTGCCACTTGTACGGTGACATGACGCTGATGGGACCTCTGAGTTCTCCATCATCTCAAGTGCCATGGAGAAGTGGGTGCCCCTACCCCTTGGAGCTTGACTATATTGAAAGTTTTACGCTCTAGCATGTCACTGAGGCCACACTGTTAGCATGCTCTCTAAGCTCTACCCCACAGTTAGTTACCTGGCAACAGCCAGGTAGGCCTGGCCCACTATAAAAAGGGCTGCTTGCTGCCTCCTCCCTCTCTTGCCTCTTGCTTACTCTTGCTTCCTTCTTGCCCTCTTGGGCTCTTCCCTTCCCCCTCTCTTCAAGTGCTCATGGCCATGGCCCGTCTCTTCTCCTCTCCCTCTCCCTCTCCCTCTCCCTCTCCCTCTCCCTCTCCCTCTCCCTCTCCCTCTCCCTCTCCCTCTCCCTCTCCCTCTCCTTCTCCCTCTCCTCTTCCTCTCTTCCTCTCCTCCTTCTCCCCTCCCCTCTTCTCTGCCTTTCTCTGCCTCTGCTACCCTCTTAACTCCTCCCCCAAGCCCTGAATAAGCTCTATTCTATACTGTACTGTCCTGTGACTGGTCCCTAAGGGGGAAGAGATGCCTTGGCATGGGCCCACCGAGGCACCCCTCCCCCCATACCTCACCACACCCCCATATAACATATCTTATACCTCTTTATCTTTTTATAAACACATCACACACAACTTCCACTAGGGACCTTCCCTCTTATATCCCACAATATGCAAAGCTATCCAATAGTCCCCATGCATCCAGCTTCTAACCCCTTTAGCCTGGCTCAAGCTTTGGAAGGATGGAAGATTCAGGCCTGGCCCCTTCAGTCCCTACCAGCCTCTTCCCCCACTAAGGCTCATACAAGTGTAGATAAGCCATGAAATCTGTTGATACGATAGCAGCAGTGCTGTTTATAAAGCCAGGTTCATGGGGGCTTGTTGGGCAACGGTAGTAGCCAGGCCTGACTTAAAAATTTACTAGTCCCTTCCTGAACAGGAGACCCCTTTCAAGGCAGGATATACATTAGTTTGTAGTTTAATCCTAACACTTCTTTTTCTTACAGCCCTGTGAAGTCCACACAAAGAAGTTCAGATTGTACAGTAGAGCAAACCAAAGCTCAACTGAAGCCACCCACGGAGTGGAAGCACGTGACTGTGACCGAGCCTAGCAGTAGAGAGCTTTAAACTGAGGGCAAAGAGCTATGGAGTGCAGGTCTGAAACCTCACAGCTCACTTGCTGCTGATCAGATCTTTCAACCCAAAGCTATTCATGGCCTGAGGGGATGCCTTGTGCATCCTTCCTGGGCTGTGATCTGAGGCTCTGGGGAAATCCACCTATTTTGCATCCCTTAACCGAAATCTCCCTCCTGCCTGCCTACAGTCTTAGGGAGAGGCCAGCTTCATTAGGCACGTTTCAGACCAGCCTCTGGAAGACTCCTGATCCTGACCTGATTTCTTGCAGGCTCCAGGCAAGCAGGCACTAATTTGCATCGCACAGTCAGTGATGCAGCCTTCAGCTGTGAACCCCCTTGGCAGTCGTTTTATTTGGGTATACATTTGAGTTCTCCCGTCCCCGTGCCCCATATTCTTGTGTGCTTACTCAGCAGGCCTGCTGTCTCCAAAAGAGAACAGGCAAGAGAGTAGCCATCAAGGACCCTCCTTGGAGGCCAAGGAGCTCTTAGGAGCAGAATTTTCTGTGCTCCCTTAACCATTTGCACACCCACTGGCACACTCCTATGAATAAAGAATAAAGCTGGTACCCTTTAGTACAGTCCCAGTTTTTCCTAAGTCTTTTCTGCTGCCTCAAGTTTTTTCTAGATTAGGCCCAACCCTGACAGGGAGCCATGAGATCAAGTTAAAAGTCTCCACTGGTATGAACCAGAAATTATGGAAACCTCCACCTGGCTGATCCTTTCCAAATGAGCAAAAGTCTGAATAGGAATGGCCTTTGTTCAAACCTCCTGTCCTGTCTGCACTCGGTCTTTCATGCTTCTCTCTCTCTCTCTCTCTCTCTCTCTCTCTCTCTCTCTCTCTCCCTCCCTCCCTCCCTCCCTCCCCCCCTCCCTCATGTTCCTGTGAGTCTAGAGTCAGGTTAGCAGCAGGTCAAGTCCTGAGGGAACTGCATCTATTTAGAATAAGCTACGCCATGGTTTCTATTGCTGTGATCAAACACCATGACAAAAAAGCAAGTTGGGGAGAAAAGGTTTATTCAAAGGAAGTCAGGACAAGAACTCAAACAGGGCAGGAATTGGGAGGCAGAAGCTGATGCAGTAGTCATGGATGGGTGCTGCTTACTGGCTTACTCCGCATGCCTTGCTCTGCCTGCTTTCTTATAGAGTCCAGGACTACCAGCCCAGGGATGGCATCACACACAATTGGCTGGGCACTTCCCCATCAATCACTAAGAAAATGCCCTATAACCAGATCTTATAAAGACATATTCTCACTTGAGGTTCCCTCCTTTCAGATAACTCTAACTTGTGTCAAGTTGACATAAAACTACCCAGTATCTCTCACAGCTATAGAGCTTCCAGGTCATAGAAGGATGTGGACTCAAAACTTATTTCAAAGGGATTCTCTCCCAACCCATTAAAACATCCACATGTATCCACTGATGCTAGAAGCTCATGCTTCCAGGACTTGTCACCGACATAAAGAGAGGCAGAACGGAGGCAGCAGGATTCACTTGGGGAGAGATGGAAGAAGTGGAACAAGAAGTCCCAAGGGACAACCCTCCCCATTATAAAATGTCACTTCTGCTTCATGTCCTGCATGAAGCATTTTCCTCTCTCAAGCTCGTTCTAATGCAAGCGGAAATGGAGTAGGTACCTTGGACCGCATGTGAGTGCCTCTACTGAGGATTCATATCTTAAAATCCCCCAGAGATAAATGGAAGGCCCAGATGCCCCAGTAGGACCCCAACACCCCAGTCCTGCGATGCCACCCTGACATTTAGAGGCCAAGTCATACTGACAAAGTGCCTGAGGGAACCCAAGACCTTGACCCCACAGTGGCCTTCATGAAATCTCAGTGAGGGAAACCAGTAAGATAGCAATTCTATCTCTTGGGGATCTGTCCTGGAAGTGATAGAGTCTCATGTGACAACTTAAGGGCTTCATGCTTTTTGTGGAAAGGCCTCTTCCAGCTCAGACCACAGAATGGAAAAATAAAAGACCGAGAGAGATGAGTGTTTCTTAACATACTAAGAACAAAAAGAAGAACATGGGAACAAATACAAGAAATACTGTGTAAGGGTAGCCACATAAAGCAAAGGGGAAATGGTGTGATGCTTCTCAAGTGAGACTCAAGCTTTACTGGTGGACTTACGAGTTTCCAGGTCATATGAGGCCCCACTGAGAATCACAGGGTGTAGACCAAGAAGCTAATCCCACGTGCAAAGCTTTCCTGCACTAAAGCCTCAAAATAAAATACAATAAAAAAGGCTGTCGCTGCCGGTTATAACAGGAAGACCATAGACACCAGGCGGCCTGCATATCTTCACTTAATTTCCACAGCATGGGCGTGGAATGGGTCCTCTGTACAGATATGGAAACTGAGGCCCAGGAAGGTCATGCTACCTCCACTGGTACTACAAGAGGCCCACAAGCTTTGTTGATGTGACAGACAGCAGAGAGAGGAAGGGATCATTATGTCAGGAAGGTGGGTGCCTTTAGAGTTCCCCCAGGTCCCTGCCTGACATGTTCAACAATATCCTCCCTGGACCCAGAGGTAATCAATTCTCAGGGAAGAATCTGAGCCAACCAGCTGAGCATCAGATTCACTCATAAACCAGAAAAGCAAAGCACTGCTTCAGAAGGTGCTAAGTCCCCAGCAGGTTGGCTCGTGGCCCACTAGGTTTGGCTAGTGTGCAATTAAGCTAAAAGAAATACTGGCCAGTTTCTTGGGCTGGGACAAAGTTCATCGAAAAGGATTGTTCTAGTGTGCACAGAGCCCTAAGTTCACTATCTTGCACTGGACAAAGTAAGTGCTAGCAACAGTTCCTTTTATTAAGTAGTTATAAGAGCCAAACAACTTAATAAGATTTTATGTTCAAGCATTTTTAGCTACTTAATATATATAAAATACCTAATATTTAATATATATATTATTCATATATATGAAAATTGAAAGAAAAGAGTGTACTTGTTCTGTTCCTTTTTGTTGTTGTTGTTTTGTTTTTGTTTTTTTTGGGGGGGGGTTTCCAAGACAGGGTTTCTCTGCATAGTCCTGGCTGTCCTGGAACTCACTTTGTAGACCAGGCTGGCCTCAACCTCAGAAATCCGCCTGCCTCTGCCCCACGAGTGCTAGGATTAAAGGCTGTGCCATCACACCCGACTTGTTCTGTTCCTTATTGATAGTGAAGAATTAAAAAATATATATATACTGACTGCCCTGAGAACATGGGCCCCGGCCCCCGGCCAGATGGCCTAATTCCCCTGAACTTTTGGGAAAAACAACCACAAAATGTTTCAATGTCCCAGGTGCCTTGAAGTAAATATCTGCCCCTAGACTTCCCTTATTTCCTCTCTGATCCTCCCCCTAGGTTGTGGTTTTTGCCTTTATAAGCCTGCTGGAAAATAGGGTCAGGGTCGAACT
Organism: Mus caroli; assembly: GCF_978045245.1. Classification (NCBI taxonomy): domain Eukaryota; kingdom Metazoa; phylum Chordata; class Mammalia; order Rodentia; family Muridae; genus Mus; species Mus caroli. Next base: position 35,923,655 of record NW_028227256.1, on the reverse strand, counting down.
CCTTTACCCCTGCATGGCGTATGAGTCTCGGCCCCAGCATGCTGGCTTGTGTGCCATTAAAGCCTCGTGTGTTTGCAGCAAGTTTGACTGTTGTAGCTTTCTGGGCTCGAGATCCCTGAGATTTGAGTGAGGGTCTCCCTTGGGGGTCCTTCAATAGCATAGAATTGCCTGGATGCCGTACAGTGCCTCCAACTGAGAGGTGGGTACAGCTGCCATCTCACATCCTGTTCCACACAGCTCCCAGCTGTACCTCATCAACACAGAAACTATAGCTCTCACCTCAACAGGAGTAAGAGATAGTTTATCCTGGAGCCACTTTGAGTGATCACAGCCTGGGAACACAGATTTAGGCTACCCCCAATTCCATGTTCCAGTACGGGGTCAGTTTCATGAAGTTTTACAGATTGTACAGGACATAGAATGTCATAAACCAAGGCAAGTTTAAAACACATTGGTGAGTACATCAGAAGGGCAGGTACGGTGGGTGAGATGGGCACCCTTTTCTACAAGCCTAAGGTCTACTGTAGTCTACTAAGGTAATAGATTGCAAGAGTTTGTATCTATTAGTCAGGATGTTAGTTTCAACACAGAGATGTGGGTAAGGACTGGCTCTAAATAAGGGGGCTAAAGCTAGCCCAAAATAACCGAATTAGCCTGTGGACCTATAATATTCCAACCTCTTCACATCACTGTGATTTTAATCAGCAGCTTATTTTCGGGAATTCTGGTCTATGGTGCTTATCACAGAAAATGCCAAGGAGCTTGCTTTGGAAAGATGTGATGTCATCCAAAGTAGCGCAGGTCTGTTGAAACTGTGGCGCCCAGAGCTGGACTGAAAACATGGAACATTGTAGCATTTCCTTTGAAACCTAGAGTGTCTCTTGCTGCAGCAAAGCCACTGCAGCTGAACAGGCTTGGGTTTGGGAGTTAGTCCATAAAGATTCCCAAGAGGACTGGAGCATCGAATCAGAAACAGAAAACCTGGGCTGGGCTGAGAGTAAAGGGACGGGGGATGGGGGGAGGGGGAGGGGATGAGGCTGGTTGATGGGCCTGCTGACCCTGAGGAGGTACTCTCCATAGCACATGCGCAGTGAGTAGAATTACTCATCCTGTAGACGCCTTAAATTCCCCCAGGACCACAAAGTTGCGCTGAGAGGACTACACATTCATTTCTGTGAGTCAACTTTTCCCTCCACACGCATATTTGGATAACAGATACTGTGTGATTACTTTTTGCCTCGGGCTACAATGTAATATTTGTTGCATGGCTCTAATCAGTCTGCTTTAGCTATCAAGAGATCTGTTTGGATTAGTTAGGGAAGCAGAAACCGGCCTGAGTAGGGCCACAGGCCTCACCCGGCCGGATCAGCGCCAGGGTAGCGGGAGCGCAGGGTTGCCTGACACCCGCCAGCTACCCACGACCCCCGCCGCAGGATTTTGGGACTGCTGGTGAGTGGAACACAGCTTCTGCTCCAATCCAATTGCGCGGGACCTGAGACTGCATTAGTTAGGGAAGCAGAAACCGGCCTGAGTAGGGCCACAGGCCTCATCCGGCCGGATCAGCGCCGGGGTAGCGGAGCGCAGGGTTGCCTGACACCCGCCAGCTACCCACGACCCCCGCCGCAGGATTTTGGGACTGTTGGTGAGTGGAACACAGCTTCTGCTCCAATCCAATTGCGCGGGACCTGAGACTGCATTAGTTAGGGAAGCAGAAACCGGCCTGAGTAGGACCACAGGCCTCATCCGGCTGGATCAGCGCCGGGGTAGCGGGAGCGCAGGGTTGCCTGACACCCGCCAGCTACCCACGACCCCCGCCGCAGGATTTTGGGACTGCTGGTGAGTGGAACACAGCTTCTGCTCCAGTCCAATCACGCGGGACCTGAGACTGCTCTGGTTGGGGAGAGAGAAATCCGGCCTACATAGGGCCACAACCCTCTTCCGGTCAGAAAAGCACCAGGGCAGCTGGGGCGCAGGGTCTGCTGACACTCGCCAGCTACCCACAACACCCGCCACAGGATCTTAAGACTTCTGGTGAGTGGAGCACAGCTTCTGCTCCAATCCAATTGCGCGGGACCTGAGACTGCATTAGTTAGGGAAGCAGAAACCGGCCTGAGTAGGACCACAGGCCTCATCCGGCTGGATCAGCGCCGGGGTAGCGGGAGCGCAGGGTTGCCTGACACCCGCCAGCTACCCAAGACCCCCGCCGCAGGATTTTGGGACTGCTAGTGAGTGGAACACAGCTTCTGCTCCAATCCAATTGCGCGGGACCTGAGACTGCATTAGTTAGGGAAGCAGAAACCGGCCTGAGTAGGGCCACAGGCCTCACCCGGCCGGATCAGTGCCAGGGTAGCGGGAGCGCAGGGTTGCCTGACACCCGCCAGCTACCCAAGACCCCCCGCCGCAGGATTTTGGGACTGCTGGTGAGTGGAACACAGCTTCTGCTCCAGTCCAATCACGCGGGACCTGAGACTGCTCTGGTTGGGGAGAGAGAAATCCGGCCTACATAGGGCCACAACCCTCTTCCGGTCAGAAAAGCACCTGGGCAGCTGGGGCGCAGGGTCAGCTGACACTCATCAGCTACCCACAACACCCACCACAGGATCTTAAGACTTCTGGAGAGTGGAACACAGCTTCTGCTCCAATCCAATTGCACGCGGGACCAGAGACTGCATTAGTTAGGGAAGCAGAAAAACGGCCTGAGTAGGACCACAGGCCTCTTCCGGCTGGACCAGCACCGGGGTACCGTCAGCTACCCACGACACCCTCCGCAGGATTTAGAGACTGCTGGTGAGTGGAACACAGCTTCTGCTCCAATCTTTAAATAGTGACAACGATAACAACTAACCCCAGAGATTACCAGATGGCGAAAGGTAAACGTAATAATCTTACTAACAGGAACCAAGACCACTCACCATCATCAGAACCCAGCACCCCCACTTCGCCCAGTCCAGGGCACCCCAACACACCGGAAAAGCTAGACACGGATTTAAAAGCATATCTCCTGATGATGATAGAGGACTTCAAGAAGGACTTTAATAACACACTTAAAGAAATGCAGGAGAACACTGATAAAAAGGCAGAAGACAATAAAGAGGAAGCACAAAAATCCCTTAAAGAATTGCAGGAGAACACTGCTAAAGAGTTACAAATCCTTAAAGAAAAACATGATAACATAATCAAACAGGTAGAAGTCCTTACAGAAAAACAGGAAAACACATCCAAACAGATGATGGAAATGAACAAAACCATACTAGACCTAAAAAGGGAAGTAGACACAATAAAGAAAACCCAAAATGAGGCAACACTGGAGATAGAAACCCTAGGAAAGAAATCTGGAACCATAGATACGAGCATCAGCAACAGAATACAAGAGATGGAAGAGAGAATCTCAGGTGCAGAAGACTCCATAGAGAACATCGGCACAACAATCAAGGAAAATGTAAAATGCAAAAAGATCCTAACTCAAAACATCCAAGAAATACAGGACATAATGAGAAGACCAAACCTACGGATAATAGGAGTGGATGAGAATGAAGATTTTCAACTTAAAGGACCAGCAAACATCTTCAACAAAATTATAGAAGAAAACTTCCCAAATCTAAAGAAAGAGATGCCCATGAACATACAAGAAGCCTACAGAACTCCAAATAGACTGGACCAGAAAAGAAATACCTCCCGACACATAATAATCAGAGCAACAAATGCTCTAAATAAAGATAGAATACTAAAAGCAGTAAGAGAAAAAGGCCAAGTAACATATAAAGGCAAGCCTATCAGAATTACACCAGACTTTTCACCAGAGACTATGAAAGCCAGAAGATCCTGGACGGATGTTATACAGACACTAAAAGAACACAAATTCCAGCCCAGGCTACTATACCCAGCCAAACTCTCAATTAACATAGATGGAGAAACCAAAGTATTCCACGACAAAACCAAATTCACACATTATCTCTCCACGAATCCAGCCCTTCAAAGGATAATAACAGAAAAAAACCAATACAAGGACAGGAACCACGCCCTAGAAACAACAAGAAGGTAATCCCTCAACAAACCTAAAAGAAGACAGCCACAAGAACAAAATGCCAACTTTAACAACAATAATAACAGGAAACAACAATTACTTTTCCTTAATATCTCTTAATATCAATGGACTCAACTCCCCGATAAAAAGACATAGACTAACAAACTGGCTACACAAACAAGACCCAACATTTTGCTGCTTACAGGAAACTCATCTCAGAGAAAAGGATAGACACTACCTCAGAATGAAAGGCTGGAAAACAATTTTCCAAGCAAATGGCATGAAGAAACAAGCTGGAGTAGCCATTCTAATATCTGATAAGATTGACTTCCAACCCAAAGTCATTAAAAAAGACAGGGAGGGACACTTCATACTCATCAAAGGTAAAATCCTCCAAGAGGAACTATCAATCCTGAATATCTATGCTCCAAATGCAAAGGCAGCCACATTCATTAAAGAAACTTTAGTAAAGCTCAAAGCACACATTGCACCTCATACAATAATAGTGGGAGACTTCAACACACCACTTTCACCAATGGACAGATCATGGAAACAGAAACTAAACAGGGACACAGTGAAACTAACAGAAATTATGAATCAAATGGATCTGGCCGATATCTACAGAACATTCTATCCTAAAACAAAAGGATATACCTTCTTCTCAGCACCTCATGGTACCTTCTCCAAAATTGACCACATAATTGGTCACAAAACAGGCCTCAACAGATATAAAAATATTGAAATTGTCCCATGCATCCTATCAGATCACCATGGACTAAGGCTGATCTTCAATAACAAAATAAATAATAGAAAGCCAACCTTCACGTGGAAACTGAACAACACTCTTCTCAATGATACCTTGGTCAAGGAAGGAATAAAGAAAGAAATTAAGGACTTTTTAGAGTTCAATGAAAATGAAGCCACAACATACCCAAACTTATGGGACGCAATGAAAGCATTTTTAAGAGGAAAACTCATAGCTCAGAGTGCCTCCAAAAGGAAACTAGAGAGAGCACACATTAGCAGCTTGACAACACACCTAAAAGCACTAGAACAAAAGGAAGCAAATTCACCCAAGAGGAGTAGACGGCAGGAAATAATCAAACTCAGGGGTGAAATCAACCAAGTGGAAACAAGAAAAACTATTCAAAGAATCAACCAATCAAGGAGCTGGTTCTTTGAGAAAATCAACAAGATAGATAAACCCTTAGCCAGACTCACTAGAGGGCACAGGGAAAGCATCCTAATTAACAAAATCAGAAATGAAAAAGGAGACATAACAACAGATCCTGAAGACATCCAAAACACCATCAGATCCTTCTACCAAAGGCTATACTCAACAAAACTGGAGAACCTGGATGAAATGGACAAGTTCCTAGACAGATACCAGGTACCAAAGCTGAATCAAGATCAGGTTAATGATCTAAACAGCCCTATATCCCCCAAAGAAATAGAAGCAGTCATTAATAGTCTCCCAACTAAAAAAAGCCCAGGACCAGATGGGTTTAGTGCAGAGTTCTATCAGACCTTCAAAGAAGATCTAATCCCAGTTCTTCACAAACTATTCCACAAAATAGAAACAGAAGGTACTCTACCCAACTCATTCTATGAAGCTACAATTACTCTGATACCTAAACCACAAAAAGACCCAACAAAGATAGAAAACTTCAGACCAATATCCCTTATGAATATTGATGCAAAAATCCTCAATAAAGTTCTTGCTAACCGAATCCAAGAACACATCAAAACAATCATCCATCCTGACCAAGTAGGTTTCATCCCAGGGATGCAGGGATGGTTCAATATACGGAAATCCATCAACGTAATCCAGTATATAAACAAACTCAAAGACAAAAACCACATGGTCATCTCCTTAGATGCGGAAAAAGCATTTGACAAGATCCAACACCCATTCATGATAAAAGTCTTGGAAAGATCAGGAATTCAAGGCCCATACCTAAACATGATAAAAGCAATCTACAGCAAACCAGTAGCCAACATCAAAGTAAATGGTCAGAAGCTTGAAGCAATCCCTCTAAAATCAGGGACTAGACAAGGCTGTCCACTTTCTCCATACCTATTCAACATTGTACTTGAAGTCCTAGCCAGAGCAATTCGACAACAAAAGGAGATCAAAGGGATACAAATTGGAAAAGATGAAGTCAAAATATCACTTTTTGCAGATGATATGATAGTATATATAAGTGACCCTAAAAATTCCACCAGAGAACTCCTAAGCCTGATAAACAGCTTCGGTGAAGTAGCTGGATATAAAATTAACTCAAACAAATCAATGGCCTTTCTCTACACAAAGAATAAACAGGCTGAGAAAGAAATTAGGGAAACAACACCCTTCTCAATAATCACAAATAATATAAAATATCTTGGCGTGACTCTAACCAAGGAAGTGAAAGATCTGTATAATAAAAACTTCAAGTCTCTGAAGAAAGAAATTATAGAAGATCTCAGAAGATGGAAAGATCTCCCATGCTCATGGATTGGCAGGATCAACATTGTAAAAATGGCTATCTTGCCAAAAGCAATCTACAGATTCAATGCAATCCCCATCAAAATTCCAAATCAATTCTTCAACGAATTAGAAAGTGCAATCTGCAAATTCATCTGGAATAACAAAAAACCTAGGATAGCAAAAACCCTCCTCAAGGATAAAAGAACCTCTGGTGGAATCACCATGCCGGACCTAAAGCTCTACTACAGAGCAATTGTGATAAAAACTGCATGGTACTGGTATAGTGACAGACAAATAGACCAATGGAATAGAATTGAAGACCCAGAAATGAATCCACACACCTATGGTCACTTGATCTTCGACAAGGGAGATAAAAACATCCAGTGGAAGAAAGACAGCATTTTCAACAAATGGTGCTGGCACAACTGGTTGTTAACATGTAGAAGAATGCGAATCGATCCATTCCTATCTCCTTGTACTAAGGTCAAGTCTAAGTGGATCAAGGAACTTCACATAAAACCAGAGACACTGAAACTTATAGAGGAGAAAGTGGGGAAAAGCCTTGAAGATATGGGCACAGGGGAAAAATTCCTGAATCGAACAGTAATGGCTTGTGCTGTAAGATCGAGAATTGACAAGTGGGACCTCATGAAACTACAAAGCTTCTGCAAGGCTAAAGACACCATCAATAAGACAAAAAAACCACCAACAGATTGGGAAAGGATCTTCACCTATCCTAAATCAGATAAGGGACTAATATCCAATATATATAAAGAACTCAAGAAGGTGGACTCCAGAAAGTCAAATAACCCCATTAAAAAATGGGGCTCAGAACTGAACAAAGAATTCTCACCTGAGGAATACCGAATGGCAGAGAAGCACCTGAAAAAATGTTCAACATCCTTAATCATCAGGGAAATGCAAATCAAAACAACCCTGAGATTCCACCTCACACCAGTCAGAATGGCTAAGATCAAAAATTCAGGTGACAGCAGATGCTGGCGAGGATGTGGAGAAAGTGGAACACTCCTCCATTGTTGGTGGGATTGCAAGCTTGTACAACCACTCTGGAAATCAGTCTGGCGGTTCCTCAGAAAATTGGACATAGTACTACCGGAGGATCCAGCAATACCTCTCCTGGGCATATATCCAGAAGATGTCCCAACCGGTAAAAAGGACACATGCTCCACTATGTTCATAGCAGCCCTATTTATAATAGCCAGAAGCTGGAAAGAACCCAGATGTCCCTCAACAGAGGAATGGATACAGAAATTATGGTACATTTACACAATGGAGTACTACTCAGCTATTAAAAAGAATGAATTTATGAAATTCCTAGCCAAATGGATGGACCTGGAGGGCATCATCTTGAGTGAAGTAACACAATCACAAAAGATCTCACACAATATGTATTCATTGATAAGTGGATATTAGCCCAAAACTTAGGATACCCAAGATATAAGATACAATTTGATAAACGCATGAAACTCAAGAAGAATGAAGACCAAAGTGTGGACATTGTGCACCTTCTTAGAATTGGGAACAAAACACCCAGGGAAGGAGTTACAGAGACAAAGTTCGTAGCTGTGATGAAAGGATGGACCATTTAGAGACTGCTGTATCCAGGGATCCGTCCCATAATCAGCTTCTAAACGCTGACACCATTGCATACACTAGTAAGATCTTGCTGAAAGGACCCAAATATAGCTGTCTCTTGTGAGACGATGCCGGGGCCTAGCAAACACAGGAGTGGATGTTCACAGTCAGCTATTGGATGTATCACAGGGCTCCCAATGGAGAAGCTAGAGAAAGTAACCAAGGAGCTAAAGGGATCTGCAACCCTATTGTTGGAACAACATGATGTACTAACCAGAACCCTGGAGCTCTTGTCTCTAGCTGCATATGTATCGAAAGATGGCCTAGTCGACCATCAATGGAAAGAGAGGCCCATTGGACTTGCAAACTTTATATGCCCCAATATAGGGGAATGCCAGGGCCAAAAGAATGGGAATGGGTGGGTAGGGAAGTGGGGGGCGCTATGGGGGACTTTTGGGATAGTATTGGAAATGTAATTGAGGAAAATATGTAATAAAAATATTAAAAAAAAAAAAAAAAAAAAAAAGAGATCTGTTTGCTGTTTTCTCCCACTCTTTGATGCACCATCCCCTTGCTGTGGTGATGGATCTTTACAGCTGCAAGATCCCCTCTCAGAAAGGTACTTGTCAAAAGTTTCGCTCTTCTCCTCGGAGATTGCACTCCCTTTAACAAGTGCTCAGGGGACTCTAACCACCAACAATCTTCCTAGAAAGGTGGCATCCTCAGCGAGTTAAAGCTTGATGAGCAAAGAGATATGGAGAGTTGAACTTTAAAAGCTAGAGTGGTCAAGTTAAATAAAATAACCCAATACCTCTTTGTTTCCCTGGGCTCAGACTATGCAATTGCATCCATACAAAGCACACTGGCTTCTCATTTTTAAGGCAGGGGCCATCTGGGCAGTAGCAATTGTGATTAAGTTGTCAGCGTGCGCCACCTTCTGGTAGGATCTAGAAAACACCAGCATCCTAACTGGCAAGGGAGGCATCAAAGCCACTCAAAGAACATTTTAAAATACTGGACCCTTGTGGTAGGATGGAATATCCTTTGAGTATATGTCCAGGAGTGATATAGCTGGGTCTTGAGGAAGATCGAGTCCCAGTTTTCTGAGGAACTGCCATATTGATTTCCACAGTGGCTGTACAACTTTGTGCTCCCACCACAAGGATACTTGCTCAACTAATGTTCATAGCAGTTTTCTTCATAACAGTCCCAAACTGTGAACAACCTAGATGTCCCTCAAGCAAAGAATGGATAAAGAAAATGTGTCACACCTACACAATGGAGTATTACTCAGCTGTTAAAAACAATGACATCATGAGATTTGCAGGCAAATGGATGGAACTAGAAAAGATCATCCTGAGGAAGGTAACCCAGACCCAGAAAGACAAACATGGTATGTCCTCACAAGGGGACGTTGGCTGCAAAGTAAAGGATACCCATGCTACAATCCACAGACCCAGAGAGGGAGGGCCCAAGCAGGGATCCATGGATCTCTCTGGGAAGAGGAAATAGATTTGACAAGTGTACTGGGGGCAGGTGGGGATGGGAACTGGAAGGATCAGGTGGGGGTGGTGTGGGAGGGAGAGAGGGAGAGTACTGGGAGAGATGACTGGAATTGGGGGGCATTTGGGGGTTAATGTAGAAGCCTAGTGCAGTGGAGACTAGGAGGATATGAAGCCTGAACCCACCATCTTCTATAACCAGGCAAAGCTTCCAACAGCAGGACTGGCTCATCAACCCAGCCACAAAACCCTTCAACCTACACTCTGTCCCGCCTGCAGGATGTGCTGGGGTAATGGTGGCACAGAACTTGTCGGAGTGATCAGTCACTGACTGGTCCAACTTGAGGCCCACACTACGGGAGGGAGCCCACCCCTGACAATGCCTAGGCCCCCATCTGTGTGTGGACACTGGGTTGTGTAAGCCCAGGTCCCCATCTGTGTGTGGACACTGGGTTGTGTAAGCCCAGGTCCCCATCTGTGGGTGGACACTGGGGTGTGTAAGCCCAGGCCCCCATCTGTGGGTAGACACTGGGGGGGGGGTGTGTACTATCCAGCCACTGTACCTCACTCTTTCCCACCCCATCTTGTCTTCCTTTCTCAGCTTTCTCTTCTGCAGCCTGGGGACACCCGACAAACGACAAACGCTGCACCCAAACGCTGGCTGAGGCCCTGCCTTTGGGCAGATCCAGACTAAGACATAGGGAACCCTTGCGTTACAAGTTCTCACAGATGCAGGTCAGTCAAGAACTGAGCACTGTTTTGCTACCTAAGTTACTTTCCATTTGTGATGTGGTTCCCGAGCCACATATTAAAGATAAACCTTCAGTGCAATTTTGTTTTAATTAGGAAGCTAACCGAGTGCTTTGTACAGGATACCCAGCTTCTTAACGTCTATCTACAGTTTCAAAAGTTCATCTGCTACCTTGCTGGGGTTTGCTGTGGTTATGTCTTGACTGTAGGTTTTTGGAAGAAAGACTAGAGGCAAGGTGACCTTTCCATCACATCGTGAAACAGGGCACACTGTCAACCTGGCTTGTCATTGATTTTGACCTCTACACCCCCTCCATTCCCCCACCCACCCCCCCACCCCCACCCCCCCAACACACACACACACACTGTACCTTGGAAGCCATCCTTTAAGAATGGAGTGGCTTGGGGGTTAGGAACGGGCATTAAGCTACTTGGGATTCTTTAGGGAACCACAGTCTTCCTCCTCACTTTCTCTCAGATTCACCGTGTTGCTCGCTCCAGCAGAGCCACTGGGAGACCTACCCGTCACTGCAGCTGGGATGCTCTTTCTCTACTGTCTAGTGCTTTGGTACTTTCTGAAAGGACAATGTCTTCTAGCCCCGTCTGCATCCCTTGCTGTGCAGTTAGATGAACTCCATGTTTAAGCAGCAAGGTTCTGGGCTATGGCAATGCCTTAGTGGTCGAGAGGGCTCTGCTCTTACAGAGGACATGGGTTTGGTCCTCAGCATCCACAAGTCAGTTTACAGTTACCTGTAACTGGTTTGAGGAGCCAATGGCTCCTGTACCCATGTGACTTGTACACATTCACCCAGGCAAACAAACATATGTAAGTAAAAAGGGTAAGTACCAAGCCTTACCACCTTTGTCCCAGTAAATGCAGTGAGGCAGCAGAGGGTAGTTTGAATACCACAGGGAGCACCTTGCGAATTCACTAAACTATAGGCATGGGCAGCTCAGGCTCCGATCCCAATCCCAATTGATGAAGATGCTGCTGGTCCTCTAGAGCAAGTGCAGACAGAGGCGGGGCACTGTGAGAAGGCGGGGCTCACTGGTCAAGGCTACAGGCATCAGAGCTGTTGCTGTGTTCCCATCTTGCCATCTCTGTATCACCAACAAGGCCCTGGCATGGAGATGGTGTCCACGCTTAAGATCAATGTGGTTCAGTGACTGTTAGAATTACATCCTACACAGGCTCCTCAGAAGAACTGCGCCTGCAGCTCCCAACACTGCACACTGCCTGCATCCGGGTCTTGCCCCTCTCCTTTAGTATAAAAATGCACGCTAAGTCTGTGATTCTCAACCTTCCTAATGCTGTGACCCTTTAGTACTGCTCCTCCTCCTGTGATGACCCCCAACCATATAAATTTTCCTTGTTGCTACTTCATAACTGTAACTTGGCTATCACTATGAATGGTAACGTAAGTATCTACTATGTGGCCTCCACGGGGTCACGACCCACAGGTTGAGAACCACTGCTCTACGGCAAACACAGCATCAGCCTCTGCAGCTGTGAGCCACTGCAGAGATTCTAAGGCAGCAGCACTCCTACACACCATGTGGAGTCATCACAAGCAACAAAACCGCAAGACTGTTCCAACCTTGCTGTTAAAACTTCACAAGCGCCTCTGAAGGAAACCACTCCAAAGGCCGATGTTTTAGCAGGGTTGTGGGCCCTCACGTAACAGAAAACAAGGCATTCTCACACACTGTCGGTTTTGGGAATACAAAAAAAAATAAATAAATCTTACAATATAATCTGAGTAAACCCTGTATTCTTAGACTCTTACCTCTAAGATTCCAATCAGCTATACAGCAAAAATATTATAGATATTTTCGGCTTTCATTGTCACTTTACAGGATATCCTGAAATATTTTTATAAATCAACTGGGGTAGAGCTTATATATATATATATATCTGCTTCAACCTTATTCCCCCAAACCAACTCTAACAGGACCTTAGAGCCAAGAAGAGCTGCTTGGTTTGGAGACAGGGTCCTGGTAACGCAGCCCTGGCTAGCTTGTAACTATGCAAACCAGACTGGCCTTGATCTCACACGGCCTGCCTGCCCCTGTCTCCCAGTGCCGAGATTAAAGGCAATGTGCCACTACAAAGAATAGCTGGTGTCTTAACAGCCATAGAGAACATTAGTTTACCTGGAAGACTGGGCAAACAAGCATGGCAGTGAGCTGAAATCTGTCAGCTAATCTGATAAATCAGTATCTGTCTCAGAATTGTCAGCCATGCCTTTTAGCTGATACTTCTTTTGCCAGCTTTACAAAAGGCAAACGAACGGTCTAACTAGAAAGCTGAGTTCTCATTTTTTGCACTGTTATTTTTTATAGAGATTTTAACTTAATTTATTCGCATTATATTTTTTAAGTCCACATTCCTTTCTATAGAGTTAGATGTCAAAAAATACTGAACAGTTTCACGGTTTGCTGAAATACATATAGGAAAACATAGATATGTGACATAACAGCTTGCTTAAATTTCTCTTAAAGAAACATGATTAATTAAAGAGTTCCAATAAATTTCTTAAAAAATTTCAGCAATGATTATATCCGAAATGTATAAAATTTAAATAATTATAAAAAGGTTAAAAACCAAAATGATAAATTTTTGCTTTTCCCTCCTTATAAAAAAATCCAGACAATGCATCATATCAAGAAAGTCCAAAAGGTTACATCACTGCTATCTTAGTCGTCCTCAGAGTCACTGTCCCTCCTCATGGGGACAGGGCCCCGGACTGAGGACAGCAGCAGGTCTTGGATGGGCTTCTTGGGGTTCTCCTCCAGGTTTGTCTTGATTGCTCCTGACTCAGACAGTTTCCACTCCAACTCTGGAGACAAAGAAAAAGCAAATCAGGTAAGGTCCCCCCTGAAGCTCACTGCTCCAGGTGACTGCGCAGAGATGAAAACAAAACCGCGATGCATGTCCCAGAAGCTGACATCCCTGTGCGGGAGTTCCCCGCCCATCTCTCACAATACCCTCAGGCCCTCCAGAGCCCTCACCGTCTATGGTCAGGTTCATGCCACCGAACACCAGAGGACCGATGAACTGTGCCTTGATATCCCCTTCCCGGTAGACGAACACCGTGGGGAGATTCCTGTCGGGGTAGTTGGGTATGCAGGTCGTTGAAATGGCTTTGATAAATTTCACATCGGGAAACTTCCTGGCGAGTCCACTCAAGTGATGGTTTATCAAGGAACAGAGGGGAATCCTGGAACACAGGAAGAGAAAAGAGAGTGGCCGTGAGGGAGGTGAGCAGACGGGCAGAGCCCCATCAGTGGTCCTTCTACTAACACTTGGCAGAATTCTTTTTTAAGTCAAAGAAATCTAAGTCCTTGTTCTATGCTTTTAGCAGAAAGACATTACTCACAAACATTATTTTAAAAGTCTTAAGATGAAAACTGAGCATTAAGGTTTGGCCTAATCAGCTACAAAAACACAGACCACAGTGCAGATAAAAACACAACCAAAACATAAACCGAAGCCTTTTGTGTAGGTTAAGCCTCACAGACTGAGAACAAATTCAAAGCAGCATTTACAGACCACATGGAGATGAGCGTCAGCTCACCCTTGTTTGTACAGGTGTAAGATCACCCACAGGCCCTCGCCGGCTTTCGTAACTTCTTGAACATAGTCCTTTCCTGAGATCTCTAAAACTTCTCCAAATTTGTTCTTCAGCTGAGTTGCTTTCCACTCAGCCAACCTCTGCTGCCTACACGAAAGGAAGAAAGCATTTAAATACAGAAGCACGCTTGTCTGCATGGGCCAGCACTGGTGTCTTCCAGAACAAAATCCCTGAAGATCCGGCTTACTGATTTGCCTCATGGCAAAGGTGTAAGAGCAGTTGGCTGAAATCTTTACTATCACTGTTAAATTGAAGTCCTTCCCCGATGTTAGCCCAGCAGCACCCAAGCCAGCACACAACCCGGGCTGTTGGCAGTCGGCACTCACCGGTACATCTCGATAGCTCGTTCATCCTCCTCACTGAACTCATCCTCGTTCTCCTCCAGCTCTTCCAGAGTCATGTTCTCATATGTTTTCACTGGATTCAGTTTCATTGACCACAGCATAAAAATGGAGAGATGAACAAACACATTTAGCATCTTCCCTACGTATGTGCACCAACTCCCAAAGGACCCTGCCCTCCAGAGACAGAAAGCATGCTACTGTTTAAAAGGACGGACCCACCATCGTCCTCACTGACACATCACTCTGTAAGGATATAAATGACAAGTTTCCCAGGCTCACGAAACGAGTTACATTTGCCTGAGCTGCCTGGTCTGGTCTTCAGGGACACAATATCCGGCTGGGTGTCTGAGCACGTCTTGTGACACTACATTATATTGGTAAACTGCCCTGTGCCATCTGAGCTTGCAGAGAGGCTGGCTCTACAAGTGCGGTCATTTCTCACCGTATTTCAGACCTAAGCATGTTTCTCTTTCACTGTCCTTCACGGCCCCTTGCAGGGGTCAGGCTGGTACCCCTAAGTCCATGTCCGTGAGAACAGCCAGGTGAGCTGTTCATTCCTCACGGGTGTTACTACTGTTTATCCAGTGGTTCTCAGCCGTCCTAAAGCTGTGACCCTTTAATGTTGTTCTTCACGTGGTGACCTCCAACACTAAGATTATTCTGTTGCTACTGTCATGAATTTTTGCTACTGTATGTAATTTTGCTACTGTCATGAATCATGATGTAAATATCTGATATTCGACCTCGTGCTGAGAACCGATGATGTATCCTATATACCAAAGTCCTGCAGCAGGAAAGAGAACCCAGGTCAGCCATGCAAAGAAAGCTCAACTGGGAACCCCAGCTGACTGCCTCAGCTTCTTCAGCAGGTTCCCCACAGATGTTGTGAGTGCCTGATTTGATGATGTCATCTCTATCTCTGACATTTGTCCCTTTACTTGGAAGCCTTATCTGGGCAGACACTCTGACCCACCTGGGAAGCTCTCTTCTTCAGCTGATTTCTGCTGGATGCTCTGAGCACAGTTTGTTAAGGGTTTGCTACTTGCATATATCTGCTATTTATTCTTTTACTTTGGTTTGCTGTATACTTAATAAACTCACTCAAAACCAGAAACATGGCTATCATGGGCCATTCTCGGACCACACACCATCGCAGGTGGGGAAAGACAGCAGGCCCTCCATAAGCAAGCATCTCCTTCCTACAGGTGACCATCACCTCATTCCTGGTCTGCTTTTCCTTTTTAAGATTTAGTTATTGCCAGGAGTGGTGCCCACACCTTTAATCCCAGTGCTGCAGAGGCAGGCACAGCTGGAATTCTAAATTTGAGGCTAGCCAGATGGTCTCCATAGTGAGTTCTAGGCTTCCCAGGGCTATACAGTGACATCCAGTCTCCAAACAAAGTTTTATTTGTATTCATATGTGTCTTGCCTACATGCATATACATATGTGTACCACATGTACGCCTGAAGTCCTCGGAAGCCAGGAGAGGGTGCTGGAGTTCCTGGAACTAGAGTTACAGATGGTTATGAGCCACCATATGAGAGCTAGGAACTAAAACCAGGTCTGCTGCAAGAGCAGCCAGGGCTCCTAATCACCATCACTGTGCCAGCCCCAAATGTCCCCAGTGGTGTTGTCTTGTATATGGCAGGCAGCACAATCTTTCCATGTAGCCAACTGCACAGAAATCTGCATCTTATTTTTACTGTGATAAATATTCTTGCTTCTTAGCATCAAGTCAGGCAATATCCTCTTAACTGGGTAATGAAGAGCATCTCGTGCAAGCCACCATTGCTTACTCTGAGGACTGTCCTCTGTCCTATGCCTTCAACACTTAGTTGATCCTGATCTACAGAGTGAGTTCCAGGACAGCCAGAGATACATAGAGAGACCCTGGCTTCACCCCCCCCCCGCCCCCTCCAAAAAAAAAAAAAAAAACAGGACCCAGTTCTTTGTCTCCTTTTCTTCTTTATCTGTCTAATCCCACAATACCAGGCATATGCTGACAACTCCCAACATGTAGGCCTCCAGCCGTGACTCTTCTAACTCAATAAAGACAAACCCAATTCCCTGACTACATTGCTAAGCTGGGCTGGAGAGAAGGCTCAGTGGTCACAGTGCTCGATCCTCTTCCAAAGGAGCCAAGTTCAATTCCTAGCATCATGACAGGCTGCTCACAGCTGCTTGTAACTCTAAGAGGGTCCAATGCACTCTTCTGAACTCCACAGACATTCTGCTCACAGACACAAACCCACAGAGACATATACACACATAATATAAAAATCTCCACATTACACTGTCCTAAACAGTTGCTGACCTGCCTGCAAGCCTCTGTACCCTGCCATGGCACCTCTGCCCCTTACACAGCCCAAGCCAGGCAGTCTTCTTGTCTTTTCTCTCTCACAGGACACATGGATCATCGCCAATTCTGTTGGCTCTCTTTCAAAACATGCTCTGAGCACCTGTTGTGAGCTCTACCACAACGCCAGTCCAAACCAATGGTGTGGCTTGCCTGAACTACTGCACACATTTTAGACTGGTCTTTCTGCTGCTTGATTTCACACTACCACTACCAATGTCCACGCTCAATAAGGTGGTGCTGCTAAAATCCAGGACAGGTCATTCTGTTTCAGCCTCCAGTAACTTCCCATCATGGCAATAAAGCTAGGCTCTTCACCAGAAGACTCAGGATCCAAGTGGGCTGGTCCTTAGAGGCCCCGTGAACTCTCTACCGCTTTCCCTGACATCAAGACACCAAGTCCTCATGAACTCTCTAAGGTCCCAAGCCACCTCTCTCCTGCTGAAGTAGTTATCTCACCTCCTTCAGGTCTACTCAGATCTCACTTTCTTACTGAGCCCCCTCTGCCCAACTGCTAGCATCTCTCCCACCCTCCAACCTTCCTAACTTCCCGGCCTTGCTGCTTGTCTGTTGCTCTGAAACATAAAGACACAGACTTATGTCAGCCCTGTGTTCCACTAAGTCCCCATTACCTAAAACAACACCCAACACACACAAATCACTCAATTTAATATAAGCTGGATACATCTTAAAACATCTTACTCTAAACAAGCACTCTCATATGAACAAGGCAAAGGTCTCTCTCATCAGCATCTCTCCGCCGGGAAGTCCCTGAAGGCATCCATCTACCAATCAGATGCTTGGCCTCAGACATTCTGACTCAGCTGGGATCAAGCACATCTAGGCCAAAACTGGGGGGATCTGAGGCAGGTGGAGAGACCTTAAGAAAACCTCCCTTGGACACGATGCTTCTCACACATCTCTTGCTTCCCCAAATCAAAGAAACTATTCTATGTCAATATTCTGAACCAGTCTACAGGGATTAATAAAGTACTACCTAAGAAAGTACCACAAATGCTAAAAATGTTCATTTCTAGGGTACCGTGCGAAAGTAAAGCTCAGAACAGAGTCATGTGCTCCTGTGACACAGACAAGGACTAAGGGCTGCAGGTGGCTCATTTGCCGCTCTGCGAGTCACCCGTCTAGGCGCCACACACAGCCTTGATGCAGTGCCCCAGCTCTGCCTCCCGGCTCTTGTCCAAAGGAAATCTGTCTACTACAGCAGTTGGTGGTTTGCTAGACACAGGGCAAAGGAAAAGATGGAGCAAGCTCACCCACTGACTGCTGGAGGAGCTGCTCCTCCTTCTCCGCCGCCTCCTCCTCCAGCTCCTTCAGGCTCTCCTTCGGGGGAAGGATGCCCTTTTTACGTAGGATGTCATTCCACTCGGTGTCTGCATTGGGGTCCTGGAGGGGGAAAGATGAGGATGTGGTGAGGGCAGAGCCAGGAGAGAAGGCATAAAGTGACAAATGGGAAAGGTGGAGAGCAGGGACGAAGAGGGCAGGAGGAAGAGGGAGGCTGGCCCCCCGTTGTAGT
The DNA here is from genome assembly GCF_978045245.1 of Mus caroli. Lineage (NCBI taxonomy): Eukaryota > Metazoa > Chordata > Mammalia > Rodentia > Muridae > Mus > Mus caroli. Next base: position 35,905,443 of record NW_028227256.1, on the reverse strand, counting down.
CTCCCTGAGGCGCCAGTGTTGGAGTAAAAATCAGGAAATAACAGGAAGATTGGCATCAATACTAAAAGTAAGGCTTTGATCTGACTTTTGTCTAGTATGCTCATTCCTTAAACAAATTTAATTTAAAACTATAATAAACTTCTATGACATTGCCCAAAGTGAATCTGACCATAAGGCCATAGACTGTGGGGCTGTGGTACGTCTGAAGTCTACTAGTTCCCAGGCCAGAGACGCCCCTGGCTTTTCTGAGGTCTCATGGTGACATGATTCTGTGCATGGATTTTTAGGTAGCTACTTCTGTTGGTTTGTTTTATTGTCAACCTGACATGAACTAGAGTCATGTGAGAAGAGGGAGCCTCAAGGGAGAAAATAGCTAATCAGGCTGGCCTGTATATGAGCCTGTGGGGCATCGTCTTGACTGACAGATGTGGAAGGGCCCAGTCCACCTCAAGCAGTGCCACCCTGGTCAGGTAGCCCTGAAATATATGAAAAGGCAAACAGAGCAGGCCAGGAGGGACAAGCCAGTAAGCAACAATCCTCCAAAGGTCTCTGGTCCTCATACCTGCTCCCAGGCTCCTGTTTGAGAGCCTGCCCTGCCTTCTCAAGGATGAACTGTGACCCCAGAGCCATAACATGAGAACCCTTTCTCCTTAAGCTGCTTTGGGTCATGGTGTTTTACCACAGCAATAGAAACCTAACAGAGACACTCAGCAGGTAGATTACTGAACTGGGCAGTAACTAAGAAGGAAGCACTAGAGGGCATGGCGGGCGGATACAGGAACGTGATTCTCACAGGCAAGAGGAAGAGGGAGGCTATAAATGGGCACCGGCACAAGCTGCACACTGTTATGGAGACAAGCTGTGTCGTGTGCACTGAGCAACAGGCTGTTGGTCCACGGGGTTATAGGGACCGAGTTCACAGAGGTGGATGCTCCAGAGAGGGCGTTTAATTATATGAGGGTGGAATGGAGTCAGCAAAAGTGAAAGAGAAAAAGAAAACAGCAAGCTTTAACTTTAATTAAGTGTGATTAACAAGCTTACTTAGGAAATATTACGTTACACGGGAATAAGAAAACAAAATTAGAAACTGCCTCTGAATTGAGACAACAGAGCTAAAACTGAACTACATACAGATCCTGGGTAGTCTTATGAGAACTCGTCCCGAGCTACAATCATCTGAAGAACAAGATTCTTTTTTTTTTTTAAGACTTATTTATTTATTTTATGAATGTGAGTACACTGTAGCTGTCTTCAGACACACCAGAAGAGGGCATCAGATCCCATTACAGATGGTTGTGAGCCACCATGTGGTTGCTGGGAATTGAACACAGGACCTCTGGAAGAGCAGACAGTGCTCTTAACCATCTCTCCAGCCCTAGGGCATTTTTCTTATAATTAGTGATAGATGAGAGAGCTTGTCATTGTCAGAGTGACCACCGCTGGGCTGGTGGCCCTGGGGTCTATAAGAAAACAGGCTGAGCAAGCCACAAGGAACAAGCCAGTAAGCAGCACCCTTCCAGGGCTGCTGCATCAGCTCCTGCCTCCAGGTTCCAGGTCTGCTGAGCTCCTGTCCTGACTTACTTCAGTGATGGGCTAGGATATAGAAGTGTGAGCCCAATTAACCCTTTCTCCCCTGGATGCTTTTGACGGGTGGCAGTAGTGACCCTAAGACCCTGGCTCCTGCTGCTGTCGACTGCTTATCCCTTCCTTTTTCTCAAAGGGGTGAACATCCACCAGCTCGCCTTCCTTGAGAAGTGACCACCAACGATACAGCAAACACCGTCTTAACCAGAAACCTGCGCATTTCAGCTTCAGAAAAAACAAACAAACAAACAAAACCAAAAACACCAGGAGACGACTGGCTAACCCTACATAAACCATGAAAGGTGTCTGCTTGAAGCTGGGCCTCTCTAAACAACAGATCACAGCTACGCACTAATTAAAGAAGGTTTATCTGAATACTGAGAACTCCTCTTCCCCCAACAAGAGGAACGTGGAGACCAAAGGAAGTTACATTCCAGGCAGAGGGACCTGAAAATGCAAAAGGCCCCAAAGCAAAAACGCTGTGACATGCTGACCATCTGGTCTGTCTTGAGAGCCTGCAGTAGACTTGGGGAAGAGGAAGACTGAGGCTAGATCCACAGACTTCCCTAAGCTTTAGAGTCTAAAGGATAAATCTGAGAATAGCAGATGCCTGGCCTGCTCCAGAGTCACTCCTGACGGCTAATGTTAAGCACAAAATACTAGGCATATCCCTTTACTTGAGCCTGTTCTTGCCTCCCAGGTGTAGGTGTGGCCGGCTTGCTGAATGTGTAGACGGCCACCCCCTCCAGTCCCCAAGGTCTGTCTCTTAAGCCGGAGCCCACTACTACATGGTCCATCTACCCTCCATCCAGACTCTTCAGAATCCTTAAACACAGCCACATAGAAGGCTGGCGACAAAGTGGCTGACGCATACTTTTGCTCTTCTAAGGCTATTCCGATGCCGTTCTCTAACACACTTTCTTTGGACTTTTGTCTAATTCCAGCTCAAAACAGGAAAAAAATTGCTAAGGAGTTCCACCTTTCTTCATATTAGAAATTAACAATAGTCGTGAGGCCTAGAGTTCAGATCTGGAAACCAGACAGCACTCCCAACGGACCATTTAGAGTCAGCTCTAGATGGCAGGAGGGTCGGGGCCTTCATCAGGCCTGGAGGAGAACGAGCCCAGAGTCCGGTGCCCACCAAAGGGCAGAGATTTGCGGGGCAGGACGCACCGGAGCAGGAGTGCCCAGCCCACGAGACCGGAGGGACCGCACCCGCCCTCTCGCAGTGCGCCTGCGCCGGGCCTCCCCGCAGTCCGCCGAGTTCTGTAACTAGTCCATGTAGACCCGGCTCCGGGTCTGGCGCGAGCCCACCAAGCCAAACGACCGCAGACTTGGGGTCCCAAGCTCGCTACACTCACCTGCATCTTGCCTTCAGTCACTCAAACCAGCCCTCGGCCCCAGCCCCTCCGCTCCTCTCCGCGCACGCGCGGCACCGCCCCCTCCGGTCTTCTCCCCGCCCCCAGGAACGAGAAGGGCGGAGCCAAGGAGGAAGTGAAGACTGGAGTCTGCGCCTGGTCCTCAGGAACCCGTGCTGAGAGCGTTGGCCGTGCCTCCGGTGGGTGGGACTACAGGGTGACGTCACTCGGGCCATGTCCAGGCGCTACCTTGTTAGGGAAAGTGGCTGGTTGATTGGGGCTGACCCGAGGTAACCACAGGTTCTGCGACTTCCCGGGCCGCCAATCGGAGCCTGTCGGAAGCAGAATTGCCTGGCAGTGACCCACCCGATTCTAGGATTAAAAGTGACCCCGGTCACCTGGAGGTCACACACCTTCTCTGTTGAATGGGATGAATTGCTTATTGGGTTTGTTTACTGAGCTCATTGGGTTTGTTTAGAGCATAGTCTAACCTCTGCGATTACAGCATCAGATTTGAGAAACCGGTGGAGGGGGGAACGCTTGGGCTCCACGCCCCTTCACCCTTACAAAAGGAAAAGGCCACAGTGAGAATCATTTTCTCTGGTTAATACCAGACTCGTGTGACCCTGAGCAAAAGCACAGGCTCCAGGGCGATCCACAGCATTCGGAGCTGGAACTGAGCACGGGAGTTAAAAGGCCTTCCGCAGCCCTGGACTACCTTGCTGCCTTTGCTCAAGCACACACCATGGGTACACTTTGGAATTACCAAGGAGCTTTCAAAACTGCAGGTGTCTAGGTGTGGTAGTTCACATCTATAATTCCAATACTCAGGAGACCCAGTCAGGGCTAGAGAGTGAACCTCTGTCTATAAAAACAAACAAAAACTACAGTTACACTAAGGTGTTATTTCCAGACAACTTAAATTCCTGCAGCTGAGGACTCAGAACTGATAATTTCTGGGGAATAATCACTAATATAGAAAAAAAAATCATACTATTCCCTGAAAAAACAAGGAGCATGGATTTAATTTAACCCAACACATTCCAACCAGATTACAGACAGACCTTTTGAAGTGTTTATTAATTTGCCTAGTGTTGTGAGTGAATTTTCCCAGTTTTCACTTCCAAAATCAGTTTGTGGGATAGTTTAACTTGAGGGACTTTGGTCACAGGCTTCTCTCCACCGCACAGCAGTAAAGCAGGTGTGGTTTGCCCTTTCCTTGCTCCAAGTGGATCCACTGAAAGATGTATCCTGGTGTATTGGAAGTAATGTTCCCAGTTGCTTTTTACAACGTGGAGCCCCTGTTAACTCATTGTCTTGACTTTTGGTTTTGTTACATTGACTACAACATGGATAAAGTCTTTAACTGAATACACAGGAGAAACAAACTGTTCAACTGAGCCTTTAATTGGAGATTACATCGTGAGTTCTGAGACAAGCCTCAGCCACAGCAGGACACTGTGTATAAATCTTAGTTGACTGGGGAAGGTATGCAGACTTTCTATGAAGGACCTAGGAAACACTGGATAGTCATTTGGAGGCAGATAAAACTGAACTCCTACTTTACAGCATACACTACAATTTAAAGAAGAAAGCTCACTAAAGGAAAACATGGGATAACTTAATTTTTTTTAAAGACTGGGTTTTGCTATGTAAGCCAGGCTGACTTCGAACTATTCTCCTGTGAAAAGAGCTATTGGGGATGTTTCTAGAAATTTGTCAGGAATTTGGCATTGAGCCAGGACATGGAAGCAGGCTCAAGATCTTGACCATCTTGATAAGTTCCTGAATACCTCGGGACTTTTTATTGCCGCATTTGTTCCTTGACCTAGAACTGACCTTATTCTTTGTATGTACCTAGAATGATATAGAAGTGGACTGGAGAAAAATCAACCCTCTTCAGCCTCAGCACTGGCTGGAGTCATGTTATAATGCTATCTAATTCCCTTTTTCTTTTCAATCCTCCCTCCCTCCCTTGAGACCCTGTTGACTGAGCTGGCTTGGTCACTCCTACTGTAGTTAGTGGCCATAGTAGGTAACACTACAAACTATGCTGCTGTACTTGGGTTAATTTTGTAACTTAGAAATGGGGGGAGGTAGGGCAGGGAACTTTTCAGACTATTACTTAAAACCAAAAATAAATCAAAAGAGAAAAATGAAAGGATTTAATCACCCTTTTGTTTAGGAATAATATATATATATATATAAGCCCAGTGCTTTGGGTATAAAATAAACAGTTAAGTAAAAATATAGTTACATGTGGTTGCATTTTTAGTTTTACAAATGGAAACAGAGACATATACACACACACAAACAGAAAGCAATATTGTTAACTGTAGGGAGAAGTGAGATCTGGGGACAGGGATAGGAGTAAGAAACCTATAACAAATTTTTATTTAAGAACTGTGGCGGTTAAAATGAGAAGTAGCCCCGTAGTTTTCAGCATTTGGTTCCTAGTTGGTGGCACTGTTTGGGAAGATTTAGGAGGCGTGGCCATTCTGGAGGAAATATGTCTCCGGGTCAATACTAAGAGCTTAAAGTCTTGTGCTACTTCCATTTTTGCCTTCTTTCTCTGTTTCCTGCTCACAGCTGCAATGCGAGCTGTTAGCTTTCTGCTTTGGTGCCCATCTCTTGTTGCCATGTGTCAGGGTTTCTATTCCTGAAGAAACATCATGACCAGGAAGCAAGTTGGGGAGGAAAGGGTTTATTCAGCTTCCACTTCCACGTTGCTGTTCACCACCAAAGGAAGTCAGGACTGGAACTCAAGGAGGTCAGGAAGCTGGAACTGATGCAGAGGCTATGGAGGGATGTTACTGGGTTGTTTCCCTTGGCTTGCTCAGCTTGCTTTCTTAGGAAACTCAGGACTATCAGCCTAGGGATGGCACCACCCACAATGGGCTGGACCCTCCTCTCTTGATCACTAATTGAGAAAATACCTTACAGCTGGATCTCATGGGGGCATTTCCTCAAGGGGGGAACTCCAAACCTCAAGCTGTGATAACTCCAGCTTGTATCAAGTGGACACCCAAAACCAGCCAGTACACCATGGCTCCCCACATGATGAACAGACTCATCACTCTAGAACCAGAAGCCAAAGAAACCTTTCCTTCTGTAGGTCATTTCAGTCATGATGTCTTATTACAGCCATAAAAAAGTAATTAAGACAAGACCAGGTACAATAGTGTGGTATATGACATGCATTCAATCTTGGGGATCCTCTTTAAGAAAAGAGTACAAAATTATGACTATAATATGATGGCTATAAGGTCAATCACAAGCATGAGTGTTCATTTATACTGAAAAAGGAAACTGTTAGACCCCTGGAGCCCAGGTATAGAGAACTCAACCCCCAGAAACACAGCTTGACGAGCTGTAATAACAAGAGGTTTTTATTCTGATGCGCATGGGGTTGCTCAGCCTCACAGGGAGAGTCAACCCCGATTGCTTAAAATACAGCTAATTTATACTTTTTGTGAAGGGGCTCACACACCTATTTTATTATTGGCTAATAAAGCAACAGTATAATTTTAATTTGGCAGAAAACGTTGTCAGCAATCAGCAAGGTCAAAGCAGTTTGTAGTTTTCCTCAGAATTCAGACTGAGGAGGGGTAGGGAAGTTTTCTCAAGGATGGTCATTTCTGGCAGCTGTGGTCTTTATGACCACTAGTCTGCCCCTGCAGATAGAGAAGGGACCGGGTGGGCTTGATTTGTTTACACTGACAGGGAAAGGGAAGATTCTTTAAGCAGCAGGAGACAGGTAAAGATAGAGTGGCTGCTGCAGAAAGCTTGCAGCAGGAGATAGCCTGAGATAGGGGAAGTGAGCTCTGCAAATAACTTTGATATACATTAATTAAGCTAAAAACTATATTTCTTCAAAACAATAAAAATGATCAATTTGTAAAACATTGACTAATTCCACTAATATAATAGAACTTAGAAAAATGCCATGCTTTTATTAACTTTCAGACCTTTAGAGTAACTTCTGGCTTCTGCTAATTTGAGTCAAGATTCTTCTAGAACTACTCAGATATCTCATTTGAGGGATAGAGCCTCAAAACATTCATGTTGGATTTTGCCCACTGACCCTGACACAGCGTCATCTCCTGTGTGAGGGCCCACAGCCTTATTCCTATGGTCATTTCCCCCTAGGATGGCCAGCGATAACCATTCCTAGAGTTTTGGTTGGTTTTGTCAACTTGACATGAACCTAGACACATTTGGGAAGAGGAACTCTTAATTGAGAAAATGCCACTAGTAAGACTGGCCTGTGGGCAAGTCTGTGCAGAATTGTCCTGAAGGCCCAGCTCCCTATGGGCAGTGTTATCCTTGGGCAGGTGGTCCTGAGTTGTGTAAGAAAGTAGGATGAGCAAGCCAGAATCCCTTAATGGCCTCTGCTTCAGTTCTAGTGTCCAGGTTCTTAACTTGACTTCCTTCAGTGTCATGGTTTGAATATGTTTAGCCCAGGGAGTGGCACTATTTGGAGGTGCGGCCTTGTGGGTGTGGGCTTTAATTCTCTTGTCCTAGCTATCTGGGAGTTAGTCTTCCCCTACCAGCTTTCAGATGAAGATGTAGAACTCTCAGCTCTGCCTGAACCTTGCCTGCCAGGACCCTGCCCTGTTTCCTGCCTTGATGATAATGGACTGAACTTCTGAACCTGTAAGCCAGCCCCAATTAAATGTCCTTATAAGCGTTGCCTTGGATATGGTGTCTGTTCACAACAGTAACACCCTAACTAAGTCAGGCAGAAATGGAGTGTGACCTGAGAGTTGTAAGCTGACAGGAACCCTTTTCTCTGCAGCTTGCCAAAGCTGCTGTATCTGGAACAGCTGGTTCTACAGTTTATTCTATGAACAAAGCTTAGCAATACGCTATGCCACAGAGCCACAGCAACAAAGCCCCATGGCACTGGCAGAGACAGCAGGCACAGAGTCCAGTGACATAGGACAGGGGAGCCACAAGCAAGTCTCACAGCTTCTATCAGCCAATCCTTTCTGAAAGCATCTAGCGCAGGCATTGAATAAGGACAAGCTCTTCCACAGATAGTCCTGAGGAAACTAAAAAAAAAAAAAAAAAAAAAGTCACATGTGAGGGGATGAAACAAGACCCCCGTATTGCATTCTGTACAAAAATAAATTCAAAACAGATCGAGGACATATTTGTGTATATGTGTGTGCTATCTTACTTTTATTTTTAACTATATATTTTTAATTAAAATATAACTGCAGTACTATTCCTCCCTCTGTCTCCTCCCTTTCCTGTCCTCTCAGATTGATGGCCTTCTTTTCCTTCTTCATTACTGTTGGGCCTGCTTTTATTGCTCATGTGTTTATGATGTCAGGGATGGCCACTTATTTGGATAACCAGTTAGGGGACTCTGCCCTAGGAGATGCTAGTTCCCAGCAGTCATTAGTTGCTTCTGGTTCTTTGTCTAGGGCTTAGTTAGGGATTGGTTGCTTTCCAGCCACCTCGCAAGTCTTTCTTGGGTAAGTTCCTTGTGCAGTATTTGCCAGTGCTTAGGTTCTGTCCATGCAAACAGACTCCCGGATCATTTACCACTTCAGCTACACGACTTGGTGTCCACCACATTGTCCTTCTCTACCACACAGTCTTGTGGGTCTTAGCAAGCACTATGTACATTCTATGGTTCCAAAATAAACTTTATAAGATACAATTTTTTAACAGAACAGTTTTCAGATAAGAAACATAGTCTTTACTGGACTTTTTAAGGTGGAAACCTGTCTTAGTCAGGGTTTCTATTCCTGTACTCTTGCGCGTGTCCGACTCGACCAGCAAGAACACGCTGCAACAGGATCCTTCTGCACACGTTTATTGGGAGAACTTGATTGTAGAGGCGAATAGACCCCCGAGCCCAGCACTGGTGCTGCTTTATATAGGCCTAGGAGAGGCGTGTTTCACATCCGGATTGGTTGTGCTTGGTTGATGCTTAGTACCTCATTTGCATGCCTACATCTGATTGGTTACTTTCTCTCTCATCTGATTGGTTAACTTCTCTCTCTTCTGATTGGTTAACTTTTCTCTCATCTGATTGGTTAACTTCTCTCTCATCTGATTGGTCAATTTTGGTTAATTCTCAAAACCTCATCTTGGCAAAAAACTTTCCTGCCTATGTATGCGTGGTGGCCAGCAGAAGCCTGTGCCACTCTGCAACGACACATGTGGCTTCCCACACTGTACAAAACATCATGAGCAAGAAACAAGTTGGGAGAGGAAAGGATTTATTCAGCTTACACTTCCACATTGCTGTTCATCATCAAAGGAAGTCAGGACTGGAACAAACAAGTCAGGAAGCAGGAGCTCATGCAGAGGCCCTGGGGGGATGTTAAATATGCACCTCAGCCCCTGTGCTAGGTCTACAACCCAACATCCCAACCTTTTGTCCTTGAAGATAACATCTCAAAAGGGAGGCCTTGAGTGTTTCTCTTGAGTGTCTTCATTCCTGCCAGAATGGTTACAATTCCCTTACCTTTGTTCTTTGACCTCCTTTGAAGAATTTCATGTGAAAATTCCCTAAATATGTCTGTGTCCAAAACATAGATCATAAACACAAGTAGAAGCCAAGGCTGGAAGATGTCCACTTAGTATCAGATGGCCACACATGAGAATGGCCTCTCCACACCCTCTCAGCTTTAATTACTTTCGGAAGGGGTGTCCCAAGGGACTCCATTTGCCTTGATGGCTTTGGAACATGGTCCTCTGATGAAGCCAGGAGACATTACACAGAAGTTCTTTATATATTAACACTCAGTATTAAAGCAAAGTTTAGCATCCTTGGCTCAGCTGGATAAGGGGTTTACAGCACTGTCAAAATTGAAAACATGGAATGATTTAATTTAAAACAGGGAGTGATGGCAGTGGCTGCTGCCAGGCTTGTTTCTGATGTATGAGTCCAACTCACAGCACATTAGCAGGGTACTTGTTCATTGAAGGCAAATAGATGCCAGCCAGGCTTCACACAGCAGGAGTGCCCACACAGCAGAGCTTTGATGCCGCTGCCATTGTGTCATCTGAATAAAAGTGACTTTTAAAATCTCAGAAATGGAACCTGGGAAGGAACGTCAGGAGACTCTGAATCCAATCATTAGACCAGTTGTTTTTCATAGTCTACCTCCTGCACTGCTCTCTCTCTCTCTCCCTACCCTCTGTCTCTTACTCTTTCTCCTCCTTAAAAAAAGTTTCCTCTCCTGTGATGTTTTTAAATAGAAATGACCCTTATAGACTCTGTTTGAATGTTTGACCCAAAGGGAATGGCACTATTAGGATGTGTGGCCTTGTTGATGTGGGTGTGGCCTTATTGGAGAAAGTGTGTCACTCTGGGGATGGGCTTTGAAGTCTCAGTGTGGATCAGTCTTCTGCCTTTCTGCCTGCAGATCAAGATGTAGAACTCTCAGCTCCTCTAGTATCATGTCTGCCTACATGCCGCCATTTCTCCCACCATGAGGATAATGGACTAACCCTCTGAAACTGTAAGCCAGCCTCAATTATATGTTTTCCTTTATGAGAGTTGCCATGGTTACAACATCTCTTAACAGCAACAGAACACCAACTAAGATATCTCCCAAAGAACACAGGCTGCCCAATTTATTAGGTTTCTACAGCCCAGCCTCCTGCAAGATGAAACTGCTGGTCCTTGCCATCTGATAATGAAGCCTCTTTTCACTCTGCCTTTCTCCCAGACTCCTTAATTCCCCTCCCCCTCTTTGTTTGGCCACTACAATCCCCCTTTTATTTGAACCCCATTCCTCTACTTCCTCTCTAGCAACACAATAACTAATTATAAGTTTTCCTTTGCCTTCCCCCTTTTCTCTCTTCCTTCAAACTCACACTGTACAGTGATGTATTACTGCACACAGTTCTGTCTGTGGCCATTTACTCTCTAAGATTACTGACCCTTAAATGGTAATTGTATTTTAGTTCACTATTGCTCTATTTTTATACTTATGTACATAGGTAGGAAAGGAGGTGCTGGGATAGGAATGGAGGGAGGAAAGGAGATAGGAAGTAGGTTAGGAAGGGAGGGAGGAAGAGAAGGAAGGAAGGAGCTCCCGAGTCACAGTCCATGCATGGCGGTCAACCTTTCACCGTGTGGCTTCCAGGAATAGAACTCAGGTCATGAGGCTTAAGCACAAGTGTCTTTACCATGAGTCACCTCACTGGTCCCTGGGCTTTAGTGCCATCTGGATAGTGCCTGTTGCTGTGGACGGAATTCTGCCCAGAGAATATCGAGGGTGGAGCCTGACAGCTTAAACTAACCAGAAAAAGTATGCCTCAGCCCTACTACAACCCATCCTCCTAAGCATTGCACATGCTTGACTGAAAGACTGAAAATGACTTAAATTAAAAATTGAACCAGTGACCTAACTCCTAATGTGCAAATCCTAGTACAAAAACACAAGCAGTGTGAGAAGTAATAGATGTCTCCTCAAAGGCTGCCGTCCCCCAGTCACAGATCCTAATGGCATTTATGAAATTCCCAACAAAGAATTCAAAGTAAGGATGATGAACATGCTAAAAATAATAAAAAATAAAAATAACAGCTAAACTGCTGAATGAAGCCCAAGAGCTGGATAAAAACAAACAGCTGAATAAGGAAGTCAGTTCAATATATGAAAACAGAATCCGAGAAAGAAATACTAAATGCCAGACAGAAAGACAGATGTGTACAAACACTGTTATTTAGCCATGCCAGGAATAGTAGTTCTAGTGCAATAAGAAAACAAAATGGAATTTTTTAAAAAAATCCATAGTTGCTACTGAAATTATTTTCAGGAACTCTAAGGGCAGGTTAAATTTTTCCATGCTTTCACTCAGAATGTACTACTAGATAAATCATCATAAGTACAAAAGATCAATTAGCTAGAATTTTCCCTGAGGGGAACCAAGATAGCACACATTTAATAGTCTTCACAAATCAAAGTAGAGACCCTTAAGATCTTGTTTCTCTGTGCCCCAAATGGCTCAAGAGCACCCCTATAGCTCACAAGAACCATGAAAACCAGCACACACATTTGGCAGATACATTGTTCAACAGAACTTCAATTATTGACAAACAAGTGGCAGAATAGCCCAGATGGTGCAACAGAAACCCAGTATCCTGGAAAAGCTTGAAGGGCCACCAGCTGCCGAAATGCAGCTAAAGGAGCCCTGCGTTAGTTGTTCATCTGATTGCTATGACAGAACACCTGCCGAGAAAGCATTTACCAGAGGAAGACTTGCCAGTCTGGGGGAACATTCAGCTGTGGTGCGGAAGGCTTGGTGGTGGCTGGCAGGAACAGGGGATGCGGAGGCAGGAGAGGGAGGCAGCAGTTACATTGTATCCACAGGAAGCAGACAACACTGATGTATCCACAGTTAGGAAGCAGACAACACTAATTTTCAGCCCTTTCTCTTCAGTCCAAGATCCCAGTGCATTGAACAGAATCACCCAACCATGAAAAAGTCTCCCTACTTCAATGAACCTGATATTTTAACCTAGAGGCTTTTCTTGTAGGTGATTCTAATCCTGTTAAGTTGATGACATTAACTACCATACATCTGAATGGCTCAAAGGTCTCCAAACCAACTAGAAAGCAAAGCCAAGGTCCCCAAACTGGGGAGAATTCACCAAGTGTCAGACTCTCTCGAAAGTCTAAAACAAAAGTTCCAACAATAGTTTCAATGTTCCACCAAGTTAAAGCAGCTGGAGGCTTCCAAAGTAAAGACATGCACTCTAGGCATCCCTCCCTAGGGAATTTTTTGTTTGTTTGTTTTAGATATGGGGACAGGATGAGCTGGCTGTGCCCATCATTAAGTCAGTGGAATTTCTGTTTTCTATTCTCTGAGAAGATAAGTTTGTATGTTCTGAGAATAAACACAAATATTAAAGCTGTGTCAGCCCCGGAAAAAAAAAAAAGGCCCTGAAATAAGATGACTCCTGCAGCTCTGCATCTGGGGTCAAGTTGTTGTAAGTGGCAGATGCCCAAAATGTGTATTTTCTTCTGAATCAACAAGCCAAAATTCTTACTGGAGTGTTTAAGGTCAAAGCCTTGCTGTTGGCAGCCCTAACGAGCTACGCTCAGCCACCTGTCCTTCATATGCCAATTAAGCAGGGAAATAATCACTGTGGATGTAGACTTGGAGGCTAAAATGTGAATCTTCAGCATAGGAGGCCGGGACATAACGAGCATTCGAGAAGCTCTAAGGATCTGGAGTACCTCCTGCACTGAGTGGTCATCAGGAACAATACGTGCAAAGACACTCTGCGATCATTAAAAGGTTCTGCTTATTAGATAACCAGGGAGAACAAGAACAAAGCCAAAAATGCATGGGAACAGAACAAGCCCATTCGTCTCTAGAAAACCATATTCCAGGCTTCTAAACTAGAAAACCTGTACAAACCATATCTTTCGTGTGCTGAGGGTCAGATGCTCTTAGGTGCAGAATGTCCCCTGACCCCTCAGATACACCTGTTGGCAGCAATAGTGAAAAGCAGAGAAAGGATACGAAGCAGTGGACCATGCCACCAGACGGAAAACCTGGTAAGGATGAGCAGGTTCATAAACCCCGGCAATTCTCATGATTGGGAATGGCAGGAGTCTAAATCTACACTTGACCAGGGTCCTGTCCTGGAACACCTGACCATGACACCCCATCGAGAGGACTGTGGCAATTAGTCACGTCTGGACGACACCTGAAGTCCTTCTACAGGCAGATGAGGTATCCCTAACATCTCAGACCAAGCCAATGGAAAGCATCTGCTTCTAGATTCCACTCCATCTCCAAATGTTTAGTGTCCTATCCACAAGGAATAAATTACATGAGTTATTTCACCAAAGATTATTGGAGATTGCCTGTCTTACTGAGCTGTAACACTCCAGGGAGAAGTTTTTTCTCCCCAAGTTTTCATCGATGGACCACAACTTAGCCCAACCAGCCAGGTATGCAAGCCTGACAGAAGCCATTTTCTGCTCAGTGGTCCCAACCTTGGCTCCTAGCTGCCCCCTGCATCTTGCTGCCTGCCACTAACTCTAGGACCCAGCAGCCCACCTTGCTCCAGCTTCCTCTTGGTGAACTGTAACTCTGGCCACTCTCACAGGGCCAGAGCCTCTTAGATCCCTGAGGACCTGCAAAGAGAGATTTATCCTATGTGACCACATTGGGAACAGGAATAAATAAAGAGATCTAGTGACCCCCAACTCCATCTTTGGGGTCCTGACATAAGGATTTTAGGTTTAAGATTTTTTTTTTGTACGTAAGTACACTGTAGCAGTACACATGGTTGTGAGCTTTCATGTGGTTGTTGGAATTGAAATTTTTTAGGACTCCTGCTCACTCCAGTCAACCCTACTCACTCCAGCCCAAAGATTTATTTATTATTATACATAAGTACACTGTAGATGACTTCAGACGCACCAGAAGAGGGTGTCAGATCTCATTATGGGTGGTTGTGAGCCACCATGTGGTTGCAGGGATTTGAACTCAGACCCTTTGGAAGAGCAGTCAGTGCTCTTACCCACTGAGCCAACTCGCCAGCCCAGATTTTAAGTTTAAAAAGAAACTCTTATAAGGACAACATTTAATTGGGGCTGCCTTATAGGTTCAGAGGTTCAGTCCATTATCAGAGGCAGGAACATGGCAGTATCTGTAAGACCCCCGAAGCTGGGCCTCCGCTCAAGTCCCGGGATGAGCTGGCCAGCACCCCAGTGTCCCGAGAGAAAACCACACCTGATGCAAACTGCAAGAGGTTTTATTATCAGCTAGCTGAGGACGAAGTCCCTCCACTGCCATGCAGGGCAGGAGAGTTCGACCCCGAGCAGTGACAGTAGGGGGCTTTTAACAGCTAGCTGAGGAATTGGGAGGAGTTGGGAGGAGAGTTGGGAGGAGTTGGGAGGAGAGTTGGCTACAGCTCCTTTCTGGTGAGGGGGGGAGTAAGCTGCAGCCTCCTCTCCAGCGTCTATCTCCATGTCCTTGGCACAGGCAGGCAGGCATCTCTGGTTGTACAGTATAGAAACAAAAAGGTCTTTTGCTGGCTATAGAGAACAAAGAGCTTCTTTCTGGCTGCATTTTTAAAGATCAGGGAAAACAAGCTTGGGGAACATCTAGGGGCTTTACCTTCCAGGGAGAAACGCTCTAAGTCAGGGTCTCACACATCCAGGCAGGCGTGGTGCAGGAGGATCTGAGAGTTCTACATCTTCATCTGAAGGCTGCTAGCAGAATACTGACTTCAGGCAGTTAGAATGAGGGTCTTAAGCCCACACCCACAGTGACACACCTACTCCAACAGGGCCACACCTCTAATAGTGCCACTCCCTGGGCTGAGCATATACAAACCATCACATCCTACTCCCTGGCCCCCGGAGGCTTGTCCAAATATATGAGTCTATTGGGGGGGTCATACCTAAACATAGCATAATGCAAAATATGTTTTGTCCAACTTCAAAAGTCCCCGTAGTCTATAGCAGTCTCAAAAATGTTAAAGGTCCAAAGTTCACTAATGGCCACTAATGGCCGTTAAACACTTGAAATGCAACCAGCATGTTTGGAAAAACTAAATGTTCTATTTTATTTAACTTAAATTTGGCTTTAAATAACTGCATGCATTTGGTGGGCCTGGAATCAGACTGCACATTGTGAAAGCCATGTTACAGTTGTGGGAAGAGGATGTGGGTATTCCCTTCTTGAGCCAAAGAGCTTATGTAAGCCAAAATTGGGAGGTATATCCTGACAACTTAGAGGATGTATCTGTAGGTCAGGAGGAGAGTCCTAACAAACACTTTGAAACTCATGGCTTTTGCTGTCAGTCAGACTTCCCAGCATGCACTTGCCTCAGGGTCCAGGAGATTACAGCATCCTGCTCAACACACGTATAGTACCACGGAGCAACAGACTCCCAAGACAGCATCATGTGGGAAGAGGTAGTCTCTAGTACAAGCTCTTTCAAAGTTCTTCAAAGATTATCAAGACCTTCCTTTCCTATGTCAACCCCCAACTTGGTGAGCAGAGGATGAGTTATATAAACAGTGGAGTCAAAGAGGTCTGTCAGATCCTCCCCTGGCTCAAGACCCCATCCAGAGTGGATCCATTCAAAGATACAATAGCTCTAAAGCCTTCATCCTTACTTTTGCCTCAAAGTGAGCAGCATCCCACTGCCCAGCCTCTTCTGCCCTGTCCTTGTGTCTAATGAAGCGGGTCTTTCCTTAGGCTGGCTTCCTGCTGGGTGCCCAGAACAACTCTGTACGCTTCCGGCAGGAGATACATGAAAGTCCCACTTCGTGTTTCTCAGCAATGCTTCAAGCTTACCCTGGGAAAAGGAGACCACTGGTGCCTGGAATGTGGCTGAGAGTCAGGTGGAGGGGAAATAGCATTCTATCAAGCTGAGAATCTCAGAGGAGGTGGTAATCTTGATGGTTGGCCTTCCAGGGGTATCTCCCCATTTGCTAATTTTTGTGTGAAACAGGAGGTGGTGTATGTAAAAGCATTGATTTGCCAGGGAGGACGAAGTTTTTCCTTCCCTGGTATTGCTACACATCCCCTGGCACCTGGAGGAACAAACTTAGCTTGGGAGGAGAACAAGCTTTAAAAAAAAACAAACAAACAAACAAAAAAAAAACAGAACCTTGCTCTTGGTGGTGACCTGAGCCACTTAGAGGAGAATCAGCAAGGCCCTGGTTGGAAAGCCTGTGGAAGGATAGGGTGTGAGGGAAAGGGGTGTGCTGGCACCTGTGTCTTGCAGGAATCTTCTGGGTTCTCCCATGGGTAACCTATCATACTTTCTCTTTGTGGCTGCAGGGTTAAGCAAAATCTGTCTCTTTGTGCAACCCCCCCTGTGCCACTTGGAGGCAGATTATTTACCACTATATCCATAGTAAGGTCAATTATTTGTGGAAGGAATCTGCTTGATCTAACCTGCTATTATCCAGTCATCTGTCTACAGCCCCTTTGATGTCTGGAAGGATCCAGGACCCCAAGGAAGGAACAAAGTCTTCTATACATCCTTGTAATCCTCCCCCCTGTGATATTCATAGCTACTCAACAAGGGGCATCTATACTCAAGAAGCAGACTTGAAGGTATCTACCAAGCATCAGTGCCTATGGCCAAAGTGCAGGAGCTAGTCAAGAATGGGGCTCTGCCAGCCAAGAAGAGCAGAGTGATCATACCTAAGTGTCTTAGATTGGGTCACTATTGCTGTGACAAAACAACATGACCAAAGACACTTGGGGAGGAGGGCTTATTTGGCTTACACTTCTTCATCACAGTTCATCTTCAAAGGAACTCCAGACAGGAACTCAAGCAGGGCAGGGACTTGGAGGCAGAAGCTGATGTAGAGGCCATGGAGAGGTGCTGCTTACTGGCTTGCTCCTCATAGCTTGCTGAGCCTGCTTTCTTATAGAATCCAAGCCCACTAGCTTGGGATGGCCACACCCACAGTAGGCCACACCCTGTCATTCACCAATTAAGAAATGCCCTACAGGCTTGCCTACAACATAATCTTATGGGGCATTTTCTCAAGTGAGGGTCCCTCTCTCAGATGACTTTAGTTTGTGCCAACTTGATAAAGAACCATTCATCTAGCACACTAAAATGAAGTCCTGTCCAATCATCTTGACCATGCCCAGCAATGGGTACTCAACAGGTTATACTTACCAGGAGTCATATTAAACACTCTTGAAGGTTCACTCATTTTCCTGTGACTAGAACAGACACCTGGTGTAATCAGCGGGTAAAGACCTAAACTTTAGGTCAAAGTTTTAGAAATTCTATCTACAATCAAGTGGATCCATTGCTTTTGTCTTCTGCTTGAGTACACAAGATGCCATATCTTCAGTATCCTAGAAACCTCCCACTTGTAACCATTTCTTGATGGTCCTTCAACATTCAAGAACACCATTGCCTTGAGAGAGAGTCTTTACCATATATACCTTTAGGGTAGCATTTCTCAACCTGAGCATTTCTCAACCTGTGGGTTATGACCCTTCTTGGAGCCAAAACTCCTTTTCACAGGGGTTGTCTGAGACCATTAGAAATATTTGATATTTACATTACAATTAATAACAGTAGAAAAATTACAGTTATGAAGCATCAATGAAAATAATGTTATGGTTGAGGGTCAGCACAGCATGAGGGACTGTATTAAAGGGTTGCAGCATTAGGAAGGCTGAGAGCCGCAGTGCTGGAAAATACTTACGAGCCAAACTTTGGCATCTCAAGAGCTCATGTCCACATATCACGGTAGTGAAACCCAAGGCTCCATGAAGATCTGAGAAGGCTCAGGTTCCAGGCCGTGTTCAGTGCTGCACAGGTACTGTCTGAATATAGGTTATTTGTTATGCTATTAATGAGCTCTACCAGATTTTAGAATGTGTTTAAATTGCTGGTATTTTTTCAATTTGATCCTAAGGCAGTAGTTAGGAGGTGCCTGTGGAGCATCAAGTAGGAAGTTTTTTCTTACGAGCCTGAGTTTCTTTCAGAGCAGAAAGACCACTTGAAATATACAGGAAGACCCAAGAATGCATACACACCTTGACCTATGAAGTCACGGTGATTTGTGCTGGTTACTCAAGCTGCTTGTTCACACAGCCCCACTCGAGGATGCTGCCGTCACAGGCCTCCTGGAAATAGGCTTTAGAAAGAGGATTTTTTGAAAGCCTGGAATCTATTTTTATAGCAATGAGCACAGGCACCTTTTTCACATCAAATGGTTCTAAAAGCCTCCATCCGGAATGCTTAGCCATCCCATGTTGAGCCTGGGGAGTGGGCATGGAGGTCGTGTGAGTCCGTGAAGTGCCAAAATGAGTCATGGCAGAATTGAAGAGATGGGTGAATCAGAAATTGCTACAGTAAGTCAGCCTCACGCTCTGCTTTTGAGGTCCAGTGAGGATCTGACAGAATTCAACTGCCCACGCCCAGCCTGATCTCTTACTAATCAACCCCCGGCCTCCTGAGGGCCCCTGTTCTCACATTAAAAGCAAGCAGTGCTACACTGCTGTGATTATTTGAGGGTAATGGGAAGGGTTCAGATTTTCCTGTTGTTCAGAGTTTTTGTTCTCAAAGTCTAAAGATCACAGGGAAAATTAAAGTTCACAGCCAGGAAGCAGGAGCCAAAAATACCTGTACCCAGCCATGTTCTCTTTTCTATTCACTCCAGGACCTAGCCCATGGGACAGTACCAGCTACATCCAACCTCAGTCCATCTAACATATCTAACTTATATAACCCCTCATAGACCCACCCAAAGTTTGTTTCCATGATGATTCATCTATGTTTCTTGTTTGCTTTTTAACATATAGATTCTATACATTTCACTACATTTGTACTGTCTTTTGTTTATTTCTCTATTTCAAGCGAGTTACTTTGACGATATTAAATTCCAATTATCACTAGTGATAATCAGAAAACAAAGTCACTTTGATACCTTGGCCATTTATCCTACAACCTTGCATGTTCATTTACAATTATGTTTGTGTCAATTTGGGGGATTATAGCTTTAACAAAGACAGACTACCTGCAACTAAAGACAGCTTTGTCTCTATCCTTCTTATTTTGTTTTATTTTTATGGCAGTAACTACTATTTCCAGAGTGCCATCTAATAGGAGCAACATACATATATGTATGTATATATGTATACATATATGCATGTGTATATGTATATATTAGATTTTGATAACTTTTTTCTCTGTAAATTGGTAGGATCTGTGGTTCTTTTCTTTTTTACCCTAAAGATATTGTTGTAGGGTTTGTGATAAAACACTGACCAGAAGCACCTTGGAGAAGAAAGGGTTTATTTGACATGTATGATATACATGTATATCATATATATACGTGACATATATGTATATATAGCATGAGTTTCTGTTCTTTCAGCTAACTGTGATGTTGGGCTTGTATTGGCGTCAGAGGCTACATGAAGAAGTGTTCCACAGGCGTTGGTAGCTGGGTGATATTTTGGAGAATCATCACATTTCCTCTTCAAATGTTTGGTCTAACTCATCAATGAAACCATATGTGCCTTCTCCTTTTTGGAAATGGTGTAGCTGTTGACTCAGCTCCGTTAACAGACGTAAACCTACCAGTTTGCTTATGTCTCCTTGGGAATTCTGACTGTTCTTATCATTTAAGAAAGTGACTCATGGACTAGAGAGATGGCTCAGCAGGTAAGAGCACTGACTGCTTTTCCAGAGGTCATGAGTTCAAATTACACAATCACATGGTGGATGACAGCCATCTGTAATGAGATATGATGCCCTCTTCTGGGGTATATCTTCTGAAGCTAGCTACAGTGTACTTATATATAAATAATAAATAAATAGGCTGGAGCGAGAGGGACTGGGGAGTGGGGGGTGGGGAGAAAGAAAGTAGCTCATTTAATCAGAATTAGCAAATTTGTAGTAGAGTACTTCATAATATCTCCATTATCTTTTGGGGACTAAAGGAACCAATCATGGCAGCCCAGCTATCCATCTCTAATACTGGCACTGCGTGTTCTCGCTCTCTTTCCTTGGATAGTTTGACTAAAAGTTTCACAAGCTGCTAGGTAGAGGACTACGAAAACACGTACAGACTTCTCAAAGTGCTAGTTTTGGAGTTTGTTCATTCTAATTTCCTCTTCAATGTCATTGATTTCTAGTCTGATATCTATCTATCTGTCTATCTATCTATCTATCTATCTATCTATCTATCTGTTCTCTTCATCCTCTTCCTCAATCTGTTCTCCTCCTCCTGTTCACTTAGGTTTATACTGCTTTTATTTTCTTCACTTCCTAAGGTAAAAGTTTGGGTTATTGATTATACATCTCATTGTAAATATAAGAATATCTAAGGATCTAGGTTTTTCTCTGCTTTTTTTTTTATCTACAACATCTCCCAAAGGCTCACATGCTACAGCTTTGTCCCCAGCCCCTGGTGTTTATGGGAGGTGGAGGAATCTTAGGAGGTGGCCTAGTGAGATGAGTCTTCATATGTCACAGGAGACATTGTCTTAGTTAGGGTTTTACTGCTGTGAACAGACACCATGACCAAGGCAACTCTTACAAGGACAACATTTAACTGGGGAAGGTTTACAGGTTCAGAGGTTCAGTCCATTATCATCAATGTGGGAGCATGGCAGGCGTGGTGCAGGAGGAGCTGAGAGTTCTACATCTTCATCTGAAGGCAGCTAGCAGAATACTGACTTCCAGGCAGCTAGGATGAGGGTCTTAAGCTCACACCCACAGTGACACACCTACTCCAACAGGGCCACACCTTCTAATAGAGCCATGCCCTGGGCCAAGCATATACAAACCACCACATCCTACTCCCTGCCCCCCCCAGAGGCTTGTCCACATATATGAGTCAATGGGGGGGGTCATACCTAAACATAGCATAATGCAAAATATGTTTTGTCCAACTTCAAACATCCACACAGTCTATAGCAGTCTTAAAAATGTTAGAAGTCCAAAGTTCAAAGTCTCTTCTGAGATTCATCCAATCACTTAACTGTAACCCCAAAAGCAAAACAGGAAAACAGGTAGGCAAGCTCAAACTCCACATCTCCATGGCTGATGTCAAAGCAGTCTTCAGATCTCCATCTCCTTTTTCATCTTTGTTGATTACAATAAACTTCTTTTTCCTGGGCTGGTTCCAATCCTGTTAGCAGATTTCCTCAACAGAAAGCCCATGCCTCTGTCATCTAGAACATCTTGGGGTTTCCAAGGCAACTTCAGTGTTACAGCTTCTTGTTTCAATGTCTGGGATCCATACATGATCTTCTGGGCTCCTCCAAAGGGCTTAGGTCACTTCTCTAGCTCTGCCCCCTGTATCATTTTAAGCTCAAGTTGATCTACTCCACTGCTGCTGCTGTTCTTGAAGATCATCCCATGGCAACTAGGCTTCACCAATAGCCTTTCATAGACTCTCTTCATGGTGCCAAGCCTCAACTCCTTTGCATGACCCTTCCAGTCAGTCCTGGGCCATCAACTGCAACTGAGGCTGCACCTTCACCAATGGTCTTCCATGGCCTCTCACAGTGCTGGGCCTCAGCTGCTCTTCATGACCCCTTCATGTCTTCAAAACCAGTACCATCTGGGTGACTTCTTCACATTACCACATACTGAAGTTCTTCTCCACTGAAACCTCTTGGGCTAGGTCTACACAGTTCAAATTATTCTCAGCAACAAAGTCTTACATATTCCTACTAGGATGGCCCATTAAGCCCCATTTAAAGCATTCTACTGCTTTTCAAATCCAAAGTCCTAAAATCCACATTCTTCCAAACAAAAACATAGTCAGGTATATCACAACAATACTCCAGTCCCTGGTACCAAATTCTGTCTTAGTTAGGGTTTTACTACTGTAAACAGACATCATGACCAAGGCAAATCTTATAAGGACATTTAATTGGTGCTGGCTTATAGGTTCAGAGGTTCAGTCCATTATCATCAAGGTGGGAAGCATGGCAGCATTCAGTCAGGCATGGTGCAGGAGGAGCTGAGAGTGCTGCATCTTCATCTGAAGGCTGCTAGAAAACTGGCTTCTAGGCAGCTAGGATGAGGGTATTAAAGCCTACTCCAACAGGGTCACACCTACTACAACAAGGCCACACCCACTCCAACAAGGCCACACCCACTCCAATAAGACTATACTTACTCCAACAGGGCAACAGTTTCTAATAGTGCCAATCCCTGGGCTGAGTATATACAAACCATCACAGGCATGCTCTTTGGGACTTCAAGTACTCCTCTCTTTGTGTCAATGAAGGTAAGGAGTTTTTTGTTCCACTGTGTGCTTCCACCATAATGGGCTGTGCTACCACAGGCTCAGAGCAACTGGATGGAGTCACCACAAACCAACATATACACATTTCCCTTTTTAAGTTGTTTATCTCAGACATTTTGTTACAGGGATGGAAAGCTGTCTAATACATCCCCCAAGCCCTGCTTTAGCTGTGTGATACAAACCTTTGCAATTCGTTCTCTGACTCAGCTACATCTTTACAGGGTTTTTAGCCTACTCCATATGTTACTTTTTACTTACTTATGTATTTATTGTGTGTGTGTGTGTGTGTGTGTGCGCGCGCGCGCGTGCATGTATGGAGGCCAGAGGTCAACCTCGGGTGTCTTCCTCAGTTGCTCCCCACCTTCTTTGCTGAGACAGGGCCTCATGTTTTGACCTGGAAGTTACTGATCTGACTGGCTGGTTGGGCAGCAAGCTCCTGAGAGCCTCTTGCCTCAACCTTTTCAATACAAACACATGCCAGCACACCCAGGGTCTGCCCAGGGGTTGTAGAGTGGTCATGCATCCATTCACGGCAAGGATGATGTGAGTTCACACTCCAGCCCCATCACTGACTAACTATATAGCATAGACATGTTAGAATCCTCAACTGTAAAAGAGGTTAGATGTCCTGCAGTCCTCACAATTGTTAAGTTCTGTATGCCACTATTAGGTTCCTTGTCGGAGATGTTGTCTGAGTGGAATGTTTATCATGGTGAAATCCTTAGATTGTACCTCCTTTATTATTGGTATTTTGACTTCCTATGACATCTGCTTTGTTTGAAGTAAATATAACACATTGTCTTTTATTTGCCTGGTATACCCTTCTCTCTGTGTTTTTAGCTACTTGAATATATGTATTTAAAGTGGGTACCCTATAGAGAACATATAGTTTGGTCTTGCTTTTTATCCCATAGGAAAATCTGCCTTTTAATTGTCCTCTATATGACTCACACTGACATGATTATTAGTACAATTAGATAAATAACTTACAGGTTTGTGATTATTTTCTAGTCAATGCCCAATTCTACCATTGAACTCATTGATAATAAACTTGGTTACAGGAGATGGCTGGTTCAGGCTCTATATCCCTTATTGCTAGGAGTCTCAGCTAGGTTCATTCTAATAGATTCCTGGGAACTTTCCACTGCCCTAGGTTTCTAGCTTGTCCCAGAGATAACACTCCCAAATCCAGTTGTTTCATTCAGTATCCTCCCCCTCCATCTTTCCCCAACCTCATCCTTCCTGTTCCTATCCCCATCCCTTCCACCCTTAAGTCCCCCTTCCCCACAATGTCTAATCTATTTCTCCTTCTCAGTGGGAATCAAGGTTCCCTTTTGGGGCTTTCCTTACTATTTAGCTGCTTTTGGTCTATGGACTGTAGCATGGTTATTCTTTACAGCCAATGTCCACTTATAAGTGAGGGCGTACATGTGTGTCTTTCTGGGTCTGGGTTACCTCACTCGGGATGATCTTTTCAATTTTATCCATTTGCCTGCAAATTTCATGATGTCATTGTTTTTAATAGCTAAGAATTACTCCATTGGGTAAATGTACCACAATTTCTTTATCTATTCTTTGGTCAAGGGACATCTAGGTTATAACCAATCAAGACTTCCAATGGAGGGATTGGGACACCAACACAGCCACAAAACCTTAGATGCATAATTTGTCCTGCCTACAAGATATGCAGGGGTAAAAGATGGAGCAGAATTTGAGGGGAGAACCAACCAATGACTGGCTCAGCTTGAGCCCCGTGCCATGAGAGGGAACCCATCCCTCTCACTGTTAGTCACACTCTGCTCTCCTTGCAGACAGGAGCCTAGTATAATTCTCTTAGGGAGGCTACATCCAGCAACTGATAGAAACTGATGCAGAGACACATAGCCAAACATTAAGTGGAGCTTGGGGAATCCTGGGTCAGAGGGGAGGAAGGATTGAAGGAGCCAGAGGAGTGAAGAACACCACAAGAAAACCTGCAGAATTAACTAACGTAGGCCCTATAGGAGAGCGAACTTCCAACCAGAGAGCATACATAGTGAGGACCTAGGCTCTATGCACATATGTAACAAGTGTGCAGCTGCTGCTGGTCTTCATGGGACTCTAACAGCAGGAGCAGGAGCTGTTTCTGATCTGTTGTCTGCCTTTAGATCCTTTCCCCTAACTGGGCTGCCTCACCTCACCTCCATAGAAGATATGTCTAATCTAACCGCAACTTCATATGCCAAGGCTGGTTGGTATCCACAGGACGCCTCCTCTTTATTGAGGAGAAGGCGAGGAGGGGGGTGGTGGGGAGGGGGAAAGTAAGGTGAAGGAACTGGGAGGAGAGGAGGGAGGGGAAAGCTTCCATCGGGATGTAAATAATTAATAAAAATTTAATAAACTCAGAGTCACCAATAAAGGGTCGGTGTGGCATTAAGGAAAGGAGTCATACCACTTTCTTCAGTGTCGCTGAACAAGAGTGAGTGAGCTCATAACTGAATTCTCTGCTTCGAGCTCCCTGGATCTTCTGTCCTCTGTCAATTTTATGTGTCTGAGTCTGTGCCTGGCTGAAGGTTGTCTTGGGAATATGTCCCTGTCCTTATGTCTGTCCCTGACAAAGAGCTCTGCTCTGCAATTATTGAACATTACAGAAAGCATCACCTGGAGAAAGAATGGGGGATAGCTTACAGAAATCTTTATAACAGCTTGCTAAGGGATTATATCACAAATGACCCTTACGAGAGACCAAATGGCTCCAATTCACCCCTAAAACAAACACTATTACACATAGCACTGCTTATCAAGCAATGTTCAGATGTTACATTCATAATTTATGATGATTCAATAAATAATGCACACACTTCACTGTGGGTCGGGGCATGTCCGAGGACATAATTTCAGGTTATGCTTGTGGATCAGCTTGGGCTGTAAAAGTTGATTGCATGGAAAAATTAAAAGCAAGTCAGTGGATTACAGGTTTAGCAAACAGGTTCTGCACACAGTGGAAGGGCAGTCTCACGTAACCTCAAGGCATGTTATTAACTCCAGTTATGAGGTCCAGCAAGTGTTCCCGTCTCTTAGACTATAAGAGATATTTTTCACAATATTGCATTGCCACAGTTGCCTATGTTTTCTGTCTTTCCGTTCTTCTATTTCTCTGTTTTAAAAAATCATATTGCAATCAACTATATAGGAATATATAGGAATAAACTGTTGTAGTTCCTTTTACTATCTTAAAGTCTCGCCTTAGGGTTTCTATTGCTGTGACAAAGTACCATGAGCAAGGCGATGTATAGAAAAAAGAGTTTATTTTGGTTCTAGAAAGTTTGGGTCTGTAATGACATGGACAGCGGGCTCAGGCATGGTGACTGCAGCTGGAGGCTGGGGGCTGAGGGCTTACATCTCAAGCCACGAGGGAAACTGGGAGCTAACTGGGAATGGGGTATGGCTCTTAAAAGTTTGAAGCCTGCCAGTAGTGACACACTTACTCCAACAAGGCTGCACACCCTAAGCCTCCCCAAATGGGGCCACCGGTGAGGGACCAAGTGTTCAAATCACATGCCTCTTGTTCTTCCAACCCTCTTTACCACTAACTCTGCCTTTCTGAATCCCACAGAACAAGTCCAGCAAGACAAGTTGCTCAACATGTTTGACTTAGACCCCACTCGGTGGTCACAGGGAGAAAGACAGGAGTCAACAATGCCACTTTCCAAGCCCCATGAAGATGACAGTCCCCAAAAGCTCTGCCTTTCTGGTCCCTTCATGGTGACATTTCTCATGGGTTCTTTATATTTTTCTGCTCAAACCTTAACACAAATAAAATCCTTTTACCAAATCATACATGCAATGGTTAATATGCCGTGCACTAAGGGAATTTTTCTCCCCAGCAAGTCTGCCAAGTGGTGCTGATGTATCATTCATCTCCAAGAGAATATCTTGGAGGCATTCACCAGCTAAGAGTTTTATATAGAGAGTCCCCATGTCTGGGGTATCCTGGGCTACACACACTTGAATCAGAAAGACACATTAAAGGGGGAACTGTTGAGACAATCCCCTCTGAGTCTTCTCCATGGAATTAAAGCCCTTTCCCAAAGGGGAATGGTGTGGCTTTAGGGACTTGTCCCGAGAGAGACAGTTTGTGCAAGTTGCTGAGCGACTGGACAGATACGTTCATTGTCTTCGTGTCATCTCAGAGGCCCGAGATCATTCTGTTCTCTAAGTCAACTGAGACATAGTAAGTCATGTTTGTCTTAGGGTACACACAACATGGATGAGTGCCTTGGAATGAATACAAAGTAGCCAGTCTGTTGGCAAAGACACCAGAAGACCAATGTGTGCCATAGGGAAGAGAAAAGGCACAGAGCATGGGAGGAGGGTGGCATTTCAAAGCTCATTACATACATTAAATATGTAGGGATGCAATTGTAACTGAGAAATCTGCTGCCCTCATGTAGAAACCGGCTCCTGGCAAATATTACTCGTTATTTTATTACCTTCTCAGACATTACAATTAGTCTAAAGACTGGGTGACAGCACCCTTTCTTGGACTCTGAAGGAACAAAGGCAGATGTCAAAGGATCCACCTCAAGCCACACTGTGGTGAAGCATGCCTGTGTTTCCCTCTGAGTCTGAGGTTACACATGGGCTCTTGCTACTGTGTCCTCCATGTTTCCTTTCAGATTTATTGGTGTGAGGAACTGAGGAACACACTAATTTGTGTTAGTTGTGCAGGCCCCCCCTCACTGTTTTCCAGTTATAGAATGCTGGATGTTTAAACTCTCCTTAATCACACATTGTGTTTTCCTGTCTTCTTTGCTCATACCTCAGATCTTTACTGTTTCAAATGCTTTCTGCGAGTCTCAGCATATTCTAATCTCTACTGCTCTTGTAGGGAAAAATTTTTCAATTTTACAGAATCAGCTTGACCTCTGGTGGAAAGCTTTATTTTTTTCTCCCCTACACGAAATTGCTGTTGGAAACAAGGTCTTGACAATCACCATTTCTAACACCTGGTAAGTGGTGGGGTAGTTGCCGGAGCGTTGAGTCGTCAGATATTCTTCTCTGCATCTGGGCTCTACAGGCCCACCACTGTTAATACCAGACCAGATTTGATTTGAGCTAAGCAAATAGCTTTAGAGAAATGGTACTGTTGATTATAAACATGGCTGAAGTAGAAAATGTCTCACCAGATTTAACCCCAGAAGTGCCTAAATCTACCTCTGTAATGTGAGTGGAAGGGTAAAAAGAACAATACATGCAGAAAGCTGAGAGCCCTGCCAGGTTAATGCTCAATAGTAGAGGTCAGAGAAGAAACTAGGGGCTTGTGTCTTGATGTCTCATTGTCTGGTATGACCAGGACCCTCCTCCCTAAGGTTCAACCCCATCCACCTAACCAAACCACAATCACCTCAGTCACCTCACCCATAAATCAGCATCAGCTATGGCTAAACTTTACACCAGAACAGATCTGAGAATCTCTCCCTCCTCAACTGCAAAACAAATTGAACACAGATCGCCCTTTATTGGGTTGTGCTGGTTGGTTTGAATGCTGTTGATATGTTTTCATTCTCTGTTTTTAATTTGTTTTATGATGTTCATTTTTTGTCCATCTGTCCCCCACTTCCACCCTGACATCTAGTAATTAAACCCCTCTGACTTTTTGGCAGACGTATGAATGTGTGATGCGTGTGCATGCGTGTCGGGCATCTTCCTGGATTACTCTCCACCTTGTTTACAGAGCTGTGGTCTCTCACTGCACCCACAGCTAACAGATCTCACTAGTCTAGACAGCCAGCTTGTCCTGGAGATGCCTTGCCTCTGAATGCCAGCAGCTGGGATGAAAAGTCGGCCACATAGCCTCTCAGATTCATGTTGGGTGCTGGAGTTCAAAATTCCAGTGTCACTCTCATAGCAAGTTCTTTTTCCACTGAGCCATCGCTCAGTCCCCTAACCAGTTTTTATTTTAAAACTACTAATAGGTTTATAGATTAATCATTAGCCTACTTTAGTTTAATTTTTATCTCACCAGAATTTATCTCTATGACCATCCCTCACTTTTCTATACCTTCCAACACATTCTCCTATTTGTTGGCATCTACGATAGTGCCACTAGCTCTAGTATCTCTCAAGCCTCCAACCCTACACATTTGTTCCTCTTCTATATTCCCCTTTCTCATTACTTCTTGATTTCACTACTTCAAGATGTATTTTTGTTTGGACCCAGGTAAAATGTTAAGGTCCAGGTGACTGTTACCTGGATAGCCTGCCATTATAAGGAAACTTTCTCATCTATTCCTAGGAGACTTTCTAATTCCAAGAGTGATTACATATTCTCATATTCTGTTATGTTCTGTGCCCTTGGAAACCAATCATGACAGAAGTCATTCAGAGCTGCTTTGTATCTTCAGGAATCTTCAGGAATTACACAAATACTCAGGGACTGACCAATACAGTTTTGAATCAGTAGTGGGTGACAAAAAATCAGGAAGGAAATCAATAAATTCTTAGAAACAAGGGAAGGTGAATAGATAACAAGCTACCAGCCTCTCCTGGTGCTGCGAAGGTAATCCTAAGACAAAAGTTGTAGGGAAAAGTGATCAAAACTCTCCTAACTCCTAACTCTCCCTTTGTTCAGGAGATTTCCTCATGGGTCTCTCTCCTTCAGGTTCTTGACTTTGACAGCCATGTTTTCCATAGGCCTCTCTTACTCTTTTACAACATCTCTCTTAGTGAAGCTATTTTCCAGATTTGTAAGAATGGTAGTCTCTTTTCGTGCCATATCTGATGTGGTGTACTATCCCTAATGCTCTGTATTTCACTGGGGGCTGCTGTAAAATCTCCTGCTTTTGTCTCTAACTTAAATTATGGGGCATAAGAAGCCATTTTGGGAGGTGTTGGTCATGGATGTCCAAGAGACTCTTAAAATATCACATGCTACTCCTATTGGCCATGCTTCCCTACCAGAGGAGGAAGACAAGTCCTTATTGCTGAATCTTGGACACTATTATATTTTTAAAGTCTCATACTGTTGAGACAACGGGGTACAGGATGCTGACTGAGTGTTTGGGGAGGGGGACAAGATTCCAGGGTTAGCAGAGTAGGTGAGGCTCTCCAACTTCAGGCCCACCCATCGTGGACCCTCAGGAGGTGAATCTCAGCATGTCAAAGATGAAAATCCCACACTGGGGAGATCATTTGTCTTTGGATTTAACCTTTAGGACTGCTCTTTCACGAGATTGACTGTTTCCTGCCAGTGTACAAGCGAATCATTTCTACGTTAACCGCTGAGCTGGACACAGGTACCCATCAGGTAACTTAATCTTCTTGGCGGTCCTGGGAGGTAAGGCTGCCATCAACACTGACAGTAAAGAGCAGCAGGCTCAGAGAGGCAGACTGCGAGGTGCTCACCAGAGCAATGAATGCCACCAAGTTCCTGGGGAAGCTCAGTGAGGTGGCAGATGTGAGCAGCAGGGGCTTTCCTCTGCCATCGGGACAAAGAGTGGAAGTGGGTTCATTTAGTGATACCTCTCTGCCCTAGGGAGTTAAGGACTGTGGTTCCCAGCCTAAAACGTTTTTATTGTTGCAAGAGAAACATCAATTTCAATACTTTTTTTTTAAAAAAAAAGAACTAGCTTTTGTTTCTTGGTTTCTCTTTCTGCTTTTTTTTGTTTGTTTGTTTTTTGTTTACAATTCCATGTGTTTATGACCCTTGGTATTTCCTTCCTGCTGTTGGTTTGGGCTAGTCTTTCTCTCTGTCTAATTTCTTGAGGTAGGAGCTTAAGTCATTAACTTGAAGCCTTCACTGGAAAAAGCTCTTGTGAAACCAAGAGTCCATCCATAGAGCAAAACTTCATGGTCTTACTTAAAACAAAACAAAACAATAACAGAAACAGAAAAACTGGCAGAGCCACCACAACCTCGACAGCCACCACTGGTCAGAAAGTGGCCATTGACCTTGCGGCAAGTTCCACCACTGTCAAAAGGAGCAGGAAATGTTGATGATCAGATGCTTATCAGAGATTTGTTTAATTAATTGTTTTTTATTCTTTGAGATTAAAACATCTCTAGCATGTTGACTTGAACAGCTATACCAGGGCTCCAGACCTTAGCACAACTGGATCCATGAAGGAAGAACCATTCACAATTGTCCACAACCTACACAATTCAGCTTGTAGACAGCACCACCAGCTAAAACTAAAGCACAGACCTAACCAAAGCCCATGACTCTGGGGAGATCTCTAGATGCACTACTAACTAGCCTTGCTTTTTTGGCTTCTGTAGTTCCACTTCTTGCTAACTTCTGTTCTTGTTCACTGAAGTGCGTCAACCCAGAACATGGTTTTAGTGCTTAAAAGCTCACCCTGAGAAAGGCTGGGAATCTCTGAACACCCAGTATAGTCCCAGGCTAATAAAGACTTTCTATTGGCTTAAACCCATGTCCAAACAGTCCTCTCTGGGGAACACTCCAAGGCACAGCAGCGTGACAAATACGGGCATGAAGCTGGTATCCCAAGCATGTTGACCTTGATGCCTTTGGGTTTGCATCCTGGGGCCTCCATAGTCATTTCCTCAGCATCTGGACTGATTCGCTTTCTGAGAACAACGTTGACAGATCCCTATCTTCCCTCAGTCTTCAGCGGTATGTTGTTTGGTCTCTTGGGGGTAGCCATTCTGACTAGAATTAGAGGGGTTCTCAATATAATTTTAATAAGTGCTTCCCCGATGGCTAAGGATGCTGAGCATGTAATTCTTGAAAATGTAAACTTGTTTGAAAAATATTCAATTCCTTTGCTTGGGGTATTTGAGGATGGGTGTGGATGTTTGATTTTTTTGAGTTCCGTCTGTATTGTATATTTTTATACCTACTGGACAAATTGCCAGACTTGCCCTTCTCCTTGATTGCAATCTCTCTGATCTATTGCATACTCACTTGCTTTGCTTGTCCCAAACACTTTTATGCTTTAATTTTTTAATTAGATTTTTAAAATTATGTGTGTGCATCACATGTGTTTGCATGTACACCTGCAGCAAGTGGAGGTCAGAGGACAGCTTGAAGGAGTTGGCGCTCTCCTGTCATGTGACTTTCATGGCTCACACTCCAGTGCTCAGGCTTGTTAGCAGAAGACGTTCGCTTTTATACAATCCCATTTCCAGGTCTTGCTATTATCACCTGATCTACTGGAGAGATTTTCATGCTTGCCTATAACTGTGCTATGTAGTATTTTCCTCTAGTGATTTCAAGTTTTAGAGGATTTTGTTGTTGTTGTTGTTGTTCTGTTTTGGTTTTACATTTTCAGAAACTAACTTTTAGGTCAGTTTTATGCTCAAAGTAAAGAGGAAAACACCCAAAGAGTTCCTGTGAACTCCTTGTCTCCTACATATTCACAGCCTCCCACAGGGGCCACCATCATGGTGCTACAAGCTATATCCTTCATCATGGTGCCCAGGCTACATCCTCCATCATGGTGCCCAGGCTATATCCTCCATTATGGTGCTACTGGCTATATCCTCCATCATGGTGCCCAGGCTATATCCTCCATCATGGTGCTACTGGTTATATCCTCCATCATGGTGCCACAGGCTATATCCTTCATCATGGTGGTACAGGCTATATCCATCGTGGTGCTATAGGCTGTATCTGCCATCATGTTACAGGCTACACATCTTCCACCATGGTACTACAGGCTATATCAATGTACTGTAATCATCACAGTTGGAGAATTGGCACTTGCAGATCATTATTATCCAAAGATCTCTTTTATGTTGGAGTTC
This sequence comes from Mus caroli, assembly GCF_978045245.1. Taxonomy (NCBI): domain Eukaryota; kingdom Metazoa; phylum Chordata; class Mammalia; order Rodentia; family Muridae; genus Mus; species Mus caroli. Next base: position 35,873,003 of record NW_028227256.1, on the reverse strand, counting down.
AGTATTGGCACAGTGCATTCAATGGCTCCAATGAATGAGTTCCCATGACGGTAGCATGTTACAGACACTTCCCTGACCTCAGAATCCTATGTGCACTGCCTGCTTCCCCTCTGTTTTGAACTATTCCTCTTCTGGATGTGATCACTGACTTGCAGTGTCTCTTCTTCATCATTCTGACTGCACTATCCTTCTTGCCAGTGTTGCTTCTGGAGAAAATAAATGGACAATGATTTTGGGATTCGCTCCACCTAAAGATTCTATTTTTCTTCTGGACTGCAAAGTTTTCTTCTTTGGCATTTAATAGTTCAACTTATCAATTGAGTATGGATTCTGTCTTAGTTAGGGTTTTACTGCTGTGAACAGACACCAAGACCAAGGCAACTATTATAAAGAACAACATTTAATTGGGACTGGCTTACAGGTTCAGAGGTTCAGTCCATTTTCATCAAGACAGGAGCATGGCAGCATCCAGTCAGGCACTGTGCAGGAGGAGCTGAGAGTTCTACGTCTTCATCTGAAGGTTGCTAGCATTGAAAACTGACTTCCAGCCAGGCAATGGTGGTGTACTCCTTTAATCCCAGCAGAGGTAGGCGGATTTCTGAGTTTGAGCCAGCTTGGTTTACAAAGTGAGTTCTAGGACAGCCAGGTCTACACAGAGAAACCCTGTCTTGGGAAAAGAAAAAAGAAAAAGAAAAGAAAAGAAAAGGAAAGGAAAGGAAAGGAAAGGAAAGGAAAGGAAAGGAAAGGAAAGGAAAGGAAAGGAAAGGAAAGGAAAAGAAAAGAAAAGAAAAGAAAAGAAAAGAAAAGAAAAGAAAAGAAAAGAAAAGAAAAGAAAAGAAAAGAAAAGAAAATTGACTTCCAGACAGCTAGGATGAGGGTCTTAAAACCCAACTCACAGTGACACACCTACTCCAACAGGGCCACACCTCCTAGTAGCACCTCTCCCTGGGCCAAACATATTCAAACCATGACAGATTCCTAATTTTCTTTGCCTTCCTTGAAGTTCATGGAACTTCTGGTGTATTAGATTAATATCATCAAATTTGGGGATTTTGTGAACATTATTTCTGTTCACATCGCTTTTTATTCTCCTCTCTGGGTCTTCTGTATTACCATATAGAAGTGTTTAATAGCAAGAGTGCCTCAGCTTCCTCTAGGCCCTGCTTATCTCTCACTGTGATTTCCCCTCCTTAAATTTCTTAAGTCGTAAAGTACATTTGTTCTTTCATCACCTCACATACTGTGAGCTCGTCCCTACTTTCTCATGTTGCTCATATCTTTCAGCCATAGCATTACAATTTGTGATTTAAGAAAGTAATTCCTATCATCCAATTGATATTATTTATTTAATAAGGCATTGCTATCTTACTACCCTTTCATCTTTAGGCATAATTTCCTTTACATCTCTCTTATCTTTAACTCTCTCTGTGTGTACATCTGTGTGTGCATGTGTGTGTGAATCTGTCTGTGTATATACCTGCATATGTGTATGTGCACCTGCATGTTTGTATGTGTGTATGTGTGCACATGTGTGTGCATGAGTTTGTGTGTACATGGGTGTGAGTACATGAGTGTACATGTGCGTATGTGTGTGCGTGTGCGTGTGTGTGTGTGTGTCTGTCTGTCTGTCTGTCTGTCTGTGACATGCATTCTGGGGGACATGTATGCCTATGACTGCACAGAATCCAGAAGAGTCAAGCATTCTGCTCTGTTACTCTCCACCATATTCCTTTGAGACAGGCTGTCTCACTGAACCTGGAGCTAAGACAATGTTTAGAATGCCTTGAGATCCCTCTTTCTGTTTACCCCACATGCTGGGCTTGCAGGTACACAGCCACACCCAGATTTATATGTGAGGTCTGGATATTTGAACTCAGTCCTCATGCTTGTGCAGACAGCACTCAGATTTGCTAAGCCACCTCTCAAGCCCCACTCTATATATCTGAAAAGATCTGTAATAGCTACTTTGCAATCTGTGCTTACCCGTCGCATCACCTCAGTCCCCATAAAGGCTTTGGTTTGCCTCAAAGGCAGGGTTCCTGTCATCTGCTTCCTGTGTGTGTGATCACACTTTTTTGTTTCTGTACTTTTCTTATAACTGTTTGAAAGCTGGACTGTAGAGAGCTGTTGTAGTGAATCAAGATATTGATGTCCTGAAGTTGTTTGTTTATCTGTTCATTCAGTGACTCATCATGGCTACTCCATTGAAATCACACATCCCTTCATGTGTCTGCTTCAGCAAAACATCCTTTCTCCTGTGTCTGCTTCAACAAAAGATTCTCTCACACACCTACTTCAGCAAAAGCATCCTTTCACTTGTGTTCCCCGGCAAAACATAATTTGATGTAACTGACTTTCCAAAGAACCCAGAAGTTTCCACTTCACAGAGCACTGACTTCCACAGTCCTCCTGATATTATTATATGTGAGATAGAAGACAAATCAGGAATTAAATGAATAACAACAGAGTTGAGAGGGTAAACACTACTAGAAGGAAAATGTCAAGAGAAACCCACCTTGTCTGGGTCTCCCCAGAGAATCTCCCCATCACTTAGCTGAAGCTGAGATGGATAACTCAGTACCATGCCCCCTCATCACAATGGAAGGGAACAAACCAGCTCACTCTTAAACAAGTCACCCATGCATTGAAGATCTTGAATCACTTCAGAACAGGTCATTGTTGGAGGCTATAGACAAACTTCCCTATTCCTTCTGAGAATAGTCACAGAGCGATCCAGGATTAGAGGCTCCTGCCTGGTCAGCTGGCCTCTCTCACCCAGGATCTCTTCCATAGGCACAGGTCCTTCCTTCTGGCAGCTCCAATCCACCTCCCCATCCCTGCAGTCACTGGACAGCAGGTCCTTCCCCTCAGTCCCTCTTTCCTTCCTCTGCTGAGTGACTGGTTGAGAGGATGGGGTCTCTTCTCCATGTCTGCAAGGTTCAACGGACAGTCATCACATTCTTCTCAGGTACGATGGGTATAAAGGGATTCTGGCTCTTGGTAGCAGATTATCTGTCAAGTTCTTGGCAGTCATCTACACTATCCACATCCTTCTCTGGCCCCCTCATATCACAGCATCACTATCGGGGGTTAGAAGAATCCTTTCACCCTTCCCAAACTTCAAGCCAGTAAATCAGATGACTGCCCACCAAGGCCTTCTCCTCTTCTTAGTCTAAGGTTGTTGTTGAGCATGAACACTCATATGTAGACTGTATTTTATCATTTACCAATCTATTTATCATTCTTTCATTCTCCTTCAAAGTAGGGAAGTGATATTTGCCATTTTCAAGGCCTGGGTATAGTGTATGCATGTCACCAAGGTAGAACAAGCTCCTGTCAACCAGATTTGACAGGAAGGGAAGAGTAGGGCAATAAGTAGAAACTGAGTCACTCTGGTGTCCTGAGTTGTCAACACTCACATAGTGAACTACAGAGACAAGCCTGTATTTCTCTGTATTTCTTTTTTTTTTTTTTTTTTTTTTTTGGTTTTTCGAGACAGGGTTTCTCTGTGTAGCCCTGGCTGTCCTGGAACTCACTTTGTAGACCAGGCTGGCCTCGAACTCAGAAATCCGCCTGCCTCTGCCTCCCGAGTGCTGGGATTAAAGGCGTGCACCACCACGCCCGGCTAAGCCTGTATTTCTTAAACCACAATAGTTTTGATCCTTTCAATTTATGTAATGTGAGTCTCATTATCAACATATCCCTGTATTCTAGCTGAGTGGGAGCCCTTCTCTATGATTTTTTTTTTTTTTACAAAAGCCACAACTGTCAACAAAAACATAAAATCACTCTCTTGCGATCTCCCTTCCCCCAAATATGCCTCATTCTTTGTCACCTGTTTGAGGTCAAAGCTATTATAGAAGGTAAAACATACCATGGCCATCTTTAATTCCAGTTCTACAGCCTCAAGGTCTACCATAGGACTAACTAGCATCCGAAAAATCCTCACAGCTGTCATACCCCAGAAGTTGCTTCTCTCCTAGATCGTCTGGTTAGAGCACTCCCCTGCATTCCCTTGTACCGGCTTCCAGAAAACAAATAGTAACAGCATCAAGAAGCCCCACTGTGTCCTCTATCAAAGATTCTATTGATCGTGACTTCATCTCTTGAAGCAAATGGATGGCTTTAATATTAAACGGAAACACCATGAGTTGGCAAAGAGATCATAGATTTGAACAAAAACAAAATTGTCTGGAAATGAAAAATTCCTACTCTCCAAAGGAGTTTCTTTGTGTCACACACACACACACACACACACACACACACACACACACACCTACACCTTGCTTCTTACTCAAGATAAATACATCTATAAAGACCAAGGAAGCCAGGGTTACTTGAACACGTCGAGTAGAAAATAATGTGAAATGCTAGCTCAACCGTTGATAGCTCAGCTGTCCGCATTCTTCTGCCCACCCTATTCCCCCAGGGTCTCACATCAGACATAGCCTAGCACTCCTACTTGGCATAGCCAACTCCTGCCTCATGCTCACACAGGATATATTCTATACACATGATGAATCATGGGGTATGATGATAGGGATTATAACTGTGTGACTTCATGTCCAACACTACGCCTCATCTTATACCACTGCTCTACTCAGCCCAGGGACAATACCATGTCTGTGACCAACAGTCTCAGTTATGAGAACTAAAGCCATCAGAGCCAGCAGGACCTGGATTTGAATTATACATCTGCCATACAGTGAAGGATGTCACAAGAGGGCTTAACTTCCATGTCTATTTTCTCACCCTCCCAGGGGTAATAGCCCCAACACAGCAGACACCAGCCAGCTTCTCACAAAGTCCTCCAGGTCTTCCTCCAGGCCACATGGCCAGTTTTCACTTTTATGTTCCATTGCAGAAGGCTTGGTCATGTGACTGAGTTCTCGTCACATGAACTGACCTGACCCTACAACTCTCCCTCTCATCTTCTATCGTCATTCCCCATTGGTGGGGACATGGGGGCATTTAGCCTAACCTGGAAGAACCTGTATGGCAGAGCCACCCATGGGCTGTGTAAGAGCTGAAAATTCTAAGTTAATTTCCTGATAGTCTATGGTTTGTGTGCTGCAGAAATCTGCATGATTCAAGCATGCTACTTCCAGAACTACAGGGTTTAAATAGAGCATTCGCTATGGTGCCTGGAAGAGCCTGCTCTTAGAAAGCAGAACTATTGCAGGTTTCCAGACTGGGAAACCCACAGTAAGTGTTCTATGATAGAGCAGCAGCTTATGTGGATGTGTGTCCGTGATTATGTGTGCAACACACTCATGGACCACTTCTGCTCATTCTTGTGCTAAGTCATAGCAGCACCCATATGACAGTTACCATCCTCCGAGGCTCATGAGTGAGAAAACGAGGCACAGAGAAGTTAGATACATTTTGCAAAAGTCCCTCAGCTAATGGCTGATGACAGAGCTGAGCCCTGGCTTGGATCTGAACCACTATATTAAAAAACGTCGGCAATACAGAAAACTATAGTGTGCCTGAAGGCTGACTACTAACTAGGTATCAGACAGGAAGATATTTCAAAGCCTGGTCATGGGGCCCCGTCAGCACGGTCTCTGACTCTCCTTGAGCTAGTGGACTCAAACCATGAGGATAACTAACAGACACTGAGTGTATAGGCACTGTCAGCAATGGCCAGATTCTTCATGAGGATTAGCACATTGGCTGATGAGATAGTGAAGTGTCTGCTGTGCAAGCCCAAGGACCTGAGGCGGATTCCCTAGACCCAAGGTAGGAAAGCTCTATGTGGTCCCTCCTGCTTTTATAACGGGGTGGGGGGGAGAGACAGCAGGGTCCTTGGGCTTGCTGGCCAGCTGGCCTAACTGAAATTGGTAAGTTCCAAGCCCGTGAGAGAACCTGTCTCAAAAATAAAAGTAGAAAGCATCTTGAGGAAGGTTGGACACGATTAATCACTGGTCTTCACATGTGTGTGCGTGTGTGTACATGTGTACATGTGTGTACGTGAGCACACAGGCATGCTTGCACATGCATGAACACATACGCACACCATGCGCACATAGATTATAAAGCATTTAATTCTCAAAACAATCCAATCAGGTAGTTTCTGCTATTGGGTTCATAGTAATGGTAAGGAAACCAAGGCACAAAATGTGTACATTTCAACACAACACCCGCAGTAAGGTGTAAAGGAATTTGGACACAGGTTTGTTTGGTGGTGGTGGTGGTGGTGGTTATGGTGGTGGTGGTGATGCATGTGTGTGTGTGTATATGTGTGAGAAAGAGAGAGAGGCAGAGAGACAGAGATATACAGAGAAAGAGAGACAAAGACAGAGAGAGAGAGAGACAAAGACAGAGACAGACAAAGACAGAGAGAGACAGACAAAGACAGAGAGAGACAAAGACAGAGGCACAGAGAGAAACAGAGAGACAGAGACAGGGGGCACATGAGCATATTGTATGGGTGATCGTGAAGTAGGCTAGGCCAAAGCAGGGTATGAAGATACAACTATGCCATACCCTCTATCGGAACTTTCCCTGCATAGTCCCACTTTCCTGTTTTTCTTGTATGAATCTCTCTGTTGGGGCTGGAGAGATGGCGCAATGGTTAAGAGACAGATAACAAATACATACGTACACACACAGAAGTTCTATTAAGAAGGGATGGTTTAGACATTATTATCACATTATCTCTAGCTAATATTTACTCATTATTATGTGTTCAATCCCTTTGTAGACATTACCTTATTTAAGTTACAGAAAGCAGGCACTAAGTGAGTGTCGGTCGTATTGCTTGCCCCCTTCCAAAGGTGAGATTAAGCTAGGGATAGCGTGAAGAGCGAGAGATTAAGTAACTTGAACAAGATCTCAAGTCAGAATTCAAGGCTAGACATCCTGACTTGGGGGCCAGTGGTCTCGTTCTTTCACTGTAAACACTTATATCAAGGCATCAGGTCTTGAGATAATGGGTTAGTTACATTATATTGTCAGTCATAAGAAAAAACATTAAGTATATACATCCAAGTGGTCAGTGTGCTACTCTTACACATCAGGATGCCCTGCCTGGGCAAGGGTGCCTCCACACGGGCTGGATCTTCCCACACAGACATGCCTAGAGGACAGTCTTTGTAGTAAGTATTTAAATCTCGGCATGAAGTTTCTACCCCTCCTTAGACCACACACATGCTTAGACACTTCATGCCGTTAGGATCCACTTTCCTATAGATAACCCTAAGTTATTACTTAACTATTTACCGTGTTCCATCTGGGCTGATCTTAACTCCAATCGGCCTATGACCTAGCCAAGCTGACAACTGAAATTAAGCATCACAAACAGATAAAAGCATTGAGTGACCCTAAGTTGATCTTTGGGATACTGATATGAGATTTAGGCTTAAATCGAAGAATTTGGGCAGGGAACAGACCATCTGCTCACAGATGGTCTGTTGATCATTATCTCAGGTCTGGATCTGCTAGGTTTCTTGTGGGCCCCAGCATGAGTACTGAGGGGCCCCGAGGCCTGCTTCTTTAGTGCAAGCACCTCATGATGTCATTTCTGCAATCATTCTTAGTATTTATCATTCTTATCGATTTACTGGTCCTTCTCTCTTTTCCTTCCTTGATTAAACCAGTAATTGGTGACCTGGCAAGACCTAGTAGGAACCCACTTGATATCCAGAAACTCAATGTTACCAATAATGTTAAAGTGAAGGCTGTTCATGAATTCAAGAGAAATGTATGTTATGGTCACTCACTCTAGGTGAAAATGAAAGTAACCTAGAGCCACATGCAGTGATGAATAAATCTGCAGCTCTTTCCCCAATCTTAGTTTTAATTCTGTATAATAAAAACAGAACTTTTTTTTATTACAAAACTGAGGTTGGAATAGCATACAAATATTTCCCAGAAAGTTAGCAATCGGTTCCTTGGGTTTAGGGAAGATGGTGGCAGCCCTCTAGGAATTCTCCATATAGGCTAAGTGAGGATGCTTTTGTAGACAGACAGATGAGGTCCAAAAATTACAAAGGCTGCAGGGTCAGCAGTATGACTTCATGTTGGCTCTTTTATGAAACCATACTGTCTCACACATGTCTGAAAGATACTGGCTTTGTGACTGAAATACTGCTGCCCGTGGCCTCACCGGAGACTGATGGTCGGGAGATATTAAAAAAAAAATTGTGCTTACTGTAAAACTTTTATGTTTGAGATTGTATAGCTCCCCCTTTTCTGTTCTAAATCTGTACTACCCTGTGTCACAAGAAAATGGTGGCACAGGGACTTTGTAACTCAACTTCCTTGTCTGATTTCAATAAAAGACTGGGGCTGAGTCAAGTCTAGGTGAGCGCCCTGACTCCCACGTTCAAGGGTTCACACAGCAAAAAAGAACAGCCTGTCAGTATTGTATCTCAATTGTGTGTTTTCTTATTTGCCTACCAGGTATCTCTAGTCCTTGGTGACTCCTGACTCATGCTGAAGCTGGATCCCAGCACAAGTCCACTCTACTCCACATTACCAGAGAAGGGTTGACAAGAGAGCTTCCGGCTCAGATGGTACAACATGACTTTGTCCCTGCACTAGCCAACACCAGGCAGAGGTTGGTTTGCTCATCTCTTCCAATCATGCCATCTCATGAATTGAGAGCTACTGGGTGCTTCAGCACGTAGGCCTCAGACTCAGGACAAAGGCCTAGGAAAACCCTAGCTAAGATGTTTCAAAGGAAGACTTTAACACTTGAAGAGGAGCAGGAGAGACTAAAAGATGGTGGTGAGTGCTGAAGCAGCTCTTCATGCTGTGGACACGCTCCTGCACCACCCTCTCCTGTGCTTGGTCTACAGAGTGTCCGCAGAGAAGGAGCCTGAGAAGTAAAGGACCTAGTTCCCATGGTTCCCCAGCAATGTGGACTTGTTCCTCCTTAACTCCTCGATGTTAACAACAGGGAGGTAGCTGTGTGTGGGCCAGCTGCCTTGTGTGTATAGTATGGAGCAAGTTCCTTGTGTGTACTGTGGAACAAAGAGTCTTTCAAGTAAAACTAGAGCCAACACATGAATAACAACATGAGTCCACGCCCTTGTGTGCACCATCTCTTAAGTCCTCACAAAATGAATCTCAAGAAGGTGCTACTTTTACAAACCCTGTTTCACCAAGTGGTAAACAGAAGCAAGTGCTCTAGGTTAGCTCTGGAGTGTCCCTTATCCAAAGAGTCCTGTTCAAAGCTTGGTTACAAGTCTACGGTACTACAATAGTGGAACCTTAAAAAGTGAAGATAGGGGGCAGACTTAGATCATTGGAATCCTGCCCTCTAAGGTGTTATTGGGACCCCATCTCCTCCCTCTTGTTGATTCCCATCTGCCATGAGTTGGTAAATAATCCTTCCCCTTGCATGCTTTCACCATGGTGTGCTTTGAGGCCCCAGAGCCAAAGCCACATGCCAAGAAGACCACAAGGAAAGGAGCCATGACCCCAAACAAATCTTCTATGCTTTTAATTAATACACAACAGGTATTTACTACAGACATGGAAACTGACTTTTAATATATCACAGCCACCCAACTAGAAAGCAAACAGAGTTAGCATCTGATATCAGGATCTTAGTTTATCCTCTACCTGTGTGTCAGCCATCAACAAGTTAGTTCAATTGTTCCATGCCCAAATCAGTAAATTCTTAGAAATCTATTCGTGGAATGTACCCATTCCCACAGTCTTCCAGCAAAAATAAAGATGATACATCAGCGTCACTTCATTTTTTTTTTATACAACTAAGCATTTTGGAGAGCATGGGACAGCAGAAATATGGCTAAATATAAACATGAAGTAACTCTTGGCATTTGCTCCAAAGGCGCACACCGTCTGGTGACATGGGACTCTGCAAACAAAAGATGTGATCAGTGTAAGGACAGTCTTCTCCAGGATCAAGATGAGGACCAAATGCAAGCTTCTGTGGACATACTCTACAGTCACGAATTGATGCGACATGCCACAAATTCCTACACTGTTTTCCCTGAAGTTGGTGTCTAAATAGGTTATTGCATTTGTCTAAGTCTTTTGGCCTCTAAGAACCCTTACTCCTGCCTTTGCTGGATAATTCCATTTGCTGGGATGATGGCAGCTTCCTCAGGCTCCTTGGACTGCTAGGGCTCTGATACTGGCAGTAGACAATGCTTATACCTTCCTGGAACTAGATCCCCAGGAGACACAGTGAGCTAGACTCACTTCTATGCATGGACTTCCTTGTCTAAAGGCCGCCTTGTGGGTACCACCTCAACATGCCAGGGTACTGTTTTCTTCACAGTAGGAGTCAAATGACAGGGGTAGGAGTGTGTGGAAGGCTAACTTGGACCACGTGAGGCTCTATCTTCACTTTTATCACAACTCTATCTAGAAACAACATAGTTCTGAAAACCAGTGTTGAAACACTCTGCTATTAAGGTCACAGTGCACCATGTCTGGGTAGCTCTCTTACCTCCACACAAAATGGAGGACTCCATTTCTCGGCAGGGTTTCCCCATCTTCACTCTCCTTATCTGGAGAGTGTCTCCAAATACAGGTGCCTGACCTTAACTAGAGGACAACCCCACACATAGCTTCCGGCAAGTGCTGCCGGCTTCAGCACTTAAATCCCACTCTGTTCTTCCCACCATATGATAATTAAGTGTTAGGACCAATCAGCCCTTCCCACCATATGATAATTAGTGTCCTGTTAGGACCAATCTGCCTTTCCCACCTATAATCCTAAGAACCCTTATACAACTTTCCCCTGGTATATAAGTTCATGACCCCACAGAACACTAAAATGAACTGTCTGAAGCTCAGTCCTGGAAGTTCTTTTGTCACACTCATGGCGAAACCCTGCTTGCTGCTTCTGCTTCCTTTGCCTTCATGGGCTGGTGTGAAAGCAACGGCTTGTAACACTTCTGGAGCTGCCTGCTTCTGCCTGGTTGGGTTGAAGAGTACCATAAAGTGCTGTAGAGGAGCAGTGTCCTTTCTTTGAACAACAGCATCCACACCTTTTGCCTCAGTACCTCCAAGTCAAACATAGATTATTCGCATAGAATAATAAAGATGCAAAGGAGCAAACCTTGCTGTCTACTGGAAGTTGTTGTCGGTGTATCTTCCATTCCTAGGCTGAAAAACAAAATATGAGTCTTAAAAAAAAAAATGAGACCCCCTGCTTGGGCGTTCTCTCCACTGACCTTGCTTTTCTGAGCTTTCACTCCCATGCTTGGAGATTTACACGGCAAGTTCTCCTACATTCTCTGAGACGATAACCTAGGTCCTCACTGCTCCCTGGGACCTAACACCCATTCCCTACCTCACCTTCCTCTTTAGACTCAGCTCACGGTGAGAGGATCTAGCCTCCAGGCGTCTCAGGTGGAGACACAGCAGCGACTGGCTGCTTCTCAGAGTTCTTTCCAGAAAACAACACGTTAACCAATCAGGAAAAGGAAAAAGGCAGATGCTGGGGAGAGGCAGTAAGGATTCCCATGGTCAAAGAAGTTAGGGAAACAAAGGAGATAGGTGATATTTTTCCATGACATTTCCCAGAGCCCACGATGAGCCAAGTGTGCTGTGGATCGTCAGGAAGGCTGAGAGTTATGTCTTTTTATCTTGTCTTATTTATTTATTTATTTATTTATTTATTTATTTATTTATTTATGCAAGATCAATCCCTGTGGACACCAGGGATCCACAGCATACAGCATAGGGTGGTCATGGATTTAGTTAGATTCTCTCACATTTTGGATGTGAACACTGAAAAGCTAAGACATGTGTGCAGTTGATGAATAGAACAAAACGGAAAGCATCATGTCCTTGGTGAGGACCTCTCTGTCACTTGGGAAGAAAGATGGCACCTGAACTCCCTGTGCAGTGTAGTTTGAGGTCATGGATCCTGAAACTCAATGCCTGGGATTGTGGACTCTGGTTTACTACTAGTATCTGTCCATCAACAGAAGTCCCTCCCCTTTGCCCTCCAAGCTCCTAGGATAAGGATATGCTCAGCCTATGTCTTGCCTCTCTGTTTCCCATGCAAATTTGTAAGAAATGCTGACTGAGCCACATCCTCAGTGGAGGAGAGCAAGGCCGATCTGCTCCTTGCAGTTGGGAAAACAGTGGATACAATTAGAAACAGAAACAAGGAAATCTATTATACCCTGAAAAGGAAAAATGGCCTCCCCAAGCTGGTAGTAGGATCCTGCAACACAAAAACACAAACTGTTACACAGTTACATTCTAAGTCAAAGGTTCTCCAAAATGTCCATGAGAAGGTTTTAAAACCGATGGTCCCAGAGAAGTAGTAGAAAGATATCCAGAGAACTTGTTATTAATGAAAATTCTCAGAACCTGCTCAGACTTGTTAAATCTCAGGGTGGAACCCAACTGTCCTCATTTTAACTGTATTCTAATGCATGCTCAAGTCTGAGAGTCACTGGTATATGCAGTTGGCACTGGCAGAAGTATTTTTCCTCTCTCTAAGTTTGTACAATGGCATGTAAGGACCTGAATCAGACAGAGGGCAAGTCCCTCATAACAGATGGCTCAAGTGATTAAGTCAACCAGGAGAGGAAAAATAAAATATTAACCATGCAAGGCATTAGCCATTTTTCAATGATCTCTTTGTATCTCAGGATAAGCCCAAGAAATACCCAACTTCAATGCTTAGAGAAGATATTCAGGGTCCTCTGGGGAGATCTGTTCTACCCAAAGGCTGAAAGAGCTGCACACAGTTCCCTGCCCCTCTTTCTAGAGCATTCTAGAAATCAGCATTCTTGCAAGGCTCACGTACCTTCTTAGGGAAGTCCACAGTAGCTGTCCTGGAATCCTGGAAAGGAACTAAGTATAAATTAATTCATCAGGAACCACACCCATAGCCTTGAAACAGTTCTATGTGATGGTGTCCCTTCCTGGAGCAGTCTAAGGGCACCAGAAGGCAGCTGCATAGAAGCAGTGGGGAGGAAAGCTGATAGCGGAGCCAGTTACAGGTTCTGAAAGGGAAGTTTGTTCACGCAACCGGAGCTGCAGTTTGGGATCCAGGTATGTTTAGTTTACTTACAACTTCAAAGAACCCCAAGTTTTCTGGCTTAAACAAATTCTCAATGTCAAACCATTTTAGTGTCTTCGACCTGTTTCCTGAAGTCTTAGGACTTCTAGGTCTAAAGCTAGGAAGGTTTTAGACAAAATAGGACATGATAGTTACTGTGCCTGGGCTCAAGATAGGCAAAAGATATTGTTTTCTTTATTATTTTTTCGACCTTGGTTAATAATCGCTTAAATAATAGTTTGGAAAGATCAGCTACTGAACTTAAGGGGAAACAGTCAGATAAGGCCACAGGACCTACCACCAAGGCTGATTTCATGGTGGGACCAAGGGACACAATTGAAAAGTAACGCAAAACAAAACAAAGCATAAGATGAGCCAAGCAAAGGAAGGAAGGGGATGGCACTGGGCCACAGGGTCACTCCTTGGTCCTTCCGGTTACAACAGTGTGGGGTTCCACACTGGACTGGCAAAGTTAAACGACCAGTGTTTCTGCCCACAGCTCTCCCCAACAACCTGGAGACTGGGATTCAAGGAGACAACCGAAATGAGGCACATAGGGCAATAGCACACAATTGCCACCGCGTTATGGCGGAGGGAAGAAGCACATACGAGGCGCAGCAATCGCGGCAGTCTTTTCATCCTTCTGCTGGCGAGCTTGGCAGCCAGACGCATCAATGGATGGACGGGAGCAAACTGCAACAGAGAGGCACAGTGAGTCTCAGGAAGGCGCTGTCTGTAAGCTGTTGGCAGCAGCGGAACATTTGAGAGCCCGGGGCTACGCAAGTGCATTTTGACTCATCTCTCTTACAAATGGGTTTAATTTTCAGACTAAAATCAATTCCGGAGCCCAAGCTTGAAATGTTTATGTTTTCAATAAAAAGCTTGCTGGCCTCAATGCAGGGGTTTTTTGTTGTTGTTGTTTGGGGTTTTTTGTTTGTTTGGTTTTTTTTTTGGGGGGGGGGTTGTTGTTTGTTTGTTTGTTTGGTTGGTTGGTTTTTGTTTTTTCGAGACAGGGTTTCTCAGTATAGCCCTGGTTCAATGCAGGTTTCAATTCTAACACAGCACTCAGAAATCTCTCCTTAGGATAAGTCGGTTGCTTACTGGCATCAAACCCTAAGCACTCCGTCCTATCTCTGAAACAGCCCTTGCCCTGGATTCCTCATATATGCTGTTCCGTTCTGGGGATAAAGTGCCAGAGTGGTGAGTGTCACACCTGCTCAGGTGCATCCTACACTCTTGGTTGCACCTGCCTGCACATTCTCAGGCAAGAGCACCTGTCCCCGGAGTGCACGGGTTTAAAGTGGAACAGGAATGGCCTCTCCCCTTCCTTGACTCTTTTACGTTTTGTGGTAGCTGGCCCCTCCTTATCTAATTCCATCCCTAGACCTAGACCACGGATGACTCTGCCTCTTGGGAGAAACATATTTTTTTTCTGAGTATTTGACAGCTCTAAGAACCCTTCTGAAGACTTGGGCATCCCTAAGTGGCTTTCTCATGGTGGACTTCCCATGGGATATTGTGATAGTGTATCTGATCCCCCCCCCCCAATCTAGATTTTAAGATGCTCCTGATCTTTCTCAAATGTCACCCTACATAAATCCACCCTCACAAGCTGCTCCTAAGGGTAGCTCAGAGTTTTAAGAGAGTTAGTTGGGAATGGTGGTGCCCACCTGTGATTTTAGCAGCAGAAGGAGGTGGAGGGCCCGCCTGAACTACATAGTGAGATCTTGTGTCCAAAAAAAGGGGTGGGGGTGTAGTGCCATGATAGAGTGCTCATTCCACATGCAGTGGGATTTGAGCCCCAATGCTGAAGACACAGGTCAGAGATCACTGCTGTTGTTCCCATCGTGGGTGGGACAGCCATGGGTGGGGTGAGAAGTGGCTTACTGTGGGGTACAGACCACACAGCACTGAAAAGGTGGGAAGCGGCAAGGAGCAGTGGATGTGGGGCATAGCATTTACTACCAGGCTCTTGTGCTTCTGGCTAAGTACCTGATAAGGAGTACACATTGTTAGCATTCCTTCTAAGCTCTCCCCTGCAGTTACCTGGCAACAGCCAGGGATGCCTAACTCACTATAAAAGGACTGCTTGCCCCCTCCTCACTCTCTTGCTCTCTTCTTACTCTCTTGCTCTCTTGATTTCTTCCCTCTCTGCTCCTTCTCTTCCCATTCATTCCCCCCTCTCTCTCCATGTTCATGACTAGCTACTACTTCTCTAATCTGTCTGTCTGTCTGTCTGTCTGTCTGTCTGTCTGTCTGCCTGTCTCTCTCTGCCTTTCTCTGTCAAATCCCCCTTCCTATGCATTAAATACACTCTATTCTACACATACCCATCCTATGGCTGTTACCTCAGGGGGAAGGGATGCCTCAGCATGAGCCTGCAGAGGCACCCTCTGTCCCCCACACTGTACTTCACTCTACCAAACATATTCCTGGTTCTTCCTTCTCTTTTTTTTATAAAACACAATACACGATTCTTACATAACTTCCCTTTTCTGTAATTTCTTCTCTAACATTATTTTCAGATCTGTCTGTCATCCGCTACTGTCATCTGAATTGAGAAAGAGACCATTCTCTGCTGCCCTGAGCAGGGAGAGGGAACACATGCATCTATGGGGTTCCCTGCCTCTACAAGGCTGTAGTGTACACAAACTCCGAAGGCATGAAATGTGCACAGAAGAGCATGGGTTTTACAGGAAGTTCATGAAGTACGGACCTCAGTGCTAACTGGATGTGTTGGTTTCCGAGTTCTGGAGTAGTGAAATAAAAACTAGGTAGAAAAAGAAAGGGATACGTATTAGCACCAAGTGTCACTTGCCCCAGACATGACACAGAGAATGTGTTAGGCACTGTGAGGTCCTCACCCTTTTGTATACATCCTGGTTTTCCTGGAAGAGAATTGAAAGGAAGGTTATGTGGAGTTTCACTGGAGCAGGCATCTGATGACATTTCCGGTGTAAGCCGTGCTACAAGCCTGACTGGATTTACCCAAATATTATAAAACAGCTGAGACTGTGGTTGCCACAGGCTTTCAAAACTATGTTGTCTTTTACAACTTATCTCTTTTTACCTTTTCAATCCCAGGGAAAGGGAGATTGAAAAGGTAAAAAGAGATAAGTTATAAAGGACAAGATAGTCAGTCCCCCATACTTTCTTCTTTTTGTAGAAAAATCGGTGTCAAGCTTTCCTCATGTAGCCTTTCACCCGCTTTCCCCAAATGCATCACGAGGGAGGCTGTCTTGTGTGGACCATTACTCCATCCCCAGGACCTGTCACTGCTCTGACCTCAAGCATCTCTTCTGAGTTAATGAAGAAATGGCTCTCTATCCACAGAACCTATTGGCCTTTTCCTCTCTAAAGTCCTTCTGGTGTCAGAAGGTAACCAAGCAAGCAGAGCCTTGGTGTCTGCCAGTGACACCAGTGGTAGAATGCAACCACTCCCGATTTACATGATCATGGACGTCTCCTGCAGACACCACCCTGGTCTGTGGGGGATGGAGAGGGGAGCACATGAGGAGTTCCAGAAACTCATCCCAAACACAGGAGAGTTGGGGCAACAAGGAAGCCAAGAAGAGCCATTGCCTTTCTATTCATAATTTGAAAATAGTGGCATTCTCATTCATTGAGCAACTACTTGCTCTGTAACCAGAAATAATGGGTGTGGTAGGTATTGGGGAAATAAAAACCATAAAAGGAAATTCATTCTAACTAGGTCCTTGTGCCTGGAAGCCCCACAATCCATTTGAATGCTGCAGCTGGCAGTGGGACAATTGCACTTCCACTGTCCCTGCTTATGTGGGGACACCACAGTGCTCACATGAAGAACATGGAAGCCACTGTGGTGCAAGGTAGGGAGGTAGCACAAAGGAGTGGAAAACTCCAAGTCTCGCTTTGAGACTTGGTCCAGAGACCAAGGCAATAAGAAACGTCTATAGTCATCATTCTCAAACATATGCATAGTGGCAAATTGAAAACAAGATGCAAGCCTGATATCTTCATGAAGATATCAAGAGAGAGAGAGAGAGAGAGACCCCCTTGGATTTTGAGTGGGAAGTAGCTGCAACAAGAGGCACCTGGTGGCTGTCATTTACCATGCTGTGGGTGCCATTGAAAGCATATCACAGGTGTTGAAGCACTTGGTTAGAATAACTGGAGCTGTTGCGGCAATTATGCACATGGAACAGACAAGTCAACTAAGGCACAGAGAGATCAAGACACTTCCAGGGTTGGACAGCCTAGTCTGAGAGCCTGGGATGTAGCTACAGGCTCTGAGGGAGGCAAAAGAAAAGGCTGTCTAAAAATCTGAAGGGTCTGGTGTGTTTGAGAGACCCTGAGACGAGGGATGCGGCTGGAGTGTGTGATGCTGAGGATTGGGGAAGTGAGCAGAGAGGAGATGTTGCTCAAGGCTTCACTGAGAATTTTGAACTGTGCAGGACCACTCTCCTCAGTTTTCAATGAATCAACATCAACTTTGTGGCTACTGAGTCGCTGGTAACTGTGATTCCTACGGTTACTGTTAGGTGTGGTGCTTTACAGGGCCCACTGTGTTGGAGAACTGTTACTCCATAATGCACCAATCTATGATATTTAAGTCATGCACATATAATTAATTTTATTACATAGATAATATAATTTTAAGAATACACATGAAGTACCAATATTTTGTGGTAGTTTGTATCAAAAGGAAAAACTTGATTTTTTTTCCTGAAACTGTATTTTTATACACACACATATACAAATACAGAACATTCTCTAGTAGACAGCTAAAGCATCATTTACTAAAAAGTTATGATGTAAACACATATACTAATGTAATCACAAGTGCTAGCATATGTATGATTTTTTTACCTTAGGTTGGTTAGAATGTATTTCCCTCTGCTTCAGAAAGTATGCCAGTCGCTAAAAGACAAAATGAGGAACATAAATCAAACACAAGAATAAATTCTTTAGTTAATAGAATTCTCTTACAGCATATTTAAAACTCTAAAATTGTTCCATTTATGAACCTTGAATTATCTCCTCATGCAATATTTCAATTTGGCTCTCAGGGTGTCGCAAATGAGGCCGTGCAGCAATCACAGTGAATTTCTGCTGCAGCTAAATATCTGATCTTAAAATAGTTTTAAGTGAACATTAACTACATGATATTTTCAAAACAGGGAATAAGTGCAAATCTCACAGTGCTGCATAATAGCATACCTCAGGATCCACAATATCCAAGCCGTCGGGAGAATCAGCTAAAGGTGGGGAAGCTCCTGTAACAAGAGATAGTCAAAACGTCAGTTCCAGAAGAGGCCATAGCATTTGCTTCGGCAACCATGCCATAAAAAATACGCAGGTCTTAACAGACTCCATCACAGAGCTGAGCAAAAGTCATTGAGAAGGTAGCACTTACGAATGTAACAGAAGGAACTGCTAAGAGGAAAAGGCAAGCTACCTCTTCCTAGTGCACTCAAATCCAAGATGTGTAACAACAGTATTTTAAAACTGCATGTGCCCAATTAAATGGGAGTTTCTAGTCCATCTGTTAGCAAATCAAGAAAGAAAGGGAAAACACTTAAAGAGCAAGCAAGTTTCTACTTTGGTGGAATCTGCGAGGATCAAATATCAGAAAGCAATACCAACAAGGAATGTGTATCTAATCAGGGCTTTTAAGACATGCAGGTGCCTGCCTCTGTTCCCTCAGCACCTCCAGGAGCAGAGTTCTGGAGAGAATTGCTACTAGCATGTAGTTGGAGCCTTCCAGCTCCCCTCTGATAAACGAACCCGTCTTTTCATTTGCACATGATATAACACTCAGGGGTTTATGTAGTTGAATCCATGAGGTAGGTCAGCACCAACAAAACAAGATTAATAAATACATACAATGTCCTGAACTTTTATATCTTAAAATATGGAACAGGGGCCATATGGCTCAAGAGAAATTTATTCTAATAACAACATAATACATACATACATATGCACATACTATGCATGCATACACATATACATAGACACATACAGGCATACACACATACATGCATACACATACACACACACTCAGTGGCGGCTATTTGCTCGCTGCCATCTGAGTCAAGAGGAAGCCAAAGCAATATTCTGGCCTATTTTAACAATAATGTTCAAGACTTGAAGAATAATACCTGACTTGAAAGGATATAAAGTAATGTAGAATTAAAGGTACATATAGTTTTCTCTAGAAAGACTGAAATTAGAATGTACATGTTAAGTCTCTTCAATTATTTTGAGAACTGTCACAAGCAAGAAATCTTCATTGAATCCTGCATAGCCCTGCAGATCTTAACAAGAATGCCTGATTTGAAATCAGATGTTAGGACGTTGCAGCTTAGTATAAATATATTTTTTTATGATTGTGATCATTTGATAACAGGAGGTACTGCAAACCAATCCCACGAGGTCTTATTGAGAAGTCTGTGTTAATACAAAAATGAAGACCAAATCAAATAGAAAAATTGGGGGGTGGATAGAAATATGCAGACAATTAGATTAAAAACCAAAATTTCAAAAGCAAACCATGAGCAAGATTTTATAAGAATCCAGAGGGCCAGCAGCTGATTGTCTGGGGTTGTCAGTGAGCTGAAGGTTAGACAAAGTAACTGAACAGAGTCTAGAAGACGAGCTGGGAACCATAGAGAATACCTGACACTCTGGAGATGTTAAGATAATACCATGTCTCACGGTGGCCAAGTGCTGCAATTACTCTTTAGGAGAAAACAAACACTGTGTTTTCCCAAGGTTCCCTATGCCTCTAAATCAAAATTCTAATGGAAAAGTCTGAATAGTCCCTGTTTCCAGTCATGGATCTCCATCAATAGCCTAGTTTCCTGCACTCTGTGGCAAACTCCCTGGAGATGCTGATCTGATCAAGGACTTCAGACCCTTCTCCCCACTTCTGACTCCCTATAAACTTCCCAGAAACCAGAGATGCAGCACCCGGTCAGCACCGCGGACAGCGTCCGAGGGAATGCTCAACTTCAAATTTCCCTGATAGAATTCCTTCTGTCTGCACAGTTGCTCTCCGCTCTCTTCAGCTGCCCATCAGCTTTCAGTTTGGGGGACTTTAAACCCAGTTTCCCTCCCTGTGTTATCCTCTCTGGTATCTCTGAAGCAGACCACTAAGAAGGGTCTTCCCCCAACTCGCATCGAGACCATACCCTCTTCAGTTTCACCAACCACAAAATCAGGACACTCCTGGGGCAAGAATTGTTTGATCTGAGTATCTCTGGATAAGGGGCTGTGGCTTCTCACCGTGTCCATCACTCTGGTTAGACACAAGTGCCGCTCCTCGAAACAGGAGGACAGATGTGTAGGTAGGTAAAGGAAGGAAGCTCAGCTCCCTTGAGAACTACCCTGACGGGTAAAGATCTGCATCAGTCCTCCACAGAACTCAGTCCCCTTACCTGAGGAGGGAATCTGTAGCATACAGAAGCAGTAGATGAACAGGATTGGAGAATGGTGGGGGAGCGGGTGTTTCATCTTCAAGCTCTGGATTCTCTTTGCAGACCACAGATGTGTGCTGTTCAGAGAGGTGATGAGCATTTCCCGAGGGTCCAGAGACAGAGATGACCCTCTGCCCTGCATCTATCCAGCCCAGGGCAGTAGGAGCCTTTATTGGCAGAATCCTAGAGCCCATTGGCTGAGCACCAATCAGCTTTGCGCAGGAGGACCCTGGCTTTCTCATAAATGTCATGCTGGGCCCTTATTTGTAGAATAATATCCGCCGAGTGTAAGCATTGTAGAGTCATCTTTTTCGAGCCAGCAATACAAATAAGAAGTGGAGAGTCATAATTGTTATTCTATAATGGTTTGAGAAAAACTTCTGACTCAGGGAAGGCCTGTTCTCCTTTCTTTCTAAACCATAAGGCTGGACATAAATCCATAAACTCTTGCATGTGTTCCTAAAAAGCTGTTTATTGTCTCATAGTGATGAATGTCATCTTGTGGTCTTTGGTGCATCTAAGAACGAATCCTGGATATAACATAACAGGTTATATAAAGTTCAATAAGAATATTTCATTATCTCATTATCCCATGTCTGACTCACTGGCAGTTCCTTTATAGAAAAAAGTAGTTCAACGACATGATTGCCTAAAGATGAGCAGAGCAAGGGTGATAGCAACAGACATGCTAATGTGGATGGAGAAGCCCAGAGAGCCCTCAACCCTGCACAAAGACCTTTGGGCAACTAAGGAAGGCTGAGAGTGGGAGAAATAGTCTGACCCGGGGAAGAGAACAACAATTAATTATACAATATTAAATGGATAGTTAGTCCTGAAAACATATATACAAATAACATATGGGTGGTGGAGGTTTTCTTTATGTGTTTAAATATATATTTAATATATATTAGTAAATATATATTTATTTATATTTATTATATATATGTATACATGTATATATTAACATGGTCATGGATTTGAAAGGGCATGGACAGATGAATGGGAAAGAAGAGGGAATGGTCTGATTATATTGTGAACTCAGTAAAGGAAATACTTATTTAAAAAGTAATTGAGCACTTGGGAGGCAGAGGCAGGCAGATTTCTGAATTTGAGGCCAGCCTGGTCTACAGAGTGAGTTCCAGGACAGCTGGGACTACTCAGAGAAACTCTGTCTTGAAAAACCAAAAAGAAAAAAAAAAGTAATTGAGTAACCAAAATCTCACTGTCTACAGTCACAGGCAATCGTGATGGAACACTCCTTTAATAGCAGCACTTGGGAGGCAAGGGACAGGTGGAACTCTTGTGCATTTCAGACCAGCCAGGGCTACATTGAGACTTTGTCTCAAAATGAAATAACACACATAAATAATCATGGTTGGAAATTTGCCTCTTTAAGATTATTTTTAGATTCACTTCTACAGACAAGTTATTATTTCAAAGTCAGTAATTTAAAACCCTGGTTTTAAACCATGGCTACTTAATACTGAAGATGAATTGGTGTCATGTGCTGAGTTCCTACATGCTGGGAACTGCTCCCATCCCCAGGCAGGCTAGCTTTTAATTAACAGAGAAAACTCATAGTACACAGATCTTATTCTAATTTTATGAATGGGAAAACTGGAGCCAGGAATTATTAAGGAACTGACTGGAGGTCACTCAGCTGCTGCAAGAAATTGACAGGAAGGGCAGCTGAATCTGTGTGGGGGTCCACAGATAATGGGATTTGAATGGGATTTGTGTTGATAAATTGCTTTTAACAAAATGAACCCTTTGTGGAGTTACATGATATAGAAAAGAAATAAATTAATGAAATCTTCTGCTTCTTGCCAGAATAATCACACATATGTCATCAAATATTTTATATATACATATATATGTGTATATATAATGAAATATATATTTATAAATATATAATGAAATATATGAATATGTATTCATAAATATATAATGAAATATATAATGTAATATATAAAGAAATATATAATGAAATATATATATTTTTTTTTTTCAATTTCACCCTTCGAGAGGTTACATGATAGTCAATTGATCATTACAACGTACCTCAAATGTGTTAATACTTGTTTCTCTTTGACGCATTTTCTAAATTTTATGAACTGCTTTAAAAGTTGACTCGATCTACCGAATTTCATTTTAAATGAACGAACTTTGTAAGAACAATTCTGATCAGTGCAGTTCTCCGATTTCATCGCAGAAGTTTATCCAGTGGTCAGCAGTCAAGGAAGAGACTCACTCATGGCTGGTCAAAATACAGAGAATTCGCATCTGTGCAATGCTCAGTCACAAATGGGACATTCTCCTTCCTCCCCAAAGTCTTAGGCACCACAGAGAAAGAGGGCAAAGACCGTGAGATTCAGCGGTTGGGAGGAACACGCTGAAAATGTGCCACCTGAGACCACTGCGCTCATGAGCTGAGGTGACCTCAAGACAAGATCAAGCCAGTCAGCATTCTAGCTCACAACCACACGAGGGCGCTATGGAGAATTGACCACTTCTGACAGAGGGAGAATCTGTTTTCTTTAAAGTTGTGGCTCCCAGTAGGTAAGCGCCAGTGGATGACCCCACACCCAGCAGTGTGTGGAAAGTACACATTGGAATCGTTGGGTTATTTAAAATGAAACCAAACACAAAGTTGGTAAGGGGGTAAGGATGTGTGATGGCTACTCTTGATTGTCAACTTGGTTATGTCTAGATTTACCCAAAACCCAAAATGGTTAGGCCCACCTACAAGGGATTTTCTTCGGAATTAAATCGTGTGAGATGGGAAGACCCATTTCTAATCCAAAACTGAAGCCAGCTGAGACATCCATCCTCATAGACTAAACACTTCTTAATTCTTGGGCTTTCCATTTGTAGGCAGCCATTGTTAGACTACCTGGACCAGCGTTTGCCAGCCATCATAATAAATTTAACAATTAATTATTATTAAATTATATAAATTATTGAATTATATAATTATTATATAATATACATTACATTATACATTGTATATAAATTATCAATCATTAAATTAAATAAATTATATGAATTTAATAGATTTAATAAATCATATGTACATACACACACAAACACATAAGAGATGATAGATAGATAGATAGATAGATAGATAGATAGATAGATAGATGATAAATATTCTGTAAATTCTGTTCTCTAGAGAATCCTGACTTATATAGTGTGGATCTGGCTGGCGTTAACAGGGAGAAGTTGAAGTTCAACATAATCCAAATATATTGCATGAAATTCTTTAAAAGTCTTAATACCGATATTATTTTTAAAAATAATTTTGAGTGAGAGTTTCTCATAAGAAATTATTTGTGTCTTTAAATGGCATATTTTCCAAGCGGGTTTCCATTCATAGCAGAATGGGAATAGTGAAGCCTCTTTTATCATAATTTTTCTCCTCCCATAGCTCAGCAAGAAATAGAGACTTACATTTATTATAATATGTAAAATTTTAGTTTAAGAATAACTTATTTTAGTTATACCCCAATCTGAGACTATGCCATTCATATTAAAATATGCTCATTGCCTAACAGAAAGTCTTCACTGAATGAAAGTTAAATATAAAGAAGTACTTTTTAATTGTAAACAACTTACAAGCTCTTGAGACTCCATATGCACATAGTAGCAAACTTGTGTGGCAGCTCTGTTTTCTATCAGCAGCTGCTTCTTGGACATCCGGTCTGTGTCTAAAAGATACACATTTTTTTTCCAAATAAGTCACCACAATGAATAATTAAAAACAAACACGTTTTGTTCATATTAACTCTCAGACTTTTTTACAGATTTGCATATGCATATCTGGTCCACACTAGTTCTCAGCTATTTAAGACAAGAAGTAAATTATCACTTGTAATGTTAATTCAAAAATATAAAGCTGTAAGAAAAAATACTGTAATTATACCATTCCTTGTTACGCTGCTATGGGCAGTGTGTGCCCTCGATGATTAATATTGTGTTGAAGATCTATGCCACAGTGTAACTATACAGAGAACTGGAGCCTTCAATAGACAGTTAAATGGAGTTATAAGAGAGATTTCTTCTAGCCTTTCCAGCACACAGAGGAAAGGCTATGAGAGCCCACTGTGGGAAGGGAGCTCTTCCAGCCACAAACCAAGGAGAGCAGCCTACCAGAAACCCAACATGCACAGCTGTGAAAATATTGATCTCTTCTTTTGAAGGCCCCAATCTATAGTGTTTTATTGCAGCTACTCAAGCAGAAGGAAGCAGACACAAAGGGGTTTTCTAGTCAAATCAATAAAAGAGTAAAATCAAGATGTGGAAATTGGAAACTCTCATACTACTTTCAAGAGAGAGAGAGAGACACAGAGATTGGATATAAGTGCAGTACCCTAGAATCCCAGAAGAGGGCACTGGATCTCCTGGAGCTAGAGTTACAGGTAGTTGAGAGCCACCTGACCTGGGTGGCCAGTGGGAACTGAACTCGGATTCCCTAGAAGAGCAGGACATGCTCTTAACCAATGCGCCATTTCCCTAGCACCCACGAATAGCTTTGAAATCAGTAACAGACCAAAGCCTAAGTGGAAAGATGACTCTACGGGACACTGGCAAAACCTGATACATCCAGAACCTCTCCTGGAGTTGTGGTACAGATCAGTGGCAAGGTACACGCCCAGCATAATTTTTTTTAAAATTAAAACCCCAACTTCATGCCTGGAGAGCCCTCTTCCCAGGACTCTCAATTCCTAGAGGTCACAAGACTCAGCCAAGACTCAGCTTAGATCTGCAAGGTCTCCTCCAAGAATGCATGGCTTGTTGGCTTGATTCCCAACCTGTGGCAATCCTGCAAGGTGGAGGACACTTTAGGAGATAAACTCTAATAAAAAGAAGTTAGGACATTGAGAGTCTGTCTTTGAAGAGGAAATCAGAGGGTTCCTTCCTGTCATTTTAGATCCTGGCCTCTTGGAGGTAAACATCTTTCTTCCATTACACCCTCAAAGGAATGGGGCCAAGCTAGCATGAGCTAAACCTTTGAGTCAAAGTAAATCTTCCCTAATTTTTGGTTGTTGATCTGGGCTATCTTGTATAGGGGGTGGTTCTGATGCTAAGGCCCTGTTCCCCAATTGGTTCTTGATTGATCAATAAAGATGCCAGGGGTCAATTGCTGGGTGGAAGTAAAGAGGCAGGCCTTCCAGATCCCCTCAGGCAGGCTAAGAGATGCAGGAAGAGAAAGGAGGATTTTTGCCATGCTTCAGAGGGAGAAAAGGTGCCCAGCCATGTGAGATCTCGGGCCACTTCCCCAGGTGGGAGATTATAAATGCAACTAAGAGGAGACAGTGTTGGGTTGTTGATTAAGGAGAAGAAAACTGTGCAACTAAAGTTGAGGGCAGCTTTAGAGTGCTAAGCTAAGAGCATTGGGAAGGGCATGCTAGCCACAGGACATGAGAAACACCCAGCTATTGAGCCAATAAGGCAGGTTGAAAAATAAGCTAACGTGTGTGTCTTTCATTCATGGATCCTAGGGAACCTGGGCAGGGCTAGTGGCTTCATCTTCCTGGAGCTTAAAGAGAGGTAGCAAAAACTACACACTACATTGTCGCTGTATGGAAAATGGACTGACTCATGCCTTTCTTGTGCAAACTAACAATCTAGAGCTCATGACTATTCCACTGGGTCTCAACACCACAGAGGATGCTCTGTCTTCAGCATCCCAGAGGGGTGTCACAGACATGCAGGAGGCCCCACTCTTTCCTAAAGTCTGGAAAATTATTACAGTATGGTGCCCTGTGCCTCTCAGTAGTTCTGCCTTGCCTTTGTTCAGAAGCACCAATTAGCTCCAGTCTTACCTTCACCTCTGCATTCTGCTTCCTGGCCATTTTGGTGTCTTTGCACATGGTCCTTTGTGGAATAGCATAGCTCTCATGTCTAGGGCAGGTAAGTACAGATGTACCTTGACTTAGGATAGGGTTAAAAATCACATAAGTTGAAAATGTATTTAGCATATCCAACCTACCAGATATCCTGGCTTGGCAACTGCACACCCTTTCCCATTGGGATCACGAGGCTGACAGGGAGTCATGTCTACCAGTGCCCAGCATGCTGCTAGCTCAGGAAAGGATCAAAGTTCAAACTAAGTAGTTTCTATTGGTCATGGATTGCTTTCATGTGATCATAAACAAACAAAAAGTCATGAGTTTGGTATTGTCTGTAAGATAAACTTTTCAGATTGTTTTTCCCTGTGTGTGTGTGTGTGTGAGAGAGAGAGAGAGAGAGGGAGAGGGAGAGGGAGAGGGAGAGGGAGAGGGAGAGGGAGAGGGAGAGGGAGAGGGAGAGGGAGAGGGAGAGGGAGAGGGAGAGGGAGAGGGAGAGGGAGAGGGAGAGGGAGAGGGAGGAGACTAAAACCGTGTCCATGGGTAAACATGTGTGGGAACACAGGTGTCATGCACATGTGTGGAAATCAAAGGACAACTTGCAGGTTCTGTCCTTCGTCTATGTGGGTCCCAAGGATGGAACTCAGGTTATCAGGCTCGGCAGCAAGCATCTTTCACCTCCAAGTCATCTCACAGACTAAAAACTTGGTTTGTGTAAACTGTCTCCTCTTAAGGCCATCCTCCCCTGACTAACACTTCAGATAATATAAGGGTTGTGAGTGTGTCTCAATGGTGTGGTGTTTGCCCAGCATGCATAGAACCCCGAGATGAAAAAAGAAAAAGGAAGGAAGGAAGGAAGGAAGGAAGGAAGGAAGGAGGGAGGGAGGGAGGGAGGAAAGGAAGGAAGGAAGGAAGGAAGGAAGGAAGGAAGGAAGGAAGGAAGAAAGAGAAAATGAGAAGAGGGGAGGCAGAGGTCCGGCCTGCGTAGGGCCACGGGCCTCTTCCGGTCAGAGGAGCACCGGGGTAGCTGGGGCCCAGGGTCGGCTGACACTCGCCAGCTACCCACGGCACCCGCCACAGGATCTTGGGACTTCTGGTGAGTGGAGCACACCTTCTGCTCCGATCCAATTGCGCGTGGGACCTGAGACTGCATTGGTTGGGGAAGCGGGCCTCGTCCGGCCGGACCAGCACCGGGGTGGCTGGAGTGCAGGGTCAGCTGACGCCCGCCAGCTGCCCACGACCCCCGCCACAGGATTTTGAGGGTGCTGGTGAGTGGAGCGCAGCTTCTGCTCCAGTCCAATCACGCGGGACCTGAGACTGCTTTGGTTGGGGAGGCAGAAATCCGGCCTATGTAGGGCCACAAGCCTCTTCCGGTCAGAAAAGCACCGGGGTAGCTAGGGTGCAGGGTCGGCTGACACTCGCCAGCTACCCACAACACCCACCACAGGATCTTAAGACTTCTGGTGAGTGGAACACAGCTTCTGCTCCAATCCAATTGTGCGCGGGACCTGAGACTGCATTAGTTAGGGAAGCAGAAAACCGGCCTGAGTAGGACCACAGGCCTCTTCCGGCGTACCGCCAGCTACCCACAACCCCCGCCACAGGATTTTGAGACTGCTGGTGAGTGGAACACAGCTTCTGCTCCAATCTTCTAACAGTGACAACGACAACAACTAACCCCAGAGATTACCAGATGGCGAAAGGTAAACTTAATAGTCATACTAACAGAAACCAAGACCACTCACCATCATCAGAACCCAGCACTCCCACTTTGCCCAGTCCAGGGCACCCCAACACACCGGAAAAGCTAGACACGGATCTAAAAGCATATCTCATGATGATGGTAGAGGACTTCAAGAAGGACTTTAATAACACACTTTAAGAAATACAAAGGAACACTGGTAAACAGGTAGAAGACAGTAAAGAGGAAGCACAAAAATCCCTTAAAGAATTGCAGGAGAACACTGCTAAAGAGTTACAAATCCTTAAAGAAAAACAGGATAACATAATCAAACAGGTAGAAGTCCTTACAGAAAAACAGGAAAACACATCCAAACAGATGATGGAAATGAACAAAACCATACTAGACCTAAAAAGGGAAGTAGACACAATAAAGAAAACCCAAAATGAGGCAACACTGGAGATAGAAACCCTAGGAAAGAAATCTGGAACCATAGATACCAGCATCAGCAACAGAATACAAGAGATGGAAGAGAGAATCTCAGGTGCAGAAGATTCCATAGAGAACATCGGCACAACAATCAAGGAAAATGTAAAATGCAAAAAGATCCTAACTCAAAACATCCAAGAAATACAGGACACAATGAGAAGACCAAACCTACGGATAATAGGAGTGGATGAGAATGAAGATTTTCAACTCAAAGGACCAGCAAACATCTTCAACAAAATTATAGAAGAAAACTTCCCAAATCTAAAGAAAGAGATGCCCATGAACATACAAGAAGCCTACAGAACTCCAAATAGACTGGACCAGAAAAGAAATACCTCGCGACACATAATAATCAGAACAACAAATGCTCTAAATAAAGACAGAATACTAAAAGCAGTAAGAGAAAAAGGCCAAGTAACATATAAAGGCAAGCCTATCAGAATTACACCAGATTTCTCACCAGAGACTATGAAAGCCAGAAGATCCTGGACGGATGTTATACAGACACTAAAAGAACACAAACTCCAGCCCAGGCTACTATACCCAGCCAAACTCTCAATTAACATAGATGGAGAAACCAAAGTATTCCACGACAAAACCAAATTCACACATTATCTCTCCACGAATCCAGCCCTTCAAAGGATAATAACAGAAAAAAACCAATACAAGGACAGGAACCACGCCCTAGAAACAACAAGACGGTAATCCCTCAACAAACCTAAAAGAAGACAGCCACAAGAACAGAATGCCAACTTTAACAACAAAAATAACAGGAAACAACAATTACTTTTCCTTAATATCTCTTAATATCAATGGACTCAACTCCCCGATAAAAAGACATAGACTAACAAACTGGCTACACAAACAAGACCCAACATTTTGCTGCTTACAGGAAACTCATCTCAGAGAAAAAGATAGACACTACCTCAGAATGAAAGGCTGGAAAACAACTTTCCAAGCAAATGGTATGAAGAAACAAGCTGGAGTAGCCATTCTAATATCTGATAATATTGACTTCCAACCCAAAGTCATCAAAAAAGACAGGGAGGGGCACTTCATACTCATCAAAGGTAAAATCCTCCAAGAGGAACTATCAATCCTGAATATCTATGCTCCAAATACAAAGGCAGCCACATTCATTAAAGAAACTTTAGTAAATCTCAAAGCACACATTGCACCTCATACAATAATAGTGGGAGACTTCAACACACCACTTTCACCAATGGACAGATCATGGAAACAGAAACTAAACAGGGACACAGTGAAACTAACAGAAATTATGAATCAAATGGATCTGGCAGATATCTACAGAACATTCTATCCTAAAACAAATGGATATACCTTCTTCTCAGCACCTCATGGTAACTTCTCCAAAATTGACCACATAATTGGTCACAAAACAGGCCTCAACAGATACAAAAATATTGAAATTGTCCCATGCATCCTATCAGATCACCATGGACTAAGGCTGATCTTCAATAACAAAATAAATAATAGAAAGCCAACCTTCACGTGGAAACTGAACAACACTCTTCTCAATGATACCTTGGTCAAGGAAGGAATAAAGAAAGAAATTAAGGACTTTTTAGAGTTCAATGAAAATGAAGCCACAACATACCCAAACTTATGGGACGCAATGAAAGCATTTCTAAGAGGAAAACTCATAGCTCTGAGTGCCTCCAAAAGGAAACTAGAGAGATCACACATTAGCAGCTTGACAACATACCTAAAAGCACTAGAACAAAAGGAAGCAAATTTATCCAAGAGGAGTAGACAGTAGGAAATAATCAAACTCAGGGGCGAAATCAACCAAGAGGAAACAAGAAGAACTATTCAAAGAATCAACCAATCAAGGAGCTGGTTCTTTGAGAAAATCAACAAGATTGATTAACCCTTAGCCAGACTCACTAGAGGGCACAGGGAAAGCATCCTAATTAACAAAATCAGAAATGAAAAAGGAGACATAACAACAGATCCTGAAGACATCCAAAACACCATCAGATCCTTCTACCAAAGGCTATACTCAACAAAACTGGAGAACCTGGATGAAATGGAGAAGTTCCTAGACAGATACCAGGTACCAAAGTTGAATCAAGATCAGGTTAATGATCTAAACAGCCCTATATCCCCCAAAGAAATAGAAGCAGTCATTAATAGTCTCCCAACTAAAAAAAGCCCAGGACCAGATGGGTTTAGTGCAGAGTTCTATCAGACCTTCAAAGAAGATCTAATCCCAGTTCTTCACAAACTATTCCACAAAATAGAAACAGAAGGTACTCTACCCAACTCATTCTATGAAGCCACAATTACTCTGATACCTAAACCACAAAAAGACCCAACAAAGATAGAAAACTTCAGACTAATATCCCTTATGAATATTGATGCAAAAATCCTCAATAAAGTTCTTGCTAACCGAATCCAAGAACACATCAAAACAATCATCCATCCTGACCAAGTAGGTTTCATCCCAGGGATGCAGGGATGGTTCAATATACGGAAATCCATCAACGTAATCCAGTATATAAACAAACTCAAAGACAAAAACCACACGGTCATCTTGTTAGATGCGGAAAAAGCATTTGACAAGATCCAACACCCATTCATGATAAAAGTCTTGGAAAGATCAGGAATTCAAGGCCCATACCTAAACATGATAAAAGCAAACTACAGCAAACCAGTAGCCAACATCAAAGTAAACGGTGAGAAGCTTGAAGCAATCCCTCTAAAATCAGGGACTAGACAACGCTGTCCATTTTCTCCATACCTATTCAACATTGTACTTGAAGTCCTAGCCAGAGCAATTCGAAAACAAAAGGAGATCAAAGGGATACAAATTGGAAAAGATGAAGTCAAAATATCACTTTTTGCAGATGATATGATAGTATATATAAGTGACCCTAAAAATTCCACCAGAGAACTCCTAAGCCTGATAAACAGCTTTGGTGAAGTAGCTGGATATAAAATTAACTCAAACAAATCAATGGCCTTTCTCTACACAAAGAATAAACAGGCTGAGAAAGAAATTAGGGAAACAACACCCTTCTCAATAGTCACAAATAATATAAAATATCTTGGCGTGACTCTAACTTAGGAAGTGAAAGATCTGTATAATAAAAACTTCAAGTCTCTGAAGAAAGAAATTATAGAAGATCTCAGAAGATGGAAAGATCTCCCATGCTCATGGATTGGCAGGATCAACATTGTAAAAATGGCTATCTTGCCAAAAGCAATCTACAGATTCAGTGCAATCCCCATCAAAATTCCAAATCAATTCTTCAACGAATTAGAAAGTGCAATCTGCAAATTCATCTGGAATAACAAAAAACCTAGGATAGCAAAAACTCTTCTCAAGGATAAAAGAACCTCTGGTGGAATCACCATGCCGGACCTAAAGCTTTACTACAGAGCAATTGTGATAAAAACTGCATGGTACTGGTATAGTGACAGACAAATAGACCAATGGAATAGAATTGAAGACCCAGAAATGAACCCACACACCTACGGTCACTTGATCTTCGACAAGGGAACTAAAAACATCCAGTGGAAGAAAGACAGCATTTTCAACAAATGGTGCTGGCACAACTGGTTGTTAACATGTAGAAGAATGCGAATTGATCCATTCCTATCTCCTTGTACAAAGGTCAAGTCTAAGTGGATCAAGGAACTTCACATAAAACCAGAGACACTGAAACTTATAGAGGAGAAAGTGGGGAAAAGCCTTGAAGATATGGGCACAGGGGAAAAATTCCTGAATAGAGCAGTAATGGCTTGTGCTGTAAGATCGAGAATTGACAAGTGGGACCTTATGAAACTGCAAAGCTTCTGCAAGGCTAAAGACACCATCAATAAGACAAAAAAAAACCACCAACAGATTGGGAAAGGATCTTCACCTATCCTAAATCAGATAAGGAACTAATATCCAATATATATAAAGAACTCAAGAAGGTGGACACCAGAAAGTCAAATAACCCCATTAAAAAATGGGGCTCAGAACTGAACAAAGAATTCTCACCTGAGGAATACTGAATGGCAGAGAAGCACCTGAAAAAATGTTCAACATCCTTAATCATCAGGGAAATGCAAATCAAAACAACCCTGAGATTCCACCTCACACCAGTCAGAATGGCTAAGATCAAAAATTCAGGTGACAGCAGATGCTGGTGAGGATGTGGAGAAAGAGGAACACTCCTCCATTGTTGGTGGGATTGCAAGCTTGTACAACCACTCTGGAAATCAGTCTGGCGGTTCCTCAGAAAATTGGACATAGTACTACCGGAGGATCCAGCAATACCTCTCCTGGGCATATATCCAGAAGATGTCCCAACCGGTAAAAAGGACACATGCTCCACTATGTTCATAGCAGCCCTATTTATAATAGCCAGAAGCTGGAAAGAACCCAGATGTCCCTCAACAGAGGAATGGATACAGAAATTATGGTACATTTACACAATGGAGTACTACTCAGCTATTAAAAAGAATGAATTTATGAAATTCCTAGCCAAATGGATGGACCTGGAGGGCATCATCTTGAGTGAAGTAACACAATCACAAAAGAACTCACACAATATGTATTCACTGATAAGTGGATATTAGCCCAAAACTTAGGATACCCAAGATATAAGATACAATTTGCTAAACGCATGAAACTCAAGAAGAATGAAGACCAAAGTGTGGACACTGTGCCCCTTCTTAGAATTGGGAACAAACCACCCAGGGAAGGAGTTACAGAGACAAAGTTCGTAGCTGTGATGAAAGGATGGACCATTTAGAGACTGCCGTATCCAGGGATCCATCCCATAATCAGCTTCTAAACACTGACACCATTGCATACACTAGCAAGATTTTGCTGAAAGGACCCAAATATAGCTGTCTCTTGTGAGACGATGCCGGCGCCTAGCAAACACAGGAGTGGATGTTCACAGTCAGCTATTGGATGTATCACAGGGCTCCCAATGGAGAAGCTAGAGAAAGTACCCAAGGAGCTAAAGGGATCTGCAACCCTATTGTCGGAACAACATGATGTACTAACCAGAACCCCGGAGCTCTTGTCTCTAGCTGCATATGTATCGAAAGATGGCCTAGTCGGCCATCAATGAAAAGAGAGGCCCATTGGACTTGCAAACTTTATATGCCCCAATATAGGGGAATGCCAGGGCCAAAAGAATGGGAATGGGTGGATAGGGAAGTGGGGGGCGCTATGGGGGACTTTTGGGATAGCATTGGAAATGTAATTAAGGAAAATATGTAATAAAAATATTAAAAATTAAAAAAAAAGAAAATGAGAAGAGAAGAGAAGAGAAGAGAAGAGAAGAGAAGAGAAGAGAAGAGAAGAGAAGAGAAGAGATAGAGAGGTATGGACACTTATATAAATCTTATATTAGAAAACGGTAGTGAGCAAGCCTGAAGAGCTGCATTCAGCAACTATGTTTTTTTTTAAAAAGACAGTGTGTGGGGCATATGTCTTCAGTCCCTGAACTCCTACAGTGATTTGGGAGATGGAGACCAAAACGGCCTTCAGAACTTTATGAGCCTGCTGGTCTGGAACACTCAGCAAAGCTGCAAACAATGAGAGTGTCCCAGCCAGATAGGCTGAAAGGCAAACTGACTAGAAATTAGCCTTTGACTCCTAAACACATTGGGTCTGTCTGAGGGAGACCAGAAGAGGGCTTTGGATCCCTTGGAGTTGGATTTACATTTAGTTTTCAGCTGCCCTACACAGGTGCTGGGAACTCAGCTTGGGTCTTTTAGAGAAGCAGTGTGACCTCTGAATAACTGCGCTTGAGCAAAACTTAAAACTAGTACATTACAAAGGAAAAGTTGTATTTTATCTGGGTTACATAATTAATGTGAGCAGGCAGGAGATAAATAAGTATTAGGAATTCAAAGCGGCTCTAATAATCGCATGGGGGGGTGAATTTCACATCACAGACAAAATCGTAAATTAATTGACTATTAACATGTACACATATGCGGCTCTTTAAAAATTTAAGTAGGTTCTGGATGCATTAATGGAGTAAGTCCTTTATAACATAATAAAGGCAAGTTATTTAAAAACCCGCATTCCATATGCTCTGATATCAACTTCTGATTACAAAGCTAAGCAGGCCATCTAAATAATCCGGTCAGCAATTTGGCCTGGGCTCCAGGGGGTAGTCCTTACAGCATGGGCTGAGATTCAAGGGCACGGACCTTACAGCAGGGGCTGGGACTCCAGGGAGCGTCCTTACAGGATGAGCTGGGCTCCAGGGGGCGGTTCTTATGGCGTATCTGGAACACATGGAGTCAAGATTGAGCGTGGGCTGGTATCCGCTAGACTCATTCCTTTATTTGCATTCACAACTGAGCATACGGAGGACCCGGGTTCCTTTTCTGTGTATTCTCTCACTCTTCAGGTGACTAACCCAGGGTTGAGCTCATGCTTAGTTTGGAGTTTTAAGGCAGTGAGAGTTGAACCCACCAGGTCTCTTGAGTCTTGAGTTTGAAGCCGACACAGTTGTACACCACTAGTTGTTCTGATTTCTATCCTGTCTCTATGACAAAATGCTCGACAAAAAACAACAGAAAGGAAGAAAGATTCACGTTAAACTGGTTTCCTTCGTAAATGTCTGTAATATTAAAACTCAGCAGGCTTTCAAGGAATGGCTTTATTCTGCAGGATATAAAATTTTTAACTCGTAAATCAATGATAAGTTTCTGTGTTCAAAGTACAACTTGCTAAGTTCCCTAAAGTAACTTGCTAAGGAAATTGCTAAGTTACCTTTGGTCCAAAGTAAAGTAATTAAAACAGGAAAAAGAAAAATAATTTTGCCTAGTTGGGACAGACACCTATGAAGAAATATTAACAAATCAACCAAAGAAAAGCGAGTTTAAGTTTTGTGACATGGCATTATGATTTTAACGAATTTTTAAACTTTTTAAAAATTTATCTTGGAACAGCTTAGTTCGTGTTCAAACAAAATCCACGTGACAAAAGTAATAAAGGGTGGGTTTGGGATTAGCATCTTTACTAAAGGGCTCATGGTTCATGGAAAACCGTCTCTTGCCCTGACATCCATGTGAAGACACAGGGCTCTCCACCTTTGGAAGCATAAAGGTGCCATCTTGGATGCAGAGAGCCGGCCTTACTAGGCAATGTGTGAGAAAGTATTTCCCTTTTTTATTAATTGCCTTGTCCCTGGTATTTTGTTATAGCTCCAGAAACGCACTAATACATTACACACTATTCCCTCTGTAAAAGGGAGGTACGTGGGAAAGTGAGTGACTCTCAGACAGGTAGTTTAGATTCCAACAAGGCTGGTTATGATGAGGGCTTGACTATGGGGGAAGCCCAAGGAATGTAATCCGTTTTATTAGATGTGGGTCAGGAAGAGCTTCTGGTTAGCTGCTTTACACATGGATATTTCCTTTATAAGTGTGAATCTCTTTACACAGAGATAGCTTCTGTTTTAAGAGCATCTGTTGCGATTGCTGCTTCCCAGAATAATTAGCTCAAAGTATTCTCTATGTAAAAGCAGCTTATTTTAGAGCAGTCTATTGTAATCTGCAGTCATATGTTTTGGGGTGGCAAATTCCCACCTATCTGAAGAGCAGGCATCCTCAGAGAGATTCATTTCAGAATTTGTGGGGCAAATCCCTCAAAGCCGGTTGGTGGAAGAAGCAGCCAGCCTTCCCATTGGCTGACACTGTCTCTGCCCACCTGAATGCACGAGGGCGCGCGCTCTCTCTGTCTCTCTCTGTCTCTGTCTCTGTCTCTGTCTCTCTCTGTCTCTGTCTCTCTCTGTCTCTCTGTCTCTGTCTGTCTGTCTGTCTGTCTGTCTGTCTGTCTGTCTGTCTCTCTCTCTCTCTCTCTTCCCTTCCCACCTGGTGCAGCCTGTATCGTCTTCTAACCTCCTCATCTGCTTTTGTTTGGGGTTTTTTCCCCGACAGGTTATTTCATATGTATTGGCTGTCATATTTTAAAATGTAAATAAGCATCAGATGATTATACTGCTTTGTGTCTGTAACCACAATTAACAAAACAGTAACTATGGTTAGTAACAACCTCTCCTCTTACTGCCCCGCCCCCGAATAATTTCCATGATACTCTGTGGGGTCCTGCTTTACAGTCAGCCATGTCTCAAGCCAGGTGATGCTCCAGCTTTGCTGAGCTCCTAGTTCCCTGAGGCTAGAATAGACTTTCTCTTCACATTTCACCGCCTACTTCCCATGACACAGAAACAAAGGGAACTTAAAATATCCCCAAATAAACGTGATTTTTATTCATTGTTTATCATATTCTAAGCTAATCAGGCTGCATGAAACATTTTCTGTATTCCGGTAATATTGGAAAGAGACTGAAATATTCAAATATTTTTAATACATGGACATTTAATATCATTTAAATAAAAACCTCTAGGATTTAGGGGTCATGTTTTTGTCCCTAAAAATAGAAAATATGCAGACCCAAACACTCATTTGGTCTATATAATATTCTGAAACTTTATACTTGGGAATTGGCATGCTATGGATGAAAAAAAAACAAAGGAAGATGCTCCCCCTGTAAGCTCAACACATCTGGTTCACAGTTTAATTTCTACCCAAATCTCAAAACAAGCAGGTCAGTGTAGTTCTATCTTTCTTTACCCACTTTAAAATTATTTTTTACTAACAGCTGTGAAAGGTCTCAATATGTATTCGTTCCTTTAATTGCTTTTTGTGTTCTTTTATTGAAAATAGTTTTTTTTTTCATACAAATACATTCCAGTTAAGGTTTCCCCTCCCTTCATTCCGTCCGCTCTCTCCTCCCTCCCCTCCACCCCTTTCTGTCTCTTGTTAGAAAACAAACAGGCTTCTAAGAGATAAAAATATAATAAGATAAGATAATAAAAACAAATAAACTGCAACAGGACAAAAGGAAAGGAAGAGAGCCCAAGAAAAGCTCATTTGCACGTTCAGTAATCCCCCAAAAACCCACAAAACTGAAAGCCATAATGTATATGCAAAGCCTATAGTAGGTTAAAAGAAAAAAAATAAGAAGAAAAGATTTTAAATCTCTAGCATGATATTGTGAGACAAGGATGCTCCAAAAAGGCCATCTGCTGCTTGGCTGCTGTCTAGTCCTAACGGTGGCTTGGCTGCTGTCTAACCCTAACGGTGGCTTGTTTCCCCAGTGAGACAGCTTTGGAGGAAACTAATTTTTCATTTTCAAGTGGTTATCAATTGGAGATAGCTTCTGGGTTAGGGATGTCGACTTATTTCTGCCTAGGGCCCCATCTGATAAATCCGGATGTAGGTCCCTGTTTCTGTTCCCATCTAAGCAGGAGGAAGCGTCTCTGAAGATGACTGAGCAAGATGGTGATCTATGAGTGTGGCAAAATGTCTCATTTTATTGCTACATTCCTTTCATAGGACAGTAGTACTGGAATGTTCTGTAGGTCCCTGGGCTATCTAATCTCAGGTTCTCGGTCACCCAGGCGGCATTGTGCATTGGTTACATCTCTCCCCTCCCCACCCTCATTTGATCATCTGCTCTGGTCCCTCATCCCATCCATCCACAACTGCATATTCTATTTCCCTTCCTCAAGACATCTGTCCCTCCCAGCTAGTCCGTTACTTTATACACAACCTCTGTGGGTTCTATGGATTATACCTTACTTATCTTATAGCTAGCAACCACATACAATCAAATACACACATTTGTCTTTCAGGGTCTGAGTTACAACGCTCAGAATGGGTCTTTTTTTTCTTCTTCTAGTTTCATCCATTTATCTGCAAATTTCATGATTCCATTTGTTTAACAAAAGAGTAATATTCCATTGTATAGATGTACATTTTGTTTATTCCTCGTCTGTTGCCAGACAGCTAGGTTTTCAATTTTCAGTTGTTATGACTGGAATGAACAGCAGTGAACACGGTTGAGCAAGTGTCCTTGTGGTAGGACATTCTGGGTGTCTGAATTCTAGAGTATATGCCCAGGAGTGGTAAAGCTAGACCTTAGTGTAGATAAATTCCCATCTCCCTGAGGAACCACCACACTGATATCTACAGTGGCTGTACAAGTCTGAACTCCCACTAGCAATGCATGAGTGTTCCCTTACTCCACATCTGCACCAACACTAGCTGGCATTTGTTTTATTGATCTTGGCCATTCTGACAAATGAAGGATTGAATCTCAAAGCAGTTTCAATGTACATTTCCCTGATGACTAAGGATGTTGAACATTTGTGCTTCTCAGTCATTTGACTTTCCTCATTTGAAAATTCTCTGCTTAGATCTGTACCTCATTTTTTAAAATGGGCTATTTGTTTTCCTGATACCCAGGGTTTTTTTTTTAATTCTTTATATATTTTGGATATTAGCTCTCTATCAGATATGGAACTGGTAATACTATTTTCCCATTCTGTGGGCTGCCACTTTGTCTGAATGCATCCTTTACCATACAGAAGGTTCTTTCTTTCATGAGGTCCTATTTATTGACAGTTGTTCTCACTCCTGTGCTAATGGTCTGTTCAGAATGCTGTCTCCTGTACCAACAAATTCAAGGCTTTGCCCAATTTCCCTTCTATCAGGTTCGGTGTATCTGGTTTTATTTTGAGGTTCTTGATCCATTTGGATGTAAGTTTTGTGCAGGGTGCTAAATATGGATTATTTTGGACTCTTGTACATGCAGAAATCCAGCTTGACCACCAAGATACTGTCTTTTTTTCCCAGTGTATATTTCTGGCTTCTTAATTTAAGAAATCAGATGTCCATAGGTGTTTGAATTTATGCCTTGATCTTCAGTTTGATCCCACTGGTTAATGTGTCTGTTTTTATGCCAATACCATGTGGTTGTTACTACTGTAGCTCTGTACAATTAGAGGTCAGGGATGGTGCTCTCTGAAGTAGTTCTTGATTATTCAGGATTAATTTAGTAGTCCTTAGTTTTTGTTTGTTTGTTTATTTGTTTGTTTGCTTGCTTCCATATGAAGCTGAAAATTATCCTTTGAAGATTTGTAAATAATTATATTGAAATTTTGATGTGAGGTTCCATTGAATCTGTACATTGCTTTTGCTAGAATGGCCTTCTTTATTATGTTAATCCCATGAAAATGGGAGATCTTTCAACGTTCTGATTTCTTCTTCACTTTATTTCTTCAGTGTCCAAAAATTCTTATCATACAAATGTTTCACTTGCTTGGTAAGAGTTAAGCCAAGACATTTTACATTTTTTGAAGCTATTGTGAGGGTGTTATTTCCTTGGTTTCTTTCTTAGTCCATCCATTTGCTATTTGCATATACGAAGCTACTGATTTTGTGAGTTACTTTTGCATCCAGTTACTTGACTGAAGTTGTTTTCAATTTCAACGTAGGAGTTTCCCAGTGGGATTTTTAAGATCACTTAACTGTACTGTCACCATCTGTAAGTAAAGACGCTTTGACTTCTTTCCTTCCAATTTGTATCCCCTTGATCTCCTTTGGTTGTCTTATTTCTCTAGCTAGCACTTCAAGTTCTATATTGACTGGTTTTGGAGAGAGTGGACAACTGTCTTAGTTATGGTGAAGAGACATCATGGCCACAGAAACTCTTATAAAGAAAAACACTTAATTAGGGCTGGCTTACAGATTTAGGGGTTTAGTCCATTAGCATAATGGGGGAAACAGCAGCACAGGCAGATGTGGTGCTGGAGAAGGAGCTGAGTCTTCTACATCCTGATCCACAGGAGGCAGGAGACTGAGCCACACTGGGCATAGCTTGAGTGTAGGAGACCTCAAAGCCCACCTCCACAGTGACACACTTCCTCCAACAAGGCCACACCTCCTCATAGTGCCATTCCCTATGGGCCAGTCCTTTGAATACATGAGTCTATGGAGGTCATTTCTATTCAAACCACCACCGCAGTCTTGTCTGGTTCCAGATTTAGTGGGGTTGCTTTGAGTTTCTCTTGAGTCTCTGTTTGCAATGGGATTTTTGCAAACTGTTCTTATCATGTTGATAAGATGGCCCTTATATCTCCTATCTCTCAGGGACTTTATCACGAATGGGTGTTGGATTTTGTCAAAGGCCTTTTATGAGATGTTCATGTGGTTTTTGTCTGTCAGTTTGTTTATATGGTGGATTACATTTATTGATTCACATATATTGAACCATCCCTACATTTCTGGGATGAGGACTACTTGATTACTATGTAGCCCGCCCCCCATCCCCACACACGCACCAAGTCACTGCAGGACTGCTGCATCCTTTCCCACTGAGGCTAGACAAGGCAGCCCAATTAGAGAACAGGACCCACAGGCAGGCAACAGATACAGGGACAGCCCCACTCCAGTTGTTAGGAAGCCCAAGCTGTTCATCTGCTACATATATCCAACCTGTGCTCACTCTTTGGTTGGTGGATCAGTCTGGGAGCCCCCAAGGGTTCAGGTTAGCTGACGCTCTTGGTGTTCCTGTGGAGTTTCTACCCTCTTCAGGCCTCTCAATCTTTTCCCCAACTCTTCCATAAGACTCCCTGAGCTCCATCTAATGTTTGGCTATGGGTTTCTGCATCTCTTTCCATTGGCCCCATTGGAGCCTCTCAGAGGATAGTTATGGTAGGCTCCTGTCTGTAAGCATAACAGAATATCATTAACAGGGACTGGTTCTTGCTCATTGGATGGGTCTCAGTTTGGGCCAGTCATTGGTTGGCCATTCCCTCCATCTGTGCTCTATCTCTGTCCCTGCAAATCTTGTAGGCAGGATACACTTTAGGTCAAACATTTTGTAAGTGGGTTGCTATCCTTATTCCTCCACTAGGAGCCCTGCATGGCTATAGAAGTGGCCACTTTAGGATCTATATTGCCCACTGCTAACAGTCTCAGCTAGAGTCACCCCATAGATATCCTGGGACCTCCCACTGTGCCAGGTCTCTGGCTTGTCCTAGAGACTGTCCCCTACCTCTGATTTCTGTTCTCTCTCTCCTTCTCTC
Organism: Mus caroli; assembly: GCF_978045245.1. NCBI lineage: Eukaryota > Metazoa > Chordata > Mammalia > Rodentia > Muridae > Mus > Mus caroli. The sequence continues at coordinate 35,831,598 of NW_028227256.1, read as the reverse complement.
CCTATACCTGATGTCTTCCCTTCCCGACACCTGCCCCTCCCTATCCCTTCTCCCTCTCACTCTATTCCCTCCCTTCATCTACCTCTGATATCTATTTTATTTCTCTTTCTGAGAAAGATTCAACCATCCTCCCTTGGGACTTCCTTATTGTTTGGGTCTTTGGATTATAATGTGATTATCCTGTAATTTATGGCTAATATCCACTTGTAAGTGAGTGTATACTTTGCATGCCCTTTTGAATCTGCATTACCTCACTCAGGATGGCATTTTCTAGTTCCATCCATTTGCCTGCAAAATTCATAGTGTCCTTGTTTTTACTAGCTTAGTGGTATCCCATTGTGCAAAAGAACCACATTTTCTTTATCCATTCTTCAGTTGAAGGTCATCTAGGTTGTCTCTACATTCTGGCTAATAGGAAGAAAGCTGCTATGAGCATAGAGGAGCAAGTGTCCCTGTGATATAGTGGGGTACCCTTTGGGAATATAGCTGAGTGATATAGCTGGGTCTTAAGGTAGTGGGGTATCTTTTGGGGATATAGCTGGGTGATATAGCTAGGTCTTGAGGTAGAACTATTTCCAATTTTCTGAGAAAAGGCCGAATTGATTTCAGAGTGGTTGTGCAAGTTTCCCCTCCCTCCACAGTATAGAAACATCCCTTACTCTGCATCCTTCTCAGTATGTTCTGTCCCTTCAGTTTTTGCTCTTAGCCATTCTGTTGGATGTAAGGTGCAATCTCCATTTCCTTTTGATTTCCATTTCCCTGATGAAGGACATTGAACATTTAATTTAGCAGCCATTTGAGATTCCTCTGTTGATCTTTCTGTTGTGCTCTGTACCCCATTTTCTATTGAGTTGCTGGTGTTTAAGTTCTTGAATTCTTTGTATATTTTGGATATTAGCCCTCTGTTAGATGTAGGTGAAGATCTTTTTGCAACCTGTAGGTTGTCATTTTGTCCTATTGACAGTGCCCTTTGACTTAACTAATCTTTTCAGCTTCAAGAGGTCCCATTTACTAATTGTTGATTATGGTGCCTGAGCCATTGGTATTCTGTTCAGGAAGTTGTCTCCTGTACTGATGAGTTCAAGGCTATTTGTCACTCTCTGTTCTATTAGATTGAGTGTATCTGGTTTTATGTTGAGTTCTTTGATTCACTTGGACTTGAGTTTTGGGCAGGGTGATAAATATGGATCATTAGCATTTTTATACATGCAGTATCCAGTTAAACAAGTACCATTTGTTGAAGATGCTCTCCCTTTTCCAATGTATGGTTTTGGCTTCTTTGTCAAAAAAAAAAACATCAACCATCTGTAGGTATGGGTTTATTTCTGGGTCTTAGATTAGATTCCATTAGTCAACCTGTCTGTTTCTGTACCAATACCATCCAGTTTTTATTACTATTGCTCTGTAGTACAACTTGAAGTCAGGGATGGTGATACGTCCAGAAGTTCTTTTATTGTTCAAGATTGTTTTAGTTATGATCCTTCTAGTGCCTTCTGTAGGATTTGATTTGGAGAGAGATGTTGCTTAAATTGGTTTTATTTTGGAATGGCTTTCTCCATCTATTGTGATTAAAAGGTGTGTATAGTAGCCTAGGCTGGCATATGTTGTCTCTTAGAGTTTGTAGAACACCTCCTCAGGCCCCTCTGGCTTTTAGAGTCCCCATTCAGAAGTCAGGTATTAGTCTAATGTCTGCCTTTAAAGGTTACTTGATCTCCCCCGCACCCCTGAAGATTTTAACACTCTTTTTGATCTGTATGCTTAACATTTTGATTATGTGATGAGGGGACTTTCTTTTCTGGTCCAGTCTATTTGGTGTTCTGCATGCTTCTTGTATCTTCCTAGGCATCTCCTTTGTTGCGGCCCGCCCGCGGTCCACAACACGAACGGTTCACTGAGAAAGGCAGTTCAGGCTGAAAGAGAGGTAACTAGACGGGGCGGAAGAAACAATGGAGTCAAGACAAAACTCTGATCAAGACTCAATTTAATATTTCCAGACACTCAGTTTATAAAGGAAGGGGGAGGGAACCCAATTTCCCGCCAAGTAACTCAGGGTCCAGTAGCAGGACGAACACGTGTGTGACTCCAGGCAGCAGAGGGCAGGTTCCAGCAGTGGGCGTGGCAGGACGAATGAGCCGGTAGCTCCACCCTTGAGCAGGCAGGTTCCAGGCTGGGGGGAAGGGAGGCCACATTTCCCCCCATTAGATAACAAAACAAAAATAAAAAAGGGGGTGGCCTGTGGCAGAAAAATTATCTATGTTCAATAGTTCTGCCTGAGTTCCTAGGGCTAAAGAAAAAACCTATTTCCGTGGGATTCCCTAACTATTCTAATGGTAAACTGTATCTGGCTGAGACTATCTTAAAAGCACTGACTGAAATACCAGCACTGGGCTGTAGGCTCTGACTTTATAATGCTAATTAGTGCTGAATAGGTAGCTACCTGTTTGCCTTTTAAGTAGGGCGTTGGAACCCTGGCTGAGTTTAGCTAAACAATTTTAGAATAACACTGAACTGATAATTATCCACAATTTTGGGTGAAAGGCAGGGGAACAGTGAGAAGGGGTTAAGACCAGCTCTTTAGTATAAGGCCAATTGGCTTTTTTATTATTTGGGTGGGAGGCAGTGAAGGGCCTGCTCTTACAACAGCAAGGTCTCCAATCTCTCTCCCCCCTATTAATTAAGTTTAAATAGGCAATGCTTAACAGAGGTGATCAAATGATTTTCTCATCCGTAGATGAGTGGGCCTTTAACCTTGACTTGGGTGGACATTGGCCTGATTCCTCCCGTGAGCATTGTAACGACTCACATCTGTGGCTCTTGGTATCTTTTGGGGAGGGGAGGCAGAGCCGTAAGTATTTTTGGTTTTTAGCTGGAGTCAGATACCAACCTCTTTCAAATCAGGTGTGTCGCACAGGGAACTCAGAAACGGTCAAACTGGACCTTCCCTCCGCAGTAATCTCCTGCGCCAAGCGGTACCCATACCGTATTCATATGATTATGAATCAGTATCGCAATTCTGAGTTATTGCGAGGCCTCTATGTGAGACTTGTCAACCTCAGATTTAGCAAGGCCTAGACAAGAATTATGTCACTATTAACACCATTAATTTTGGTTAAAATAGGAGCTGAAAGTCTTTCCTCTTCATCCCTGTTATTCCCAGTAGCCTGAGGAACTAAGGACACCTTGCAGTAACAGCAAGGGTGAAAAGCCAGAGGCCAGCTAAGGGACTAAGCCTATATCTATCAAAATAAGAACTAATCTTTGTAAATATATATGAAACTTCCACTTCCCTAGCTCTCCTGGTAAATCTAAATCTTATCTTAGACTGAAAAGCCACATGCTGGGATGTCCCTGGAAGGGAGATTAGCAGAACCACCTGTTTGCTCTTAGGGGCGGGGCGGAGAACCGGAGAATGTAGATTGACCTGCTTGAGAGAAGGAAGAATACTAAACAATTAGAGTGTAGTAATGTAAATTTTCTGTTTGGAGAAGTCAAGGTACTTTATTAAGATGCAAATTGTAAAGCTAAAGTTAATCTCCGGCCTCTTGTAGGGGAATTGGCTCAGAGGAAACAGTGTTTTTTGAGAGCTTCCACTCCCAGCTCAAGAGGAATTTTAGTCTTTAGAATGATATTTACGAGGAGAGACAGAATCTGTGTTTACCTGACGAATTAATCTCTCTGGTAGCCACCGTGCTTCATCTTCATCTCGTGAAAAAACACAAACCGAGCCTCTTCCCCAGATTAGAACTGGATCTGGACCCTTCCATTTATTAGTCAGGGCGTCCTTCCATTTTACCAATGCATAAGAATTAGAAGTAACTGGGTGCCAGTGGCGTTCCGCTGCAGACTGACCTTTAATGTCAGTTTGCAAAAAGTTTAGGACAAATAAGGTAAAGGCAAGATGAGCCTTTGGTGACTTTGGGGGATATGCTCTGAATTAACTTTGCTAGGTAATTTAGAATATAGGAATCTCTAATAATTGAACTGAATATTAGACCAGTCTAAGATTGAGTTAGAATGGCTGGTCACACTGAAGAAGAGTGAAAAATCATTATGACTCTATTAAATGACTAATTTTACTAAGTCTGAATATACAGTCTCTGATGTACTATTGCCATAAAGTTAAAAGGCTAGAAGCTAGTCTAAACTGGAAAAATGACAAGCAAGGATGGATCTAAAACATGAATTTAATCCTTTAGTCCTTTTAATCAGGACACTGAGTTAACTTACCTGTCAGCTCAGCACACGAATTACCAATATGCTTCTGTAGAGTTCTGTGGAGAGAACTTGTTTTTTCCTTTTCTAATAAGGTAGCTGTTTTAGGATCAATCTATAAGCCAATAAGTAGACCCTTTTAAGATACTAAAAAGCATTTATTAAATTTGACATTTTAATTTCAAATTTTGAAAATAAAGGTATGTTTTAAATAGTGTGCATGGAAATGCACTAAATAGTATATATGGGGATACAATTTCTTTCTTTTGTCTTTTAAGAGGTTAAAGTTTAAAATTTTACAATATCTAACCTTTTGAATTAATAACTTTTTGGACAAAACATTTTAAATATTTGGCTGTAAAGGGGCAGTGACTAATTGCACTTTCAATTATTCCTCCTAAGGAACGGTTGTAACTATAAGGCTAGAAAAGTTATTAAGAGTCACACGTGCATAATTTATTTATTTATTAACTAAAAATATGTATAAACAATTGTAAATTTGAGAATTAATAGTATCTGAGGGACGAACAATTTTAAGTAATTATGAGCTCAGAGATATAGCATTGACTATCAATATAAATTAAGGTTTGATTGTTCAGCATTTTAAAACACCATCTACAGCACACAACCAGATTATTTGTGCTGGAATAGGGGCAACTGTGTGTTAAGACTCCGCTCCACAGCAGCTAGTTGGGCCCACGTGGCCAACGATCGGCTGGGAGGATGAGAAAAATGACTTTACAATAATGTTTTTTTCTGGCCAAAGAATTGTCTTCGGCACAACTAATTTTTAATTACCAATTAACAACAATTATAAAAGTTTTCTTTATTTTTTGTAAAACCCCTTGCAGCAAATCAAAACACCAAATAACAAAAGGATACTGTCTCTGAATCTTTTGGGTGAGAGCAAGGATTTAAGGTAAACTTCCCTTGAGAAGCATTAGTTAATAAAATACTTTCCACTTAGGAAACAATATATACTGAAAGATTAAAACTTTTGGCTTCTTGTAAAGAAGCAGAAACAATAAACATTTTTCTTACATAATGTAAAGCTATATTAGCCATACATAGAGGCAAAATTTTCTAGTGATTACCAGTTTACTAGAAGCAAAAATCTTTGAATTTAAGCATTATTTTAAACATTTGAATAGATCTGTAACACTGTTAAAAAGAAATTTTCTTGAACACAGGGAAAAACTTTTTTAGGCATTGTTTGCAAAACAAAAGAAAAGGCCACAAGCCGCTCTGGGACTGCCCAGAGCCCTGTATTGACTCAAAGGTAAAATACTTTTTAATTTGAGCATTAATCTTAAATTTGCAATCAAACTGCAAGCTGCAGTCAATGGAACAATGGCAGATTTAACCATAATTTTTAAGTTTTTTGTGCAAGGTTAGGATAATACCTATAACTTTGGGAAAGCAAAACCTACGTTTAAAACAATTTATCACTGTTAAAATCAATATTAGAAGCATTACTATCATATTACGAAGTTTGGATATCAATTAATACCTATGAATATCTATTAAAGCAAGCTTTAACGCTTTAATAAAGAGGCATTGCTTTATATCTTATCTTAAATTTTACTATTTAGGATAGGAACCACATTAATCATTATCTAAACTAGAAATATCTTAAGAGACTCAGCCTCTAGGGCTGCCTTAGGCCACGTGTCGGAAGGACTCTAAACTTGAGTTATCAAATTTAACATTAACCATCTGTAGCAATGTAACAATTATTAATTTTAACCAACAACTTATGAGCTGAATGCGAAAACATGCAGAGCACATTTTTAATAAAGAACCAAATGAAGCAGTTAATTTTAGACCAATCAGAGAATATTAATCTTTGTAGCTACAATCATAGAATAAAAAAGCACTTTACCATTGTCAAACACATTAATCATGAACCATTTATCAGATTCGAAACTAAGAGGCTGTGTACTTGCTGCTTTTTCTTAAAACGAACATTTTTTCCATCAGGGGCCCTCCTGCCACGTGTCTGGTTTTTGGCTGAAACACGTGGCAGCTCTCGGCCTTGCAGATAAAGTTTTTTATACCATTTTTATTATCCAACATAAAACATAGAACATTCATTCATACAGACTGGACATGAACATACATGAATTGAACACGAGAACAGATTGGTGCACCAGACATAAACAAGACACAAAATGGGGCAGAGTACTCCTGCTATTTGGGACAATTTCCTCCCTCATGATGCAGTTTTTATAACTGCGGCAATCCGCCTGTATTAATTTCCTTTTAATAAACCCTTTCCTTTCTCACACCTAACAATGTAGCTTTTTTCTAGCCACGGCCTACCGCCTGTGCCTAGCTCCTCTTAAGCTTCACTGCTGAACCTAAGTGAACCAGCGTTCGGGCTTAACGCTGTCTCAGCTTAGCCCATACCTTCTCCGGTATGAATTTCCTTTATCCTTAAGCAACTCCTGAAAACTAAACACAATCGCCTGATCCATGATTTTGAACCCTTCTTTCTTCCACCTAAGCAGTTTTCTAAAAAACTGCGGCACACCGCCTGTCTCCGTATCTAGTTCCGATTAACGAACTGCTGACCCCAAGCAGAACCAGTGTTGGGTCAGCACTGCTTCAAACTTGTTCGTATCCTACTGCATCCCCAGCAACACTCTACAAAACTGAAATTTTTTAGGCTAGCGCTAGCATGTGTACCTGTCCGTTGCTCCGATGCTCCTCCGATACGAAGATTCTTTCCTTTCTTGTGGAGCTCCACACAGCAGTCGTTTCTCTTAACATCCCTCTGCCATTCTTCAGGTCCCAGTTCTGGCGCCAACTGTTGCGGCCCGCCCGCGGTCCACAACACGAACGGTTCACTGAGAAAGGCAGTTCAGGCTGAAAGAGAGGTAACTAGACGGGGTGGAAGAAACAATGGAGTCAAGACAAAACTCTGATCAAGACTCAATTTAATATTTCCAGACACTCAGTTTATAAAGGAAGGGGGAGGGAACCCAATTTCCCGCCAAGTAACTCAGGGTCCAGTAGCAGGACGAACACGTGTGTGACTCCAGGCAGCAGAGGGCAGGTTCCAGCAGTGGGCGTGGCAGGACGAATGAGCCGGTAGCTCCACCCTTGAGCAGGCAGGTTCCAGGCTGGGGGGAAGGGAGGCCACACTCCTTCTTTAGGAAGGTTAGTGAAATTTTCTTCTCTGATTTTGTTGAAAGTATTTTCTGTGTCTTTGACCTGTGCTTCATCTCCTTCCTCTATTCCTATTATTCTTAGATTTAGTCTTTTCGTTGTATCCCAGATTTCCTGAATAGTTCATGCCTAGAGTTTTTTAGATTTAACATTTTCTTAGGCTGATGTATCCATTCCTTCTACAGTTATTTTCAACGCTTGAGCTTCTCCCTTCTACCTCTTGCCTCTGAGTTTCTAAATTTTTCATTTCTTGGTTTACCTCAGCTCCAGTTATCTTTATTGATTATTGACACTTTCAGGTCTTGAGCTGTTTCATTCGTTTCCTTCCATGTCTGTTTGTATAGATTTCTATAAGGGGTTTACTTGTTTCCTCTTTGAGGACCTCCAGCCTATCCAAAAAGGCTATTTCAGGGCCCTTGTTTGTGCTTCAGTGATATTATATTTTTCAGGGTCTATATCAGTAGGGTTTCTGGGATCTAATGGGGACATATTGCCCCATGTTTACGCTAGTGTCTAGGCATCTGAATCTGGAAAGATTGTAACTCCAGGTGCTGATATTCTGTCTTGTCTTTGTTGGGTGAGTTGTTTGTTCCTTAGTTTCTGTTGTATTCTGCAAAGTCAATACTACATGAATTAGGGCAATTTTCTTGCCAAGGCACAACCAAACGCAGCTACAATCAACTGTATGCTTGTGGCTGAGACTGAAGAAACATCGGTAGCTGTTACCATGGGAGAACTTTTAGAACACCATCCTCCATCCAGGGTCTCTGAGTTTGAATTGTTATACCTTGGAACTCTTGGTAGGTGGTCTCACTCTTAAGGTACATTTCCTGTTGTCAAGTGCAAGGTCTGAAGATCCTCCTTAAAGTTGCTGATGACTTAACAATCATGATTGTAATGTCTCCCTAACTTAGCCAAAGTCAAGTTCCCTTCCTCACCAAACCATACACATTTTTGTTATCTTTCTGATCCATGTTTGTACTCCCTTTCCTCTCTCCCACCTTACCACAAGCACTCACATGCATATACACATACATACATTCATACTTGCACACATCCACATGTATGTGCATGCATATGCACACATATGCACATGCATGCTCACACAATATATACACACATACACACATATGCATGCTTATATACATACACATGCACTTTTACATGAGCACATGCATGCACACACTTGCACACACATATACATGTGCACACTCAGGCACATGTATGTATACACACACACACACACACACAGAGTGATTATGGGTAAATGAAGTAGTAGTTATATACCACAGCCTAAAAATACTCTGTCTTGGAATTTCTTCCACCAAACAAATAAACCCATCACTTTTGAACTTGGCTTCACCCCAGTTTTCAGGACACAAATGGGTGCAGTTAGATGCTTTGATAGAATATAACATGAACAACCTCTGGTTCAATTCTTTGTTTCTCTATGAAGCCAGTGAGCACAAGCTCTTGCTGTCGGGATTGTTTATAGGCATCCTGGTCTCCAGAGCTCCCTCCTGAATGACTCAGTAAACCCTGCTTACAGCATCAGTGCCTCACTAGTTTATAGGTCAAAACTTCTCATTCTTCCCAAAAGCCAATTTCAAAGGCCTTAGACCCTCCAGGCCAGGAAGTCACACAACGGGCACACTTCTCAGTGCCAATTATCTATTAGTTACCTTCCTCATCATTGTGACTGGACCTGTCAAAAATCAATGTAAGGAAGAAGGGTATATTTTGGTCCATGGTTTGAAGGTCTACAGTACATTGTGGATGGAAAGGAAGGGCAGTCAGTGGTGGCTTTCCCATTTTGTACCCTTTATTCATTGTTGGCCTCAGAACTTGGGCTGATGCCACCCATATTTACAGCAGGTCTTCATCTTTAGTCAATTTTCTTTTGAAGCATTCTCACAGACACACCCAATATCACATAGGTTCCTAAGCATTTCTCTTATTTTCTTTTAGATCTATTTATTTATTATGTATTTATTTTGTATATTATTTATTTATTTATTTATTTATGCACATTAGTGTTTTACCACTATGTATGTATGTGCACCCTGAGTATGTATTGCCTTTGGAGTCCAGAAGAGGGCATCAGATCCCCTGAAACTGAAGCTACAGATAGTTGTGGCCCACCATCTGGGTGCTGAGAACCAATCCTGGGTTCTCTGCAAGAGCAGCCACTATTCTTAACAGCTGTGCCATCTCTCGGGATCCACTAGACATTTCTTAATCTCATACTTAACAGCTGGGCCATCTAGACATTTCTTAATAATCGCATCAGGTTGAAAATCAAAACCCTTCATCCTAGCAGCCATCACAAAACACATAAAGCTGGCCTTACAAAGCAAAGATGTTGATCTAGGCAGATTTCTGGAGTTGCAAGGGCATGGCGCTGGCATCTGTTCAGCTCTGGCAAGAACCTCACAATGAATGTCATGCAAGGTAGAAGCGTCAGGAGGAAGAGATCAGAGTGCAAAGACAGCCCAGTGTTTGTCTGCTTGTCCCAACACCTCCTGGGGAACCAACAGAGCCCTTCCAATAGCAGTACCTGTATGGATCAGGAAGCCTCAATTATTTTTCTTATCGTTGTTAGTTTTCTGTTTTGTTTTGTTGAGAGAGAGTCTCTCTACATAGCTCTGGCTGTCCTGGAATTAACTATATAGACCAGGTTGGCCTTGAACTCACAGAGATCTTCCTGTCTGCCTCCAGAGTCCTGGGATTAAAGATATACACCAATACTGCCTGCCTAAGCCTCAGGTCTTAAGGGTTCTACCACCGTCCAGTGTTACCAGCACCATAGCAGGCAAACGTGGATACCTCAGAGCGCATGTGCAAACCCATAGCCCCTAGTCTAGAAAAAGCAATCGGGCGCCTCTGAATGCCCAATATTTTATATGATTTCAGGGTTTCCGGTGCATTTTTCTTTCAGCAGTTCTTTCTATGAACAATCTCCTGTGCTGGGACAAGGGTTCTCTGAATGTAGCCTCCAGAAATCCTGCTGGTGAGACTTCTAGGCATGACTGAAAATGGTAGTAGGTTCTCATGCTTCACCCTAGCTCTTGGATCAATGACTTGGTGCCAAGAGTAGCGAGCTGCTTTGTAAGCAGCATTGTCGGGGATTCTGCCATAAGCCAGGCTTTAGAAACCTTGTCTATAAGGTTTTAGACCCAGGGTTAATAATTCCAGTCCGAGCAGAGCCAGGCAATTTCTCTTGTTTGCTCAACAGCTCATTTCCTACTCCCTTTGGAGGCCTGCCTTCTGTGGTGTTATATCATGATCCTAGTCTCACTATCAATTTAGGAATGTTCAGGGCTCAAATTGGCCTTTTTATTCCGGTTCTTGGAAAATCCTCACAACGTCTTATGGCAAAAGAAGTCCTCCGAAGCAGAGGGAAATAACGTGGGCGATCTCTGCTGTAACCTGGCCCCAGCTCCTGTCACCTGTAAGAGCTGAGCAGTTGCCACGCCACTTTAAATGTCCTCATGCCTCCCCGACTGGAGGATGAGACATTTCAGGAAGGTGTTTACGGCTCACGTTTGTCTTTTCTAGAAGCAGTCTGCAAACAACACCCTTGAGTGCCAGTCTGTTCCGCTTCCTACACTTTCCGTCTGATGATGGACTGTAACAGTGCTCGCTGCGTGCTCACTTTTAGATCTCGCAGGTCAGGGCTTTTTGTTTGTTTGTTTGTTGTTTGTTTTCATGTCAGAGCCATAATGTACAGCCATTTAGCCTACACTCTAATAAGAGTATCTTTCTGGATTCCATGTTTTTGTTACCCATCCTGAAAAGCATATGCTCCCAGAATGCACTGAGGCTTTCATAATACTCACTGTGGAGGAGGTAATCACTTCTCAGAATATAAAATCGAATCAGCTCATTTATTCCACTATTTTTCATATTAGTAATTTTCTTTATACATTGCTTGTACACCAGCTCATAAACTGACTCCATTTCTTATTGGCTGGAGCTATATCATTCTTGTGATATACCAGCTATACATTACCCAGCTAGAATGCCAGTCACTACCATATTTGTCAGAAACTGAAACCCCAAGTTTTAAGCCCATTTCTTACCATTAATCATTTGAAGCATGTGTTTGAAAAGACTCAACTGTCTTCTGAATCTTTAAAGAATAGAGTGTGGAGCGCAGGGTCGGCTGACACCCGCCAGCTACCCAGGACCCCCGCCACAGGATTTTGAGACTGCTGGTGAGTGGAACACAGCTTCTGCTCCAGTCCAATCACGCGGGACCTGAGACTGCTTTGGTTGGGGAGGCAGAAATCCGGCCTCAGTAGGGCCACAAGCCTCTTCCGGTCAGAAAAGCACCGGGGTAGCTAGGGCGCAGGGTCGGCTGACACTCGCCAGCTACCCACAACACCCGCCACAGGATCTTAAGACTTCTGGTGAGTGGAACACAGCTTCTGCTCCAATCCAATTGTGCGCAGGACCTGAGACTACATTAGTTAGGGAAGCAGAAAACCCGGCCTGAGTAGGACCACAGGCCTCTTCCGGCCGGACCAGCACCAGGGTAGCTAGAGCGCAGGGTCAGCTGACACCCGCCAGCTACCCAGGACCCCCGCCACAGGATTTTGAGACTGCTGGTGAGTAGAACACAGCTTCTGCTCCAATCTTTAAACAGTGACAACGACAACAACTAACCCCAGAGATTACCAGATGGCGAAAGGTAAACGTAATAATCTTACTAACAGAAACCAAGACCACTCACCATCATCAGAACCCAGCACTCCCACTTTGCCCAGTCCAGGGCACCCCAACACACCGGAAAAGCTAGACACGGATCTAAAAACATATCTCATGATGATGGTAGAAGACATCAAGAAGGACTTTAATAACACACTTAAAGAAATACAAAGGAACACTGGTAAAGAGGTAGAAAACAGTAAAGAGGAAGCACAAAAATCCCTTAAAGAATTGCAGGAGAACACTGCTAAAGAGTTACAAATCCTTAAAGAAAAACAGGATAACATAATCAAACAGGTAGAAGTCCTTAATGAAAAACAGGAAAACACATCCAAACAGATGATGGAAATGAACAAAACCATACTAGACCTAAAAAGGGAAGTAGACACAATAAAGAAAACCCAAAATGAGGCAACACTGGAGATAGAAACCCTAGGAAAGAAATCTGGAACCATAGATACCAGCATCAGCAACAGAATACAAGAGATGGAAGAGAGAATCTCAGGTGCAGAAGATTCCATAGAGAACATCGGCACAACAATCAAGGAAAATGTAAAATGCAAAAAGATCCTAACTCAAAACATCCAAGAAATACAAGACACAATGAGAAGACCAAACCTACGGATAATAGGAGTGGATGAGAATGAAGATTTTCAACTCAAAGGACCAGCAAACATCTTCAACAAAATTATAGAAGAAAACTTCCCAAATCTAAAGAAAGAGATGCCCATGAACATACAAGAAGCCTATAGAACTCCAAATAGACTGGACCAGAAAAGAAAAACCTCCCGACACATAATAATCAGAACAACAAATGCTCTAAATAAAGACAGAATACTAAAAGCAGTAAGAGAAAAAGGCCAAGTAACATATAAGGCAAGCCTATCAGAATTACACCGATTTCTCACCAGAGACTATGAAAGCCAGAAGATCCTGGACGGATGTTATACAGACACTAAAAGAACACAAACTCCAGCTCAGGCTACTATACCCAGCCAAACTCTCAATTAACATAGATGGAGAAACCAAAGTATTCCACGACAAAACCAAATTCACACATTATCTCTCCACGAATCCAGCCCTTCAAAGGATAATAACAGAAAAAAACCAATACAAGGACAGGAACCACGCCCTAGAAACAACAAGAAGGTAATCCCTCAACAAACCTAAAAGAAGACAGCCACAAGAACAGAATGCCAACTTTAACAACAAAAATAACAGGAAACAACAATTACTTTTCCTTAATATCTCTTAATATCAATGGACTCAACTCCCCGATAAAAAGACATAGACTAACAAACTGACTACACAAACAAGACCCAACATTTTGCTGCTTACAGGAAACTCATCTCAGAGAAAAAGATAGACACTACCTCAGAATGAAAGGCTGGAAAACAATTTTCCAAGAAAATGGTATGAAGAAACAAGCTGGAGTAGCCATTCTAATATCTGATAAGATTGACTTCCAACCCAAAGTCATTAAAAAAGACAGGGAGGGACACTTCATACTCATCAAAGGTAAAATCCTCCAAGAGGAACTATCAATCCTGAATATCTATGCTCCAAATACAAAGGCAGCCACATTCATTAAAGAAACTTTAGTAAATCTCAAAGCACACATTGCACCTCATACAATAATAGTGAGAGACTTCAACACACCACTTTCACCAATGGACAGATCATGGAAACAGAAACTAAACAGGGACACAGTGAAACTAACAGAAATCATGAATCAAATGGATCTGGCAGATATCTACAGAACATTCTATCCTAAAACAAAAGGATATACCTTCTTTTCAGCACCTCATGGTACCTTCTCCAAAATTGACCACATAATTGGTCACAAAACAGGCCTCAACAGATACAAAAATATTGAAATTGTCCCATGCATCCTATCAGATCACCATGGACTAAGGCTGATCTTCAATAACAAAATAAATAATAGAAAGCCAACCTTCACGTGGAAACTGAACAACACTCTTCTCAATGATACCTTGGTCAAGGAAGGAATAAAGAAAGAAATTAAGGACTTTTTAGAGTTCAATGAAAATGAAGCCACAACATACCCAAACTTATGGGACGCAATGAAAGCATTTCTAAGAGGAAAACTCATAGCTCTGAGTGCCTCCAAAAGGAAACTAGAGAGATCACACATTAGCAGCTTGACAACATACCTAAAAGCACTAGAACAAAAGGAAGCAAATTCACCCAAGAGGAGTAGACGGCAGGAAATAATCAAACTCAGGGGCGAAATCAACCAAGTGGAAACAAGAAGAACTATTCAAAGAATCAACCAATCAAGGAGCTGGTACTTCGAGAAAATCAACAAGATAGATAAACCCTTAGCCAGACTCACTAGAGGGCACAGGGAAAGCATCCTAATTAACAAAATCAGAAATGAAAAAGAAGACATAACAACAGATCCTGAAGACATCCAAAACACCATCAGATCCTTCTACCAAAGGCTATACTCAACAAAACTGGAGAACCTGGATGAAATGGAGAAGTTCCTAGACAGATACCAGGTACCAAAGTTGAATCAAGATCAGGTTAATGATCTAAACAGCCCTATATCCCCCAAAGAAATAGAAGCAGTCATTAATAGTCTCCCAACTAAAAAAAGCCCAGGACCAGGTGGGTTTAGTGCAGAGTTCTATCAGACCTTCAAAGAAGATCTAATCCCAGTTCTTCACAAACTATTCCACAAAATAGAAACAGAAGGTACTCTACCCAACTCATTCTATGAAGCCACAATAACTCTGATACCTAAACCACAAAAAGACCCAACAAAGATAGAAAACTTCAGACCAATATCCCTTATGAATATTGATGCAAAAATCCTCAATAAAGTTCTTGCTAACCGAATCCAAGAACACATCAAAACAATCATCCATCCTGACCAAGTAGGTTTCATCCCAGGGATGCAGGGATGGTTCAATATACGGAAATCCATCAACGTAATCCAGTATATAAACAAACTCAAAGACAAAAACCACATGGTCATCTCGTTAGATGCGGAAAAAGCATTTGACAAGATCCAACACCCATTCATGATAAAAGTCTTGGAAAGATCAGGAATTCAAGGCCCATACCTAAACATGATAAAAGCAATCTACAGCAAACCAGTAGCCAACATCAAAGTAAATGGTGAGAAGCTTGAAGCAATCCCTCTAAAATCAGGGACTAGACAAGGCTGTCCACTTTCTCCATACCTATTCAACATTGTACTTGAAGTCCTAGCCAGAGCAATTCGACAACAAAAGGAGATCAAAGGGATACAAATTGGAAAAGATGAAGTCAAAATATCACTTTTTGCAGATGATATGATAGTATATATAAGTGACCCTAAAAATTCCACCAGAGAACTCCTAAGCCTGATAAACAGCTTCGGTGAAGTAGCTGGATATAAAATTAACTCAAACAAATCAATGGCCTTTCTCTACACAAAGAATAAACAGGCTGAGAAAGAAATTAGGGAAACAACACCCTTCTCAATAGTCACAAATAATATAAAATATCTTGGCGTGACTCTAACTAAGGAAGGGAAAGATCTGTATAATAAAAACTTCAAGTCTCTGAAGAAAGAAATTATAGAAGATCTCAGAAGATGGAAAGATCTCCCATGCTCATGGATTGGCAGGATCAACATTGTAAAAATGGCTATCTTGCCAAAAGCAATCTACAGATTCAGTGCAATCCCCATCAAAATTCCAAATCAATTCTTCAACGAATTAGAAAGTGCAATCTGCAAATTCATCTGGAATAACAAAAAACCTAGGATAGCAAAAACTCTTCTCAAGGATAAAAGAACCTCTGGTGGAATCACCATGCCGGACCTAAAGCTCTACTACAGAGCAATTGTGATAAAAACTGCATGGTACTGGTATAGTGACAGACAAATAGACCAATGGAATAGAATTGAAGACCCAGAAATGAACCCACACACCTACGGTCACTTGATCTTCGACAAGGGAGCTAAAAACATCCAGTGGAAGAAAGACAGCATTTTCAATAAATGGTGCTGGCATAACTGGTTGTTAACATGTAGAAGAATGCGAATCGATCCATTCCTATCTCCTTGTACTAAGGTCAAGTCTAAGTGGATCAAGGAACTTCACATAAAACCAGAGACACTGAAACTTATAGAGGAGAAAGTGGGGAAAAGCCTTGAAGATATGGGCACAGGGGAAAAATTCTTGAACCGAACAGTAATGGCTTGTGCTGTAAGATCGAGAATTGACAAGTGGGACCTCATGAAACTGCAAAGCTTCTGCAAGGCTAAAGACACCATCAATAAGACAAAAAAACCACCAACAGATTGGGAAAGGATCTTCACCTATCCTAAATCAGATAAGGGGCTAATATCCAATATATATAAAGAACTCAAGAAGGTGGACACCAGAAAGTCAAATAACCCCATTAAAAAATGGGGCTCAGAACTGAACAAAGAATTCTCACCTGAGGAATACTGAATGGCAGAGAAGCACCTGAAAAAATGTTCAACATCCTTAATCATCAGGGAAATGCAAATCAAAACAACCCTGAGATTCCACCTCACACCAGTCAGAATGGCTAAGATCAAAAATTCAGGTGACAGCAGATGCTGGCGAGGATGTGGAGAAAGAGGAACACTCCTCCATTGTTGGTGGGATTGCAAGCTTGTACAACCACTCTGGAAATCAGTCTGGCGGTTCCTCAGAAAATTGGACATAGTACTACCGGAGGATCCAGCAATACCTCTCCTGGGCATATATCCAGAAGATGTCCCAACCGGTAAAAAGGACACATGCTCCACTATGTTCATAGCAGCCCTATTTATAATAGCCAGAAGCTGGAAAGAACCCAGATATCCCTCAACAGAGGAATGGATACAGAAATTATGGTACATTTACACAATGGAGTACTACTCAGCTATTAAAAAGAATGAATTTATGAAATTCCTAGCCAAATGGATGGACCTGGAGGGCATCATCTTGAGTGAGGTAACACAATCACAAAAGAACTCACACAATATGTATTCACTGATAAGTGGATATTAGCCCAAAACTTAGGATACCCAAGATATAAGATACAATTTGCTAAACGCATGAAACTCAAGAAGAATGAAGACCAAAGTGTGGACACTGTGCCCCTTCTTAGAATTGGGAACAAAACACCCAGGGAAGGAGTTACAGAGACAAAGTTCGTAGCTGTGATGAAAGGATGGACCATTTAGAGACTGCCGTATCCAGGGATCCATCCCATAATCAGCTTCTAAATGCTGACACCATTGCATACACTAGCAAGATTTTGTTGAAAGGACCCAAATATAGCTGTCTCTTGTGAGATGATGCCGGGGCCTAGCAAACACAGGAGTGGATGTTCACAGTCAGCTATTGGATGTATCACAGGGCTCCCAATGGAGAAGCTAGAGAAAGTACCCAAGGAGCTAAAGGGATCTGCAACCCTATTGTTGGAACAACATGATGTACTAACCAGAACCCTGGAGCTCTTGTCTCTAGCTGCATATGTATCGAAAGATGGCCTAGTCGGCCATCATTGGAAAGAGAGGCCCATTGGACTTGCAAACTTTATATGCCCCAATATAGGGGAATGCCAGGGCCAAAAGAATGGGAATGGGTGGGTAGGGAAGTGGGGGGCGCTATGGGGGACTTTTGGGATAGCATTGGAAATGTAACTGAGGAAAATATGTAATAAAAATATTAAAAATTAAAAAAAAAGAATAGAGTGTGTAGTCGAACAGAAAGTAGAGATTGTGTTTTTAAAATCTAGCTTAAGCATTTGGGTAATTATTATTGGGTATCCAAAAATCCATCAACCAAGTGAAAAAATCTGAGGTTGCCTGTGTTTCTGGATGATTGTATTCAAGTTATCATATTCATGGGAAGCCCTAAACCTGTATGGTTTTTTTGATGCAGGAAGGTGGGTCCCTACAGGCAAAAAAGGGAAATTTAGGGCAACAGGGTTTGAGCCCAAGGACTGACAGAATGGCAAGTTGCCTAGGACTTGGAATAAGTACTGAATAAACCAGCAGCCCAGAAAAGCCACTGGGTCTCTGACACACACTCTACATAATGAATGAATGAATGAATGAATGAATGAATGAATAAGGAAATAAGACAATTTGCTTCAAATATGCAAAACTGGTTCAAAAATTGGAGATTATTCAGACAAGGCAACCCACTACACACACAGGCTAAAGAAGAACATCTATAAATTTGAGCAATCAATATATTAAAATGTTTAACCAAACTGAATACTAATTGTGACAAAACAATTTTTATAAAAACCTCAGAATAATAGGAAAAATGGGAACTTCTCCAACATACAAACAAGCTTCTACAGCGGACTCACAGCCAACCCTCCACCGAATAATGAGAGTCAGAACAGCTTTCCTCTGGGACCTGGAGTACCCAGGGATGCCTGTTCTTTACTGCTCTTACTTGACACAGTGTTGTAGGTTTTACCTGAGCAGAAGGGCCACAGTCAGAAATAAAAGACAAACATACAGGTTGAAGATGGAAAAATGAAACTGTTTCCATGTTCAGATGGCATTCTTGCTCGTCTAGAAAACTTTTTTAAAGTTTACTTGCAGTTTAACTTTGTATGAATGTGTGAGTGCCTGCATGTATGCATGTGCACCGTCTATGCTTGGCCTCATGGAGGCCAGCAGAGGGCATCACATCCCCTGGAACTGGAGTTAAAGGAGGTTGTGAGCTGGGACCCAGTGCAGGTCCAAGAACCTCAGAAAATCTTAGCGGGCAGAACACCCATAGAATTAACAACTACATTAAACAACTACTACTTATTTAGCTATTTAATTGAATTTCTATATGCCTTCACCTTTATGTTATTTCTAAACCATCGTAATATAAATAAAAACAGAAATCTTAAAAATAAAAATAGTTGATGGTTTATAACAAGGCAAATGTACCCAAGATATAAAGAACATTACTAGTCACCCTATATGACCTTCCCAAGCCCTATTTAAATAACAGTCTAAATAACCCTAACCCTATTGAAACCCTAACCTAACCTAATCCTAACCTTAAGCTAATTCTAAGCTAACCCTAACCCTAGTCTAACCATAACCTAACCTAACCCTAACCTAACCTAGCCTAACCTAACCCTGACCAAACAAAACATAACCTAACCTAACCCTAACCTAACCTAACCTAACCTAACCTAACCATAACCTAACCTAACCTAAACCTTTCCTGAGATACTGATATCCTGACTTGTAACTGTGCCACTGGGGTTTGTCCATAGCTTTCTCACAACATTCCTAGTTGAAGATTACAATCCCAGTTCTCCATATTTAAGAAAGGAAGTTTAGATGTCACTAAGTTAAAAAACAAACAAACAAACAAACAAACAACAACAACGAAACCAACCTCTAGTTCCAAATTAAAATGGAAAGAATCAGGATCTATTTATGAGGGTTGGTGAGATGGCTCACTGGGTAAAAGGGTTGCCACTCCAACCTGGTGACCTCTGTTTCATCCGTGAAATTTGTGTAAAATGCTGGATGCAGTGACACACATCAGAAACTACAGAACACCACGGTGAGACGGGAGTAAAAGCGGGAGAATGGCCAGAAAATTTTAGGCCAGCTACACACATGGAGAACACAGTGGAAGAGAAACCATGCCTCAAAATTGGGTGAGAACTGATTCCCAAAAGTTGTTCTGTGATAATCACATGTAGAAATGAGCGCATCAATAGTCACTCACGCCCATGCTCACTCACACACGTGCTCACTCTCACACCCGTGCTCATTCACACCTATGCTCACCTCACACTCATGCTCACCCACACCCATGCTCACTCACACCCCATGCTCATTCACACCCATGCTCATTCACACACACCATGCATGTACACAATAGTAATAAATATGCATTCAAACTAAACAGCAATGCCTGTCTGTCCCTCTAGTTCGTTGGCTGTCTATAAGTCTAAAGCAAACTAATATAATTCAACTGTCACTTATTAAAGAGGGAAGCGCATCTTGGAGCTACGAGTCCAGTTATGAGGTGGGAAATGAAGAGAAGCACGTTGCAATGTCAGACAGTGGAGGTGTTCTTAAACACTGCAAAGACTCAGAACCATCTTGGGGAATCGTTAGCAGACCTAAGAGAAGACAATATACGCTTTCACTGCTGCTAAGTTCAGTGTGCTGAAACCCACAGGAGCAGTCGCTCCAGTCTTCAGGCCACACTAAAGCTCTGTTGTTTACCCAGAGCCTCCTGGCTTTCTGCAATGAGAGTCTATGGGCTTGACAATCTGGAATGAGAGGCTATGGGGCTCCTCGGGAGGCCTCTGTGTTTGAGAGGGCTGGTCTAATGAATCCCATCCCCCATCAATACAAGTTGTATTGAGAGTTCTGTTTCTAGAGAAATCCAGAACAAGGGGTATTAACATTTTAACCTCTTCTTGTGAAACTGATAAAGAACTATCGTAATTAAACATCAGTGTTCCTTATGATCTCATAAGAGGGTCAGAAATCAGTACCTGCCAAGATCAAACACAGCCCAGAAACTTGCCCAAGGAATTGAACTTGATTTTAATCCAGTCTGGACTTCTGGGCTAGCTGCCGATTGCCAGAAAAGACAAAGGACAAGGAACATAGTGACTGAATTACAAAGGGTAATTAATGACCCTCAACCCTTGAGAAACTCTGCCAGTCAAGAGGTCCACTCTAAAGAAATGAGCACAATGAAAAACCCCACATTGGAAGGTGATTGCAAGGGCGGTGTCTACGGAGAGAACTGACTCCTGCTAAATCCAGGAATAGCACTTCTTCTATTTTCTTATAACACAAAGTACTGATGCCAAAAAATCCAATATAATGGAATTTGATCTCCCTTAGAAGCCACAAGCAGTTTTTTCTAAGTACTTAATATTTTCTTCTTTCTGCTAAAATCCTGTACCTTTACCAGAATGTTTATCACTGTTATCGTCAATATTTGCTATTTTTCTTTCCAATCTCTTTTGATATTCTTTTTACTTCAGTCATTTCCTATAATTTATTGTTTATTTTCTCTTCATTATGTTTCTAATTTTCTCTTCATTTCAAAATCCATTGTCTTAGTCAGGGTTTCTATTCCTGGACAAAACATCATGACCAAGAAGCAAGATGGGGAGGAAAGGGTTTATTCAACTTTCACTTCTACACTGCTGTTCATCACCAAGGAAAGTCAGAATTGGAACTCAAGCAGGTCAGGAAGCAGGAGCTGATGCAGATGCCATGGAGGGATGTTCTTTACTGGCTTGCTTCCCCTGGTTTACTCAGCCTGCTCTCTTATAGAACCAAGACTACCAGCCCAGAGATGGTCCCACCCACAAGGGCCTCTCTCCCTTGATCACTAATTGAGAAAATGCCCCACAGCTGGATCTCATGGAGGCATTTCCCCAACTGAAGCTCCTTTCTCTGTGATAACTCCAGCCTGTGTCAAGTTGACACATAAAACCAGCCAGTACACCCATTGTCCATTCATTTCTGCTATTCTTGTGAATTTTGCTACAGTTCTTGAGCCTTTCTGATTCTAATTAGGCTTCCTCTCATGGTGTGTGTGATACAATAATGCTTTAAAATGTGAAGTGATTATGGCTCCTGGCTTCTGAACTTTGTAAGAAAAGGAGGAAAGAGTGTGTGTCAAAAGTTAGATGCAAATAAAGTTGGCATTTAGAAATTTATAGTTTAAACGCAAATATTGAAAAATAAAAGAGCTGTCTAGAGGCTAGGCTTGTGATCCCAGCTATAAAGGAAGAAGGTTACAAGTTTAAAGCCAGCCTGGGCAAGTTGTGCAGCCCTGTCCTTTATTTTTTTAAGATGTATTTTGTTTTATGTATATGAGTGTTTTGCACACTGTATGTCTGTGTACCATGTGTATACCTGGTGCCCAAAGATAGAAGAAGAGGATGTCATATCTACTGTAACTAGATACCATTCGAGCTACCATGTGGGTGCTGGGAATCCAATTCAGGTCCTCTGGTAGAGCAGCTGGCTAGAGTTCCTAACCACTGCTCCACCTCTCTATCTGGTTTTAGGACTTCAGAACTGGTTTGTAGGGAAGAATGGAAAAACTTTGAAGTCACCTGAAGCTCTGACACCATTACGTAAATGGGGTGGGGTACAGGAAGATTATAAGAGCCAGAGGACCAAGGAGTTGGCTGTGAGACCATACCCTCAAGTAATGTTAGAAGCTACACCTATATGGTTTCCCAACACCTAACATGAGCTGAACAAGGTCTACAGTAGACGAGTTGACACGGTGGAGGAAAGCTCCATAAAGAACAATGGGCAACAGGAAATACTGAGAAAGGGAAGTGCACACCAGTTGGCCATCCAATACCAAATTGTCAGGCCCCAAAACATACATACCAGTAACATTATACACAGTGGGCAGGTTGTATGTGTGTGTGTGTGTGTGTGTGTGTGAGAGAGAGAGAGAGAGAGAGAGAGAGAGAGAGAGAGAGCAATTAATGAAAAAGGAGGCCATGAATTTGAAAAATACCAAGGTTGGGAAAGTTTGAAGAAGTAAAGAGAAGGAGGGAATGATGGGATTATAACCTCAAAATATAAAAGAAATAATTAAAAATAATACAAATGCACACACACACATTCTTTAAAAAAAACAAAAAAAGAGAAGTATTTGATCAAAGAGACTCTAGCACACCCTTCTAGGCAGGGTTACCTAGGTTCAGCCATAAAAGAGCCCAGAAGCCTCCATGACTGTGACCCAGATCAGCCATGCTGTCTCTCAGGCTGACAGGATAAGTTCCCACCATCCATGCAGAACTGGTTTTTGTAGATGTGAAAGAGGCAAGAATGAGGGCTTCAAAGAGGCTTGTACCAATGTCCCAGGAAGCCGCTGAGGCCAGGAAGTGCACAACAGGGTTGAATTCCCTGAGAGAATCCTAAGCAGGCTGTGTGTGATGCTGGAAAGGTGGATGGAGACCCTGGAATATGGAAGATACCAAGAACCTGGGAGGTTTTGCTGAGGAAAGTGGCAGGAACTGAGCCAGACCACAAGAGATCTCTTGTGCTTGGGAGAGAGAGAGAACAGAACTGGAAAGGTGGGTCCCAGCGGATGCCACCAAGAGCTGCAAATGCCCTATGTAGCTAAAGCATTTGCTGTTGGCTCTGCTAGGGTTGGGTCTTGCCTTGGTCCAGTCTTTCATTGTTCTCTTCCTGTCCCTTCCATATGGAATATTAATAACCAGTCTGTGCTATTGTACATTATAAGTAGGTAACTTCTTACAGGGGGTCACAGTTAAGTGATTACTTTGAGTGTGAGAACAGATTTGGACTCGGACTTCTCAACAGTGTTGGAATGGTTAAGATTTAGAAGATTCTTGAAGATGAACTAAATGCATTCTGCATCATGAGATGACCATGAGACTTTGAGGACCATGGGAGAAACGTTATTGTTTAAAAGTGATGTGTTTAGGTGTCAGGTTGACAAGGGTTTAATTGCCACGATTAATCTTCATTCTCAACTTGACTGGCCTTAGAACCAATGAAGAGCCACACCTCTGGGGGTGTCCAAAGCAATCCAGAGAGACTTAACGGAGGATAGAGGCTATGATGCTTATAGAGTGACAACACCTAGTGGTCTGGGGACACAGGCAAAACATAAGGAAGCCTGATGCGCTGGGATCCATCTCTCTCTGCTGCTGATCCTCCTAGACGTGAGCAAGTAAACGTGTTACTGTTGCCCCAGCTGAGAGTCATCAGCACCATGAGGGGCAGTGCCCTGCACTGTGAGCCAGAGTCAATCACCCCTCCTTAAAGTTGCTTCCTGCCAGGTGTTGGATCACAGCAATGAGAAAATTCAGCGAACCAGTGTTCTCTTTAACCATATAAAGAAGAGGTAGTATTAATATTATAAAATCTCCAAGTGCCCCATTGGGTCTTGTGAGGATTACATGATAGTATCTCTAATCTTCTGGACTTTTCTCAATACCCATTCTATCCGTGAGCAAAGACGATTTGACTTATTTGCCACTGACACCCCAGTCGTGTATTCATTCAACAAGTGTGCTGTTAGCTATAAAACTTTTTCTTTTGTAGTAGCTTTGGTATTAGGGAGATTTTTGTTAATAGTCTTCATTAGATTATTGAAATTCTCTTTTATGCCAGGCTAGCTAGAATTGTTACCAAGAGTGGGTACTGACTATTGATGTTGTAGCACTATACAGAGCTGTCTTCCAAGAGTGAACATTGAATTGCAGTGAATGTCTTTTCTTTATTTACTTGAGGTGATCCTATTATTCTGATTTTTACTCTTTCAATGTAAATCATGATTTAAAAAAGAAACATTAAGCCTGTGTTGTTTGCTCCAAGGTGGTTTCCGTTTCTTCATGTTGCATTATTATTTCTATGCACTGCAGGGCTAAGTTTGCTATTATTTTTGCTAAGATTTCCCTGTGTTTTTGAGAAATTCTAATCTATAATTGCTTCTCGTGTAATGTAAGGCACACACTGCTATAAATAAAGTACATTTTTAATGGCTTGGCGGAAAGGTTTGGTAAATGGGATTAATTGCCATCCAATGAGCTTTATTGGAGGGAGATTAAAACATGATGTTCCTGACAGCCATGATGTGGCCCTGAAGAAAGAGGCAGAACTTTTCCCTGCACATAAGAGCTTCCGTAGGAGAGACAGCAGTTGGGACATCATATGTCAGAGTGCTAAAGGGAGATGTCCTTGGATTCTAGAAAATAAAGAAGGTTTTGTTCTTCTGGTTTTCTGGACCAGAAACAGGATTAAAAGGTCATTGATCTCATGTGACCTCATCTCCACGCCAGGGGGTAGGAAGTCAGTAGGTAAGTGTGAAGTCACAACACATGGCTGTATTGAGCCTGGGTGTGGGGAATAGCTAGGCTTAAAGCTGTAAGGGAAGGGAGTCTAGAGGGCTACAGCACACTTTTCTCATCAGGAGAGCTGCAGCCCTGGGCATGGCCTGAACTCTGGGAGCTAGAGCACCTGCAACCTGGTATGCTTTGGTTTGAGAAAATGCGAGACATGTCTGTTCTCCCCCTACCTCTCTGCCCACGTTCATCAGACCTGCTGAGCCTAAACCTAAGGTAAGCCTAAGGTAAGCTTCCCTTCCCCCACCCATCTTCTCTGCTCACTGGGTCCTCTAGAGCAAGCCTACCTACCCAGAGCAGTCTGCTATTCCAGGGGCCTCTATTCTCCCCACACCTCTCTGCCCACCTTCATTGGATCTGTGGCTCCTGAACCATACAGACCTGCAAATTGGGAACGATACTGCCCAAGGATGCCCATCACAGGCCTGCCACACCAGGTGCATACCAATACCTACTACAACAGGAACATCTAAGGAGCAAAGTCACCCAGATGGCTAAAGGTCCTGGAAAGAACACAATCAACAAAAGCCAGGGAACGTGCCACCTTCAGAGCACAGCTAAGCTACCCTACTACAGCAAGCCCTGGATATCCTAACACAGCCGAAGCACAAGAAAATGACCTTAAATCCAATCTTATGAAGATGATAGCGGCCTTTAAGGAGGAGAGGAATAAATGTGAACTGATACATCTCTTCCTCCATGTAATGTTTCACAACATTGGTTCTAAAGATGCTCAGATACACACCACAGGAAATGCACACTGGATTGTGACCCAGTGTGCATGGGTGTCTGGGTCTGCGTGTGTGCACAGTAAGAGTTTATGAAAGCATTGTCACCTTTTCATAGAAAAGAAGCATTATTTCCTAGTCAGAGCTATTCTTTTCAGTGATGGCAGCAAAGCATTAAATTGAATTCTTCACCCAGTGTTGGGAGTAGCTTGAAAACCACAGCTTGCATGTCACGGGCACGATACAGGCACTTACAGTTGTTGTTTGTGGTTGTTGTTGTTGTTAATCTATAATCTTGAACAATGCCAGGCATGTGGCATCTGATACTATGAATGAGGAAATTTGATGACTGGTGCCTTTAGCTTCACGCGTTCAAATAGAGGGCTCTGCGTAGTGTGGCCTTGAAAGGCACCCTTAACCTTGGTTCGTAAGGAATGAGGGCATTGCCTAGGCCCATTTTGCTTCTTAAAATTAATAGTACAATAAATCTGCCAGCCCCCAGGAGGAAGAGAAGCTGGGTGTAATTGTAATTGCCACTGCCTGCATGCATGCCCACTCATTCATGTGTGTGTGGCATCTCTCATTCCAAGGAAATCACTTGGGTGGCACAGCGGCTGAACTTTACCTTGGGTTTGCACCCTTCTTTTCACTAGAAAAGGAAAGGCTTATACACAATGCAGAACTGAAATAATGGCTTTGAGATTATCAATCAAAGCAGTGTAAGAGTGGGGGGGGGGGGTAACCAGCCAACCTCGCCTGTCACAGGATTTCCAAAATGAGGGCAAGTTATTACAATCTGTATAATTTGAAATAGTCTATTTTAATAAATTGGATTATAGAGTCAAAACCATCTGACAACTTTGGAAAGCATTTTGAGCATCTAGTAATGCGATCTGAAGAAGAGTTTGGGTAAATAAAATGTTTCCGTTCAAATGGGAAATCTGAATGAGATGCCACTACTCCGTTGTGGGTTTCAGAGTCTCTCAAGCAGGCAGGAGCATGCACCCAGGTTCTTAATGGCAGTCGTTTCTAAGATACTCTGTGCTGTTGCCAGAGAATCAGGGAAATCTTTAGACTGGAAACCAAGAGGGCTCAGGCCAAAACTCATAATGTGGCCCTGCCACAAATAATGTAGGAACTTGGGGATCTATGACTGTTTTCACTGAGAATAAAGTGTTTCCTGACAATTATGATATGATCTCTCTGCTTTGACCTCATATTGGCTATACTTAAATTAGTATAGCATTATATGGTTGGAGATATCTGATACTGGGAGCGTCCAGAAACTCAGAGCCTTGACTGAATCAACATTCTCAAACATGGTTCTCATTGGACTTAGGTTTGTTGTTTGTTTGCTCTTAGTCTTAGAGTGCTACATCTGCTTTATACACGTAAGGTGGTTTCCTCATGGTTCTGCACAAATAGCATGTCCTTGGATAGAAAGGAAAACAGAGCCTGCGTGTGGTGAGCTTCCAGCTCTCCCCTCCATTCTGGGAACAGCTCTGAGATAGTGTTCAGCCATACGACTGCAGGGGCTTTCTATTTACAGTCTGTGCATGCTTCATTATTAATAGGCCTATCTGTGAGGGTTATATTTTTTCAAGCCATATGAACTCAATATTAGAAAAGAAATGGAACCAATTTTTCAAAGTGTCAACCCAGAAATAGTTTACTATAAGAAATGAACCCACTGTTGCATTTGAGCACACACTGTGTACTGTATGTGTGTGTGTGTGTGTGTGTGTGTGTGTGTGTGTGTGTGTGTCAGAGAGAGAGACAGAGACAGAGAGAGATTTATCTCTTTTTTCTTCTTTGTTTGGAACAGAGCTTTTCTATGTAGTGAAGGCTAGCCTGGAGTTCACAATCTTCTTGCCAGATTAAAGGTGTGTAATACTACACCTTGCTCTGGTAATATTTCTATTTTTACTCTTCTTACAAGTTAAGGAACAGAAACATCAGGTTCTATCCTTCCATGATTGGAAACAAAATGGTAATTATATTTTCAACCCAACTAGAGAGGTATTAACTCCTTAACTATGCTACATATACAGAATCTGTGTGTTCATTTCTTGTTGTTTATTTCTTTGGTTTTCTCCTTAGATGAACTTTTTAAAATTGTCCTTGTGTAATAAGCTCCTCTTCTTGCCTAAAATAAATGTATACATTTCACAGTGGCTTCGGTTTGACATTTGGCTTCTGCAGAAGTGCAGACAATGTAAAGTCAGATGGGAACACAACCATATTCAAAATAGCAAGTGTGTGTGTGTGTGTGTGTGTGTGTGTGTGTAAGACACAGAATCAGCGAGAGGGTTATCAGAATTGGTTTAAGCGACTGTGGAGGCTAAGAAGTCCTGCCACTTGCTGAGGAAATACCAAAAATGGTGGCAAGGCTTATCACAGATCCAAAGGAAAAAGAACCATAAGGTCCTAATGTCCAATGAGAAGGGAAGACAGATGCCTCATAGTTCAAGAACAAAGAGAACTCACCTTCCTCCACACTCCCACCCCATCCAAGCCCTCAACATATCTGATGGATTTCTCAGCTCTGGTGAGTGTTCTCTCTCTCTCTCTCTCCTCTCTCTCTCTCGTTGGTTCAAAAGCTGACCTCTTCCAGAAACACTACTACAGAAACACACAGGACTGACAGTTTATGAGTTGTCTTGGGTTCCCCCTCAGTTCAGACAACTCAACTAATAAATTTAATGATCAAAATGAAATATTTAAATCATTATACCTACACCTATATTAGCACTCTTATTGAGCTATTAGTTCATATACCACAAAACACACCCGCTCAAAGTGGGAAATATAATGTGTTCACAATCTTGTGAATGACCATCACAGAATGTTTCCATTGTCCTCAAACAATCTCTGTGCCTTCTGCTGTTAGCAGACCAGTTCGGGCTGTTCACTGCTCAAAAGGCACTGCTCTGGAGAGGAGAATAGATAGGGAGTAAGGAAAACAGGCTTATTTAGGGTCATTGAGGAAGGAGAGGCATTTCCTCAAAGCTCTCACTTTGTTAATTCAGGGCCATGAAAGGCTTTTATGTGGAGACAAAGAGAGCTGTCCTAGTTGGCTTTCTGTTGCTGTAATAAACACCATAACCAAAGGCAATGCAAGGAGGAAAAAGTTGGGGCTGGAGAGATGGCTCAGTGGTTAAGATCACTGACTGCTATTCTAGAGGTACTGAGTTCAATTCTCAGCAACCACATGGTGGCTTACAACCATGTATAATGGAATCTGATGTCCTCTTCTGGTGTGTCTGAAGATAGTTACACTGTACTCATATAAATAAAGTAAATAAATCTTTTTTTAAAAAAAAAGGAAGAAAAAGTTTATTTCATCTTATACTTCCAGGTCACAGTACATCAGTGGGAAGACAGGACAGAAGAAATCAGTGAGGAAGGCTGCTTACTGACTCCCTGCCAAGCATCTGACACAGCCAGCTTTCTCATATAGCCCAGGGCCGCCTTCCTAGGAATGGTGCCACCCTTGGTGGGTTGCAAACTCCTACATCAATTAGCACTCAAAAAAAAAAAAATCCCACAAAAATGTTCACAGGCCAGTCTGATGGAGACAATTTCTCAACTGAGACTCACTCAGATAAAAGAAGTCTATGGAGAAAATAGGCAGGAGGCCCACCTGCTCGAGTTATGCTTGCCTCTGGGGCCAGAGCCATCTTTGTTACTCAGGGGTTGTTTTCCGGTTCTCTTCACTTTGGACAAATGACCACTGTCTCTTGTGCCCCCACATCAGTAGCTTTTAGATAGATAAATTCATTATTTTTCTTTATTATTTTCTTTTTTTAAATTTTGTAATTATATTTATTCACATTTAACCCAATTTAGTGGTGAGTTCTTTAGCCTTTGCCTTTTCTAGCTTGGCAATGCGAGCCACAGACTTAGGACCCAGGACATTGCCTCCCCAGTGGCAACGGATCTTGTCATATCTGTCATTATAATTGGTCCTAATAGCTTCCACCGGCTTAGCCAAAGCATCCTTGTCTTCCAAGTTAACCTGTGTGAAGGCAACAGTGGCACATGCCTTCTTGTGGACCTGGCACCCCAGCCTGGCCTTTCCCTTAATGATGCAGTAGGGCACCCCCATCTTTCAACACAGGGCAGGCAGGAAAATCACCAGCTCAATCGGGTCTACCACATGGGCAATCACCACCAGCTGAGTCTTCTTGTTCTCCACCAAGGTGGTGACTGTATTGACTCCTGCTCGGAGGACAGGCAGGACGTCGCCTTTGCCTGCAGCTTTCTTCTCAGCATGGGCCAGTAGACTTTGCTTCTTCTCTTGCTTTGTCTCTGGCCTGTACTTGTGGGCAAGCTTAAGCAGCTGAGTAGCTGTCTGCCTGTTCAGCGCCTGGGTGAACTGGTTACTGGCAGGAGGGATTTTGAGCCGCTTATAGGAGATGGCTTTTTGCCACTGCAGCCTGATGTAGCAGGGCTATTTGACAAAGCATGTTAGATCTCTTTTAGACTGGATGTCCTGCCCAATGCCGAAGTTCTTGGTCCTTTTCTCAAACAAAGGATTGACCACCTTTTTGGATTTCTGTTTCTTGACGACAGTGGGGGCTGGGGCCACCTTCTTTTCTTTGACCTTCTTTTCTTTGGGCATCTTGCTCGTCTGGTGGAGAGCCATTATTTTTCTTTTAATCAGATAACAAGAATAGCAAGTTCTTGGCCCATACTTTGATAGTATTCGAAGTTCACTAGGTGTTCCCGTTTCTGACAAACGAATGATCGATTACTGTGAGAACCTGCAGGGCCTATGTTTTATGTACTTTCCCCTTTACTGCCTCAAGTAAAGAACTCAGTCACTTAACAGGATTTTGTTCATCGTGATTTTAGATTTTCTCTGAGCAAAGGGGGAAAAAAAGTACAATTTCCTAAGGATACATTTTTGAAATAAAGTTCATCTTAAGCAGGTGATATAAACGAAATAATCTAGTCTTGATTGCTGTGTCATTAGCAGCTCTTTGCAGTTTCTGACCCTTCCGAAGCTTTTACATCTTGTCTCTGTAGATTTTCTTCCTCTAGACATTTTATGCAGACACATAAAATATGCGGTGCTTTGTCCTTTGTGGTTGTTTTTTTCCAGTTAGTACAGTATTTAGGGTTCACATGTGCTATAGGTTCATATACGTTATACATGTATAAGTGCCTCATCCCATGTAGATGCCAAAAGTTATTCCACTCTATGGATATGCTTCTTTTGAAATGCATTCATTGTTCAGTGCAGTGGACATTTGGATTGTTTCCTTGAGTACTGTGGGTAACTATGTGAGCACTCACCCATTTTCGCACAGACATATTTTTTTCTTCACTTGAGTATTTTGAGTATATACTGAGGATTTGTTTACTTGGTTATGGATAACTCTAATTTTAACACTGTGGAAACAGAATAAGTTTTATGAAGCAATCACCATTGTGCACTCTCACCAGTAATACATAAAAGCTCTTTTGTTTCTAGTGTCAATTTGCTAATAGTTTCTTCCGGTGATTTTTATAGTCAGTGGCTGTGAAATGAGAGCTCATTAAGATTTTGATGATTTTTATTTCCCTGCTATTAATGACGCTGAGCATCCTCTCGTGATTATTGGGTATTTATGCAGCTGAACAAATGTCTGCAGAACTTTTGCTCACATTTAAACAAGGCTATTTGCATTTTTATTATTAAATTTAAGAAATCTGTAGATAATTTAGGTATTAGTCTGTCATGGTTTGGATCTCAAATGTCCCCCAAAGGCCATGTGATAAGGACTTGGTGGTCAGTCCGAGGAGCTGTTGGAGGGGCCAACAGCCAGTAGGAGGCAGATGTGCAGCTGGAGCAAGCAGGGACCATGGCCTTGGGGATCTGCCTTAATCTGGTCCTTGACGCCAACTCCCCCTCCCTCTATTACTCTTTCCCTTGCTCTTTCTCTTTTTTATCCTCTCTCTCTCTCTCTCTCTCTCTCTCTCTCCTCACCCATAAGCTAAGATTTTTCACACTTTCTTTGCCATGTTTTTTTTTAACTGACCACAGGCCCAGAAACAACAAATGACCATGGTCTGGCCCTGTGACCTCAAACTGACCCCCGATCATGGACTGACACCTCTGACTGTGGACTGACCTCCTGACTGTGGACTAACAGCTCTGATCATAGGCTGAACCCTGCCTGTGGACAGACCCCCGACTTTATACTGGCCCCCTGACTGTGGACTGACCCCTTGACTGTGTACTGACCCCTCTGACCATGGACTGACCCCTCTGATTTTCACTGACCCCTCTGACTGTGAACTGACCCCTCTGACTATGGACTGACCCCTGACTGTGGACTGACTGTGTGACCATGGACTGAACCCCTGACCATGGACTGACTTCTCTGACCATAAACTGACTCTTGTGACTGTAGACTGACCTCCTGACCATGGACTGACCTCCTGACCATGGACTGACCTCTTTGACTGTGGACTGACTCCTCTAACCATGGACTGACCCCACTGACACCTCTGACTATGGACTGATCCCTCTGAATGTGGGCTGACTCCTCTGAAGTCATTCTTCTTTTATGTGTAGTTTCCCCTGTATTTCATTATAGCTACAGAAAGATATTACATATTTCTTTATCATGTGTCTCTCTGTATTAGATAGGTAGGTAGGTAAGTATACAGACAGATAGATGATAAATAAATAGGTAGATGATAGATAGATAGATAGATAGATAGATAGATAGATAGATAGACAGGCAGATAGATGATAGGTAAATCGATGGTAGATAAATAGGAAGATGATAGATAGACAGATTTGAATTTTTTCTCTTTGGTTTGTCTCTTGACCTTTTGCTATCACGTGGATATGTGCACCCCAGATTTCACATGTTAGAACCTTAAGCTCCAGAGTCACATATTAATAAGATTTGGAGTTAGATCCATAAGGAAGTGATTGATAGTCCTTATGAATAGATCAATGATAACCTTGGATCCATTGTGGAAGGATGGGCTCTTGAGAGTTTTTTTTTTTTTTCTTTCTGAGACAGGGTTTCTCTACATATCTCTGGCTGTCCTGAAACTCACTTTGTGAATCTGGCTGGCTTCGAACTCAGAAATCTGCCTGCCCCCTGCCTAGAGTTTTATTTTGTTGTAAGAGTAAGCTCCCATCCTCTTTACCATGACTGTGAGGCTCTTTGCTGTGTTGTGGCACAGAAGGAAGGTCCTTGCCTGATGCAAATTAGGCAGATGTGGGCACCATGCTTTTAGTATTTCCTTAGGACTGTGATGTAAATAAGTGGCTGTTCTTTATGAATAATGTGCAGTCAGAGCATCAAAGCGAGATCAAGATTTGTCTTCTGGGGGGAGGGGGATAATACTGTAAACTTTGAATGAAATCTGTGCTCTCTTTTGCGGCTTGTGCTTTCAATGCCAATCCTAAAAAACAACTGTCATATCTTAACTAAAATTCCACTATTTCAAATGACTATGCAGTCCAGGGAGGCCTTGAACTTATGACTCCAGCCTCGGTCTCCTAAGTTGCTGGGACTATAGGCCTGCACAGTCATTCACTAGCATGCCATTTTGTCATTGTTTTCCTGGGTGCTTGTGAGGACTGGTGGGTAAGAAGAAGAAATAGAGTCATTCAGGTGAAAGACAGAAGTGAAATCTATTTGCAGAAGCATAACAATTCATGTGGGAAGTGCCAAGATCTTAAAAAAATGTTTAGAAGTAAGAAATAAATTAAGGCATATTCTAGGAGCTGAACACAAATTTAGTGTGCTCTGGGGTTGGCCTACTGTGTGTGTGTGTGTGGGTGTGTGTGTGAGAGAGAGACAGAGAGACAGAGAGACAGAGAGACAGAGAGAGACAGAGACATAGAGAGAGATAAGAGAGACAGAGATAGAGACAGACAGCTAGGGACAGAGAGAGATGAGAGATGATAGGGAGAGAGAGAGAGAGAGAGCCACAGTACTCAGTATCAGGTCTCCTGGAGTTGGAGCTCAAGGCACCTGACATGGGTGCTGGGAACAAACTGGTCTTCTGCAAGAACACATACTCAACCTCTGAGCCATCTCTCCAGCACCTAGTCCTGCTTTTGGTTAAATTAGGCTATTAAGTTAGGGCAGGTGTTCTATTAAGGGCATAAGTTTTGATACTGATGTTACCCCTGGCTGAAGAAACAGTAACAAAGAACAGACATGATTGCTTTCCTGTCTCAGCTAAGATAGCAATGCTCCTTCTTCCAAAAGACAACTTAAGAACAGCAGCTGTGTCTGCTCTCTAACATGTGATATGCATCAGAAGGAGAGAACTGCCAGTCATATGATCTATTCTTCAGTGTGAATCACATGAATGGCCAGGGTCACTTAGGAGCCAGAACATCATCCAGGCACTCCAGACCTACTGTGTGGCCATCTAACTTCCACAAACATCTATTCTTATGCTCCAGGTATCCTGAGGCCAGCACACACTCCCCACTGGGATGCATTCCATGCAGTCAGCCCAAGAACAATGAAACAAATAAGGAGAAGTCTTGAAAGCCAGAAACTAAGATCTTTAAAAGAAACACTCTCTTCCTACGGATTGATTTATCCTGGAAACTTGTTACAGTAACAAAAAGCTGACTATTGTCTGTGGAAGTTGCAGCTGAGTCTCGTTGGCATTGCTGGGGCAGGAGAAAGAGGGAAGGGGGAGTAACAATGGCAATCTCAACACTCATACCTAGAGAACCTCTCCACTGTACATGTTTAACCCGAAGTGAAGGAAGGAGAGATGATAGGATCTTAATGTCACAGATCTCTTGGAGGGGCTGGCAGGACCCTACTCACATAGAATCATGGCTTTCCACTCTGCACACATCCTCCTGGTCATCTTTGTTTCTCTAGATGCATCTGTTCATTCATCTCACTCTGAGGAAGGACCATGGTTTGGTTTGAAAGCATGGGAGTGCATATTGGTTGGTAAGAAATTTGTGTGTCCTCTAGTACCAACCCAGGTACCTCCAACTTTGAATTTGAAAACATGATTAAAGAGTCCAGTATAAACCTTTTATATTTATTTTTTATAATGAAGAATTTGAGTTTCTTTTTTTGAATTTCAGTGTCTTTTGGTTTCCAAACATTAATCTAAAGACCCACTTACACTCTTAAAAATGTTTAAGGCCACCCTAAAGCTCCTGACAATCTCAGTTATGGCCACATATGCTTGAGAGTATTAGAAGTCAAAGATGCAAGGCTTTTAATC
This sequence comes from Mus caroli, assembly GCF_978045245.1. Classification (NCBI taxonomy): domain Eukaryota; kingdom Metazoa; phylum Chordata; class Mammalia; order Rodentia; family Muridae; genus Mus; species Mus caroli. The sequence continues at coordinate 35,796,676 of NW_028227256.1, read as the reverse complement.
CATTTTAAATGAATATACCCACTATGCTCATTATATAAAAATTCATTTGAAAAAATAGCTATATTTTCACTGTATACAATTTTACAAATCTCTTTAGTAGTTAACCTAAGAGAGAACAGATGGGTTTGTACAAGTCTTTCTGTATGTTGTCTGTTGCAACGCACTATTTTAGGCCAGGAATATGAAGAAAGTTCATCACATAGATAAGTGGAACAAAAGAAGAAATATTTCATTATTTTTAGGGAATTTGGCCTGAGTTTTCCTTAAAATCCACACTTAGCAGGGTTAGTTCCTTAACCATTACTCCAACATGGAACCCAAATGCTTATCAATGAGTATATTTGTTTTCTGTGACATTAAATCATTGATGGAGTAATCACTTATAAACTTATAAACCTAACACAACTAATTATCTGATTCCTGAGACACTAACAGGCATCCTCTAATTCAATGTGATCTTGAACTACCACACGGGGCTAAGGATTCAGTTGCTTGGGTTAAGCGTTTGGTCTCACAAGACTGCCTTTTCTTTGATGTCAAAAACACACTTCCTCTAGTGAGGTCACATCTCCCCAAGTTTCCACTACCTCTCAAAATAGCACCACCAGTTTGTCGACCCACAACTTGAGCCTATCCTGGTCACTTCCTATTCAAGCCATAATACCACAGCCCCACGTTTGGCAGCTTGCTAAGGCATCTCCTAGAACTTAGGGAAATGATTTACTCAATATAAGGTTTCATTGTAAGTCAGCAACAGCCAGTAGAGGTGGATCACGGGGCAAGCTTGTGTGTGTGTGTGTGTGTGTGTGTGTGTGTGTGTGTGTGTGTGTGATGTGCTGGGTTGTAGGGACAGGACATTGAGCTTCCAGAACTTCCACGAGTTCTCCAGGCAACTCACTTTTCAGCCCTTAGATTTGCTCTTCTGCCTCTAGACTCGACTCAGGAACCCAGAGGTTTTCATGGTGGTTCCATAACAGAGGCTCCATCTGTTCACTCAATCTCCCAGCCCTCTCAACCTTCTCACATGATAATGCTCACAGTCCCTGCCTCCTAGTCAGGCAGTCTTTCTGGAAAACAGCTCCTCTTGAGCCCAGCTACAGTTGTTTAACTAGAACAAAAGGCACTCCCACTTCCCAGGAGGCCTTAAAGGAGGTAGGATCTCTCCTTCAGAAAGCAAAGGCCAAGCATGCCTTCCTTACATGATACCATTGTTCTATCTATCTGTCTGTCTGTCTATCTATCTAGTTATAATACTACCAGTCTCAACAGAAAAAAAAAAATGGAATCTTACTAAATTCACAGTGGTGGATGAAAATATTCCAGAATATTTTGTGTTTAAATATTGTGTTTAAATAAATTTTATCACTGGCAAGGAATATCACTCATTTTCTTTGAAATGACAAACCCATCTCGTTCATTTAGGAAACGAAGTGCCCGTCTACCGCTCAGATTCAGTAGTCATAATTTAGGAATTACTTGGCAAATGTGATGGCTCTAAGATGGCTTTGAGGTGATCACATGATGTCCTAGGCCCAAGAGCCAGCTCCAGAAGAGGTGTTTACACAGACATGCATGGCCTCCAGACAACCTCCACCCTTTGCCTTGGGGTAGGATTCCTGCGCACTTCTCATCTGTACCGCTAGTTTTTGTCAGAGTGACAAAAATCTGGGAAAAGGGTCTCTGTGAAGAATTACTAAGCTCTGTTGGCTTGTGGGTAGGTCTATAGAGGATTGTCTTGATCATGTTAATTGGGGCGCATGCTGGGGTAGGTTTTTGGGGGAGAGAGACTTGCCCATTGGAATGTACACAGTTCTCTGGGTTTGGGTCCAGAACTCTATAAGCATAAAAAAGGCGATGAGTCCAAGGAAGCACCCCTGACTTCATCCTCTCTCTGCTTCCAGACCACTGAGGCTGAGGGGGATGACCAGCTGACCTCGTGTTTCTCCTGCTGTGATGCATTCCGTCTCTCTGGAACGATAAGTCAACACAAAGCCGTTTTCCTTGTCTTAGTTATGTTTCTATTGCCATGATAAAACATAATGACCAGACAACTTGTAATATATAAAGCATTTAATTAGGAAACCACAGTGCCATAGAATTAGAGTCCATGACCATCACGTCTGGGGGCATGGCAACAGGTAGGCAGGCATGGCGCTGGAGCAGTAGCTGAGAGCTAATGTCTGATCCACAAATACACAGAGAGAGAAATAACTGAGAATGATGTGGGCTTTGAAACCTCAGTGACACACCTCCTCCAAGAAAGCCACACCTCCCAATCCTTCCCGAATATTTCTACCCATCGAAACTACTACACTCTTTTAATTTGTTGTTTTGTTTTGTTGGGTTTTTTTTTTGTTGTTGTTGTTGTTGTTTTTGGTAAAATACACTTATTTTCCATACACTGCTGAGGGTTGAACTAGACTTAATTTTATAAAAACACAGTTCAAGGTACAGACTCTCACATATAAATCAAGCAGGAGATAAAATGGCTCCACAAAAGAGAGTCTCAGCAGCTTGGGTCAGGCTCAGAACTGGAGATGTGCTCTGAGTAGATTTCTTGCCGGTACTTCCTAGGAGCCATGGATTTCCCCAGCACTTAGCAGAACATGTTCAAGGGGCTGTCGAGGTTGTGTTCTCTTAGTGTTCTCTGCTTAGGGAGAAAGATGGTCCTGGTAACAGACAGGTCAGACCACTTGTTTGGGGATGGCCAGGCAGATGTTGGAGTGGTTACAGGAGTGAGGAACTTCACTGTGGATGTGTGGTGAGGGTAGCCATTGGGGAACTCCAGAGATCTTCCTTCACTGAATCAGCTTCATGGATGGTTAGTTCCTGTTCATTTGAAAACAATTGTCTGAATGGCTCCTGCTGTAGCCTGTTGTTCACAGGAATTGGGAAGCGCCACAGTTGGACTTTGCAGATGTGGGCAGCAGCTGGGTCACCTTTCAGGAGTCCATTCTGCTGGTGCTAGCAGGAGGCCCTAAGTTGCCTTTTTATTATTATTATTATTTTGTCACAGCAAAAGTAATGGCTCTAAAACACCACAGACCACAGGACCTATCATGCTTCCTAGAGGACAGCCTCTCTCCTGTGAGAATATGGTGTGAAGTGGAGAACTGTCTGCTGCTCTTGTTTTTAGAAGAAACTGTTAGCTAAACTATGGGACTCTTAACCCACAACAAGACAGTATGGAGATACAACTGCAGCAGGAACTGCAAGGCTGAGTGGACCATGGAACTGAGTCATCTTATACCCAGCGGTGTCAGACAGAGGCTGTCTTTGAGAACGTCCTGACTCAAGTCAAACATGAGCTCAGGTCTCACTGGGATCTTTGAATGAGACAGAGCCTGCTTCTTGGTTCAGGCAGGCTTACCTCAAAGAATTAAGGCCCTAGAGACTCAACAGCCACCCATGCCACTCAGAGCCAGTGGATCCCAGGTTCCTTGTTTTAACATTGCAAAGAATGACCAGCAAGGAGAGTAGAGAAAAGCTAGCAGAACTTTATTGAGGCAGAGATGCAGAGAACTCACAAGGAATTTGCCAATGTGGCCTTGGCTGGATCCCCTTTTATACTCAGAAATTAAGCCTGATTGGGCAGAGCTGAGAGGCTCCTGTCTGTCTGAAGTGAATGGATGTGGAAGAGACTGGCTCAGGGTAGGGGGAAGGTAAGAGAGAAGTCAAGGCTCAGGAAAAGCCTGATGGTAGGAGGCCAGCTGAGGAAGACCCACCAGAAGTTCTGGGGGAACAGAGGAGGGGTGGCAAGATGAGGGAGGGACTGAGGAGCCAGGAGGTGAGGTGGGCAAGGGCTGGCCAGCCATTGTCAGGACAAAAGTCAGTCATAATCTTCATAAATTGGGCCTTTTAAAAGTCACAGCTTCTGAGTGAAATGTACAGAAAATGGACTTCTGAATCACACAGAAGCTGTCTTCTCGGAGCCTGGCCCAGTACTCGTGGGCAGGAGAACAGCCTTGGAGATAATTTCACAGGTTATGGGGTCAATCTCCCATTCACTGTCTGTGTTGTGTTCCTGGGGAGGCTTCCTGTCTGCAGATGACTCCTTCTGAGATAAGTTCACTGAGAAACCAACCCTGCCTGCCAGTTTGTAAACGTTTTTCTCCAGACATTTCTTACCCAGTTCTCTCTCTCTCTCTCTCTCTCTCTCTCTCTCTCTCTCTCTCTCTCTCTCTGTGTGTGTGGGGGGGGGAAGGAAGGGAGGAAGAGAGAGAGAGAGAGAGAGAGAGAGAGAGAGAGAGAGAGAGAGAGAGAGATTCTCTGAGTGGACCTGGTGGAAGTTGCTCTGTAGACCAGGCTGGACTAGAACTCAAGAATTTGCCTACCTCTGCCTCCCTATACTGGGATTAAAGTGAGCCACCATGCCCAGGTAACCAATCAGGGTTGTTAAGAAACTATGAATGGGGCTGGAGAGATGGCACAGCAGTTAAGGGGTGGTACCACCTTTGCAGAGGACCTGAGTTCAGTTCCTAGCACCCACACTGGGTAACTCACAATTCCCTCTTAAGTCCTGCTGGAAGGAATCCCACACTTTTCCTGACTCTGTGGGCCCTATATTCAAGTACACACACCCACACCCACACCCACACAGAGATGCAAACATAAAAATAATAAAAGTAATTTTTTAAAAAAAAATCTATGGATAGAGGAAGGTATGGTACCTAGCATTTACCATGCCCTGCATCCCTGAGGCTGAGACAGGAGGATTGCCTCATGCTGGAGGCCAACCTGAGCTTCAGAGTGAGTTCCAGGCAAGCCTGCACTCCATTGAGGCATGGTCTTTTAAAAAGAAAACAACAACAACAAAAAAAAAAAAAACCCAGAATAGAAACAAATACAAATAACTAAGGAAGAATAAAGATTTGTACTATACCAAAGCTCAAGCGATCTGACCTTTCCCCAGGTTAAAAAAAAATTTTTTTTTTTAAAGAATGATTGTTGATCTACTTATGTGTTTTATTATCGTTGACATTGTTGCATTTTCCTAAGTTTTGGATTTCGTTTGCTTTCTCCAAGGTGTTTTCTGCGCGGTGCGGCTGGGTTGCTGCATCTGTACAATTTCTCCACGAGCCAATGGGGACCAGGAGGCCTGGGATGGTGGGTGCGCGGTGCGTCCTCCTGGCTTCCTGCAACGTGGACGCGCGCGCGCGTGCACAGCGGTGGCGGCGACGACGCGCAGGACCAGGCCCACACTCCCGGGCGGCAGTGGGCGGCGGTCTTGCACCCCAAGCTCGCACGCACCCGGCTTCCTCCTTCCGGCGTGGCTGCACCCCTGCACCCTGCAGGAGGGCAGGCGGGTAGCGGCACGGAGGTCTGGGCAGAGCCCGCCTCCGTGGCTCCGGGGACGCCCACAGGCCCCGCGAGGCCCGAGCAGAGCGCCAGCGGCTGGGAGGAGCGCGAGCGCCGATGCACGGAGGGTGAGCTGGGAACTCGGGGGTAGCGGGTCTCAATGAAGTGCTGTCCCTCACCCCTGTGCCGGGTAGACTGAAGGGTGGTGGACTCGGTTTTCCTCAGCGAGCTACCTCGGTGTGTGCTGTGGCGACTTAAAGACGTCCCTGGATGGAGAGATTCCTGGGAAGAGCCTTCATCACTTAATTATGCAACGAGGCGGCGTCCTTGTGCTGGATGCAGTGATGAATGGAATCGATGATACTTGAACCATCCATCGTCTACCTTTTGCCACCCTGGGATGGAGACTTGCGTTTGTAAATGTGGGGTGGGGTGGAAAGAGGAGAATGTTTTCCCGCTTGGGTCCCAGGAGCGTGCTGGGAAGGAGGACTGGAGGGAGGAACCTGTGCAGCCTTTGCGAGGGAGCGCACGGTTGAGCGCGGCTCCCGGGGCGCTAGGGGAAGGAGTTCTGCCTGCAAGCAGGTCCTGCTTGCTGGCCCATACCTTCACCAAGAGGTCTGTCAGAAGTTGGAGGTCTAGGCATCAATTACTGCACTTTCTGGCTGGAAAGATGAAACAGGTTTTCCAAAGGCTGGTGCTTTTTCATTCTCCAAGTCTATTCAAGGCAGGAAAGGGCAGGGCAGCGAATACAAAGTAGCTCAGCCAGGCAGGTTCTGGTTAGCCACAAGGAGTTGGGTTTTTGCGCTGGTCTGTTGGAACTGCCAGAGTAGGATATGTCTTGAGACGTTCTTAAAATGAGACAGCTCAGCTTCGTTCCGGCTTGCTGATCACTAGCCACGACTTCATCTTTTCTAAGTGACTGGGTTAAAAGGAAAAGACACAGAGAGAAATGACTGTCTACCTTCCGCGGTCCCCAGGGTAATTAGGACATAGTTTATCTTGAAGCAGAATTGGAGTTTCAAGATGAGAAGAAAAATCTTCACGTGTTTGCTCTTGACCCTCAAGAACAGAAGAAATTCTCAAGAAAGCCTTCCCCTCTCGGAAAGGAAAATAGAGTTTTGTTTGTTTGTTTGTTTTGTTTTTGCAAAGTTGAACAAAGAGCATCAGAAAACACTTGCAAGTATTCTGTGCCACTTGCAGTAATATTTGGGTCAGTTTTGAAGAATTAGGAGAGAGAGCCAGGAATACAGTGGGGAGAGAGGACTATATAAGACCCTGAACTTGAGATCTTCCGAACCAGACAGTTTTCTCATCACACAGTCTGGAATTGCTTAAGCTATGTGAGGTGAACTTACCATTAATTTTAATACTGAGGTTTTCCTTTTTTAGAATAAAGGCCATTGTTTGTTTATTGTGCCAACAACCCTACCTATGATTTCTCTAATCCCACCAGGTTGACGGTTATTCCATTATTCATTTATCAAATGACGGTTGTCTGGAATCTGCCAGATGCTAAGGCTTGACAGAACCCAGAGTGTATCTGTCATTGGAATAACTCATGGTTCTGTATAAAAAATTACTTACCCAACATCTAGCAAATAAAACAGTGGAATTGGATGATTCATGATAAAAATATATTTCAGTAATAATTTTAATTTTCTTACCAAATCACAGGGATGGTTCTTAAATAGCCGGCTCTTATACCACATTTGAAATATATTCTTGCTTATCAAGAAATACAGATGCTACCTGCTTTTTGTGAGGAACCTGTTCTAGAAAATATGCATGAGTATTCCAACTGACTGATTCCCATAGAAACTAAGTTATATTAAGAAAATTGACCTAACTTTGAGGGGTGGTTTTGGTCTTTTGTTTTTGAGATGGGGTTTATGCAGCCCGTCCTGGCTGCAAGCTGTGCAGCCGAGGATGGCCTTGAATTCTCACTGTTATTTCAGACCATCCCACACAGTGACAGAGGGACCGTAAATCTCAAGAGGAACAAGTCCAGCTTGGCAATGTGACGCCTCCAAACCCAGGCCGCAGATGGTCCGTGATGGAAAATGTGAACCCGTCAGGTATTTAAGATCATGGCTATTCAATATCTGTAGTGCCTCCTGTCTCTCCGATATAGACATCTCAGGGACGTAAACCCCTGCTGATGGCTGTGTACGCACACACTCAGAAATGGTTCCTGAAATGTAGTATGGCATGCATTGCAGCTAGTGCTAGCTTCATACCCGATGTACAGTCTCTGGACACTCTCCCTTACTCCAAGCTTCTGCCTCCACCACTCTTGTATCTCTCACTGGACAGAGTTAGGATGTTTTCTTCTGCTATCCAAGCACAAGTGCATCCTTCTAAGGCAGGGTTGGGAGGACGGCAGCGGAAAAGACAGAGGAGAATTCTGAACTACGATCCAGAAGATCATGCACTGTGAATTTAGAAGCTCAATGGCCTGTGATAGAACTCTCGATGTAGACACATGCATACACTGTTCTGTGCCTTACTACGCTGTAGTTTGATAAATTTGCTGCTACATCACAATTCAAAATTGAAAAGTATGGGAGGGCGGGTAATATCCCCCTTGTTCTGGCCTCAGGTCTGGTTCTCTTCTCCCCAGGGTCCCTCCAAGCCTAGCAGCTCCTTGGTATTACCAGGTTGTGGGAGGTTTCCTTTGGATCTGGGCGTGCTGCAAAAGTTCAGCATTGTAGCTGTGGAGTCAGAGGTGTGATGGAGTAAGGACCCGGCCTCCACCTCTTCCACAGCCGCCCTCGGCTTACGAGGGACACTGACCTCCTTGTAGCTTTCGGAATTCTAGAACCTAGACTTCCCATTCACCTCTTCCTCATTTGCTCCATTTCTCCTGTCACCAGTTTTTTGTTTGTAATCAAAATTAGCTTTCTTATAGCCGAGTATGCATTCAAAGATGCAGGTTCAGTTGTTTTTTTTCCCACCCAGGTGTTGATGGATTCATTATAAACAGGGAGCTGAAATCTGCATGCGGTCTTGGTATGAAAATGTTCAGGGCCATCTTCAGGGCTGGCAGATTGTTCTTTTCTGGTGTTTATAATTGGTGCACGCTTTTACCTTATTTATTTTGCACATACCCTGGGCATGCATGTGTGCAGTCAGGAATCTGTGCCTCTGGGTGTGTGTGAGTGTGTGTGTGTGTGTGTGTGTGTGTGTGTGTGTGTGTCTTTACAAGTATATATGTGTCAGGACACAGCATGTGGAGGGCAAAGGACAACTGCTGGGGCCAGTCTTTTCTTCCACCGTGTGAATCCCAAGGATCGGACTCAGGTCTTCAGGCCTGTTGATCACATTTAACCCTGAACCACCTCACTGGTCCAATCTGTGCATTTTTAAAGGCTGACATCAAAGAATTGGGAGTCACACAGCACTAAGGCAAAGAAGCTGCATTGAACGGGAGCTGCAGTGCATGGCAGGCCTGCCCCTTACTGAGTGAAGAGCTGGTGGTATGTACCAGAAGTCCTCAGAGCCCTGGCAGGATGTGAAAAGGAGCAGCGGGTCAATTGGGGTAATAAAAATGTATTCAAGCTTAGAGGGAGATGCTGGGGTTAGGGGGCAAGCAACAGTCTGCTGAATAGTAACTTTATGTCTTTTAAACTAGTACTGAAAAACAAAGACAAAACACCCAGGTCATTCCTCACTCAATTAACTGCAACATAATTTCTTCCTACCTTTGAGAACTTTCAGACTAGTGAACCAGGGTACAGAGCACCACCAACAGAACTGAGAAATCTCATCTCTGCCAGAGAGCTGAACCCTATAGAACTAACAGGAGTCCAGGATCCAGCTTTATGCTCTGTTATCAGGGTGCTGCCCGAACTAGTCCGTCCGTGGTGAGAATGGCCGTGCCCTGTCAGTCCTGTGGACTGCTTGCCCACCCTTGAATGCTATAGCCAGCAGCAGCTCCCAGTTACCTAGATATGGCCCAGAGATGGTGTCCCAGGCAAGTGGGCACGCCCAGTGTTGAGAGTGGTGGCAGGCATGTTCTCCACTAAATCTGTCTCTCTGAAATGAATGACCACTACTTTTAACACCACTCTATCCCCCCTCCTCCCCCAGGCCCTAGCTTTCCCACCCTGACCCTTCCCAGTTACTGATCTGCACAGATCTCTCACCTAACACATGAACCTCTCTTATTAGTATTCAGTACTAGAGCAGGGAACATGTGTTGTCGCTGTGTTCCAGGGGCCTCTGACGGCAGTTGGTGTATTCCTGAATGAGTGACTGGCTAAAGCCTGTATAAAGAGAGTTGACTGGGCCTGTGTGCCACAGGACCTTTTTAAAGAGTGTTATCTAAACCAGCTTGGCATGTGATGGATGGGATCAGTCTGGGAGAGGCTTTGTGCTTCAACAACAGGGGAACATGGATAGCTGAGACAAATGAATCTACAGGCATCCCTTTTTTTTAAATGCAGGCGAGAGAAAGGTACATCCAAAGATGGTACCTGCACTGTGTCTGTCACTGGTGATGACAGACATTCTTATGTGTGCTGCCTCTCCTTTGTTTGAGAGAAAAGAGAGGTGCAGGCTTTTCATGGGCTCTGTTGTTCTTTTCTCCCCAGCTCTCTTCCTCTGTACAGTCACCAGTTCTGTGTGTGGGTTTTCAGAGCCCACCCCTTGGCTCGTTGGCATCTTGTGTACCACTTAATGACTGGAAGGAGGAAGGCTCTGAAGATGGATATGCCAGCTCCTAGGGGGCTGGGGCTCTGTGTGCAGGAGCACGCTGTGCCCAGAGCAGTGTGAGACATGCTCAACTCTGCCACCACCATTAGCTAGCTGCAAGTGGCATAGTGGGGCTGTATTGGCTCCTCGAACAACGGGGAGTTAATTACAGCAAATGCCAGGCCTTTTAAAGGCTATTTATCACCTAGTTACAGGGAAGCACTAGCCTTTCGTGGAGCCCTGAAGGAAAGCTGCATGCCAGGTCCCAGTCCCCTTGCAGCTGGACATTGTGAGCCTGCACCTTCACAGTTTGGGATGGTGGCAAGCCCCAGGGAGAAGATCTGTGTTTAGAGATACAGTTCAGACAATAGGGCATACTTAGAGAAGCGAGGCTGAAGGAATTGGGGGTACTTTTTTGTTTAGAAAATAGGGCACATTGTCATAGGGTTTCTTTCCCCGTGGGCATCAAATCTTAACTCTACAGTGTCTACTTACCCATAGATAGGAGAGCTGGAAAAGAGTCTACTTGGGGCAGTGATGGAAGATGGTCTTAGATTCTAATTAAACTGTTTTTCAGCCATTGATCAAGAACACACTTAATTCAGAGCATCTGTGGACTGCTGTGACTCTGTGAGATTTTACAACCAGTCCTGAAAATGGAGGGAGAGTAGCCATTCCTCTGGCATACACCAAGAATTCGAATTTTAACGAGTTCCCCAGGGGATTCACATGGACACTGGAGTTTGAGGAAAGCCTGAGGTGGGGGTGGCTAGACCAGCAATTCCCTGTCTCAGCTGCTCATGAGAGTCTTGTGCAGAGCTTGGAAACCTGCTTTGGCGTCACCTCCATTGACTTGCCCATACCTGGGGCATTGCTGTTGATCAGGATTGCTGTAACGATTCTAACATAGAGCCAAGACTGACAGCCAACGGCCTCAACTAATGAGCCAGATTGTAATCAACCGTGATCGCTGTAATCAGCAAAGAAATCATACCATGGTGAGCTAGGACCCATGAAAACCTTACATACTTTATACTGTGGGTCTTTTCACTAGTCCACTCACTGGTGTGATGGGGTGGGGCATGCTTGCATGTGTGCACAAATATAGTGAGCCCAGGGGTGAACCTTAGGTATCATTCCTTGGTTTTTACTTAATTTATTTCATTTTACTTTTGTGTATATGTACCATTGGTATTCAGTTCCCTGGGGCATTCAGAAGAGGATGTCTGATCCCCCCCGAAACTTGAGCTAGAAGCAGTTGTAAGCCATTAGATGTGCATACCGGGAACTGAACTGGAGTCCTCTGCAAGAGCAGCAACTACTGAGCCATCTCTCCAGCCCCTTGTTTTGGTTTTGACTTTGGTTAAGACTGGCTCTCTCTGTCGCTGACCTGGAGTCCACTGCTGAGGTTAGGATGGCTAGCCAGTATGCTCAGAGACCTTGCTGACCCTGTCTCCCCAGCTCTGAGATTGCAAGCCTGTGTCTCCGTGCTCAGCCCTACTATGTGGGTTCTGGAGATCAGACTCTGGTCCCCGTGCAACAAGCACTTGACTGCCTGAGCTTCTCCCAGCACCTCACTCTGGTGTTTAGAGATAGAAGTGTAGACCACACACTTGGTCAGGTTGGTTTATATTGATTAGAACGTCCCCCCCTCTACAAATGGAAATGGACCATTGTCAAATGAACATTTGCTCTGTATATCTTTGGGCTTTAAAACAAAATTTAAGATCAGACCTCCACCACCCCCCTTTTCTGTATGTTTCTCTTCCATGTCAGGAAAAACAAAACAAAGCAAACAACAACATCATTAACCGGGATCCTGTAAGAACTCTTAGGGCTAGTGTTTGTTGAGTCGCTTTTTCTCTGCCTCAACTGAGTCTTGAGCCACGTGAGCCTTTCTTCTTCTCAAGTTAATCAAAAGCATGTTCCCTGGCGTGGAACCTGTCCTTTACTCTCCTCTGGTGAGGGCCTTCTGCCCAGGTCACAACCTCCTGCACTTTCTTATAGTACCACCTCTTGCCTGCATCATCAGGTACCATCTTTCCACTTCCTGTGGGTCTTTTAGACTTGAGATTCCATGAGGACATGTGAGACTGTTGTATCTCTAACCCCATTTTATCGGATGAAAGAACATATGTTTTCATGGCGAATTGGAAAGTGATCTCTCTTTTAATTACTTTGTCCATTAAACTTGCATACACAAGCATATGTTCATGCCAAAAAGATAAAGTAAAACACAGCTGTCACTTCAAAGGAAATATGAAATAGTTGTTCTGGGGAGCAGGAGATGGCTCAGCAGTTAAGAGCACTGGCTGCTCTTCCAGAGGACCCAGGTTCAATTCCCAGCAACCATATGGTCACTCACAACCGTCTGTGACTCCAGTTCCGGAGGATCTGACACCCTCAAATGCACACAGGTAAAACCCATGTACGTAAAAATAAATCATTAAAGAAAGTTGTAAGAAAAAAGAAGTTGTTGTAGGGATGAATATGAATGACCGTAGCCTGGAGACAGTGATTCAAATATCATTCTAACTAGTAACAGTTTCATCAAGTTTTATAGAGGAAGAAAAAAACACATCAAGACCATTTTCAAATACAGCAGCATCATCTATGGCAGAGTAGGGCAGTCTCTGCTATAAGTCTCTGTCTGATGCTAGCCTCCCAGTTGGTGGTAGCTAGGGGTCTGACTGTACAGTCACAAGGATGCACGTGAGTACTTATCGTGCTGGAGACAGTCCAGGGGCATTTGCCTGGATCCCTGAGACAGTTCAGCTCTCCGTAGACACCAGAGCGTATTGTTTTAAAACAATTTATTGTTTCTGTGTACACCTGCGTCTCTGTGCTTGCATATGCATGTGCAGGTGCCCACAGAAACCAGACCTTGGCATTGGATCCCCTAGAGTTGGAGTGACAGGTGACTGGGAGCTGCCCAACATGGGTGCTGGGAATTGAACTCGGGTCTTTCAGAAGGACAACCAGTGCTCTCCCAGTGGCTGAGCCGTCTCTCCAGCCCCTCATTGAAGTTTTAAATCAGAACAGTTAACATAGGTGTGGCTTTTTTTTTCTTTTTCTGGAAACTTTCCAGCCACCTCACTTCTAAGGGCCCTGTGTTATAAAGAGGAGTAACGTAGGAACCGAAAGGAATGAGAGCTTTGAGAGAGGACCAGGCTGTAGTCGCACTGGCTGGCTCACATTGTATGCATCTGGGAGCCCAGGTCCGGTTTGTGTTTTAACTGTCTTACCTTGACTCACAGCGTTTTCCCCTTGTGTCTCTGTTAACCATTCTGTTTTCTCACTATAGGCCATGAGGTGGGAAGCTAAATGGTATGTGTCTCCTCCTCCCTGGTCTCGCCTGCTGTTGTGTGCCTCTCTGATGAGCCCTGTAGGCAGTACATTCTCCCTCACAAAGCCTGGTTCAACTGCCTCCCAGGTTTATCCTGTCAGAGGAAAAACCCACCTGCCTCATCTGAGGTTTTGTGTCTGATAAAATTAATCCCAGCCGGGCGTTGGTGGCGCACGCCTTTAATCCCAGCACTCGGGAGGCAGAGGCAGGTGGATTTCTGAGTTCGAGGCCAGCCTGGTCTACAAAGTGAGTTCCAGGACAGCCAGGGCTACATAGAGAAACCCTGTCTCAAAAAAACCAAAAAAAAAAAAAAAATTAATCCCAGCACTTGGCAGAGGCAGGTGGATTTCTGAGATCAAGGCCAGCCTAATCTACAGAGTGAGTTCCAAGGACAGCCGGAGCTACACAGAGAAACTCTGTCTTGAAAAACCAAAAAAAAAAAAAAAATAATAATAATAATAATAAATTAAAGTAACTCAGGCACGTGGAGGGAGGGACTCCAACCGTGCTTACAGCAAGCGCCCTGTTCCCTTGAAAGGAAACCCAAATATTTTCAACAAAACCATGGTGTGATGTTTGGGAAGGGTGTTTTTTATATTATTCTCTGCAATTTAGGCTTAATTGCTCATTTTTTAAGCAAATAAGAACTAAGGAAGAAAAGTATGCATTTGCTAAATGTCCCAGTGCACATTGACTTTGCCGGCTCATCGCGTTTTTCCTGGTTAGAAAAGTACTTACTTCCTTTTCCCCGACGCTACCATGGTAAGAAAACCATGGTCAGTACTAGTGAAGGAGAAAGCATTAGCCAGCAGATGGAAGCATTAGGTATGTCCGCATAGGTGGCGTTCTTTGACATTTTATTCTCTTTTTTTTCCCCTGTGAGGTTATGTGCTACTAAAAGAAAAAAATTTAAAACACAAATATGTCTAAAGTAAAAATAGCTCTCCCTCCACTGTCTCAGGGGATTATTCTGTGTGTTATGGGCGTGCATAGCACATGGCCACATTCTTTCACATAGCATGTATGCATATTGTTTTTATTAACAAATAGGATCAACTCCAGTCCTGTTTTCCTACATGCTGATGGCATATGCCCACACTGGCTCTATCCAATCGGCTTGCCATGTGTAGCGTAGCATTTTCTTTAAGATTTGGAGTTTTTGGATTCCTGCATGATCTCATAACTCCCCCATCAGCATTTTTAAATTTTATTTTATTTTTATTTATGTGTATGTTTGGGTCTGTGTGGGTATGCACACGTGCATGCAGGTATTGACAAGAGGCCTGAAGAGGGCATTGGTAGGATCTCCTGGAGTTGGGGTTACAGGCAATTGTGAGCTTCCAGAAATTAGTACTGGGAACCGAACTCAGCTCTTCTGCAAGGCAGCAAAAGCTCTTGACTGCCGAGCTCTCTCCAAATTAGTAGCGTGTTGTGAATTTATGATGATTCAAGCACTGCACATACTGTGACTTAGAAAATATAATCTGATTTCAAGTAATGCTGAAGTTCTAAGGACTGTGGATGTCCCAGTGTCAGTGATTGGCATCACACCGACAGCCTCTCGTGTAGACACTGTTCAAGTTGCTGGTGTGTTAATTGGTTGGCCTGGGCTTGAACACATGAGGAAGAAGGGGTGGCAGGCAGTGCTTAGCAAAAGACAGGAGCTGCCAAGTGAGAGAGACCAACGTTGGGACATCAGTGGGATGGTGATGGAGGCAGACCTTGAACATCAATTGTAAAAAACCCATAGCAAGACATGAAGTCATAGGCCAGCAGCAGTCTAGCCTGGGCATCTGCTCTTGAGACACTGGTAAGAACTTGGTGCTGATGTTCAAAGGACCAGTTTGAAGAGGGGTGAGCATTTGTGCACATAGATTTCCAAGTCTTCATGCCCCTGAGGAGCCCCCTTGTGTCTTAAGGAGGACAGTAAGTGAGCTGTGAGGTGGACAGGAGGGACCTAGGAGCCCTGTAAATACTTCTCTTCCTCTTCCCAGCCTGCCCAGTAGCTGGGCTGGGAAGGGAAGGGACTGTCTTAAAGTCAGCTCCAAGGACGTTCTACACACATTGTGCTGGAAATTAAACTCTGTGGAAGATTAAAAAAAAAAAAAGCACATTGGACGTGTCTATAAGTCCTGTGACAGGTCTGGGGATAACCACAGCAGGCTCTTTTGTGGGTGCCCCAAGACATTGGCACATGTACAGATGGCAATGTTGTTATAGGGATGATTGCTGCCCAGACAGCCATTCATAACCTGTCTGCAGTCACCCAGCCAGGTAGGGGGTGGGGACGGAGGCGGGGCGGGGCCAGGGGCAGGGCTGGGCGGGGAGCTGACTTAAGAAAGCTTCAGGGCAGTCATGGCTGGGCTTGGCAGGCATGGCTGGGCTTTCCAGCTTCCTGCTGCAACACCCTGCGTGTGTGTGTGTGTGTGTGTGTGTGTGCCCAGTGGAAATACAAATGAAACCTCTTCAGAAGGCCAGTTCCCACTGAGATTAGATTCTTTAACTATAACCCACCCCCACCCCCCAGAGTCCGATGCCAGGCACGAGGGCGCTTAAAGACAAGAATGCCCAGGAGGTACATGAGGAATGAACAGAGCAAGAGGCAGAGTGGGCAGTGCCTGGGTGTCCCCTGTGACCTCGGCAGAGTGAGCGAATCTGTGTAGTGGAAGGGCAGCCCAGTCCATCATCTGCGTCCGCTTGCTCACAGTCCATGGCTCAGGAGAGTGGGTCATTCAGCACAAAGGTCCCTTTGTTCTGCACCTAGCTCACTAAGACTCGCCCTGGCCTCTACCCCCCCCCATTACACTACTATCCTTATCTCCAGCCACCACACTAGAAGAACATAGAGTAATCTGGAAAGGGTAACAAAGGGGGTGTCAACCTGGTTTGCTAGGGTCTGCACTAGGGAATAGGTGCTTGACCTGGGTCAGGAGGTCATTCTTCAGTGCCAGGGTCCTAAGTGGGAGAACCAGGAGATGAGAAAGAAGATAGGGACCTGGGTCAGGTCCTTTCACAAGCCATGTTTTATGCCAGACAAGCTTATTAAGAAGTATAGAGTGCCCTCTGTCCCCCCAGAGCTCCCAAGGACTAAACCACCAACCAAAGAGTACACATGAAGGGACCCATGGCTCCAGCTGCATATGTAGCAGAGGATGGCCTTATCTGACATCATTGGGAGGGGAGGCCCTTGGTCCTGTGAAGGCTTGATGCCCTAGCATAGGGGAATGCTAGGGTAGTGAGCAGGGAAATGGGGGGGGGGGATTCGACGGGAGTTTGTGCAGGAGAAACCAGGAAGGGGGTAACATTTGAAATGTAAATAAATAAAATAACCAGAAAGGAGGAGGAGGAGGAGGAGAAGAAGAAGAGGAGGAGGAGGAGGAAGGTCTTACTATACCATATTTAAAAAAATGGGACAGAGTCAGCAGGAAGCTAGTCAGTGCTGCACAAGGACACAGGATACGTCAGGGATGTCAGAGACTGAGCACACAGCAATTTGGGGACTGATAACCAAAGCCCCTAAGGGTAGAAAGAGGCAGGGTCTCAAGATCCAAAGTCCCAGCTTCCTCAAAACCTTGGCTCCAGGGCATTTCTGGCTCCACCATGCTTCTGGTTTAGAGTAGAAACTGTGGTCTTTCTCCATACATCAGGGCCTGGGAGAAAGCCTTGGGCGGGTCCAGACCTCAACACATGTCCTTTGTTGGCAGAGTTTCATTTCCCATAGACTGTGGTTAGATGAAGGCACCATGCATGGGGTATGGAGGCTGATCAAGAGAGCTAGCAGCCCGAGAGCCAGCCTGATGTCAGGCAGAGGCTGGGCTTAGAGGAAAGTCTAGGATTCTACTTTGCACTGAGCCACCCCAGTGAGGAGGGGAGAGAGAAAGACTTTCAGGAGACTGGGGCAGCCGTTGAGGGATTCGGCTTGTATTCTAACAGATGAACTGCAGACACTCAGTTAAATCTACATTCCAGAAGAGGCAAATAGCTCTCTCTCTCTCTCTCTCTCTCTCTCTCTCTCTCTCTCTCTCTCTCTCTCTCTCTCTCTCTCTCTCTCTCGGCATTGCCCATGCAACATTTAAGCCATGTCTAAAATTTATATATTGTTTCCTAGAAACTTAATACAGCGTGTTACATTTCTATGTGTTTACTCTGACAACCTTGCCTGGGGCTGTGCTAGAAGCACTAGGCCCAATATGCAAGCACAGAAAAAAACAGAGATTGTGTTTGTTTGAGTAGACCCTGTAAATGCATTTTTATGTGAAATTTAAACTTAGCTGGACTCCTCCATTTCTGTATAGTTTGGTACCCATGCTCGGAGCTCCCAGAAGACAGGCTGGGCATCACTCATGGGTGCCTGAGTGTGCCTACAAGACACCCTAGAAAGGTACAGGTGCCCAGTGTGGGATGCAGCAAGCCCCCTGGCATAGCTGTATTCAAACGGTGTCAGAAACCACTCACAGGTGCTGTGGACGGAACTGGGCTGCAGATGCCCGGTCCCAGCGAAGCTCTTGAATACAGCATCAGGAAAGAAGGAGGGTTATTATTTTCTGGGTCTTGGCTGAGCTGTGACTAGGAAGGGATGGGAAGCTACCGTTAAAATCACCCACTGTTAGCAGCAGCAGGCTGGAGACCAGTTCTCTTGTCTATATTGATGACCTACCACAGTCAGCTGGTGGAAAACAGCCCAGTTTGGTCTCTTAACATGGCCTCATCTTGCTCCATGAAGTGCCACTTGACTGAAACATGGTTGTTTGTCTCTCTCATGCTGAGGATTAACGGTGACTCCCTGGTCCCTTGTGTGTCCTTGCAGCAGAGAGTGAGGGCCAACAGATGTGCTGGACCTCACTCCCAGGTGATAATATGAAGCACCCACCCCCACTGGTCCTTGAAGGCAAAGGACCTTTTGACTATAGAAACAAGGTGTTACTTTTCTTAGATTCTCTGTGTGTGGATACACCAAGTCCACCAGCCAGTGTTTTACTCACAGTGTCTCCTGCTTGCTTCAGCATGCTGTCTACACTGCAGGAATTGCCCTCTACCCCTTGGCAGGCCTACTGGCCCAATTCTTCCAGGTCTTTCCATGAGCTTCTTGTGACTTTGACCTGGGAGACAGGACTCAGGAGGCAGATCTAGTGCAGCAAAGTCTCGGGGATTCCGGGATGAAATTGTTCCTTGTTATTCCCCATCCACTGGGTGTTGGAAGTTGATTTAATCGTAAGGGGGGGGGAGGCCTTCAGTAGTATTCATTAAGTACGAAATGTTAAATTAACTGTCAAGTTCAAATATCCACTGTAGCAAAGTAGTAGTATTCACATTGACATTGGGTCTTTTAATTGAAATCACCTGTGTTGCTGTACCGCTTCTTAGTGCTGGAAGTGGCAGAGGTATCTCCCTTGTGTCTTCCAGGAAGGATCATCGAATGGCCCCTGTCTGACAACATGCACCATCAGTGGCTCCTGCTGGCTGCATGCTTTTGGGTGATTTTCATGTTCATGGTGGCCAGCAAGTTCATCACGTTGACCTTTAAGGACCCGGATGGTAGGTATGCTTTGTGGCAGAGTAGATTTATGGCTAATGGAGTTCTTCTCCCATCACTGCTCCAGGGCACCACGCATAGAGGGTAGCTGTCCTGACCAAAGTGGCTTCCAAAGTCTTCATGTGATAGCAACCAAGGGGAGGTGGGAAGGAAAATGGCTAGGGCGAGTTCCTCCTGATGAGGTGATTTCTTCATGCCTGATGCCACTGGGTCACCTGTGAGATAAAGACGCTTCCTTCCTGGGGTGCCTCTGAACACCTGGTAGCAAGGAGTGCCACGGGCTCAGTCAGCCCCATGTCCTGAGACACACATCTGCGATTGCTCCGCTTGCAGGAGTGTCAGCTGTTTCATACTATGGGACTTATGCTTATCTTCAGCATAGTGGAAGGAGAGTTGTTTAAATGTGAATGGTGAAGCTCTGCTGTGAGATTGCGTCTCCCCTGTTAGACTAAGACTTTCTTTCAGAGGAGGTGGATGAAGAGTGCTAGATTTGGTCTCGGCCAGCTGATTCTCCTGTGTGTTCTTGGCATTCCTTAGCCTGAGCTTCAATGTTCCCTTACAAAATGGATGCACGCCTTGCTCTGACATCACCAGCTGATTCTTTACTCCTCCCTCTGGGGCCATCATCAGGAGCTGAGGAGAGGAGGGGACACTTTGTGGGGACGGCTCATTAGTGGTGTAGATTGGCCAGAGAAGCAGTTCCTAGGGGACTGGAGCACAGAGCCTTGTGCATCCTTCCGTGGTTCACAGCTCATTAGAGGCTTGTCTCTACCAGCAGTGTTTCCCACTTCTAGTGGCTGTAGTAGTCTGTAACACAGTAACATAGCAGTTTGAGCAGATGGCTTTATACCCTCAAGAACTCCTGATGTGTTCCTAGCTATTCTCAGGGCACCCCAAACTCCCCCTCTCCATCTCCTCTGTCTCCCTCTTCCTGTGGTGAAGCAAAACTGTTAAGCAGTTATGTAGGGGGAATAGGGAAACTTAATGTTAGCCCAGTCTGTGGTCCTCAGCATGGTTTGCACTAAGGGATGATTACACTCAACATAGGGCACCACCTGGCTGCCATTACAAATCCCACCATCTTCTTGAAGTCCTTGGGAGACTGCTGATGGGGTCTGCACAGCCTGGTGAAGGGGTGATACACTTACTATATTGGATGTCCAGGGCCATCACTGGGTGCTTGGAACCAGAGGCTCCATCATTGTCACTGTCAGGAGACTTCAGCAGTTTTAGCACAGTCAATATTGGTGACCTCTTACAAGGACAGGCGTCACCTGCCAGGCCCTGTAATCCTCTGCTGAGGACAGATGAAATTCATATTTCTGAGTTGGGCACCAGTCCCAAATGTGGAACAGCTGAAAAGCAGAGAGAACGTGCCACCGAGAATAGCACGTGACTTCTGAACCCTGACCTTATCTCTTAGTGGGGAAGGCCTGGAAGGGTTGGTCATGTGATTGTTTGTAGTTTAGTTTGCTTTAAACAAACAAACAAATAAACAAACAGGGCAGTGTGTGCTATCTACGTCAGTGAGACGTTTGCCAGTCTTAGTTGAATAATTTAAGCCCGGTGACACACACCTTCTACCCTAGCTACTCTGGAAGCTCATGCTGGGATCCATTGAGCCTCTGAGACCAGATAGACCATACCCAGCTCAGTGTCAAAAAAGAAAACACACAACAACAACAAAGGGAAAATAAGAATTAAAAATACACACTTGCCTTTTAATATTCACTGATAGGAGCTTTTAAGGAATACCTTCCCAGCGGTCTCTGGTTAAGGCAGTGTCACTGTGCTGGACATGGCCGGATCTTTGCTGACTGCTCTCAGAAATGGCAAAAACCTTAAGAGACATTAAGGGTAAAAAGCCAAGAAGAAAACTGTCGACCTTTACTTAGAGGTCAGAGGACAAGTTGTAGGAGGTGGTTCTCTTCTGCAGTTTGAGTCTCAGGTTGGGTTTAGCGCATCAGGCTTGGCAGCAGGCATCTTTACCCACCAAGCCACACTGCTGCCCTGGCCTTGAACATTTTAACCGAGATAAAACTCTTTAACTCAGCTCATCAAACAGCTCGGCCTTCTTAAGGTTAATGATAGGAGGCAGTTCCTCTACACGCTGACATGTGGGGTAGCCAAATAGACTGCTCCTGGGTGACTTCAGAGCCAGGTAGTGTTAGCTCTGTTTACCCAACATGCAGTTCAGGGGAGGATGCTGTCACCCCAAAGCATGCTGTAAAGAAAGATGTCACAAGGATATTTTGCTCTCACATGGCTTAAATTATGAGTTCCCTGTCATGACTCAGACCAGCAGTCAGAGAACCTGTCATTGTCCTTAAAGTATCAGTCAGATAACAAAAAAAGGTCTTCCCTTAGCTTCATTCTTGATTCTGAGTGAACTTGTGCATAAAATATCTTGCCAGTCTGAGTGATTAGGACGGGATGAGGAATCTGGAAGTTTTGCACACCCAAGACACCACCACAAAGTACCCTGGGCTGGGGGCACTGCAGGCTTCTCCATCCTTCCATCTATAATCCCTCTGGGGACCCTGTCAGAGGAGACCTTTCAGCCTGAGGCAGGCTGAGAAACATCAGAGGAGTCTGTAAATTCATGGCTATGTTCTCTCATGCTGACATTTATTTTATATGCATCCAAACTGTTTTGGCTTTGAACCAAGGGCCCCTGCAGGTATCCCTGCAGGAGGCAACATAGCCCAGGGGTCTTCAGAGTGAAGCTCCATTTCTTAAAAAACAAAAAAAACTCTTTTTTTTAAATTAGATATTTTCTTCATTTACATTTCAAATGCTATTCCGAAAGTCCCCTATACCCCCACCCTGCCCTGCTCCCCAGCCCACCCACTCCTGCTTCCTGGTCCTGGCATTCCCCTCTACTGGGGCATATAATCTTTCCAAGACCAAGGGCCTCTCATCCCATTGATGGCTGACAAGGCCATCCTCTGCTACATATGCAACTAGAGACACAAGCTCTGGGGGGGGGGGGGGATACTGGTTAGTTTATATTGTTGTTCCTCCTATAGGGTTGCAGACCCCTTTAGCTCCTTGGGTACTTTCTCTAGCTCTTCCATTGGGGTCCCTGTGTTCCATCCAATAGATGACTGTGAGCATCCACTTCTGTATTTGCCAGACACTGGCATAGCCTCACAAGAGACAGCTATATCAGGGTCCTGTCAGCAAAATCTTGTTGGCATATACAATAGTGTCTGGGTTTGGTGGTTGTTTATGGGATGGATCCCTGGGTGGGGCAGTCTCTGGAAGGTTCTTCCTTCCGTCTCAGCTCCAAACTTTGTCTCTGTAACTCCTTCCATGGGTATTTTGTTCCCCAAACCTAAGAAGGAATGAAGTATTCACACTTTGGTTTTCCTTCTTGAGTTTCATGTGTTTTGCTAATCATATCTTGGATATTCTAAGTTTCTGGACTAATATCCACTTATATATAATGTGTGTTCTTCTGTGATTAGGTTACGTCACTCAGGATGATGTCCTCCAGGTCCATCCATTTGCCTAAGAATTTCATAAATTCGTTCTTTTTAATAGCTGAGTAGTACTCCATTGTGTATGTACTACATTTTCTGTATCCATTCCTCTGTTGAGGGACATCTGGGTTCTTTCCACCTTCTGGCTGTTATAAATAAGGCTGCTATGAACATAGTGGAGCATGTGTTTTTATTACAAGCTGGAACATCTTCTGGATATATGCCCAGGAGAGGAATTGCTGGATCTTCTGGTAGTACTATGTCCAATTTTCTGAGGACCCACCAGATTTCTGATTTTCAGAGTGGTTGTACCAGCTTGCAATCCCACCAACAATGGAGGAGTGTTCCTCTTTCTCCACATCCTCGCCAGCATCTGCTGTCACCTGAATTTTTGATCTTAGTCATTCTGACTGTTGTAAGGTAGAATCTCAGGGTTTTGATTTGCATTTCCTTGATGATTAAGGATGTTGAACATTTTTTCAGGTGCTTCTCAGCCATTCAGTATTCCTCAGTTGAGAATTCTTTGTTTATCTCTGTACCCCATTTTTAATGGGATTATTTGATTTTCTGGAGTCCATCTTCTTGAGTTCTTTATATATATTGGATCCCCTATCTGATTTAGGATAGGTAAAGATCCTTTCCCAATCTGTTGGTGGCCTTTTTGTCTTATTGACAGTGTCTTTTCCCTTGCAGAAGCTTTGAAGTTTTATGAGGTCCCATTTATATTAAGGAAAAGTAATTGTTGCTTCTTGTTATTTTTGTTGTTAGAGTTGGGATTCTGTTCTTGGGGCTGTCTTCTTTTAGGTTTGTTGAAGGATTACTTTCTTGCTTTTTCTGGGGTGTAATTTCCCTTCTTGTGTTGGAGTTTTCCCTTTACTATCCTTTGCAGGGCTGGATTCGTGGAAAGATACTGTGTGAATTTGGTTTTGTCATGGAATACTTTGTTTTTTTCATCAATGGTAATTGAGAGTTTTGCTGGGTATAGTAGCCTGGACTGGCATTTGTGTTCTTTTAGTGTCTGTATAACATCTGTCCAGGATCTTCTGGCTTTCATAGACTCTGGTGAAAAATCTGGTCTAATTCTAATAGGTCTGCCTTTATATGTTACTTGACCTTTTTCCCTTACTGCTTTTAATATTCTATCTTTATTTAGTGCATTTGTCGTTCAGATTATTATGTGTTGGGAGGAATTTCTTTTCTGGTCCAGTCTATTTGGAGTTCTATAGGCTTCTTGTATGTTTATGGGCATATCTTTCTTTAAGTTAGGGAAATTTTCTTCTATAATTTTGTTGAAGATATTTACTGGCCCTTTAAGTTGAAAATCTTCATTCTCATCTACTCCTATTATCCGTAGGTTTGGTCTTCTCATTGTGTCCTGGATTTCCTGGATGTTTTGAGTTAGGATCTTTTTGGATTTTGCATTTTCTTTGATTGTTGTGCCGATGTTCTCTATGGAATCTTCTGCACCTGAGATTCTCTCTTCCATCTCTTGTATTCTGTTGCTGATGCTCGCATCTATGGTTCCAGATTTTTTTCCTAGGATTTCTATCTCCAGAGTTGACACCCTTTGTGATTTCTTTATTGTTTCTACTTCCATTTTTAGATCTTGGATGGTTTTGTTCAATTCCATCACCTGTTTATCAGTGTTTTCCTGTAATTCTTTAAGGGATTTTTGTGCTTCCTCTTTAAGTACTTCTACCTGGTTAGCAGTGTTATCCTTTATTTCTTTAAGTGAGTTATTAATTCCCTTTTTAAAAATCCTCTACCAGCATCATGAGATATGATTTTAAATCCGAATCTTGCTTTTCGGGTGTGCTGGGGTACCCAGGACTCGCTGTGGTGGGAGTACTGGATTCCAATGATGTTGCGTGGTCTTGGTTTCTGTTAGTTAGATTCTTACATTTGCCTTTCGCCATCTGGTAATCTGTGGTGTTAGATGTTCTAGCTGTCTCTGGCTGGAGCTTGTTCCTCCTGTGATTCTGTTAGCCTCTGTCAGCACTCCTGGGAGTCCAACTCTCTCCTGAGTCCCAGTGGTCAGAGTACTCTCTGCAGGCAAGCTCTCCTCTAGCAAGCTCTCCTCTGGCAGGGAAGGTGCACAGAGGTCTGGAGCTCAGCTCTGCCTCCTGGCTAAAGATGAAGTCCCATAAGGGACCCTGTCCAAGAAGCTCTATTGAAGCTCCATTTCTTATTGGATGATCCTTGGTCTTAGTGTTTTGGAAGCAGGGTAACACTGATACCCTTGGGCCATTCTTTCTTGCTGGCTCTGTTCTTTGGAACTGAATCCCTGGTGTGGAATCCTGGACACGTTGCGTATATGTTTTCTTCATGTCTGCCAGTCTGTCACAATATTCTTAGCCACCTGAGTTCATCTGTCCTGACCTGCTGCTGATCCGTGGTTGCTGCTTTTGCTGCAAATTTCTTCTTCTATTAAACAAGAATCTGGTGTTAATAACCAGATTGTATCAAAGAAAATCAATCCAACCCAGTGATGTCATGATTTGCCAAGATTTGAAATACTAAGCACCCATGAGCGGGTCTTGGATATTGGAAACATCATTTTCTTCATCTGTTGGACTTTATTTTTCAGCCTGTCCTTGGGCTGATCGAAGCCCCTCAGGTTGCTTCTAAGTAGCCAAAGGGCAGAACACTTGACTTTGGATATCCCCACACTCTGCCTGTAGCATGGGCTTGTGGCTGAGCTGCTAGGCCAGGGTGCAGCATCATTAAATTGCAATGTCAGGCAGTGAGAGAAGGTTGTGACCACTTTTAGGAAGGCAAAGCAAAGCGGTCCTCCGTTCACAATTGTTGGTACAAACCCATAAACAGCCACAGCCATCGTTGTGATTGTTAGCAGACATAATCTTAACTGTGAAGATGCCCAGCCATGCCTCAGGATCTTCAGAGGCTGCAGACTTGCTTCTGAGGGGCTGAGTGGTGGGAGGGACTGACATCTGATTACAGCAGGGATGCTGGCAGCTGCTAAAGAGAACTCCCCATCAGCTAAGCTGCAGAAACTAGGCCATGCTGTGTTTGCCCTTTTGTCTATAGTCAGTTACAGTTGGGTTAGCTGGGAAGAGAATCCATGGAGCTTAAAATTGTGAAAATGTTCTCTCCAGGGTAGTGACTTCCCAGTGCCCTGAGCATGGGAAATAGGTTGCCTTCTAGAAGTCACTGGCAAGTCGGTTATTCAACATACAGAACACATTTCTCTATGCACAGAACAAGGAAACACAGGTTCCACAAATCCATTTAGCATGGCAATGACCAAAGGTGACAGATGGAGTCAGTGGAGATTGGACCAGTCAGTGTAGGCGTCAGGGCTCCTACAGTGCAGCCAGGAGCCATGGATGGGGAGCTGCATGCCTTCTTCCACGGAGCATAACGCACTTTACCCTTTGGCAGGCTCGGAACAGCTTGTGCTTTTAGCTCTAAGCAGGTTTGTACTTCCACTCAAATGTAGACAGAGAGAAAGATGGCTGTGGGGTTTCTGAGGCTGTGCAGCAGGGACTGTAGGAAAGCCCAGTAACTGAGCAGAGTAACTCACTGTGCAGGCAAGAACCAAACCAGAGAGAGCTGTTCAGTAACCAGACTGGCTGAGTCGGGAAGGTACTGCAGGTAACAGTACTAGCCACTCTTCCAGAGGACCCAACACCCAGACCTCAACTCACAACTGTCTGTCACACCAGTTCTTCTGACCTTGTGGGTACCAGGCACAGATGTACACAGATACATGTGTAGGCAAAACACCCATACACACAAAGTAAAATCAAATAAAGATTAAAATAATAAAATAAATTTCACAGACTAGCTAGACTGGGGTGGCCTGGGGCTAGAGTAAAGCAGGCAACATGTAAATATCCCTGAACCAAGAGGGTAAGTTTTTATTAAATGAAATAATACTTCTGTATATTTTTAAGATTTATTTACTTATATGAGAACACTGTAGCTGTCATCACAGACACACCAGAAGAGTGTATTGGATCCCATTACAGATAGTTGTGAGTTGAGATGTAGTTGCTGGGAATTGAACTCAAGACCTCTATAAGAGCAATCCAGTGCTCTTAACCTCTAAGCCATCTCTCTAGCCCCATATATATTTTTTATATATATTATTTATATATATTTTATATATGTGTGTGTATGTGTGTGCTCTTATTGTATATTTGTGCGTCTGTGAGAGTTGGAAAATTTTTTAAGTCTATGTTTGTTTTCAGAAAGTGATAGATTATATCCAGATTGTACCTGAGTAGTTCTTAGAAAATCTGTTCAAGATTTGCTTGACTTGGCGGCTTGAAATCTGCCCTGTCTTAGTTAGGGTTTTACTGCTGTGAAAGGACACCATGACCAAGGCAAGTCTTATAAAGGACCTCATTTAGTTGGGGCTGGCTTACTGGTTCAGAGATTCAGTCCATTATCATCAAGGCAGGAGCATGGCAGCATCTAGGCAGGCATGGTGCAGGAGGAGCTGAGAGTTCTACATCTTCATCTGAGGCTGCTAGCAGAATATTGACTTTCAGACAGCTAGGATGACGGTCTTATAGCCTACACCCACAATGACACACCTACTCCAATAGGGCCACACCTTCTATTAGTGCCACTCCCTGGGCCAAGCATATACAAACCATCATATGCCCCCTAGCCTGACTTACATGACTTCTGTTATGAACACAGAAATTCTAACCTGACTCCTGGAGTTTTGTTTTTGTTCGTTAGTTTGTAAGTTAATTTTTCTGTCTAGAGATCACTGAGAAGTGACATGCAGTTGTAAGAAATACCTCAGAGGGGCTGGGGAGCTGGCTCAGTGTGTCCTCTACAAGAGGTCCGAGATTTGATTCCCACCACCCACACTGGTGACTCACGAGCATCTGTAACTCCAGTTCCAGGACACTGGATGCCCTCTTCTGATCCTCAGGCACCAGGAGCACATATGACACACAGACATACATTTAAGCAGAATAACCATACCTATAATTTTTTTTTAAAAAAAGAAAAGAAATAGCAAAGGTCAGGGAGATCTGTGTTCTGTTGACCCTTTGGCCCACATGGTGACTGATCATAGACCTGACTGCATTGTCACAGTTGGAATGTGGCACAGGCACAGAACATCTCTGTCACCGTGAGGGTGTATCACATCACCCTTGGTGACTGTTGTCTTTTGGTGCTGGTTTAGATTTGTTTGAAATCTAAATCCAAGTTTCATTACCTCGCCCAGGTTGACTGCAAACTCCATTCCTCCTGCCTCAGCCTCTGAAGTGCAGGGATTGTATTGGCATTTGCTACTGTGCCTGTGCTTTCTAGTGTATCCACACCCCCTCCTCAGCCTCAGCTCCTGTGCCTCTATACAATTGTGTCATTTCAGAAACACCGTGCAGTGTGGGACCTGTTTGACTTTTTTCACTCACAATTCCGTTGAGCATGAGCACGTTGATTTCTATTGCTCAGTTGTATCTCGCTGTATAGATGTAGCTGTTTGTTACCTACCCACCCCTTGAAGGGTTCTTGGACTGTTTCCAGTTTGAGGTTACTATATGTGAAGCTGCTATGAACATTAGTATATGGATTTTTGTTTCAACATAAATAAATGTTCATTTCTCTGGATTAAATGCTGGGAACACAATTGCTGGGTCTTGTTACCATATTTATTGCTTTTTTCCTTTCAAGAAAATTACCAGACCCTTTTCCAGGGTGGCTTCATCATACTGCAACATTGTATACATGTGCAGGTTTCTCCACACACCAGCCTTTGGTGCTGTTCTTTCTCACACATTCTGATGGGTCTCTGCTACTGTCTTCCTGTGATTTTGATTTGTTTGCCTTGTGGCCAGTGACGGTGATCATCTTCAGGGAGCTGTCTCCCCATGTCTCACTCCTGTGCACATCACCTTGTTTAGTTTTTAAGTGTCTCATCTGTTAACTTCTTTGTGTCTTTTAGATACAAGTTCTCTGTGAGTATGAGGCTTGGAAATGCTCTCTCGGCGTCTGCAGCATACCTTTTCCTCCTCTTCAGATAGGCCTTTGCAAAGCCCAGGTTCTCACACAGAGTGACCTTCAAGTTGGGTTGCCTTTGCCAGAAGCCAGTGGGGTGTGGCTGGGAGGGTGCAGTGTCTCCTGTGGTGGCATTCTGTCCCACTGATTTCTGTGCCCTGCCCTCTGTGAGAATGTATATTAATCTGTTCTCCAGGGTATAGTGCCAAACAGGAGTTTGTGTTCCTGACGACCATGCCGGAAGCAGAGAAGCTAAGAGGAGAGAAGCATTTTCCTGAAGTCCCAAAGGTGAGCACAAGGTTTGTCCCTCTGACAGGGATACTGCTTTCCTTCAGGAACACTCCACACGGGTCCTGTCATGTGGGAGTGGCTGCTCCCAGTGGCTCTCAAAGGTTCCCACCCATGTCATCGCAGCTTCGTTTATGGGACAGGCTGAGAATCCCAAATCTGAACATCTGATGTATGATAGCGCACATCCGGAAATCGAACACCATCATGGTGCCACAGTGGAAATTCATACACTGCAAAGCTTTGTCGTGTGCATCAAACTTTAAAATATTGTATATGGCCAGGGCTATCACTCAATGCTACTGCCTAACGTGGACAAGGTCCAGGGTTCATTTCCCAGTAATCCCCCAAAATTGTATACAATTACCACAGTGTGTATATTAAACATAAATGAATTTCAGGTTTGGACTTGAGCCCCTAAGATATCTCATTTTGTAGATGGGAATATTCCAAAGTCCAAAACCTGTTCTAAATCCCATGCGTTTCTGCCCCCAAGTATTTTGGATGAGGGACAGCAAGGGTTATTCAAGTTGGAGTTCCTCTGTTTTCTGTTTCTGTTCATTGTTTTAGCTTGGGTTTGGTGAGGTGGCTATGCTACATCCCTCACTGTGGGTTCTCTGTAGGCATCGGTTGTGCAGAATCCCTTCCTGACAGTCGAAGTCTGGCCTCACTGGGGGATGGAGAGTATTGAATAGGGTCAGGAAGAAACTGGGAATGTGGAAAGATTTCTGACCCAGAGTGGAATTCTGGGGTCAGAGAGAACATGGGACCAGACTCCAGACTCTATGGAGGAGGAAGCTGAATCCAGGGCAAGGGAGAGGCCCCCAGATGATCTGCACAGCAGATAGCAGGGCCAGCCTGATTGTCTGCATCCATGGAGTCCTCGATGCTGCTGCAGGGCCACTACACAT
This sequence comes from Mus caroli, assembly GCF_978045245.1. Taxonomy (NCBI): domain Eukaryota; kingdom Metazoa; phylum Chordata; class Mammalia; order Rodentia; family Muridae; genus Mus; species Mus caroli. Next base: position 35,767,138 of record NW_028227256.1, on the reverse strand, counting down.
AACTATCCTTGTTCTCTGTCCAGGGAGAGGGGTAAGCTTAGGAAGGTCCTTCTCCTTGCCAGTCCTCATGCTGAGTCCGGAAAGTGCAGCTCATCACAGTTTGGCTGGAAAGGATGAAGTATCCACTGCTAATGATGTTTGCCAGTTCTGGACTAGACTGGGGCAAAGGGCAGGTGCCGCCTGGTTCACCGAATGAAAATGGCAAATTAGAACCCAGTCAGAACAGAAGCATCCCAGTCAGAGGCACAGGCACCATCATGGTTTCTTAGCAAGACATTCACATAGGAAAGGCCAGGTCTGCAAAACTCTTTTGTGACAACTCAAGGGGGCAGAGCCTTAATGGAAAATATTTAAGTACATGAATAGAGAATACCACAAGGGCAGGTGAGCTATTCGCAAAGCAGTTCCAGGTGAGGGTCCCCATTGAAAAGAGGCCGCGTCAGGGAAAATAGATCTTACCCTGTAGTGGTCCCTTACAAATTCAAAATGCCTCTTAGAGAACACACACACACACACACACACACACAGAGAGAGAGAGAGAGAGACAGAGACAGAGACATACAGAGACAGAGAGAGAGAGAGAGAGAGAGAGAGACTCAAACACACATCACGGTCAGTAAGGGTTTCTGAACAGTAATCTATACGGTTACTGGTACAGCTCCTCTTACCCATCCATTCCCCTCAGCTCTTCCTCTTCAGCCCCCCTGCTCCCCAACACAAACCGTGGCTGTGCTCATGTGCACACACACATGCACACGCTCTCCATGCCTCACATTTGACCCAGCTAAGGCTTTCTTGAGTGTCCCCATTGGACCTTGCTGCCACTCACCCAGTCAAGACTCAGGAGCTATGGAGTGAATGGTCCTGCTGGCCTTCAGAGTCATGGAAGATGGAGGAGGGCTTGGGTCCAAGATTGCTCATGTCAGGGATGTTCCCTTCATTGTGAAGTAGTTCCGTATGTGGCCTCTTCACTCAGAACTCCAGCGTACTCATCCTTTCAGTGGATCGGATCAGTCTTCTAGAATAACCACAGGAATCGAGTGAACATCTGTTCTCCTGGGCGCCTGCCCCCACCTGTCTTTTAAACTCAGCAGGGCTGTGGAGGGAGGGTGGGGAAGGGGCATGCGAAGTGGCAGGAGATGGTGTTTGTCACTGTAGAGATGGGAAGAAGTCAAGAGAAGGGGGCTTCAGGGTCTCCTGCTGCTTCATAACCTTGATCCCTCTGCCTCCTCAATCCCTCTCATTTACAGCCAACTGGGAAGATGCTTGCGGACAGCCGTCCTGATCAGCCTCCGGTTTATCTGGAGCGGCTGGAGCTCATCAGAAACACCTGCAAGGAGGAGGCTCTGCGGAACCTCTCACACACCGAGGTCTCCAAGTTTGTCCTGGATCGAATATTTGTCTGTGACAAGCACAAGATTCTTTTCTGTCAGACTCCCAAGGTGGGCAACACCCAGTGGAAGAAAGTGCTGATCGTCCTAAATGGTACGTGTGGCGTGGGGCGGGGGGGGGGGGTGCCCCTCTGCGATGGGAGAGGGGTCGAGGCTGGCACTGAAGGATGGGGTGGCTTCTTCTGAAAAGACCCACGACCTTTCTGAAGGTTCTTTGTGTTGTTTTCCACACTCCAGTTATGCTGTAAAAATCTGAGGGGTTAACTTATTGGTTCTGTCTTTACAGTGCTGGACACAAAACCCAGGGCCGTGTGCATGCGAGGCAGGCTATCTACCACTAAGCTGTGGTCCCATTGGTGGCTCTAATTAAGATGTTTCGGTCAGAACCAAGGGCAGGATTTCCTGGGTTTTCACAGACATAGCTGGCCATCCTCATTCAGCTTGTCCACTCCCATCAGTCCTTCTTCTTTTCCATGGTACATGCTAAGTCTGTCTTGAGTACTGCAAGGCTCCCATATTCCTGACGTACCCTATTTTCAAAGAACCCATAACCAGAGCCTAGGAGGAGACTCTTGCCTCCTGGACCTCGGGCAGCTTCACGTGTAGACCGAGACTTTCTTGCTGGCTGGAAAGAGAGAAACTACACCTTGTGTTCTGCCTTAGACATAAAGCATTAAGTTAGCTTGTTTCGGAAAAAATCTGATGTTTACTGGGGAAATGAATTAAATTGTGGAAAAATGAGTTCATACACTGTAGTTCTGATTACCCACTGCTCTGCTTAGACGCCAGGTTTGTTTCAATCCCAATTAGTCTAAACTGGCCTAAAATTATCATAGGGTGTCTGTTAAGACTTAGCTCCAACTTACTGAGTTCCAGCAAGCAGAAGTCACACCCTGGGTACCGTGGGACAGGTTCCTGGGGTTCAGCATTGTGCCCACAGCTCCCACGCCCACTCCTGGCATTACTGGCCAGTGCCAGCTGCCTTTTGCACTTTGTAAAGGTCAATCACAGGGCAAAAAGGATAAGGCCTTGCCTCCTGGATACATCCACGGTATGAAGTTAATGTGTCCCAGGAATAATATGCCAGCATGTTGGATTTCTGAATGGGAGATCAAGAATATAAGGTAAATTGGAAACAAAGAATACACAGAGAGGCTCACGTAGGGGCCATGGCAGTGGGAAGCATCATAACTCACTCACAAGGGTGGGAGGAAATAGAAGAAGGCTACATGAAATTTGTGTGTCAACACAACCTGCTGGTGTAGCCTCTCTGACAGTTCTGGGACTCACAAGCACAGAGCAAACTTCCTGTGTTTGTCAGAATCACCTATTTTAATCAGTTACAGTACATATATAGTTATATTTTTTTTTAAATTGAAAACAAAGAACTCCCTCCTGCCCCCCTTGACTTTGACACCCACAACATGGTCAGTGAGAAGAAAAATTAAATTTATTTTAAGAAAGCCTTTATCATCCATCTCACTGCATTGTCTAGTGGGAAAAGTCAGCTTGTTGGTTTGTAAAACCATGTGAACTCATGCAATGCTACTTCCTAAAACAGAGAAGGAAAAAACCTAAAGCTAAATGTGTAGGCATGGGCTGGCCAGGCCATGTAAAGCAGGGAGGTCCTCGTGGCCATCCTCAGCTGACTTCCCAGTATGCTTGGACAGTGAGTGGACCCAGGCACAAGTCCAAACCACTGGCTCTTCCATTCTCTCCTAGTGAAACTGACGGCATGTCTGCTCCTCGGGAAGGTTAAGAGGGAGGTTTTATTATGGGTGTGAGAGAGAACAGCCAGAGGCTTCTGGGAGGATCCAGAGCAGAGAGAGAAAGCCAGCAGACAGGACCTGGCCGTGGAAGAGGCAGGGGAAGAGAGAGGTGGTGGTGGATGAGGCCAGAGAGAGAGAGAGAGAGGGAACCAAAGAGAAGACAAAGTGAGAGCATGTTGAAGAAATGACAGGATTATAAGGAGCATGAGGAGCTGTGGGGGAGGGGCAGAGGAGCAGAGACTGAGCTGGGAGCAGTTTAGGTCAGGAGGAGGCAAGAAGAGCCAGGATCCTAGCATTAGACCCTGAGATATATAACAGGTTCTTGTGACACTGTGGGAGCCCCGGGGGCATCTTGTGCTTTGCTATGCTAAGAGATCTTCCTGAAGCGCATCACAAATAACTATTTGTTCCTTTGGCCAGTGAAGAGAGCAATGGCTCCTTTCAGAATGGGGAACCGGCTTTACAAGTTCTCAACGAGTGCCGGGCTTTTATTTTTCCAACCGCCAGAATTTGGGGAAATTGAGTCTCCTCAGGGTCTGACACCCCTCATCATGGTCAAATGTGCCAACCACATAGGGCTCTGGACCAGGGCTTAAGTGGTTGGAAGAAGACGAATGAATGAGGGGAGGCTGTGCCTCTCATATGGGTGGCTCAAGAGAGCTTTTTCCTTGTGGGGACAGCACTGGGTCAGGATAAGGCCAGATGCTACAGCTCACAGAAGCTAACTAAATCCTTCAGCTCCTATCACCCTTTGTCTCCATTGAGAAAAGAAAAGTCTTCGCCTCCCCTATCCTCTACAGAAACCTGGCCCCACTCCTCAGCCATGTCCTCCCTGCTTCTGGTGCAAGCTAGGCGTTTCCATCAAGTGTTGCATGTAGCCTTTGCTACCCTGCCTAAGCTCTGGGAATGGATTGTGCTACCAGCACCTACCCGCTTCCCTTGAATCCATGGATTAAAGACACACATGCAGTTGTTCTGTTCTAACTGGCCTTTTGACACAATTACTGGACACTGCTTTTCTCCCACCTGGAGAAGTGTGCCCTTTATCAATATTCTTATCTCCACACCTCTCTACCTGCCCTAAACTTTAGTTGCTCAGTTACATCAAGTCTCAGCTAAACATCCCCGGCCCTGGCTGCATGGCCACTCCACCCGAGATCTCCCTCAAAAGCATGGCACACCCTGCCTCTCCTCTCCTTGAGGTCTCTCTGCTTGCCTCCGGAAGTCCCGCCTATCCCTCCTGTCCAGCAATTGGCCCATGGCTTCTTTACTGACAGACCAAGAACCAAATGGGGGACAGGACCTTAGCTTCAGAACTGCAGAACCTTTGTCATTTGCCATGTGGGTTGCCATGAGGTTTGTGAGACACTGATGCTCTGGTAGTCAGTCCTGTGCTGTAAGAGCACAGTCTGTCATGGAGATGAGGGGCATAGCTGGATACGTGCTCCATGCCATGTCCCTCCAGCATCTCCTGCCATCTCAGAGATCAGATAGAAAAAGCAATATCAGTTTTAGGAAGATTTAGCCTCCTAGGTACATCAGCAGGACCGTGGGGGTCAGTATTCTTTTTGTTTCCTTCCCTTTCCCAACAGAAACTTCTTTGCTTCAGTCAGCTGCTGCATAGAAGAACGGCTCTCCATTATGTTACTGCCTCCAGCAGGACAGCTGGAGTTCAGGAGTGTGCACGTTGTGGGCTTCTCCTGTGTGCTATGGAGATTGTGGGACCTGGGATGACACTGATGGCACCTGTAAGGGTCAGACTGAGGTAACCCATGCACCCTTTCCTCTTGTTCCCCCCAGGAGCATTTTCTTCCATTGAAGAGATTCCTGAAAATGTAGTCCATGACCATGAGAAAAATGGCCTTCCACGCCTCTCTTCCTTCAGCAAAATAGGAATTCAGAAGCGGTAAGGGTAACTTCTGCAGAGGGGAAGGGGAACGGGAAGGGGAAGGGAAGGGGGAGGGGAAGGAAGGGGAAGGGTGATTTTTCAGCAAAACCCCAGGCTCAGTCTATACTTGCTGTGAGATCCACAGGGTTCCAGGCTCAGTCTTGGTGTGTGGTCCACAGGGCTCCAGGCTCAGTCTGTCCTTGCTGTGTGATCCACAGGGCTCCAGGCTCAGTTTGTGCTTGCTGTGTGATCCACAGGGCTCCAGGCTCAGTCTGTGCTTGCTGTGTGATCCACAGGCCCTGGGGACCATGGGGCCAACTGTTTTGTGTTGGCCTGCAGCAACCAACAGTGTTCCTAGTGTCCTGCTCCTGCAAATCTCAGCCTCCTGAGAACTTCAGAATCCCTTTCCCAACTCGTCACAAAGGCCATTAAAGTGTGCATCCGATTATTGCCAGAAGTGGGGAGCACTTTGTGTTTCAGTTCTGTTAAGTTCTTATGGACTCCTTACTAAATAGGATCATTTCTCCATTATATATATATATAAAAAGTGCTGTACACTTTGCCAGGGTACCATGCCCACATCTGCATGTACTTCCCACTGGGGTAGTAGTGTGTGCAGGTCCATCACAGAAGACAAGCCCCTTAGACAATGGCAGTATAGTCAGCAGCAGATGAGAGGCAAAGTTCTCCCTTTTAGCTGTAAGGTGGCTTTACAGAGCCAGACTGAAGGGGTCAGAATACAAGAGCTGCCCCTCAGTGTCCAGCCTGGGCTTGGCCCTCCTTGCTTCTCAGCCCTTTGTTCTTTGGTTGCTTCTGGCCTTGGGTAACTCAGACTTCACAACTCTACAAACTTAGGCCAGAAATTGTCCTGGGTGTGGCCTGGGCTCTAAGGGAATCTTCATGGGGCTCGGTGAGACTGCATGAATTAAGACAGGCAGCTCATGGACAACAAAGAGCTTCTGGCTTTCAGGTAAGTGCGCCATGGGGGTAGCGTTGCCACAGACACTGCTATCTCTGTTGTCCCTGTCACACCACCACAGGCCCTTAGAGCCCGTGCCCCTACTGTGCTGCAGCTTGCCTGGGGCACCTTCCTATGGGAATTGTGTGGCCTGGATTCCTGTTCCCTCATCCAACTCTTTCCCTTTCATTTTTATAACCCTTGAGAGCTTGGGCTGGAATCTTTAAAGCTATGCCCATAAAATAAGCCTCCAGCCTCAGTAAATACAGACTCACACTTCCAGCCCTGAAGATTTCCTGCCCAGGAACCAAACTCAAAAGGTTTTGAAGTTTCCAATCAGCCAAGTAAAACAAACCTTTGATTCAACAGTTTCACATCAACCTCAGAGGCTTTCTGGTTTGCTAAGCCTCTGTTTCCTCACCTGAAGAATGGGTCGGTAGCAAAGTTCAGTGCACCATACTCAGAGTGCACTGTGCATTTGAGACATACTCCGCAGGGCCTAGCCTGGTGTAACTCCCTCTCCTGCCCTCTTATCTATTACCTATTGGAGCATTTGCCTCATCTCTGACCTTATTTTTTCTTCCTCAGATTGAAAACATACTTCAAGTTTTTTATTGTGAGAGATCCCTTTGAAAGACTGATTTCTGCCTTTAAGGATAAGTTTGTTCACAATCCTCGATTTGAGCCTTGGTACAGGCATGAGATAGCCCCAGGCATTATTAGAAAGTACCGGAAGAACCGGACAGAGACCCGGGGGATCCAGTTTGAAGATTTTGTGCGCTACCTGGGTGATCCAAACCGCAGGTGGTTAGACCTTCAGTTTGGGGACCATATCATCCACTGGGTGACCTACGTCGAACTCTGTGCGCCCTGTGAGATAAAGTACAGTGTGGTCGGGCACCACGAGACCCTGGAGGCAGATGCCCCATACATCCTGAAAGAAGCTGGCATAGACCATCTGGTGTCATACCCCACCATCCCTCCGGGCATCACCGTGTACAACAGAACCAAGGTAGAACAGTACTTCCTGGGCATCAGCAAAAGAGACATCCGGCGTCTCTATGCACGCTTTGAAGGGGACTTCAAGCTCTTTGGGTATCAGAAACCAGATTTCTTGCTAAATTAATGTGTCAGACCCTTGAATATTGCCAGATCAGGAGTTGGCTAGGTGAGATGTGAGCACAGAAATGGTATTTCCTCTGTCGTGTCCCATGGTTCCGTTCACGGATGATGTTGGGCTCAGGTGACAGATGCTCTGATGACCCCCTCCCCAGCCTGTGTCACCCCCATAAAAGGTTAGGAAAGACTGGATATTTGCAGACAGGTGGACAGACTAGGAGGACGTGTTAGGAACCTTCTTCCTTCAGCTGTCATGTCATCAGCACTGTGCCAGCTAGCCAGTGTTAGAGTAGTGTCACCCGTGACCTGTGGATTGTACAGACCCAGCACTTTCAAGAGAGATGGAGATGCTGAGTGGCTGCAAAGGTTACTGGGACCCATGCAGTGTCGAATCTAAGCCAGAATGATACCTCTTTCTTTCACCTTGACACAGCAGTAGCCATAGATACAGATCATGTTCTCCTTGAGCTTGAGGCCCTGTGACATTTGGTGGTCATAATCACAGAACAGTTTGAGAAGTCTGACCTTTCAGGACCCAGGCTAGCCCATTCTTTGGGACTTCTGACCCTACAAGCACCTGCTTCATTCTTCTCTTCTGGAAAGTGAGGGTGTTATAGGAACATCACCTTTGAGGACTTAGAACTTGGCACAGGGAAGGAGGAGGAACCAGCCGGTCCTGGGAACTCAGGCTGCTGTGGAATCGGGTATCGTTGTCTTTGACCCCTGCTTTTGTCTTCGACTGTCCCGTCAGTGTGAGCAGCGGGGGCATGTCCACCTGTCTCCTGAATGAACCTCCCTGCCTGAGAGGGAAGAGAAGACAAAACATTTCCAGTGGATAGAGACATGCACTTGCTGACGTGTCAGGACAGCACACAGGAGTGCCATGCCTGTTTTGCAGAGTCCGGTGCTGTTTACAGACTGCCAAGTCCGTTCATGTCGCAAGATGGGATCCTGTGGCCCTGAGTCTAATAGTGCCACCATCCTCGACTGAAAGACCACAAGTTGGATAATCAGATTCATCAGCAATAAAATCCTGGGTGAGGCCACCTCTGGTGATGTCATACAGGTAACAAGTCACCAATCGTGGCACTGAGGCCAGCCCCAGCAAGAAGAAAGCCACAGCCGCAGTCTCGGCTGCCAACCAGCAGCAAAGGGCTATTAAAGATGATGGGGCAGTTTCTCCCAGTGAGTCCCTGGCCCAGGGTTGAGAGGAATTGTGCTAGCTTCTCCTCAAGGCTACAGCCCTACTCTCAAAAAGCCTTTCCTGAACTTGTAAATGTGAAAGTAAAATAAAATTTAAAATGTGTGCCAAATGTGACCCATGACTCCCAGAGGAGGGGGCTCCAGGACCCCTGGTAACTCGAGGCCAGGGATGGGGCTACAGACTGGAAGGAGGCTCAGCCCTTCCTTGTGAACTGATACAGTGTAAACATGATGTTGGGTTATTTGTTAGTGAAGTTTTAGCAAAGCCTACTTAAAAATCCCTCCCGGCCTGAATTTGCTGATCAGAAATCTCTTTCCTGTTTTTTGACAGGCAATAGTGTCAATAATGTGTGTGTGAGGTTAAGGTCTTCAAGTTAATCTTGATTAAAGCAGCATTTTCTCTCAGAAACAAAAGTGTGTCTGGGTTTAATTGTTTGTTTGTTTGTTCCTGGCATTCTGGTCATTTTCCTAACACACTTTGCCAAACAAGTAAATATTTCTACCACTTACATCTGGAACAGGCCACCTCCACACATGGCTCCTAGGTCCAGACAACCAGTGTCCCCAGAGTGGTTCAACCTGATATCCCTCTCCCAAGGGTTTTGAAGGTCCTTCCTGTCTTCAGAACCATATTCCTCTTCCTCTTCGTTCAAGGAGGCCATCCTTTCCCTGTGCCCTTGGACCACTGCTATAGTCAGACTTTGATCTCTCTCCTTCCCTCACTGCTCAGAAGCAGCTCAGAGGGAGCGTTGCACCCCCAAGCCTGACCTCAGACCTCACATCAGCCCCTCACACCTGATCTGACATGGGGTCTCATGGCTGAGAAACCATCTTTTTTTCGGGAAGGCAGCAGAATGCTCACCTCCTAGACTCACTGGGGTAGTAGAGTCACACTCACAGCTCTGCGGGATGGACTTGACCCCTTCAGCTTAAAACTTTGGAAAGTGCACAAAAGACTGTGCAAGACATTGGTCGTCTGGTGTTGGCAGCCTCAGCTGGTTTCCTTGTAGCTGCAGGAAGAGAAGCAGCTCTGATCTGTGGGCCCCTGGTTTTCTCAATGCACACCGGCTATTTGCAGCAGCCTACTTTCTTCCCTCCCGCCTGGTTTTGTCTGTTTTCTTTGAGGCTGGCAGGCAGTTTCATCTCTATTCCTGACTTCTGTATTAGTTCTCTAGAGGAACAGAACTGATGGGATGTCATTCTCTCTGTGTGTGTATGGATAGAATGTATACACACATATATCTATCTCTTATCTATATATATAGGTGTCTTAGGGTTTCTATTTCTGCACAAAACATCATGACCAAGAAGCAGCTGGGGAGGAAAGGGGTTTATTCAGCTTACATTTCCACATTGCTGTTAATCATCCCTAAAGGAAGTCAGGACTGGAACTCAAGCAGGTCAGGAAGCAGAAGCTGATGCAGAGGCCATGGAGGGATGTTCCTTACTGGCTTGCTTCCCTTCACTTGCTCAGCTTGCTTTCTTATAGAACCCAAGACTACCAGCCCAGGGATAGCACCACCCACAATGGGCCTTTCCCCCTTGATCACTAGTTGAGAAAATGCCTTACAGTTGGATCTCATGAAGGCATTTCCTCAAGGGAGGCTCCTTTCTCTGTGACAACTCCAGCTTGTGTCAAGCTGACACACAAAACCAGCCTGTGTATACATATATATATATATATATATATATATATATATATATATATATATATATATATACACATACACGCATATACATATATACTTATATGGATAGAATGTACATACATATATATGCATATACACATACACTCACACACATAAATATAGAAAGTGGATTTACTAGCATGGCTTACAAACTAAGGCCCAGCTATTTCTGCAGTAGTTATCTACCAGTGCAAAGTCCAGTAGTTGTACTGTGCTAAGCTGATCTAGTTTTTGGAAGAATCATGAAAAAGTAGGCTCTAATGCCATGAAGGAATGGTCTTGCCAGAAAGAGCAAGCAGGCAGAGAGAGCGAGCGCCCCTCTGTGTCCAGCAGAAGGTGTGGCCAGATTAAACGTGGAACTTCTTACTTAAAAAGGTTCAGATTAAATTAAGAAAAACCCCTCAGTGGTGTGCCCAGCTGCTTGGGTTTTAATTCATTCAGATGTAGTCAAGGCAGCAACCAAGCAGAGCTGTAGAGAAACAGAGCTGTAGAGATGCAAAGCTGGATGCAGAGATGCAGAGCTGTAGAGAGGCCCAATGTTAGGACCACGGCTCACACCCACACTCATGTCATGGTTGAGGAGCCACACCATTATGTTCTGTCTCAATGTATCCTCCCATTTCTTGCCATCTTGATAGGCTGAGAATGTCCGAAGCCTTCATATGTTGGCACCTTTTGCCTAAACCTCGAACCCTTTTCTCTGTGTTCACAATTAACCCATGGAGGTGGATCTCAGACTGTAATGGTTACTTCCTGAGAAAGTCATTGTAAGCTGAAAATACCCTGAGTCAAAAAACTGAGTACCTTAGCCCATGGGCATGGTAGCTTAGCAACACAGCACCCAGTGGGGCATCCGTTCTTACTTCTGTCATTGGCCAGCCGGCAGCTCCTGCTGCTGTTTGGCACTCCATGTTGCTAATCTGAGGTAAAGGATCAATATCCAAAGTACAATTTCCACTGAATGGATATTGATTTCTCACCATCAGAAAGCCAAAAAGTAAAAATATCCTAGGTCAAAAAAAAAAGTCCTAAGTTAGAAGCTGTCTGTATAGAAAGTCGTGAGAAACCACACCACTTCCCTAGCACTCTGCCCAGAAATTTTAGCAAAATATTTGATCTGTTCACTTTCAAGTTCTACTTGTCACCCAAAACTCCAAGACAGACACACTCCATCCAGGCTCTTTACCACTCCATTCACAATGTGTTTCTGACGTCTCACTGAGACCACCCCAGAATGGCCTTGACACCACATTTCCTCCGTGTGTGTGTGTGTGTGTGTGTGTGTGTGTTTGTGTGCACGTGTGCGAGCGTGTGCCTGTAATGTGTGTCTGTGTACGATGTATAGGAGCTCTTGAAGACGAGAAGAGGGTATCAGATCCTATGGAAGTAGAGTTACAGAGAGGGTTATGAGCCATCATGGGAGTGCTGGTGTTTGTTGAAAAGCAGCTTGTTCCTGGACAGATCACACCAAGCCAGCACAGTTCCAATGAAGAGAAGTCCTTTATTGAAGGGGGGGGTGGGTCGGGTAAGAAGTGAGAAAGAGAAAGAGAGAGATGAGGTCTCTGTCTTTTATCTGGGTTGTGATGTAGGTGACCCAGGTGATGCAGGTGAGGCATGTGCTGCTGTTGCCATGGCAACAGATGCAGACAGGTCCTTGTTGCCTAGGGGATGACATCATTGCTGGATTCTGAGGCTAACTATAAACAGCTTCTGATGCTAACAGCTGGGGACTGAACTCAGGTCCTCTGCAAGAATAGCAGAATCTGTTAGTCACTGAGCCATCTCTCCAGGCCCCAATTTTTGTGGTATATTCTCTAAGAAGATGGAAGTTCTCTCTATGTCCCCTGTTCTCAGAACACACCCCAAGAATCTCCTATAACAGCCATATTGGTTGCATACACTTCAGAGTTCCTCCATCCCTGATTTGTGCGGCTGCTCCCACATTGTTAAATGTGCAATACAGCAGCGCCTGTTTCTCAATGTTGATGCCTCTCCTACTCTGCCTTGTAGCTTAGATTTTTTTCAAAACCTACTTTTAATATGGATTCGAAAATGTTTTAACCTCCCTTGTAGCCCACCACCCACCAGAGGTCGTGGAAAAGAAAGGTTATCAGGATACGGGGGAAGTGGACCTGTTTAGAAATCATTCTTTGGAGCAACTCCAATCTGCAGCGTCAGGAAATCAGCAGTTTAGTTCACAGGAATCAGCAGTGGCAGCTCGATCTACTCATGAACACTTCACGAATATACCAGCAGCCCAGTTCAGTACTGCTGGGATAGCAAACGTGAGTCAGCAGATATGGCACAACCTAGCAGAGACAGCTAGGCCTCCGCTGAGTCAGCAGGAATGGATAGGATCAGCAAGGACTCCAGGAGAAGTTCTTTGTGCCTCTCTCAACAAAGTGAAGAGCAGCAAAGACTTGAGACCAAGAAGCATTGCAAAGCTTGCTACGCAAGCCCCTGCCACTGTCCATTGGTCCCTATTTATACTCCCTCCCACAGGTCTTGCCTCACCACGTAAATCTGTCTTAGCAAAACTCCAGGTGAGTCTGGATCATCTGACATCACTCTGCCAATCAATCTGGGTCTGCAGATGCGGCAAGAAGCCCCAGAATGCCACCCAAGGTTTTTGGTGTGTTTCTTTCTATGAAGTCTTGACAAGCAGAGCTCTGCAATGCAGTGTAAGGCAGACCAAGACATGCATGTTGTTAGCAAAGAATCCATCCTTCATCACGCATCCTTTTACGTGTTTGTTTTAGCAAAACATCCTCTCACCTGTGTCTGCTTCAGAAAAGCATCCCTTTGACGTACTGGCTTTCCAAAGGAGCCAGAACTACCTGGGGTATTGGAATCGATCACTATAGAGTGGGAAGCTTAACAGGAATAGTCTGTGTTCACTGGACCAGAGGCCAGAAAGTTCCAGATGAAGTGCAGACAGGCTCTAACCTTGGTGACTTGCAGGTGGCTGTCTTGCCATCCTCAAAGGCTTCTGCAGAGGGGTGTGCTCTGGTCTCCCCATCCCTTAAAAAAGATCTTACTTCGGAGCCCCACAATCGTAACTTCTTTTGAATCTATTTCGCAGGCAGGGGTTCACATCCTATTGGGATCAGGGGATCAACGTGTGACTTTTAAAGGGTTTAAGTCTTAACAATGATTTCCTAGGACTGAGAGTCTGTGCTTAGCACTGTAGCTTCCAAGCCTCAGAACTGGGCTCCAGAAGCACTGAGATGTCTGAGCATGTCTATCCAGTGTTTCCTTCAGGGAACCTCATTGACTCCCTTGGTACTTCTTTTATATTGGTGTGTATGGTGGTTTGAATAAAAATGACCCCATAGACTCACAGGAGGTGTGGCCTTGTTGGAGTAGGTGTGGCTTTTTGGAGGAAGTGTGTCACTGGGGGGGGGGGGGGGCGTTGTGATGAGGCTTTGAGGTTTCACTTAAGCCAGGCCTAATGGCTCACTCTCTCTTCCTGCTGCCCGTGGATTCACATGTAGAACTCTCAGCTACCCGTCCAGCACCATGTCTACCTGCATGTCATCATGCTTCCTGTCATGATGATAACAGACTAAACATCTGAACGGGAAGCCAGGGATGGAACCCAGGTGATCAGGCTTGGCGACAAGCCCCGTCGCTGGTTAAGCCCCTTCACTGACCCAACAGTTGCTACTTTCTAACTGTGTATTCTCTTCTGTTTGCTTGTTACTCTTTCCTTAGAAAAGTACTAGAGTCTACACTTTCTGCCGTTCCTTAAACTATCAAGTTTAATATATACTTTGGGGGGTCTTTGTACATGTTAAAAAGACTGATATGTGAGCATTGGGCAGCTTACTATCACATCACACTGCTTTGGAAATTGGGGCATAGGAATCTCCTTTCCAGCTGGCTCTGCCTAGAATTAAGACCCAGAGCCCTAGATGAATTCCTCCAGCTGGTTAAAAGAAGGGAGAAGTATATGTCTCCATGTGGAACCTGAATGAGCACAGCAGAAGGAAGGAAATATGGCTACCCATTCCAGCACTGTCCCGGTAATGATATTTTTCAGTTTGCATAAGTCAGAAGCAGTTCTTAGTGCCTGAGTGAGAACCCATAAGCATCGCTTCAAGGTCCTTGCAAAGAACACACTGGATACCCAAGTGCTGGCGGGGAGCATTCCGTCTGCCTTCCTCCTTGGCTTGCACACAATAAACGAACGTGTAGTGCCTAACTCAAACTGAATAGCTTCATGCCAGTACAGCAATCAAGTCATACTTCTCAAGAGGCCACATGGGTTTGTATACTCACAGACGATAACAGGCTGTATTCCGTTGACATTTGAGCATGGTGTTTGTGGTGGTTTGAATAAAGATGGCTCCCTGAGGCTCACATGCTTGAATGCTTGGTTGCTAGGGAGTAGTCTATTTGAGAGGGACTAGGAGGTGTGGCCCCAGTTAAATGCTTTCCTTTATAAGAGCTGCCTTGGTCATGGCGTGTCTTCACAGCACTAGGACAATAACACAGGGTCTCCATAAACCTAGCATTCTCCTTCTGTAAGTAGCGAGCCCCGTGGATGACCTCCAGTTTCTTGTTGCCCAGTCATGTGTTATCTGGATCCTTCCTTTCTCAGAGCCCCAGCAAGTCTCGAAGTTTCATCCTTGGACTCCAGACCTGGGCTATGGACAGTGAGTGGGTTTCCAGCATTATCTGTCTTTCCTGGCTCTAGCGCTTTCTGCCACCATAGATCTGAATGCTTTCTCCAGAGACTTGTAGCACCCGACATTCTCTATTACTCTCTCCTCTGCTTCAGACAGAATCCTGTCTGATTCCTGTCAGCACCCACCAGCTCCTACAAAGAAATTACATATCTGTCTCTGTACATATCTTTCGTCTTTTCCTGAAGTTGTGTGTTCCTAGAGTTACAAATTCTGAGAATGGATTCTTTCCCTTGGTATCCAGAGTATCCTAGGGTCACCCCTGTTGTGCATCCTGTTGGTTACATCATAACACGGGTGGGTAGTGTGTGCAAAGGGAACACAACATTTCCCTTGTCCATTCAGTCCTTGATAAAAAATTTGGGTGCTTCTGGTGTTACACCCTACTCCAGTGGTTGAGATGGCTATGAATACATGCATAGTCATTGTATGGATAGTAGGTTATCTTGTACAGTAGGATAGCTGCTGGGTTACAAATGTTCATTCTATATATGTGGTGCTGGGGATTGAACCCAGAGCTAACACATGCTAACCAGGTATTTTGCCACTGGGCAACACCCCAGCCCTCCATATTTTTATATGGAAAGAAAAAAATCAATGGTATGACTTTGAGGAAGTTGCTAATGTACAAAACTAGAAACAATGTCAATATTACATGGAGGATAAAACAAAAGATAGAGAGATAGGCAGATTACATGTGGGAAGCCATTCCGGACTCCCTGGCCAGCCGGACGGAAATCTATGCCAGGCAGTAAACAAGCCCATATTTGGTGGATGGCTCACCCTTAATCCCTGATTGGCTGAGCAAGCCTGCCTGGTGAGGTGATGTGACCTGTGGTGATTGGTTGAGGCGTGGTTGTGGCTTGAGTGAATACACTTGTACCCCGAGGTGCGGGGGATTTGAAGATAGGAGCTGCCTGAGTAAACTGCTTTAAGAAGAACCGGGGACTGCATTAGTTAGGGAGGCAGAAACCGGCCTGAGTAGGACCACAGGCCTCATCCAGCAGGATCAGCGCCGGGGTAGCGGGAGCGCAGGGTTGCCTGACACCCGCCAGCTACCCACGACCCCCGCCTCAGGATTTTGGGACTGCTGGTGAGTGGAACACAGCTTCTGCTCCAATCCAATTGCGCGGGACCTGAGACTGCATTAGTTAGGGAAGCAGAAACCGGCCTGAGTAGGGCCACAGGCCTCATCCGGCCGGATCAGCGCCAAGGTAGCGGGAGCGCAGGGTTGCCTGACACCCGCCAGCTACCCACGACCCCCCGCCGCAGGATTTTGGGACTGCTGGTGAGTGGAACACAGCTTCTGCTCCAGTCCAATCACACGGGACCTGAGACTGTTCTGGTTGGGGAGAGAGAAATCCGGCCTACATAGGGCCACAACCCTCTTCCAGTCAGAAAAGCACCGGGGCAGCTGGGGCGCAGGGTCAGCTGACACTCGCCAGCTACCCACAACACCCGCCACAGGATCTTAAGACTTCTGGTGAGTGGAGCACAGCTTCTGCTCCAATCCAATTGCGCGGGTCCTGAGACTGCATTAGTTAGGGAAGCAGAAACTGGCCTGAGTAGGACCACAGGCCTCATCCGGCCGGATCAGCGCCAAGGTAGCGGGAGCGCAGGGTTGCCTGACATCCGCCAGCTACCCACGACCCCCGCCGCAGGATTTTGGGACTGCTGGTGAGTGGAACACAGCTTCTGCTCCAATCCAATTGCGCGGGACCTGAGACTGCATTAGTTAGGGAAGCAGAAACTGGCCTGAGTAGGGCCACAGGCCTCATCCGGCCGGATCAGCGCCGGGGTAGCGGGAGCGCAGGGTTGCCTGACACCCGCCAGCTACCCACGACCCCCCCCCCCCCCGCCACAGGATTTTGGGACTGCTGGATCTTAAGACTTCTGGAGAGTGGAACACAGCTTCTGCTCCAATCCAATTGCACGCGGGACCAGAGACTGCATTAGTTAGGGAAGCAGAAAACCGGCCTGAGTAGGACCACAGGCCTCTTCCGGCTGGACCAGCACCGGGGTACCGTCAGCTACCCACGACCCCTGCCGCAGGATTTAGAGACTGCTGGTGAGTGGAACACAGCTTCTGCTCCAATCTTTAAACAGTGACAACGATAACAACTAACCCCAGAGATTACCAGATGGCGAAAGGTAAACGTAATAATCTTACTAACAGAAACCAAGACCACTCACCATCATCAGAACCCAGCACCCCCACTTCGCCCAGTCCAGGGCACCCCAACACACCGGAAAAGCTAGACACGGATTTAAAAGCATATCTCCTGATGATGATAGAGGACTTCAAGAAGGACTTTAATAACACACTTAAAGAAATACAGGAGAACACTGCTAAACAGGCAGAAGACACTAAAGAGGAAGCACAAAAATCCCTTAAAGAATTGCAGGAGAACACTGCTAAAGAGTTACAAATCCTTAAAGAAAAACAGGATAACATAATCAAACAGGTAGAACTCCTTACAGAAAAACAGGAAAACACATCCAAACAGATGATGGAAATGAACAAAACCATACTAGACCTAAAAAGGGAAGTAGACACAATAAAGAAAACCCAAAATGAGGCAACACTGGAGATAGAAACCCTAGGAAAGAAATCTGGAACCATAGATACGAGCATCAGCAACAGAATACAAGAGATGGAAGAGGGGGCTGGTGAGATGGCTCAGTGGGTAAGAGCACCCGACTGCTCTTCCGAAGGTCCAGAGTTCAATTCCCAGCAACCACATGGTGGCTCACAACCATCCGCAACGAGATCTGGCGCCCTCTTCTGGAGTGTCTGAAGACAGCTACAGTGTACTTACATATAATAAATAAATAAATCTTTAAAAATAAAAAAATAAAAAAAAAAAAGAGATGGAAGAGAGAATCTCAGGTGCAGAAGATTCCATAGAGAACATCGGCACAACAATCAAGGAAAATGTAAAATGCAAAAAGATCCTAACTCAAAACATCCAAGAAATACAGGACACAATGAGAAGACCAAACCTACGGATAATAGGAGTGGATGAGAATGAAGATTTTCAACTCAAAGGACCAGCAAACATCTTCAACAAAATTATAGAAGAAAACTTCCCAAATCTAAAGAAAGAGATGCCCATGAACATACAAGAAGCCTACAGAACTCCAAATAGACTGGACCAGAAAAGAAATACCTCCCGACACATTATAATCAGAACAACAAATGCTCTAAATAAAGATAGAATACTAAAAGCAATAAGAGAAAAAGGCCAAGTAACATATAAAGGCAAGCCTATCAGAATTACACCAGATTTTTCACCAGAGACTATGAAAGCCAGAAGATCCTGGACGGATGTTATACAGACACTAAAAGAACACAAATTCCAGCCCAGGCTACTATACCCAGCCAAACTCTCAATTAACATAGATGGAGAAACCAAAGTATTCCACGACAAAACCAAATTCACACATTATCTCTCCACGAATCCAGCCCTTCAAAGGATAATAACAGAAAAAAACCAATACAAGGACAGGAACCACGTCACACATTATCTCTCCACGAATCCAGCCCTTCAAAGGATAATAACAGAAAAAAACCAATACAAGGACAGGAACCACGCCCTAGAAACAACAAGAAGGTAATCCCTCAACAAACCTAAAAGAAGACAGCCACAAGAACAAAATGCCAACTTTAACAACAAAAATAACAGGAAACAACAATTACTTTTCCTTAATATCTCTTAATATCAATGGACTCAACTCCCTGATAAAAAGACATAGACTAACAAACTGGCTACACAAACAAGACCCAACATTTTGCTACTTACAGGAAACTCATCTCAGAGAAAAGGATAGACACTACCTCAGAATGAAAGGCTGGAAAACAATTTTCCAAGCAAATGGCATGAAGAAACAAGCTGGAGTAGCCATTCTAATATCTGATAAGATTGACTTCCAACCCAAAGTCATTAAAAAAGACAGGGAGGGACACTTCATACTCATCAAAGGTAAAATCCTCCAAGAGGAACTATCAATCCTGAATATCTATGCTCCAAATACAAAGGCAGCCACATTCATTAAAGAAACTTTAGTAAATCTCAAAGCACACATTGCACCTCATACAATAATAGTGGGAGACTTCAACACACCACTTTCACCAATGGACAGATCATGGAAACAGAAACTAAACAGGGACACAGTGAAACTAAGAGGAATTATGAATCAAATGGATCTGGCAGATATCTACAGAACATTCTATCCTAAAACAAAAGGATATACCTTCTTCTCAGCACCTCATGGTACCTTCTCCAAAATTGACCACATAATTGGTCACAAAGCAGGCCTCAACAGAACAAAAATATTGAAATTGTCCCATGCATCCTATCAGATCACCATGGACTAAGGCTGATCTTCAATAACAAAATAAATAATAGAAAGCCAACCTTCACGTGGAAACTGAACAACACTCTTCTCAATGATACCTTGGTCAAGGAAGGAATAAAGAAAGAAATTAAGGACTTTTTAGAGTTCAATGAAAATGAAGCCACAACATACCCAAACTTATGGGACGCAATGAAAGCATTTCTAAGAGGAAAACTCATAGCTCTGAGTGCCTCCAAAAGGAAACTAGAGAGAGCACACATTAGCAGCTTGACAACACACCTAAAAGCACTAGAACAAAAGGAAGCAAATTCACCCAAGAGGAGTAGACGGCAGGAAATAATCAAACTCAGGGGTGAAATCAACCAAGTGGAAACAAGAAAAACTATTCAAAGAATCAACCAATCAAGGAGCTGGTTCTTTGAGAAAATCAACAAGATAGATAAACCCTTAGCCAGACTCACTAGAGGGCACAGGGAAAGCATCCTAATTAACAAAATCAGAAATGAAAAAGGAGACATAACAACAGATCCTGAAGACATCCAAAACACCATCAGATCCTTCTACCAAAGGCTATACTCAACAAAACTGGAGAACCTGGATGAAATGGAGAAGTTCCTAGACAGATACCAGGTACCAAAGTTGAATCAAGATCAGGTTAATGATCTAAACAGCCCTATATCCCCCAAAGAAATAGAAGCAGTCATTAATAGTCTCCCAACTAAAAAAAGCCCAGGACCAGATGGGTTTAGTGCAGAGTTCTATCAGACCTTTAAAGAAGATCTAATCCCAGTTCTTCACAAACTATTCCACAAAATAGAAACAGAAGGTACTCTACCCAACTCATTCTATGAAGCCACAATTACTCTGATACCTAAACCACAAAAAGACCCAACAAAGATAGAAAACTTCAGACCAATATCCCTTATGAATATTGATGCAAAATCCTCAATAAAGTTCTTGCTAACCGAATCCAAGAACACATCAAAACAATCATCCATCCTGACCAAGTAGGTTTCATCCCAGGGATGCAGGGATGGTTCAATATACGGAAATCCATCAACGTAATCCAGTATATAAACAAACTCAAAGACAAAAACCACATGGTCATCTCGTTAGATGCGGAAAAAGCATTTGACAAGATCCAACACCCATTCATGATAAAAGTCTTGGAAAGATCAGGAATTCAAGGCCCATACCTAAACATGATAAAAGCAATCTACAGCAAACCAGTAGCCAACATCAAAGTAAACGGTGAGAAGCTTGAAGCAATCCCTCTAAAATCAGGGACTAGACAAGGCTGTCCACTTTCTCCATACCTATTCAACATAGTACTTGAAGTCCTAGCCAGAGCAATTCGACAACAAAAGGAGATCAAAGGGATACAAATTGGAAAAGATGAAGTCAAAATATCACTTTTTGCAGATGATATGATAGTATATATAAGTGACCCTAAAAATTCCACCAGAGAACTCCTAAGCCTGATAAACAGCTTCGGTGAAGTAGCTGGATATAAAATTAACTCAAACAAATCAATGGCCTTTCTCTACACAAAGAATAAACAGGCTGAGAAAGAAATTAGGGAAACAACACCCTTCTCAATAGTCACAAATAATATAAAATATCTTGGCGTGACTCTAACTAAGGAAGTGAAAGATCTGTATAATAAAAACTTCAAGGCTCTGAAGAAAGAAATTATAGAAGATCTCAGAAGATGGAAAGATCTCCCATGCTCATGGATTGGCAGGATCAACATTGTAAAAATGGCTATCTTGCCAAAAGCAATCTACAGATTCAATGCAATCCCCATCAAAATTCCAAATCAATTCTTCAACGAATTAGAAAGTGCAATCTGCAAATTCATCTGGAATAACAAAAAACCTAGGATAGCAAAAACTCTTCTCAAGGATAAAAGAACCTCTGGTGGAATCACCATGCCGGACCTAAAGCTTTACTACAGAGCAATTGTGATAAAAACTGCATGGTACTGGTATAGTGACAGACAAATAGACCAATGGAATAGAATTGAAGACCCAGAAATGAACCCACACACCTATGGTCACTTGATCTTTGACAAGGGAGCTAAAAACATCCAGTGGAAGAAAGACAGCATTTTCAACAAATGGTGCTGGCACAACTGGTTGTTAACATGTAGAAGAATGCGAATCGATCCATTCCTATCTCCTTGTACTAAGGTCAAGTCTAAGTGGATCAAGGAACTTCACATAAAACCAGAGACACTGAAACTTATAGAGGAGAAAGTGGGGAAAAGCCTTGAAGATATGTGCACAGGGGAAAAATTCCTGAATAGAACAGTAATGGCTTGTGCTGTAAGATCGAGAATTGACAAGTGGGACCTCATGAAACTACAAAGCTTCTGCAAGGCTAAAGACACCATCAATAAGACAAAAAAACCACCAACAGATTGGGAAAGGATCTTCACCTATCCTAAATCAGATAAGGGACTAATATCCAATATATATAAAGAACTCAAGAAGGTGGACTCCAGAAAGTCAAATAACCCCATTAAAAAATGGGGCTCAGAACTGAACAAAGAATTCTCACCTGAGGAATACCGAATGGCAGAGAAACACCTGAAAAAATGTTCAACATCCTTAATCATCAGGGAAATGCAAATCAAAACAACCCTGAGATTCCACCTCACACCAGTCAGAATGGCTAAGATCAAAAATTCAGGTGACAGCAGATGCTGGCGAGGATGTGGAGAAAGAGGAACACTCCTCCATTGTTGGTGGGATTGCAAGCTTGTACAACCACTCTGGAAATCAGTCTGGCGGTTCCTCAGAAAATTGGACATAGTACTACCGGAGGATCCAGCAATACCTCTCCTGGGCATATATCCAGAAGATGTCCCAACCGGTAAAAAGGACACATGCTCCACTATGTTCATAGCAGCCCTATTTATAATAGCCAGAAGCTGGAAAGAACCCAGATGTCCCTCAACAGAGGAATGGATACAGAAATTATGGTACATTTACACAATGGAGTACTACTCAGCTATTAAAAAGAATGAATTTATGAAATTCCTAGCCAAATGGATGGACCTGGAGGGCATCATCTTGAGTGAGGTAACACAATCACAAAAGAACTCATACAATATGTATTCATTGATAAGTGGATATTAGCCCAAAACTTAGGATACCCAAGATATAAGATACAATTTGATAAACGCATGAAACTCAAGAAGAATGAAGACCAAAGTGTGGACACTGTGCACCTTCATAGAATTGGGAACAAAACACCCAGGGAAGGAGTTACAGAGACAAAGTTCGTAGCTGTGATGAAAGGATGGACCATTTAGAGACTGCTGTATCCAGGGATCCGTCCCATAATCAGCTTCTAAACGCTGACACCATTGCATACACTAGCAAGATTTTGCTGAAAGGACCCAAAGATAGCTGTCTCTTGTGAGACGATGCCGGGGCCTAGCAAACACAGGAGTGGATGTTCACAGTCAGCTATTGGATGTATCACAGGGCTCCCAATGGAGAAGCTAGAGAAAGTACCCAAGGAGCTAAAGGGATCTGCAACCCTATTGTCGGAACAACATGATGTACTAACCAGAACCCCGGAGCTCTTGTCTCTAGCTGCATATGTATCGAAAGATGGCCTAGTCGGCCATCATTGGAAAGAGAGGCCCATTGGACTTGCAAACTTTATATGCCCCAATATAGGGGAATGCCAGGGCCAAAAGAATGGAAATGGGTGGGTAGGGAAGTGGGGGGCGCTATGGGGGACTTTTGGGATAGCATTGGAAATGTAATTGAGGAAAATATGTAATAAAAATATTAAAAATCAAAAAAAAAAAAAGAAGAACCGGTGGTTGCGTTTTCCTTGCTGGTCGAGTTGGATGCAACAATTACACAAATCGACTCATGAAGAACCATGATTCATGCCAGGCAGTGGTGGCACACGCTTTTAATCCCAGCATTTGGGAGGCAGAGGCAGGCAGATTTCTGAGGTCAAGGCCAGCCTGGTGTACAGATTGAGTTCCAGGACAGCCAGGGCTATACTGTCTCCAAAAACAAACAATCCAAAAAAAAAAAAAAAAAAAGTGATTTTCACTCTATGGTGTGTACACCATTGCTTTGTGTGTTTCCTAAAACCTAATAAAAATAAGGACTGGAGAGATGGCTCAGCACTGACTGCTCTTGCAAAGGACTCAAGTTTGATTCCTAGTACCCACATGACAGCTCTCATCTGTAATCCAGACCAAGGGGGTTTGACACCCTCTTTTGGCTCCCATAGGTACTGCATGCACATACACACATGCAGGCAAAATACCCATGCACATTAAAAAAAAAAAAATTAAAGGAAAAAAGCCTAATGAAAATAGAATAAGTGATTACCATACCTTAAAACTTAAAATATGAATATAATTAAAATTTTTCAGCAATATATTTCCTAGTTGTCAGTTATTCAGTAGCAATAGCTACTTAAAACCCAAGGTTGTAGGTAACTAGGAGAGGCCACCCTACAGGAAGGCTAAGAAGGCTGCACAGACCCAGGGACAACTGCTTTAGGTGCTAAGAGAGTGATACCCTCTTCCTCTCTCCACGAAGCGTTCATAAACCGCTGAGATTAATTTTAATTACGTAGTGTTTCATAATTCCAATGTCCCCACTGGTTCTTACCCGTTATATAAAGAACCAAGCCAAATATGGACACTGATGCAGCTTTACATAAAAGTAGTTGAGGACCTCAAATCTGTATTATTATTTTAGACTCTGTCCAAGGTATGTTAAGGGGTCCTCGAGCCTTACAACCTGTGTAGGAGTTTCCCAGCCAGTTGCATGTCCACATCATCCTCCAGGGGGCGCTGCTCCTCCTTGTCTGGCTCCTGTTAAATCCTGCATCCCTCAATAAACTCACTTTGGGTGAAGGCATTTTAAGATTGTATTGGAAGCTCTAAGGATAAAAGTTAGAAAATACTGCTGTTTGGGATTAGGCCCAGGATCTGTGGAGTCAGAACTTGTTTGTTTAAGGGAAGGAAGAAACAGAAAGAGAGCCAAGTTTACATAGCGATTGCTAGATGCCTACAAGCCGTGAGAAAGCCTATAAAGCAGTTTTGTCTGCTTTATCGATCATAAGTTCACAAAGCAAATAACAGAAAACTCCGCTTCTCAGAAGGCAATCCCTAACAAAAGGCTGCCGGCATCTGCGGGATTTTGTTTGGGATGATGGTGGCATGTCATTGGTCCTTCGTAAGACTTTATTGTGTTTTTGCTCCCTGCTGGAGCAACCCCAGAAACAGCTGCAGCAAGTCGCAATCACTCCAAATCTTGCTCTGAGAGGAACAGAGCCCAGTTGTGGGCTCAGAGCAGCTCTTCTGTTAGGGAAGGAAGGTCTCCACCTGCAGTGGGGGAAATAGCTCTCTGACATGGTGTGGTCAGTCTGTCTCAGCCGGCAGGGATCTTCTGAGGGTTTTGGATGAGAGTCAGGAAAATGGTCTCTCTGTACCCATAGAGGGTTGGGGATTCATCAGTGTCCAGAAAAGCCACCCAAACAGGACTAAGTAATAATCAAGTATTTTGTACTAGTGCACAGTTTTTCTATTCAAGTTATAGATAGTTATTCTATGGGGGGATGCATAGTAAGCAGAAAAATCAAGCTGCCTTTACAAAGCTTCATGTATGTCTGTCTATGTATGTGCATATGAGATCAGCAAGTCAACAGCTTCCATTCATGGCAAAGACATATAAAATGCATGTGTTACGCAATGGTGTTTCTCCTCTTAAATACTGTGCACTCCATACAGGTGATTTTATTGTTTCTCCTATTATTGGATTGGCACTCACTAATAACCCCAGCTGTCTTAGATAGGGTTTTACTACTGTGAACAGATACCATGACCAAGGCAAATCTTATAAAGGACAACATTTAACTGAGTCTGGCTTACTGGTTCAGAGACTCCCATTATCACCAAGGCAGGAGCATGACAGCATCCAGGCTGGCATGGTGGAGGAGAAGCTGAGAGTTCTACATCTTCATCTGAAGGCTGTTAGCAGAATACTGACTTTCAGGCAGCTAGGATGAGGATCTTAAAGCCAATGTCCACAGTGACACACCTACTCCAACAAGGCCACACCCACTCCAACAAGGCCATACCTACTAATAGCGCCACTCCCTGGCACCAGCCATCTGATTCTGCTTTTGCAATCTTAATGACAGGTGACTTTAAAGCCCCTGTGGGAATTGCATGGGCCTGTGATAACCTTGAGGCACCCAAGTGGGTGCAGCAGTACTGACACGAAAATGAAAAATGGAAAAAAAACTGAGAACCAGTCCCGGGTCCAGCAAGGGCTGGCTGTTCAGAGTGGGCATAAGACTCCTTTGTGTCTACCTTGTTTCCTTTTTAGCATACTTGCTGGCTTGCTTGATGATCAAATAGATCTGAAAAATGTAACCAAATTCTACAAGGTCTCTGAAGCTGAGGCACAAGCTATTTTGCAATGAAATTGTGTTAGGACCATAAGTGTATTGTGTTCATGCATCCGGTGTCTCGGGACTTTATGGGGAAAATTCCTTCTCTGATGCTGTACAGGCTCACATTTGGTCTGTAAAGGTAAGAGAAGGCCATTGGACTTTATCTGATCCATAGCCTCGTTACTGCTCAGCCAATACTAATCACTCCTAATAAGGGCTGCAACCAGCTCTGAGCATGTAGCACAATGAGTGGCTGCTTCACACGGAAAGCTCTGTCCTGTGTACTGTGCATGGGTTCGGTGGTTGGAGGCTCCCCAGAGCTGGTTTTTAAATTTTCTAAGCCCTGTATATTCCACACCTGATTTTTAAAAATTGTCTGACAAAGATCACTTTGTCAAAGGAAATGGGAGCAATTGCAATGATGTTCCCAGCATTCTCCCATCGGCCCGTTGTCCATCCACAGTTCACCTTTGAAGCTTACAAAATCTTCCACCTCACTTTGACCATCAATGTGTTTTCCCACAAGGTTTTAGTATAGGAACAACTGCGAAACTAAGAAGCGCCACCAAGGGATTACATTAGAGTCTAATGAGCATTATGGTTAGATCATAAATGGTCCCCAAAAACTCATGATGGGTAGACATCAGGGACCACTGCAACAGTGTTCAGAGATGGGGTCTTTGGGATGTAATTGGATCACAGTGACTCAGGTCATACCAATGGATCAATCCATTTAAATACTAATGGTTTAAGGGGAAAGCTACCTCTATGTGTGTCTCGCCTCTATGTCCGCCTTCACTCCATATTTCTTCTCTCTCTCAGCCTGACTCTATCTCTCTGTCATTCTGTCTCTTGTTAGCTCATTCTTCTTTGTGAATATCTCACTTCTGCCTCTCTTCTCCCCCACCCTCTTCTCCTCTTTCCTGATGTCACAGCATGACGATGGGAACAACTTTTCCTTGCCACATATTTCTGTCATGATGGGTTGCCTCACTGCCATGATGGCCCCCAAACTACAAGGCCAATCAGCTATGGACTGAACCTCCCTTAAGCTTCAAACACAACCTGTCACCCCTGTAAGCTCTCCTCTCACAGCAACAGGAGCCTCCTCGCACACTGGGTCAGTGATTCCTCTGTTCTTTCACTGACTTGACTTGTGAGGAGTCACTTTACCCTGATGTGCCACATTGGCTTTTCTGCCAGTATAACAATACCACCTGCTAGCTTGAGATGCTGTCCCACAAGAACTAACAACATTTCCTTAAACTTCCAATGTTGAGGAAATGTCACAAGCTAAAAACACTCTCAAGACCTTGGGTGCTTTAGTAAATAACACAGCTATAGATTCAACAATGACAGGAAAAGACCTTGGTTTTCTTCTCTACTTTGTGGATGACAAGTAGGTACAACTGTGTTCTTAAACACACCTGCTAGGAAAACAGGATGCAATGAATAAAGGACAGTATTCTTGGTATTTCCACTACTTAATGCATTCTTCTAAGCTGGGTATGGTGGCACACACCAGTAGTCCCCGCACTTGGGAGGTAGAGACAAGAATACTAAGAGTTCAGAATCATCCACGGTTACATAGATAGTAAGACAGGCTAGGAAGTAGTTTTTTGAGCAGCTTAATTCAGTTGAGGATCTTGATGAGCAGATGTGCAGCAACAACTGGCCTCTCAGCAGTCAGGAGTACTAGGTGCTCCACAGAACAAGAAGAGGAAAGAGAGGGCTGTGGTTTCAAACCGCAACAATGTTACATGTATTGTTACTGCTTAAATATTAGCATAGGACCTATCTCACTGAAGAAGTCAAGTCACTGGGTGCTCCACAGACCAGGAAGAGGGAAGAGAAGGCCGTGATATCAAACAGTAACAATGTTACTTGTATTGCTGCTGTTTAAGTATTAGCACAGGAACTTCCTTATTAATCACAGAAACTTTGTTACTAATCCATAAGTTAGTTCACAATTTTCAGAGTGGGACATGTATCACATGACCAGGAGCACCCTAGGGTCTGTGGTGCAGTGAAAGGAGCTGAAATTAGATGATGTAAATATCAGATAAAGAGAGAAAGCTGTGCACAGACCCCCCCCATCTCCCTCTATTCTCATTACTTCTTTCACGTCCATGTTTTTCCTTCCTGCCCTCTGATGCAGTAATTCCTCTCATTATCCCATCAACACAATAAGCAAGAACAGCAGCTACTGTTGTGTAAAAAGGACACATCAAACCTTGTGATGATATAAAAGCAACAGACACAATGGTACAGAAAGATAATTCCCTAGCAATAAATAACAGAAAATTATCTTTACAGAGCAGCCCAGTAACAAGGCTGTTAGAGGAAGATGATTATCAGATGGACATAGATTCTGAGCATCCACTGAAAACAGACAAAATGAGCTTGAGAAAGGAGACTGTAGTCCTCCAAGCACACCAAGAAGTATGGCACAGGGTGCTTATTCTTGTGGGGATGCTCCAGGTTCAAGGGCTTCAGACAGAAAGAGCGACAAGAATGTGGGCAATACATCTGGAAAACTACAGAGTACCCTGTCCGGTTGGCCCTTTGCCCAGCTCTTGCCAAGCAGACAAAGCAAATAACTTTGCTCTTAGTGTGGAGTGGCACCTGGGGTGCCCACAGTGTACTGATGCCACAATGACCTTAAGCAGGAACAAGGAGAATCAGTCCAAGGAGATGAGCCACTTCACCCCTGACTTCAGAGGAAGTCCTTCTTTCTGTCCCACCCTGGAGGGAAGGGCCCCACAGATGGGGAACAATAGCTAAGCCATAGGAAGAAGGACTCCCAAACAGTGATGAATCTGCACAGGATCTAGAAGCATCAGGCACTGTGGCAAAAGCACAATGAGATGGACGTGCCATGCTCCCCAGAGTGAGGAACTTAGGTAGCACAAACAGAAAATGACAAACCTGTGCAGTATCCTCGTAGTGTGCTTAAGCAGCGGGTGAATGTGAAGAAGGCTACATGTCGCAGTTGGCAAGGTCCACCATCATTACCTCTCTTCTTTTCCAGGTCCTGAAAGTTCACGGAGTCATTCATTCTCCAGAAACTTTGGGAAACAACCCCTATAGCTATCAAACAGGCCTGAGAACTTTGGCACAGACTAAGCCTTTGAGATGTTTCTTTACTTTTCCTCTGGTTATCAGCCTGGACAAGTTTTCTACATTGCTTTAAACAAACTTGGGGACACTTTTATAATCCTATGAATTATCTAAGTTTTCAAATGGAAACCATTGAAATTAATTTGTACTAAAGAAATCATGTCAATGATTGCAAAGTCCCAAAAGCTAAGAGAGAAGCATGGGGCACCCTGTCCTTCGGAGACAGCCCTCCTGGCTTTCAGACTTAGGCTCCCAGAATGGGGAGAGTTCTGACTTATGTCACCTCGTTTGTGATACTTCCTTCTACTACCTTGAGAGACTGACATAGATGTTAAGGAAAGAAAGAAGAGAAAGGGGTGCGCTCCTATTGTATTCATATCTTTATTCTCCATTTATGCTTCTCCTCAAATGTCTCTCTGCATTGGATTCACTACTTGGCATTATTTTTTTTCCTCCAAACCCAACCGTATTTTCTGTAGCAGTAACTGTGCTATCCATAGGCTCCCAACCCTGACCCTATTGCTATTTGCTTGTCATCAGCTTAGTGACTCTGTGTTGTTTGTGACTATTCCTACATGCTGCAGAGAACTCAAGAACACACCCCACATACACTGTCTTCTACAGCTACCTCTTAAATAGCTAAGAGGGTAAGGGAAGAGAAACATGTGTTTACACAGCAGTTTATATCGATATGATTACCTTTCCAGACGGTGGGCCCCTGTTTCATCCTGTCTGGAGTCACCTATTTCAGTCTGTAGAACTCCTTTGCAGCTTTTGATAAAGGTATTCTGACCACAGTAGATACCCTTGGGCATTGTTTACCTATGTCTTTGCCTCCCTTGCGGTTTTGTTGGATAAAGGATTTGGAGTTGGCAGCTCATCTTGTTTTCCTTTGAGACCTTTAAGTACATTATCCTATCTTCTTCTTTGGCTTCTGTTGTTTGCTGAGATGCTAGCTGGTGATTTTGCTGTGACTTCCTTTCCAGAAATAAGTCCTTCCTCTCTGACTGCCTTCAGGACCTTCTTCCTGCCTGGCCTTTCAACAGGTTGACTCTGATGTGTGTACTTGTAGGTATCATTATACAACCTACAGCCCTGCGAGCAGCCTGGATTTCTACCCTGAAGATTTTCTTCAGTGTGGACAGGTTTCATTCTCTCTCTCTCTTCATGTTCACATGCTGTCCTGTCTGTTCTCTGCCCTTCTTCTTCTCCTGTCACATGCACATTAGAACGATTCACGGAGGCCTACGTTCTGAGGTTCCTTTTCTTCATTGGCTTTTCCTCCATTCTTTAAATTCTCTTTTTTGTCAATTCAAATCTATGGTTGAGACTTCATACAAGGGATTCCTTTATTCTGCTTTCCACTGGCCACAAGTTGTGTGTGTGTGTAATCTCCTTACTGAACTCTATACTTCATATATGCTAAGTTTGGGCCAGCGACTCACCTATAGAAGCCACTCTCTCCTCTCATAGCTGTTGTAAAGGAAACAGTGGGAGCCCTCTCCCTCGGTCTTCTGAGACTCTATAATTCTCACCTCTTAAGAGGAAGTTCTTGCAGTTAGAATGTGAAAGCTTCCCCCATGGACTCCTGTGTTTGAACTCCTATACTATTTAGAGGTGTTATGGGACCATTATGAAGTTGAACCTGGATAGAGGAAATGTCACTGGGGGTGGGCCTTGAAGGTTTATAGCCTGGTGCCACTTGCTGTCCTCTTTGCTCCTAGTACGGCTAAGCAATGTGACTGTCCAGCCTCGTGCTCCTGTCACCACACCTCACTGCTTTGCTAGACTGTCTCCTCTTGGGATTGTAGTCCAGAATAAACCTTTTCTCCCCTTAATGTATTTTTTTGTCCTGGTTATTTTATCACAGCTCCAAAAAGTAACCAGGACAGATGTTTGTCAAGCACTTTAAGCTCTCAGTGCCTACAGGTGGCACATCTGTATGCTGGACACCCCTTACAATGGACACAGAGAGAGCACTATGGGATACTCACCAACTACAGGGCATGGGGCCAGCCCTCCTCTCTGCAGGCCATAATAGGGAGCCCCTGCTTAGACCCAGTGGCTGTCTTTCCACGCATGGCATTAACTTTCCGAATAAATCCCTACCAAAAGACTTGCCTTAGTGTGCCTCTCAAAACCCAGAGATCCTGAAATGCAATGTCGTTTCTTCTTTCAGATCTGTAGCCACAGTTCTCATAAGGACTTGAACACATTTTAAACGACTATTTGTAAATCTTTTCTTGGAAAACCCGACGTAAAATCATAATCGTGGCTGATTTTCTGTCTACTTTCCGGTTTCCTTGAATCTGTCATCTACTGCTGCTGTTGTTGTTGTTGTTGTTGTTGTTGTGTGTGTGTGTGTGTGGTGTTAGAAACTGCTCATTGCATGCTATAGTGATTGGTGCTTTCCCTCTCTATCCTGTGGAGTTTTTTTTTTATTGTAGTTTATTTAGTGACTGGCTGAATTATTTTTGTGAGGTCTATTCTACAGAGGCCAGGCTTGGCTTGTTCATGGTCTCTTTAGGATAATGGTGACTTTGGGCAGAGCTCTCTCCCTTTTCTTTACTACGACCAGCTGTTACGCCTCACTAATTGCCAGTTGGTTTCTCTATTGGATTCATCAGTGCCTAGCGCACAGATTGCTTCATGGACTGTTCCAGTCAATTTTAGGATCCATTGGAAACACATTTCTTTCAGCCTAATTTTCTTTCAAACTAATTTTTGAAATTAGTTCTGTCTCATTCTGTTCTGTGCCTCTGTGAAAAGAGCTGATCCACAGCTGACCTGAAAATGCAGTAAATGTGTCTGCCTCGCCCAGATACCTTTTGTGAAAACTTGCATCATCAACTTCAATTTTACTCTGTTGCCCACGACATCAGTCTTTCCAGAAGCCTTTGCATCTTCCCATCATATATGTGTGTGTGTTTGTGTGTATGTATATGTGTATATATGTAAGATGTATACATATATATATATTACATATGAATGAGCAGATGTATATGTGTGTATGTATGTGTGTATATATATATATATATATACATATGAATGAGCAGGATATATATGTGTATAAATATTAAATCTAAATTAACATGATATTAGGTATTATATATTTATATGTACTATATATGTATATATGCATATATACATACAATATATGTATGCATATATACATACATATGCTCTCTAGTCCTCGTTCCAGTCTTCGTAGGTGCTGCTTCTTTTTGAATTGACTGCATAAACATGATTGTTTTGGAAAAGAGAGGTTTAGCTGTTCCTCATTCTCTGTGCACTCCTTGCCATGGAACCCAGGGGTTACCATG
Source organism: Mus caroli (assembly GCF_978045245.1). Taxonomy (NCBI): domain Eukaryota; kingdom Metazoa; phylum Chordata; class Mammalia; order Rodentia; family Muridae; genus Mus; species Mus caroli. The sequence continues at coordinate 35,735,188 of NW_028227256.1, read as the reverse complement.
GCAACCCGTTCCTGCACAGGGACTGCTCCAGCCCTGTGAAAGAGGACTCAGCCTTCAGACCTCATTGTCTGTCTTTTATTTGAGGAACATTGTTTTCAAAGAAACCAGAGGAAGAACGAACATTTCACAGCTCAGTGATTTAGCTCTCATTGAACTGAGATACCGCAGTGGCCTCTCAGCATCATTTCACAGCAGCGTCATGTGACTTAGCTCGTGGGCGAGCTGAGATACTGCAGTGGCCTCTCAGCATCATTTCACAGCAGCGTCATGTGACTTAGCTCGTGGGCGAGCTGAGATACTGCAGTGGCCTCTCAGCATCATTTCACAGCAGCGTCATGTGACTTAGCTCGTGGGCGAGCTGAGATACTGCCGTGGCCTCTCGGCATCATTTCCCACTGAGCCCAACAGATTCCCCGTGAACACAAGGGACATGGCAGTAGCTTCTAGAAGCTTCTATAGACTCTGAGCTTGTACTCTTCCTAAAACGCAATTTATTCCTGCTATTAGCCATGGCAGTAACTCACTCACCCTTTCCCTAAGCACATCACAATACTCCTTCTCATTGTGACTCTGGTTCATGATGACCACCATAACCGTCCCTTTTATCTGAAATCAGAGAAAACACTGCTTATCTGCTTCAGATTCCATTCTCTTCCCCCCTCCTTCTTTCTTCTCCCCACCCCATTTTCCTTTTCTCCCTCTTCATTCTCCTCCTTCTTTCTCCATGAGCTATCCTTTACTTGGTTTCTCGATACTTGTTACATTTTGTCCTGACAACTTTTCCCTTGCCATTTTCTAAAGTGATGAATTTAGAAAAGAAAACTAATTTCAAAATATAGGCAAAGAGAGGCTCTGTGGTTAAGAGCAGTTGCTGTGTTGCTTCCAGAGCACCTGAATTCAGTTCTCAGCACCCAGATCAGGCAGCGTTACCTGTAATCTGATACCCGCTTCTGGCTTCCGCAGACACTCATTACCTGTAGCATATACATGTAGCATACACACACATATGCATAAATAGAAATAAGAACACATACTTTTAAAAATAGTTTAAAATGACATTATAAAGGAGAACAAACATGCCAGCCAACATGTGTGCATAGATGAGCACCAACCTTTTCTTGGTCTTCCACATGGCTGGATGGCTTCGATGGCTTTTCCCACCCACTTGCTTAGCCATTGTCTCTTTGCAGATCTTCATCGTCCTGTGCATTTTACAACCCAGCATGAGAAGCTTGTCTTGTCTTTCACAGCCTCATTCACACAAGTCCTGGTCCTCCCTGAATCACACTGCTGGGTTATAGGCTGCTAGGCTGAATAGCCATTTGCCTCAACCAGTAGGTGTATAAAATCCGATACTTGAAAGGCTTTTTTTTTTCCCTTCAATACAAACTGGTCTCGATTTTTCTCTTCTGGTCCTTCCTCCCTGCCAGTTTGCTCCTTACACTGGAAATAGAAACTGGCTTTTGATTTCATATGCCTGATACAGGTTCGTTTTTCTTCTTTGTGTTTCTGGTACAACCTGCCAGGTGCTGTGTGCATCGGGGTATCAGGACTCCCTGGCTTCTGCGTGTGTGCACAGTGGTAAGGGTTGAGCCCAGGACTTTGCACATGCTAGGCAGGCACTCTTCTGAACCACAGCCCCATCCCTTGTAGCTTTTAAATAGGCAGATCCACTGTATAAACTGTAAGGGAGAGATCTAGGCCTTGCTGGGTCGAATGAAAGGAAGGGTCTATAGATGGAACAAATGTGCACAAAGCATACAAACACAGTGGAGAGATCTAGGCAGTCCCATGCCTTTCAGTATTGATAATAAGGTGATTTTCACTTTTACCTTACATCTTTTTGGCCAATGCAAGAGTTGAGATGGGTTCTCAGGCTTGGACCCATGCATCAGGGCGCCACTCAAAGGCCCCATGAGAGCTTCTGTCTGGAAGAGGAAGTTGTATTGCAATAGAAGAGCAGTTTTGTCCTCTAGCCTTCTCAGTCCCAGCAGCTAATGCATCCTTCATCCCCACGTGTGGCTGAGTGGCTGAAGCTACACCCTGCCAGAGTCTGGCAGAAATGAAGAAGTGACTGGGACTCCATGCATTGACTCAGGGATCAGCCACATTGGAGACTATGCAGGTATCCTGGCTAATTCTCAGAAGGCTCCCCTGAGATGCATTTTTTTGAGCTTTGCTTTATCTAAGATTGTACTGAGTTTAAAGCTTTGAAACTGTCATGTGTTAAGTAAGGTAGAACCAGGATTTAAACCTGGGACTTCTAACTCTTTATCTCTGGCTCTCTCTGGACAGCATCTTCTGATCCCATCTGTCTTCTGCAGTCTTGGAAACTCTTTACCGTGAAGTACATAAGCACCATTTTCTTTAACTTACTTTGGCCCCAGAGTATCAGCTGTTGCTTGCTTTGGGTTTTGATATAAATCCTTAGGGTTCCTTCTGACTTGTCCACTTTGGCCTGGCTTCAGTATGTTTAGATGAATGTTGTTATCTGAAATTATAATTATCCAGAACACAGAAACTGTACCACTGAGTGTATCTTTAGTGTTTACTAATAAGGCTCAGTGGATGTATGGAAATGGAATAGCACCCCATTTGAAATTTGAAAATGCAAACTGCCTGTGGCTCCTGTTCAAATACATATTCCCACTCAACAGTTCAAAAGCAGGACCAGAGACACAAGGTGATGCCTCTCTAAGCAGTACTAGCGAATACCTGTGCTACTAGTTGCTTATATCTGTTTTGAGCAGCGAGATATAAGGCACTCTCCTTCCTGTACCTGCTGGATCTGCTGCACAGGCTCTGCTGGATGAACCCAGGTGACCAAGAAGGACCTGCCTTAGAGATAACCAATATGATTAAGACAATAATACAGTCCTGGGCTAGAGATATGGCTCCGTGGAGACTGTCTTCTTCTTTTGGAGGACCTGAGTTTGAATCCCAGTACCCACGCAAGGTGGCTCTCAACAGCCTGTAACTCCAGTTCAAGGAGATCCAACATAAGACCTCTGAGAGTATGTACACACATAAGTACTTACATACACATATACATGTAACTAAAATAAAATGCTAAAAACAACAACCAAACACAAACAGAAACTAAGCTAAAAACCACAGTTCTGATGCCCCAGGCATCAGCTGCTGGGTCTGGGATGTTCCCTTCTGAACTTATGCTGGTGCTTGGTTTAATATTGTTGTAACAGTATTAAATTGGGGCCTTTAAAGGCAACCAGGCTATTAGGGCTCCACCCTCAGGGACAGATCAAGATTCATATCATGGCAGTGAGTGACCTTCCTTCTTTTGCTCTCTGTCATAAGTGAAATAAACTTCTGTTTTGTAGTTTATAATATATATTTACATATATACATATATATTTACCCATTTTTAGGCGTTTAATTATAGCAGTAGAGAATGAACTAAGGCATAAATTAACCATGACAGGTACAAAAGGAGCCTGGAAAGAGGTTCCTAATTGGGTTGATAATTAGGCAGAAGTTAATTACAATGGATTCCTAAGTGCCACAGTACAGTAAAAGAAAGCCAGCTGCCTGGGTGGGCAGTCAATGAATGAGTCTTCTGAAAGAGCAGAGAGGGGAAGACAAAGGGGAGGATCTAAAACCAGGCCAGCCTAGGCTGCTTCAAGAGGGACTGGAGCTGGCCCTGAGTCTATGTACCACACCTCCCAGTCCTGCGGATACTCGAAGTCGTTAACCTGCCACATACGACCTTCAACACCGCCCAGGGATGACAGTTAGTAGAATACATTGAAGTGGCTTTAGGGGTCCCATTGTGACAAGATGAGGGCTCATGCAAACTCACTTCCAGGTACTGACCCGCAACTCTATCCTGTTGTGTGTAAGTTTTAAAACACGATACCTCCTTTGCCCAGGACCTTGGCCCTCACTCCTGGCTTAGCTCTGAAATTGGCTGCAGCTGGCCCCACTCCTGAATTGTCCAGTAGCTGCAGCCCTGTTGCTGCCTGAGCTCTGGCCTGGCTTCCTCTTGTTCCTCTTGACTAACTTCATCAAACTGCCAATTACCAACTTGGTCTCTCTCTCTCTCTCTCTCTCTCTCTCTCTCTCTCTCTCTCTCTCTCTCTCTCTCTCTCTCTCTCTCTCTCTCTCTCTCTCTCTCTCTCTCTCTCTCTCTCTGCCCATCTTTGTTCCAAGGATGAAAAACATTTTGACAGCTTTGTTATTTTAGAACTTACCAGATAGTACAATTGCTGGATGCAGAATCTTCTGCCCTAACCTAATCAGCCAGCCTCCACCAGTGGCAGAGGCCACCCATTGTAGCTACCCCAAAATCTTACATGACAGCTGCTTTCTTCTCATTGCAAATCCTGGCCAAAAAGGGCCCTTCTCTTTCCTTGAGTCTCTTTTTCCTCCTGGGACCTGGAAATCCCACTTTTACCCTTTGCCCAGAAATTGGCTCCTTCCTTCTTTATTGACAAAATCAAAGAACCAATTAGGGAGCCAGACTTTAGTAATAGCACCTCCCCCTACATCTCTACCCCAATGATATATATGGAGCTGCCAGTCTGGTGGCCCCTGCCATGTTCATGAGGTACAATATGGCATGCTACCTACCCTTCACCCCCAGTCTGATGGTATCATAAACATGGCATCATCTTGGTCACCCTAAGAATGATGCCCCTTAGCCGGGCGGTAGTGGCTCACATTTTTAATCCCAGCACTTGGGAGGCAGAGGCAGGTGGATTTCTGAGTTGGAGGCCAGCCTGGTCTACAAAAGTGAGTTCCAGGACAGCCAGGGCTATACAGAGAAACCCTGTTCTCAAAAACAAACAAACAAACAAACAAACAAAAAACAAAACAAAAGAATGACACCTCTTCTATCTCAACCTTTATGCTTTATAAAGCATCTTATGGTTTCCTGTCTCTATTGATCCTGAAGACTGGGTGGAGTATTGCTATTGCCCCTCCGTCAGCGTATCTACTCACACAGTAACAGGCACAATTGTGACTGGACCCAACACACCTGCTGTTGACTAACACTGAAGGAAAACGGGTTTGATTTTTATGTTAAGTAAAGAAGTAAGAGACAGGAAAGAAGTGTTATTGGAAATCCCTGGGAGTCCCACTCAAGTCACTTTGATACCCAGGAAATCGGGCTCTATGCTTGAGGTTCTCAGATCTGATAATGGAAGCTCAGAATTTAAGGATAGACCCAAATGGACAGGGAACAGACTCATACAGTGCCTGAGCACAGTTCATTAGACTCTAGAAGGAAATTTCAAAAGGGTTTCAGTGAGCTTGGGGGCATTTGTTTGGAACTGTTTTCCCAAATAAAGCAAGCAGTATTTAGTATATTTATTGCATTTTCAAAATCAATCTTCAGCTGCCTGGTTGGATTATTATTATTACTATTATTAATTTGTCACTCAATACAAGCTGCGGTCATCTGGGAAGAGGAAACCTCAGTTAAGAAAATGTCTCCTGAATGCTATAAGAAAGCAAACTGAGAGCATGGAGAGCAAGCCAGTAAGCAGCATCCCTCTATGGCCTGTGCATCAGCTCCTGCCTCAGGTTCCTCCTGCCTTGGTTCCTGCCCTGACTTCCCTTCATGACAATGGACTGTAAGCTCTAAGTTGAAATAAACCCTTCCCTCCCCAAGTCTCTTTCAGTCATGATGTCTATCACAGCATTAGAAAGTAGACAAAGACATTGGTCTAGATCTACAGCCAGTTTTAATAATTTGCTCTCCAAAGTTATAATTACATGTACATTATCTTTTCATGAAAAAATATTCTGATCTGTGAATTTTTTTTTTCTGAGACAAGGTTTCTCTGTATAGCCCTGGCTGTCCTGGAACTCACTCTATACATCAGACTGGTCTCGAACTCAGAAATCCACCTGCCTCTGCCTCCCAAGTGCTGGGATGAAAGGCCTGTGCAACCACTGCCCGGCAGATCTGTAAATTTCTAATGAGAAGTTCTTCTGCTAAGAACTTAAATTCGGGGCTGAGAGTATGAAGCACTTGTCTAGAATGTGCGAAGTTGTAGGTTCCATCCCCAGGCCTACAAAGGAAAACAAAAGGCCTGGAAAGATGGCTAGCATGTAAGAATGCTTATTCTTTAATCAAGAGGACCTAAGCTCCAATCCCCAGCACCCATATAAGGAGCTGGGTAAGGTGGGTGTGACTGTAAGCCCAGAAATGGGTGGTGGAGATAGGTGCATTCTGAGAGCTTGCTGGCTGAGAAATGGTAAACTTTCAGTTCAGCAAGAGACTGTTTCAAGACAACAAAGCAAAGAGTGATAGATGAAGACATCTGACATCCTCTGGCCTCCCTGTGGTACACACTGGCATGATTACCTATATATTCATAGTCATACATACACACACACACATACACATATACACACACAGGCACACACACATGCACACAAATACACAACCACATACACACGTGTGCACACACATGTACACATACATGCACATATACATAAATGTGCATGTGCGCATAAACACGCACACACATGAACACTTGCACACACATGGATGCACACACATGCAAGCACACACATGTGTATATACATGCAATACACACACATGAACACAAACATGCATGCACACACATACACGTATGCACACGTATGCACATGCACACACCACGATGATGACTTTTCATAAGTGTTTGAAATCAAGCCCATCCCTGGATAACTGCAGTTAACATTCAGAACATTTCATCCTCTGCAGAGGCCCCTGCTTCACTCCTTACCTGAAACTGAAAACCTTTTCTGTTTCTTCCCTCATCAAGATCACTAAATCTACTAAGATGCCAGATAAGTAGGCAAGGATGGTAGTCCAGTCTGCATATTTAATAACTGAAGTCAGCTTGTGTACTACTCTGCAGAACCCCAAATATCCATGCCCCAGGGGCCAACATTCCCAAGAATGCTCACCTTGGTTTATCAACAGCCAGCCAGCCTGGTTTTCTGTGGTCTACTCTCATAGTTTCACATAATAAAGAGACAGATCTCAAAGGGAACCCTTTGGATTAGCTGAGTCAGCATCCTGTCTTGTCTCACAAGATCCTAGGTTCCTTATTTAACATTCTGGCTCCAGCTGGTTAACAACTCCAGGTCATTCTCTGCCCTCACACCTCCACTGTGAGTTTCCACAGCTACACAGACTCATCCCATTGTAACCTTTCCTAGGCAGAACGCTAGCCATGTGCTTTTAAGAGCCGTACATTTGTGGATATATGTTGTGAGATGTTCTCAAATCGCCTTCATGTTTGAATTAGACTGAGAGCCAACACGCTAACACCATCTGAAGTTTCGTGGGGATGCAATGCACAAGGCTCTGCAGACATTACTTCCTCTTTGATGTCTAACACTGACAGGAACTAATATCATTAGGAGAGAAAAACCTGGGCATTTTCCATAAGGAATGCCTGAGATTAGGTTCACTGAGGTGAGAGTTGTCATTATGGGCTGTCCCATTCTCAGGGCTGGGATTCTGGACTGACTAGGAAAAGTGGGTGAGCTAAGCACTGGCATCCATCACTCTCTGCTTCTGGACTAAGGACACAATATGACTAGCTGCCCCTCATGCTTTCATGTTCATGTGCCATGTCCCTCACACTCACAATGGAGTGTTGTTGAGGGATGGGTTGGCCCTTGGTTTTCCCCCAGTCCCTGACATATGAAGAAAACACATAGCTCCTTTTTAAAACTACAAATAGGCTTGGCAGAGCCAGTAGTGGCCTGGAGGTAGGGCCTGGAAGGAGGTGTGGCTTTGGATTCTAGTTACCTAACTCTTGCTATGACACAAGGCTATGGTTACCAGTCCCAGGGCCACTGTGTGCTATGTCTGTAATGCTGTGGCGATGCCCCATGCTTCCTTTGCACAACACTGCTTGTTTAGCCTCCTGCTGACTATGTCCCATTGTAGGATAGCTTCTGCTGACTGTGTCCCATTTCTTCCCTAGAAATAGTGTATAATGTGCTGCACTTCTTAAGTGTACTTGGCATAAGACAAAGTTTGTGTAAGACCTCCCAACCCCAGCCTTTATCTTTTCTATCTCTCTCATCCCCTGGTCCACTCTCTCTCAGGAACCTGTCAGTAAAGAACGACCAGCAGGACCAGGTCACACTGTGCCCTGAACCTGTGAGCCAGAAGAAACTTTTCTTCTATGACTTCTGTTGGGATATTTTATCGCAGCAAGAGGAAAAAGTAGCTAAGACACCAAATACTGGCCAGATCCTGATATTTTGTGCTCCCTGTCTCTGGAAGCAGCGGCGCCTGAAGGAAAGGTAACTTTCCTTGTCTAGATTCACTCATCCCATCAACAAACATCTTTGATACAGTTTTCTTCCCCTAACTACAGTGTGTGTGTATCTCTGTGTGTCTATGTTTATGTGTGTCTAGGTATGTGTGTGTTTCTGTGTCTGCGCATCTGTATTTGTATGAGAGTGTATGAATGAATGTGTATGTGAGTATGTGAGTATGTGTCTGTATGTGTAACTCTGTGAGTCTCTGTGTGAATCTGTAGTGTGTCTACATATGTGCATCTCTCTGTGTCTATATGTGTGTCTGTGTATGTGTCTGTGTACATGAATCTGTGGTCTGTCTGTCTGTATGTCTATGTGCCTATGTGTCTTTCTGTGTCTCTGTGTGTGTCTCTGTGTGTCTATGTGTATGTCTGTGTGTGTCTATGTGTGTCTTTGTGGGTGTGTCTCTTTGTGTCTGTGTATGTCTCTGTGTATGTGTATATGTGTGTCTGTATCTGTGTATGTGTCTGTGTGCATGAATCTATGGTTGTCTGTCTGTCTATGTGTGTGTGCCTATGTGTCTCTGTGTATGTCTCTTGTGTCTCTGTGTGTCTGTGTGTATGTCTGTGTGTCTGCGTGTGTGTTATGTGTGTGTCTGTGGGTGTGTCTATATGTGCCTTTGTGGGTGTGTCTGTATGTGTCTATGTGTGTGTGCACATGTTGTGTCTATGTGTATGTGTCTGTGTGTTTGTATATATAATATTTTTCCAAGTGTTACTTTATAGGCTTTACTTGAATGACTGGTTTCATGGTCATTCTCAGTGAAATGACAACCATAGACTTATGAACTAACTAGGTGCTTGATAAGTCAAGAGACTCTGGTTGATTAATAGAAGCATGGCATTTTTTAAAAGGAATTCCTCACCCTTTTGGAATCATGCCCCAAGTTATTACCAGATGAATAAGACAGTCTGCCTGTTGTCCAGGGAGGCAGAGAAGTAGGAGAAGCCATGAGTTACTGAAGCTGCAGATGGACCAATGAGACTTCACTCTCCATGTCCTCTCTGCTCTAGTCTTGTGGTGGGGTTCCTGCAGGCTTTACAGCAGGCAAGGAAGATGATCAGGGGCTGGGAAGAATGAAACTCAGCCCCATTTTTTTATACCCACTTCCCATTCTTTGTTGGGATTATCGAATCCCCTGCAATAACACAAATCAGATGCTTCTGAGGTAGAAGACCTAGTCCTACCCACAGACCTGAAGGTTTGCCAGACAAACTCAGATTCTAGAGTCCGGATCCCACCCACTAGGAGTCTGTTTCTTTCTGGGCTTCGAGGTATGCACCTGCTTTTGCTTTCAAAGGGAACCTGGCTGGGCCTGAGATCTCTGGCTTTCCCTGCCTTTTTTATTTTTTATTTTTTAATCCACAGAGACAGTGAATCAGCTCTTGCTACCCCAATGGACCTCATCAAGACAACATCGCTTTCATTTTTTGAAGTTTTAACTTAAGCACTTTCTTATTATCTGTTTGTGCACTCACTTGTGTGCATGGGAAATATCCCTGTGCTTTGGTTTTTGTTAAGTGACAATAAACTATTTGCAGTTTCCAGAGTATCTAACTACAGAGGGGCTTCCCAACCATCAGGAGTCAGGGCTGCAGTTTCCTTGGTTACCTTTGTCTGACTGCTCACCTGCCTGGTATCAAGACCATTACCAGAATGAAGATGTATCACCCCTAAGGATTTCCTTACGTAACATTGTATCCATGTCCTTTCTTCCAGCTCCATTTGACTTCCAATCTGTTTATTATTGTGGTTTCATTTGTATTTCAAAAGGTTTAATGTAAACTGGATAATTTATATGTACGTATGTAAATAATCTTCATTGTCTGGATTCTTGTGTCTCTGGGGAGCGCTGGGTGTCTTTTGCACGACCTTATTATCTTAGGGATGATCTAAGGGCTTGGAAACTTTGCCTTCTTTGCTATCTACAAGCCTAGGGTCGTCTATGCAGCATGGCCTTGTGGAAGCAGCAGGTACCTAAATGCAGGAGAGCTGGGTGGAGGGTCACGAGGACACTGGGATGCTCGGCTCCAGCCTGCGCAACGACTCCGCAGCGGCGGGAAGAGCATGCGCACGCACACGCGCGGGGCCGCCTGCGGGGGAGCAGAAAAAAAAAAAAAGGTTCAATCCGGACGCCGGCGCTGTGAGGTGGTCGCCACGCTCCCACGGTCACTTGGCTGACGTGAGCCACTGGGGCGCGCACTGGGACGCGCACGGCGTCTCGCACGAGCTGGGGCTGGGCCGCGTGCGCTGCGCTGCGCTTCCTCCGGGCCCGTCGCGCGTGGTCCCCGCGGCTCGCAGCACCCGGTCCGCCGACGCGCGTGGCTGACGGTGAAGAGGGCAGAAGCCGCGCTCTGGCTGCCAAGAACCCCCGTCTCTGCGCCATGAGTCCCGAGCCCGCACCTCCGGAGCCGCAGAGCGTGCGCCGCAGCCTCGAGGAACCCCCGGAGGAGCCCCAGGGTCAGGGCTCCGCGGCCTTCCTCGCCGGCGACTACGAGGTGGCGGCCGAGCTCTTCCGCTCGCTGCTGGCCGGCCTGGCGCAGCCGGAGCGTGGCCTGTGCTTGCAGCTGGGGGAAGCGCTGGCCCGCGCAGGCCGCCTGCCCGAGGCCATCGGCGCGTTCCGCGGCGCCGCGCTGCTCGGCCCGCTGCAGCCTGGAGAGCTCTCGGAGCTGGCGAGCGGCCTGGCGCGCGCCCTGGGCCTGCGCGAGAAACGACCGCCTGTGGCGGCGAGGCCCAGCGGCTGCGCGTCCGGGGCCCCGGGGCCCGTGGCGCCGCGCGAGCTGCTGGGCTGTCCGCGCTGCGGGCGGCTGCTCTACAAGCCGGTGACGTTGTCCAGCGGGCTCACGGTGTGCAAGCGCTGCGTGGAGCAGGTGCCGGTGCGGGCGCAGGCCCGGCGCGTGAACGTGATGCTGAGCGGGCTGCTGGAGAGGTGCTTCCCTGCCGAGTGTCGCCTGCGCAGGCTGGCGTGCCAGGCGCGGGGACTGCATCGCCAGCAGCAACCCGAGGCCGCGCTGCTCAGGTGCCAGCAGGCCCTGGACATGGGTGAGTCAGCCTCGAGGGTGACCACGGGGCTGGGCGGTGGCCGATGGCCTTTTAATTTCAGCGGTAGTAAGGTGCACAGCCTCACCCTGCAGGGTGGCCAGTGTCATACAACAGGTGCATCGCGCTGTGGCTTTCCCAAGGCTGCAGTGCATTCTGTAAAGCAGTGTAGCATAAGCCGCGTAGTGTAATGAGTCTTATGGTAGATATGTTGAGCAGAGTGACCAGAGGCCAATGATATTTTATCTTAACAGTGGTTTCCACTCTGTATCCTTATGTGTCTTATGTATTTAAAAGATCAGTCTTTTACTTCATTTTTATTTTATTTATTTTTTTTATGGTCTGTTGTGGCTTTTTTTTCCCATTCACTGCACTCCAGAGGTCAAGGTCAGACAGGACATTTTCATTTGAAGACCTTCACCTGTGTTTAGATGTTGAAGAAGATGAGAGCGGTCTCATGCAAAATGTCTTCCTGGAAAATTGTTTGGTAGTGTCCATTTCAAAGAGGTACATATACATGTGTACCAAATGACTGTATAGAGTGTATACATACCATCATTAAAGTTACTTCCAGGGCTGGAGAGATGATGGCTCACTGGTTAAGACTACTTTTTGCTCTCGACCCCCAGAGTTGGTTCTCAGCATTCACTTGTGGGAATTACAAAGTTCTAGGGGACCTGGCGCCCTCTTCTGACCACATCGGAAACTAGTCAGGCTCAAAGTGCAAATAGATACACTGTGGCAAAGCATTCACACACATAAATGAAAAGTTAAAGTGGAAAGCAAGTATCCAGTAAGAGCAGAATGGGAGAGTATATTATATTCTAATGCCTTAGTGAGGAGAAAGGAAACAGAGCAGCTGCAGTACACAGTATGGAGCGAACCCCACAGACACATTGCATGGAGAGAGCAACTAGGCTGCCAGGCCTGTTAGAACAGCTGCAATGTCAGCTACTTGGAGCTGGAGGTAGAAGAGTAGCAAGTTTACCTGCCCGGGCTGTTGAGTGGTTCTTAACAATGAAAAACTGGGGGTTGTCTTAGTTAGGGTATTACTGCTGTGAACAGGCACCATGACCAAGGCAACTCTTATAAGAACAACAATTAATTGGGGCTGGCTTACAGGTTCAGAGGTTCAGTTCATTATCCTCAAGGCAGGAACATGGCACCATCCAGGCAGCCATGGTATAGGAGGAGCTGAGAGTTCTACCTCTTCATCTGAAGGCTGATAGTAGAAGACTCAATTCCATGCAGCTAGGATAAGGGTCTTAAAGGCCACACCCACAGTGACACATCTGCTCCAACAAGGCTACACTTACTCCAACAGGGCCACACCTTCTAATAGTGCCACTCTCTGGGCCAAGAACATACAAACCATCACATTCCACTCCCTGGCCCCCATAGGCTTGTTCAAACATGTGAGTGGGGGGGGGGGCAAACCTAAACATAGCATAATAAAAAATACATATAGTTCAACATCCAAAGCCCCCAAAGTCTATAGAAGTCTCAACAGTATTAAAAGTTGAAACTTCAAGGTCTCTTCTGAGATTCATCCAATCACTTAACTATAATCCACAAAGCAAGACAGGACACCAGCTGGACAAAGTCCAAATCCTGCATCTTCATGTCTGATGTCAAAGCAGTCTTCAAATCTCCAACTCCTTTTTCATCTTTGTTGACTGCAACAAACTGCTGGCTGCACTGGTTCCAATCCTGGTTAGCAGCTTTCCTTAGGAGGTAGCCCATGGCTCTGGCATCTTGAACATCTTGGGGTCCCCAAAGCAACTTCAGTGTTAAGCTTCTTCTTTCAATGTCTGGGATCTACACATGATCTTCTGGGCACCTCCAAAGGGCTGGTGTCACTTCTCCAGCTCTGCCCTCTGTAGCACTCTAGGTTCAGGTTGATCCACTCCATTGCTGCTGCTGTTCTTGGTGATCATCCCATGGTACTGGCGTCTCCAATACACTGGATTCTTCTGATTGAACTAGGCTTCACCAATAGCCTATCATAGGCTTTCTTCATGGTGCTAAGCCTCAACTCCTTTGCATGACCCCTCCAGTCCTGGGCAGTCAACTACAAATGAGGCTGCACCTTCACCAATGGCCCTCCATGGCCTCTCACAGTGCCAAGTTTCAGTTGTTCTCCATGACCCCTTCATGCCTTCAAAACCAGTACCACCTGGGTGATTCTTTCACATTCCCAAGAACAGCTGCAGCCTGAGGTTACCTCTGGAACACAGCTTATATGTACTCTCAGAAAACACTTCCCAGAAGATTTCACCTCAGTAATGGTGGTCTCTTCTTAATCATCACTAATTTCTTAGCTCAAACTAGCCAGTCTCAATTGTCCCAGTAGACTCTTCTATTTTTCACTCTAAAGCCAGAGCCAAATGGCTGAAGCTGCCATGTTCCACTGCTTTCTGGGGTTAAACATGGCTGGCCCCCTTATTCTATTACAGCTTTTTGTTTTCAGACTCCTGCTCTGCCTAAGCATGGCTTTCCTGGAACTTGCTCTGTAGATTGACCTTAAATTTAGAGATCTACAGGCCTGTCTCCTAAACACTGGGATTAAAGGTGTGTGGCCCAACAAGTCTGGATTTAAATTCTTCTTCACTTAGAGCCTGCTCTGTCCCAGGCTGGCCTTAAACTCAGAGATCCACTTAGCATTATTTTCTGGGATTAAAGGTATGTACCACCATGCCTGGATCTAAATGAAGCTGGGTAGGATCTTGCCCCAAAGTCCCACTCCCTTAATCTGCCATCTCCTAGATCACAGGATTCTGCTCCATTTCACTTCCTGGTGCCCCTTTAATACTTGAACCATATATTTTATATTTTTCCTTTCTAAGCTTGCTAGGAGTGTTCAAGACACTCTTCATGAGACTTAACCAAGAACAAAGTCTATGATGGTCATTTCTGAGACGTCCTTTGTCAATGCAATTAATCTGAGTCTCTTCATCTTAGCCTCAGGCAGCCTCTTCAGACAAGGACAAAAAAATAGCCACATTCTTCACCAAAATACTACAAAAAACTATCTCTAGGTCACAACCTGAAATTCTCCACTGAAACCTCTTGGAACAGGTCTGCACAGTTCAAATCACTCTCATATTCGCGCTAGGATAGCCTACTAAGCCCCATTTAAAGCATTCCACAGCTTTCCAAATCCAAAGTCCCCAAATCCACATTTTTCCAAACAAAAACATGGTCAGATCTATCACAGAAATACCCCAGTCTCTGGTACCAAGTTCTGTCAACTTTAGTTAGGGTTTTACTTCTGTGAACAGGCACCATGGCCAAGGCAACTCTTATAAGAACAACAGTTAATTGGGGCTGGCTTACAGGTTCAGAGGTTCAGAGGTTCAGTTCATTATCCTCAAGGCAGGAGCATGGCACCATCCAGGCAGCCATGGTACAGGAGGAGCTGAGAGTTCTACCTCTTCATCTGAAGGCTGCTAGCAGAAGACTGACTTCCAAGCAGCTAGGATGAGGGTCTTAAAGGCCACAACAACAGTGACAAACCTGCTCCAACAAGGCCATACCTACTCCAACAGGGCCACACCTTCTAATAGTGCCACTCCCTGGGCCAAGCATATACAAACCATCACATGGGCTATAACTCAGTGGCTAGGATGGCTGCTTATGGAGTGTCAGATTCGATATTCTATATCACACTTCACCCCCCCCCCAAAAAAAAAACTGAAAAAGAAGAAAAGAAACAACCACCAGACACAAAAGCATTTTTACTGTGATTCCAATTGTTTGAGGGTAAGCATGCAAGTCACTCCAGGGTGTAAGAGGTAAGAGTGGTGGTTATTTTGGGTAAGGAGACTATTGGATATGAGGAAGCATGGGGGGAACCTGTGGGCAGGAATGTAGTTGGGGATGGCAATTACATGTGTATTACCTCTCTGATACGTTCATAAACTATATAATTTTGTCTTGTCTTTTTGTGTGAATATATATATGTATGTATGTATTTTAGAACTCAGTTTACAAGTTTAAAACTGTGACAATTTCAATCAATTTGTATTACAACTTACATTGAATATGGCCCATATTAATGTTTATTCAGAGAGTAGAAAAGAAAATCAGGACTTCTATTTTCAGCAGTCATAAATGAAAAAGGAGACTGAGGCGGTAGCTCAGTGGTAGTGTGAATGCTTATTATTTATGAGGCCATGAGTTCGATTCCCAGCACTGCACAAAGAAACACACACACACACTATTAAATTTTGTGATGAATTAGCTCAACTTAGAGGTTTTGGTACAATAAGAAAGACCACAAATGTGTGGAATTAGAGAGTTTGTGTTTGTAGCAATCATTATCACTCTGTCCCAAACACTTATTTCTTGATTTCTTCCACAGACAAGATAACATTCACCCACGTTACATAGAGGCTTTACCAATAAGTTGTGAATGTAAATAAATAAATACATATGTTAAAGATATGTATGAAAAGATAATGAGTTCAGCAGATAATTGGCTACACACACATATATGCACATACATACACACACATACTTACACACCTACACACATAAATTCATACACACATACATGCACATACATATGTACTCACATACATACATATACACACATACACACCCACATAATACAAACATACATACATACATATACACGCACAAATACACATACATATACATACATACATACACACCCACACATACACATATATATATATACATACACACATACATATACAACATACACACATACATATGCACACTCACACATATACATACACACATATACCCATGCATACATACATACACATACATATATACACATATATACATACATATTCACACACATACATACTTACATACGTAGACACATGCACACACACATACACATATATACACATATACTCACATACATGTACATACACACATACACGCAAATATATACACATGCTTACACTTACACATACCCACAGTCATACACACAAAGACTAGATAATCTAGGGTTGTGTCTGACGTTAGAAGTTAATTGGATGGGTTAAAAAATAAACAAACCAGACTGCACACATCAGAAGTTTGGATGGAAAATCCCAGAAATGAGTTGTGTTGGTTGGGTTTTGTCAACTTAATGTAAGCTAGAGTTGTCTGAGAAGAGGAGATATCTATTAAGAAAATGACCCCGTCTAGTTTGTCTGTAGACAAGCCCATGCAACATATTCTTAACGGATGATTGTTTCAGAAGGGGCAAGCTCACTGTGGGCATGCTAGCCCTGGGAAGGCATGTGAGCCAGAGAAGAGCAAGCCAGTAACCAGTATCACTCCATAGCTCAGCTTCTGCCTTGAATTCCTACCTTGACTTCCCTCGATGGACTGTGACCTGGGATATATAAGCCAAATAAATGCTTTCTTCCCCAAGTTGCTTTAAGTCATGGTCTTTATCATAGCAATACAAAGGAAACCAAGATACAAATTAACAGAATGTGTCCTTACTGGATCACAGTGAGACCAAGGTTGAATACAGCAAAAGGGTGGTGGGCACAGTCAAAGGTTCTGAGGTCTATGAAGCTGGAACCCTGGATGAAGAGTGAAGAGAAAGGCCAGGAGAATACTTAAGGAAAAAGAAAAGCCAAGATTTTCCTGTAGTTGATGAAAAACTGTGACTCACTGAATCGA
Source organism: Mus caroli (assembly GCF_978045245.1). Lineage (NCBI taxonomy): Eukaryota > Metazoa > Chordata > Mammalia > Rodentia > Muridae > Mus > Mus caroli. The sequence goes on along the minus strand of NW_028227256.1, from coordinate 35,718,199 downwards.
GATTCCTGACATGAGGAAAAGTTTGAAAGCAGTTAGAGAAGACCGGCAGCCGACTTCCACACAAAGCTAATGAACCTGGAAGATGGAGGGATGACATCTTTAGATTCCTCAAAGGATAAGCAAAGAATTAAAAAGCTTTTCCAAAAGTTTTCTTCCAACCAGAAATGCCCTTCAGAAATGGAAAGGAGGTCGGGATGCTGTAGGCCAAAGCTACAGGCAGCACTGAAGGACATGATTGGTATCAGAATTGAGCTCTGTAGGGGCCTAAGGGAAAGGCTTCACTGAAGAAAAGCGTGCCAAGTGAAAGGACTAAGAATGGCATGGAGATGAGAAATGTAACCACATGAGTGAAAAGATGATGCTCAGTGGCATTTACAACTCACTTCTGGCAAAACATGGAGGGAGTGTAGAGCCAGGATGAGTGATGCATACTGTGCAGGAAATGTGCTGCCTCCGTGTGGTAACCACGGGAGACTTCTCTTGGTCACTTTGTATATTGTATTCAGTTGAGCAACTGGCAAAAGGATAAAATGTTGAAATGTAAAAGCTCTAGTTGAAACAACAAATATCTGATCCATCCAAAAGGTAGGGAAATAAAGAGGCCATTGAGATGGCTTAGCGAGCAGGTGAAGACACCAGCCTGGGGAGTCTTGAGTTCTGCCCTCAGAGACCACATGACTAAAGGGAATGGGCTGCACTTAGTGAGATGCACAGCAAGACAATACCCTCCCCAGACATGTATACACAATAACTTTTTTTTAAAGAACACAGTGGTAGGGAGTAAATGAGACGTTTGGAGAAGTGAGGATTTACTTTACACTGTAAGTGTAAAAGGTTGTTGGACTAGACTAGATGAAGCTAGTAGTGCTATATAGTGCTCATCTATCAGACACCTTTTGATAAAAAAGTCAGGAAGGTTCAGACTGATAATGAATGCAAATAAAGACAGACAGAAAGGGCTGTGACGTGACAAAGTCAGCATCAGGTAAACTAAAGGTGAAGTGTGTTAAGAGGGCTGGGGGTGTTTAGGATCTACGATCACGTTAAACAGGGAAAGGGCAGTGTTCCTGAGTGTGCACGTGACACGTGTGTGACATACACACCAGGCAACAAAAGCAAAGGGGGATAATTGGTGAGACAGGGAAATTAAAGAAGATAAGAGTATGTGTTGGAGTAAGACACCGTGGTGTTTCTATTTCATAGGTGTCCTTAAATAGAGTATCTGCAGAACATGGCACCTGTTCAGGACAATGGGCCTGTGGCTGCGTAGGCTAACTCGTGTAAGATAAACTCAACAGATATTATACATTGAAATTAAGCAGATTGAATTATCTGAACCCTAAACTTAAAGGAAAATTAAGCGACAGGTGAGCGCACTGTCTTCAAACATTTGGGAACAAGGCAGTGTGTTTTTAACATCACTTCTCTTACTCTTGTTTTCGGATGCCATGACAAAATACCACAAACTGGACAATTTAAAAAAGAAAGACATTGATTTCACATCGTTGTGAAGGCTAAGAAATGCACAGTATTGAAGTGCTAGCTAGCATCTGCTGAGGCACTTGCTCTGTAGTAGCAGAGGCATTGCACGGGGAGATGCAGTGCGGAGCACAGAGCTTGCTTAGATGGTGGGAACTAACTTGCCCTGTGATGACCTCATTAGCCTGTTTATCAAAGCAAAGCCCTCCTGGCCTGATCTCTTCATTAGGCCCTACCTCTTAACACCCCTTAACAATACAGCAGAATATCAATGTAAGCGTAGGGACTTCCAATCATACTGTTCCAAGTGGGTCAGATAAGAAATCATGATTAAAATAAGGAAACCTCTGACCTGGATGGAAGTGAAGGCATTATATTGAGCTGGTGAGAGGAGTCAGTGGATCAATCATTTGTGCAGAGGCCTGGCAATCTAACACGGACCCTCAGTTCTTACAGGGCTTCCGGAGGGAACAAGTTCCCAAGAGCTGTTTTCCAACATACACACGTGCACAGTGATGTGTGCATATCTGCATTCGCTAATTCATTAGTTAGAAAGACATAAACGTGGAAAATAGGATAAAACTGTTATACCAAGGTCAGCTTAAAGTCTGTGAACTCCTGGCTCCTGTTCTGATGTTAGAAAAAGAAAAGTAAATTGAATTCAAAGAATATGGAAAGAAAAAAGAATTAACAGCAGAAGTTAATGGCAAAACCAAACCAACCAAACAAACACAATGCATCATTCAGTGCTTCTAAACAAGCAAAGCTGCCAAAAAATATCCCCACGCTGAACTGAATGGTAACCCTGGAGGTCAGCACATCTCAGGTAGAGGTTAAGTTTTGTAGACCAACTGGCATACACACTTTTTAAAAAAAGGGTGGTGGTGGGGGGGGGAATTTTGTGGTACATCTTTAAAACACCATAGAGAACGAGGAATAAAAGTTTAGAAATGCCCACAATATCTGTGGAGTCATGACAGGTTTGATGTAACAACCGAGTTCCCCTATGATGAAAAACGGAGTCTTCCTAAAGAAGGGACAGAGGTGCTCACTGTCACGTCTGATACCTAGCATTAAACTAAAGGTGCTAGCCAGTACCATGAGGGGAAAATAAAAACAGTGTTAGATTGGAAAAGTTAAAAGTCACCTGCAGGTGCCTTATCAGCACACCACAGCAGAACTACCAGAAATTCCAAGAGAATTATCAAGAGTGTTGAATATAGAAGGTCAGTATAGGAAGTTCAGTGATGATTATGTCTGTAACAAACAAACAGAAAACAGAAATTAACCGCAACAAATTCCTCAGAAGTCTGAAATGACTGGAAGGTGTTTGCATCATCTGCTAGTGATTGAGTCAGAATGGTGGTCACTCTTACCAGGGATCTGCCAAGTGAGAGCACGCCCGATGAACTTGTCCTGAGAATGGCCTGGGTGGTGACCTCAGGGTTACTCAAGTAAAAGTTCAAAATACATATTTAAGATGTGGACTTAGTCAGTCCTCCATCACCCTGAGGCGGCAGCTCTTGAGAGTGTTGCTGCTCACCGTTGCCGTCCCCGGGGACCCAACACAAGTTCTACGGCTTTAGATGTTGGTTAATTGAACTTCTTCTAAATACTGTGGTTCTCTGCACTGCCTGTCTCACACATTTAACAGCCTTGACAGCAGAACAGTGACTCCATCCTGCTTGTGCTCGTCACCATGCAGGCTCACTCTGAGCAGCCGGAGGATGGGCTTCAACTAAACTCGAAATAAAAAATACACATTCTTCTGGTTGTCTCACAGGCGGTGTCTCAGGAGGCCTCCTGACACCTTCTTACAGGGGAGTTAACTGATGACCCTTCTGAAATTTGGGTCAGTGACTTGCCAGATGTGCATGTAAGATTTCTGACATACACCCCCTCCACACAAAAGAATTAAATTCTGCTCTTCCTCTCCCATTGATCTTTGAGTGGTTTATAGATTGTTTCCCTTGGCTTCATCAGTTTAAGTCTCCCCGATTAGAACATGGTTTGATTCATTTGATGTCTGTGTTGAGAAGTGAATCTCATTAGTTTTGGACTCCAGGAAAAGCAGCCTTTGGAATGGGAAGAGTAAACCTTAAGGCTTTGTCGGAAGAGAAGAGTGATCTGAAAGAGCAGAGAGGTACCCTTAACCCAGTCGACCTCAGGACGAAGCTAGCCTATAGCTAGTGTAAGCAGAGGGATGGTGGATTTCAAATCCAGGTGTTGCATCTGAGGGCTGTGTCACTTGTCATGAACTGGCCCAGGAAGAAGCACAAGAGTGACGTGAATGACTAATTTGAAAGAAGCTGCAATGTTGCTGAGGGATTGTCGTCTTCCAGCAAGGCAAGAAGACTTTCAGAGCTTGATTCCTTTATATCCCAGACCATAGAAAACCACAGGAACGTTTACATCTCCTTTTATGAGATAAGATGTGTGAACCGATCTTATGCATGTGCATAGATGAGAAATCCTGAGTGAATGCCTTAGTACCGGAGTCCAGCAGCCTGCTTTAAGAATATGAGGATGATTCGGCATCAGACAATTCTCTTAGCATAATCCACTGGAACAGGTTGAGGAAGACACAGTACTTCCATCTCTCAGATTCTGCAGCCTCCTCCTGGAACACAGCACCCCGCGCTAGGAATCTAGGACTGAAGGTAGCCTGGCTAATTTTATCAGTGATTGGATGTAATCTTTAATGTTAAGATTTTATATGGATGGATGTTTTACAGGCATGTGGAATGATCCATGTGCGGGAGTTACTGAAGAACACACTAATTAAACCAACTAGAAGCATATGAATTTTTTTAAGTTGGTGACCAAGAACTCATTTCTCAGAGCCTCTTGGTGCAGAAACTCAAGTGTTCAGCATTTTTTAAAGTCAGAACCCACAATCACATCAGGTTTTTTAAGGGTAGGAACAGCATCTGTATTTTTACAGAGCTTAATGGTATTTTTCCAGCCACTACATGACAGTTACCTTTAACTTACACTCACACTTATTTATTTCAGTTTTATGTTTTAGCTGGCACAGACATCAGTTGTTCTGGTTAATACATCTGGGCATGGGCAGGGCATGGACAGTCTCATCAAAAACACTTCCGTGGTGCCTGTGGCTGCTGGGATGGAAGACTGAGGAACATCTCCAAATAAAGTCAGGACAAAATGGCACCACCTTAGCTGTTTGACACATATGTGCCTGCTGTGCTGTCAAATGCCAGAAAAGGGTATGGCCTCTCCTGGAACTGGAGGTACAGATGGTTGTGAGCCACCATGTGGGTGCTGGGAGTTGAACCCAGGTCCTCTGGAAGAACCGCCAGTGCTCTTAACTACCGAGCCATCTCCCCAGCTCTAGACATACATAGTCTTTTAAACTTAAGAGTGGGTGGCAATGAGGCTCTGATTTAATCCCCACTGAGAGAGGGGGAGGATCAATCTCAGTATGTCACAGCAAGAGACTGAACGGGAAGGGTTGGAAACATTACAGTAGCAGAAAGTAAATTGTCTACACACAATGTGGCTATGTGAAAAAAACCCAAGGGAACCAGCTGGCAAACTGCCAGGATCTGAGAGAAATGAACACGGTGGGCACAGGGTGTAGGACCCATGGATTGGTCTCTGAAGCTCAGCTTGTAGTTCCAGTAGCATCTTTCATTAGATTTCTGAAAACCTCCAAAGGAGAGGCATCAAAATGCATGTGATTGTACAGCTAAGGAACTTTTACCTAATCTTTCAGTGAGGAATTATTAGTCTACAGTGATATTTCTGGTATAACAATGGGCTTTTTTTTTAAAGGCAGGTCCTATGAGAAGAATTAATTGTATGCCTTCTAGATAATGAAAATTCTCAATTTTCAAAATGTTTTCTTTCTTTTTTTCTTTTTCTTTCTTTTTTTTTCTTTTCTTTTTGATAACCCACTCAGCCCAAATAATGTTGCTCATATGTACATGGAGGACATTGTAACTTTTACAGCTCTGAGAGGAAAGGCATCCTGGCAGTCAGAAACCAAGGAATACCACAGAGTCAAACCACACAGCAAAGCCCACCCAGGAGATTTATTGGGAAAGCACAAAGGGTGAGAAGATGCCTCTGAGAAGCAGCAGAGAACTGAACAGGAGGCAGGCTTTATTGAGGGTTTCTGCAGGGGTGGGGGAGATTTCTACTTGCAGGGGGTGGGGGGATGGGATTGATGGAGTTACTGGAGCAAGCTTAGGAATTGGTGGGTTTTTTGAGCTCAGGGATTGGTCAGTTTTTTTGTGCTCAGAGATTGGTGGGATTTTTGAGCTCAGGGATTAATGGGATTTTTGATTGGTGAATTTTGGTAGGTTTTCAATCCCAAATGTGGGCTCAGACCTTTTGCCCTATATTCTCCTCTTTTTTGTTTATTATTAATAAACAACCACAGCTTTGGAAGGCATTATCATTAGACTACTTCCTGATGATTGGGGGCATCGAAGTCCTTGGATCTAACTTGGATCTAACTTGACCTTCAGTATCCGAATATGATTGGCAGGCACAGGCCTCTGGCTCTATAGCCAGGGGCTACTAATCCTGTGACAGCAACTGATTAAAATTCTGGTTAGAAATCTTTGGGTCCGTTGTTGAAGAAAACTAGACAAGAAGTCTATAAGGCAGAGTGTGGCTAGTAGGATTAAAGATAGGGGAAGGGGGACTTAAGACAGGCAGCATCCAGTTTTACTTTAACTGTCAGTGATCCACTGGCCACAGGCATTGAACTGTTTCCTGCATTTGTTTTGGAGATCTTCCTGGACTTGTCCAGTCTTGTCTTTGACCATATCAGATGATTGTGTAACACAGAAGCAACATTCCTCCCGTAGGAAGCGACAAAGATGACCTCTCTCTGCTATTAGTAAATGTAATCTTTGCTGATTTTGCAGCACTAGGGCAGCCAGTGAGTCTGTTTGGCTCTGGAGGGTAAGGGTGGTCTGAGCTACTCACTGGATGCCCTCAGAGGAAAATCTATAGTGAATAGCTAGGAGCCCTGTTAGTCCCACCCACTGCTCAGGTGGTTATACCCAGGACTGTGAGAAAGGATAGGACCTAAACCACTCATTTGTCTTGCAGACTGCTGTAAGCCCTGTGATAGGAACTGGCAAGGGCTCTTCCTTGGGTACCACCCCTAGTTTTTGAAAAAGGAACAGCAGGGCATAAGACCAACCTGCAGGTAGGCAGTCATAAACTCAAGTGCTGCAAAGATCAAGGTATTATGAACATTCAGATGTAAATGGCAGGCTTATAGAGGGTCAAGTAGTCCAGTGGGTGAGGCTACAGATGGTCTGACCTGGGAGGGACACACAACCAGAATTCTAAAGCAGCCAGGAAGTGTGCTGTTAGGTAGCTGATGTGTGGAGGTTAAAGTCTGAAATGCGATGAAATGACCATGAGGGCAGAGAGGACGAATCAGTATCATCTAGGGACGAAAGGATCTTTGAGGAGTGTTAGAGCACATCTTCTATCCTGTCTACACCCAGGAGTTAAGAGAGCAGGGTGTATACTTGGTGTTTTGCTCATGCTTGATGGACAGTTATGACAAAAGCTTTCCCGTGACTCCCATCTCCCAACTGGGGTACGATGTTCAGACTTCATAGCTAGAAGGAGCTTTGTCGGGGAACAGGAAGGACAGAAAAATGGTTTGGAGTAGAGGTAAGAGATAGCTTGAACCTACGGAATCTCCTTCCATTTCCCCTACAGCTGCAGCATTTGTGAAAGTCTCAAATAATATTGGGATCTAGGTGCCATTCAGTGGCCATTTGTATCAGTTATCTAAGGGGTCTTGAGGCTGAGTTTGAATGCAAAGGTGAACAAGTCTCAAGCCCTTCAGGTTGGATGCCAGGCGTAGCGGCTGGAGGTTTTCTAAAAGGTATCCTAAGGGGGAGTGAGAGGGTGTGGGGAGGAGAACTGTCACTGCAGCCTGTTCATGCCATGAACCTGGGAAGGATATTAATAAAGCTGGAATAGGAAGATGACAGTGGATATGATCATAGTCTACTGTATTCATATGTAGATTCTCAAGAATAGAGAAAATGTTGTTTAAAAAAATACAATGGCTCAGAGATTAAGAGCACTGGATATACTTACAGAGGTCCTGGGTTTGATTTCCAGAGACCATATGGCGGCCATGTATACATTATCAAAGATGGAACATTTAAGGTCTCATTGTGGATCAGAACTAACATAAACACTTTCACTTGACGTTGGTGTTGGAAGGTCTTTGAACCTTAAGAGAAATATTCTCTCTATGCCAAAGAATTCCATAATAGACCTGTATTACCAGAAACAAGAGTGAGCTGGGAAGACTTTTCCTGGGAAAATGTCACACACACACATGCACACGCACACACACACACACACACACACACCCCTACTCACCACAAATAGGTAGCCCATGGCAGACCAAAGGACAGACACTGACAAAGTCCAGATTGTTGAACCAGTGAGTTTTATTGTGGTTACTTACAGAAATGTTACTTACAGGAGCTGACATGACTCAATACAGGTCCTGACAGTTTACTCTTCTGTTGAATTTTCTGGGTGTGTGGCATGTATGTATGCAAAAGGACCAGTGTCTGCACAGGACACCCTAAGACCAAATTCTCAGCACAAGGAGATCTATCTGCTTCAGAGGAACAAGGGTCAGGGACAAAGGGACAAAGATGGGAGCTAGAAGAAGAGGAAGAAGAGAAAAACAGCAAGAGAGAGGAGGAGGAGACAAAGGACCACCTCTGGATAGAGATGAGACAGACATAGCCCATAGGCAAATGACAGTTTATAAAGGTACAAGGAGAAACCCAGGTATTTAATTTTAATTGAGCATGTTAATTAGGCGAGCCTAAGGGGGCTTCTGATTGCTGGTATTCAATAATTTGACGGCTGGACCTTGGTAGTCAGTCTCAGGAAGAGGAAGTGGCTAAATAAGGGAATGGATCTTGGGGGGGTCTAGCTTTAGAAATGTAATCTAACAGTTTTTCCCAAGGCAGAGGGGAGGAGCCGTGCTCACCATGCTCAGGTCTAGTGGAGCCCTTCCTTAGGTATGTGTTCATGTGTGTGTACAGTGTAGGTGCATATGAATGTGGAGGATAAACATTGGTGTCAGCTGTTTCTCTCACATGAATCCAGGCGTCCACGACTGAGGACCAAGCTCTGCTTTACCTCCTCAGTGCCGTGACTGCAGGCGTGTTCCAGTGCACCTGCCCTGTTCTTTTTCTATTTCAGTGCTGGGATCCAAGCTGAGGTCTTTATGCTTGTATGGCGAGCACCTCACTGACAGAGCCATCTCACAGATGCCTCTGATATTTTTTAAAGTGTGAATCTCTTAGCATGCTTCCCATGAAATGTATTTAAGGGAATATGTACAAAATCGTCGAGTCTAGAAGTGTTTCACATTTTAAAGGCTCTCTTTCTCTTTTTTAAGTCTTCCACCTCTAATTTAAAAATCCAAAGTCTGAAATACCCTCAAACATGAAGCTCAGATTCTAAAGCATTTTAGATTTGGATTATTGGGCTAAGTCCTTGGTTTATTATTGGACATTGCACTAGTGTGCTTAAAGGAACAGTACGTGTTAGTTTGTTTTTCTTGATGCATTCCGAAGTCTGATTAGATTTGTTTCTGTTTTCCTGAAAGAAACGCTGTAACTTACACCCGTTTAACGAGTGAACTCTACCTATGAGCACCGGGAGGAGTTGCCTCGGATTTCTCTTTGTGCTTATTTTCTAACAGTATTTTTAATGGCTGGAAACAATGTGTTTTAAAATGCAGTCATTTATATTTCTCCTGTCTACCAGCCCCGGATGACAACTCATTATTGCTGTTGCGAGCTGAGTTATATTTAACCATGAAGAACTATGATCAAGCCCTGCAGGATGCTGAGGCAGTTTGTCAGAGGGAACCTCTCCTGACCAAGGTGATTTATGCTTGTCAATTGACCTTAGTGATGATCTGTCTGATTAAGGTTATGGTGTGTGTGTGTCTGTCTGTCTGTCTGTCTTTCTGTGCATGCATGTGTGTGTGAGTATGTGTGAGTATGTGTGTACATATGGGGTAGTGTGTGTGAGTGTATGTATGTGTGTGTGGCTGTGCATGCATGGGAGTGTGTGTTAGAATATGTGAGAATGTGTGTGTAGATGTGGAATTGTGTATGCGTGTGTGCACTGTGTGTGCATGTGTGAGTATGCATGTATGCATGTATGTATGTATGTATGTGTATGTGGCTGTGCATGCATGGGAGTGCATGTGTATTTGAATATGTATTTGTAAGTATGTTTGTGCATGTGGGAGTGTGGGTATGCACTGTGTGACCATGTGTGAGTATGTATATATGTGTGTGTGTACATAGTGTATGTATGTGCAAATGTACTGTCATACTCACCTGTGTAGGTACAGGTAGTGGCCAGAGACACTGAGATGTGTGCCTCATTGCTTCTCCTGATTCAGGGTCTCACTGAGCCTCGAGCTCACTCCTTAGATAGGCTGGTAGGTTAGCAAGCCCCTAGGGTCCTCCTGTCCCCCTCACAGGATGCCACCCTCCCAGCTGTTTCCACATGGATGGTTGGGATCAGAACTCAAGTCCTCACACTTGTACAGCTAAGACATTGGTCCCAGCCCTAGGTCATGGTATTTTATTCATAAGTTAGCATGATTGTGATGAGGCACCTGAAGATAGTGCATATCTTCTCTATCTTATAGTAGTCTGAATTTAGCAATTATTTCATACTAAATCTAATTTATCAGACCAAGTTTATTCCTGGATTCAGATAATGCTTTTCCCTTGCTATTTATTTGCTAATGCGCTTTACTCTGTATACTATTTAGCTCAATGGTGAGCCATCAGCACAGTCTCAGAATCGTTGTTCAGAATGCCTGGGAGCAGATGAATTTAGGGATTTTGATTTAGGGACTTTCATATTTTGAGGATAGTCCCAGATATAATGATATAACTCAAGGCAAAGACAAGGTGTTACTTGATGCTTTATATACAAAAGTAATTAAAACTTTCATATGACTTCATACAGTATTTTTAAAGTTTTGTGCATGAAACAAAGCTTTATGTCTTAAAGGAACTCTGCTGGTGACATCAAGCCCCTGCTGAAGATGCTTTGCATTCTGGAAAATTTCTAGTTTTACAGTTTGGGGTTAGAAATGTCTATCCTGTATAGATAAGTTCAAAAGTTACATGAAATTAAATCCAAAGAATTGGAGAACAATATGATACTTTTGAGTAACTAGAAACCCAACAGGGAAACTGACCTCAAAATGACAGTTGGAAGTTACGAGTTGGTAAATAAGTGAATAGCACAGAAGACGATATACAGGATAGACACAGAGAAAATGAAAACCCAATCTAAGTAACAGAACAGAAAGAAAAATAAATGAGTTCTGTGGGATTATAAAGTGGTATAATGAATGTTCAGTTGGAACCACAGGAGGAGAAGAAAAATTGGAAAGATAATGGCTTTCAAATTTAGCAGGAAACATTAATTTCAGTTTCACAAGATGAACAAGAAACCACTCAAAATAAACTCAAATCACAATCAGTCTGCTCTTTAAGCTGGAATTGTTAAGAGTCTTGAATGTATCAAGAAAGCATGGCCTATGGGGAAACAGCAAGACAGATGGTTGACATCTCATGAGGAATCCTGGAGGCCATTCAACTTGGGAACAGCAAGATGGATAGTTAATGTCTCAAGAGGAATCATGGAGACCAGTAACCATGGGAACAGCAAGATGGATAATTGACACTTCATGAGGAATCATGGAGGCCAGTCAACATTGGATCAGCCTATTCAAAGTGGGAAGGAAAAACATCAGTGTGCCTGCGAAGCAGCACCCACAAAATGGAGTCTACTAGAAATTCATGCTAAGTGTGAAGACATGGGAAGATTTAAATGGCTTAGAAATGTAGTTTGAAAACACAGAGTATGCAAACGTTAAATGGCCATATGATCTCAAAGTATAGCAGAAGACACTAAAGGAATGTTTGAGACACACTGGGAGACGTCATCTCAACTTAATTGGCACTTGTAAAACACCGCCTTTAACTATATAGCATACATATCATTTAATGCCTAGTGGATTCAGTGTGCACAAAACAGTATTAAGATTAAAAATATTCACATCGTCACATGAAGGTTCTCTCAAAACAACTAAAATTAGAAGGTAACACGGAATAAAAGCTAGGAAATCTTTATGTATCTGCAACTTGTTTCTTAAACAATCCTTGGACAGAGAAGAAATCAAAAGGGAATTGTCCAACATTTAAATTAATGATAAGATACATTATACATTTAGCTTTTTACATGAAATTAGAGACATTCTTAGAGGAAATTTTATATTATTATCATCGCCTATTAAAGGAGAAGGTTCCAAATCTAGTCTCTTAACTTATGAAACTAGATCTAAACAAGCAAAATAAAACCAAGGTGAGGGACTGGAGATGACTTGATGGGTAAGGATGCATGCCGCTCTTCCAGGAACCTTGAGTTTGGCCACAGTGGGTGGTTCACAACGGAGCATCCTACAACTCTCTCCAATGTCTTCAGAAACCTGCACACATATGGCATATAAACATAGACAGTCACATGTAGATACATAAATAAAAATAAATCTTATTAAACCAAGGTGAACAAAAGAAAGGAAAAAAAATGTAAGATTGACAGTCAATTAGTGGAACCAGAAAACGCACATTATAAAAACAAGAATTTGGTGAGTCGATCTTCAAACTTTTGAAACTCTAGATCTTCAGAAGATATTGGTGCAGAGAAGAAAAGGTAAAGGCACATTAGGGGCATAAGAGGTGATCCTACCAATTCAGTAATGATGCACACAACTGGTTATATGGTTAAGGAATTTGAGCAGGTATTTTACTGAAAAAGATGCGAGAATGTCAAATAAATGTCAGAAAGATGTGTCACTCTTAGTCCCACCCCACTGGCCTCTGAGCACCTATACACAGGTACACACCTAAAACTTGGTAAATGTTAGGATACATAAATCATAACTGTTTTACTTGTTATAGTTTATATTTGACATAGATATAAACTGGTATTTTGTTCAAGATTGCTTTAGCTATTCAAGAGTTTTTATAAATTAAATGAATTTATAAATATCATAATAAAATTAAGTTGACAAATTCCTTTTTCTTTCTTAGCATGTCCTTTAGAACTTCTTTGGGCACATATATAAGTTACAGGCATCCCTGCATTCTGGTTGTAGATGTATTTATTAAACAGTGAAGCTTGCCAATTATCAAGACAGGAAGATACAGGATAGACAGATCTACCTAATCAAATTGTTCTAACACATTTTCTAGGGCTGTTGTAACCAGATGTATATAATCTTGCTGTGTTTTAAAATGTATTCTTTGTCTTTGGGTAAATCCAGGGGCACCATATAAAAGCCCAGATTCTTTCTGGATTGGGAAGAAATAGAGAAGTGTTAAAGGAATTTATCTACTGCCTTGCTTTAAATCCTGAGTGCAACTCGGCGAAGAAAGAAACACAGAAGGTATTCATTGTCATAAGCAACCTCCCCCTTGGGTATCACATTTGACATGTGGCTTTGTGTCATGTGGGGATCCCTTGCTGTAAGAGCAGCAAACATGATTCCAAATGCCCGTGACTGTGTAATGAACAGCACAGTGATAATAATAGGCTCCCCGTTTGATAACTCCTAATTGAGTATGCAGCAGTGCATCTGATGAGGCAGTGTACACACAGCTCAGATGTGATGAGAGATTGGCAGGAGAATCACGATGCAGTACAAGGCTGTGGAGTCGGAGCATTGATCCTAGCTAGGACTTGTGAAGGACCCAGTAAGAGGCATTGAGACATGTGTACAGTTCACTCCACAGACTCCCCTGTGACATACAGCAAAGCTTTATCAGTGTGGTGCACACATACACCATTGCATCCTACTTAGTGTAGGACTCCATCCATCCTTGCCAAATGCCTAGACAGTACTCATGGCCTTTATGTAGCATTTCCAGTGACTGGGGGCTTTTGTTTACCTTCGATGTCTCCTGTGTTAGCATGCTTTCACTTAAGCAGCTACCAATATGTCTACATTATAATTTCTGCTGACTAGTACATTTTCTTTTGTGGTGCTTTAAAACACAAGTCAGTTTTCCCCTCCACACTTGTGAGAGAGAAACCGCCTTAGATCCTTAAGAACGACTTTCTTTCTTTGGAACGTTTTTCTTGCAGAAGAGGGTTTCTGCGGTCTCCTCCCTGTGAGCTTTCTCGTTTACCCTCTGGCTTCATCATCTACATCTGGCTGCCACACGTTGAAGTTTTCCATCCCTGTGTTCACGTTGGGAAATTCGCTTGCATCTTACCCATAAGACCATACCCTCTGATCTTGTTAGAAATGTAGTCAGCTGAAGTAAATAGACATGATTTGTCTAAAGCAGAACTTCCTGGGAAGATACCGTTCCTTCTCGTGCTGGTGTCTGCTGCTCTGCGCTGCAGTCAGGTTTCTGGCCTCTGTGGCAGCTTGTGCCAGTAATGTCACATGGCTGAGCGCCTCCATCATGTTCACCATACCTACAGAGCTCTTCCTCTGAAAGTGTGTCTCTCCCAGCTGACCCTCGACCCACTGCTGTGAGAGTCAGAGCAAACTCAAATGGAGCGCGGATGCTCAGGTCCCAGGATTTTGTAGATTCTTGTCTGCCTGGTACTGCTTACCATGTGATGTTTCTCCCCTCCGGCATTCTCTGGCTGATGGACATGCGTTATCACAGAATTAACATTAGTCCACTGATATACCTGAAATGCAGTCCTGTCCCCCACAGCTCTGCTGAAGCCATAGCAGAGCCATGCTGTGACTGACATCCCAACCAGTCTTCACTGCTTGAAATTACAGAGGCTGTTTACCACCACGTTAGGCTGTTTACCACCATGCTCCATGTTCACAGTGCAGCATGAAGAGCAAAGAAAGAGATTTTAAAAACAAAGCTTGTCTACGTTTTTTCCTGTGCTGTTCACTTCTCTTCATTTTCATTAATCCCTTGGGTTCAGCTGAGCCTGCAAGGCTTGGCAGCCAGAATACCTAACTGGCCTCACTTCCCCGGTTGATTATGGTGTATAAATCTTAAGCCAGAGTTCTGGCCTGTTACTGGATGCTCCCTGGCCCATAAACAGAGCAGCACTCTAGAAATTGCCAGTCCTGTGGGTAATGACATCTTGGATTTAATCTGAGATCCCTGCAGACTCTGCAGCCTTCAACCTTGACACTTTGGGGGTTGATGCAGCTCATAGGAACCAGATAGAAGACAGGCATGATACTCATATTGGATAGGACAGATGGAAAGGGATTGGAATGCGGTGTTAGTGATGTACTGTCTGTGGTTTCAAAATGTTTACAATTTGCAAGATTGGCGGGTGGAATATGGGAATTACTCTTTTTCAGTTTGCGAGGGAGAGGGATGTCTGTTTGGCTTCTGTTGACTGAACCATTAAAATGTGTTAGAGACCTTTTCCTCCAGGGTATTTGACCATGTGTTTTCTGTTTTTGAAATTTTTATAGGTAATATGTGAGGTGTTCTTTTCAACTTCAGAAAGTGAGCACCAGACCTCAATATCTTCCACTGAAGCTGGACCAGAGGCCCTGTGTGAAGGCCAGACGGATCCCCAGTATCCTCTGGAAGAAGCAGGCGGTCACGCTAATGCAGACAATCCGAAGGTGTGGAGTGCATGCCTCTGCCACTGGGTTGCATGTCTTGGCCTCCCATGGGCTAGATGTGACTAGTTAAAACTTGTAAGTGAAGTCATTGGAACTAATGGGACAGTGATGGAAATTCTGGAGCCCCTCCAAACATCTCCATACATTTCAGAACATCTCCAGAACATCAGGAGACCTGATCTTATTTCATCTTAGAGAAAAGAAAGCAGAGATTGGTCTAAATGTATGATATATAATTTATATACTGATGCATATGCTACCGATGTGAAGATTGCTCTTCTCAGCAATAAGTTATCTTGTGGTTTACCATGAAAGGTGTAAATTATTTCTGATTAGCCAGTAGAAAAAGCCAATCTTGTGAAGAGCACAGCCCCTCTTTTCTTCCTCAGAGATCTGTTTTGTGCATGCAGAGACTAGGGGTAAACACTGGATGTCATCTTCTCTTGTTTACACTTCATTTTTGAGACAGGATTTCTTTTTTTCAATTATTATTAGATATTTTCTTTATATGCATTTCAAATGCTATCCCAAAAGTTCCCTATACCCTCCCCCCTGCCCTGCTCCCCTACCCACCCACTCCCACTTCTTGGCCCTGGCATTCCCTGTACTGGGGCATATAAAGTTTGCAATACCAAGGGGCCTCTCTTTCCAATGATGGCCAACTAGCCCATCTTCTGCTACATATGCAGCTAGAGACAAAAGCTCTCGGGGGTACTGGGGGTACTGGTTAGTTCATATTGTTGTTCTACCTATAGGGTTGCAGACCCCTTTAGCTCCTTGGGTACTTTCTCTAGCTCCTCAATTGGGGGCCATGTGTTCCATCCAATAGATGACTGTGAGCATTCCCTTCTGTATTTTCCAGGCACTGTCATAGCCTCATACGAGACAGCTATACCAGGGTCCCTTCAGCAAAATCTTGCTGGCATATGCAATAGTGTCTGGGTTTGGTGGCTGATTATGGGATGGATCCTCGGGTCGGGTAGTCTCTGGATAGTCCATCCTTTTGTCTTAGTTCCAAACTTTGTCTCTGTAACTCCTTTCATGGGTATTTTGTTCCCTATTCTAAGGAGGAATGAAGTATCCACCCATTGGTCTTCCCTCTTCTTGATTTTCTTGGGTTTTGCAAATTGTATCTTGGGTGTTTCTGGGCTAATATCCACTTATCAGTGAGTGCATATCTAATGACTTCTTTTGTGATTGGGTTACCTCACTAAGGATGATATCCTTCAGATAAATCTATTTGTCCAAGAATTTCATAAATTCATTGTTTTTAATAGCTGAGTAGTACTCCATTATGTAAATGTACCACATTTTCTGTATCCATTCTTCTGTTGAGGGACATCTGGGTTCTTTCCAGCTTCTGGCTATTATAAATAAGGCTGCTATGAGGGTTTAAATGTTCTTATTACCAGTTGGAACTTCTGGGCATATGCCCAGGAGGGGTATTGGATCTTCCGGTAGTATTATGTCCAATATTCTGAGGAACCTTCAGACTGACTTCCAGAGTGGTTGTACAACCTTCTAATCCCACCAGCAATGGAGGAGTGTTCCTCTTACTCCACATCCTCGCCAGCCTCTGCTGTCACTTGAATTTTTGATCTTAGCCATTCTGACTGGTGTGAGGTGAAATCTCAGGGTTGTTTTGATTTGCATTTCCCTGATGATTAAGGCTTTTGAACATTTTTCAGGTGCTTCTCAGCCATTCGGTATTCCTCAGTTGATAATTCTTTGTTTAGCTCTGTACCCCATTTTTTAATGGGGTTATTTGAATTTCTGGAGTCCAGCTTCTTGAGCTCTTTGTATATATTAGATATTAGTCCCCTATCATATTTAGGATTGGTAAAAATCCTTTCCCAATCTGTTGGTGGCCTTTTTGTCTTATTGACAGTGTCTTTTGCCTTACAGAAGCTTTGCAATTTTATGAGGTCCCATTTGTCAATTCTTGATCTTACAGCACAAGCCATTGCTGTTCTGTTTAGGAATTTTCCCCCTGTGCCCATATCTTCGAGGCTTTTCCCCACTTTCTCCCCTATCAATTTCAGTGTCTCTGGTTTTATGTGGAGGCCTTTGATCCACTTAGACTTGAGCTTTGTACAAGGAGATAAGAATGGATCAATTCACATTCTTCTACATGATAACTGCCAGTTGTGCCAGCACCATTTGTTGAAAATGCTGTCTTTTTTCCCATGGATGGTTTTAGTCCCTTGTCAAAGATCAAGTGACCATAGGTGTGTGGATTCATTTCTGGGTCCTCAATTCTATCCTATTGATCTACCTGCCTGTCATTGTACCAGTACTGATCCTAGATTATGGGTAGTGTTCGCTGGCCTGGCTGTCTCCCTGGTACTAAGGTTACAAAACCAGATGTCGGATCCAAACCCAAGGCCTCACATTTTTTCCAGCAGGCACTTTATCTGCTGCTGAGCCATCTCCACAGTCCCTTCCCATAGATTTCAGAGAAGGCTAATGCATGGTTTAGTTTGGTTTGGTTTGGTTTGGCTTCCTTGTGTCCCATGGTCCTTGAATATTGAGGGCTCTCTTTCTCTACTTAAACAGACTCCATCTGAGAAGTCAGATGCACCCACGGATATCAACTCTTCAGTTTTATATTTTATTCTGGGCCTCCACTGTGAAGAGGATAAAAAGGCTCTGGAAGGCATCGTCCCAGCGGCACCCAGCAGCACCTTGAAGAGGCAGCTTCCCAGTGATGCCCAGGACGATGAGGAGCTCAAAGCGAATACTCCTGAGAAGATTCCCAAGAAAGGTCAGCCGGCCGCTTCTTGCCGTTATGTTCTGAAATCAAAGGGGTAGAGTATTAGTACTCAGCCGGTCGATCGATCGTAGAAGGATCTCCACACAAGTGAAATCCATAAGGAAATGAGGAGACCAGCTTCTTTTCTAGAGCTAACTTTGCAGGGACTTTATATTGAAAAGGAGAGCCTGGCGTGGTGGTGCACACCTTTAATCCCAGCACTCGGGAGGCAGAGGCAGGCGGATTTCTGAGTTCGAGGCCAACCTGGTCTACAGAGTGAGTTCCAGGACAGCCAGGGCTACACAGAGAAACTCTGTCTCGAAAAACCAAAACAGAAAAAGAAAAAGAGAACACTTAGATGAAATTTTAATTGTCCTGAATGTGTACCAACTTGATCAATTTTTCTTTTATATTTGTTGGAATATGAATGTATATGATACTATCCATATAATATATATGTATATATAATCAGTATCATTTGCTAGCACTGATGTTGACACTTTTTATCCTGAAGAAATAAATTCATTGTATGGTGTCTCTCAGAAGTCCAGATATTAGTTATAATGTTTGAAACTTTTTCAGATGCAGACTCTCTACCTCAGAGGAATGCGAGCTCGTTAGAGGAAGAGCCAGAGTTCACAATCGATGCGACCGACTTTGAGTGTGCGCTGTGCATGAGGTAGACTGGTGCAGAACATGTGCAGTTCTTTAAAAATAGAACGCCTTTCTGAATTCTATGACTGAGTGTTCAGTACTACTAGTGAATACAACACACGCGCGCGCGAGTGTGTGTGTGTGTGTGTGTGTGTGTGTGTGTGTGTGTGTGTGTTTCTCAATTTGAGTTACTATTGTTGTGGTAAAACAATGCTAATAATCAAGTTGGGCAGGACAGTGTTTATTTGGCTTATACTTCCAGGTCATAGTCCATCACTGGAGGAAGTCAGGATAGGAACCTAAGCAGGGCAGGAGCCTGGAGGCAGGAGCTGATGCACAGGCCATGGAGGGATGCTGCTTACTGGCTTGCTCTCCATGCTTGCTCAGCCTGCTTTTTATAGAACACAAAGGTGGTACTGCCCACAATGCCCTGGCCCCTGCCACATCTAGAAAATGCTCTCCAGCCTTGCCTACAATCTTAATGGAGGTATCTTCTCAATAGGGGTCTCCTTTGTTCAGATGACTCTAGTTGTGTCAAATTTAACATAAAATTAGCACAATATGTATCACCAGTTATTGATTTATTTTCTAAAACTCCAGTGAAGATGTAAAGGAGAAGTGGACGTGAATGACTCTGGGCTTGCATGGAAGCTGTGTAAGGCATCCTTTTAAAATAGGCAGCTTACCTGAAAGTCTATTCTGGAAAGTCATATCTTTCTGAAAACTCATGGCCTTCTTTCCAGGCTGCTCTTTGAACCTGTCACTACACCCTGCGGACATACGTTTTGCCTCAAATGCCTCGAGCGTTGCCTGGACCACGCCCCTCATTGTCCACTGTGCAAAGACAAGCTTTCAGAGGTGAGTGGCTCCCGAGAGGAAGCCTCTTCTTGTGCTTTGGCGGGTGCCTCAGGCTTTCCTTCCACCACCTACCGTTAAAAATCAGATTTGATTGAAGATGGGCCATTTCCTTGTCTTTCATAAATCAAAACCATAAAGAAGCATTAGATGCAGAAGTAGCTAAGTATTAGAGCAGTTTCCGGGTATAAATCATTGAGATAGATTGAAAACAGCTAGGAGAATATATATGTGGAGTATATGTCCACTCCAAACGGTTTGATACTTACAGTGCATTTAGTGTGTGTCTGGGCTGTTTCTTACTGCTGCCAAGTCTCTTTTATGCCCTTTCCACTTAGTTGTTACTGTGTTTGGTCTGAAACCAAATTCAGTAAAATGTAGGGTGTATAGGGAAGCTATTTGTTGCTATTTATCCAAAATGTAAACTCTTGAGTCCATGTGTATTGAGCATGCAGATAAGATAGAGGGCATTGCAGAGCTGTGTGCTGTGTGCTGGCTCTGTTGTTCTCATTCACTTTCCATGATGCAAATTCTTTAGCCTCTTGGAGGGGTAAGGACTTCTTTCACACCCTCAAGTTGAGACTGGCAATCTTTGTTTTAATTATATTTCAGAAATATGCAACCTGCAATCGCTAGAGTAATGTGTGTTTTTCCCTTCCTTTCTCACCCTCTAGCACACACTAAACACACACACTGAGACACACTCCTATGCCTGAATTAGCTTTTTAAAAATATCTGACATGGCAAGAGAGGGTGTTAAAATGAAAGAAAACTTAGAGTGATTGTAACTTTTTAAAAATTTTTTTAAAGATTTATTTATTTATTATATTTAAATACACTGTAGCTGTCTTCAGACACTCCAGAAGAGGGAAACAGATATCCTTACAGATGGTTGTGAGCCAATATGTGGTTGCTGGGATTTGAACTCAGGATCTTCCGAAGAGTAGTCAGTGCTCTTAATCACTGATCCATCTAACCAGCCCTGACTGTAACTTTTAATTCATGTTCAAATAAGTCATCACCATGAGGAGCTGTCTAAATGAGTGCATGCTTGTGGTACCAAGTTAAATGGCAGTGTACATGCTTGTGTTACTAAGTTACATGGCAGTGTACATGCGTGTGTTACTCAGTTGCATGGCAGTGTGCATGCTTGTGTTACTAAGTTGCATGGCATAGCCCCTTTCTGAACTTTGCAGAGGTCACAGGATGGTTATTAGTGTTGGGCTATGCACATGTGTGATGACTTTAGAGAAATTCTGAGCATGCGTGGTGGTTCACTAGGGAGTATCTCTGTGGTCTTCCCCAAGCTATTATCATTCTTTGCTGACAAGCACATGTCCCCTGCTGCTTTATGCATGCCTGTTCCCAGGGTCCTGAAGACGACTCCCTTATGCCTAGGAAAACAAAAAGCTTGTCCCAAAACCATTCATAACACAGGCATTGTACGACTTTTTCCACTGTCTCATGAGGGGGTGTGCAAAGAAGGGAAGCCTGGCACATACATGGTGAATGTGGATGAAAATATCACAGAAATACCCATGGCTCTGTGTGCTAACCAGAATATCTATCAAGACTTTCTTTCTTTTCTTTTCTTTTTTGTTGCTTGTTGTTGTTGTTGTTGAAACAGGTTCCTCTGTATAGCCCTGACTGCCCTAGGACTCACTCTGTAGACCAGGATGACCTCACACTCAGAAATCCACCGACCTCTGCCTCCCAGGTTCTGGGATTAAAGGTGTACACCATTACTACTAGGCACAGTAAAGTTTTTCAAAGAGAAAAAAAACAAGACCCATTCTGTAGGTTTGATAACTATAAGCCTCTTCAGTACAAAGACGTCTAGACATCAGTTTTTATTGGATTGTCAGAGAGTGCTAGTGACTCAAACAGCAAATGCCAGACAACCCTTTCTCTCATGTACAGCACAAATCCTGCAGGCCACACACAGGGCTAAGCTTTGTCCTTCAGGACAAATTAACATTCACCATCATTTTCCATACCGTTTCTGTTATAGCTGTTGGCAACCAGAAATTTTAATGTAACTGTTCTGACTGAAGAACTGATATTCCGATACTTACCAGATGAGTTATCTGACAGAAAGAGGGTCTATGATGAAGAGATGTCAGAGCTGTCCAAGTAAGTGCTTATGTCATGCGAGCTTTGTCCTTGGTGCAGAATAATAAGGAAAATCTTTGTTAATAAGAGCCAAGCCTTAGATTTTGTTTTGGCTTTTTTTTATAATAGAATTGTTTAGTCTTTGAATGGAAAAAAAAAATTTAGTTGCAAAATATCTGTGGAAATTTAATTGTAAGTAATAATAAGAAAGATTTCAAAATATATTGTTGGAAAGTTATATATTTGTTTTCTGTATTTAAATAACTTTCTGAATGGAAAGACAAAAGTCTGAATAGCAAGCAGGATTGTGACACATGATTTCTTCTCTGTGGCTGGTTAAAGTTTGGTGTTTCCAAACAGACCTGGCCGATCATTCATTCTTACTTATGTCTGTTACGTGGTTTTTGCTTTGTGAAGTATTTTTAAGGGTGATTCAGCTGTAACCTTTACAAGTGCAGTAACATAACTCAGGATGCTGTCTCTCATCAAATTAAATATGGCAGACTTGGCTTAAAACCTGGCTAAGCAGAGACCTTTCTTATGCCAGGATCCTGCTCACTCAGCCCTGAGTCAGGCTCAGATTTTATTTGGTTGGCAGGTTTCGAGTGTTGTAGCAACTTCTTGCTTCTGCTCTGAACAGCTTACACTTCTAAGTCAACATTTCCTCTCGCTCTGCAGTCTGACCAGAGATGTGCCCATCTTTGTGTGTGCCATGGCCTTCCCTACGGTTCCTTGCCCTCTCCATGTGTTCGAGCCCCGCTACCGGCTCATGATAAGGAGATGCATGGAAACTGGCACCAAGCGGTTTGGCATGTGTTTATCCGCGGAGAACGCAGGGTAAGGAACTGCATCTCAAGGCTCCTAAGGAAGTCCTTGCTTCCTCCTTTTCTTGAAGAACAACTATGCCTGGAACCACCCCCCACACACACACACACACACACCTTTTTTTTTCACCAGTTACTTCCACAAAGTATAAGCTTAAGGCTAGCCAAAATACCACCCCGCCTTTTCTAGTGTCATCTCTGCCCTTTCTGTTTACCCCTTAATCACATTCACAAGTCCACCTCTGTGTCACCACCCGCACCACCCTCGGCCTGCAGTTCTCTCCTTGCTCACCTATGCACAGAGCTCTGGTCTAGAAGAAAGACTGCTTACATCATCAGTGAAGCTTTGCTCAGTCTCCACAGCTCTAATGTTTTCAATCCTATGCAAACTGTGCCATGAGAGGCCACCTCTTGTTGCTCCACATTAGTTGCCTGGAGAGGATGCTGTGAAGCGGTAGCCAGCTGGGGCCTGCCTTGGAGACCTGAGTCCCTTCCTGTCCTAAAAGAGGCCTTATAGTGCCATGTGGGCATGACCGTGTGAGGTTACACATCCAAGTGCCAGCTGGCTGTGCAGATACTTCTAGAGGAATCTGGACGGGAAAAAAGCCACCTCCTTTATGCTGAGACCTGCTACAAGAGAAGCTGGGATGTGTATCCTGTCCATGTGCCCAGGAGGAAGAGGAGAATATATTATAAAGGCCACTCAATGGCTTCTACCATGAATACCCAGGGAAAAATAATTTTTAAGAGAATATACATATATGAAGAAAATCCTAAGATTGATATCCTTGAAGCTGTGTCTGAAAGACCATGTTAATGGATGCTAAGACTCGGTCCCATAGAAAGGCCATTTCTATCCAACTAACTCATTGCATTGACATCCCAAGAGGATTTTGTTTGCCCATTTCAGAATCAATGAGATAGGCAAAGGACCAAGACCAGATAGTTTTGAATAAATCAAATGACCAGAAGGAAGGACCCTCCGATAATATCAGAATCATAAGCCATAGTCAACAGACTATGGAGGTCAGAACATAGCTGCTCAAATATGAACTCCAAATGTGTGTGTAATTGCACGAAAGAGAGAGGCTATTATGGAATAAGGGGCAGTCTAAATAGGACAACAAAGGTTTCTTCCCTACTTTAATAGTTTGTATGTTTTTAACAGATCATTGCTATGAAAACCAAAAACATCCGAAAATGTTTTTAAAAGTTAAAGAGAAAGTGTAAGAGATTATTTTCAGAATTAGGAGCAAGCCAAGATTTTTTCTATGTAAGACACTGTGCACAGTACAATGCAGTAAATCAGTGTATGTTACAGTTTGTCTCATCAGAAGTCAATGAAAGTGGGGTGACAGAGCTCCATCAGCTACACCAAGAGAGTGAACAGTGGGGAACAAGAAGCAGCTCCGGATACGTGATGAACCGTGGTCCTCGAACACGTCAGAGAGCAGGGGGCACTCAGGTCCCTCTAGGAAAGGAGAAGGGAGCCAGGGAGATAAGGGTGCATTTGAATTCCACTAGTGTTTAAAGGCACATTGATGGCCATTTGTGGATCCGCATGAGACTGCATCTGCTGGGAGCTGCAGGCAAGAAAAATTTTTATCCCTCCTGGGTTCTTGTCTGCAGACAGGATAGGGTGTTCGTGGATGGGACGGGCTCTGCAGCTGAGGCAGACATGGGAGAGCTGACATTCGGAGGTTGTTTGAGGATAGCTAGAAAACACAAGACATCTTCAGGGTGCCTCCACATCTACTGCAGGCAGGAATGAGGTAGTTCTGTGGGGTAACCAGGAAGAGAAAGGTTTTATTAGATATAAAATTGGTTTGTGACTTGAGAATCTAGATAACATCTTTAGTTTGGAGATATATAGTGCAGTTGGTCACAATAAGAAGGTAGGAATCAGGCATCTTAGGATTCAAATCTTGACTCTAAATCTTAGTGTAATCTTAATAAGCCTCCATGTTCCGTGAGCTTAGGCAAGCACACACTATATACTGCTGTGTGTACCAACACGATGGTATATGTACTATCAACGACACACTGGTAAGAGTTTTAGTAACAAGCATGGGTAAGCACTCCAGAGTGAGAGTAGATGCAGCTACGGATGATAACCTGCATAGCCCATCATGTGAGAAGCAGGCAGAAGAACGGCGTGGAGGACCAGAGAGGTCAGAGAGCACAGAAGAGCAGAAGAAGATGTGAGTTCAGTGGTAGGGTGTGTGGGATGGTGGGGTAGAAAAGGGAGGCAGAGAGACCCAGGCAGTGACTACAGACTGCCTGCCTCAGGACTTGGCATGGGACAATGCAGGTAAATGTGGGGATGCTCTGGGGGCAGGAAAGAGTACCTGAGCAGCACCAAATCCTGAGCTTATAAGTGCCACTCAGATACTCTCTGCCAGCAGGGCCTGGCCAAGCTGCTGAAGTACCATGTTTAAGATTTGGTCTCATCTCATAGCCACCGTCCCCAATGCCCACAGTACTCAACAGAAGGACACATTATCTCTTGGGAGAATAATCTTGGTGGTCTGATGCAGGAACCCCCGTTTGTTCACACTGACTTTACACTCCTCTAAAAGCCAGACTTCAGAGGGAAATGGAAGCAGCTGCATTTTTAAAACCTTCGTCTCTTCCCAAACTCTCTTTCAGGATTTCAGAGTATGGATGCATGCTGGAGATAAAGGATGTCAGGACTTTCCCTGATGGAAGCTCTGTTGTGGATGCAATCGGGATCAGCCGCTTCAGAGTCCTAAGCCACCGCCACCGAGATGGCTACAACACGGCGGACATCGAGTACCTGGAGGATGAGAAGGTGAGGGTCATCAGCATCCCTCATCCTGTGTTCCTGTCCGCTGTGGAAAAACATCACTAGGTTCTGCTTACAGGGTTATATCCTCCTTAACCCAGCACTTGACCTGTTACTCTCTGCATTCTTACCTGAGTTAGGGCCAGTAGAGAAGTCTCCTAAAATACAGTGCCTTTTACTGCCTTTAGGGGATATGGGCTTGTTGTCCATGTTTGTTATTCTAGCCAGGGGACTGGCCTATAAAGGCCAGATACTTCCCAGCTGGCATTCTGTCTCTGGTTCCTTCATCCATAGAGTCTGTTGATGGTGCACTGAAAGTGTTGCAAAATAAATTATGCCTCTAGAGAAGATGTGTAGGCATGTTTGCCTCTTCACTCTACCCTAAAGAGCATGGCTTAGCTATGTGTAGCATCCATCTGTAGCCCTGGATTCTCTACATTGCTGAGGAAGGAATGGTTGAGCCCATGTTTGAGGCCAGCCTGGGCAACTTATCTTGACACTATTTCAAAAACCAAACAGTAGAGCACAGAAACTTTCTATTAGGTCAGGTAATCTATAGATGACTCAAGATGTAAGAGGCATGGACATGTGTTCACTATATGCAAATAGTACATCATTTCATATGGAGTTGTGCATCTAAGGGAGATACCGTGGCTCAGCTCCCATAGATACTAAGGAATGATTGTGCTTTAGGCCCTGAAAGTCCCGTGGTCTCTCCTACAACTACTAGTCTCTATTCTTAAGATTAAAAGGCCGCAGTAGACCATACAGAAATGAGCCTGCTAGGCTGGTTTTCAATACAAGGTTATTTATAAAAACACTGTGGGGGTTGCTAGAGAGATGGGTCTATGGCTAAGAGCACTGGCTTCTCTTCTAGAGGACTCAAATTCTGTCCACATTGTTACTCATAGTGTCTTGTCTCTCAGGCTCCTAGAAATCTTAGGAGTCCCCAGAGATGTACTACATACTTGTGGTGGACAGACATGCATGTAGGCAAAACACCTACATAAAATAAAGAATTGGGAAAAAAAATACTTAAAAACATGGCCAGCATTTGAGTCCCAAGCAGTGATTCTTTATGTGGCTCAGAGTGAGGCATGTCATAAAATAGTAGTGGTTTACAGGCCTTCTGAAGCTAGTATAAAAGTCTCCCACCTCTTGAGAATTATTTTTACCTAATAGAATCAACGGCATGCATCCTTTGACAAATAAGCAAGGTATTTTGAACAGATCCTCATAAAGATGTGCAGAGATGCACACACTGTCTCATTCATACCTAAGAGTGGAAATGGTCTAGACAGCCCTCAGACAGATGGATAAGCTAGTCCAGTCCACATACTGTGGAGATTTGACACCACCAACAACACATAATGAACTGGTGCTCTAATATCATGAATCTCACAGACATGATGAGAGAGCCAAGCACGTGAGCGTGCAGACTGCATATTTACTATACACAGACAGCAGGCCAAGTGTCGTCTCTTGTACATTTCCAGGAATAGCAAAAGCATGGGCTGGAGACAGAATATGTAGGGTGGACTTTGTATCTGACGGGAGGGTATCTTAGGGTTTTACTGCTGTGAACAGACACCATGACCAAGGCAACTCTTATAAGGGCAACATTTAATTGGGACTGACTTACAGGTCCAGAGGTTCAGTCCATTATCATCGAGGTGGGAGCATGGCAGCATCCAGGCAGGCATGGTGCAAAGCTGAGAGTTCTACATCTTCATCCAAAGGCAGACAGGAGAAGACTGGCTTCCAGGGGGCTAGGATGAGGATCTTAAAGCCCACCCTGACAATGATGCATTTCTTCCAAAACGGCCACAAATACTCCAACAAGGCCACACCTCCTAATAGTGCCACTCCCCTGGGTTAAGCATATTCAAACCACCACAGTGGTTAGGGAGTCTTTCTCGATCTGGTTCAATGTGGTAGCCTAATGGTTACCCTGCCTTGTACAGTGGACGAAATTCCTTGAGCCTGTGTGTGTGGGGGGGTACTTCTTATATATAACTTATGTAATTAAAAATAATTATTAGGAGGAAATACATTGAGTTATTGCATCTCTCTTTTAAATTTTTGGTGGAAATCTGAAATATGGATGTAAAAGTATGTGCCCCCTTACATCACACGAGAAGCCACACAGGAGACGTGGACACATGTTCATTGAAGTGGAATCACACCCAGAATGCAGGCTCTGTCACTTCAGCTGCTGCTTCTGGTGCCTGTGGCCCTGAGAGCCTCATATATCAAAGGCCCTCAGGGAGCCCAACTCCAGGGCCTCCAGACCGTGGGGCTGGCTGCAGACATGTACAAGTCCCTGTGCTAGTTCTGCAGACAGATCTGACAAAGCATTATTCAGATTGCTGTAGATGACACCTTGTTTTTAATGGTGTATGGATCTACTGTAAACCTGGCTTTAAAAGCTGCTTGTGAAGTAATTTTTAAAGGAAACCCCTGTTGCCTATGAATGTTGTTCTACATAAGGCACACCAATGACAGTTCTGTTTGTTACCATTCCTGTGGGTTTTGTAGCTGCTAGAATGTTCTATCCAGAATAGACCCAGATGGTTGATTC
This sequence comes from Mus caroli, assembly GCF_978045245.1. Lineage (NCBI taxonomy): Eukaryota > Metazoa > Chordata > Mammalia > Rodentia > Muridae > Mus > Mus caroli. Next base: position 35,690,437 of record NW_028227256.1, on the reverse strand, counting down.
CCCTTTACAAGGCTGTGATCATGGCTGACATGCACACATGAGAGCCAGCAATGAAGAAGACAAGACAAGACCAACCGCCAGTCCCGTGTTCCTCCTGCTCTGCCCTGCTGTCCTAAGCAGGACTGACGAAGAGCTAAATGATTGGGTGGACGGTGAGGAGAACCAGAAGCCAGGCATGCACACAACAGCATGGCTGGGTGGTAGCTGATGTGGGAGCTGCAGTTTTGTTCCTAGCACATCTGCTGGAATGTGATTTGGTGATAGGAAAAGAGTGTGAAATGCCAGATTCAGACGTCTTGTTCTGCTCCTGGGAAACTATCCAGAGAATACAATACCTAACAAAGCACTCTCTTGTCTATATTTATGTATTTGTTATTTCGTGTGTGCATGTGCACACACATACCACACACCAGAGTGTGCATGTGGAGGTCAGAGCACAGCTTTCAGGAGTCTGGGCTTTCCTTTTACCATGTGGGTTCTGAGGTTATCGGGCTTACTGTTTCGCATATTTTACGGAGTTATGTTTCTGGTTCCTTTGCATACATATTTATATTACTGACATTTTAAAATAAATTGTCAGTATATTAAAATACATCTTATGTATATGACTAAATCATTTGTGATATATCAAATATGCAAATTTCACCCATTGAAAATTATTTATAACATTGGATATGTGCTTATGTTAGTCTTAAAAGAAAAATTAGGATGCCATCAGTAGACCTCGGGTATGTCAAAATGCACAAAGTTTTTATATGAATTTTGTGTAATAGTAGTGGATTAGTGAAGGAATAAATGTCACACGTCCATTTAGCTGTCAGAGGTCACCAACCTGTGGAGACTGTGTCTGGGTGATTTTCTAAAATGCCTATCTCTCTTTCCCGGCCAGGTGGAAGGTCCAGAGTTTGAAGAACTTACCGCCCTCCATGAGTCTGTTTACCAGCAGTCTGTTTCCTGGTTTGCTTCACTCCAGGATCACATGAAGAAACAAATTCTTAGCCATTTCGGGTCGATGCCAGACAGGGAGCCAGAGCCACAGGTAGGCTTTCCTTCCTTCTCTCCTGATGCAGCTCCTCCCCGCAGTCATGTGATGATGCCCATCGTCCTGACAGAGAGTTCAGCAGTGCTGTACTCAGCCATGAGGATGAGCTGGCTCGTGTAGCCGCTGCGCAGAGAAGACCTAGCTTGGCAGCCTGTGCCTTGTGCAGCACAATAAATAGATGTTTTCTAGCCATGCCTGAAGATCAGGACAGAACTCAGAACAGATCAGAACAGGGATGGTGCCACCTGCAGTGAGCTGGGTCCAACTTCATCAATTAACAATCAAGGCAGTCCTGTGTAGACATGGCCAATTTGAATGAGGTAATCCCTCAATTGAGACTCCTACAGATGAGTCTAGGCCATATCTTTGTGACAGCTGGAGCCAACCAGGGCAGTTGCTACCTTGCATTTCATTTTTAAAACAATCAGTAAATAAATGTTGGCATTGGATTAGGGCAGGATTTCCAGCATTTTCTGAAATGGCCCTAAACACCCTGTATTTATATGCGAGTGGCATTCTCAACATTGATTGTTACATAAATTCAGAATATCATTTGGTTCTGAAAAACACTGAAGATGCGCTGTGTCCTGCAGCATCACACACTCAGCCAAGATTTATTCTCTTATGTAAAAATAAACAATCACATCTATCTAATTAATGTTGTATTTACTTTAATCTTTAGTAACAGATACAATTATACATGTATAAAAGACTTGTTTAAGAATCCATGTACTCATGACTTATTATTAGTAAATGTTTGATCTGTATTGATAGATGCAAGGTACCTCTGTTCCTAGACTTGTAAAATGTTCTTAGTGTGAAAATGTCATGAACGTAAGACAAATAGGAGTCCTGCTTTAGACTCCAAAATCATGTCCATGTCCTCGCCCTCCCTACCACTCCCTTCTGCCACTGTGCTGTGCCTCAGTTTCAAAAGGATGGTAATAAGGCCAATCGATTAAATTAATCTGTAATTGGTAGGAGCACTGTTTCTACCACGGCTGCAATACATTGCCACTAACATAGTGCCATTGTCAATACTGGGATATTATTTTACAATGGTGCTGTCAGAAGCCCAGCAGGTGTCTCCCTTGACCTAGCAATGATACCGCCCTCTGCTGGTTGTAGGAAAGACTCAGCTCCTGGCATTGTCCACCTCTGAGGAGGCTTGCCTTCCTTGGTGTTGTTCATTCCCTGTACAGTGCTCCAGTTCTAGCCTTTCATCTGTGTCACATCCCCCCACCCCCGGCCACAGCCCCAGAAGGACTATGTGGCTACATTGGTCCATTAGGATAATCTGCCTGTTGTAAAAACATGTTCACATCTTCAAAGTTCCCCATAGTCACAGGACTAAGGAAATAGACACTGAGCTCCTTGGAGACTGTTATTCTGCCAACTAGAAGGATTTTAACTAGTGAGGTACAACTAAGCATTCTATTCCCCCTCCTGTGGGATAAGGGAAGAGGAGAGTTTGAGTCCTCTCATGTTTCTTCAGTATCTGGGTTATAGGTAACATCCGAGGGGCAGCCCAGGACCTTCTTGGCAGTGACTTGAGATGCCCCTTTGAGCTTTGGCTGATGGGTGATTTCTGACCTCCAGTGAAATTATCCAACTCGCTAAAGCCACTTTCCCACCCAGTCCATTCTTCCTAGCTCCTGGTTGGTACCTCTTTAAAAGGACTAGAGGAGAATCCAGACCTTGTAGGCAGACAGGCTTGGCTGTCTTCGTTTCGGAATGAGGAAGAGGAGAAACAAGTTGAGAATCGCTGTTTGCTTACAGCTCAATCCAGAATGCTTTTTTGATTATGTGAAATAAAGGCAAACATGAGTACTCACATTGCACCCAAACAAAACTTTCACACGCCATCTGTATGTGTATAAATTTATGATAGTTACCACATGCAGTAATGTGTGCATATGTGTATTATACACCATTGGCCACATTGGCTTTAGGATCTTCTTTCTCCTGGCACTCTAACTCATCCAGATACACTTGACCTTGATAACATTACCCTTTAGCTAACCCACTTAGAACTTCAAAGGCAAGAGCATACATTGTTACAGAAGTAAAACGTATCGTCTCTCTTTCTGGTGGGTGGACATCATTATCTGGAGACTTGGGAGAGCAGAGGCAGCTAATTCATTGGAGTTCCCCTGAACAAGTTCTTCCTTTGTGTCCTTACCTGGCACCTTAAAACATGTGACTCGTATTCAACAGGAACTCTGCATTTTGAGGGTCTGATGAATGGTGACCTAGCCCTACAACAGAAGGTGGGGTTCTTGCCCATATTTGTTGGTTAAACAAAAGGCTGAATTTGGGAATGGCCTGTGTTGTAGGCATTAATTAATTTCTCCCCTTGTGTCTTTCACAGAGCAATTCTAGTGGCCCTGCCTGGTCCTGGTGGATTCTGGCCGTGTTGCCCTTGGAACGCAAGGCTCAACTGGCCATTCTCGGCATGGCCTCCCTGAAAGAGCGTCTTCTTGCCATTCGACGAATATTAGTCATCATTACACGTAAGCTGAATAGTCGCCAAGAAATGGCTAACAACACACAGAGAGATAATTGATTTTCCTCTAGATTAAGGTTGCCGGAAGCCCCTGTGTTTTTGAGTTCCAGAAACTGACAAATACCCGTCCTCTTCGGCACACTTTGTAAAATCTTGTCAATGTGGTGGTAAGTGGGACATTTGCCAAATACTGAATTTCTCATGCAGTAGAAGTCTATCTGCTAGACTTGGACACTGCAAGATTCGACTGAAGTTCAAGTAGAAGGTTCAGGTGAGAAATCCCTGAGAATCTCTTCAGAGCAGATGCGTCAGGACTACAGCTCACTGCAGTATGGGACGCTCACATGGGTGACATGTGACTTCCGTGTCAAAGGTGATTACAATCCTAGCTAGTATCTCAACGTGATAGGTGGACAATGCACGTGCCAGTGTTTAGACAGTGAGTGGGAACAGACATTAAGATATAAGCAAGCCAAAACTGGACTTGGGTTCTGTGTGTCGCCGTGAACTTGTTTGCAAAATTAATGAACTGAGTCACTACCCAGCCCTTACGGAAGACTTAAGTTATTACCGGGCAGAGCCGTGTTTGTGTTTCGTGTCCTGCTGTAACCCCAGGTGTTGTAAATTGCATGTTGTAATTAAATGAATGTAAAACTACAAGAAGATGTATCTTACATATAGAAAAGTCTGAGGATTGCCAGTATTTTGAGAATATATATTCATAAATACTCCAGAAGGGTAGTCAAAAATGAGTTAAGAGATGTGTGTCCATTGAGATGTCAAACATACAGCCAAACGCATTGTAAACAAAGTTTTATCTTTATTCAACTGGGAAATTTCCATCAGATAATGATAAGTGTAACTCCCGACCTCCAGTGCATGTTGGGAATATCACTTGGAATAACCCAGACATTCCTGCCGCCCGCTGCCTGAGCAGCTGGTGCCGACAGCCTGCTACTTAGTCTGTAAGATGTGCATCCGACTGACAATACCCTGCTGAGCAGCTCTCAGCGGCTCCTTCTGCTTTCTTCATTCAAGGTGTATGGGTTTAATTTAAATGTATATTTTATGATACAAAATGTTGATGGCTTATCAACCCATCAGGCATTTTATTAGAAAGCCGTAAGATCGCAGCAATGTTGATTTTATTGTTCTTTTCAGTAACTGAAACTTAGCTTCACCATGGGACTTCGAATAAAAACACGCATCTCATTTACTATGAACCTTTGACTTCACCCTTGAGAGGGGCTAAAAGCCCTTTTGAGCAAGGCATTCCACGCATTAAGAGTTCAACTCTATTTAGCATTTATGACATCATCTGACCACTTAAAACTGTAACTCTTGTGACAGAAATCCTTGACTAGAATTTGCTCATGGCAGTTAATGGGTTTTGAATTATTCTTTTTCTTTTTGGGGGGGAAAAAGTAGGAATTGGTATTGTTACTGTTTCTGTTTGGAAGTGTCTCTCCAGTGTGAATGTAGCTTCTCCACGACTCCTCTGGAAGTTCTGTCTGCGCTGAGTTAGTGTTGGGGAGGTTTTTCTCCTACCTGCTGACGTGCTAGCTTTTATAACCTACTGAGTTCAGAACCATTATGATGCTGCTCTTCCGGGTTCTGTCCACCTCTTTATTCCCCTCAGTGTTCTTATGTAAAAGCCCCCATGGCAGTGATGCTAAGGAGAACAACAGAAGTTTTTAGGATTCAGTGCTGAAGAGAATGTGGCATGATTGTCACGTTCTCTGTTACACATTGTACTGTTGGTAGCAGACCAGTAGTCACTGGGTACTTTTAGGGGATCCTTGGTTATTGGACAATTTCAGTAGCACAAAAGTTAAAGTACCACCATTGCCCCCAACCAAGGTAAGGACGTTCTATCTGAACTGTACTGGGTGTCAATTTATAAATGACAGCTAACAATGAATACCATTGAGAGAGAAGTTTACTGTTCCAGACAAAGAGAGGCTCATGGCCTAGGTTCTGTGAGAAGCAGTTATGTCAGGTGGCTAGGAGTGCAGGTGATTCTCAGGTTCCATTTGTATGGGTTTCAGTTTTAACAGTGATGGATTGTAATAGCATCAGGCAACAGAAGAGACCTTGACTACCCACCAAGCCCTTTCTTGATGGCATCATACTAGATGTGCAAAACCCTGTTTTCCAGAATTACAGATAACTCCAGAGCTCCTGTGCTAGCTGTGTGGCTGTGTAAAATGCCCCCCAATTCACTGTTATTCCTAGAACAAACTGGAGCAAGCTCTTTGGTCTGAGCCAACTAAGAATTTCGAGTTTCTTTCTCCATGGCTCTAACTGGGTTGCAGCAGCTCCTTCTGAACAAGTATGCACTCTAGGAAGAAAGGAACTCTGTAAGTCAGCAGACCAGGTCAGCAGACCCCATGCTGGGCTTAAGCAGTAACTCCCCCACCTTCCCCAACAATGGTTAGGAGTAGCAGGGTTTAGTACATTTCCCTAGTTTGTATGGAGATTAAAAGGAGACAAAGGATTTCCAAAGATGCTATGTTTGACTGGAATGCAGCAGGCAGGGTTTCCACAGACTGCAAAGCATAGAAGAAAAACCCATTCCTTAAACCTGATGTAGAAGAGGTCCCTCCCTATCAGTTGACAGTAACCTCAGTGGCTGCTCCTGCTTCTAATGAGGACATCCCTTAAGGCCAAGTGCACAGTACACAGTGGTCCTCTGCTCTCCACTCCCATACTGCCTAACAGCTTCTCTTTCCTGATGGTTATGCCTAGTGTAATTTGGAAGTTGAATAGCTGGGGTTGATTACAAAGTCAGCTTCATCTGGCCCAAAGCTCCTCACCCTTACTTTCAAGGCCAAGGTTCATAGTGAGTTCCTACAAGAGTGGGGCTGTTAACAGACTTGAACCTGTCGTATCCCACAGAATCCAAAAGGATGCTTACCTTTTGTTATAGGCCAGAGAAAACTCAAATAGTTTCTGATTCTGTTGGGTGAGACAGGAATTCCATCAGCCTTCACACAGCCCCTCATTGGTGTTTTTTTTTTTTTTCTTCTTTTTCCACTTCAACTTTGATGCTTTCCCCTTGGTACCTATTGGCATTCTGTAAATCACGCTACGTGGTAGTCTGAGTCATTTTCAGACTCCTCTTCATGGGGAGAGCATAGCAACAGACCAGCTGCACACTAGAATCACAGAGCAGCCAGGCCCCATTGCAGTGCCTGAGAAGACAAGATGGAGCTGTAGTAGACCTCTGTGTGTGTGTCCAGGTGTGCTGGTGGCTTTTCCAAGAAAAGACTTTCTCTGTGTGGATGTTTAAATGAGAAATGCACACACATGCAGACTCTAGTATCTGAACACTTGATCTGCACTTCGTGCCACTATTTGGCTGACATTATGGAGGCTTTAGCAGGTGCAGCCTTGCTGGAGTATGCATGTCTCTGGGGGTGGACTTTTGAGAGGTTATCGATTTGCCCCACTTGGAGTTGCTCTCTGTGCTTCACGTTGGCTGTTGAAGATGTGACCTCTCGGCTTGTTGCCATGACTCCTGTACCATATGGGCTGGCTTCCCCCACCCCCCTCTCTTTCTCTGTCTCTGTCTCTCTGTCTCTCTCTCTGTGTCTCTCTCGGCCATGGTGTTTATCAGAGCAACAGGAGAGTACACAGTGCACCTTCCCAACTGGAATATGACAGAAAGCTGGGCAAAGCTTGAGTACTGTGAACCATGTTGAAACCCTTGGTAAATCTTTGCTTTGTCTGCTTCCGCTGGGGTCCCCACTGCAGACAGCACTGTTTTCGCAGTAGACTTTCCACCCTATAAAGCTATTTCCTTGACCAGCATTCCTTCCATACAGCTTATACCGCAACACACTTTTGTCCACTGAGCTTTGGAAAAAGTGGCTAATCGGTATGTTGCAAAGCTGCCTAGTCCTGCCTCGTTCACTTGTGATACTTACCACCTGACTTACCTTACAGCTGACTTAGTACCCGTGAAATGATTGGTACCACTTGAGCATTGTGGATAACTTTTCTTTATTTAGAACAGGTTTGAACAAGTTAAGTCTCTATCAATTAACATTATGTGTCTTGCCTCTTTAGAGGTCAGTAGTGATGTGGAATATTCACCCAGCTTCCCGCTCTCGTTGGGGCAAAGATGCGAATAGCAACATTTGGCGTTTGTTGTTTCTTACACAAGACTGGTTTTTAAATGTTGCAAATGTTTACTTCATTGTATTCTTTTCCCTGTCCATTTCAACTCATTGAAATTGTGTATCTAATATGTGATATTTGGACTAGATAAAACGTAAAGTGTTGTAAATGTTTTCAAATAAATAATCACTCCCAGACAACAAGGTGAATGACGAGTTCTGTGGTCAAGCCAGTGTGGAAGATATTAAATTAGCTTTTTGGTGTGGTTCTAATGAACTGCCATAGACTTCTGGCTGGAAACCCTAGAACAATATCACTCCACAATCCTAGAAGTTGGAAGCCGAAGGCCAGGTGGTGGCACAGCCATGCTTCCTGTGACCTCAGGGAGACTTTCTCTTGCATCTTCTAGCTGACCCTCATGAGCGTTGGCTCTTAGATGAAGGTCTCAAATTTCTTGTTCATTAGTATATGGCCTTCTGCTCTCTTTGTGCTCAATGGTCTTCTTTGAATATATCTTTTACTTAATTATACCTAAAAACAGCAGTATTTTCACATAAGACTATGGTGGTGGTGGTGGTGGTGTGTGTGTGTGTGTGTGTGTTGTAAACTTGACACAAGGTAGAGCCATCTGAGAAGAAGAACCCTCATTTAAGAAAACACCTACATCAGAATGCCCTTTGGGTAAGCAAATTGATGATTCTGCTTGCATCAGGGAGTTAGGCAAGTGGGAGTCCAGTTTCTCTCAGATGCAGCTACAGCCTTAGCTGAGCTCACGGGGCTCAGCACTAACTGGGATCCTAGATGGATCCTACAGCATCCTAGATGGGTCTGAGGTGGCTAGATCTTTATGCTGTCACTGAGATCAGTCACCAAATTTGAGCATTCTAAGAAATGCAGTGGTTTAGGTGAGGTAGCCCTAAAAGGGTTCATGGCAGCTAAAAACCATTTGCAAACAAGAACTCCCAGTAGCCAGGACAAATAGTTTCCCATATGTTTTAGTATGGACCCTCCATCACACATGCCTTCTTTTTTTTCTCTTGGATATTTTCTTTATTTACATTTCAAATGTTTTCCCCTTTCCAGGTCTCCTCTTCGGAAACCCTCCTATCCCATCCTCCCTCCCCATGCCTCTATGAGGGTCCTCTCCGACCTACCCACTCCCATCCTCCCACCCTGGCATTTCCCTACACTATGGTATTGAACACCCTCAGGCCTGAGTGCGTCTCCTCCCACTGATGTCCAACAAGGCCATCCTTTGCCACATATGTGGCCAGAGCTATGGGTCGCTCCATGTGTACTCTTTGGTTGGTGGTCCAGTCCCCAGGAGCTCTGGGGGAGGGGTCTGGCCTGTTGACACTCTTGCTCCCTCCATGGGACTGCAACCCCCCTCATCTCTTTCAGTCTCTTCTCCAACTCCTGTATTGGGCCCCCCACCCCACCCCCCAAGCTTAGTCCAATGGTTGGCTGTGAGCTTCCTCCTCTGTATTTGCCAGACTCTGGCAGAGACTCTCAGGAGACAGCCATATCAGGATGCCTTCTTAAAGCAAAGCTTGTACCTAGAAAGCTGGTACCATGGGCTAAGATGCTGGATGGGATTCACACCAAACATCACAGAATCACTGCCTGAAGTATCCATGGAGCCCCAGCCTCCAGGATAAGACAGGTCCTGACAGATCCACCAAGTCATACACAGTACAGGACAGCGAGAATCTGTCCGAAGATGGAGGAGTACCATCCACAGTTGTGCACAGATAGGACCAGCTGACCCAGCCACCACAGGAATAAGTAACACAGGCCTTCTTGGGCCAGTACCACTTCACACCCATGCTACCTTAGGGAATGTGTAACACCAGACAACAAGAGGAAAATGCCCAAGCTTAGTGTACGTTCAGTAGGTTTTTGGTGTGTCTAAATTATGGCAGCCCCATACAGCCTCCATCAAGGGGCATCTTGAAAGAATTGTGCAGGACAAGCCTCACAGAGGCCAGAGTTGAGAGCAGTGCACCTGCTTGTCTACTCTGTAGAGGAAGGAAAGCAAGCCAAGTCAAAGTACAGACGGATCCACAGACACCACCAAACAGCTTGTCTGGTGTTAGGAGCTTGGAAGATCAAGGTTTTGAAGGTTTGATGTGACACAGAGACATGTGGGGACATCTGAAGGCAATAGACAGAGAATAATGGCTGTCACATTTCATGTTAGGCTTCCTAGAGGCCATCCACTAAAGAAGATGTGCCTCATGACCTAATAGGATGGCTCAGCCAGCCTGTGCCATTACCCTAGGGCCAGCCCAACAGTGGGAGAGGTGGGGGCTGTGAGTGGGTCTGACGGTGCAGACATTCATTTGCCAGAATTGACATGTCCTGCTCTACAAATCTCCAGTCTGCCATAACAGAGACAGGTCTGAGTTTGGAACAAACGGACAGCACTGGAGCCCTTTCACCCGATAAAGATCAGTAACTCATTCGACTAGAAATAGATTCTCTTGCCTATTCTGACCACAGAGCTCTTCAGAAGTGCCACCGGGGTGCTCCTAGCATGCTTGTCTAGCTAGCATTGGGTATCCGTGTCACTGTCAAAGGCCTGGAGAACTTCCTTACAGAATAAAGGTGTGAGAACCAGCTGGAACCAGGGGACAACATCTCATGAGCCATCCTGGCTCACAGTCAGTGAGGTCTGTTAAGGGCACAGGGCCAACTCAGAGATGCAAGGACAGAATGCCACTCTCCGCCGAGATGCAGGAGGCTCTTAGAGTCGATCAGCTTTACACAGTACTCTGCCCCCATTCAGGAGAACCGAGGAGCGGTGCCTCAAACTCCCAGGAATTTCTTGGAACATTTCTGCTTCCTGTCGCCCTGGGTGCATGCTTTCAAGATGAAAGTGCCTGGTTCTCAAGGGAAACTTCTGTCTGAAAACATGGCAAGAGACCAGTTGAATCACACATTGCCATTTCAATATGGGCACTTAAGGATGACCAGGAACAGTCGTCCTCCTGATGGGAAAGGTGGTTGTCTAGCCAGGAAGGGGAAGGGGGTGCCAGCTGTCCTTACACAACACAACGAGGAAGAGAAGAGTTGCAGAGCAGAGGTGACTCCTGAGATAGCGTTGTTCCATGTGGATGGTCGTAGCTAAGTGTAGTTACCCTAGCTGGAGGATGAGGGGCTCACACCTCTCAGTAAAGCCACTGGGGATATCTGAGGCATAGCTGAGGACGAGGCCAGACCAGACACTATAGATGCAAACTGTGAGACACAAATGATAGCCCCGGGTCTCTACAACAACACAGCCAACGATGTTGGCATTCAACTTCCTTTCTACTATTTTCTTTTTCTAAGGCCCCAGAAATCAGATACAGGAATTCCTGTGTGACTGAGCAACTGTTCTGCTGTGCTGAGTCATGTACCCTCTCCCCCTCCTCCTCAAGTTTCCCCTGAGAAGATAAATCAACCGGGATCTTGCAAGAGATGCTTCCAGAATCCACTCTTGGAAGCAAACCGGAGGGGCTTAGGGTGGACTGTTGCTAGCACACATAATGCACCTTCCTGGCTCTTATAATTAAGCCCTGTTTGATGGCTGCTGCCCATGCTGCCTGTATACAAGCCCCCACTCTCTGCTCCTTTCAGCAGAGCTGGCTGAGCCACAGAGAGCTGCCTTGCCTGTGGTCATTCTGCTCTCTGAACAGCTCACATCTGCGCCTAATCAATATGGGTCTATCAAGGCTGGGCTCTGCCTGCCACGGGCCATCACCGAGGGATCATTCTGGCGACTGAGCTTATTGATGGCCTGGCATTGTGATTTGACTGCTCCCTTGACCCGCACCGCCTCTCTTTCCCTTCCCTTCCATCAGTGTCAGTTCCAAGGGCTCGCTTTAATAACCATTCTGCGCACCAGAGTCCATCTGGTGCGTTCCAGCTGTAACATCTTTCCCAGCTGTGGAATGTGCAGGCTGCAGCCTGTGGTGAAAACAAAAGCTAGTATCTATCTGAGCAATGCCTACTGGCCACATCAGAAATGGAAGGGAAGCAAGGCAGTAAACAGTGCTCCCGGATTGTCTCTGCTGTTCCTGTCTCTCGATTGCTGCCTTTGAGCTCCTGCCTAGGGTTTCCTTGAGTATGGACTTGTAAGCTAAAATAAACCCTTTCCTCTTCAAGTTAGTTTTGGTCAGTATTTAAATAAAGCAACAGAAAAGCAAACCGATATATCCTCCCTCTACTGTTTGTCAACGTCTGGAGTCCACATGGGTTCCCAGTCTTTACATATGCTCATCAATGCTGGAGATTCATGCAGGGTCCTCAAGAGAAAAAAAGCCAGTCAGCCTTCCTAGACTGTCTGAGGGATGTCTGAGGGGTGTCTAGGGGGAACTGACCAGTCTGTTTTGACTGCTGTTTACCAGGTAGGATTTGGGATTGGAGGTTGTCTGGGGTAGTCACAAGCAAAGGAGGCTCAGCATCCAGGTGTCCCTGGTACAAGGTGAATTTTGAAAAGTGAAAGCAGTTACAGGTATGGCTGACAAGAGCCAGTGGCCACTCAGAAGACTTGATTGTGGCATTTCTTGCCTGCCCCATGATCTTTAAAGGTAGCATTTCCCTTAGTCCCTTTTGCATGTGGCCCCCTTTGAATTAATCCTCACAGCCAAATCAACAGAAAGTCTGAGTGTTTGTTTGTTTTGGAGGTTTTTTTTTTTTTTTTTTTGGTTTGTATGTTTTTCTCTTTTTGGTCAAAGAGAAAGATGGGAGACAGGTGAGGAGAAAGGTGGGGGGAAAGGAAGAAGTGAGCATCTTTTCAATTAAGTTCTAGTGGGAAGACAGATGAGTAGAGAGGTGTGGCTTGTGCCATCTACTGGAAATTCTGAGGCACTGCAAGGGCAGAAACCAGGGTACTAGCTACAGGTAAGATTTGGATCGGGTAAGATTTGGATGGCAAGTTTGAGCTAAGATTCCACAACAAAAGGCTTCACAGTGCTCTCCCAGACCTTCCCAAGACAATTCCCTTCCTTGGAAGACATGGGCAGACTTACACTTCTGATGGAAGAGGTTTAGTTGAAAGATCTGGTCATAAAGACAACTCCATTTTCCCAGTGGGCTACATTGTTAATATGCCATCATTTCTGCTTAGCCTCCAATTAACAGTATGTCAGAGTCTAGCTGTGAGTTCTCTGTCCTACAATCTCTTTGTCAGTCAGCTAACATTTAAAATATTGGACACAACTGTACAAACAAACAGACAAGATGGCAGACTGCTCATTATTAATCAACACTGTCTAGATTCAGTCACAAATCTGCCACAGGAGGCCTTCTCCTTGAGATGAGAAGAACAGCAGTTGAGCAAAGGAAAGAAAGGGGTTTTTTGGGGGGTTGGGTAGCCCTTGCTCTTTAACGCCCTGCCATTCTCATGTAAGGTGGTGGCTGCACCATCCTCCTCACAAGGAAGGTTTCAGACACATTACAGGGCAGTCTTAGCATCTGTTAAGAACCCACACATAAGACTCTTACAGGACACACCACAGCCGTCTAGTCTGGCGGGATGTTGACCAATTGTATTTGCCATTTCAGGACTGAATTCGACAGACCCAAGGAGAAGTGGTTCAGAGTTTACTACTCCTTGTCTCAGGCCGGTTTTATTTATAGCCAGAAAAAGGAAGTGAGGGACAGAAAACAGAAGGTGTGAACGGATCCCACTAAACCACCTACCTATGTTCGGGGGACTTAATGTTATGTGGGGGAAGGAAAAAAAAGATCCTTTCTAAGCTGTGCCAAGCTCAGCAAGTGTCCGCAGCAGCCACATGCAATCCCTCCCTGTTCCCATGCACATCGTCTGGGTGGTGTTAGCAGAGGCTTCCTTAATGCTTCTGGTCCACTTGTATGTGTAAATGGGGGTATAGCTTCAAACAATACATGTAGACCCCCCAAATTCTGTCCCCCATTTCCACCTCCTGCATCTACAGGTCACACAACAGTTCCCTCCATCTCACCTGTCTCTAAGATGCAGGGAGGGTGTGTGAAGGGCTGAGAGTGAGAGCCTACTGGGCAGGAAAAAAAGAATTGAAGATCAGCCATCCCCAAGCACGATGTTTACATCCCCTCCAGCGGGGCCTGGACGGATGTGCTCAGACCACACTGGGCCTCACAGTTGCACGCTGGGGAGACACTGTCCTACAGGCTCAACACAGCCTTGTAGGGAAGAAATAGCTGTCACACTTTGTAAGTTGCTGTGCCTGGCAATAGCCACATGGGGTCACTGTACTCATAGGAAAGAAGGAACGTCAGCTGAGATGTCTGTCTGGACTGGTTCAGACTGGGAACAAGCTAACTGGCTATGGAAGAGATGAGACCTTCCCTTTCCTGCAAAATGAGTGTCTATGGTCAAGTCCACCTCTGCTGTTAGAAGAGGAGGGCCTCAACATGGTGGTCTTTGAACCAGGAGGCCACCCTCTGAAGCGTTACTCTATTCTAATGACGAATGTCATCTAGTCTACTGACTAAAATTCCCGTACCTTCCACATTGGCTCACAGCTCCGGGAAAGCTACTGAGCCTCTCTCTGGAAGGAAATGATTATCCAATAAATCAAGGTAAGAGCCGAAGAATAGGGAGACCTGAGTGGTAAATCAGTTTCTGGCTCGATCAGCTGGAGATGGTGTCAGTGAACCATCCTTTTAGCTGAGCAGCCTTGAATGAGCTGCCTGGAATCCCAGATCCTTGCTTGCCTGATTTATGCACTAGAGATTATAACATACACCTTGGTTTGGAGTCGATGCATACGATACCTATCAGGTAAAACATGAGGTGAGCAATCTGCTTTTGAGACTATGGGAAGAAGACAGGGAAGAGAGGCTCAGAGTAGCCTAGGGAAGGCAGGGGCAGAAGGACCACTAAGTCCTTGGGAGATCTCAGCCTCCTTCTCAGGTGAGATGTGGGCATAAGAGTGGAGCTTCTGAGAAACTAAACCCAGTGAGAGTCAGAAGGCCCACACCTCCACAGTGTGGGGCCCCCAGGAGCTCACTGAATCACGGCCTTGAATGCTGGGTGGTGCTAACCTATTCTTTGAGGACACATCCCATGAGGTCTGGAATTACTGTTCTTTGGTGCTTGGTCTAAAGCCAAAGGAGAATTTCCATTTGCTTTGGAACTGTGCCTTGGGGGTGTCCAGCAGAGCCGCCCCTACCCCAACTCTGATATCATTGCTTCCTGTTCAGCTCACGAACAGCTCACGTTCATTGGCTTCGTTTTTTGCTCACCAGTGATTTCATTTGATGAATTACTGGGCTTGGCACTAAAGCAGTCTCTCAAAGCCTGTGCCCCACACCAGCAGCCTGGCATCATCCAGGGATTCACTTAGACAAACCCTGGGCCCCTCTCACAACTTCATCACAAGGTCAGGGATGGAGACCAGCCAGCTAGTGCTGACACAATGTGTTTCAGAGGCTGAGACGCACTGCTGTAAAGGAAGGGGTCCACCAGGGTCCTACCAGGGTCACCCTCCTTACAGTGGCCCTTTGATCCTTAGCATCCCCAAGGCTACCTTCCCCACCCCCCTCTCCCATCCTCTCTGCTCCCCCATCACATCATCTAGCTGTGGGATAGCCACGGGTTAACCAGGCATAATTCCCGCTGGTCCACAGGAAATGAATGTGGCTCTTCTCGGCCTTCTCCCTTAAAGTGCAAGCTTTCTTAGGAACTGCTAAAAACAGAAGAATGAGCACCATAGGCCAAGACAGCTCCAGATAATGAAGATGGGAGTGTATAGCTGATGATAATGGCTGCCATTGATTAAGCCATTATCAGAGGGGCAGCAATAATGGGGACAGCCAGGACAAGCCACAGCAGCTGGCATGTGTGGCCTGTTCAGAACCCCGTGGGATTTCCAGTTGCACTTCACAGAGGAAGGGCGGCATGGAGTCTGAGAGAGTTAGGCAGCCTTGCCTACATGCGTACATTGGGGATAGAGAGGGTCAGCCTTTTACCCACCCCAGGCAACCTTGCCCTGGGCTAACATCACCCCTAGGGTTTTACAGTGCTCCAAAGGAAGAGGGTTCTTTAGTTCTTTAAGGCTGAGTACATACATACTTCTTAAGATATCTGGATTCTCATGTCTACTGAGCGAGCATTCTCCCTTAAATCTGAGGTTTATACAGTCTGTGAAGGTGAGTTGAAAGACAGGCTTAGTGGCCACACTTGGAAGCCACATTGGAGCATCTTTGCCTCTCTGTGACTTGGGAGAAATGTCCCATTCCTTCTGGGGTTGCTGTGAATTTGGGTATGATATGGGTGCCTCTTTGATCCCAGGAAGCCACAGAATCCGTCTTTCTATGGCTCTATACTCCAGAGGGCTGTGGTTGGGCAACCCTCGGCCCACCCCAGCCTCCAGCCCTCTGATACTTTGAGGTCTTGGTCTGAGACTTATCTTCCTGGAGAAAATGGGCAGTTCTAGTCCGGGGGCTTCTTGGAGCAGACCTCTGAGAGCAACCCCTACCCCACAGCACGGCCGGTCTTGCCCAAGGTTAGGGTGTTTGGTTGTGGGTATTGACCGCCACCTCCTGTGGGCTCTGCCAGGCCACAGCCACCATCGGAGCCTTCTGTCATGGAGCCTGTGGCAGCAGAGCCTAGGGCAGACTGAAGGGAGTGGTGCACTGGCTCAGATCAGAGGAGGAGGAGCAGCAAACCTGTGTGGTGCACGTGCCCTAGGAAGGACAGACTCTGACCTTGAACAGTTGTCCCAGGCACCTTCCACCCATGAGGACATTTCATTTTCCCCCAGTTCACTGAGAAAGAGTCAGTGGGAATCTGTGGTGTTTGCAAATTTCTGAGATCTGAGTTCCAAGCCTCTGCTGTGGAAGCTCCCTACATGGCCACCCTTGATGACATGGCATGGGGTACCCAGCTGGTCTCAGGCAGGGCTAATGAGGTTGCCAGCTCTACTAGAGCAAGCCACGTCCCTTCGAGGTCATCTACTCTGGACTTTTGGCCACCTCCTTATTCTTACACCCTGAGCAGTGATGAGCACAGTGCTAGAGTTTGTACCACACTCTGCCTTAGACAGATGGTCACTTTGTCATTTCATCAGGACACCTGCAGTGTGACGGTCCCTTCCCAGGGCACACACCCATCTACTCAACCCAGAAAGAGAGCCCACAAGAGACCAAAGGAATGATAGCACCAATGTCCAACTTGGTGCGCCAGTGTCACTGCCTGGAAAGGGGGGGATGACTACAAGTAGCAGAACTGACTGAGAAGCCGCAGCCTTACGGAGAAACCACCTCAACATGGTGGCCATTCATGAGAACTGGGCGCCTGGAGCTCTGCACCACTCGGGCAGCTAGACAGTCAGAGAAGGCTCTGCCTTTCAGCTCATGGTCAGAACCTCGCTCCCAGCAGTTGTTTATGTCTTTTTATACAGCCCTGGTGGGGCCTCCTGAGACGTCCATGTTTTGTTTGCCCAGACCTGTTGCCCTTTTCGTCTAGAGCCTCCCTGCTCCCTCCTGAAGGAAATGGTTCAATTCTGAGGAAACCAACCACCATACAACAGTACCTCATGGAGAAGCCTCTGAACCAAAATTGAACCTTGGTGGAGCCTTCCCTGCATTGAAGGAGTCCAGCCAGGTGTACCCACACAACTGTGGGTACCCAGGTACAGGTGGGTAACCAAGCCTGTGCCCATCTCACACATGTTTGGCGGAGCCTTGTTGGCCAGCATTTACAAGTGGAACATTCTAAAACACTTCTTCAAGGATATACCAGGGCTTTGTACCTGTTCTCAACCTATGGGTCACAACCCTTTTGGTAAACCTTTATGTACAAAAATATTACATTCTAAAACACTTCTTCAAGGATATACCAGGGCTTTGTACCTGTTCTCAACCTATGGGTCACAACCCTTTTGGTAAACCTTTATGTACAAAAATATTACATTATGATTCGTAACAGTAGCAAATTACAGTTATGTAGTTGTAACAAAAATACTTTTAGAGTTGGGGGTGGTCACCACAGCCTGAAGAACCGTATAAAAGAGTTGCAGTGTTAGGAAGGTTGAGAACCAGTGCTGTACAGGAAATGGGGATGGACCCTGCACTGCCAGGAGCTCTTACGGCTTCTCCAAATGCCAGCGATCATCACAGAACAAATAAATAAGATAAATGACATTGAAGACATAGAGCCCACAGTGTATATTGTATACTACTTCTTATATAAAATACATTCAACATGCATTATATTCATAATGGACTATATAATATATTGCCTGATATGTTAAAAAACTTATATACACATACACTTTTCTAAGGCAATTGTTTCTCCTTCTCCTCCACTGCTGCTGCTTCCTCTTCTTCTTCCTCTTCTCTTCTTCTTCTTCTTCTTCCTCTTCTTCTTCTCCTCCTCCCTCCTCCCTCCTCTTTCTTCCTCCTCCTCTTCCTCCTCCTCCTCCTCTTCTCCTCTTCCTTGTTCTTCTTTTTCTTTGGAAATCTTCACTCAATTTTGGTGTTGAACATATTGTTCCCGTCTGGGTGGCGGCAGTAGGTTTCTGTTTTAACATCTGTGGGATAAACCAAGCACTTCCCAGTAGTGAGGCAAGAACTGAGAATAGTTGGCAACCCATAATGCCTCTCTACTTTCTGAGACTAGGATGTAGGTGACCACCATTGTGGTTACCACCAAGGCCTAGAGGTCTGTTTCTCCCTCTCCACCATCCATCTTCCCTACGTGAGAGCTCCCACACCTGGTGTCACAGCAGGCACTGAGAGCCACCCCAGGGACACACCCTCTTGAGCAGGGCAGACCCAGCTGGAGAACAGGACCAAAGCCCTGAACCTCTGTGCTGGGCTGGGCTGCCTGTCCTCCAGCAGTAGCTCAGTGTAAGGAGCAGAGCAAACTGTGGCCCTCCATACCTCCTCACTAGATAAGACGGTGACTGTGAAATGTCCCACGATGCACTAGGTCAAGCCCAGTAATTTCTAGGGTTGGGCTCTCTATCCAGAGAGTGCTCCCTCAGGACTTATAGCAGAGCCTTGATGGGCACCCACTGCCTCCTGAGCCTCTGGGCTCCAGCTCTTCAAATAGGTAGCCGTACCCGATGCCCGGAGCCACCACTGATTTTTAGCCCTCCATACTCCCACAGGAGTAGAAGCTTGAGCTCTTGCAGACCTCTCTGAGCCTCTACCAGTTTTGATCCCAAACCCTAGAGAGCCATCTCACCCCAACACATAGGAAGCAACAACCAGGTGCACCTCAGGCCAGAGATCAACCACCACAGGTGGCAGGCAGGGCATACCTACTGTCTACAGGTGCCAGCTGTTTCCTAGCAATTGGAAAAAGGAATCACCAGCTCTTGTACAGAGACACCTGGTCTAGGGACCACATGGTTCCCACCCAAGGAGAGGGGAGCAGGTGTATCCTACTGAGAATATCAAGTTCTAACCGCTTAGAGGAGGAGCAGTTCTGGGAGATTCTTTCCCTCTGCTCCTAAAGGAACAGATTCCTAAAGAATCCTAAAGGATTCTTTCCCAGTGCTCCTAAAGGAACACTGTAGTCTCCACCTCCAGTCCTGTATGCAGTAGGTGCCTAATAAATCCGTACTGAACTAAAGCTGCTCATCAACTCAAAGTTGTTGGGCTATGGACCCTATAGCCCACTTTTATTATTATTATTATTATTATTATTATTATTATTATATGGGGGGCATATTTTGTCTGCATGTATGTCTGTGCACCATATGTGTGTATGTGCCTGGTGCCTGTACAGGCTGAAAAATCTAAAGACAATATGGATCCTGTAGAGCTGAGGTTATGGAGGCCATGTGGTTGCTGAAGATAGAAAATGGCTCCTCTAGAAGACAAGCCAGTGCTCATAACTACTGAGCCATCTTTCCAGGCCCCCGTAGTCTGTTCTCGAAGGGTTGTTTGTCCCTGTGTCAATAGATGCCTGAGTGTAGCTTGGATTTACATGTGCTGCAACCCATTAGCCAGAATGCCTGGCTAGAAAGCGTCAGTAAGAGCGTGAGAGTAGAACTCAGCATCCTGGTTCACATCCAGGACTGGGCTAGCCCTGGGGCCCAGGAGGTATAGGTCAGGGGATGGCTAGGTCTCATAGGGGAGAATTTCTAGCCTCCTGGGACTCTGGCCCACAAGTGCACAGTTAGTTCAGGAAAAGATGTGTGTTCTGAAGAGATTTACCCTTAAGAGGTTCCATGTGATAAAGCTTAAAAAGCAAAGATTGTTTCCCTTAATCAGAACGCTCCCCCCAGTAACACCCCTGCCACCAGTGATGGTGGTTAGGGAAACAGCCCTTTCATATGCTGGCTGAGGGGAAGATGTTGGCAGAGCCCCATGTGAGATGTGAACACAGGCTCAGAGAGAACACAAATGGCCTGCCCAAGTGTCAGTGATCTATTTTACTTCTCTCAGGAGCTCCTTCCCAAGCCTTGGATAAACCTGTCCTCCCTTTATTGTTTCCCCCTTTCAGACCCCCGAGAGCTCCCCCTCCTTCCCCCCCCCCCCCCCACGGATACACACACACACACACACACACAGGCGTTTCCACCAGTGATGGTGGTTAGGAAAGGCTTACCCAAGGCTTCCTTTCTTGCCTGTGAGGAGCAGAGATGGGAAACTTTGTATCGCTTGCTCACAGGTCTGGATGTCTCTGTGAGAGTATTTTGGGATGAGATTACCATTTAGACCAGTGGACCACATAAAGCAGGTCTATCCTATCATGGGTGCCAGTCAATGAGAGTAAAGAGAGGAGCCCGGGTAGTGGGAAGCAGCTTTCACCCCAGGATGTGAAAGCTTTCTGTGGGAAGCTTTCAGCCTTCATCTGAACTTCTTCTGATCCTCCAGCATCTTCCAGCCTTTGAACTCAGACATCAAGTCCGCAGAGTTTAGACTCACGAGCAACAGGATGGCTGCACATTGACTCAAAGCAAAGGTGGGAAACTTCACATTAAAGAGCTGCCAAAGGGAAACAGAGTGCTCAGTAAAGTCGAGGTCCCGGCGGAAGCTTGCTCCCCCTCCCCCACCCACAAAGGGACAGAGGGCCATCTCTGTAGAGAAGGATGCCCTAGGATCCACACATAGGCACAACCCTGCACAAGGCCTGGCCGGGGTCTCCTAGCAAAGATGCCCGGTGTCAGTGGACACCTGTGGGAAGCATTTGTCACCTACACTGCTCACCTGTGAGGTGATGAAGGGCGGATAAGCTGGAGCTAGCCTTATTGTTGTTTCTTAATTCTCTATATACAATGTATCTTTCTGCCCAGAGGTCCGCTGCTCCGGCTGTGCCACACCACTGGGATCCACACCGCTGGGATACTCCTCATCAAGACAAACTGGTTTGATCACTGGCATCTCCCTAACTCCCCACCCCCACTTTTTTTTTTTAATTTAAAGTTTTTTGGAGCCTGTGTTCCCTAGTATATATAGATTTTTTTTTTAAAAAATTGAAATACAAAGGCAACCACGTGTGCAAATCACGTGGTGGGGGGATGGGACATAGTCACATACTTTATTTATGAAGTGGTAGGTGCTTGGAGTAGGAGCCCCAACTCCACCCCCTACCCCACCCCCAGACCTCCAGACTCTCCCCCCCACCCCACCCCACTCTGAGGTTCTGCACAAGCTAGGCACGGGCCTGGCCTCTGAGCTACAGCCTCCTTGTGGTTGCTCTTCTGTAGGGTGTACTCAGCCTCCATTCCTATGCTACCTGCCTATCCCAGCCTGGCGGCTCCCAGTGTGAGGAAAGGGAGAGGCAGACCATCTCTAAAGGGGCCAAGGAAGAATATCTGTGAAGGGAGGCGGGACGGCAGAATGACAGCTGGTGCTGATCACTATATGTCTAAGGACATGTGTCCTGTCCTTTGGGGCTTGTTTTCTGGCTGGCTACCTGTTTGCAGATGAGACAGAATGGCCTGGGACTCAGAAGTTCTGTCTATCTGTCTGTCTGTCTTGTCTGTCTGCCTCTGTCTGTCTTGTCTTGCTTCTTTCCTTGCAGGCTCCAGAATCACCTGCTTATTATGACAGGAGAATGGTGACAGGATCTAGGGACAAATTTTGGGATGAAATGCTGTGTAAACACAGAGGGTATATAGCACATACCATTGGCCCCTCTGCCAATGCTATCAAATCTTAATGTTCCTCATTAGCTTCATATTCATTTTTATGAAATAAAAAATTACACGTGATAGAGAAATAGAAAAGCTTATTCCTTTCAGGTGCTGAAACTGATGTATCTTTTCTCTGTGTGTGTTCACATGTGTTCACATGTGTTCACATGTGTTCACTCAGCTCCTGTGTGCTGCAGCATAGACATCCGATTCCAGGCAGACCCAAGAAGCTGCTGAGCATGGGCTTCTGAGGAGTCTGAAGACGGGAGAGGTTTTAGTTACTCATTCTCACTCTTAATTGTGCATAGTGTGAGTGCGTACCTGTATGCTGCATGAGTGTGTTCATGAGTGTGTGTGTGTGTGTGTGATGCTTGTGCAGGTGTATATTGGGTTAGGCATTGTACTGACTAGTTTTGTGTCAACTTGACACAGCTGGAGTTATCACAGAGAAAGGAGCTTCAGTTGAGGAAATGCCTCCATGAAATCCAGCTGTAAGGCATTTTCTCAATTAGTGATCAAGGGGGAAAGGCCCCTTGTGGGTGGGACCATTTCTGGGGGTGGGACCATTTCTGGGCTGGTAGTCTTGGTTGGGTTCTATAAGAGAGCAGGCTGAGCAAGCCAGGGGAGGCAAGCCAGTAAAGAACATCCCTCCATGGCCTCTGCATCAGCTCCTGCTTCCTGACCTGCTTGAGTTCCAGTCCTGACTTCCTTGGTGATGAACAGCGGTATGGAAGTATAAGACGAATAAACCCTTTCCTCCCCAACTTGCTTCTTGGTCATGATGTTTGTGCAGGAATAGAAACCCTGACTAAGACAGGCATGCATATGGAGGTCAGGAGATAAGCTCAGATATTGTTGGTCCTCCATGTGATAGCTAAGCCATGAGCTTGTGGGAATCCTCTCTGTGGCCCATCTCACAGTAGGAACACGGATTACAGAGGAGCTCACCATCTGACCTGCTGCTGTGTGGGCTCTGGGGGCTTGAACTCAGACCATCAGAATCAGCAAGTGCTTTACTCACTGAGCCATTATCTCAAGTCAACATATAATCTTGACTATATCCTTTGCACTGTTTGTCTGTCTGTCTGCTCCTCCAAGAACAAGTGAAAGCGACCTGCACACCGCTACCTCACTGCCCCAAAACTGTGCTCCTTATACTTATTCCAAAGGAACTGAATGGTCTCATTCACACACGATGCTACACGTGGCTTTATCTGCAGTTGCCAACCCTTAGATTCAGGCACAGTGTCTTGTAGTCATGAGTGGCTAAATAATGGTGTCATAGCTGACAGTGGAATGTTCTTCATTGCCAAGAAGAGGAGGAGGAGGAGGAGGAGGGGGAGGAGGAGGAAGAGGAAGAGAAGGAGGAATTACTAAGGCCTAGAGACATGGAGTCACTTAGGCATGTCGCTAGGATGGATCACTTTATTACTGCGTATGTCTGAGTGTGTCACATGTGTGCAGTACCCTCAGGGACCAGAAGAGGGTGTCAGTTTTCATGGAGCTGGAGATAAAGGCAGTTGTGAGTTAACTGACATGGCTGCTGGGGACCAAACTCTAGTGTTCTGGAAGAGCAAAGTACTCTTCCGTGCTAATCCATTTGTGTCAAGATGCTCCACTTTAGGTAATTTTCTACCTCAAAAATTTTTTAAATTAAAAAAATTAAATATATTTAAAAAAAAAAAGGAATCCAGTCTTGAGATGGTCAGGTGCCATTCGCTCTGAATTCTGGAACATTCAAAACTATGAAGACAGTCGCGAGATGAGTGGCGGCCAAGTCTGGCTCAGAGAGGGCAGGAGGAAGTAGCACAGCAAGAGGGGTTAGGGCGGGAAGCCACCATGCATATAATGGGACGGGTCTGTGTCCTTATATGTTGGACCAAACACATAGACCGTCCAACTCCAAGAGCAAACGCTGAAGACACAGCAGACTGTGGGTGGGTGGTAAAGGGTGTGTTCTGGGGTCCATCAGTTGTAAGGAATGTGTCACTCTGGTGGGGGGTGTTTTTGTAGTGAGGCTGTGCCTTTGTGGGGCATGGGCCTCCAGCGAATCTCTGTACTGTCCTCTCTATTTTACAGGAACTGAGACCTTTCTAAGAAGCAGCAGCTACTAAAAAGAGTGTGTGAATGGCAGAGAGCCATTGGGTAGAGAGCTGACTGAACTTCCCTGAGAAGGGACTTTCTCGCTTGTGAAAGGAGAACAGAACAGGGAGTTGCCGTTTGAGTAAAGGTGGTAAGAAAACCCAGAGTCCACTTCAGCCATTAAGTCCACTCAGCAAAAATAGCCTCGGGGACCAGTTTCTTTCCTCTCGTCAAATGAGTCTTTGTGGGTTTGTGGCTTTTCCCACCTCAGAGTGTGAGCAGAGCTCTCACTTCTGGCTTCTTGTTTTCACTAGATAGCTGAGGTGCCCCAAGAAAGAGGGGTGGCTGTCTGTCCCAGGTGCTTGAGAGCCACATCTGGGCCTGGGCCCTTCTCTTACGGCTACTGTATTAAGGCCTCCCGTGTGAAGTCCTGCCTGAGTGGATGGGATAGTGACCGTGTGTCTGTGACCCTGAGCTGCTCAGTGTGCCACGCGCAGAATGTGCAAGTAGAGATAGTGGGTGCTGATAGTGTCTAGGCAGCTGGAAGAGCTGGAGATAAGGACTTTGTTTCTTCCCACTGGGACTCAAACCAAGCTGGAACTGCTTTGGGCTTGTCATGGTGTCGGCAAAAGGCTAGCATGTCCCCAAAGCTCTGCTGTTTTTCAGCTAGAAGAGAAGCAAGCCCAACAGAGAGCAGTTGGAGCTACCACAGTGGTAACTGACACTCACTTCTGTCTCCCAGCCACAGCCCAGGTCACCATGCCCGTCTGGAACCCATGGCAATGTGACTGTCACACAGTGTGTGTCTGAGCTTCTGAGCAGGGAGACGCTGTTGACAGTGACACTCTGTGAATCTGCTCTGTCTCCAAGGGATAATTAGCCGGGGTTGGTATGATATCAGGGAATTTTTAATTATTGTGATGAAGTAACTGTGCTATCTGGGAACTTGTGGGGCCATCATTGGTGGTGACAGGAAAAATATTTGCTGCTTTGTGCTATACCCAGGTTTTCAGGAAATGGGGGAAAATGGGACTTGACAATGTGTGACAGCAGGAGCCCCTGTTCAGGAGATGGCAATCTCATTTTGGGGGGACAGTGGCTGTTGAGGCGCTTGCCAATGTTCTGTGTGGAATGGAGAAGGAAGTGTGTGTTAAAGTGGTTGTCGGTTCCATTCTAAACTCACTCTCCCTCACACTCATCCACCCACTCACACATCCTATCCACACACACAACTCCCACATCTTATCTACACACACTAACTCACATCCACACAATCACATATTCTATCCACACACACTCACTCATACCCACACACCACTCACACATCCTATCCACACACACTAACTCACATCCACACACTCATACATCCTATCCATACACACTCACATTCACACAATCATACACCCTATCTCCACACACTAACTCACATTCACACACTCACACATCCTATCCACACACACTCATACCCCCACACACAAACTCACAATCCAAACATAGTAACTCACACACACACACACACACTCACACATCTTATCCACACACACTAACTCACATCCAGATGTTCATATGCTGATTCTCATACACACACCTACTACCAACATCCTCATGAACAGTTGTTCACACCTCAGAACTGAGGTGCACACTCATGTGTATATGCACATGCACACACTCAGTCACATTTACTCACCCACCCTACTTCTCACATATATGCACAAACACGTACACGGTTCAAAACAAGTAAGGCCTCTCACATTGGTCCCAGAATGAAATGGTCACCTCAGTGCCTTGATGTATGCATTGGGTTAGATCCTCAGCTGGTCTTGGTACCTTGAGAGAGTGAAGCCTCTACTTTCTATGTTCTCTGGGTGCTAAGAGGACTGAGCTCTGGGAGAGGTTGGCATGAGGGCATCCTTTCTGCCAATACTTAAGCTACACTAAGCATTGTAATGAGCAATACATAGATATTCCTTCATAAAAGTCAATTTTTATTGAATGTGTGTGAAAATGTACGTGTGTGTCCTATCTGTAAGTAGTTCATGGCAGCTGCAGCTGGTGGAGTCCTGTGCTGTGCTGAGCGAGGCAAAACCACAAAAAGCGAGCTGTCAATCAAGTTAGCTCTCATGGGCACCAAGGCCAAGGAAGACTGTGACTTAACTCACTGGTTCCCAATCTTTGTCGTGTATTAGAATGCAATGTCATGGTGTCTAACTGAGCACCAAAATCTGAGTTCTAATCCTTTGTGTCTTTTAAAAAGAGGAATCCAGGGCTGGAGAGATGGCTCAGAGGTTAAGAGCACCGACTGCTCTTCCGAAGATCCCAGCAACCACATGGTGGCTCACAACCATCCGCAATGAGATCTGACGCCCTCTTCTGGTGTGTCTGAAGACAGCTACAGTATACTAGATATACTAACAAATAAATAAAAAAAAAAAAAAAAAAAGAGGAATCCAGGGCTTCTTATAGCAACGGTTGAGTCTGGAGTTGGGACAAGGGGTAAGCAAGATGAACTTGGAGTGTTGGAGTGTTGTGTGGTGAAGAAGAAGGACATAGAACATAAACACAAGGGTGTACCAAAGGAACAAAGTTGACAACCGCGTGAGTTCCCAGTGGTGAGAGCTAGGATACGTTGAACATTGTAGCAACCTACTATAGGGTTTATACACTTTATAACCCGGTGTATAAATCCATGAGTCCATGCTGATACAACCAAATGGTTGAATAAAATAAATGGTTAAGAAGAGGGAAAAAAATCCTCATATGCATTCTAGATAATGCATGTAGCTGTTCCTGCTTCACTTATGTGTGGGCTGTGGTTAGCGAATCCACGTGGTGCTTTGCAGAAGGAGACTCCCATAGACTGAGATGTTTGAGGGTTTAGTCCCCAGCTGGTGGCACTGTTTGGGAAGATTTAAGAGGTGGGGACTTGCTGGAAGCAGCGTGTCATTTGAGGTGGGCCCTGAGGTTTCAAACTCACTTTCCATTCCCAGTTTGTTCTTTCTGCTTCCTGCTTTAGTTTAAGATGTGGGGTCTCTGCTTCTACACTTGCCATCATGTCTGCTACTTGCTGCTGTGCTGTAGCTCCTGATCATGATGGAGCCGTGTCCCTCTGGAAACTTAAGCTAAATACGTTCTTTCTTATGACAGCGACAGAAAAGTAGCTGGTGTTCTTTCAAGGACTAAGTAAGAGAGAGGAAGATGTAATGACTCTCCAATGTGGAAATGTGGGGAAGCTAACCTCAAGGAATTGGACAAGGCCAAATTATAGACAGTGATGTCATCTGGATAGTCTGTCTCCTCTCTGGGTCTCCCTTTCACCAATTCATAGCCCCAGTGTAACCATAAGGAAAACACCCAGCAAGTCCCAGTTTTGGAGAACAGTCTACAAAACTCCTGACCAGTATCTCTCAAAACTGTCAAGGCCAAAAGAAAAAAAAAAATTCCAAAGACCATCAAACCCCTGAAAAGTCTGAGAGTTGTCCCAGTTTGGGAGAGATTAAAGAGATGCAAGGGCAGAAAAATGATTTGCTAGGAATGAAGGAAATGAGAGAAAAGAATGAGCCTTCGTTCATAATAACACATTAGTGCTGGCTCATCAGTTATGACAAAGCAGCTGCGGTCTGTGATGTATTAGTGATAGAGAGAGTGGGAGGGTATGGGGACTCATCCCTACCTTCTCAGCCTCCCCAGGAGTCTATGGGTATTCCAGAACAAATGACCACCTTTTAGAGACTCGGAATGGGGGACAGAATTGGATCCAGATATTTCTGACAAGGGTGAATTAGAGAGCCCACAGAACATCTTGTACAATCCTGGCTGAGGCAGCAC
Source organism: Mus caroli (assembly GCF_978045245.1). Lineage (NCBI taxonomy): Eukaryota > Metazoa > Chordata > Mammalia > Rodentia > Muridae > Mus > Mus caroli. The sequence goes on along the minus strand of NW_028227256.1, from coordinate 35,662,776 downwards.
AGATTCTTGGGCCCCTCCAGCTACTTGGCTGTTCCAGACAAGCAAGAGGATCCTTTCTCATTACCACTAAAGGACTCTGAGACCCAGGCTAGGAGGCAGCTGCTGTGTTCCACGTGGTCACGTTAGACATAGGATGAATAGCAAGGAGATCTTGGAGGACTCTGCTGACAGGCTCTGACAGAGAGAGAACTCTTTCTGTTCTCATACCTCATTGGCTAGATTTAATCCCACCTGCAGGAAGTGTGAAGGACAAAGTATCCTCCAATAGCTCTAACAGCTCCCAGAAGTCAGTGGCCAGGAATCAGCAGCAAGGATAGAAATAAAGATGAGTGGTGCCAGCTGAGCTCCAGCCCTGTCCCCAGAGCTTCATGATGGAAAATGGCCGTCCCAGTGGCCAGATCAGAACTCCATTCTCAGAATCCCTCCCATGTAACTGCTCTTTTGCTACTTTGTGGGGTCTTCTTTCTCCCACCATTCCCTCTCCCATTTTCTTCCACCCTTTCAAACCTGTAACACTAGACAGGAGAGAAAAAAAGAGTATAGGGGGAAGGGGCAACGTTATAGTTAGACTACTTCCTGCTGATTAGGGTCACCAGGTTCCTCAGGGCAAATTTCATATTTGCTGTCAGAATATCTAATTTCTTCTTATTGTTGTTTCTTTTTTTGGATCATAACTACTTAACAAATCCTGACCAACAACAACCAACAACAAACCACAAACAGCCCACCATGCCTCTCAGGGCTCTGAACATTCTCCAGAATTCCAAATGTCACACAATCACTATCTGCAGCTGGCAAAGTCATGCCCCTGCTAGAGCATGAGGCAAATCACAGTCAGCTGCTGCAGAGAGTCTGAAGCAGCCTCACGTCCTCACACCTGGGACTAAAATGAAAGCCCATTCCTATTTTTGTGTTTTTAACAAATTCTTACTACACTCCCATGCTCCTTTCCCAGTAACAGATTCTGACTACGTTCCCCAAGGCTCACAGGATGCATTTTCTTGAGGGTCTGCTCTGTATTCCCTGTGCCTGGGCTCCACGTCCAGCCTCCAGGCTGTCAATGACTACTGAGGAGTCTCCTGACCTTACAGGTGAGTTGAATCTATCATAGCAACTGCTGTCTTATACCTGGGAGACAGGAGTTCCTTCTAGCCACTGCAGAGCAGCCCTGGACAGGATCTGTTCCATCACTAAACACCAAGTCCTCCAAGATGCCCCAGTTAACCCACATGGCTATCAGTCTCCTAAAATGTTAAAGCTTTTCTCTTAGGATCTGTGTTTTAAAGTGCAGTGTTACTTACCGTCAAGAGGATGACAAGTAACAAGGCCGAGAGAGATCCGAGGAAGACACAACTTAAATTAGTTCCGATCCTCCTTCCCCAGGAACTGAAACCCAATATTGACTCAGCTCAATGCAGAAGTTGAATGAAGACCAGACGCTGGATAAGTGTCTGGGAAGTGTTGTTGAGTCAAACACCATGGCCTGGGTCTGGAGAGGCTCAGAACATTGCTTGCTGTTCTTTTAGAGGATCTGAGTTCAAGTCTAAGCATCCTGATTGCCCAGCTTACGATCACCCATGACTCCAGCTCCTGGGATCTGATGTCCTCTTCTAGACTTCATGGGCACCTGCGCGCGCGCGCGCGCGCGCGCGCGCACACACACACACACACACACACACACACAGAGACAGAGACAGAGTCAGAGTCAGAGAGAGACAGGGCTCTAAACACTCACTGGGATTTTCAGAACTCTTACACACCGTGAAGCAGATGCCCTGTGAGAAGTCTCACTGCTCCAGACAAAGTGCCCTTAGGAGGCCAAGGCAGCTGGCAGAAAACAGCATAGCAGGGACATACCATCCATTTTCTGCTAATCCTCCTCGCAAGGGAGTGAAGAACGCTTTAGAATGTTCCAGCCCCACCACCGTCTACTGTAACTGCAAAGGAAGAGCTGCCCATGGGAGGCTGGCCGACCCATGGGATTATAAAAGGATAACCATTGGCTACTGCTCCAAACCAGAGTAGGAAGGTTGTTTGTACAGCCAGAGAACACTGGAAAAGGAGGTGCACATGTGATAGCTTTTAAAGGAGTCTTAGACTCAGCTTGGCTTAGGCATGGACAGAAGTGAGATTCTTTTTTTTTTCATTATTCCTAACATTTTTTTAATTAAAATATAACTTCATTTTTCCTTCTCCCTTCTTCCTCCAGTTTCTGTCCCATGTGCTACCTCTGACCTTCTTGTTCCCTCTCAAAATCTTTTTAAAATGTTGTTATTGTGATGTGTGAGTATACACACACATATATACATACATGTGTGTACATATACATATGTGCGTGTACACATACATATACATACACAAATGTATATGTACATACATGTATATACACACATATGTGTATGTCTTGTGTATCTGTGTATATACATACATATGTGTGTGTGTGTGTCTGTTTAAATATATAAATATATCCTTCTGAGTCCATTCAGGCTTGTTTGCATGGACATGGTTTCAGAACTGATCCCATGGTATTGGATAATCAATTGGAAGTCGTCTTCCCCCCTCTGTATTCCTTGCTTGTCTTCAGGGTTCTTGTTTGTTTGCTTTGTTTTGTTTTTGTCCAGGGGTGGGTGGGCTCCCATGAAGCTTCTATTGGTCTCATTGCTTGTTCGGGTTTTAGTTAGTACTGTTGACATATTTTGGGTGATCAGCTTCCCTGATGTTTCTGGGAGACAAAAACCTCACAGCCATCTTCTGGTCCCCTGGCTCTTCCAAACTTTCTTCTCCCCTCCCTCTCCCTCAACAGTCTCTGAGCCTCAGCTGCATGCATCTATACGTGTATCCATCGTGGGGGACTTAGAGCCTCAGCTGCATGCATCTGTACACGTATCCATCGTGGGGGACATAGAGATTTTTTTAACGCACCCACAAACTATTATGTGGGGGCAGGGTGTTTGACACACTGTTTGGAATCAGATTTGATACCTCACGCACGGGCTCCTTGTTACTTCTGAGAAGAGGCCCCCAGCGTTAGGAGTCTTTAAGAACCTGTGGTTTCAAAGAGTGTTTGCAAAGCCGCTCATACTTACGCTAGGCCGTTATAAGACACACTCCTGGCTTAGGGCAGAGTTGATTCTTCCAAAGGATCAGGGGAAGCGATAGAATTTAAGTCAAGAAGTGTAGATTTTTCTACTTATCCTATGTTGGCTCATAAAGATAGCATGTCCCTCTTCAGTGCTCAGGGTAGGGTTGACAAACCTCTGGTAAGATTAAATGGGAAGAAAATAAAACCTACATTCCAGAGGGAGCTGCCAGAACACTCATTCACCAGTCTCTTCTGTCCAGATGGCTTTGCCAGATGTGAGGTCAGGCCTTCCCTGGCCTACTTATAGCAAGTAGACGGAGCCTTGCTAAAAGGCACGCTTTGTCTCCAAAGCATAAAGGCCTGCTTGCCTCTCCACACCTAAGCTACCTCTGTCTCCAGAAAGCCAATCATCTTCTTTTCATGCTTTCTTAGGTCATGGTCTCCTACATCTCTGGGCTAATTGTGCCCTGTGATGATGAAGGATGTCAATATGGACTTTTCCAGAAGGGAGAGAGGAAGCAGGGAGACCCCCAGCTTCCCTCCGGTGAACCTGGATGGAGCCTGGAAAGTGAGTTTTCTACTTAAGGTAAAGTAACTCATGCCTTATACTTTCCCAAGCCTAAAGAACCGGGACACATTTGTAAAAAGACTCAGGCTTGCAAGGCATTTGTTTGTGTGCCCCACACCCCAAAAAGCTCTCTCCAGAACAGAGGACACAAGAGTGGATGCCCAAAGGACTCCCCTTCCTTTCTCTTGCCACCTTGTTCTTTACAAAGGGTCACCGTGCTCTGGTCCCTGGGGAGCTGAGCACACAACCACGCCATCCAAAAGGCTGCATGGTTCCTTTGTGGCTCATCATTTGAAACAGGAAATAGCTAGGCAGTGAATTTCCCGCAGGGCACTGCCTGGAGAGAGCCAAGCAGCCTGTTCCGCCCTGTGGGGGTTCCCTTTTCAGCTCTGACCTCTTCAGAACAGTTTTCTCTACAAAAGGCTGGAACTGAACCTCCTAGCTAGTTTCCATAGCAGGTCAGCCCCAAGCTCAGAATCAGAGCCAGGTCTCAGGGATGATCAGAGCTGGGCAGCCTGTAGGGGGCGTCACATTCCAAACAGAGAAAGGTAGTTTCCAGAGCGTTGAAAGGAGCTAAGCTTTCTCCATCGTCGGGTCAACAAATTTCAGAAGCTCAACTTTTTTTAGGATAGGAAAATCTAGAGAGACAAATGGTCCAGGGGACGGTGGGTTTTCTTGTCCCCATGCAGTTAAAGATGATCTCGTGCTTGATACTGTGAGTAATTAAACATTACTGTTAGAATGTCTCTGTATTGCCTACCAAGTGGGCCCAACTTTTCTGACATGATGACAGGATGTTATCTACCATGTAATACAGTTGCCAAAAAAAAATCACATCACAGATACACACACACACACATCATATATATAAGATGCCACACACACACACACACACATATATCTTATTGGCCATATAGATGGTGTACATATCTTACTGGTATGTATGTATATATATATATATATATATATATATATATATATATATATATGTATATATATATATATTAACATACCCTTACATATAATATAACCATGTATATGGTATATATACAGTACATATATGTGTATATAATATATACGCATTTTTATATAGTTGCATTTAAGTTACCTAGATGATAAACTACTCTCATTCTTGAACAGCCATCAAGATTCATCCACTGTTTTCATGGAAATATGTATGAATGGAAGCCCTAGAGGCTTGCCCCCCCCCCCACGAATGTCTAGTTTGGGTGCCCATCAAAGCAGAATGAATCCACACCACAGTCATGCTGGCAGGTTCTGCTCTGAGGAGACACCCTCCGAGTTTAGCAGCATTCCGCGTCCATTGCAGGGCAAAGGCTGAGGAGGATGTAACTTCCTCAGCAATTCGGTGTCCCATAGAACCGGGGGAGGGATGAAGAACAGGACGGGCATACTGGCTCCATCACCCAGGCAATCTGAAGTACTCCTTGGATTCTAGTGGAATTGTCTGGAATGAAACTTTGGAACCCTTGACCTGAGAATGGGAGAAGGCTCACTGAGTCCCCTGCTAGTCTCAGGGTGTGATTGTCATGCACATGAAGATGAAAATCTGTGAGACAGTTCTCATGGGCTGTCCATACTCAACATCCAGACAGAAAGGCTTGAGGGAGCCGTGATGTGGGCAACACAGTTGGTTCACACTCAACACAGTGCTGGTTTCACCGAGCAAAGACCAGGCTTCTGTGTCAGGTCCTGGCTTAGGAGTAAAGCCAGGAAGAACTCAGCCGGTTCACAGAGAGGCCCTAAACCTGTGCGCCTCAGCAGAGAACTGGGTAGTACTCAGAGCACAATTTGCCACATGTGGACAGAGCACCAGGAATACATTGTAACTTGTAGAACAGTTTAGAACAGTTAGCAAACAGCTGGATCCCCTGTTCTCAGTGAGTTAGGCCAGAGCGTCAGCAAAGCAGGTTTTGTTATGGAGGTCAGCAGAAAAATAATCGGGTTGAGTACAGCAGTATATTCAAAGGTGCATCTCCATCCAATGCTGTGGGTTGGATTCACTTCAGAAGCAGAATGAGGAGGAAAAAAACCTCCTTTAAGAACTTTCCAGAGCTTCAGAAATGGAGGGCACCGAAGCAATGCTGCTTTTCCCTCCGTGGCAAAAGACATGCTCTGCGCACTCTCACATCACCAACACAAAATTTGCATTTAAAAAAAAATCCTGGGGTTTGTTGTTGATATTTGGCTTCTAAATGGAAAGGAAAAGGCTGGAAAATGTGTAAGAGTTTTCCCAGAAAAACTCAAGCGAGTCACAAGAAAGCAAAAAAGGGGGCGTGTAGAGGGGATGCATACGGGCGTGTGTGAGGAAGAGGGTCTGTGACACCCTTAACTAGGTCTAAAGAACAAGTTCTTGCACTTGAAGACAAGGCGAGGTAAGGAGAGAGAAGATGCAGAGAAAGTGGTCCTGACCCTTTTAAAAAGAGGAGCCTCGCTGCGGAGGAAGCAAGTTCTTATTCCCCGCCAGTAGAGGGCACTGTCGAGCAGATTTTGGCTGCTGCTTGGCAAGGGGTCCTGCAGGGAACCGGGCTGGGGCAGGAGCGGTGATTGCTCAAGTGGATGGAAGGCGTGTTTCTTAGGGTGCCACTCAGAGTGTATGAATACCAGGGGCGGATTTGCATTTTTAAAAACGTTATGCTAATATATTAATATCTCATAGCAACAGAGAAAAGCTGTGGGCCTTCCATGGAGTCCCCGATTCTCTCCACAAACCCTTCTGACAGGTAGCGATTTATATAAAATGCTCGGAGGAGGCTGTAAGAGATTGTGATACATATTTCATAATATTTTCTAGCACAGCACTTGATCTCACGGGCAGATTCATGAAAATGCAGTATTTATTATACAATATCCATGTTTTATTAAACCTGGTTACATAGCAAGGGAGACATTTGTGGCAGAAGCCTCAAGGCTAAGCTGGGGCTTGGGGGGGGGGGGGGCACAAACTCCCAAGAGCCCAAGAAAGAAGCCAGATGTTGAATGGTATCCTGGGCCCAGGGCTCTGTCTATAACCTCCCTCCCATAGCCCTGGGGAGGCCCTAGCTACCCTGATGAAAGGAACGGGCTCACCGCTCTCCCACTGGCCACAGAACTGAGCAGAGTATTAATAACACGTTCAAAGACAGAGGCCCTCTATCTTATCAGAAGTAGAAGGGAGTCTAGCTTGTTATCCAGTCTGCCGCCCCCAACTTATCTTTGGAGCCACATGGTAGAATGCATCCTTCAGTCTCCTCAGCACTGCAAGGCTCCCATCCAACCTGCCCTCCTGGAAACCTTAGAAACCTGAGGAGGGTTTGCTTCACACAGGGCGCTCTGGGCCAGGAATCAATCGGTCTGGCTCCCCTCTGATCTCCCAGGGCTGTGCGCATGCGCACGGGGCCCCAGCAGCTGGGGTAACTCTACTCCCACAACAGTTCCTTTCTTTTCCTGGACAAGATTTATACCGCACGGTTTAGTCTTACACAGACCGACATTCCCGAGGGGTGGGGGGCTGAACTCCCATGGACCACGGCCCTTCTGCTCCCTACAAGCCAGCTTGAAGATGGAGGGTTAGATGAAGCTGGGTTGATACTCAAGGAAACGGGATTTCTGTATGAGACAAGGACTCTCTTTAAATGACTTGATGGAATGTGTTGACCCTTGAGAGCCAGCGACCTTGCTGCCGCTGTCCATTCTTTCCTGATGAGTTGGGTGGACAGTGTCACAGTGTAAGAGGCCCTCTCCCAGAAGACAAGCGAAAGGTCTTGAAGACCTCTTGATAGAGGTGGGGGCTTGAATGGTAGCTGTGGAAAGGATGCTGAGAGAGCAAAACAGCAAATATGCATCCTTCAGGGCTTTGTTTGTTTGTTTGTTTGTTTGTTTTTTATTTTGTTGGTGAGGGGATTGGCCAGAGGCATTTCCCAGAAATCAGCCACACACACTGGAAAAGCAGCTGTGCCTTTTCAACTCTGGAGTGTGTGTGTGTGTGTGTGTGTGTGTGTGTGTGTGTGTAGGGTGTGCTGAGCCCACAGTGTCTGCCTTTTACTTACCTGAGATGCCAGCTCCAGACAGTCTTGGCCTGGAGGCTGATCTGAATAGTAATCCGTCTCTCCTGTCTCCCTCTCTGTACAAGAACCCGGGACACTAATAGCGTCCCCAGGGAACGCTGCTACTGGGAAGTGTCTGCTGGGTCTGTGGTGTCTGCGGCTGGGGCTCTCAGCTCACCTCATTCATCCTCCTGTGCAGCAGCTAGGATGAAAGGGATTTTCAACTTAGTTGGCAGCTTCATTAAAAGAAAAAAGGAAAGGAAGGAAGAGAAAAAGGAAGAAAGGAAGGAAGGAAAGAAAGAAAGAAAGAGAAAGGGAGAAAGAGAGAGAGAAAGAAAGAAAGAAAGAAAGAAAGAAAGAGAAAGGGAGAAAGGGAGAAAGAGAGAAAGAAGGAAAGAAAGAAAGAAAGAAAGAAAGAAAGAAAGAAAGAAAGAAAGAAAGAAAGAAAGCAAGCACTTGGTTTTGTTGGTCCTAGTGGCATGACATTTATGTCTTATACAATTACTCAAAATCACTTTTGGTAGACTCTCCATTTTATTTTGTTTGCTTTCAAACTCATTCTAGAAAAATGACTGAAGTCTACTGACATGTAACTCAGCACCTCAAGAGACTGTAACAATAGCCCAGTAGCCACCCCAAGTCTGTGTGTGACGGCCTTGCTTGCATTGAGAGAAGCCATTTCCCACACAGATATCCCAAGTCTTCGGATATTCAAAAGGAGGTTTGTATACTCATAAAATGGGACGAAACATCCTTTCGCTGACTGGGCATTTGTACAGCTAGATATAAGAGTCCCTACCCTGCTGCTGTGCGTCACACACATTTAATCCCAGCACTTGGGAGGCAGAGTCAGGTTGATTTTTGTGAGTTCCAGGCCAACCTGATCTATGAAATAAGATCCAGGACAACCAGGGCTAAACAGAAAAATCCTGTCTCCTGTCTCCTGTCGTCTCCTGTCTCCTGTCGTCTCCTGTCTCCTGTCTCCTGTCTCCTGTCTCCTGTCTCCTGTCTCCTGTCTCCTGTCTCCTGTCTCCAAAACAAAACAAAATTCAAACCAACAACAACAACAACAACAAAAAAAAGAACCCCCAAAAGCCAAGTCTGTGCCCCCAGGGGTATTCTCTCAGGTTAAGATTCTCAATGGCTTCAGCCTAGGGTTTATTTGGGCCCTGCAGGCTGGGACACAGCATAGGAAGAATGTGGCAAGAGAAGCGGGCGGTGGCTTGCTGGAGCTCAGGGGTCCCTGTGGACTTCCTGTCTGCCCCACATCTGTCCCCTGACCTCCTGAGAGGCCACAGACCATTGCTTCAGGGTCTCCTGGAGAGGTTTCCATTCCCACAACTAAATCTATTCTATCAGAGTGTTTCCTTTGCCAAAGTCTAATTGATGTCCATTACGTCAGAGGGAATGTTATGATTTTAGTCAAAAGCAGTAAACTAGAAAAGACGGGCTGCATTACAGCCTTTTACTGTGTCCCAGGGCATAGACCCACAGGAAAGGCCCAACAAAACCAGATTGGGAAGATAGCTTTGTGCTATTTTACCACAAAGAGACATTCCCACACAAGTGCAAAGGCCCTACAAGCCGCACCAAATGAAGGAGTCCACAGCCTCTCTTTTCTTCAGGAGCTTGGTCCTCACAGGCCTTAGGCTGTTGGGGTGACGTGAGAGAAAAAAACTTCAGATATGGAATTCATGTTTCTGCTTCCACCCAGCACAGTACATATCAAATTACAGAGAAATCAGAATGTCTGCAGATAAAATTAGAGTGCAGAGTTTAATCAAGTCATCAGAGTAAATTGCCACGAAATGGGGAATGTTCTCATGGCCCTAATTCTGAACGCGTTCCTTAAACAAAGGACATCATGCTTTGATTCTATTTGTTCAGAGGCCTGTATTCTACTAATGCATGTTTTTCCAATATGATTTAGAACACAGGAGTGGTAAGTGAAAGTTAGGTCATTTTGTCAGATACGTTGATTTTCCAGCTGGCAATTACAGAGCTGAATAAGGCACGGCTCAGTGTAACCGATACGCATTTAATCTAGTTACGATCTAGTATTTGGGATTTTGTGCTTAGAGTATCAGATCCCTGGGGTTTTGTGCTTATTTAGAGCCTGTCAATTAAGACACAAGTATCTTCCAGGAAGCCTGGAACTGCTGATTCTCGAGAAGAAAGGTAAATGCACAAAGACCCAGGGCTGTTTCAGGCTGGAAGCACGTAAGTCGCCTCTTGGTCTATTCATGTAGCTTTACCCCTGAGATCAGAGGCAAACCATCCAGGACTCCCCAGGCAGAACTTGGAAATGGGCAGTTACATTGGTTTCTGAGGATGGCCATGTTGAAATATCACAGACTGTCTCAGCAATGGGGGGTTCATTCCCTCACACTCGGCTGAACATCAAGGCTCTGTTCCATGCTGTTCTCTGTGCCTTGAAGATTGGTGTCTTTATGATCACATGGTGTTAACTTCTGTGAGTGTTCAGATGCCCCCCTTGTATGTATGTATGTATGCATGTAGGTGTATGTGTGAATGTGCAGGTATGGATGTATATGGATGTACTTGCATGTGGGAGTCAGGGATAACCTAGGCTATGCCACTGTCCTTCGGAATACAGTCTAGCTCATCTGAGATAGGCTCTCTCATTGGCCCAGAGCTTATCAATAAGCTAAGCCAGCTGGCCATCGAGCCATGGGGAGGTTCCTGTCTCTACCTCATAAGCACTGAGATAATAACTGTGTGCCACCACACTTGGCTTTTAAAAATCTGGTTTCTGAATCAAATTCATGTGGGTGTGCTTGCAACATGTGAGCTGCCCTCCAAGCCCCGAGTGCTCCCTATTTCATGGACAGAGCTCAGCATTGCTGACTGTACCTACACTCAGCCTATTCTAAATGTGCTCACTTTATAATGTTATATGGAAAGTTGGTTGGCTTTTCCCTATTGCTACTGTTACTGTAGCCAAATTCTCCAGCCAATCAACCTAGAAAAAAAAAAAAAAAAGAAAAGAGCATTAGTTTCACAGTTTTGAAGTGTTTCAACTCCTGCTAAGTTGATCTAATTGTTTTGGACTGTGGTGGAGAGTGCATGGTGGAGCAGAGATGCTCGCCTCAGGCAAGGATAAGAGGAGAGCAAGAAGGCTACTGATGTCCCACAGTCTGCTCAAAGGAACCTTCCTCCCGCACTTAAAACTGGCCACCAGGCCCCATTCTGTAAAGATTTCCATTGCCTTCTGTCTTAGCTAGGGCTTCTATTGCTGTGATAAAGCACGGTGACCAAAAGCACCTTGGGAAGGAGACAGTTTATTTCAGCTTGTTGCACTCAGGTTTCAATCCATCACTGAAGGAAGGCAGGGAAGGAACTTAGGGCAGGGGCCTGAAGGTTAGAGCTGATGCAGAGGCCACATAGAAAGTGGCTTCACTGGTTTGTTCCCGTGGAGTTTGCAGCCCAGGACCACCTGCCCAGTGGTGGTCCTACCTGTACTGGGCCCTCAGACATCAAATATTAAGAAGATGCCCCCACAGAATTGCCTCCAAAAACCCTATGGAGTCATTTCCTTGCTTGAGAGTCTCTCTTCCCAAACGACGCTAGCTTGTGCCAAGTTGACATAAAACTAGCCAACACACCTTGCAATAATGCCACTGGCCAGGAATCAAGCCTTAAACTACGTGAGAATCCCGGGGATATTCCAGATGCAAAGGAGAGCAGGGATTGAGTAAAGCAGCATACAGCGTGGGACTGAGGGGCTGACCTTCAAGCCATAACACGGTGACGCTTTCCTTTCCGCTTGGACTTCATGGCTTTAGAGAAGGAGGAAGCGCCTGAACCCCGCTCCTGCCCTTCTGTCTCCTCTTAAGGCACCACCTTCCTCCACAGGTTCCTGACACCTTAGAGATGAAACCCTTTTCATCTTAGTTTCACTTTGCAGGCCAGGCAGACATTAACTCCCTCACAGGTGTCAGACTTCCCACCCATCCGTGATGCTCTTGTATCCACAGTTGCGTATAGATCCTGTTACTTTACCAACTATCAGAAGGGAGATGGGGCTCCTCAGCACCCTGCCCCCACGGCAACCCTGCCATAGGACTGGGCAGACCACAAGGAACAAGAAGGGAGAGGCAGGAAGATGAGGCCAGATTGGCAGGCTGAGCCCTCTGAGTGATGGTCCCGCTCACACTCAGTGACTCGTAGCTGAGGGTCTAGCAACCACAGCTGCTCCCTCAGGCACTGAGAGGTGATGGGACAGTGTAGTCCTGATGGCTCCCCAATTACCACTAAGGTTTCTCATTGACTTTTGAATATCTATTAAGAGTAACCTCTTAATGTATTCCAAGGAGCATTGCAGAGAGAGAGAGAGATATAGAAATCCTGCTCTGGGCATATCTAACTTTCCGGCCTGATGTGTTATAGGCTCAGGAGATTTCTGTGGTGGCCAGGGGCAGGTGAATGGAGATGGATTTATGTCTGGTGAGAGCCAAAGGCAAACCTCAAAGGCAGCAATAGTGTAGCAGACAGCTTGGGTTTGAATCCAGATTCCGGTACTCTCTGGATGGATGGCATTAGACAAGTTACCTGACCTTCCCACATGAGCAGTCTGCTCACTCTGAGTCCTGTCTATGGATTATTAGGTATAGAGGTTGTCACAGAGTGTCCAGCAAGCATACAGTCCTGTGTCTAGCAGCACAGGCGACTTCATCTTCCCTCACAGGCTCCAGCAGTCAGGAAAGCCACGAGCTCTGCAAACCCAAAGCACTCTGAGGCCGTGAACTTGCCTTGGCTACAGACACTGCATTTACAGTGTGACCCAGTCCAGGGCCCCAGCTCCCCCTGCTTCTAACCTGCGGTGGAGTTCTGCAGGCACCGCCAGGCCTGACTGCACAGCTTCCTGAGCAGCAGGGAGGCCCAGCAGGCGGGAAAATGAGAGGAGCAGAGAGTGAGCACACCTGGGCTGCATCAATGGCCACCTTGTCGAGTGGAGCGGCCCTCTGGGGCGGCTGGCTTGTAGCTGTTTTTCAGTCATCACGTCATTGGGCCAGGGTCTGTTTTTCATACTTTCTGTTAGCGCAACTTGCATCCAAAAGAACCCATCTCTCACTGCCCTCCTTTCTAACTGACCAAGCTCCTTCACTACACATCTTTTCTTCCTAGCAACGCGTCTGTCTGTCTGTCTGTCTGCTTGTCTGTTTGCCTGCCTGTGTGTCTCTTTACCTTTCCCCTGAAATTTGTTTAAATCAGGTAGCAATGGAGAAGCAGAAGGCTGGGATGAAGGAGAGGAAGTCCTAGAGTTGGGGGATGGGGTGGGGGAGGACAAATAGATTATTCTAGAAAAGTCTGTGAGGAGGCCTGTCCAGTCGGGGGTCCTGCCTCTTTTGAATGTTAGCAGCATGCCCCTGACACCTGACCTTGCTAGGAGCCATAATCACGCCAGCTCCACTGCTGTTTGACCATGTGCTTCATCCGTTTCAACTAGAGGGGTTTAAAGAAGATACCCTGCACAAATGCTTGCTGCAGATGGGGAAGGCTTAACTTCTAGAGGCTAACTAGTCTTTGTTTTCTTTTCCTTCCTTCCTTCCTTCCTTCCTTCCTTCCTTCCTTCCTTCCTTCCTTCCTTCCTTCCTTCTTTCCTTCCTTCCTTCCTTTCTTTCTCTCTCTCTCTCTCTCTCTCTCTCTCTCTCTTCTTCTTCTTCTTCTTTCTTCTCTTTTCTTCTTCCCTCTTCCCTCTTCCCTCTTTCCTCTTCCCTCCTCTCTCCTCCCTCTTCTTCTTCTTCTTCTTCTTCTTCTTCTTCTTCTTCTTCTTCTTCTTCTCTCTCTCTCTCTCTCTCTCTCTCTCTCTCTCTCTCTCTCTCTCTCTCTCAAAACAGAGTTTCTTTGTATAGCCCTGGCTATCCTGGAACTCTTTGTCGACCAGAGTAGTCTTGAACTCAAGAGCTCCATCTGCCTCTGCCTCTAGAGTGCTGGGATTAAAGGTGTACACCTCCAAGCCTGGCTAGGGCACACATCTCCTAAGTAAACATGGCCCACATACCTGCCCCTTGTTTACTCATGAAAGAAATGTGTTTCTTCCCGTTTCTGTAAAGTTTCTCCTCGTAGGCCCACATGGTTTCAAGTGCAGTAAAACAGCTCTAGTTGTTTTGTGTCTGTTGGTTGAAAACATGTTTCAGAGTATATGAACATAACCCTGATGTGTCTCTGATTACACAGGACAACGTTTTATAAAATTGGGTCACTTACAGAAATTGTATGCAATGTGACTTACAAAGAGAATAATGTAAAGAATATAGGTCTCTGTTTCTGTGGCTGTTGATTGTTCTAGACATGAGCTTCTCCTGTCAAGGCTGCTGGGACATCACATCTTACTGTGCATGCCAATACACAGATCCTGGTATGTTCTCAGGACAGTATGTATAATATTCTGTCATATAGACACACCATGTAACATTTGTCTCTGGGGTTTGCTTGGCTCAGACCTCCATGTTCCGTGTCCAACTTTTTAAATGAAGACATAGAGCATTCGAGAGTCTAGGTATTTATAGGAGGTTGTAGAGGCTCACACCTCAAAGACTAAACCCCTGGGGCAAATCACACAAGGATCTGCACTCAGTGGGTGTTACTAAATTGTAATCCAAAACAGGCTGTCTGATTCACTGCCACAGTATCTGTGTATAGCAGAGTGTGCCCAGAACACTCAGGTTCCTTGTCTTCCCTCAGCCTGAGAAATAAAACATAGGTCACTGCAGCTCAGTTTGTGTATCACACCCCGGCCCCCTTTCCTCCTCCTCACAGCCTCTGCTTCTTTCCTCTTGTCCCTTAGTGTATGGACAACAAATGCCCACAAAAAGGCAGAAAGGCAAACAGTTAGCCAGATGCACACACAGCCTGCGGAGCTGAAGGTCTTTCAGGATACAGGCACTAACACACATGATTAGTCCAGTTATGTGTCATGTCCAGTTATGAAAATCATATTAGAAACTCACACCCAAGCTGATCTCTGGTTCCTTGAGACAGTTCGAACAGAGAGCAGAGAAACTAAGAAGACTGAAGATCAAGGGTGTTTCTCCAGGAGTCATGTCCATGGGCTATCTCACAACGGTCTATCTCACAGCGGGATATCCCGCAGCAGGTCACACTGCTAAAGCCCTGGCTCACACTCTCCCCTCTGCTGCTCCTTCCATATCTTCCAATCTTTTCCTACTTCTGCCCTGTTTAGTTACCTCTTAACCAGCATAGGACTCATGCTGGCAGATCCCAGGCAGACTTTTGACATGACCAGTGTGTGTGTGGATGGATTCTAACTCTACCCTGCATCTGAAGGGCTCAGAAGTTCATGGGTGTCCACTCTGTCTAGATTCCCCCAGACAGCCCGACCTCCCTCTCTCCCTCCCTCCCCCTCCCCCATCTCAATTTTAACCTCCCCTTATGAAGCTTGGAAATGAGCCAGTTCCAAAACTGGCAAGGAATCCAATTTATCCAGGTGGCCTCAGGACCACCCCTGGAGCAGACTTGGACCTCTGCCCCTGAGAGGAATCGCTCACAAAGCAGGCTCTGTGTTTCTCCTCTCAGACACATATTCCTGGAATTAATATGTCACCACCTCTTCTGGGGTCCCTGCCTGATGGAAGGTGAATGTGTGTATACTCACGCACCCAGCAACTGTATCTGTTTACTGTCCGTTGTTAACCAAAGGAAAATGCCCACGCTGGTGGAGCTCCGTGCACTTCTTTTCATTTCTGTGGATTAGTTATGACTGGCTTTCATAGCACTTGGCCTAAACATAAGTGAGCCCACTTTCACTAAGATTCACACTTGAAATGTGTGAATAACAGAACTCATTCAGCCTCTTTCTCGAAAAGAGGAAACACGTGAAGCTCATTAGAGTTCTCCAACATTCATTCAGAAATTAATTGCCAGTTTTTATATTCCACCAGAACTTTCCAGGTCTCTCAAGGAGCCATTCCACAAACCAGGACTTTATTACCACGATGGAACACATTTGCTCTGGGATACCATTTATATAAAAGGAAACATTCTGCCCCTTCAGTGTAAAACCTGTAAAATATTATCCACAAAAAAAAAAAAAATGTGATGAGAATTTGCTGAGGGGTAGGATGAACCAGAGCGATTACAGTACAAAGAGACTGAAAGATAACTGAGAAATAAAGAAACATAATGTTCAAAGATGGGGTGTCAGGATGAGAGTGTAGTTCACTGTTGGATTGCTTTTCAAGCAAGCACAAGGTCGTAAGTTCAAAGGGCTCTACTATAAAAAGGAAGATAGTAGAGTCATCCCATCTGGGTGAGACCTTGAGGGTTAGCTTTCCAATGAGGCGCCTCTATGTTTTCTTTATTATGAAATTATTCTTACTAATTTTAGAGAATAATTTTTTTCATGGGAAAGAAGAGAAAAAGCCATCATAATCCTACCACCCAAAGACAATGCTATTAGCACTTTTATTTATTTATTTCTATTCAGCCTTTGTACACATACAGTGAATCCATGTGGTTGTGATCAGATGATCGGATTACATAGTAGCTGTCTGTGCCAGTTAGTTTTCATCAATTTGACATAATCCTAGACATATCTGGGAAGAGGGAGCCTCTATTTAGAAATTGCCTCCATCAGATTGACCTGTGGGGAAGTCCTTGGAGGTATTTTCTGAATTCATGATTAATGTAGGAAGGTCCAGCCCTCTGTGGGCGGAGCCACCCCTGGGCAGGTGGTATTGGCTGCTGTAAGAAAGCAGGCTGAGCAAACCTTGAGGAGCAAGCCATTATGTGGCGATCTTCCATGGCCTCTGCTTCTGTTCCTGCCTTTAAGTTCCTGCTTCAGTTCCTGTCCTGGTTTCTTTCCATGATGAATCATATACTCCCTCCCACAAATTGTTTTTGATCTTTGTTTTTATCACAGCAACAGAAACCTATCTAGAACAGCATCTTATCCCACTCCGACACTTAGCTCTGAGACAGTTACCATCACAGACTCTATCATTTCGTCCAGTGGAGGTCCATGGAATCCCCTGTTAACAGCCAGGACTGACTGACTGGAGTGAAGGAAAGGTATTATGCCTTGCGATCTGTATTCTAGATAAAGAAAGCAAGGTAAATGTTTAACTAACTGTGATAAAAAGCCAGTGTAATTGTAAGCAAGGTATTGTAAGACAGTTACAGCCTTTAGAACAATGGTTTTCCATATGGAGAATAGCTCCAGAGGGACTTTTTGTGAGGGAAGAGGATGGGGCTCAGCACAACACTCGTAGAGCAAGATGGCGGCTTGGATCATCCTTGGGAAAAGGCAACAGTGGTTTATTGGTTAGGTCCTCAGAGCTTGAGGATACTGAAGGAAGAGGAGGGATGTGGTGTGGCTGTCAAGCTTCTGGCTCACGTGATTGGGTGAAAGCAGGTGTCAACACAGAGGTGAGGGGCCCAGGGGAGCAGCAGATTGGAGGGGAGATGGAGTTCTGTTGTAGATGAGCAGGAGTGGAATGATGACCATCAGACACGCATGTAGGTAAGAGCGGATTTGCAATCGAAAGAGACTATGGCATCCGGAGCCAACTTGTCGAGATGAGAGTTATTAACACTTAGAAAGCACTTAAAGCCATGGGAAGCGAACGGGGTGACTCGGGAGAAGGCTGTGGGAACGGAGAAGGGCCCTTTGAGAGAACGCTCTGACTTTTAAAATGATGGGAAAAGGAAGCCCATATACTCTACCCCAACCACAGGCTCCCTCCCTGTCTCCCAACAGACAGCTTGAGGCATGTGTGAAATAGGGCATAGACCGTCCATCAACAAATTATGTCATTTTGTGAAGGGGCGTTCTTGAGCCCCTTAAAATTGTGCAGATTAAAGCCATATTGGACAATTTTGATTTGAGAGCTGACAGACTGGGTATCCACCGTTCAGCATTTAAATAATATAATGAAAAGCATTTAAATTTATTTTAACCCTACCCAAGAAGGGAGTCACATTTCCAAGAGTAGCTGAAAGCTGGTCAACATTTGCACGCCATTGAATGTGCTCTTGTTGAATGAGCTTCTTCAGAACGGTCCTTCCCACCAGTGGGTTATGTGCACACATGTTGTTGATGTCCGAGAGTTTAGAGATGTGCTGATTTTTGTTGCTGCTGCTGGTGGTGGTGGCTTGGTTTGATTTTCTTTCTTTCTTGTTTGGTCTCATTGAGTTTTAGTTTGATTTCATGATGCTCAAATAAAATTGTCCGTATAAAGTCAACTTCTTTAAATTGGGGGTTTATTGAATAGACCAGGAGATGTTGTGTTTTGGGGAATGTTCGATGAATATTTGGGGGAAAAAGTGTATGTCCTGAAACTGGGAAGAGAGGAATAGCATCTTTGAATATTAGATCCTATTTATTGGTCAAGTGTACTGTGTATATATTTTTCTTTTTTCTTCCTTTCTTTCTCTCTCTCTTCCTTTCTTTTTTCTTTTTCTTTTCTTTTCTTTTCTTTTCTTTTCTTTTCTTTTCTTTTCTTTCTTTCTTTCTTTCTTTTTTTTTTTTTGACTAATTTGCTTTCTAGAAATTCACTTGCTAAGAGGGAATTAGTTAAGTCCCCAACTGTAAGTTTGGGTGTGTTTATATTTTTTGTCTGCCTTTTTGGTTTATTAGTTTTGATAGCCCTGAACTCCCCAGGCAGCCCGGGATGACCTGATCCTCCCGTCTCAGGATCTCAAATGCTGGTACTATAGGTGTGTCCTACCACACATGATTTATGGAATTTAGGGGACTGAACCCAGGGCTCTGTGCATGGTAGACTCTACCACCTAAGCTCCTTCCCAGTTCCTAGATATTCATTTATATCAAATTTTGAGGTTCTGATATTTCATATTTGTACAGGTGAGGACATTAAACATTCCCAGTGATACTTTTGTTTAGGTAATTTTTTTTTTTGTCTATAGTGACTCCCTTTGCTCCAAAGCCTACTTTATCATATCTAAACATAGTTACTACTGGTTGTATTATTAGGGCATGTGTGCTTTATCTTGGACAGCACATTGGATTTCCTCCTCCATATGTCATTGATTCTGAAGGGATTTTCTTGTACATGGTATATAGTGATTTCTAATCTATGAAGCCAATCCCTGCCTTTTTTTTTTTTAGATTTATTTATTTATTATATTTAAGTACACTGTAGTTGTCTTCAGACACACCAGAAGGGGGAGTCAGATCTCGTTAAGGATGGTTGTGAGCCACCATGTGGTTGCTGGGATTTGAACTCTGGACCTTTGGAAGAGCAGTCGGGTGCTCTTACCCACTGAGCCATCTCACCAGCCCAATCCCTGCCTTTTAATTGGTGCAGTTATACTATTTAATTTAAGGTAGTCATGATACATGAGACCTCAAATCTGCCATGTTTTTGTTTCCTGTCACTCTCCTCTGTTTCTCATTGGTTGACTTCCTGTAGATTGCACCAGGCTCTGTCCTAACTGGTTTCTAGTGTTCCTGAGTGTTTTCTGTGTTGCTGTAGACATTGTAGTAGCCCCAAATCAACTTGAAGGGAAAGAAAAAGATTTATTTGGTTTACAAGTTACAGTCCATGATCATGAAAAGCCAGGTTAGGAACTTTTTAGTTCCTGGCAGGATCCAGGAAGCAGGAACCGAAACAGAGTCCGTGCTTCATTGTGGTTTCCCTTCCCCCACCCTAGAACATGCTTGCTCAAGGGTGGAGATTCCTGCTCATTCGTTCTGCCACGCCCACTGCTGGACCCTGTCGCTTTGTTGCTTGGAGGCACACACGTGTTCGTCCTGCTACTAGACCCCAGTTACTTGGCGGGAAATCGGGTTCCCTCCCCCTTCCTTTATAACTGAATGTTGGAATTAGTAAAGGGGGGCCTTAAACATGGAATCGTCTTGGCCTCATTCTTTCTCCCTCCCCATCTAGCTTCCTCTCTTTTCAGCTCAAACTGCCATCCTCAGTTAAACCTTTCGAGTTACAGACTGCGGGTCGGCCACAACAGTTTGGCGCCCGAGCAGGGACCTGAAGAATGGCAGAGGGATGCTAAGAGAAACGGCTGCTGTGTGGAGCTCCACAAGAAAGGAAAGGATCTTCTTATCGGGCATCGGAGCAACGGACAGGTACACATGCTAGCGCTAGCTTAAAATTTCAGTTTTGTAAAGTGTTGCTGAGGATGCGGTAGGATACGAATTAAGTTTGAATCAGTGCTAACCCAACACTGGTTCTGCTTGGGTCAGCAGCGTGTTAATCGGAACTAGATACGGAAACAGGTGGTGTGCCGCATCTTTTTAGAAAGCTGCTTAGGTGGAAGAAGGAAGGGTTTAAAGTTATGAATCAGGCGGATTGCCCCAGTTTAAAAAAGAAAAAAAAATGCATCATGAGGCAGGAAAATGTCCCAAAAAGCAGAGAAAAATTTCAGGAGTGCCATGCTTTGTTCTCTCTGGGCTTTATAGCAAGAGTACTGTGTCCCCTTTTGTATCTTGTTTAATGCCTGGTGTACCAATCTGTTCTCATGTTCAATTTATGTATGTTCATGTCCAGTCTGTATAAATGAATGTTCTATGTTTTATGTTGGATAATAAAGATGGTATAAAAAACTTTATCTGCAAAGCCGAGAGCTGCCACATGTTTCAGCCAGAAACCAGACACTTGGCAGAAGGGACCCTGCTAGAAAAATATTCATTTTAGAAAAAAACAGCGAGTGCACAGCCTCGTAGTTTCAAAGTAAAAAGTCTAATAAATGGTTCATGATTAATGTGTTTGACAATGGTAAAGTGCTTTTTTATTCTATGATTGTAGCTACAAAAATTAATATTCTCTGATTGGTCTAAAATTAACTGCTTCATTTGGTTCTTTTTTATTGAAAATGTGCTCTACATGTTTTCACATTCAGCTCATAAGTTGTTGGTTAAGATTAATAATTGTTACATTGCTACAGATGGTTAATGTTAAATTTGATAACTCAAGTTTAGAGTCCTTCCGACACGTGGCCTAAGGCAGCCCTAGAGGCTGGGTCTCTAAAGATATTTCTAGTTTAAATAATAATTAATGTGATTCCTATCCTAAATAGTAAAATTTAAGATAAGCTTTAAAACAATGCCTCTTTATTAAATATTAAAGCTTGCTTTAATAGGTATTCATAGGTATTAATTGACATCCAAACTTTGTAATATGATAGTAATGCTTCTAATATTGATTTTAAAGGTGATAAATTGTTTTAAACTTAAGTTTTACTTTCCCGAAGTTGTAAGTATTATCCTAACCTTACACAAAAAACTTAAAAATTATGGTTAAAACTGCCATTGTTCCATTGACTGCAGCTTGCAGTTTGATTACAAATTTAAGATTGATGCTCAGATTAAAAAGTATTTTACGTTTGAGTCAATACAGGGCTCTGGACAACCCCAGAGCGGCTTGTGGCCTTTCTTTTGTTTTGCAAAAAATGCCTAAAAAGGTTTTTCCCTGTGTTCAAAAAAATTTCTTTTTAAAAGTGTTACAGATCTATTCAGATGTTTAGAATAATGCTTAAATTCAAAGATTTTTACTTCTAGTAAACTGGTAATCACTAGAAAATTTTGCTCTAGATATGGCTAATATAGCTTTACATTATGTAAGAAAAATTTTTGTTTCTGCTTCTATACAAAAAGCCAAAAGTTTTAATCTTTCAGTATATATTGTTTCCTATGTAAAAAGTATTTTATTAACTAATGCTTCTCAAGGGAAGTTTACCTTAAATCCTTGCTCTCACCCAAAAGATTCAGAGACAGTATCCTTTTATTACTTAGTGTTTTAGTTTACTACAAAAGGTTTTACAAAAAATAAAAAAAGCTTTTATAATTGTTATTAATTGGTAATTAAAAATTAGTTGTGCCCAAGACAATTCTTTGGCCAGAAAAAACATTATTGTAAAATCATTTTTCTCATCCTCCCAGCCGATCGTTGGCCCACGTGGGCCCAACTAGCTGCTGTGGGACAGAGTCTTAAGACACACAGTTGCCCCTGTTCCCAGCACAAATAATCTAGTTGTGTGCTGTAGATGGTGTTTTAAAATGCTAAGCAATCAAACCTTAATTTGTATATTAATAGTCAATGCTATATTTCTGAGCTCATAATTGCTTGAAATTGTTCGTCCCTCAGATACTATTAATTCTCAAATTTACAATTGCTTATACATATTTCTAGTTAATAAATAAATAAATTATACACGTGTGACTCTTAATAACTTTTCAAGCTTTCTAGTTACAACCATTCCTTAAGAAAAATGATTAAAAGTACAATTAGTCACTGCCCCTTTACAGCCAAGTATTTAAAATGTTTTGTCCAACAACTTATTAATTCAAAAAGTTAGATATTATAAAATTTTAAACTTTAACTTCTTAAAAGACAAAAGAGAGAAATTGTATCCCCATATATACTATTTAGTGCATTTCCATGCACACTATTTAAAACATACCTTTATTTTCAAAATTTGAAATTAAAATGTCAAATTTAATAAATGCTTTTTAGTATCTTAAAAGGATCTACTTATTGATTTATAGATTGATCCTAAAACAGCTACCTTATTAAAAAAGGGAAAAACAGGTTCTCTCCACAAAACGCTACAAAAGCATATTAATAATTCGTGTGCCGAGCTAACAGGTAAGTTAACTCAGTGTCCTGATTAAAATGACTAAAAAACTAAATTAAATTCATGTTTTAGATCCATCCTTGCTTGTCATTTTTCCAGTTTAGACTAGCTTCTAGCCTTTTAACTTTATGACAATAGTACATCAGAGACTATATATTCAGACTTAGTAAAATTAGTCATTTAATAGAGTCATAATGATTTTTCTCTTTTCTTCAGTGTAACCAGCCGTTCTAACTCAATCTTAGACTGGTCTAATATTCAGTCCAATAATTTGAGATTCCTATATTCTAAATTACCTAACAAAGTTAATTCAGAACACATCATGTTTCCAGGCTCATAAAGTTCCGATACCTTTTTATACAGTCTAGGCCTACCTGTTTAGGGATGGCACCGCCCACTGTGGTGTATTCCAACCTGGTGGAAGCCATTCCTTTGTTAAACTTACCTCTTCCAAGGAGACGCTACATGCCAGACTCCAGCTGCAGCTAATTGTCATGTGGAGCATGTACACGTGACTTAGAGTTTATCGGGGTCTGTATTCCACCATTTCAAGTGGAATATGCAAACCTTACTGCCAACTTCTTCCATTTCCTACATTGACTTAGGTATGAAATGGCATTTTTGTTTGTTTGTTTGTTTGTTTTTCGAGACAGGGTTTCTCTGTATAGCCCTGGCTGTCCTGGAACTCACTTTGTAGACCAGGCTGGCCTTGAACTCAGAAATCCACCTGCCTCTGCCTCCTGAGTGCTGGGATTAAAGGCGTGTGCCACCATGCACAGCTCCAAATTTTTTTACAGTCAAACACAATTTATCAGATTCATAAATATCTCCCAGAAATTCTATTTCTACTGTTCCCTTCTCTTTCTACTGTTTCCTTTTCCTTCTTCTCCCCCTCCTCCTCCCCCTCCTCCTCTCCCCTTCTTCTTTCCCCTCCTCCTCCCTCTCATCTTGCTCCTCCTCTTCTCCCTCATCCACTTCCTTTTCCTTACCCCCTTCTCCCCCTTCCTCCACCTCCTCCTCCTACCCAAACATCCTCCCCCTTCTCTTCCCCCTCCTCCCTCCTCCTCCTCCTTCCCTCTCCTCCCCCACCCCCTCCTCCTCCTCAGTGCTCCAAGATTCTTTTATTGTTAGGCTTCCATTTGGAGAGCTTGCTTGGTCATTCAAACTGTAGATTCTTTGGGCATTTTGTCATCTGACAAGCAGCCTGTCTCCCATTTATTCCTGAAGGATGGTTTTACCAGATAGGGAATCTGTGGTTGGCAGTCCTTTTCTTTCAGAATTTGAAATATGGGCCATTTGCCTCCAGCCTCCCTAGAGTCCCTGGGCTGAGAGATTCTCTGTCTTCTGGTTAGAGTCTGCCTTGGGAGGATGCGGCATTTTCCCTGGCTGCTTTCAAGGATTTTCAGTTCATCTTTATTTTCTGGAAGCTTAATTACAGTTTTGTTCTGGAATGGACATCTCTGGGCGCACTGTATTTGGGGCTTACTTGGCTTCTCCATTTTATGGCTTTTAGAGCTTGGTGTCTTTTGCCAAATTTGGGGAGCTTTCAGCCATTCATTATTGTTTAAAATCTCTTTAGCTCTGGGGTCCTCTGGGGCTAGCCTAACAAAAGTGGGATCTTTGGCTGTTTCAGGTCCTTGAGGCATAGGTCCACTCTCCCCTCTCCTTTCTTCCCTCTCCCCCTCTCCCTTCCCCTCTCCCCCTCCTCCCTCCCTCTCCCTTCTCCCCCCTCCCCTATCCCCTCCCTCCAACTATGAGCACTTCTTCCTGTATGAATTCTGTTCTAGCTTGCTCATCCCAGTCTCCTATTAAGCTCATTTAACACTGTTTTTTTTTAAATTATAAACCAATAACAAGAACATTTTCAATTTTATAGTGTCTAACTATATATTTATAATGTGTGTGTATGTGTGTTTTCCTTGCTGAGGTTTTTAAACTTTTCCATTTCAGTCAACAGAATCTGTCATTGACAGTGGAAGCCCAGTTGTAATGGCAGCTTTAAAATCCTCATCACAGGCACGGCCCTGACGTCTAATTTATCTCACTGCTGATAAGACTTAGTTTCTTTTCCTTTCTTTCAAGTTGTATCTCCTGGCTCTGTGGGTGACTGGTGATTGCGTTGTTGCTATATCCTGGACAGTTTGACTGTTAAGCTAGGAGACTCTTGTTTTAGGGTTTAGGGGTACAGGGTACTTACCTAGGCCATGCTCACAGCATCCACTTCATTTTCTCAGCCTTTCTGGGTGTGTGGCTCTACTGGGTTTATCTCTTACTGATGAGGCTCCAGGATCCCAAGAGATACCTGGGAGGAGTTGCCCTAGGCATGTGGGGGTCAGGACTCTGTGGCCTAAGGAAATGCAGAGGACTCTCTGGGGAAGAGATCCTTCCCTGCTCACTCATGATCTTCCTGCCACCCATACCTCAGAACTAGAGAGGAGTTTCACACCTCTGGAGACAGAGGTGTCCTCAGATGAGAAGAGCTAACAACTTTTTCTTTATAAAAGATCTGGAGGGAAAAAGATAAAAATAAAAAAGATTAACTACAAACTGGGAGAAAGTAGCGTCAAGCCAGCCTCTCAGCCTGTGAAGGGATAGTACCACTAAACTAAATAGCATCAGGAGCTGAGGGGGCAAGCTGCAGAACAGGAAAACACATGCAAATGACGAGCCTGACCAAAAAATAAAAAATAAAAAACCCCACCCTGACACGAAGATCTCCCACAACTCAACACTAAGCACATAACTCAAGCCAGACATGGTGGCGCACACTTTGAATTCCAGTGCTCGGGAGGCAGAGCCAGGTGGATCTCTGAGTCTGAGGCCAGTTTACTCTACAAAGAGAATTCGGGGACAGCCAGAGCTATACAGAGACGCCCGATCTTCAAAAACAAAACAAACAAACAAGATTTCAAATTTAAAATATGCAAAGACATATCTAGACATGGGAAAGGGGAGGCAGAGGTAAAGATATTCAAGAGCAAATACTGTAAGTTAGAGGAATCGCAAGTTAAAGCAGCAGTTAAGGAGAGTTCCAGACAGCAGCCGCTCCGAGCACCGAGGAATGGGCTGCTCATTTACTGTTGCTGGGGACCCAAAAGTGGCAAGGCAACTGCATTTCTAAGGAGACACTGTCTCAGCAGAAGGTCTAATTACATGTCTTTTTTTTTTAACCCAGTTGTACTAAAAATGAATATCTGTACAAAACTAAACATGATTGGTTAAAGTAGCTTCGTCTGTAATTGCCAAAACCCCGGGAGGGATCAAGATGGTCTTCAGTAGGTGAAGGGGTAAACAGTGACCTATGCAGGTATTGGATCGTTACTCAGTGCAAAAATGAAGAGATAGAGGAAATAGAAAGTCATATTACCAGTTGGAAGAAGCCGAACTAAAAAAGGCTGAAGACTCTACAAATCCAGTTCTTTCCAGTTCTATTGTATTCCGGAAAAGAAAAAAAAAAAAAGCCAATACAGTGATAAAGATGGAAAAAGATTCAGTGGGTAAAGTGCTTGCCTTACAAACATAACGGCCTGGGCAGAGTCACCCAGAGCCCTGTAAGACTATGTGGATGCGGTGATGCTTGACTGCAACAGGGAAGCAGAGACAGGCAGATCCGTGGGGCTCCCTGGACAGCCACCCTAGGTTAATTATCAGGCTTCAGACAAATGAGAGACCCTGTCTCAAAAAAACCAAGATGAATGGTACCGGAAGAATGTTGGTCCTCTAGTGTACACGCATACACACAGATGTGTACATGCACACATATGTTTGTGTACATGCACTGCATGACTGCTTGCTAGCAGTTATGGAGAAGGGAAGAGTAAGCAGGTAGAGCATAGGGGTTTTCTCAACGGTGACACTACTCTTTGAAATGCAGCGGGCAGGCATTTGTCCTTGTTCCTTTTTCCAAAACCATACAAAGTACAGCACTGAGATCAAAACTCACATAAACCATGGGCTTCAGGTGACAGTACTGCATCTGTGAACGTTCATCCATAGCAACGAGAGTCCCAGCCTGGTGGGGCATACTGGAAACAGAGAGGCTGGGCATGCTTGTATGAGGAGAAGATGTTAGGTTACTCTGGGTTTTTTTTTTTTCCATTCATTGTTTCTGTAAGCCCCAAACATCTCTAAAATAATAGTCAAGCTAAAAACAAACTTGCTAAAGTAGCACATGTGTGCACACAATTTGGTTGGAAACGGGTAAAGGATATAAAGAGACATCTCACCAGAAGTGTACAGAAGATGGATAAGCCATTAAAGATCTTTGACATCATTGACTTTTGGGGAAGTGCAAATTAAAGTCTCTACAAACATCTCCAAGTAGCCAAAATAAAAAATAGTGCCAATACCAAATACTGGCAAGGACACGAGGAAATAGAATCACTCATACCATATGTCACTGGAGGGAGCACAAAATGGCACAAGCGCTCTTCAAACAGTTTGCCAGGTTTTAGTAAAACCAAACCTGGGCACCAGTAACCCCTGCCCTGGGGCAGTGAAGGCAGGAGAACCCGGAGGTCAAGGCCAGCTTCAGTTTTGTAGTGAGTTCAAGGCCAGCCTGGTAATCTTGTCTCAAATAACCTAAAACAATAAATTAATCTCTTGAAACCAACCAACAAACATCTGAACAAAACAGCTAGATTACAGTGATCATGTGACAGTTATACCGGAGGAATGAATGTTTGAGTTGATAAGAAAGCCTTTGTTCTAATGCGTGTGCAGCCAAATAACAAATGCCCTCCAGCGGGTGAGTGGTTTAAACAAACCAATATAGCCGTACTGCATAGCACTACTCTGTAACAAACGGAACACAGCAGGGATGCCTGTAACCACTGGGGAATCCCTCCATGGATGTAGGGTAACCAGACCGAGAGTGGAAAGTGCATTCCAAACAAGTCTATTTTATGTCATTTCATTCACACAGTTTGGTTGAAGTAATTACAGAAATGGTAAACAAATTAGTGCTTGCTAGAGTTTAGGGACAGAAAAAGGCCAGAGGGAAAGGGTGGGCATGCCTATAAAAGGGCATGCCTATAAAAGGGTCATTGTGGTGTGGGGGCTGTTTTGTGAATTGCTGTTGTGATGCACACACTAATTTACAATTGTGGCAAAACTGCAAAGAAACAACATATAGATACACACACACACACACACACGCATGTACCATGTACACAGGCACACACAAACCCTCATGTTCCTAGAGAGGCTCCCGTATATAGGCACATACACAAGTGTGCATGCTCTCACACACAACCATGCACAGGGGCATACACACAGGTGAGTATCCTCACACACACAGACACACACAGGCAAACACATAGACACGTGCACACAAGCACGCACATATGCATGAGTTCAAGCAAATCTGGAACAAGTAAAAGATCCTTGGGTCTGATCCAGGGCTGTGGTTCTGTACTGTTTGTTGGATTGCAGCATGTGGCTACAGGGGGAGCTGTGGTACAGCGCCGCTCTGTCACTTTAGATCTAAGACCATCTCAGATATTTTAAATTTCCTGTGTGAAAGTCTGTGGACCACTCACTGCTGGTAACCTGAAGCTGGGCTCTAGGAATGCAGGTGCGCATGTTTACTGTTCAGTCCATTAGTTCTTATAACCTGACGGTACCATGTGGCTACTGACAACTTGGCTGTGGATGTCAGCTCACGTGTTTATGAGTCATAGATAAAAAGGATACATGGTGGGTCATAGATAAAGAGACAGACTCACTGTCCTGTCCCCTTCTGGACTCCCAGAATCCAACAACTCACCAGCTGTCAGCCCCGACCGATCTTGAGAGCAGAGAGCTTGTCCATCCTGAGGCTTCTCCTATTGATCATACTTTTCCATAATGGGTTATTTCTGACGTGAAAAATGGGTGCATTATAGTAAAAATTAAGTGTTCCATATGCTTTAATGCCCTTGAATAGATTTTATTATTAATATCAAAAACTAAGCATAAGGCCTCTAACAGGATGTACTTAAATAATTGTATGGATAGATGTTTACCATTCTATAAAGTCACATATGACAATATGGAGTCACCTTCAGTGCCCATTCCCAGATGAATGTGTAAAGAAAAGATATACAGATGAGTATTAGGCAGCCATAAAGAAGAACAAAGCTGGACCATTTACAAGAAAATGGATTGAACTAGAGATCATGGTGTTAAATAAAATAAATCAGATTCACAAAGACACATATTGTGTTCATTTTATTTCATTTATGAAATTCACTTGGGTAAAGACACCATAGGAGGAGGAAGAGGAGTCTCAGTGAAGGAGATGGAGAAAGGAGAAGAGAGGGACAAGACAGATAAGATTGGAAAACAAGATTGGCACAATAAGCCCATTCCCGAGTACAGCTAAACACTTAAAATGTTTAAATGATAGCTGTGTGTCCCACTGGTGCTGAGGACAGCCGTCAGGAAAACATGGAGAAATGTGTGTGCTTTGGGATGGAAAGAACTCAAATCAAGTTCTTTCAGAAGAGCAGCTTAACTAAACCTGTGAAAAGGCGGACGGAGAAGAGCAAGACCAAGGTTCTGTGCAGAAGCTAAAACTCTAGGGGCTCCCTCAGGAAGTATGCGGCACCTTCTGCATGCTGCGTGGCCATCTCTTAACAGGCCTGATTTCCAGGCCTTCGCCATGTGCGCGGTTATCTTTCTCACCCTCTACTCCCCCGCTGAAGAGAGATCCTGCAAATGCTGTTCCCTGGAAACTTCTCGGTGCAAAAAGAATGAACATTCGGATGTGAACAACATCCATCCATCTCTTTCTTCCCAAAGGTGCTGCATAAAATTACATCCCATGGAGGAAGGGTCACTAATGGATGCCTCTGCAGACCCCAGTGCTGTTTAAAGAAAAATATGTGCTCATTTTGTATCGGGAAAGTAGTATCCCAGAAATCATTTAAGTTTTCCTGGGTTGCTAGGTGGGTAAAAGTCCTCCCCAGTCAGAATTTTTACCCGCCCCCTGCAAAAAATTACTGCTTTATGCTTTGAGTAGCACCTGAGAGCATTTCCTCCCACCTTGATGTCTGCCCATCTCCCTCAATAGATGTTTGACGAACAGCAGTTTGTAGATGAATCTTCATGTCAGCACAGCACATGATAGGAGGGTAGGTTCTGTGTCAGTCACCACGGCTGTAGTAGTAATTCAGTCAGACGGAAGGACTGCCTTTGAAGTGTGCACATTCTGCTGTAAGGAGGAGACGTCAGCAGAGTGTAAACAAATCAATAGGATTCGTGTGCTGTGGAGAAAAACGGTGTAAGGAAATGAAGATGGCCAGGATGGCAGAGTCCACTCCATTTTACAGAGGATGTTCTGAGCCAGTCTGGTTGGTAAGACTCTAGAAAGAATCCGGGAACAACCAGGGTAAGATGTTGGTGGGGTTGGAACCCAAGCTTGGGGTATAAAAGATGCAGAGGCCTTCGCATAAGCGTGAGAGAGGCGTCATGGAGGTCATTGTGTCTGACATGTCATAGGGGAGATGAGGTAGAGAAGGAGATCACACATCTGGCCAAGGACCAGGCAAGGAGATGTGAAGCCATTGTAGGACCTAAGACAGAGAGATAGCCTTTGGTAACTTTATTTTGTAAAAGCCCCTGCTCTCTGCCTCCTGTTTAGTAGATTGCAGAGGGGTATAAGGGAAACTGGGAGGCCAGTTAGATCATAGAAATGATCCTCCTAAGGCAAGGATAAGTGATTTCTTTTTAAAAATGTAGTTTAAGGAATTGACTAGTCTCAATATTGGAAAGGAAGAACCGTCAAGAACAGCTAAACATAGTTTGCTTGTTTTTCTTTGTTTTGCTTGTCTTTGCTTTGTTTAAAGTACTGCGGTATTCATTCAGAAGTAGAAATGAATCCTGTACTGGATTCCGGAAGCTGGAGATGATGCTTGCGCCAGATGCATGCATGTGAAAACAGACAGCTGGCTATGACTCTGTCAGCCCTCAGACTGCCCTGGGCCAGAGACCTGAATTTGATCTGAATTTGAGGGTTTGAGGAAGGACTAGGGGTGTAGCTCAGTGATAGATACAGGGCCAGCATGCATGTGTCCATAGCAACACCTATATCCACACTGTTGCCCCCACCAAAGGGTTGCCCTGGGCATCGTGAATGAAATTGGTAGTGAATAGGAAGAGAGAACCCAAGGTTGGGAACCAATCCCTGGGCATCCCAGGTCAGAGTGAGGAAGAGGGACACTACAGAAGAAACCTTAAGAAAGACGGAGCACAGAGAGGTGCTGGTGTCCTGGAAACCAGCTCAAGACAAAGCTGTGAGAAAGAAATAGTGAAGTAAGTTGGAGGCATAGAAGGAAGTATGGAGATGAGGGCAGAGATAATGACAGAAGTGAAGGTCACATTGGAGCAGCAGGAAGAGAGAGTCAAGAGCTAGAGAGCACAGCTGTAGATCCAGTCTTTTGGGGCTTGGCCATAAGGGACAACAGAGGAATGTCGTGGTTCCCAGGGGAAAGGGCGGACCACAAGAGAAACTTTCTTACAATTTAATTGGGAGATATTTCAGTCTGACTGCATTCGTGTATAGAGAGAGGTAATTATGATAGTGAAAATTCCTGGAGTACAGACCTCAGGAGAGAGGAGCAGGCATGTGACTGGACACAAAACAGAAGTGTGGGACCAGGGCAGGAACCCTGTCAAGTCTGTCTGAGCAGCAGTGACAGGCGAGTATCCAGGACCAGACTGGATTGAGTTCAGAGGTTCACCGGTGAAAATTTAAAGTTCGTCTTTGGTTGCCTCTCTTGTTTCAGTGGAATAGGAAGAAAGTTCATCATCAGAGAGGATTCTGGGGGAGAAAATATGAATAGTTATTAACAAATAGATGGGTGAGCAGGGTATAGTCGGGTGAACAAGCCAGGTGAAGACCAATGGCCAGGATGCAGGCAAGCAATCAAGTGGGATGTGACTATAAGCAGGTGAGTGGACTATAGGTGGTTGATCGAGCAGAGTGTAGGCAGGCAAGAGGGGTGGAGGTGGGTGAAGGAGGTGGAAACTTGTCAAGGTGTCACCTGGACTAAGAAGTGACCAAGTGACTAAGAAGTCACATTCATTGGCAGGATGTATGCTTCTCTTGGGTCCCACTCCTAGCTTACTTGCAGGTATGCAGGAGATAGATTTCATCATAAGCGTTTTACCAGGTGGGACCCAAAGGCCCGTAGTCCAGGGCATAAGCAATGGGGTGACAGTTCCCACTGGAATCTAAGCCCAGTAAAGAGGAGGCAGAGATACACAGGATAATGCTGATGACCGTCGACCCTCACTAGCTTCTTCCACATCTCAGCCTCTGGCAGTAATAACAGCAATGTCTTGAGATGGTGAAACTTTGAAAATTCACTATCATTAATAATTAGTGTCCTGTTAACCTCAGTTAACTTTGCCCAAGCCTGCAGCACACAGAGCTTTGTGATGACACACTTGAGCACAAGCCCTGTGAGGGCCAAACAGCAAGACACTTACCTTCATGTAGCCTGCAGTCTACTGGGTAGAGCGAGCAACAGTGATTGAACCATGAAAAGCCATGGTGGACATCCAGTATTTTAGGAGTCCATAGAGTCTTTGGGCTGTCCTCACTTTCAATGTAACACTTATGCAAGTATTTGAAGTAAAGGGGTGAATCTGTGCGCTCTTTCTAGGGGAAGTGAATGGTCCAGATGGAGGGGATTTCAAAGGTAATGGCTGGAGCATCCCCAGGATGCTTAAGGAAAGGTCTGAAGCTGTCAGCGGCAGAGAGGTGTGGCTTCCCTCTGGTCTGTGCAATGAGAAAGAACACGAGGCAGGCAAGGGTAAGAACAAAAAGAAATTTAGAGACTACAGACATCTAGCTAAGAGCTGGTGATGGCTTAATCAGGGGAGGAAGCCAGAAAGCTATCCCTTCCTCTACAGAGTGATCATTGGGGAAGAGATTTATATGACTTCAAGACAAGGAAAGTCCAATTATCTGGAGACAGTTTGACAAACTGTCCCCTTGGGAATAAACTAGGAGAAGAGAGAATGGGGAAAGAATCTTCCATGTAGGACATTGGGAATTGAAGTTCAAGAAGGTCTAAGCTCGGCTGCCTCGTGCACCCATGAAGACTTAAGGAGGCCAAACTGGGGAGAGTCAATGGAATGGTTCCAGTCTGAGTCAATTCCAAGTCCAACAGCAACTAAAGGCAGATGTCTCCACTCATGAGGTTGAGAAAGGAAAGTCTTTCTTGCTAAACCTTTTATCCCATTCAAGGCTTGGATGAGTGGGATGAGGCCCACCCACAGCGGAGTGGGAAATCTGCTTTGGCTAGTGTACACATTCAAACCTTAACCTCGTCCAGAGGAACCCTCACAGACAGAAGCATAACTAATGTTTTGCCAAGTATCTGATCACATAATGGTCCTGTCACATTGATATATAAACCTGACCACGCTAGAAGGTGGGGCTTACTCTAGGAATGCATGGTTGTTTGACCATTCAAAATCAGATCTGTGCCATACAGAATATTGCTAAAGAACAAAACCCCACATGGTCGTAGAAGCAAGAAGTGCTTTGGGCAGTATTCAATACTCTACTATTATAAAACCATGCAAGAAAAATGAGAACGGAAAAGAGGGCCCTCAGATTCATAAAGTGCACCCAAAAAACTCAGGGTCAACTTCATACTTTGAGGCTAAATGCTCCCCATACTATCTGGGACATGACATGGATGTCTGCTCCCACCATGGCTGTTTACCGTTGTGCTAAAGGCTCTGGGCAAGACAATAAAGCAACAGACAGAGAAAAAAAGACATCTAGGTTAGAAGGAAAAAAAGTAAAACATCTTTATTTTTAATGGTGTGATATCCTATAGAATTCACTAAAATTATTAGAGTTTATAAGTTCGGCAATGTTACAGGATAAAAAGTAACAGAAAAAACAACTGTTTCTATTTGCCTATGATTAACAACCTAAAAATAAAGCTGAGAAAACTATTTACGTCATTTGAAATGGCTGCTGGAAGGGTACCCCACTGCAGTCTCCTGGTTTGATGTAACATTAAGGTACAGAGTCTTAGTCGGGGTGATAGTGTGAGCGTTCCCATCAAGGTCGGGAGAGGACGACTCCCAACAGGCAGAAGGTCCAGAAATTGGTGACTACTCCCCTGATGGCCACTATTTCATGGTTCTTACTGGAAAATGTCCAATTCAGATCATACACTTACCACTCAGATTCCCAGAAGTAAAGAGCTACCCATTGGTGGAATTCAGAATCTAGCACACTTCCTATCCCCTAGTTCCTTACCTGAAGAACCTTGGCAATTCAAATACACTTTCCTGTGCCCATAACAAGAAAATGTCCATTTGAGAGACGTGTACCCACCCATTGGTATGGTTGACATCAAGTTTACTCCACGGATACTTCTGGCAGTTTTTCCATCCCTGTGATGAACTTTCTGACAGAAACAAAGGAGGAACATTTATTTTGGTCCGGGGTTTCAGAGAGGATTTCCATTCATTGTGGTTAAGAAGGCATGATTGAGAGATCAATTCCTCTCTTGGAGTTCAGGGTAAGAGGGGGCTACTCACGTGTAACCACCAAAAGCCATAGAAATCAGGCAGGGACAATGCATGGCGGCACTAACCTTCAGAGTTCCATTCCTAGTGACCTATTTCTATCATCTCTAGTCACATCCCAAAAGCTTCACAGCCTTCAAAATAGTGCCTCAGCTGGGCTGAAGGTTTAAAACAAGAGCCTGTGGGGGGATAGTTCATATTCAACATATGACTGCACTAACAAAAGCAGAAAGAAATTGGGTATCTTTTTAAAACTTCCCTGTCAACTGGGAAGCAAAGGGCAATGGGTGAGCGGGAGGTTTCCTTGGATCTCAATGTTGACTTCACTCCCTGAAATAGTGAATGGAAACTGTAAGGAGATTTCCTCACCCTTGGATTGAATTTGTAGTTAATAGAGAGTGAATATGGATTTATTTGGTCCTTCTAGATAGTGAATATGCTGGTTTGTCAGCCTAACAGAAGAAGTTCAGGATATCTGGAAAGAGGGAACCTTAATTGAAAACAATGCCTCCATCAGACTGACTGTAGTAGGCAAGTCTCTGGGGCATTTTCTTGACTGGTGCCCACTGTGGGCGGTGTCATCCCTTGGTAAGTGGTCCTGGGATATAAAAGAAAGTAGGCTTGGCAAACAATGAGGAACAAGCCAGTAAGCAACATTCCTCCATGGCCTCTACTTCAGTTCCTACCTCCTGGTTCCTGCCTCAAGTTCCTCCCCTGACTTCCCCGCAGGATGGACTGGGATTGGGATATGTAAACCTTTCCTTCCTGTGTTGCCTTTGGTCATGGTGTTTTATCACAACAATAGGAAGCAAAATAGGACAGTGAAACCAACAGAAGTGTGGTCCCAATTCTGAGGAGAAAGTACAGGGCGTAATTATCCAAGGCCATGCGCAATCAATGAACTTCACCTTGTGTTCCTCAACTCCTCTACCGGTATGGGCAGAATTCACCTGCTTACCTCAAATCATAGCTAGTACTTTCCAATATGGCATAATTGTCTAAAAAATTATTTTAAGGCATTTCCTCAGCCAACTGAGACATGAAGAGGACAGCAAGCATTGCTTTTGTAAATTCAACATGAGGCTGCTTAGCATAGTCACTGGCCCCCAGAGGCCACATCTGATGGAAAATACACGAGATTGGTATGCCATGAGGCCACGCTTGAGATTTTTCTGTTTTAATGTAGGCCACCTTCTGACAAATGAATTAAGGCATGTCGTAGGAGCGTATCGCTGGAGGCTGGCACTGCATGCTTGGACTGGATTACTGCATAAGAGAAATGCTAATGATTTTAGCATGTGTTCCTGTTCAGAGTCATGCAGAACCTACCTTACCCGGGAGCACCTGTGACAGTGGCCATGGAAGTAGGTCAGTGAGCTTTTAAAGATAAATAGTCTTACATTTCCATATTGAACACTATGTAGGTCATTGCCTACCTAAGGGCTTGGTTCATACTAAAGCTAAAATAATCAGAATTGTGTCTTTCAGGTGTACCCTGGGTTTTAGTGCCTGAGAAAATGGCTGCTGCATTAGAAGCAGGGGGCAGGGTGCAGGGGGAGGAAGACAAGAAGAAAAGATGCCCCCGTGGCAGGTGGGAGCAGGGGGCAGGATGCAGGGAGAGGAAGACATGAAGAAAAGATGTCCCGGTGGCAGGTGTCATTTTCTCTGGCTGGCAAGATAGCCTTTGGGTGCCAAGAGCAGTGAACTGAGATTGGAGCCAGGGGTCTCACTGAAATGTAAACTGCATGTTCCACCCCATCAGCTGTTCTAGCAACATGATTCAGTCTCCGCATCATCTATATATCAGAATCCCCGGGGAGGTGGGGTATGACCCTCCAACCATAGTTAGGACCCTGGCAATGAGGATACCAGATGTGGTTGAAGACATTTCTATATCTGCTAATTAGCTTTTCTGTGTTCTTGGGATCTCCTGCCTGTGTTTGTAAAAACATCCATGTTAGAGAAAAGCCTTTGTGGGAAACGAAGAGAAGTGTGTCGTTGTGCTTTTATGGAGACAGCTGGAGAGGTTCTTAAACATACACCATAAAGGAACCACATTTCCCTAGCTTTATAAGAACAATTGCATGGAGTGGCCTTGGCCATATGACTGCATTTCTCCGGGCCTCCATTTCTTCATGAGTAAAACAAGATTTAGGCTGGCTAATATAACATGGAGAGTGTTCCCTGGAGTGTTCAGATGCCAGGATAGGAATGGCCAACCCCTCCTGCTGAGGCGATGTGTAAAGCCTCTGCCTCCAAGCAGAGCTGCCCAGGGCCTTGGCTCTCAGGAAGCGGTTTCTCACTGGCCATACGAGCCAGTTTACATCTCTCAGGTGTAACCCAGCCTCTGCTTTCAGGCTGAGTATTCCAGAAGTCGTGAGCTACTTTGAGATCAGAGGTTCCTCAGTTTGTGTCCTGGCTCAGCCACTGGCTAGGCAAAACCTCTAGCAACTTATTTGACTTTCTGAGTGCCTTTAATTCTCTTTGTCTGGAAAGTGGAATGATAGCTTGGTAGGGTCTACAGTGGCTGATTATAAAAGTTAACTGGAAACCTTCTAAGGATAAGGTATAGAATATAGAAATTTCTTCAATAAATTTTAGTTTATACAACCATCTCAGAAGAGCCTGCAGGAATGTGTCTGGCACATCTTTGCTTTGGTCCTACATGAAGATCATTCTTTCAAATATTTGCGTGGCTATTGTGCAGAAAACCAGCAGAACCCATTTGTATGACTTGGGGGGAGGTAACAAAACATCACAAAGAAAGGCTCTAGATTTCCTGTCATAACATGCATAGTTACATTAAATCCTGAAGCAAGAAAGCTAAGCAGTAGTGAGAACCACACTAGACTGTGAGAGACCTTCCCCAGGTCATCTTCATGATTGACAGGTTGACCCCTTCAAATGTTGAGTGTCTGAATCCATTTTATGTTGCTATGAAGAAGTTGAGTACTTTAAGAAGAAAATTGGTTCATTTAGTTCTCAAGTTCAAGAGCACTACACTAGAGTCTCCTTGGCTCTGATGAGAATGTCTGGAGAAGTGGTAAACACAGTCTTAGGGAATGGGGATAAAAATGAAGAGCAGAGAATGGGGAGGAAGACTTTAAGGGACATGCCAGGCTTGCTTATAACAGCATACTCTTTTGAAAGGTTACTTAGTCTTTGGGTCTTGACCAATCCCTTCTGAGGGTGAAGACTCTATGAGCTAATTGCCATCTGTGATGTCTTACCTCTCAAGAGTTCTACCACTCCATACCGAAGTATGCCATACCGAAGACAAAAGTTTACCATATATAACTTGAATCTCTGATGGACAAACCATGTCAAATCTTAGCACTGGATACTTACAGAAGATGGTTCTGGGCTTTCAAGACACACAGGTAAATGATTAGCATAAATATAGGAACCCATTTCACTCCAGAGTGTGGGGGTGAGGTGAGGCCTTCAACAAGATTATATCACAGCTGAGATGCCACCCACTCAAGCCTTACCTACTCTCTTTCCTGTTTCCCTTCTGGACACTGATCCTGGGAGACCAAAAAGAGTTCGGAAATCCTCCACAGATGGAGATAAGACTGAAGACTCAAGGAAGCAGGCAGGATTGGGCAGTGCTGAGGTAGCTTGGTCTATGATACTAAATCTATATTTCATGATGCATAATGTGTCAGATTTCTGAGCCCTGCTTTGGCCTCAACATTGATCCACTGTAGGACATGTTTTTATGAAACATGCCTCATGCCATTACCTCCAAACACTAAAAAACAACATCTTAGAAGATAAACTTTGCATTGTTGATTCTAGTCACAGGCACGAGGCAGGTTTTAATTTCTGTGTTCTATAAGGTTAAAACATGGAACAATAGAGAGGTACATCTTCCACAGATACAAGCATCATTGAAGGGGTGATTTGCACCACTGCCTGCTTCTTCTTGGGAAAGTTTGCAGTCCTTGTCCCAGCGAAATGAAGAGACCCCCCACCCCCCAGTTGTAGATGGTTTTATTGTCCAGCCTTGTTATTTCAGGTAGATAGTTTTTAAGTAGTAATTTACAGAGGTTGTACTGAAAAAATGTGGAGGTTGGAGAGAGTATCTGGAACTTTCAAATGATACTATATAAGGATGATGATTTCATTTTAGAAAAAGGACAGCATCCAATCAGCTTCTAAGAAAGCAATGACAATTTTAATATTAATTTATTTCAGTGGGAACTCAGGAAAACACCCACACTTCATAGCATAGCTAAGCCTGGTCACACAAGAGCAGGAATTACATCAGGAAACTGAGCAATGAAGTTTTTCTTCCTTTCTTCCTTTCTTCCTTTCTTCCTTTCTTCCTTTCTTCCTTTCTTCCTTTCTTCCTTCCTTCCTTCCTTCCTTCCTTTCTTTCTTTCTTTCTTTCTTTCTTTCTTTCTTTCTTTTTCTCTTTCTTTCTTTCTCTCTTGTTTCCTTCCTTCCTTTCTCTCTCTCTCTCCCTCTTTCTTTCTTTCTTTCTTTCTTTCTTTCTTTCTTTCTTTCTTTCTTTCTTTCTCTCTTCCTGTTTGTTTGGAAACTTAAAAAGCATTTTATTTGAGTTTGAGAGAAGAGTCACAAGGCAAACAAGGTATAAATCCCAGCAGTTGCTAGGAAGAGGGAGATGGATCAGAAGAAGAGAGGGCCCGACTTTTTGAGTCGGGGGTTTAAGAAAACAGGTAGGTTAGCAATGTTAAGCCAATGTATTTGGAAGTGAGTAGGTCTTTGGAGAAAGAGAGACAGTCAGTGCAAGCACTGTGAGACTTTGGCGGGTATTCAAAGAGAAGGAAAGAGAAGGAAAAGTGATTCCTTTCTCGAGCTAGACCTCAGAAATGCAGACAGGCTTAGCAGTGAGGCAGTAGGCAACTTTGACCCTTGTACTTACCACGGGAGCTGTAACTTCAACCTTGTACCCAACACAATTCCTTTCTCTGACAAAGACATAGAGCATCATGCTTCAGAGACAAACATATGACTTCAGGAGATATGACTTGAGGTGAACAACCCAGCTCTTGTGTTGGATAGCCCTATTGCCTTGGACAAGAAACTTCACCTCTTTAAGCTTCTTCTCTTCACCCTGTGGAATAGAGGCCAAATGATCCTCTTCCTTTGCAGACATCTTATGGGTCTTAGACAAGATGGTGGAGGGGGCGTTCCTAATACACAAATAAACTTTGAACCACCAGTGGCCCCACAAAGTTAGATGTCGGCACATGGTTGTATAGTTTCCTCCAAGACTGTCTCCTTATGCCAGAAGACAACTCAAAATAGCTTCAGGAAATCCCTGAAGCTGACCGAATTCATTAGGTCCCTCCCTCCAAAGAATAAACAATAGATCGCTTAGAGTTATTCTCAGACAAGCAAAGCTGCAAAGAAGTCTCTCAAGAGACCAGACCACCTGCCTGAAAGAAGCAGAACCCAGCAGAGCTGCCTAGAGGAGGTTCACACCAACCGACTCACTTGGAAAGGACTCTTGCCAACTGGTGAGCTGACCATAGGTTGTGCAGTGTGCTCCAGATTCCAAGCTATTCGAACTGTCTCCTGTGCCAGAGTGGATCTGGTTGATATAGCTGTCTTTGAGTCACTTCTGCTCCTGTAAGTAACCCCTTATCTATCTTTCCTGTTAGTAACCCCAATAAAACTTTACTGCTTCAAAAAGCTGGATTTTGGTGGTGTCCTTACTCTGGTCTTGGGCTCCCTTTCTGCAGTCAGTGTCTTTGTGTGTTATGTCTGTCCAGGAGAGTCTCCTCACAGGAGCAGACAGCTGCCTTCTCCTGATCTCAGTCTTGGAGATGCTTCAGTACCTGGTGTTGGGGAGATGGGAGGGAAGCCGTCGTTGAGGCCCTTACCCTCTATTTGGAAGGGAGGAACAATCATACAAACGACCAGGAAGCAAATATTAAGCACAAAATGAATGGCAAAGAAAATTATCTTAGGCTTAAAGCTACAGAAGCCCAAGGTGTGGGAGGTCCAGGGTGGTTGCTAAAACATGGATTTTCAACCTGGTCTGCATAGGAGCATCATATGAGAGACAAACTCAGTACCAAGGTCTGGATCCAACGCCCAGGTACTCAGAGGGCTTGGAGTTAAGTTGGGGCAGCTTTGCCTTGGGAACTCTCTTACTTGACCTACCATGCTGGAGGAGCAAGTCCCCAAAGCAAGGCTGGTTCCCTCCAGCATACGAACAATGCTTGCCCATTCCCAAGCGCTGTCACCTGCACGGCTTCAGGGGACCAGACAGGTGTGAAATGATAAGTTTGTGCTTTGGCCTGGAGAAGTGCGACAGTAATGGTTTTCTTCCAAAGAATCCTGGATCTGAGGTGTGGGATCCGTGGCCACTGATGCTATTATATCCACCATTAAGCTGATTCCTCACAAAACAGGTACACAGAGCCAAAGGGGGGGGGGGTCTGTGTCTTTCATGTATGTGTAGCTCGAGGTGCCTTTTCAAACAAATTGTATTAGAAATACAATTGAATTAAAAATACAAAATACATTCATTAGCTTTGGAGTAGACTGGCCCCTGTGAGGGGGTGTCACAAATGATTAACTTGTCCCCAAGTTAGGCAAGGCACTTGAGTCCCACGGCCATTAAGACCAGGTCTGGTGTTAGAACCTGGTTCTAACTTTGTCATTTCTTAATCACTTTCTAGAAACCCGGCTGTAAACCTGATTATGAGTCATTAAAATGTTTTTACTTGAAAGTCTGTCGCACAGTGCAGATTAAACTTGGCTGAACCCTGAGTGGTCGTCTGTTTCCAGTCCTAAGTACTGCCCTTAAGTATTTCCCAGGACAGATGCTGGGATGGGAGTCGAAGTCTACGGAGCACAACGCTCACACCAGAGGGTAAGACTGCCCTTAGCAGTCCCTGGGCATACTTCCAAAATATGCAAGGGGAAACCTCCAGGGTGCCTTACTGTCTGCCTCCAGCCAAACTGAGGTCTGGCTCCACCAGAAAAATGTGCTGAAAATTAGAAGCAGGAAAGTAGAAATAAGTCCTGTTAGAGAGGCGGGGATCGGAGAAGTTACTCCTATAAGCAGAGGGGTCTGACGCCAGTGAGGAGCTCTCTTGGGGGTTAATGGATGAAGAGAGAGACAGGCTGGGAAGAGACTGGAGAGCAGAGCAGGAGAAACACCACAGAACATTCTAGTTCTGAGAACTCACGTCAACCCAGGGGCTGAGGAACTCAGTGTGTTCCCAACCCCCTCGCCTCAGCCTTTCCGGCATGCCAACATCCTCTGTGTTCCCTAGGATGGCCCTCGCGCTTCGGCCTTTCAGCATTCCCCAGGAGAGAAGGTTTTGCTTTGTCACAGATTAGGGCTCATCACCCAGGTCTCTGAGGGCCACATCCATAGTGTGGCTTCAGACAAAGCTGCCTGTCTCCTTTGAACCAAATTTTTCATGAATGATACTGCAGACTTTCACAGGGACAGACCCAGAAAACCTCAGGGCAAAATTGATTACCTACAAACCCCCACTACACTAGAAAGCTTCATACAGGTGGTCAGTGATTTTAAAAGTGTGTTGGACAGATTGGAAACCCGGCCATGAGGATACAGAGATCACCCACCAGACTCCACCCTGAAACTGTTAGTAAGGAATGGATACCCACATGGGCTTGATCAGGATGTTTAGTTCCTGTGCCTAGCTACACTCGGCAAGGCAAGACACAGAGAGATTGTGGAGACCTTCTATCAAAATAGAAGGGTTGCCTTGTGTATCTCAAGTGGTTATTGACCAGAAACTCTGGAGGAAGCCCAGAAAGCCGGCTTCTAGACCAGGTTCTGTGGTTGCCTGCGAGTGTGAACAGAACTGCGTCTCCATTTACCTGGGTCCGAGGGACCTCGTTGGCTGAATGGACAATGGCCTGCATGGTGTCAAGGCCACATATGCTCTATATTATGACAAGTATAATAACCAATAAAGGGTATCTTTTAAAAACTGACTATAGTTTTATTACCAATCTATGAATAGAGTTAGTGAGTAGAAAGAATGAGATCAGCTAGATGTTTGCAGTAGAGCCAGTGAAGTTTGAGGAATTATTCTATTTCCATGAGAAAACTGTGTCCCTGGGTTCCTTCTTAGTCTCTCAAGAACTTTACAACAGTTATCCAGAGTCCCACAAACTGCAGTGACACCACCCATACCGCCACATGAAACCTTCTGATACACACTGGTCTTGGTCTGTGACTACTGCTTCCCAGAACCAGGAACCAGAGACACCTGGAAAAAATGGCAGGGACAGACAAGATGGAACCAGATCAGCTTGCAATGCCAAAAAGGAAGCAGTGGAAGAATTGTCAGGGCATGATCAACGGACTCAAAGGACAGAAGCCATCCGTAAGGATTACCACTGACCAAATCTGGAGCAATTCGAGCACCAAAATAAACCATGACATTAACATATTTTAATACATTAAAATAGCATGAATTCTGCACCCACATCTGTGCACATTCAGACACTATCAGACAGGCAGTTGTGTGGTCTGTTGCTGCTTGTCCAGCATGAGACTGAATAGGCATGGCATGGACACCAGTTTCTTACTAGAAAAAAAAATCTGCTCTGCCTCAGGGGGATTTGTCACTGAGGAGAGAAGAGCATTAAACTGTAGACTCAGCCTGTATTCACACACATGTGTCAGTAGCCCCCTGACATGTCCCTCTCCACAGCTTTCTGTATTTCAGATCACAGAAGGAGAAGGTGCCCATGTCCTTCCACCATACAACGAGGTACACTACACATAGACATACCTCTCCTGTCCTCAGTGAAATGAATCCAGGCGTCCCTCAGGCACTCCTGTGAGGGATGTTCTTAATCAGATTATCTGGAGCAAGAAGACCCACCCTTAATCTGGGATACACTTTCTGGTGGCAGCCTGCATAAAAAGACATGGAAGAAGGAAGTTTTGCTTTTTTTTTCTTTTTTCTTTTTTTTTTCTTTTTGCCTGCTTGCCCTTAAGCTGGCTGATAAGTCCATCTATGCTGTTGCTGAGGTCTTCCTCTACTGGAGTCAAAGCCAACTGCTTCAGGATTCTCATGTAGATGGAAGGTTGGCAGCCCCTTAGGAAGCCTCCTGGACTCCAGTATGTGACAGGCTGCTGGGACATCTAACCTTGTGGACTGAACCACACTGTAGATTCTCAGCCTCTTGGTGTAAAACAGCCAGACTGGACTACCTAGATGGCTTCCTGTAAAACAGTCTAATAAAACCATTTTAACATATAAGTATATTTTTTTCTACCTGTTCTGTCCTTTGGAGAACCCTGAGTAACACGGTGGGTTTTGAAAATCGTCATTTAGTAACCAGCATGGCGGGTGGGTATTGGGCCAACTAAGGAGTTACTCATTTCAAGGAACTGGCTGTGACTGGATAATAGCAATGGGAAAACAAGTAAATTTAATGTATGCAAAGCACGTCAGCCTTTACCTTCACCAAATGATCAAATTCATATTGCCGACGTGAGACAAGCTGTCATCTGGTACACTGAGGACAGTGCCAGCCTCAGTCCCTGGATGCAGTCTGGGTTGTTTTTTGGTTTTTGGTTTTTGTTTTTTATCTTGTGTGACACCTTTTAAAGAAAGGCTACTTTCCAGGGTCCCAGGGGTCCAGCATCCCGAAATGCAATGCGGTAGGCACA
Source organism: Mus caroli (assembly GCF_978045245.1). Lineage (NCBI taxonomy): Eukaryota > Metazoa > Chordata > Mammalia > Rodentia > Muridae > Mus > Mus caroli. Next base: position 35,619,298 of record NW_028227256.1, on the reverse strand, counting down.
GTGTAGAACACACAACAGAGTGCTGCCAAGCTCTACATCACAGAGATGGCCCAGACTTACAAGCCTCATTTTCCTCATGGGGGAAAAAGGCCAGATTCACACAAGGCACAGGCCATCTCATTTATTCCAAATCTGGATCACTTAGCTGCCTGGACCTTCCCTTCCCAAGATGTCGTTCAGTGAAGGAGGATAGGTCCTCTGTAAGAGCCACAGACTTCATCCCATCAACAAAGGGCTTCTCCTCTCTAACTGAAAACTGATGGCTACATACAGGCATGACTCTGGGATAATGTGTTTGTAGTACCATCTTGCTGTGGTCTCTCACTCCCTTGCTGGTTTTGAAAAGTCAAGGTACCATAAATGTGTGGGTTGCTTACATTGGGAGGGATCTATGGTGACCTCTAGCTATGAAGGCAGCCTCCAGTATATAGCTTACAGCTATAAGGACTAAACTCTATCCAGAAAGACAGATTTCTTTCCAGTCAAGCCTCAGATGAAACCTTGACCCTGGCTGATAACTTGACTCCATCCAGCTTTATGCAACCCTAAGTAGAGAGCTCAGCTAGGCATGGCCTACATCCTACAAGTTCCAGGAGACTAGATAGATCATTTAAGCTGTTGGATTTGTAGTTGCCCTAGGAGCTGTCTTCAAATGTACCTTGTATGGTAATGTCCTTATCTGTGAGAGACATATTCTGAAGTTCATAGGAAATTGTTATACCTACATTTTGTCCTGAATAGACTCAGCCAAAATAAAACTCTATAATGTACTTAGAGAGATAGAAAGTCTATGTGACAAATTTTTAGAGTCTAGATAAAGAATATATAGGAGCGATTACTCTGAAATGTTGAGAAGCACGTGATGTTCTGTTGTCTGGAACACTGTCCCTACCCATAGCTACGTGCCACAGTTACAGAAACACCAAAAGATGAGGAATCCGTCTCCCGCTTCCACCATCTCCCCATGAATGAGCCTCAAGTCTGATGTCAGAATAACTAACATGATCACAGGGGTCTGGTTCTTGATATCTCATGTACGCTGCCTCTCTTCATTTAGGGGGAGGGCAATGTACTTTTATTTTATTTTACTTTTTGGTTTTTCGAGACAGGGTTTCTCTGTGTAGCCCTGGCTGTCCTGGAACTCACTCTGTAGACCAGGCTTGCCTCGAACTTGGAAATCTGCCTGCCTCTGCCTCCCAAATGCTGGGATTAAAGGCATGCACCACCACGGCCTGGTCAGCAACGTACTTTCGACATACCATTTCCTATGCTTTCTTGGAATTCAGAGGGAAGTTCACCTTTTTTCCTAGTCTATCTTTTAAAATGTGGAATTTGCACTTGGCTGTTCATGCCCCTGAGTCATTTGTACTAATGTGTGGTGGGTCCAAAAGTCAGGTGCGCATGCTGGGGAGGCTGGAGCAGTGCTGGGGAGGCTGGAGCAGTGCTGGGGAGGCTGCAGCAGTGCTGGGGAGGCTGGAGCAGTGCTGGGGAGGCTGCAACAGTGCTGGGGAGGCTGCAGCAGTGCTGGGGAGGCTGGAGCAGTCGTTGTCTGCAGCATTTTCCAGGAGAAGCGTGTGTTCATTGTTTTGAAATGCATGATTCATATAAAAAGTGAATTAGGTTTTAGAGGAACCAGGCCACTGGATTCAATGGCCTGTAATTATGGTGAAGATTTGGACAACCTATTAGCATAAATCCCCCAAAGAATGTCATCTAAGAGATGTGCTTTGGACAGTCCCCAAACCTTAACCAGGGTATTATGCAAATTTTGCCTTGAGGACTGTGGAGCCATTTTAATATTGAAGTCATGTTGACAGGATGATGGGTACTGGCTACACCACGGCGGTGCCACAGTCCACAGGAGAAGCCCTTTGTTGATGGGATGAGGTCTGCGGCTCTTACAGAGGACCCACCGTCCTTCACTGAACGACATCTTGGGAAGGGTAGGTTCAGGCAGCCAAGTGATCCAGATTTGGCATAAATGAGATGGCCTGTGCCTTGTGTGAGTCTGGCCTTTTTTCCCATGATGAAAATGAGGCTTGCAAGTCTGGGCCGTCTCTGCGATGTAGAGCTCAGCAGCACTCTGTGGTGTGTTCTGCACTGTGCAGACTGCATAGCATTTCGGGATGCTGGACCCCTGAGACCCTGAAAAGTAGCTATTGGCCTCTCCACCTATTTGTGAGCCAAAAGCCAGCAGTGTTTTTATCATGGAAAGAATTCTTTCCCAACACTTGGGTTCCTGATAACACCTTGGAAGGTTCTTCCTTTCTGTCCCTGAACAGATGATGGCATTGTGGTGCCTCTATAGGAAACAAAGTGCCTGCAGCATCTTCTGTTCTTTGCTGGACTCAGACACTGAGGGAGAGCCTAAGGTTTGGAGTGCTGCTTTTTCCGTCCTAGATGAAACCGATGCATGGTGTAATCTCCCTGTTTCCTAAAAGAGAGATAACTGAAATCTTGCGTTTAAACTAAAAAGTGTTCCCTCCTCATTGAAATTCAGACCTGAGCTCCTTTGAAGCCTCCTACCAGCCAATCCACCCCAAGCTCCTTCTGGAATTCTAGAAGCAGCCATCTCTGGAGAGAAGTTTTCCATCTGTCTCCTTATGATACTAAGCTGTTAGTGAGGTTTCGTTACATCTCCCGTTTTATGTTAAGCTGTGATTTCCCCCCTTCTTTGCTGGATATCAAGAATTCAGTAGGGCTAGTATAAAAATAGGATTGGCATCTACTGCTGCAGACTGACTCTCTTGTCAGCGTATTCTGGAGGAGGCTTATACTGACTCCCAAACTGTTTCCATGCTAAGCTTGTCCTGAATATTGGCTGTTGTTATTGATGCTAATGCTATCTTTTGTCAGATCGTGCATGCGCGCGCGCGCGCGTGTGTGTGTGTGCTCATGTGCATGCATATATACATGTGTGGTATGTGTGTATATGTGTGTGCTTGTGCACATGTATGTGTGCATGTGTGCTTGCTTAAAGGCAAAACTAGGAAACGTATTTGAGTCCTGTACATGCATGTTGGGCTTGGGTGTTTATTCCTCGAGGGAGGAAGGTGACAGCAGAGAACTTGTCCTGTCACTTCACTGTGGCCTTGTGCTCAGGGCAGAGCTTTGGTTTCTGACTAGGTAAAATTTGACAGGTTGTTATTTAAAACAAAAGGACACATAGACAAAACAGCTGCTGTTCAATACTATGCCCTCCTGGTCCTCCGGGGCAAGTGCTGTAGAGCTCATGCTGGGTTAACCAGAGTGAAACTTACCAGGCTCAAGTGGGGAGGAGAGCTGGGCTTCCCAGCTGACTTCTCTGTCTCCTGGGCTGGGCTTCTGCTCACTAATATTTTGGTGTGTGTGTGTGTGTGTGTGTGTGTGTGTATGTGTGGCAGGGGGCGAATCCTGGCATTCTGTCCTGGTGAGACCACAGCTAAGGACAGCACCCATGGAGCAGGAGGATAGGCTGGACATGCAAGTGACAGCCAGGATGCTCTGTGGCTGGGCACAGCACCGAAGCCCTGCACTGCCATTCCTGTAGTTAGCTAACCTTGTTTCTCCTGTGCAGGAGCCTGGGCAGTCACATCCTGGTGTCCGCAGGGCTGGTAATGTCACCAAGAGGGATGCTTCTGCCAAGGCAGCAGGGCTTGGTCTTTCCCTCTCTTCTTTTTCAGAAATATCCGCCAGACACAGAAAGGGAAAGATCAGTGTCTCTTACATGGTAATTAAAGTATCACTTTTGACAATGAAACTGGATTATCCCTCAAAACCCTTGCTTGCAACAGTAGTGATGAATGCTGTTGTCTGCCGGGATGCCCAAATGGTACTCCCAGCATCTCCCCACAGTTGTTCATTTGCTCTGCTCCTTTGGAATAAACAGACTTATCTTTCTTGTCATACAACACTGTCTCTAATTTAATGGAGATGTTATTAAGATAAAATCTCTATTCAATCCCATATTGTACCATATTAACACACACAATTAGTAACGCCTTCTCAGTTATGGAGAGAGATGACGGCTGCTTTTAAGCTAAATTACCTTTATCATGGCAGCACGTGAAGAAAGCTACAAATATTTACCCAAGTGTATGTTAATTCTTATTTAATTTCAACGCTGCTCTTATCAATCAAATTAGCCAATGAATTTTATTAAAGGGAATGTTATTACAGAGCAGACCTCCCCAAACTGGATTCCATCTGCTTTTATTTATGTAATTTTGATGGTTTCATTTTCTCTTTCATTTCATTTCTAATTAAGAAGAACACGTGGAAAATTGAACAGTTGGGTCTAATTTTGGCAGTATTTAGAATAATTAGAACTCTGTTCTTGTTAATATAAAGATTGTCAGTGTTGCAACTGCAGGGCCCGAGTTGTGCTTTTGAGCTCTGCTCCACATGGCACCTTACAAAGACTGTCACCATCCAAAAAAGGTGGCGAATGGGAGATTGCACACACCACCTCTGCCACCTCCACCACCTCTGCCACTTCCACCACCTCCATTACCACCACCACCACCCTGCCAGGTAACATTTTTGGTTTGGGTTATTTGAGACAGGGTTTTTCCATGTAGCTTTGGCTCTCCTGGAATTCACTCTGTAGACCAGGCTGGCCTCAAACTCAGAGATCCGCCTGCCTCTGCCTCCTGAGTGCTGGTAATAAAGGCGTGTGCCACCACTGCCTGGCATCCAGGTAACTTTTTAATGTTTAATTAAGTGTGCGCATGAGTTCAGTGCCCATGGAGACCAAAGAGAATGCAGGCTTCCCTAAAGCTGTTGTGATAGGCAGTTGTGAGCCACACACGAGGGTATTCCAATCCTTCCCAAGAGCAGTATGCATTTCCTTAAACTTATCTGAGTGTTTTGCCTGCATATATATGTCTGTGTGCCACATGAATGCCTGGTGTTTATAGAGGCCAAAAGAGAATGTTAGATCCCCTGGAACTGGGGTTACAACCGTTGTGAATTGTCCCGTGGTTGCTGGGAATCAAATCCAGACCTCTGGAAGAGCAATCAGTACCCTTAACCACCGAGCCATCTCTCCAGCCTGATTATAGATTTTTACAACACAACTAGCAGTCTGACGGAATTGGGGACAACAGCAAGAACCACCGTTAACCAGGGTCAGTCTCCCTGAGAAATGCAGAAACCTTGCTTCTACCAGATCTCTGGAATTCTCTAAAAGTGACACACACATTCAATTATTTTATGTAAATGAAAAAGACTGAAATCAAGGAAACCTCTTGGTTGAAGAAGTTTCTAGACTTTCTTGGGCTCAGACCTTCTGGATCTCCACTTTCTGGACCTTGATCTAGATAAACCCTACACACAGCCACAGCATTGGTAGGGGTAGTATCACCTAGCGTCATTGGGAGTGCTAGAATTTGGCATACACTAAGTTTGTTCCTGACCTCTGGAAACTTTCAGGGAGGCAAAACTTAGGCTCACACTTCATTTCTTCAGAGAAACTGGAGAGATGTTGTCAAGTGCACTCAGTAAGCAGGTGGCCCTTGCTTCAGGGTCCTCAGCAATAGTAGTGTCGCAGTCCCTGCAGGCATTAAAGTGTTCCCCATACTTTGGGCTGTCTGGGCACTTCTGGACATTTATCTGATGGGAGTTGTACAGAGCCTAGAGACAGTGGGTGAGCTAGGCTGCCCCTTCAATTCACCCCTGTCTTGCCAGATATAACACTGTTAGCTATATTCTTAAAAAGACCCAGGTTCTGGGAGGTTCTGCCAGCAACTGACCAATGCAGATGTGGATACTTGGAGCCAACCATCAGACTGAGCTGGAGGACCCTGATGGGGGAGCTTGCAGAAGGACTGGACGAGCAGAGGGGGATTGCAACCCCAAAGGAAGAACAATGCTCCCAGAGAATAGACCACCATCCAAGGAGTGTACAGGAAAGGATCCATGGCTCCAGATACATACGGAGCAGAGGATGGCATGTCTGACAGCAATGGGAGGGGAGGTCCTTGATCCTGCAGAGGTTTGATGTCCCAGCATAGGGGGATGCTGGAGTGGTGGGGCAGGTGGGTGGGGAAGCACCCTCATAGAGACAAAAGGGAGGGGGGAGAGGTTGGATGTGGGATGGGAGGTGTGTGTATGGAGGGGTATCCTGGAAGGGAGCTATCATTTGAGATGTAAACAAATGGAATATATTTTTTAAAGATCCAGGTTCATACCCCAGCAGAATAAAGCAATGAGGTGCAAGATTTCATCACCGCACTCAGAGCAGCATGTTTCTTACGAATCATTTCTCCCTGAGTTTTCCATTGGCCATTTTTCGTTTGACCAGAGGGTGACTGGAGCCTTTGAAAGCAAAACTCTGGACAAGCAGAGACTGCAGTAGTTGAAAACTCTACATTGTGAAAACTATCAGAAAACTTTTTAGATTGGAATTTGATTTATTATCTTTTATTCTTTTCAAGCCAAACACATCTGAATATATTGGTGAGAGAAAGATGAGGAAATGTCTGTGGCTGAAAAGAAATGATATCTAGCTCTAAAATATCAAAATGGGCCACCTCAGAAAGTCTGCTTTCTTCTCAGGTGCTCCAGGGGTTTATAATTTAGGATCCTCAAAACAGCCAGGGTTGTATTTTTATCAAATCAGAAACAAATCATTTGAATGTGGTTCACAGATATGCCTCACTTGTGGCAGAGGCAACATTCCTCCCACCGAGAGATGGCAGCCACCTGAGAGCTGGCTAGCTGTATGACATTGATTTTGTAGCAGTCTCACTTTTAAGCCTCACTTTTCCTCAAACCAGCACTTCACAGCTATGGCTGATTCCTAGACTATGGAGGCCGGCCGCTTATGCTTAATCTCGGTGGAGACCATGTGTTCAGGGGAGATCCTGGCACTGCGCAGTGGCATGTAGCACTGACATCCTCCAGGGATCTAGATCAGCTTATCAGTAGTAAACATATTAATTTGACCCCGAGGGAGAGGAGGCGAGAACGAATCAGCTAGAGCAAGCCGTTTATAGCCTTCATTTCTGAAGATGAGTTCTCCATTTATTTTTCATCATGCAATCAGCCCCTTGCCAAATACCTCCAAAATCTCATTTTCTGTCTCTATAGCATATATGCCACCTTCCTTTGATGTGCCCTGTTTTTAGGAAGTAGAGATGGTTTGAAATTACAACTCAGATAGGAAGAGAAAAAAATCAGTCTCCTTACAATTAGCGAATATAACCGGCTTATTTGCAATCAACATATACTTAATGTCTTATTACCCTAATGGAAGTTGTTATGCTAAGTGATGATAAAATTGGCATTATTAAGTGCTGAAACCTTTTACCTTCCGCTTGTCGCCCGCCCCTCCACCCGTCTTGAATCTACCTAAATTCATCCCTAATGAGAGAAGCTAGATGGAGCTGCTCAAAGCACTTAGGCCAATCAAGGAAATACCCACAGCTTTTACCCACATAAGCACAGATGCTGGCCTCCAACTTGAGAGGGCGGAGGCAGGAGGGCAGTGGGAAAAGCTTCCAACAGGTAAGTGTGTACTGTATGTCATAAGAGTGCCATGAAGCCTATTTGTGCCCAAGCTGCTGCTTCCTATGGACCTGTGACTGCCAGATTTTATATCAAAGAAGATATTATCTGGTAGACAGAAAGAAAGTAAACCTAGGTACCAGGCAAGTGATGAGGGTCCTGGGAGCCATGCTGAAGGGTGACTTGGCCTGGGTACTAGGGAAACTCAGAAACACTGGTCCTGTACATGTATGAGGCTCTTCAACAACAGAGATCAGTAAACTTAAGGGGAAATAGGAGAGAATGATTTCTGGTAGATTAGGACCAACTCTGGCTTACCTGCTGAAAGCCCTCGTGACATCTTGGTGCCAGCGGCAGTGAGGTTGATGAGGCAGATGTGAACACGCGCTCGTGGGTAAATGCACAGCAAGCTACTGGCAACGCAGACACGGGTGAACTTTTGTCCCGGGCCATGACGTTCTCCAGTGACGGAGCATGGTGCCTGTCATCACACCTCTTCCCAGATTGTTAGCTTACAGTACGTGGTAACTTTGCTCACTTAGCACTTTATCCTCCTTGGCACTGAGCCTGGGAGAAGCACAACATCCGCCTGTTGGGAGGGCGCCTACCGCCTTCTCTCATTAGGGTTTGCAGAGAGGGCTCGAGGAAGCCCATGCATGACTCTTTGCTTCCTGTTTCAGGAGTCCCTCTACCTAAGTACCCCTGCTTCATGAGTCCAAGGTTTGCAAAGGCTGGGTCAGCTTAGTGTCTTCATCTGCTCCTCTCCCATCTTAAGTAAGCAATTCTGTCCTTTCTGATTTCGGGATGCTTTTCAGCTCTTCTACCTGGCTGTCTTAGTCAGGGTTTCTATGCCTGTACAAACATCACAACCAAGAAGCAAGTTGGGGAGGAAAGGGTTTATTCAGCTTACACGCCCACATTGCTGTTCATCACCAAAGGAAGTCAGAACTGGAACTCAAGCAGGTCAGAAAGCAGGAGCTGATGCAGAAGCCATGGAGGGTTGTTCTTTACTGGCTTGCTTCCCCTGGTTTGCTCAGCCTGCTCTCTTAATAGAACCAAGACTACCAGCCTAGGGATGGCACCACCCACAACGGGCCCTCCCCCCTCCTCCCCCCTCCTCCCCCCCCCCTTGATCACCAACAGACAAAGTGCCTTACAGCTGGATCTCATGGAGGCATTTCCTCAAGGGAGGCTGCTTTCTCTGAGATAACTCCAGCCTGTGTCAAGTTGACACATAAAACAGCCAGTACGCTGGCCTTAGCCTCTCGCTATGCAGCCCCAGCGGGCCTTCCTCATGGGGCTTCCCACCTCCACAGAGATACCAAAGGCTCAATGTGGGTTCAAGAACCCACAAGTATATCTCCAACCACTGGGTCTCTGTTCAGGCATCTGCTAATGTTCCCCTACACAGGAATGGGGTGTGGTGTCTCAGCAGCCACCAGACACTTTGTGTTACACAGTTCAAAGTCAACTTCTCAGTTTTGCTTTCCCTGAACACATAGAATTTTCTTCATACATACGACTTGAGACTAAGAATGTTTTGATGTAGATTGTTTTCCAAGATGAAGGTTTCACTCTTATTCAGGTATGGAGAAGGCAAGATCAGAAACTGACAGCCATCAAAAGGATCCTCAAAGGGGGAAATGCCACCCAGAGCCACAGGTGACAGACTAGTACTTCTCAGAAAGTAGAAAGAAGAAGGAAATTGTGAGCCAGGGGGATTTTGTTGTTGTTTTGCTGAGCTTGGCCTTTTATTGAGACTGAATCCCCTCAGACAATCACCCTCTGTGTGTGTGTGTGTGTGTGTGTGTGTGTGTGTGTGTGTGTACTCTCAGTGTCCCCAGGTGGGGTGAGTGTGCTCTGGTGACCAGACAGGCATAAGTGAGGATTGCCATCCTTTAAAGGGACATAATAAATATGAGTGTCTTTGTGGTGATGCTGAGAGTCGGGGTTCAGCACGAGGACATGGGTGCTTTCTTCCCAGGAGCAGCTAGGAAATGTGAAGGCCTGACCCATATCTTCATACCTTCCTGCCTATTGGTCCCTCCTTTGGCTCCTCTGCCAGACTATAGTTCTTCCTAAAGGGGTGTGGGGGTGTGGGGGGTCAGAGACCCTTTCTAGTGCTGGGAGCACCTGCTCTGGGCTGCTACATCTACCCTGTGAGTCCCGAGGCTCATTTCCTTCCCTAGGAGTTGGGACCCTAACCCCTCATGGGGAGGGCTGTGACCCTGATGTTGAGCTGGTCCATTGATGGGGGGACTGACTGTGGTGGGGCTGGAACAACTGAAAGGCTGGGAGCTGTCCAGCTGTCTTCTTTGTCCTTGCTGCCATGTCTCACGATATGGGTGAACTCTGTGTAGGTGAAGGTGCCTTTCTTACGAAGGGGTGCCTCGTACTACATCTGGTCCTCTCTTCATATGGGAAGCTGTTGCCCATGGTAACAAGTGTCTCTTTTAGGACAGTCCTTGTAGATGAAACCTGAGGCCTTCCTCATCAAAACAGGGGAAGCTGTTGGGGACCAACTGCATGCCTGCTTAGCTTGTCCAAAGAAAGTAACGTGGAGAGGTTGGCGGCCCTGAGGCTTCACTGATCATGCCCTCCAGCTGCTCCTCCACTGTGTTTGTCCCTAGGAGAGGTCAGCATGTGCATGGACTCCTTGTCCACAAAGCTGCCACAGTTCTGGTCAGTCATGCTGAAGGCCTCCTTAAACTCCCGGATCTAGGGCTGGTCAAATATTGTGAAGCCATTGGACAAAACCCACCGAGGTCGATTTTGGGTGGCCTTGGTCTATGTTGGCTTGCTGAACCTCTTGGCTTCAGGTGGGTGGGGCTTCAGGTGGGTGGGGCTTCGTGTGGGTGGGGCTTCCCTGGTGCCAAAGAGGGTGTGGCTCTGCAACCAGAGGTTTATGCTGGTGACTCCTGAAGGGAGAAATGGGTGAGGGAAAATAAGCGATGTCAGGTTTGATCAGTTTGAGTGATTTCAGTGAATAGAGGTTCTTGCTGGCTGCCTGGCTCCTGGTTCTGGATGAAGCGGCAGCGCTGTCGAACACGAGAGATTGAGCTGTGCCATCCCTTACAACATGTAAACATCAGGAGATACAGGGAGTGGGGCAACCACAGTTAATACAGTGGCTTAAAGGGGAAAAAACAAAAAACAAAAAACCAAAGCATTAAGCTGCCCAGTAATGATTAAACCAGCATTCATACCCCATTGTCGGGATCCATTCTAATACAAACTGCCCCTCCCGGCGCCAGAGTTCATCTTGATATCCTAGAAAGCACTCTGTTAGAGAATTGTTCAATCTGACAGGCTTTCGTGTGTGTTCCCTGGAGAACTGCTGATCCTTACATTGAGATGTACCCCAAGCCCCCATCCCCGCGCCCGCCGACGGCCACTGGTGTCTGATAGCAGCTGTGGTCCATTTCCCTTACGATTGGCTATTAAGAGTCGAACCGGTCATCTGATCGGCTGCTCGCTGCCGTTTGCCAATTCATAACACCGAAAATAGTCTCTCAAACTATTTTGTTAATTTTAATAGGCTTTTCTGTGTGACTGGATGCTGAATCCGGAGCGTAGCCATCATACCCAGCCTCTCCTTATTTAAAAACTCAACCAGGCCCGGAAAGGCATTTTCCATGCTGTAGATTTTTATTCCAGCTTTAGGATGACATAAATTCTGCCTGGTTACTCACGTCTATTTTATTCACCCTTAGTCATTAGTCAGGTTTATTAAAAATGGTGGCCTCTCCAACGTGCCATTATAGGTAAATGTGGCTTCCCTTCAGAATTCGTTTGAGGAGTATTCTAGAAGACTATCTCACCTCTATTTTTCGTCGGAAAACACAGAGAAAAAAATGAAAGTAAGAAACATTGTCATTTCTTATATATTCTTAAATATCTTTCTTTGACAGAGAAACATTTTATTTAGTCTTTTTAAACTATTAGTTTAATGTACTTTAGTAGATTTTTAAGATTAAAACTTTAACATATATATAATTTAAAAGTTCTAAAAACACAGTTTTACTGAAATGTCATATATATTTTATGTCTGATTCATGTATATGTATATATGTATAAAATACCAGCATACACATGTATGCCTATTGATACATACATGTAAACACATGCATAAATATATGCATATACAGATGTAGACATATATCTACTATTTATATGTACATATACAAGTATCTGAAATAGAGATAAAAATATTTCATGACTAAACCTCCTTTTATAAATTTCTTTTGTGCTTAATTGTTCAAAGAAACTCAAACTGAATGACACCTGTCATTCAATATGATATCTGTGCATAGGTATGTATGATTAAAAGCATCCAACTTAGAGTAAGTTAGTTGTACATGAAGCACAAAATACATAGAATCTGCTAGTGCCCCGTTTACCTGTTACTGAGGATTGTCATTGTGTGGAGTGGAGATGTTTGTGCGTGGCGATACCATTTGTAGACATTTATCTTAGAGAGTTTCCTTATTTAGTCCTCTGACAGCCTCCATTAGACAGACAAGACCACAGAGCAGAGGCCCGGGAACCCAGGCATTTTTCTGAGTTGTGCAAGTGCAGAGCCCAACGCTCCGACTCTGCGTATGACCCAGCTGCGCGTGCTCCAGTGGTTGCCTCCAGTGCCATGTGCTGCAGGAACTACAGAGCTCTGGCCATCCTCATGGGGAACACAGGCTGGCTTGGAACAGGAAATGTGTGGACTGTGTTACTCCCAACCCCCAGCTATAGCAATACACATATTACCAGCACTCTGAGGAGGTCCCTGCTCCCACCTCTTCTCTACTCTCCATGAGTTAGTGAAACAAATGGCATTCGTCTTCTCTTCCTATGAGAGGCAGGCCCTCAGTGCTGATTTCCCTAAGAGAAAATGTTGACACCCCAAAAAGAGGCCTGGCTGGGACCAAGGAAGGGAGGCAGGAAGCTGGCGCCGCCTAGAGGACGGACTTGGCAAGAGGTATTATGGTTGAAATGTGAAAGGCCCCCACAGAGTCTCTCATGTTTTACTAATTGGTTTCTAGCTGGTGGTAATATTTTGGAAGGTTGTAGAACCACACCAGGGTCGGGCATTTGAGGTCTTCTGGTCTGGCCCGAATTCCTTTCAACCCTCTGTTTCCTGATCTGCAGGGATGTGAGCGAGCGGAAGCTGCTTGCTCCCATGTCCCAAGGATGCCTGCCACCCTGCCTTCTCCACTGTGACAGGCTGTATCCCTCAAGCCATTAGCTAAAATAAACCTCTCTTTAAACCATCAGCTAAAATAAACCTCTCTTCTCTCAAGTTGCTTATTTTCAAGTTTTGGTCAGAGTAATTCGCACAGTCAGCAATGCAGAAAATACGGAGGAGTAGGCTTGCTGTGTAGTGACCGCCCACGTGGTTATCACGCCACTAGAAGTGGTTTGTAGGAAGAATGTGAAAGAGTCCAGGGCTGTAGATGGGAGAAGTCTTAAAGCACTGATTCTCAACCTGTGGGTCGTGACCCCTTTGGCAAATGTCTGTCTTCAAAAACATTTACATTACAATTCATAACTACAGCAAAATTAGTTACAGTGTATCAACAAAAAATTGTTTTATGGTTGGAAGTCACTACAACATGAGGAACTATGGTAAAGGGTCTCAGTGTTGGGAAGGTTGAGAGCCACTTCCTTAAAGTGTTTTTGATTATAATTATATAATTATATAATTTAATGTGTGATTCTGGTAAGAGTTCAGAAGATCAAAATGCCCAGAGAAAGGAGGGTAGAAAATATTATTCTCATGACATTTCAGAAGAGAGTAAGAACTCAGCTGAGAGCTGGGCTGAGGGTGATTATATCCTGAAAGAATCTGGTTGAGTTCAGAAAACTTAGGTGAGGATGAATTTTAAAATGATGGGCCAATTTGCTAGGCAGGAAATTCCAGGACCGTGTAACATTCAGGCCATGGGACAGTTATTGCTTACTGCATCTACTCAGATTTTACAGTGATAGAGCACAGAAAGAGGAGAACACAGACGTGAAAAACTGTGCACTTTGGCGAGGAAAGCCATGTGACCTCAATGGAAGTTGAGGGTGGAACATGAATAGACAAAATGGCATTAATTGTTTTAAAAGATAGCATCTGTAAGAAGGGACCTTGGACTTTGAGCTGGGACAATGAGAAAAATGCCTCAAAGACAGACCCTACCCACTCAGTACTCCATGGAGAAACCCTGTAAAAACAATTTTAAAAATTTCATCAAGAACATTTGCATAAAGTAAGCCTCCAGGGCCAACAGAGACACATAGAGGCTGCTCTACCACAGAGAGGATGCTCTACCACAGAGAGAGAGGATGCTCTAACACACAGAGAGAGGATGCTCTAACACAGAGAGGCTGCTCTAACACAGAGAGAGAGAATGCTCTAACACAGAGAGGCTGCTCTAACACAGAGAGGCAGCTCTGTCACAGAGAAACAGCTATACCACATAGAGGCTACTGTACCACATACAGAGTGGCTGCTGTATTCGTGGTTTAAGGGCTCCAGGCTATGTCTTGAACTGACAGAGAAATTTGAACAGAGTGCTGGTTTTGCAGCTTCCAGGATACAAGAGTAAGGAGATTGTTTCTACTCGCACCAAGATTTCAGAAAGCTTTTCAGGCCTAAAAACATGCAGAATCAGATAACCTTCGTGAAGCATCCGGAAAGTGTTATAGGTTACCCGATGACCTCAGGGCATCAAGAATGCCAGGTCTATGATACCTTTGCCAAGGAAAAATCAAGGCACTGAGTGTGCCATACTTAGGAGAAAGGCCACTTGTGTCATAGGTAACATTCTTGTAGGGGAAGGGCCACTCAAAGCCTTTGGAGCCCAAATAATGCTACCAAGAGTCTCAAATATTAGACATGGAATTTAACATTTTCTCTGCTGGGTTTTGGTCCTGCTTTCTACGCCTCTGTTCCTCCCTTTAAAATGTGCACATTTATTGAGTAGCACTGAATGTTGGGAGTGTGTAATTCAGGGTTTGCTTTTGTTGCTGTCATCATAAGGGCTGACAGATAATAGTCAGCCTTTGACTTCTGTGGTGGTTTGAATACATTTGGCCCATGAGAAGTGGCACTATTGCGAGGTGTGGCCTTGGAATTGATGTGGCAGTTGGAGAAAGTACATCACTGTGGGGTTGGGGGAGGTCCTATTGTCAAATATATCCAAATGCAGAAGATGATTGCTGCCTTTGGATCAAGATGTAGAACTGTGGGCTCCTCCAGCACCATGCCTTCCCACCATGATGATAATGGACTGAACCTCTGAAACTGTAAGTTAGCACCAAGTAAACGGTTGCCTTCATAAGAGTTGCCTTGATCGTGGTGTCTGTTTACAGCTAAGAAGCCCTAACTAAGACAGACTCAGAACAGACTTTGAACCTTTGAAGCATTGAACTGAACACAATCTGCCAGGAACCTAGGGGTCCAAAGGGTAGATAGAATGTTTTAATTTGAATGTATAGTGTTCCCAATAAGCTATGGTATTTGAGTTCTGAGCTTGTAGTTCTCTTCCAGGGGGAAGTAGAACATTTAGGGTAAAGGTCTACAGTGGTGGGCCTTGAGGTTCATAGCATGTCCCCACATGGTCTGTGACTTATGATCCATGTGAACATGCAGGTAATTCATGCTCTTACTGCCACGGACCCTCCTGCATCTTATTTTCCCCTTCATAATGGCCTGCATTTCCTCAAACCATGAGAGCCAAAACCTACCTCTCCTCCTTCAGCCGCTTCTTAAAAGGTCACAGCGATGAGAGATGCCATCGCTTCTGTTTTAATCGAGATAGAATTTTACATAAGGTTAACTATTTTAAAGCGTAAACTCAGCTGTATGTCCACGGAGGTTGACAACTGTCTTCCTCATTGAGTTTCAAAACATTTTACTGATTAGAAACATTCAACCATTGTCTTAGTCTGGTTCTGTGGATCCTTAAGGATGAATAGTTTATGAAGAAAATAGGCTTATTTAGTTCATGTTCCTGGAGGTCAAAGGCTACAGTTCCAACTCCAACTTCTGAGAAGAATCCCAACATAATCGCCACTACTGGGTAGGCATTCATATAAAAGTGGTCACAGGTGAGAAAGAAAACGAGAAAGAGCTAGAAATGACAAGCCAGGTTTATAAAACCCTATTCTTTAGGTAGCTATCCAATTCTTTTTCACTAGTCCCCAACTTTTAAAGAGCCATTACTATTCAATATGGTTACACTGGGGACCATGTTTCTAATGTATAAATTTGGGGAGGCAACCACGTCCAAGACACAGCAGCCACCACCAGAGGTCCTGAGAAGGGAGGTATTGAAGGTGGAAATTGTGGAGTTTATAACATAAACCACTAATTCCAGGCAAATAACCATGGTGGCTTCTGTGGCTCTTGTGTAAATGGATTGCAGTGGTGAGTCCAGAGAAGGTGCACATTAGACCTCACTTCGTGACGAAGGCCACAGAGCCTTAAAGTAGGTGGGATCAAACCGGGGGAAAAACCTGGGCTGGCAGGCACCATCCAGAACAACTGAACTGCCCTAGGCAGGAAATGGGGGAGCCAAGTACACCCAAGAACAGATGACTTTTATCTGGGTTATCCAGGAATCTGTGCCGCCGAAAGGAAGTTTCTCGTTCAGCATGGGGATTTTCTAGCACATGAAGATCTCTTTCTTTTAACTGTACTTTTAATCACCACACAAGCACGGCAAATCGTTCGATGCAAGTGCTCTTTGGTGTCCCCTTCCAGGTACATCCCGCTCTCTACTGTTTGCCTTGGACTCACAACACTGCAAAGCACAAGACACTAGAGGTGAAGAGGAGCCAAGCTCCAGCCTTGGAGACTTGGCCTCTCAGACACAGGCAAGGTCTACAGATTCCTGGAGCCATAGCCAGGTCCACTCATAGTTAGGTCCCTGTCCTGTCTGCTGCCACCTGCTCTGCACTATGGAGCTAGTCCAAATTCATAAATTTCTCTCCTAGAACATCTTGCTATGGCTTAGTTGCTTTACTTAACGTCATTTAAAAATTCACACACACATATGTATGTATATATATATATATATATATATATATATATATATATATATATATTATTTTGAGACAGGGTCTCGCGATGGCTATCCTGCTATGTACATCAGGCTGGCTTTGATCTCACAGAGATCCACCTGCCTCTGCCTCCCGAGTACTGGGATCAAAGGTTTGTGACACTACGCCCTGCTAAAATCTTCATTCTCTAAAGCAACTGAACCTAGGTGCTTCCGAGCTAAGATGGTGTTTTATTGAAGATTCCCTTATAGTGTGATTGTTGAATGTATAATCTGCCCTGCTAGGGATAGCAGCAAATATGACTGTGGACGCAGAGGGGAAAGATGTGTTTTCTGAGACATATTTGGCCAAGCACATACAGCTTCTTATAAGAAAAGAATGGAATGAATCTTCCTCTATTTTTAGTCACACATAAATCCCTTTAATAGGCTGGAGTTGAAAAGTCCATATTTGTCGTGGTCTAGAGTTAGAGCCACAGGAGAATTTGAAGAAACAACATATTTATCTAATTCTATGCATTCAAGGATCTGCAAACGGGACAGGAATTTACAAGAGTTTGAGCGTTGTGGCAACCCCAGAACTGGGCACCTCAGGCTGTCCACATAAAGGAAGGAAATGATTCAGATCTGCTGTCTTAGACACAGGCCAGACCATGGTGGATAAAAAAGTCTACTGCATTTTAGTATCTATTTGGAATTATGGGAGGGCATGATTTAAATGAAAGCAGTTATAGAGCTGTGTGTGTGTTTATGTATGTATATGAGTGTATGTACAAGTGTGTATGTGGTGTATGTATATATGTGTGTGAGTGTATATGTGTATATGTGTGTGAGAATATTGTGTGTATTTGGTATATGTGTGTACGTGGGAGTATGTGTGTGCATGAGTGTGTGTGGTGTATGTGTGTATATATGTATGTGTATATAGTGTATATGTATATGTGTGTGAGCATATGTGTTTATGTGTGTGAGTGTGAGTGTGTGTGTGTGTGTGTAATAGAATAAGAGAGGAAGAAAAAGATCCTTAAAGGATTAAGCTATTGAGAAACTCAAAGCATTTGAGGCTTTAAATCTTTTAAATCTTAACACAGAAAGAGCCCTTGCCCTAAATGAAGGCTATGGTTGGAGTTATGTAGAGTTAGAGAGGTGAACCCAACATTGACAATCAGAGACATCTCTCAGATTGATCAGCTTTAGCAAGGGAGATCAAGATTATGCCAGAGCTAAAAATTCCACACAACTTGCCTGCATCACATCCATCCTTTCAGGAGGCAGAGGCTTTGGAGCCTATAAGAACAGAGAAGAGACAATAATGTTCTTGATCTCAGAGGTAAAAGGCCCCAAAGAACAGCATACGTGTAGCCTCAAAATGCTGTGAGTTCTCTGTAGCTCACTGGGGCTTGCAGATGAGGAAATTGAGATGGAGAGGGAGGACCAGACACCAATGGAACCCACTTTAAGATGGCTCAGGCCATGGAGACCTTCTCATGCCCTCTTATTCAGGGTAATTAACTTGGATGGGGGAAGAGCATCCCAGCTCGGGTTACTACAGTCTAAACATCTCCCCATCTTTGTACCATCTTTACTGAATGAGCAAAGTTCACAGCTCCTGGATCTTCGAGGTGCTGCCAACACCAGCCAGGGAGTGTACCTGTATATACTTCCTCTTGTATCTTTCCTCTTGTATACTTCCTCTTCCTTTAGCTGGAAACTTAGCTCATGCAGGAGCATCAGAAGATCTAACAATTCTTTTCTCTACATTTAGCTGGTGCAAGTTGGCTTTGGTAGGCAGAGCCAGTGCTCTCTGAGCTAATGATGAAAGCCCCAGACTGTCCCTTCCAATTCCTGGTACACCTCAGCCCAACCTAGGTTGTACCTCTGTGTGCCTAGCACACTGCACAGGGCAAAAGAATGGGCCTTTGTCTTTACTGTGCTTTCTAAAGTACCTGGACTTTTTTTTTTTTAATTGAAAAAATTCATACACTACATTTTGATCCTGTTCTTCCCCTCCCTACCTCCCAACCCACCCAACTTTATGTGCTTTTCTGTCTTTTAAAAACAAAAAGAAATCAAAGCAAGAAACACCTACAAAACCATAGAGACACAAATCAAAATAATCAAGAAACCGATAAGACAAAAATACCCCAAAATAGACTGAGACAAGAAGTCCCAAAAGGTACCATTGAGCCCATTTGTGATGGCGTCTACTGCTGGTCTCAGGGCATGCCTGGAGTGTGGTTAATATACTCATTCCTTGGTTAGCAGTGGGAGTCTATGCCCCTTATCTCATTCAATGCGGTGACCTGTCTGGCTTGAGCCTGTGAAGGCCCTGTGCATGCTGCCATAGTCTCTGAGAATTCTTATGTGTATCATTCCTGAGTGTCTGGAAGACACTGTTTCCATGGAGTCATCCATCACTCTTGGCTCTTAACAGCCTTTTTGCCTCCTCTTCTGCACAGCAACCTGAGTGTTGAGGGGAGAACTTTGATGAAGACATCCCATTTAGGATTGAGTGCTCTGAAGACTGGCTCTCTGTCTTTCTCTGTGTCTCTCTCTGTGTCTCTGTCTCTCTCTGTCTCTGCCTCTCTCTCTTCCTCTCCCCTCCCACCCCCTGTACTGGCTGGTTTTGTGCGTCAACTTGACACAAGCTTGAGTTATCACAGAGAAAGGAGCTTCAGTTGAGGAAATGCCTCCATGAGATCCAGCTGTAAGGCATTTTCTCAATTAGTGATCAAGGGGGAAGAGCCCCTTGTGGGTAGTACCATTTCTGGTCTGGTAGTCTTGGGTTCTATAAGAAAGCAAGCTGAGCAAACCAAGGGGAAGCAAGCCAGTAAGTAGCATCTCTTCATGGCTTCTGCATCAGTTCCTGCTTCCTGACCTTCGTGAGTTCCAGTTCTGACTTCCCTTGGTGATGAACAGCAACGTGGAAGTGTAACTGAATAAACCCTTTCTGCCCCAACTTGCTTCTTGGCCATGATGTTTGTGCAGGAATAGAAACCCTGAATAAGATACCCCCAACCCTCTGCACACATTTTCCAGTTGTGGGACCATGTTAGTTCCCAATTACTACACAAACAAGCTTCTCCCATAAGGGCTGGGCAAGGCACCGATCTGCCACCAGATATATAATTGGTAAAGATCTTTTTCCATTCTGTAGACTGCCATTTTGCCTGAACAATGGTGTCATTTGCCATACAGAAATTTCTCTGCGCCATGGGGTTCCATTTCCAATTGTTGTTCTTGATGACTGAGCAATCTGTGCTCTGTGCAGGAAGTCCTTCCTGTGGCAATGGGTTCAAGCCTATTCCCCACTTTCTCTTCTATAAGACTCAGCAATTCTGTCAGATTCAAGACAGGGCATGTTCTTGCCGTGACCTTTTTAACTTTCCTTGAACAAGTGAGGTGGGAAGGCTCATGCTATTGTATGAGCCTTTGAGAAATTAAGGCACAAAGGCTCCACAGTATTTGCCAAGATCAGAAGCCTTTCGAGAGGGCATACATCCCCCAACTCCACATGTGAAGGAGTCATCACAGCTCCATCCAGTGGATCCCAGATATCCCGTTTCCATAGTTTTAAGTATAATACACCTTATCCTTTTGGGGTGTATGTAATGTAGATATGAATTACTCATTTTAAGGCTCTGTATATTTAAAAATGATGGTATACAAAGAATATTTCCCATGAGTCTGCCCTGCATTAACATAAACTAGTAGAAAAATGGAAATAAATCAGATTGTTCAGGTCAAAGACACTTTTTTTAAAAAAATGTTTTTTAAAGATTTATTTCATTAGTGTGCAGTTCATGTGTACGTGTGTGTACGTGTGTGTATGTGTGTGTGTGTGTGTGTGTGTGTATCTTCTGCATTTGCACTGCTGGAGCAGAACCCTGAGCTCTGAAACATGATTGCATGTTAAGTACATGCTTGCCAGTCCGTCCCTAGCTGGGGATCAACGCCATATCTTATGCATACATTTCAACTAGCGAGGTAATAAAATACAGAACAGAATTTTGGTCTCCTTTGGAGCCAGATGTTTTGGTCCGTGTAAAATATGATCGGTTTTTAAGATTGTCCATGTAAGCCACAGTGAACTTTGCTCCAGATTTAACATTCTAAACTCACAGTTGAATGACAGCCCCTTGAGTCCCCCATCCCCCTGTGTCTATCATTTCTTGATTCTCTAATGTACAGAAATCGACCCCCTATGGATTGCCTTTCCAATAATGTGTGACAGACCTAATAATCTTCATAAATCTTCTTTGTTTTATATTTGTAAATAGCAAGGCCAAATAATCCACATTTTATCTTTTAAGTAGTTGTGCTTAGGGAGGAGGGCATTCGTAAAAGTCTGTTTATTTCAGGGGGACACAGAAACCTAGATCCATCACAGAGACAACTTCTGTTACTTTTCTATAGCAGCAAAAGCAGCAATCCTTACAGATTCCACCCTTATAGATTATACCCTTATAGATTCATAAATGTCAACTAATGCACTTGGAAACTGAAAATAAAACAAAAACACATAGTTGTGATGCTTAATATGAACTGTCCCATGAGCATTTGTGTTGGAACACTTAGTCCCGAGCTATCCCTTTGGTGACACTGTTTTGGGACATGTGTTAGTTTCTCTCTCTCTCTCTCTCTCTCTCTCTCTCTCTCTTTTTTTTTTTTTTTTTTTTTGCTGTGACAGTACACCCTGCAGAAAATATGTTCAAGGAGAAAGAGTTTATTTTACATTTCCACAGGGGATGTGATCTATCATGGGAGAGAAGACAGCCTGAGTATTAGGTCTCCCAGGGGCCAGGAAACAATTAAAAACAGGCTATGAAATCTGAACACCCACCTGCAGCGTTGTCTGTCTCCAGCAAGGCCCACCTCCTAAGGATTCCATAGACTTCCCAAATAGCGCCACCAGCTGGGGACCAAGTGTTTAAACACATGAGCCTGTGGGGGACATCATTCACACCATGGTGAAAGCTATGGACCTTTGAAAAGTTTCACTGATAACGTTTCCCACTACAGGCAGACTTTGAGAATTTTTAACCTAAGTGAACTTTCTGTATGCTCTCTGCTTCAAGGTCATCTGAGATGAGAGCAAGCAGTTGCCTTGTTCTGATGCCCATGGTTGGCTATGCTTGCTTTCACACCTTCTAGGCCATATCCCTTCAAATCAACATCTCCTCACTTACATTGCTTTTAACAGACATTTTGTTACTACAATAGAAATCAACTGATACAAAACAAAAAACAAAACCAAAAACCAAAAAAAAAAAAAAAACACAAAAAACAAAAACCCAAAACAAACAAACAAAAAACAAAAAACTCCCAAATCAGTACTTCTGGTTGATTTAGATTCCCAGTATTGACTGCAGATGGCCTCTGTCTGGGGAGCATCCCTGACTCTTGGACACAGGGTGAGTGGATCAACGGATGCATTTGCATGATGATTACTGGAAATGGAGCAATAACCTTCACATGTATAAAAATTACTGATAAATCAACTAAGGCAAACAAAGCAAAGCAAAATCTCTAAACTAACTGAAATAACAATACTTTTCTCTCTAATTCAGCCTCAGCTCCTATATTCGAGGCTGTTTTTGATGATAAGGACAGATAGATGTAGGGAGAAGATAGACAAGCTCATGACCCTCATGGAATTTATAATCTAAGTGTTGGGAGATCTGACAAGAAAATGTGTGGTTAGTGATGCTTTGTAAAAGTGCAGCAAAATAAGCAATCA
This sequence comes from Mus caroli, assembly GCF_978045245.1. Lineage (NCBI taxonomy): Eukaryota > Metazoa > Chordata > Mammalia > Rodentia > Muridae > Mus > Mus caroli. Next base: position 35,597,026 of record NW_028227256.1, on the reverse strand, counting down.
AAACTGGGAGGGGACAATCAAGGTCACTCTAAGCCAGTGTTGGAAATTTCAACTACCTGCAGCCTGAGGGCACTGCCAACTCCCCAACTCCCAACATACTGTTCCCATTCCTTTAAACTGCTGGTCCAAAGATAAACCAGTTAACCAGGTTAAGGGGACAGAGCTAGAGGAGAAGGGAGGTGCATGCATTGGGGCCAGAATAGGAGGGACAACATAAGAAGAGTTTCAGGTATAAGAATGTGAATAGAGAGTAGGGCCACAAGCCTCTCCGGTCAGAAAAGCGCCGGGGTAGCTAGAGCGCAGGGTCGGCTGACACCCGCCAGCTACCCACGACCCCCGCCACAGGATTTTGAGACTGCTGGTGAGTGGAACACAGCTTCTGCTCCAGTCCAATCACGCGGGACCTGAGACTGCTTTGGTTGGGGAGGGCAGAAATCTGGCCTCAGTAGGGCCACAAGCCTCTCCGGTCAGAAAAGCGCCAGGGTAGCTAGGGCGCAGGGTCGGCTGACACTCGCCAGCTACCCACAACACCCGCCACAGGATCTTAAGACTTCTGGTGAGTGGAACACAGCTTCTGCTCCAATCCAATTGCGCGTGGGACCTGAGACTGCATTAGTTAGGGAAGCAGAAAACCGGCCTGAGTAGGACCACAGGCCTCTTCCGGCCGGACCAGCACCGGGGTAGCTAGAGCGCAGGGTCGGCTGACACCCGAGAGCTACCCACGACCCCCGCCACAGGATTTTGAGACTGCTGCTGAGTGGAACACAGCTTCTGCTCCAATCTTTAAACAGTGACAACGACAACAACTAACCCCAGAGATTACCAGATGGCGAAAGGTAAACGTAATAATCTTACTAACAGAAACCAAGACCACTCACCATCATCAGAACCCAGCACTCCCACTTCGCCCAGTCCAGGGCACCCCAACACACCAGAAAAGCTAGACACGGATCTAAAAGCATATCTCATGATGATGGTAGAGGACTTCAAGAAGGACTTTAATAACACACTTAAAGAAATACAAAGGAACACTGGTAAACAGGTAGAAGACAGTAAAGAGGAAGCACAAAAATCCCTTAAAGAATTGCAGGAGAACACTGCTAAAGAGTTACAAATCCTTAAAGAAAAACAGGATAACATAATCAAACGGGTAGAAGTCCTTACAGAAAAACAGGAAAACACATCCAAACAGATGATGGAAATGAACAAAACCATACTAGACCTAAAAAGGGAAGTAGACACAATAAAGAAAACCCAAAATGAGGCAACACTGGAGATAGAAACCCTAGGAAAGAAATCTGGAACCATAGATACGAGCATCAGCAACAGAATACAAGAGATGGAAGAGAGAATCTCAGGTGCAGAAGATTCCATAGAGAACATCGGCACAACAATCAAGGAAAATGTAAAAGGCAAAAAGATCCTAACTCAAAACATCCAAGAAATACAGGACACAATGAGAAGACCAAACCTACGGATAATAGGAGTGGATGAGAATGAAGATTTTCAACTCAAAGGACCAGCAAACATCTTCAACAAAATTATAGAAGAAAACTTCCCAAATCTAAAGAAAGAGATGCCCATGAAAATACAAGAAGCCTACAGAACTCCAAATAGACTGGACCAGAAAAGAAATACCTCCCGACACATAATAATCAGAACAACAAATGCTCTAAATAAAGACAGAATACTAAAAGCAGTAAGAGAAAAAGGCCAAGTAACATATAAAGGCAAGCCTATCAGAATTACACCAGATTTCTCACCAGAGACTATGAAAGCCAGAAGATCCTGGACGGATGTTATACAGACACTAAAAGAACACAAACTCCAGCCCAGGCTACTATACCCAGCCAAACTCTCAATTAACATAGATGGAGAAACCAAAGTATTCCACGACAAAACCAAATTCACACATTATCTCTCCACGAATCCAGCCCTTCAAAGGATAATAACAGAAAAAAACCAATACAAGGACAGGAACCACGCCCTAGAAACAACAAGAAGGTAATCCCTCAACAAACCTAAAAGAAGACAGCCACAAGAACAGAATGCCAACTTTAACAACAAAAATAACAGGAAACAACAACGACTTTTCCTTAATATCTCTTAATATCAATGGACTCAACTCCCCGATAAAAAGACATAGACTAACAAACTGGCTACACAAACAAGACCCAACATTTTGCTGCTTACAGGAAACTCATCTCAGAGAAAAAGATAGACACTACCTCAGAATGAAAGGCTGGAAAACAATTTTCCAAGCAAATGGTATGAAGAAACAAGCTGGAGTAGCCATTCTAATATCTGATAAGATTGACTTCCAACCCAAAGTCATTAAAAAAGACAGGGAGGGACACTTCATACTCATCAAAGGTAAAATCCTCCAAGAGGAACTATCAATCCTGAATATCTATGCTCCAAATACAAAGGCAGCCACATTCATTAAAGAAACTTTAGTAAATCTCAAAGCACACATTGCACCTCATACAATAATAGTGGGAGACTTCAACACACCACTTTCACCAATGGACAGATCATGGAAACAGAAACTAAACAGGGACACAGAGAAACTAAGAGAAATTATGAATCAAATGGATCTGGCAGATATCTACAGAACATTCTATCCTAAAACAAAAGGATATACCTTCTTCTCAGCACCTCATGGTACCTTCTCCAAAATTGACCACATAATTGGTCACAAAACAGGCCTCAACAGATACAAAAATATTGAAATTGTCCCATGCATCCTATCAGATCACCATGGACTAAGGCTGATCTTCAATAACAAAATAAATAATAGAAAGCCAACATTCATGTGGAAACTGAACAACACTCTTCCCAATGATACCTTGGTCAAGGAAGGAATAAAGAAAGAAATTAAAGACTGTTTAGAGTTTAATGAAAATGAAGCCACAACATACCCAAACTTATGGGACGCAATGAAAGCATTTCTAAGAGGAAAACTCATAGCTCTGAGTGCCTCCAAAAGGAAACTAGAGAGAGCACACATTAGCAGCTTGACAACATACCTAAAAGCACTAGAACAAAAGGAAGCAAATTCACCCAAGAGGAGTAGACAGCAGGAAATAATCAAACTCAGGGGCGAAATCAACCAAGTGGAAACAAGAAGAACTATTCAAAGAATCAACCAGTCAAGGAGCTGGTTCTTTGAGAAAATCAACAAGATAGATAAACCCTTAGCCAGACTCACTAGAGGGCACAGGGAAAGCATCCTAATTAACAAAATCAGAAATGAAAAAGGAGACATAACAACAGATCCTGAAGACATCCAAAACACCATCAGATCCTTCTACCAAAAGCTATACTCAACAAAACTGGAGAACCTGGATGAAATGGAGAAGTTCCTAGACAGATATCAGGTACCAAAGTTGAATCAAGATCAGGTTAATGATCTAAACAGCCCTATATCCCCCAAAGAAATAGAAGCAGTCATTAATAGTCTCCCAACTAAAAAAAGCCCAGGACCAGATGGGTTTAGTGCAGAGTTCTATCAGACCTTCAAAGAAGATCTAATCCCAGTTCTTCACAAACTATTCCACAAAATAGAAACAAAGGTACTCTACCTAACTCATTCTATGAAGCCACAATTACTCTGATACCTAAACCACAAAAAGACCCAACAAAGAAAACTTCAGACCAATATCCCTTATGAATATTGATGCAAAAATCCTCAATAAAGTTCTTGCTAACCGAATCCAAGAACACATCAAAACAATCATCCATCCTGACCAAGTAGGTTTCATCCCAGGGATGCAGGGATGGTTCAATATATGGAAATCCATCAACGTAATCCAGTATATAAACAAACTCAAAGACAAAAACCACATGGTCATCTCATTAGATGCGGAAAAAGCATTTGACAAGATCCAACACCCATTCATGATAAAAGTCTTGGAAAGGTCAGGAATTCAAGGCCCATACCTAAACATGATAAAAGCAATCTACAGCAAACCAGTAGCCAACATCAAAGTAAATGGTGAGAAGCTTGAAGCAATCCCTCTAAAATCAGGGACTAGACAAGGCTGTCCACTTTCTCCATACCTATTCAACATTGTACTTGAAGTCCTAGCCAGAGCAATTCGACAACAAAAGGAGATCAAAGGGATACAAATTGGAAAAGATGAAGTCAAAATATCACTTTTTGCAGATGATATGATAGTATATATAAGTGACCCTAAAAATTCCACCAGAGAACTCCTAAGCCTGATAAACAGCTTCGGTGAAGTAGCTGGATATAAAATTAACTCAAACAAATCAATGGCCTTTCTCTACACAAAGAATAAACAGGCTGAGAAAGAAATTAGGGAAACAACACCCTTCTCAATAGTCACAAATAATATAAAATATCTTGGCGTGACTCTAACTAAGGAAGTGAAAGATCTGTATAATAAAAACTTCAAGTCTCTGAAGAAAGAAATTATAGAAGATCTCAGAAAATGGAAAGATCTCCCATGCTCATGGATTGGCAGGATCAACATTGTAAAAATGGCTATCTTGCCAAAAGCAATCTACAGATTCAATGCAATCCCCATCAAAATTCCAAATCAATTCTTCAACGAATTAGAAAGTGCAATCTGCAAATTCATCTGGAATAACAAAAAACCTAGGATAGCAAAAACTCTTCTCAAGGATAAAAGAACCTCTGGTGGAATCACCATGCTGGACCTAAAGCTTTACTACAGAGCAATTGTGATAAAAACTGCATGGTACTGGTATAGTGACAGACAAATAGACCAATGGAATAGAATTGAAGACACAGAAATGAGCCCACACACCTACGGTCACTTGATCTTCAACAAGGGAGCTAAAAACATCCAGTGGAAGAAAGACAGCATTTTCAACAAATGGTGCTGGCACAACTGGTTGTTAACATGTAGAAGAATGCGAATCGATCCATTCCTATCTCCTTGTACTAAGGTCAAGTCTAAGTGGATCAAGGAACTTCACATAAAACCAGAGACACTGAAACTTATAGAGGAGAAAGTGGGGAAAAGCCTTGAAGATATGGGCACAGGGGAAAAATTCTTGAATAGAACAGTAATGGCTTGTGCTGTAAGATCGAGAATTGACAAGTGGGACCTCATGAAACTGCAAAGCTTCTGCAAGGCTAAAGACACCATCAATAAGACAAAAAAACCACCAACAGATTGGGAAAGGATCTTCACCTATCCTAAATCAGATAAGGGACTAATATCCAATATATATAAAGAACTCAAGAAGGTGGACTCTAGAAAGTCAAATAACCCCATTAAAAAATGGGGCTCAGAACTGAACAAAGAATTCTCACCTGAGGAATACCGAATGGCAGAGAAGCACCTGAAAAAATGTTCAACATCCTTAATCATCAGGGAAATGCAAATCAAAACAACCCTGAGATTCCACCTCACACCAGTCAGAATGGCTAAGATCAAAAATTCAGGTGACAGCAGATGCTGGCGAGGATGTGGAGAAGGAGGAACACTCCTCCATTGTTGGTGGGATTGCAAGCTTGTACAACCACTCTGGAAATCAGTCTGGCGGTTCCTCAGAAAATTGGACATAGTACTACCGGAGGATCCAGCAATACCTCTCCTGGGCATATATCCAGAAGATGTCCCAACCGGTAAAAAGGACACATGCTCCACTATGTTCATAGCAGCCCTATTTATAATAGCCAGAAGCTGGAAAGAACCCAGATGTCCCTCAACAGAGGAATGGATACAGAAATTATGATACATTTACACAATGGAGTACTACTCAGCTATTAAAAAGAATGAATTTATGAAATTCCTAGCCAAATGGATGGACCTGGAGGGCATCATCTTGAGTGAAGTAACACAATCACAAAAGAACTCACACAATATGTATTCACTGATAAGTGGATATTAGCCCAAAACTTAGGAAACCCAAGATATAAGATACAATTTACTAAACGCATGAAACTCAAGAAGAATGAAGACCAAAGTGTGGACACTGTGCCCCTTCTTAGAATTGGGAACAAAACACCCAGGGAAGGAGTTACAGAGACAAAGTTCGTAGCTGTGATGAAAGGATGGACCATTTAGAGACTGCCGTATCCAGGGATCCATCCCATAAGCAGCTTCTAAATGCTGACACCATTGCATACACTAGCAAGATTTTGCTGAAAGGACCCAAATATAGCTGTCTCTTGTGAGACGATGCCGGGGCCTAGCAAACACAGGAGTGGATGTTCACAGTCAGCTATTGGATGTATCACAGGGCTCCCAATGGAGAAGCTAGAGGAAGTACCCAAGGAGCTAAAGGGATCTGCAACCCTATTGTCGGAACAACATGATGTACTAACCAGAACCCTGGAGCTCTTGTCTCTAGCTGCATATGTATCAAAAGATGGCCTAGTCGGCCATCACTGGAAAGAGAGGCCCATTGGACTTGCAAACTTTATATGCCCCAATATAGGGGAATGCTAGGGCCAAAAGAATGGGAATGGGTGGGTAGGGAAGTGGGGGGCGCTATGGGGGACTTTTGGGATAGCATTGGAAATGTAACTGAGGAAAATATGTAATAAAAATATTAAAAATTAAAAAAAAAAAGAATGTGAATAGACACTCCAAACAAAGCCATCTGAGAAGTGGTGAAAGCTTCCATTTGGTACAGCTGAGGAAGTTTGTAGGAGAGGGACACGGCGGCAAATGAAGCTGTCTTCACAGCAGGGCCAGTGAGACAGGATCTCATTGGTCTCGTGTGGTAGGCAGTGCTGGCTGGCTCACTACCAGCCATACTTCTTTGAGCCTGAATGGGAGGGAAAGCTCCTCTCTAACAGGATCTAAGCCTGGCAGGTTAACCCGTTTCTGGCAGAAATACTCAGTATGGTAGTTAATACTCCAAGGGTTGCCCGATACTTGAATATTACTGATATCTGCTATACAACTATGTTTTTTCCAACTGTGATAAAGCTTAGTTTATTAATTAGATACAGTAAAGAGTTGACAGTAGTAGCTAATAATAAAATTGAGCATTTGTAGTGATGATGGCAAAGGCTATGCAAATGATCTCTTCTTTCCACATCTTACTGTGCTATAGATCTTAGCAACTTGAACATTTGATTTCTTTTCTACCGTGCATATTGACTTGAGGACATATCTTTTTGCTTAATAAATCATGTTAGCTCTCTATGGCATATCTGAACTGCCAGCAGCCCTATTCTTTTCCTTTGGGCCCCTGTGAACTAAAGCTATCAGGTACACAATGCTACAATATTGCAACAGTTACAGGACACAATATGACAATATTGCAAAAGTTACAGGACATGATACTACAATACAGCAACAGTTAATCTAAGAATAGACATGATACTAAGTGGTTAATGTTGGGTAATATACACAGTGTGGATATGCGGGACAAAAGATGTTCTTTTCCTGGCAGGATGGAGTGAGATGGTGTGAAAATTCGTCAAGATTCTCAAGAAAATATGCCATTTAAAACTGGTCAATTATTCACCTCTGGGATTTCCATATAATAATTTCAGTCAGCAATTGACCTTGAGTAACTCAATTCTTTGAAGTCAAAACTATGGATAAGGAAATGACTACTATATTTGCTAACTGAACAATGGAGAAATGGGGCTTTCTACAAAAGTTTCTTGCCGATTTAGAGTCCTGTAGGAGGAAACATCCCTTCCTTTCTTTCCTTGTGGGTAAAGGCATCCTAACATGCTATCTTGGAGCCAAAGTAAAAAAACAAAACTAAACAAACAACAACAACAAAAACCCTAGTCTCACAAGACACACACACATCTGATTTGAGTGTTCATGGGTCTTATACATACTGTCATAGCTGGCATTGGTTCATGTATGCAGCTGGTTTACTGTGTACAGAAGACAGTTTTCTTACAGTAACCCACAACCTCTAGCTCTTATGGTCTTTCCACCCCCTCTTCCACAATGATCCCTGAGGGTCATTTGTTGGTTACTCCCTCAGTGTTTGTGACACTATTGGGTCAATGGGCAGTATACCCTTCCAGGCCAAGGATTATTGGAGCTCTCAGGGTTCACAGCTAGGATCTTCTCCTTTATACTGTACATAGCACCTGCTAGCATTATGAAAGCTTTCAGGTCAGTACCTAATGGATTTCGCCATGCTCTTTGAGATGTCTTCAGCAATATGGTTTTCCCATCAAATTCTAGACATAAGGAGACACTCAGACCTAGTAATAACTGAATTCCAGTTGTTTGAGTAGCTTAATGGTTACAATGTATTGTAATGCATGGCCATGTGTTATAATGCATTTCTACCTACATTACATTTTCCAGTACTACAAATGCAAATGAACTAAAATAAACTCACAATGTATGTGCCAAATGAATTTTGTAAATCCCTTTCTCTAGGGACCAGTATTCTGTTTGTTTGCATTTGTTGTTTTGTGATTGTCCTGTGTGTTTCTATATTTTCACCAGCTCCTTCTAACACCTTAAGAACATTTTAAATGTGTAATTCACAGTTGCACACTTCTTTACAAAGTTATTCATACCAAATAAACTCAGAAGAGAATTCAAGAAAGAATTATGATGTTAACATGTCCCATAAGCATTGCTAGAAGAAGATGTGACCCTTCCAGGAACATACAAGCAGATGCCTTCAGTACATCAGCAATGTCCATATGTTTCCTCTGTAGCTATCAGTAATCCTTAGTACCCGTGAAGCAGCACATAAGCCTCCATTTCTCAGGAGGGCTGGAATAACACACCCAACGCTCTTCACAGCATCACCCTGTGAACTTGATGTGTCTTCTCCAGGTCTGTCCTTGCAGATCCTGACTCTGATCACCAAATACCTCAATTGCAATTTCAAAATGAGGAGTTGATCTCCAGCATAGTCTTCACATTGACTGATTCATGCACAGATAGATCGATGTATGGTTTATCAATACATGCCATCACATATATATATATATATATATATATATATATATATATATATATATATATATATATATATATGGTACTTTCTTCATTTACATTTCCAATGCTATCCCAAAAGTCCTCATACCCCTCCCCATTCCCCTACCCACCCACTCCTACTTCTTGGCCCTGGTGTTCCCCTGTACTGAGGCATATAAAGTTTGCAAGACCAAGGGGCCTCTCTTTCCAATGATGACAGACTAGGCCATCTTCTGATACGTATGCAGCTAGAGACACGAGCTCCGGGGGGGTACTGGTTAGTTCATATTGTTGTTCTACCTATAGGGTTGCAGACCCCTTTAGCTCCTTGGGTACTTTCTCTAGCTCCTCCATTGGGGGCCCTGTGATCCATCCAATAGCTGACTGTGAGAATGCCATCACTTCTAAAGCATGCTCTTTTCTTATGTTAACTGTTCTGGAATTAAGATATCCCTTACAGTGACACCTTAGGTTCTTTTCAAATGGTGTGGCATAATTGTTATTGCATGGGTAGACATTGATGTAGAAAACTTAAGTATCAAAAGGTGCAGAATAGAGATCAGCTGCCCAGATGAAAATCCCAGAGATAACAGTGAAGCACTATTCTGATGCCTGCCAGCTAACAAGTTACAGGGACATGGTAGAGAGATGGGAGACCAAGCTTGCATGGCATATTTCATAATGGGAATCATACTTTGCTTGGCTCTATAGAAACAATACTTACCAAGGAGCCATGATTTTTTTTTTAATTAAAAAGAGAACCATATGTATTGTGTGTGTGTGTGTGTGTGTGTGTGTGTGTGTGTTTACGCACACATTCACGTAAGTACAGGTGCCCATGAAGGGCAGAAGAGGGCATAGACTCCCCTGGAGTTGGAGTTACAGACAGTGGTGAGCCTCCTCAGAGTTAGGAATGCTGGGATCTGAGTTCAGGTCCTCTAAAAGTGTGGTTTCTCAGCTGTTGAGCCATCTCTCCAGCCCTTGAGCTGTCCTTTCAAGTGCTACTTTAAAAGCTCTTGGGTACCAGTGAATTTTTTGTTTCTACAGCAGAGAGCAGGGAATGGGATGGGAAATGTGAACCAAGAAAGTCAGGCTAGGGGGTCTGGTGACATGGCTTAGTGGTTAAGAGCACTGACTTCCCTTCCAGAGGTCCTGAGTTCAATTCCCAGCAACCACATGGTGGCTCACAACCATCTGTAATGGGATCCGATGCCTTCTTCTGGTGTGTCTGAAGACAGCTACAGTGTATATTAAATAAATAAATAAATAAATAAATAAATAAATAAATAAATAAATAAATCTTAACAAAAAACAGGCTAATAAGATCTCCGGAAAGCCTGATATGTTTTTACTTCTATGGTGTATTAAAAGTAGCATGTGGAAAAGCTATAAGAAATTAGATCGGTTCCCCAACATTAAACAGTAAGTGATCTGAAGAGCTGAAGGAGCTGAGCTGCTTACCTGTTGGCTCCATTGGTGGCAGGGATGTAAGATAGCTGTAGAACACAAGAGTTCAGTTGGTCACAGCAGTAAGCATGGACTTACCCATTGGGCATTCCACTCATTACACCCAAAAGGACAAAGAGTGAGAACGCCACAGACATGAGTGCACCCGTGTCTACAGCAGCATTGATGGAGACAGTGTGTGTCCTGCATCAGATGCATGCACATGCAAAAACACGGTGTAGATAGCCTTGGAATGGACTATGATTCAGCCTTATAAAGGAAGGGAATTATGAGACCAAGGGTGGCTACTATGCTCTCCAAGGATGGCAGTTTAGCATCTCACTGATGCAGTGTGGATGGTCTTAAGTCCTTTGAGACATCTTGCTGAGTGAACTAAGCCAGCCATACCAAACAACAAAATGATATGATTCCACTTATACAGAATACCTAGAATATATAAATTCCTAGAGAAGGAGAATAAAATGGTATTTAGCAGAGTCTAATAGAGAATAATTAAGTGTAACTAGGAGAGAATTTCCATTTGAGAGGAAGTAAGGATCCTAGAGAGGGCGGTGGTGGTTGATACCTGCTGCAAATGTCCTCAATACCACTGAACCACCCACTTACAGACTGTAGCTGTTTACACTGCCCATTCTACCCCAGTAAAGCAGCCAACAGCAAGCTCTATTAATAACATTCAAAGAAGGCTGTCTAGTGATAAGGCATTCTGCCAGACTCTACTATGAGCTACTCTACTTCTTCAGTGGTCTGTAAAATGTCACACTGTCTGGACACGGAGTCCCAGATTTGTGAACCACCGCCACATATCTTCCTTCAACTTCTCTCAATAGAGACAACTGTTCTATTTAGAATTTCATTTAATAAGGAATAGCTGTGCCTTGCAATGTCAGCCATGATCAGTGGTGAGGATTCCCTCCCTGGCCAGCTCAGTTCTAGGACCTGGGATTAGAAATGTCTTGCTTTCGATGAGTATACAAAATAATAGTAGAACTCTTTCTCCTCCTCCTCTTCTTTTTCTCGTTTATTTGTTTAGTCTTTCTGTATGTGTGTCTGTGTCTCTCTGTCTCTCTGTCTTTGTCTTTCTCTGTGTGTTTGTGTGCCTGTATGTGTAAGTGTGTGAGTCTCTGTCTGTCTACCTGTGTCTTTCTCCCTCTCTCCCCCATCTGTGTGTGCATGCATGTGTGTGTCTGTCTCTCTGTCTCTTTCTGTCTCTCTGTGTGTATATGTGTGTGTCTGTCTCTTTCTGTTTGTGTGTGTGTATGCCTGCACAAGTGAGTGTGTGTGTCTGTGTCTCTGCCTGTCTATCTGTCTCTTTCTCCCTCTCCCCCTGCCATGTGTGTATGTGGATATGGATGTGGGGGAGTATGTACATGCATGTATAAGTATCTCTCTCTCTCTCTCTCTCTCTCTCTGTGTGTGTGTGTGTGTGTGTGTGTGTGTGTGTGTCTGTGTGTGTGTGTCTGTGTCTCTGTTTGTGCCACTCCATTGCATACATGTGGAGGTCAGAGGACAACTTGTCAGAGCTGGTTCTCTCCTTCTACCATGTGAGTTTGAGGAAAGAAACCCGTGTTTTTGGGCTTAGCGGCCAGCACCCTTACTCTCTGAGCCACTTCACAACACACTGTGGTTTCTTAATCAGGGAACAACAATCCAAAATGCCTGGATGGATCTGTGCATGGTCATACATTCCTGCAACCCCAGCAATGAGGAGCCTGACCTCAAATTCCAAGCCAGCCCAAACAACTTAGTGCGACTCTGTCTCAGAAAGAAACAAAGTAACAATAAATAAATAATAATAAAAGCTTAGGAGGGACTGTAAGCGCTGGGGCAGGAATCTGAAATGCAAAGTTCAAGTTTAACTCTGGATGATCCCAATCCCTTTGCCCCTGTGCCCCTCCTCTGGAAGAGGGAGTATTTAAACTGCAGACATCCCTAAAATACTCTTCTACAGCCCTGAAAAAAATCAGGCAAAATGCACACAAAGGCGAGCACCAACAACATAGCAGCGGTGCTGTGCATATGCTCAGCAAACAGGTCCCATCCGGTCTAGCAGGTAAGGAAATTCCTAGCCATGCTACTAAGGATGACCACTATGCTCTTCACAGGCGACAGCTGTCACCTTCCACTGATGCAAAGCAAGTGATCTTAGCAACACCCTGATAAGAAAAATAAGCCACTCACAAACTTGTAAATACTGTGTGCTTCCGCTTACATGGAATATCTAGAATTCAAAGCTTCAGGGGCAGAGAAAGAACACAATAGTGCTTAGGTTAGGTTAGGAGTAGAGCAGGGTAGAGGGAGGAATTAAGTGAGCATGGTACAAATGAGAGAGTATCCTGGACCACTGAGCGGGATCCTGTTTCGGGACAAACAAAATAAACAAGATATCTGGGTAGAACTGTAAGCCCTGAGCAGAACTCTGCCTGATTGCTTTCCTTCAGCATCCTGGTGGGATAAGCAGGTGGTGGGAGCCTGAGCTCTATCCTCATGCTCAAGCTTTACCCTGACACCTCCCAAGCAGATCCCCCTTTTCTTTCAGCCCTCCTTAGGTGCCCTGAGTGGTCACAGGCTGGAAGTTGTTATGCCAGGAGGCAGTGACCAGTTCCTGTGCCCAAGCCATTTGAGAATGTGATTTGAGCAAATTCACATGGTCATCACCTCCAATTTTGTTTTGATTTGTGGAGTGGGGTCTACATTTACTAAAAAGAAAATAGGAAAAAAGAGAGCAAATGTGAGTTCAATTAAAATTCCTTATATATTAGAAAGTTTAGAAAGAGGAGGTTACTGCAGTGTGTCCCAGAGAACCCAAAATGAAAAGAGAGACTTTTCAGTCATGGTAGGAGCATAAAAATGCAAAATCTAGAGACGGGTATAATTTATTTTGAGAGCTGAAGAAAAAGATTTGATGTTATAATCCACTCCCATGACCACCACCACACCACTCCCCCAAAACACACCCAAATATTCTATGCTCCATGCAATAGTATTGCCAGGACATCTGAACATGATTCTGGATGGATCCAGTAACACGGAAATAAAATATGCATTGCTGTAAGGAAGCCAAGTCGTGCGGAGCCTGGGTGCGTGGACTGTGCAGGCAGGGAGTATCGGGGCTAACCTGAGATCTGTCTTCAATTATGTACACAGCAAGAAGGAAAGGAGCCTTAAGGGCTCGGCAGGGAGAAATTAAGGACACCCCAAAGGTAGGACTTGCTAGGCTCCTCCTGGGCAGGTGACCCACCCTGTGCCGTTGATCAACAGCATCAGGGCTGGGGAGAAAAGGCCACCTCCAGCAAGGCCTGTTGGAAGGACCTGCTCATCTAAAGCTGCATCCTTGGGGCCCCAGGGAGGATGTGGGAGGGTATAGAGTTAAGGAGGAATGCAGGACAGAGGAAGGGACTGGGGGAGAGTAGGGAGAGAAAAGGAGGAGCTGAAGGTCAGTGGAGAAGAATTAGCTTGACTTAGCAGAAGTGAGCTTACTGAAAAATCCTTGAATCTTATTGAAAATGCTCAGATCTCCCTTTGTACCTCAAGAAAAAATACCCCCAAAAATCAGTTGGCACCAGGGGACAGCGATGGCAGGCAGGTTCCCAGTGGGTGCTCATCTCAGGACCTCTGTCCTTGCTCTGCCCTCTACCTGGAAGGTTCTCCCTCAGGGCGTGTGCCTAGCTACAGCCCTCTTGTCTGCCAGCTCTTCATGAAGTTGTCTTCTCTTAGAAGACCTCTGACCTCAGGCAGCTCCATCTCTTTGCTCCTCTGGCTGTGCAGTTTGTTTCATCACAGTTATTTCTCCTGACATTAAACAATGTATCTGTCTGACTTCTCAAATGGCATGAGCTTTGTCTGTATCCTGTGTTCCCAGGACCTTGAAGAGGTACTTGGAACAAAGGTTCAATGAACACCTGCTGGGTGGTCTTGCTGAGACATCAGTAGTAAGTAAGTAGCCACATGGAGGGCTACTTAGAAGAAAAGATTTGGGAACTCCGAGTATGGAACTGATGTCTGGTAGCTTACCTGGCCGTGGCAGAGCTCTGGAGTAGGCTGGCATGTGGCTCAGTTTGGACTCTCCTCATGTACTGTCCACTCAGTTGGCATTGAGAGTGGGAGAAGTATCCTGATGAAAGATGGCAGGATGGCAGTGATTATTGCCGATAAAGGACACAGGAAGAGAAGAACAGAGACAATTGGTTATCAAGGGAAGAAGGGCAAATCTGGTTATAGCCCATGCAGAAAGAAGTTGGGAAGTAAGAGCTTGCTTGAGCTAAGAGGGTAAATGAAGTAGGTTTGACATTTGAAGAGACCATTCTGTCCGCTGCCACGACCTGCTCCCTCCCCAAGTTTCCAGCATTTTTATTCCCTTCACAGCTGTTCTGCCACTCTCCTGATGCCCAGTAGAGCTAGAATAGTTCATGAAAGAGGAGTAAGCAGGAAACAGAAAAGCTTACACATCAGCTCAGGGGCTCCTCAAGTATCCCCGTGTCAATTGCACATTTAATGCCCTGAGCCCATGGAACACCATTGCTTGTCCCACGTTGCTCCCCTGGAAAAATCCCAAATTCAAGCTTTGAAGTACCATTTCTCCTGACTGCTTCATACTATGATAAAATGAAAACTCAAGAGGAGTGTCAATCATTAGAAGTTGGGGGAGCTTCTGGTGCGTCATTAGGCAATATTCCGTAAATATCCTTTATCTTTGAATATCAAGTAAACTTAGAAAAGGAAACCTCCCCCTCCCTGCCCCCATCCTTCAGACTGGAGAGTGTGCCAGACCAGGTGATGCCAGCATTCCTTTTTCATAATACTCGTTAATTGTTCGTCAATGATGACCAAGTGTCCTTTAGTGTCCTGCCAGGGCCAAGCCCAACAAATAGTATTGGCTTCCCTGGTTGAACCATACCCTGCCCCCTCTCATGAGCAAACATCAGAGGCATATCAGATCTGTATCGCTCAGTTTCTGGAATGGAACACAGAATCAAGAGGCACATATCTCCCTACAATATGTATTCTTGTATAATAGTCCCCCTCCCTTTTCTTGGAGTCTCTTCCAGCCAAATGATGACAACCAGAATCCAAACACCACTTGTGGGAGAGATGGTCTTTTATTAGTTCTCAGAAAGGACTCAATTTCCTTCCAGGCTCCTCTTTGTAAGGGGGGAAGCCAGCTGATGGCTGAGGGAGAAACAAACAGATCCGAACAGTGAGAAAGTGCGATTGGACTTTGATGGTAAGATAATTACACGCTGGGACCTCCCAGCCGACTTTAGCTTACCCCCAGGAAGAATCGTATTCTTAGAGTTTTGTGATAGATCAGGATTGGGGTTTTAAGTGATGTTTTTATGTCTCTTTTGAAGGACTGGTGCTTCAGAGACAGGGGAAGAAAACAATACTTTGTTTCATATTTCTATCTTTTTTCCCTCTGAGGAATTGGTTTTCACCACTGATTTCTACTACAGAGGGGGTGTGGGGGTGTCAGGAGACGAGGCTGAGTTCCGTTTCATAGATCGAACTTGGGATGATTTAGTCTGCAATACCCCCCAGAGTGCGTCATTCTGGTACACGGCTTCTTTTCATGTAAATAGAATTTTACACAAATGATTCCAAATCCTGGCTCATTCCTGTCTCAATTATTTTTTTTTACTCACTTTTTAAACAAGAACTGAATTCAGAAGAAGGATCTTTCTCACTGGCTGCTCACCTGCCTGCTCGCTTTGCTGATGTGGCTAGAATTAGCAGCCACTGTGCAAGGCCTTATTTCACAGGGCTTAGCTCAGATGTTGATGCAGATCATTAGCTGGTGCCAGCAGAGGCTGAGGAAATGAGTGGCCTCCAGCGCTTGTCAATTCACTTTGCTGCCCAGTCTGATGACACTCGATGCGCCTGCCCTCGGGACCTGTCTGCTGCCCAGGATGATTGAACTGTTACTGGAAATGAGATTGTGGATAGAGCTGAGGCAGGACCATCTCGCCGGAGACTGGCGTTGATGTGTATCTCCCAAGTCACTCACGTGAAGAAAAGATTACAGCAGCTGGCAGGAAGCCAAATGACAAAGACAGCCCAAGGCAAAGCTCTGATGCCACACGTTAGAGACTTGGACAGTGGCCCAATTACTATGCTGAAATCCAAGGCATGGGCTAGCTGGCATTGAATTTCAAGTTAGTTTAGGAATTGAAAGCTACTTTGTGCACATTGTGTGACAGATGCGAGGCAGTGCATGCAGCAGAGGAAGCCGTATGATCTCTCCCCAGCAGGAAGCTCTTCTTCCAGGCCTGAGCAGACAGACATCATAATGGAAGTGTGGAGGAGCTGGGCCTCCTAGAAGGAAGAGTCCAGGCACGCAGAGGAGTTCTTCCTTTCCCCTCTGGGGAACACACTCTTCCTGAGCTGTGCCTGAATCCCCCCACCTGCGGTGGATAAAGAGCCTGCCCACATCCCCCCATTAAACAACAAAGCAAATTATCCCAGGATGCCTGGGAAGAAGGCCACCTCTTAATGAGAAAGGAATGTGGGAATGTGGGCCCTGGTATGGCTTCACTGTGACCTGAGTTGCTGCCAGGGACAAAATGTAGAAGCCAGCCTGGTTGTTGGTTGCCAAAAGAACGTCAACCAGTAAGGATCCAAGGTAAATTTATTATTATTATTATTATTATTATTATTATATTGAAATGGCATGAAGGTGACCATTGGCACATTCCCAGTATTCCTGTGAGAATCTCCAGTTCTCAGAAACCTTCAGCCCTAGGAAAATCAGGATAGTTGATCATGTGACTTTTAGCCATGAGTATGGACTTTTGGGCTATCACAGTGCAAGACGAACAACTAAATTTTTCAGACTTTTTTTTTTTTATAAAAAATATATCGGATGACTCACTTCTTTAGCTCTAGCTACAGGAATTAAAGCAATAGTACACCATTTCTCTGGGCATGGGTGGGGGCACCTGTAACCCCAGTTCTGCAGGTTGGGCCAGCAAGATGGCAATAACAGTACAGTGTGAGCTATATAGCAAGTTATAGGCCAGCCTGGGCTACATAGTGAAATCCAGTCTTTTGTTTGCTTATTTGTTTGTTTTTGTGGCTGTTTAAATTTTATACATCTGGGTGTTTTGCTTGCATGCCTGTGAACCATATTCATGCAGTGCACACACAAAGGCCGGAAGAGGGTATCAGAACTCCTGGAAGTGAAGTTGCAATCTGCCATGTGGGTCTGGAAAACTGACAACAGGTCCTCTGCAAAGCTACAAGTGCTCTTATCCACTGAGCCAGCTCTGTGTTCCCTTTGTGAACCAATGCAGAGAGAATCCCAAAGTCTCTGGAGCTGTTGACTACCAGGACTAAGGTTGCCCGTTGACTGCCAGGACTTAGGTTGCCTAGACTTGAATCCTGAGCTTTACCACTGATGATATGTCACATCCCTAATGAGCTGTGGACTCCAGCTTCCTCCCAAAGAGCCCAGCAGGATGTTTCAATCACTCCTGCATGGCTTCCTAAGTGAACATTTAGAAAAAGAAAGTGCTACTCACAAGAGATAAATATATCTGCTTTCCTTCGCTATCATATTACAAATACCAATTATGTAAAAGATTTTTCCAAATACCTAAACTTCTTGGTTACATGCTGGTCATTAGTATAGCATCAGCATTTGTGTCTGGGGCTTTAGAGTCCTCAGGGAACTTCCTGGCATGTCAATTTACTTACCAGGGTAAATTTCTATAAAACCATCAGCCCTGGGTAAGCGAGTACCTGGGTGGGAGGGAGCAACTCACATGGAGAGTCTGTGGGACTAGGTAGAAGTCAGGGCATTTCACCCAGAGATGGAAGGAAGAGACAACATAGTTGGTGATCAGACACGTTGGTTGAGTGGACACACAGGCTCTGGTTTTAGAGATTATTATCGCTAAGTGACCCACCAGGTGATGGAGGCAAGCCCTGACTCCTGGAGCAACATCTGCTGCAACTGGAAAAGATTTGAGGTTGCTGGAGAGAGCTTTGGTACTCAAGACAGGAGTAGAAAAAGTTAGGTGGGGGTGTAATAGGCAAGGCAGGGGACAGGGTGTGGTGGTGGAGGGCAAGTGAGGAAGTAGGAGACCACAGAAAGAAGCCACAGCAGGAGGGGAAGCAGGGCGCTGCAGGTTGGGGACATTCCTGTTGTATTATACTGATGCTTCTCTGCCTGGAAAGGAAGCAGATACAAAGGGTGGTGAGGTTTTGTGGCTGCAGCCCACATCTGCCTTATCACCAGCCCAGGCACCTCCACTGGGGTGGAACTGTTAAAGGGGTTGAAAACGGTTTGTGCTAGGTAGGGTCATAGCAGGACACAGGGAGAGTACAGCAAGTGTGTAGGTTGGTGTCTTAGTAAAGGAACAACTTATAAAAGCATGAGCAGCCAGGCTTGGAGATGCCTGTGCCATCCCAGCAACTTAGGGTCATTGTACTTAGGTGGGAGACTGACTGTATCTAGGAGGGTGACTGTATCTAGGAGGGTGACTGTATCTAGGAGGGTGACTGTATCTAGGAGGGTGACTGTATCTAGGAGGGTGACTGTATCTAGGAGGGTGACTGTATCTAGGAGGGTGACTGTATCTAGGAGGGTGACTGTATCTAGGAGGGTGACTGTATCTAGGAGGGTGACTGTATCTAGGAGGGTGACTGTATCTAGGAGGGTGACTGTATCTAGGAGGGTGACTGTATCTAGGAGGGTGACTGTATCTAGGAGGGTGACTGTATCTAGGAGGGTGACTGTATCTAGGAGGGTGACTGTATCTAGGAGGGTGACTGTATCTAGGAGGGTGACTGTATCTAGGAGGGTGACTGTATCTAGGAGGGTGACTGTATCTAGGAGGGTGACTGTATCTAGGAAGGTGACTGTATCTAGGAGGGTGACTGTATCTAGGAGGGTGACTGTATCTAGGAGGGTGACTGTATCTAGGAGGGTGACTATACCTAGGAGGGTGACTGTATCTAGGAGGGTGACTATACCTAGGAGGGTGACTGTATCTAGGAGGGTGACTGTATCTAGGAGGGTGACTGTATCTAGGAGGGTGACTGTATCTAGGAGGGTGACTGTATCTAGGAGGGTGACTGTATCTAGGAGGGTGACTGTATCTAGGAGGGTGACTGTATCTAGGAGGGTGACTGTATCTAGGAGGGTGACTGTATCTAGGAGGGTGACTGTATCTAGGAGGGTGACTGTATCTAGGAGGGTGACTGTATCTAGGAGGGTGACTGTATCTAGGAAGGTGACTGTATCTAGGAGGGTGACTGTATCTAGGAGGGTGACTGTATCTAGGAGGGTGACTGTATCTAGGAGGGTGACTGTATCTAGGAGGGTGACTATACCTAGGAGGGTGACTGTATCTAGGAGGGTGACTGTATATAACAAGGTGACTATATCTAGGAAGGTCACTGAGTCTAGGAAGGTCACTGTGTCTAGGAGGGTCACTGTGTCTAGGAGGGTCACTGTACTTAAGAGTCTGAAGCTGAGGCAAGCCAGTAAAGAACATCCCTCCATGGCCTCTGTATCAGCTCCTGCTCCCTGACCTGTCTGAGTTCCAGTCCTGACTTCCTTTGGTGATGAACAGCAGCATGGAAGTGGATTCATAATCACTGGGGATGCTGACAGCCCAGAAGTCACTGCTGCCTCCCAACTCTGCTTTTCTGGAGACAAGGATGCCTCTGCCTCCTCTGTGAGATAAAGACTCTGGGACACAAGGTGACATTTCTGACAGTGTAACTCACAGCTTGCTGAATGCTGGTGTGTAACCTCCTGGTACCCCTCAGCCTGAAACCTGTTTGCTCAGGTTTCACTGTTTGCATTGGGGTGAAGCCTGCTGCTTAATCGTTCTGCCATGCCCATTGCTGGAGCCTGCCACCTTGCTGTTCTGGAGCCATACACGTGATCACCCTGCAACTGGACCCCAGGATTATTTGGCGGGAATTAGCCCCTTCACCCTCCTTCATAACTCAGTGCACGAATTAGTAAAATAAAATTAAAAAAAAAAAAGAGTCTGAAGCCAGCATATTGAGGCTTTGTCTCTCAAAAGGAAAGGGAAGAAGAGAAGAGAAGAGAAGAGAAGAGAAGAGAAGAGAAGAGAAGAGAAGAGAAGAGAAGAGAAGAGAAGAGAAGAGGAAAGAAAACTATGGGTAATGGGCAGAGTTTAGGGAAACAAACAGAACCCAACTAGAACAAATTAGTTCCTTACTTAACCATCTAACTACCCACTTGGTATACATCCCCTGTGACCTGCCAGGACCCTGCCTGTTCACAGGTCTGGAGAAGGCTGGCCTCATGGAAGATGGATGGAGGCATGGAAGATGGATTAACACACAGGGAGGGGATGCTGGTGTATTGGCCAAATCAATACCTCACATTACTCTCCCCTTACCATCCCATCCTCTGCAGGTTCCCCATACTGTTCAAGCCAACTCTAAGGCAAGGAGGCAGGGACAGCTATCACTATAGCTCAGCAGAGGCTAGCCCCCAGGACACAGAGCAGGGAGAGGAGGAGAATGGGCTTAAGGGACAATGGGAGTATCCTGCAGCCCCATCCTTCTGTTACCTCTTAGCATCGCCTCGAGTAACAGTGATCCGCTATCACACATACAGGTATTATAGTCTGTATTGGCAGCTGGTCATAAGCCTAAGCTGACAGACAGCAAGGTTTCTTTTTGAGCTATGCGTGTTATACACCCCCACATTCCCTTTGTCAGATCCTCAGCTGCACAGGTTGCATGACCCGGATTTATTCCTGCAGAATCCAAGTTTC
This sequence comes from Mus caroli, assembly GCF_978045245.1. Classification (NCBI taxonomy): domain Eukaryota; kingdom Metazoa; phylum Chordata; class Mammalia; order Rodentia; family Muridae; genus Mus; species Mus caroli. The sequence continues at coordinate 35,575,881 of NW_028227256.1, read as the reverse complement.
CCATGGTCTGCCACTGATGCCTTTGCCAGTTCTTAATTTGTCCAGAGTATCACTCCTCTCGCTCCTTCCCTGTCCCCTGGAAGTCACCCGGGATTCTCTTTGGCAACCAGGCCAATCTGTTGTCAACTACTACACATCAACAAGACTGCCACTGCACACATCAGCAGCATCCATCCGGATAAATCTCTGGTCCTCTTCAATGCTGACCAGGAGCCACCGAGTGGTTCAACAGGAGATTTAAGTAAAGGGTCATCTGATCTACCCATGATCTAACCACCTTGTGACTGTGCGATCTCTTTACTAACATCAGATTGGCAGTTAATCTCAGTGTGAGTCCCAGAGTGAGCAGACCAGCCAACCCACTGTAGGAGGGAGATTAGCCACCAGACAGGCTCAGGATGTGGTACAGAGCGGCGCCCAGACTTGTATCTCATCCGTAACCCACTTCAATGTGGCAGGGCTTAGGCTGAGAATCTAGTAACTCCTAAGAAATCTGGGGATGCTATACAATGGCCTGAGGTCCCTCTGACTACAGTTCATGGCCGTCTACACCTCTTTGTACCTCCTGGTGGATCCTTCCTCGAAGGAAACCCGTTACCTCACATATAGCTCAACTGAGAAATTCTTGAGCTATGAACCGACTTTTGGTGAGACCGCAGGAACCTTGATTCCCCACTATGGTAAGTTAGTTTTCTAACCATGGACCTCAAGTGTGTGTGTGTGTGTGTGTGTGTGTGTGTGTGTTGTACATCAAGCAGCATTCTAGAGAGGAACCCATCTATTGCCTCCCAAGGGACCCAGCTCTTGTATAATGAGTTCCAAACACCGAGATAACACCTGTCTTGGTTACCGATTAGGGCTGATTAGGTTATTGATTCGGATCATTGTACCTACCTCATCTTCTACCAAGGTGCCGCTGACATAGAAAAGCCATTAGCCACACCTGTGAATGGCTTGGCCTTCTGAGGAAAGCCATTATTCTTGGAGAATTCTAGGGCCCTTCTCACCAATGGCCTGCTTATGGCTTGGTTATTCAGATGCACAACAGTTCCAAGCACACATACAGTTCAGCTATAAACTCGGGAGTCTAGCCTTCGGATAGACCTAGCCAATTAAGAATGCCACCCTCAGGCACACAAGCTACAGCGTTAGATATTGAATCCAGCGTGAATGCTTTTGCATTAACTGGAGGGGCCAGGGACTTCATGGACAAACAAAGTTGTCCCACTAAGTCCCTGGCCTTGGCACACAGTTGCCCTGTAATGGTAGGAGGTAAAAGACTCTGTCCACGACGTCAGAGCAGTTTCTGATTTTCTTGTTATTCTGGGTTTCCACCTTGTTTTCACTCTTCCTGTGTACATTCTTTAGAGCTATCAGAAGAAGCTATCTGTGCCACTTCATTATAATTCCTGTGGCCCTCGGCACAGCGGGCAGCATGTCAGCCTCATAATTCCTATTACTGCCTGCTGTGGGTTTGGACAGTGGACCACTCCGCTGATGTATGTCTGCCGGGAAGCCAGGAAGGTGCTGTTATTTAGAAATAAGATCTTATAGGTATAATCAAGTTAAGAGGAGGTCCTGTTGGAATATTGCATGCCTTAAATCCAATGTAGCTGAGTCCTAGAGAAAGAAGAGAAGCTTGTACAGCGACGTGAGGGAAAAGAGGCCGATTGAGCAAGAACAGGGATGCTCAAAGGATGCTCAATAGACACCAAGGAATGCCACAGCAGAAGAGGCCGCAACACATCCTTCCCTGGAGTTTTAGGGGGATAATGGCCCTACTGACATCTTCACTTTGCATAACTGAGTAGAACTCTGAGAAAATTCATACCTGTGGTTTTAAGCAATCTACTTTGGGCTGTCTATTGTAGGCTCCCCTGAACAATAAATAAATTACCACAGCAACCATTTGCAGACCTGTTTGCTGCCAAGAAAAGCTGCTGAGCAGTGAGGTCATGCCCGTCCTATTCCACACCCGAGACCTGCTCCTGCTGAGGTGAGGGTCTGCTCCACCATGGATCCCATCTGCTCTTAGGGTTCAGACACAAGGAAATTTGAGAACTTTTGCCTTCAGCCCTGACGCACTGAGGTAGGAGTTCCACATGGGTCATCTCAGGGTGCGTTTCCAATGGTCTAACTGGGCAAAGTGAAGTTTGAACGGGAGTGTGCTTTGAGAAGGACTCTAGATGCTATATCAATTCCTGTTATTTGTAGAATATAAACATTTTTAGAAATACCAAGATCTACAATCTCAATTTTCCCACCACTGCTTGAGTAGCTTCAGGCAGACAATATAACATCCGTGGCTTATTTGTTTTGATTTTTTAAGATCCTGCATGTTGTAATTCTTCTTCCCTCCCTTCCTTCCTTCCTTTCTCCCTGCTTCCAGAGTTTCTGTATTCTCCTACACACACACACACACACACACACACACACACACACACACGGTGAGGGGATTCACACCATTAGACCAGGGCAGGCTGATTCTGTCCTGGGCGGGTGGTTCGGAGCAGCAGCAGCAGCAGCAGCAGCAGCAGTGAGTTAGCCTTATCTCTGGACAGGCAAGTGAAGAAGCTGATGCAGGTCAACGTGGATAACCTTCCTTAGCACTGTCTAAACGCTGCGTTCCTCCGTCTCCCTCTGAATGTCTCTCTCAGGCCTAGCCATGTTGGGGTTCCAAGTTTCTGATACTCCTCTTCCATTTATCATCCCATACCTGTTCTTTTTTTTTCCTTTAAACCTTCATTTTTCTCTAAGAAGCCTCATCTATTTCACATCCCACTCTGCTGCAAGTAGGAAGTAAGTTATGATGCAGGACGCATCACCTTTTCCATTCAGAGCCGAGACCCAGCAGAATCTCCCAACCAGACATCTTTCAACTCTCCTGCGCCTCCCCTCAAATTCAAACACCAGGCCCTGCCCTCCAGTGCCCCGGGCCCAGCACCTTGTAGGATGCTGGACCAGATACACCTCCCTCCCCACACACAATGGGCAAAGAGACACCTTGTTGGTGATGTTCTTTTATTAGTGAGGGGCAGAGCAGTTGGTAGTTCTTTGTTCATTCTAGCTTGATGCCTGACTTGGTGTCCAAAGCTGTTTTATGCCTAGGACTTATAAAAACCAAACCAAATCAAGTCCAGGCAGTGAAGCCTGGGAGGAGGAAGACAGAGACCTGTGTTTCACTTTGCCACACAGTGCTTCAGTGGGGGAAAGAAGACCAAGACCTGCCCTCTGTCCCACAACACAGGCCAGCCATAGGCACGTAGAGACCCGCCTACCACCCTGCAGCACGCGGATGGAGACCTGTAGACCGCCACGCTATCCACACACCTGTCTGCAGCACATGGCACAGATGCACAGGCACCTTGCCACCCCACCATGCAGTGAAGACAGAGGATGTCACTGGGGCCCACCAGCCAGTGACCCTGAGGGCATGAGAGCAGAAGAGCTGACCCTGTCTAGTGAAGGTGGCAGCATTGAGTGGCCTAGCTAGAGCAGTGCTGGACAGCTCGCCCTGATGGTGTGGTTAAGAGAGACACGATGACAGCTTAGCTACCACCCTGGCCCAGATCCAGGGCTCTGAGTTGGGAAGCAAGAAAGAGCCAGTCCTGTTGACCCAAGGCTGCAGGATCTCCATGACACAGGGCAACAACAGGATAACCAGGAGGAGTTCCAGAGGGTCTAATATTGATGGTGTCACAGAATCCAGAGATCCGCACCAGACCAATGACTCATTGCAATGAACACTTGCAAGTGAAGATGTGTGGACAGAAAGATATACTGTGGGACACACAGTGACCTACTAGAGCTTCCACAAGGAGATGTTTTCTATGCTTTGTTTGTTTTTGTTTTTGTTATTTTTAGGGGGCTGCAAAAGTGAAGGACAGTTATGAGGGGGGCGGGGAGATGAGTGGGATCGGGGGCGTGATGTGAAACTCACAAAGAATCAATAGAGAGTTAAAACAGATTAAGAAAAGAACCACATGCTCAGAGGAAGCCCCTTCCTGTCTGCCTATGGACCACAGTCTCAAAAAAAAAAGTTTTTCCATCTCTAGATTCAGCTTTGTTGCCTACGACAACAAAATCACTTGGCTCTGCTGGGGCCCAGGCCCAGGATCATCCTTGAGAAAGCGTTTCTGTTCCTGGAATGTGGATTAAAAGGCTTGCTGGGGTGAGCCGCTAAATCTTTACAAATGTTTAGGATAAAGCATAAATGAGAAAAATGTGTTCGGCTGGGTCTTTGTTTCTAACTAGTGTTCTTAATTCCCTTCTACTGAAATGTAAGCCTTGTGATCCAGGAGAATACGTGCAGGTCAGAAACCAAAGGACCCTCTCTCTGTCTCTGCCTCTCTTCCATGAGGGGCCTTTCTCACTAATAAAGATTGTTAATATCTTTAGTGCTCTTATTTAAGAATGGTGCAGGAACAGCGGATCGCAGACATGGTCTTATAGAACACTGGCTAGCTGGCATTCTAGATGCATGTGGGAACATTTGTAGACTGAGATTGGGACTGACAAACTGGTATAAAATGATAGTGAGATACAAGCTCACTCGTGTGTGTGTGTGTGTGTGTACCATACTTCTGTGGTTTTATAGAATTTTAAAATAAGATGAACATAGTATAATTATTTCTCTGTATGTGCAATGTGTGTCTCTGTGTGTGTTTGTGTCTCTATGTGTGTCTATGTATGTGTGTGTATATGTATATGTGTGTCTATGTGTGTGACTGTATGTGTGTCTGTGTGGATGTCTCTGTGTGTGTCTGTGTGGATGTCTCTGTGTGTGTCTGTGTGGATGTCTATGTGTGTCTATGTGTGTGTCTCTCTCCTTGTGTGTGTGTGTCTATATGTCTGTGTGTGTCTATATGTCTGTGTGTGTCTATGTGTATGTCTGTGTGTCTGTGTATGTATGTCTGTGTGTGTCCATATGTGTGTGTCTGTTTATGTCTGTGTGTCTCTCTTTGTGTGTGTGTCTGTATGTGTCTATGTGTCTATGTGTGTCTGTGTGTGTGTATGTCTGTGTCTGTGTGTGTCTATGTGTCTCTTTCTCTGTGTGTCTGTGTGTGTATAGGTATGTTCATGTTTGTTTGTGTGTGCGTGTGTCTGTGTGGTAGTTTTTTTTTTTTTGTCAACTTGTCATAAACTAGAGACACTTGGGAAGAGGGAATCTCAATTAAAGAATTGCTCCAATCACATTGACCCATCTGGGACATTTTCTTGACTAATGATTGAGGTGGGAGGGTTCAGACCACTGTGGCTGCTGCTACCCCTGTTTGGGTGGTGCTGGGTTCTATAAGAAAGAAAACTCAGAAAGCCATGGGGAGCAAGTCAGTAGCTAGCATTCCTCCAAAGTCTCTGCCCCACGTACCTGACTTGAGTTCTTGCTTTGGCTTACTATGGTTGATGGATTGTGTGTAACCTGGAAATTGTAAAATTAAATAAACCTGTCTTCCTCTAAGTTGTTTTGAGTTTCGTGGTGTTTATCACAGCAATAGATATGTGTGTGTGCATGTGAGAGAGTATGTATATTTGTGTGTGTGTGAGCAAGAGAAAGTGTGTGTGTGCATGTGCGTGTGCGTGTGCATGTGTGTGTGTGTGTGTGTGTGTAAGAGAGAGAGAGAGAGAGAGAGAGAGAGAGAGAGATGGCCCCTCAGAAGTCCTTTCTTTCATCTCTACAGGATCACAAAGGTGACTTTTCAGGAATCCTATCATCAAGAGATTTACCTTGATGATTGATTATAAGGTTATTATAATTTCTTGAGACAGCATCTCACAGTGTATTCTAGGTTGGTGTTGAACATGTGGTCCTTCTGTCTCAGTCTCCCAAGTGTTCTGATTACAGGCCAACACTACAATACCTGTTGTGTGTCCTTTTGTGAAAGGCTTTTCTCATGAAAAAAAAAATCTTATTAATTCTTGCTTATTATCTGTCACAGCAATGTATTCGTTGCTACCAGTCTAGGACAGAGATGGGTAGGCTAGAGCCCACCATGGTCTGTTGCTTTTTCATTATTATCTTTTTAAATCACTCACCAGCTAAAAATGGCTCCTGTTTTCACGAAAGCTTATTAAAAAACAACAGGTTCGTGCAAAAGAAGCAATATGTGGCCTGCAAAATCTAAAGTGCTTTCTACTTAGCTGTTGGGAGAATAGCTTTCATAAGTCCACATGTGCGGCATTCTGACACATCACTAAGCCATGGGATACTGGTTCATCCATTGATTCTAGAGCTAAGGGATGGTTTGCCTCATTTCTGGTAGACCATTCATGAGTAGTTCTTGCACACACGTTTTGGTAACTGTGTGTACCTGTTCTTGCTGGGAATATACTCAAGGGTGGAATACCAGGGTGTAAGCTATGCAGATATCCAACATGCGGATTAGTGTTGGTATTCACTGCCAAACAGCTGGACAGATGTGAGGAGCAGGTGTGGCAGCAGTCCCAAGATGGCGCCCAGGACTGCAGCTAAGTCTTATGACTTGCACCTGACTTCCTCATACACCTGAAAATAAGCCACGCCCATCGTGAGAGCTGTGCAGGTGCACCATGATGCTGGCAGTGTAAACAAGTCCATATTTGGTGGAGACATGCCCCTGCCGCCCTGATTGGCTGAAGCTGCGTGCCTGGTGAGGTGACGTGGCCTGCTGTGAGTGGATGGGGACTGAGAGTATAATAAGAGTGAGAGGCCCGGGGCTCGGGGGAGAAAAAAGATGAAGCAAGAGAGATGAAGACTGAAGTTTGCTGAATAAACTGCTGTTAGAAGAACTGGTGGTCATGTCATTCTTGCTGGTTGAGAGCGGACGCGACAAATTGTGGCCTGTATGGGGAAACGCTCAGAACTCATCGCAGTCAGGGCAGCTAGCTGGTAAGGTTCCCAGGTAAGTGGGATAATTTAAGTTCTCGGATTGAGACGATAAGGTTCCCGGTTTTGGGACATGTTACACCAAGCACCATGGGGACTTGAGGTTTGCAGATGAACAGGGGGTTTTACCAGTCTGGAAGTTAGTGAGAAATTGCATAGAAGATAAAGATGTGGCGCAGAACTCCAGAGAGGTAATGAGGCGCTGAATCAGGTGAGAGAGGAGCGCTCTCAATTGGTTTGGGAGAGAGGGTCTGTTTGTGTGTTTCCCCAGGATCACCAACAACAGCTGTGGGTCCCAGAACGGCTGACCAGAGCAATTCAAAACAAACGAAGCTATGAGAACGTGGATATTCCTGAGGCTGGGAATGCTCCCACTAGTGAGAACTGAGGAGCTCTGTGTTCCTGAAACCCATGCCGTTGACACATTCAAGTGTTTCCTCAATTCTTTACATCTAATGCTTCGCTACAATTGCCTTTTTTCTGTGCTGCTTCAGCTAAAGGGATTGTTGTGTTTTCAGATGATTCAAAATATTTCACTGGTGAGTGATTGTGTTCAGCTGTATCTACTAAAACTAATGCTACCTGGATTCGAGGGGTGTGGCCTGCCAGTATATCCAAGGGCAATGGCACTATACCCTCCCAACCTAGATGGGCCCCCCTTTCCTTTTTGTAGGAGTGTTCCTGATTCCCTTCCACCTTGGGCAGTGCCACTTATATGTATGGTTATGTGGGGTGAATGGTAGTTGCACTGATCTTTCCCCCTTAAGCCAGGTGGCAGGAGGGGCCTGGGGTAATGCAAATTTTATTGGAACAGTTCTAATGTGTTTGAAACTTCTGTATTTCAATTTGCTGGAGGAAGGAATGTTTCTTTTCAGGCTACGCCTGTTTGTATGTGGCCTCCTTTTGTGTTTATTGTTTATAAGATCCCTTACCTCAGGGCTGATGGGAGCCCTGGGATGTATGCTTGTAATAGTGTGTGTGTTGTGTGTTTGGTGCATGTGTCGGGTGCAGCATGTGCAGGCCCGCACTTCTGCCATGGTGGAGCAAGCCTTTGCTGCAGTGGAAGCGGGACAATCTCCTCAGATTTGGCTTGCAGCTCTAAAGAAATAATGCTGCATTATGCCATGGGTTGCGAGGCTAAGCACTTCACAGAGGATAGCTTGCTGTTGGCATCCTGTGGAAGGCATGTCTGATTGCATGAAGGTTCAGTGTCCTAGTTCCCTTCCCCCAGGAAAAATGACACGGGAGCTGGCCAAGACCTGTCTGGGTGATGAGCCCAAGGGATGGTTTTGTGTAAGGCCCCTATGCTTGCACACTGGGGATCAGACCTCTACCTTCACCCATGAGGCTTGCTTGCAGCAATCAAAATCGGGCCATAGATTAATCAGCGTCCTGGCCTTCTGGTGCACCTGCCACATGCAGACAGGACAATCTCCTCAAATGTGGCCTGGAATGCTAGAGAAGTAGTCAATGCCGGATAAGACTCCCTGGGCGTGTCACCAACCTAAGACAGGGATCAAACCAATGCTGTTTGTCTCCCAAGGACGGGTAAGGGGCATTGAGCAGGGGGCAATGTAAGACATTCTCTCTGTCAAAAAAAGAAAAAAGGGGGAGATGTGAGGAGCAGGTGTGGCAGCAGTCCCAAGATGGCGCCTGGGACTGCAGCTAAGTCTTATGACTTGCACCTGACTTCCTCATACACCTGAAAATAAGCCACGTCCGACGTGAGAGCTGTGCAGGTGCACCATGATGCTGGCAGTGTAAACAAGTCCATATTTGGTGGAGACATGCCCCTGCTGCCCTGATTGGCTGAAGCTGTGTGCCTGGTGAGGTGACGTGGCCTGCTGTGAGTGGATGGGGGCTGAGAGTATATAAGAGTGAGAGGCCTGGGGTTCGGGGGAGAAAAAAGATGAAGACTGAAGTTTGCTGAATAAACTGCTGTTAGAAGAACTGGTGGTCGTGTCGTTCTTGCTGGTCGAGGGCGGACGGGACAGACAGACATGCTGTCAGCATTCACTGAAGGTTTGGCTCTTTCACATCCTTGGAGGATGCAAAGCAGTAACTCCCCTGGTCTGGATTTGTGTTCATTTGATGCCCACATTGTGGAATACTTTCCCATATGAATATTGCTTTTCGGCATATTCCTTTCCTGACAAAGGCTCTCATGTGGTTTGCTCAAGGTTTGCCTGCGTCGATTTTTCTACTGTTGTTCCTTTTCCAAATCCTTTGATAGACCCAATTACAAGCTCCCAGTTCCACCCAGCCATTCACGTGCTTGCCGTGAGCAAGAGTGGGGATCTGACTCAGTGTCTCATGAACGCTAAACAACATTTGTCCTGTGTTCCCACTTCAGTCATTTATACCTACACTTCCTAATGGTGTTTGTCATTGAGCAGAAATGATTCATTTAATGTGATATGATTTGCCAGGGCTCCTTTCTAGTCAGCACCATATTCAATCAAGAAATCTTTACCTAACTGTGACAAGAGGATGTTCCCAAATGTTTTCTCCTAGACATTTCTTTTATTGTCCCTTACATTTATGTCTATAATTCATTGACATTGGTTTCTCATGTCAGAGTCTGCCCTTTGTGGACAGTCAATGGGTCTACAATTCTTTGGGAACATCTCATTTTCCCACCATACCGTGGATGACTCCTGTCATGAAGAAGCCATGTCAGTGTATGTTCAGATCTGCTTCTGGGTTGACTGAATATGAACTTCAGCTTTCTTACTCTCCAGGATTCTCTTGGAGTATCTTGGACTTCTGGAGATAGATATATATACATATATATATATATATATATATATATATATATATATAAAATCAATGAATTTTAGAAGAATGAGATTTTTGTAGTTAAAATATTAACTATATACAAGCTCCGTTCATTTAGGCTTTCCTTAATTTCCCTGTAAACTGTCTTTTAATTTTCAATACAGAGGAATTATGTGTGTGTGTGTTTGTATGTGTGTATGCACATGTGTATATGTGTGTGTGCATGTACACATGTGTTCATGTGTGTGTTCATATGTGTGTATGCACATGTGTAGATATGTGCATGTACACACACACACGTGTGTGTACATGTGTGTGCATGTGTTTATGCATGAGTGTGTGTGTGCACATGTTTGTACATGTATGTGCATATGTGAGCATATGTGCTTGTGTGAGCATATGTGCACATGTGTGTATATGTGTGTGCCTATGTGTATATATGTGTGTGAGTGCACATGAGTGAAGTTTCCCACAGAGACAGAAAGCAAGCTTAGATCCCCTGGATGGGGTTACAGATGTTTGTGCACTGCCTGATGTTGGTGCTGAGAACTGAACTTGGATCCTCTGGCAAAGCAGCAAGCACTCTTAATTGCTGATCCGTCCTTCCAGTTCCTAGATTTTAATCTAAATAGTACCTGTTCAAATTTTTATGTTGTGGTTGTTGGTTCCACAGACATAGAAATCTAACTGATTACTTAATGCTGACTTTGCATAGTGTTTGCTAAAGTCACTATTAAGTCTTCATTTGTAGAATTTTGTTTTCTATTCATATTGTCTATGTTTATAGAGTCTTGTCTTTTCTTTATAAGTAAGCATATTGCAATGGGGATAACATTTTAATTATTTTTTCCATTCCTGTTTTTTTTAACACTTTAAAACCAGTCATATTATATACAGTATGATATTAGATAGATGCAGTTGTAATAAACAGCCTTATTTCATTTCAGATTATAAGAATAAATGCTTTCAATATCTTCCCACTAAGTGGCATGTTTGTCATGGAAATTTTGCAAATACTCCATCATACTAAGAAAGTTTTCTTTTTATTTCTGCTTGATAGTTGTTGTTTTAAAGTGAATAAATAGGTCCTGACAGTGGTTGGATACGTTTTATAAGTCTGTCCTAATAATTGCCTTTTTATATCTCTTCTGACAACGTGATGGATTGCCCGGGATGATCACATGTTCAGCTAATGTTGTATCACTGGATAAACTCAACTTCCTTGTGGTATTTTATACCTTGTACAAATTCCAAGACAAGATTTGCTAATATTTTCTTTAGAATTTTACAGCATAGAGAATTCCTTCTAGTTTTGCTCTTAAAGACCAGGGGTGGAACAGATGTGTTTGTTTTCTCCTCTTTAAAGGAATGTATGTAAAATTAGTATTATTCCTTCACATTTAAGCTTATTCACAAGCCACCGCATTTTTATAGGAAAGTTTTAGTATTTAAGTTTGAATATGGGTTATTGAGGTAATCGATAAATGAGCATCCACTCGTCCTTTAAGTGAGTTGGTAAAGCTGAACACACTTGCAGCTGTGACCCTGTCACTCAGCACCATGATCAAGATCACGGGACACATCCATCATGCCTAAGATTCCTTCCCTCCTCCGTTCAGTTTTCCTTAACCCTCCCCCAGCTCTGTCCCTCATCCCCATGTCACCTTCAATTATCTGCATCTCTCCAAATTTGGTAGAAGTGAAATCGCACAGTCTGTTCTCTCTGTTGTCTGTCTTCCTTCGCTCAGTGCCACTGAGCTTCATCTGTGTGTGACGTGTGCTGATAATTCGTTTTTAAAGCTGAATCATCTACCCGTACATATTTAACCAATCACCTATGGATGTGCAATCAGGTTGTTCCCAATTTGGAGCTATTACAAACAAAATTGCTATAAATATTGTTGTGGACATATGCTCTCATTTCTCTTCTTGTTTATCTAGTAGTAGAATGGCTGGGCCATATGGTATGTATATGTTTAACTTTTGAAGAATCTGCCAAGCTGGTTTTCAAAATAGTTGTGCCATTTCACATTCCCGCCAACAGTGTGTAAGGACTGCCACGCCTCACATCCTGTATGACACTTGCTGTGATAAGTTTTAAGTTTAGACATGCTAATCTATGTATAGGGCTATTTCATTATGGCTTGAATTTGCATTTACTAAATTAATATGTTGTGTATCCTTCGAGTGTTTATTTGATATCTATGTTTTTTTAAATTTTAGCTCAAAGTTTTGCTCATTTCAGCTCTTTTTTTATTGAATTGCTTGTTTTCTTATTAAGTTTTAAAACTTAATAAATCTTAAATATCTTAAATAAAATCTCTTTGTATATTAAGGCTCTTTACCTTTAAGGGTTTCAAATATTTTCCCTTAATCTGTGGCTTATTTTTCATCCTTTTAAAAGTATATTATGAGACCAGGCCCAGTGGTACATTCCCTTAATCCCAGTACTTGGGAGGGGAGGCAGAGGCAGGCAGAGCTCTGATTTCAAGGTCACCCTGGTCTATAGAACAAGCTCCAGGATAACCAGGGCTATGCAGAGAAACCTTGTCTCAAAAAACCAAAACCCAAAAGGAAGGAAGGAAGGAAGTTTAGTGTGAAAGGGGCTGAAGAGGTAGCGCAGCCGTTAAGAGCACTGGCTGCCCTTCTAGAGGACTTGGGTTCAAACACCCACATGGCTGCTGGCAACCATCTGTAATTCCAACTCCAGAGAATCTGATACCCTCTTTCTGGACTCTGTAGCTACTGCATACATGGGATACACAGACATACATGGAGGCAAAACACCTATACACAAAAAATAAAAATAAATAAATCTGAAGAAACAATAAAAGTACATTGTGAAAAGGCAAAACTATTGAATATTGATGATATAGAATTTGGCAATAATTTCCTTGGATGGATTCTAAATTTGGTGGTACCTATGAGATGAGAGTGCAATGTCCGTGCTCAGCCTCATCTCTCGGCCCTAAGGGGCTGCCTGAGATCTTACCAGATTGATGTGCCAGGCCACCACCTGAGCTGCTTTGTCAGAGTTTTCTCCGGACTTCCGATCCTACTTAGTATCTTGAGCAAGCAGCCTCTAACCATGGGAGTGGGTGTGTGATATTCCATCCTTGGGTCCTGAGTATATATATGTATGTATGTATGTGTATGTGTATATATATGTATAAGAAATTGGACTAGGGAGGCAGCTCAGCAGGTAAAAATGCTTATTGCAAAAGCTTAAGGACCTGAGTTCAATTCCTAGAGCCCAGGTAAAGAGCCAGATGCAGTGACTCAATGTGCCGACCCAGCTGTCCTATGGTGAGCAGGGACGGAAAGATAGAAGAATCGCCCTATAGTTCAAGCCTGGAGGACACTGTAGAGCGACTGTAAAAGCAAGAGAGAGACTGCCTTGACAAGAGGAAATAGCCTACTCAGGAAAATATGCCCTTTTCCCTCTCCACACATGCTATGGCACATGCATGCCCACCCCTGACACACCAAATAACATTTAAAAAATCAGAAGTTACTTTTTTCTCATGCCATTTGATGGTGTGAACAATACAGAGTATCTTCCAACTTAATTTCTTTCCACTGTTTTCATTTTGCTCATTAAACTGACATGTGGGTAATGCCTTGAAGTCCGCAGTGAAGATAAGACTTCAGTGTTTCACTATGATCTCAAATTCAGATTGCCAAGAAGGCATCTTCTAGCGATGGGAGGTGCCTGTTGTCACAGGCCAATTCAGGATCCTAGCTTGTGTGACCCAGGCAGACACAAATTCAGTCATGCAACCCAGGCAAAGGTTTTCTATGTACATCTATGAAAATAACCCACACACAGAAATTCAGTCATTCTTTATCCTGTCTTTGGAGAAATTTCCTTCTGCGTTCCTCCAGTGGGAAAATGGTAGGCAGACACATTAGCCCTCAAGCTGTTATCCACATGAGGCTAGTTAGGAGGAAACATAGATGCTTTGAGTTAGCAAACCAGAGGGTGCGGTGCATAGTGAATGAACATCGTTACATTTGTTTCCAGCTCTCTTTGTCTCCATTTAACACTGTCACCTATGAGCAGCAGGTCAACACAACCTTAGATACTTTTTGCTTGCCCCTGTAGATTCGAGATTCCCCTGTTCGTCCTGCTTGTGCTTTGGAAACTCCTATTTATAAACTCAATCAACGGCGCCATTGTTTTCTGGATTCTTCCTGGTTCAAGCCAGAGGAAGTCACCATCAGGACGCTAGAAGACAGGGGCAGAGAGAGACCAGCTCACTGTCAGCTGAGTCACTGCAGATAAATTGCAGCATATGATCTAAGTCAGGGCTCCTTCAAGGCAGATCTCCCACCTCCAGATTTCTGGGCCATAGGTCAAGGTTCGGAAATGAGAGGCAGCCAGTACTGTGTTCTTGGTATTTCTAACCTATATATCTGTTAGCATCTCCTCAGGTTCCCCTAACCCACCCAACTCCTCACTTAGGCAGACTGAGTTTGCCATCTTTTTTCTGCAGAGGACCAAGGCTGGTCCAGTTGGCCATCACCAAGGACAGACATAAAAAGTGATGTAACATGGCAATGTGAGTCAGTTTCACAGTAGAAGGCACATCTTGTCAAAGAAGATGGATTTCACTAAACAGATCAAGGGATGCTAAGGAGCTGCCCAGATCACATGTAGAGCTGTTGTCTAAAGTGGCAGCTTCTCCAGTTAAAAGTGACAGAGAACTAAGAAAAAAAAGCGTTTGTAAGGTCAGAGGATTGAGCATTCAACAGACGTTTAAATACTTTCTTTTTAAGTAAAAGACACAAGAACTTTCCTTTTTAGTTTAATACTTTTTTTTCTTTCTAAGAAATTTTTCCTTTAGATTTGTAGCATAAAACTGCATAAAGAACATCCAAAACTTTTGCCCTACTCATTTGTTAAGAATATTGAGTATCGCAGCCACCCAAATGGTATTCAATTTTGCACCCTTTCTATTATAAGAATTAGCAAATAATTGCCATCATAAATTGCATCTTAATACATGTTAAACACACTTGCTGTCATAAGTTTACTCTATTTTTTTTTTCAAAGATAAAGTTACGATGGGTTTCCTTACTCCTTGGCTGTGTATCAAAGCTTGGTTCTCACCACGAGGGAATGTACATGGCTCATGTCCAGACCACCTATGCTGTTGACTAAGACCTCCCGGGAAGAGCTCCAGAAGGTCACCTTGGAAGAGGAGCAAGTCGGCTCCTTATACGGTTTCTGTATCAGTTACTTTTCTCATTGCCATGACAAAATACCCGACAAATGCAGTTTAAGGAAGAAAGGGGTGATTTGGGCTCAAAGCCGAAAGGGATAGAATCCAACATGTCAGGGATTACGGTATGGCAGCAGAAACAGGAGGAAGTGGCTGGTCACTGCACGCATACAGCAGGAAGCTGAGGGAATGGACACTTGTGCTCTGCTGGCTTTTTCCTTTTTATTCAGCCTGGGACATCAGCCCATGGCATGATGCTCCCAGCCCATGGCATGGTGCTCTCAGCACTCAGAGTGGGTCTTCCCAACTCAGTTAATGTAACCTCAATAGCTCAGAGGCAGAGACATGCCTAGATATTTACTTCCATGTTGATTCAGAATCTTATCAAGTTGGCATCTAAGATTAACCATCTGGCCATCTGGATTCTGTGGTAGAAATCAGCTTCTAGAATCATACAGCCTGGAGTGCAGGCTCCAGGTGTCCCCGCCCTGATCCTCTCTAGTCTTGGAGACCCCATTACAGAGATATCTTTGAGGTGCTCAGTCCAAGTTTGCATGATGTGGTAAACTCTCAGTGACGGAGTTAGTTCTTCTCAGAAGTAGTATAAAGGGTGAGTATACATACTGGTATTTAATATGTGGCTTTGCTAAACATAGGATTTGTTTCAATAAGTTTTAAATATAATCAGTTTAATGCCAATATTTTATGTGACAGTTAAAACTATTATATTTAAAGAATTAAAGATTTAAAGAGTAAAACATTTCAAAATATGTTAAACAGAATCTGTACTTTCCCAAGACAATTATACATAACCCGTATAAAATATCCAAACAAAAGAAGGTGAAGCCTGAAAAATGAGAGAACAGAAACAAAGTACATTACAAAAGACAATAAAGGTAAATGGGAAAAACTCTTTTCTTAAAGAGTACATACCAAATACAACATAAACTCAAACTAAGCTTCCAGGCTCCTAACAGAGAAATAAAAATGACAAAGAAATATTAAAATAGAAAGAGTTTAAGACTGTTTGGAAAGTGTTCCATATAAAGGAGGCATCACTTCTTTTCATCCTTCAAGGTCAAATTCAATTGTAAGATGCATCTTCATTATAGTGAGTAGAAGATTTGTTTCAAAAAGTACTTTAAAATATCAATAACAAAATTAATCAGCTGGAATATTTATGTGCCCCAAAAATGTAGCCTCGAAGTACAGAAAGCAAACATTTTAAAACAATGAGTAGTTACAGGTCTCAAAGGCGGGGTTCCCAGCCTTGGCTCTACACCTCTGTCTGTGTACTTTAGAGACTGCCTTATGACTGGGCTGACAGTCCATGTTAGCCAGTTCACATTTTAAGATTTGTTGGCCCTATTTTCTGTGTGTATATGTGTGCTTGTGTGAGTTTATGTATGTGACGGTCTGTGGAGGCCAGAAGAGATTGTTGAATCTCCTGGGACTGGAAGCACAGCACAGGCAGTTGTGAACCACATGATACGGGCTATGGGAACTGAACCTGGGTCCTCTGCAAGAGCTTAACAACTGAGCCAGCTCTCCAGCCCTACTGAAAAGGTTTCCAGTAATGCACACAAGCCAAATAGCCTGGTCATTATTTTAGCTATTATAAAAAATTTGGAATGGTTACTTATTTTTTAAAAAAAAGTGTTCTTTCACTTTTGTATATAAAAGCTTGTAAGAGTTTGTGTTGGCAGTTGACCCTGAAGTATTTAAAGGCATTATTCTTTTTACCCATTTTTCTCTTTTACTGAAAATAGGTTTTTTATATAATAAATATTAATAGAGAGAGAGGTAGAGAGATAGATATACACACGCAGTTCCTCTTCACCTTCCCTTCCTTCTGGAGCCACTTCTTTCATCTCTCATTAGAAAAGAACAGGCTTCTAACAGAGAACAACCAAATATAATGAAATAAAATATAGTAAGATGAAGCAAAAACTATCATTTTGAAGTTGGACATGGCAACCCAACAGGAGGAAAAGAGTCCCAAGAGCAGGTACAAGAATCAGAGACCCACTCATCCTCACAGTCACTAGTCCTATGTAAGTACTAAGCCAATAGCCATAATATATGTACATAGGACCTGGTGCGGGACCAGTGTGGACCCTGTGCTTGCTGCTTCAGTCTCTGTGAGCTGAGTTGAATCAAAGGGCTCCCTAGTGTCCTCTGGCTCTTAGACTCTTTATATCTCTTCTTCCACAGGAGTCTTGGATCTCCAAGGGGAGGGATTTGATGGAGATCTCCAATTTAGACTCTCTTTCTGTATAATGTCTAGTTGGGAGTTTCTGCATCTGCTCACATCTGCTGCCAGAGGCAGCCTCTCTGATGATGACTGCATACGGCAATGATCTACAAAAATAGCAGAATATCATTTGGAAGTGAATCATTCTATTGATTTTTTTTTCTGACCAGTAGTAGCATTTGGTTTTGCCCTAAATCTCTGCACTATCTAGACTCTGGTTCTTGGTCACCAAAGCAGTGTAGGGTGCTTCCTTCTCATGGAGTAGACCTCAGATAACATCAGACAGTGGTTGGCTACTCCCACACATTTTGTGCCATCATTGCCCTGGCATATTTTGCAGCTTGTAGGTCAAAGATTTTGTGGCTGGGTTACTTTTCTCTTTTGGTAGCCTGCTGAGTACCTTTCCATACCAAAGAGACTATAAATAGTACATAGGTCTGAGGGCTCCTTTGCCATGTTCAATGAGTTGTGTGGGTGTTGTGGTAATTAGGGTCCTATTGCCAGTTTGCAGAAAGCTACCTTTGGTCTTAGCAACAGTCTAGGTTGTTACAGGACTTCCATGGGACCTTCTTGGCCAACAACCCAATTGAATGTAACCAGACCCACCACTGGAAGCCTTGCTTGGCTACAAGAAGTGGCCAGTTGAGATCCCATAGCCCCTATTACTAGGAGTCCTCATTAGGATCACCTTCATAGATTTCAGGAAGTTTCCAGGGCACTAGATTTGCACACCACCCCCAAATGCACTTCCCAATTCCAGCCATCTCTCCCTGAATCTCTCTGCACCCGATCTCTCCCTACCTGGTTCCTCACACTCCTGTCCCAACTCTTCCCCAGTCCAACCATAAAATCTATTTTCCCTTCCAGGGAGACCCATGCATCCCCCTTAGACCCCTCCTCTTTACCTAACCTCTCTGGGTCTACAGATTATAACTTGGTTGTCATTTACTTAATGGATAATATACCCTTATAAGCAAATAAAAACCATATTTGTCCTTCTGGGTCCTGCTTATGTAACTGAGGATGATTTTTTTTCTAGTTCCTTTTTTTTTTTTCAAAATTCACATTGTCATTGCATTTAACAGCTGAGCAATACTCCACGGTGTAGGTGTACTACATCTTCTAAGTCGGTTTCAGTGAAAGCTGCAACGCACATAGTTGAGGATGAGTCCTTGTGGGAGAATGGAGCATCCTTTGGGTGTGTGCCCAGGAATGGTACAACTGGGTCTTCAGGTGATGGATACCTAACTTTCTGAGGAACCATCATATTCATTCCTACAGTGGCTGTACAAGTTTGCACTCCCACCAGCAGTGGAGGAGCATGCCCATTGCTCCACACCCTTGCCAGCATGAGCTGTCATTTGTGTTATTGTTCTTGGCCATTCTGATAGGTGTAAAAGGAAATCTCAAGGTCGTTTTGATTTGCATTTTCCTGATGGCTAAAGATGTTGAACATTTCTTTAAGTGCTTCTCAGTCATTTGAGATTCCTCTATTAAGAAATCTGTTTAGATCTCTTCCCTATTTTTAATTTGGATTATTTGTTTGTTGTTCAATTATTTTTGTTTGTTTTGTTTTTTCAAGACTGGGTTTCTCTGTGTAGCCTGGGCTCTCCTGGAACTCACTCTGTAGACCAGGCTGGCCTCGAACTCAGAGATCTGCTTGCCTTTGCCTCCCAAGTGCTGGGATTAAAAGTGTGCACCACTACCACCTGGCTGCTACTTTGTCTGATAGATGCTGTCCTTTGATTTACAGAAGCTTTTCAGTTTTGTGAAGTTCCATTTATTAATTGTTGATCTTAGTGCCTGCTCTTTAGGTATTCTGTTCAGAAAGTCATCTCCTTTGCCAATGTGTTCAAGGCTGTCCCCCACTTCCTCTTCTATTGGGTTCAAGGTCCAGTATAACTGGTTTTATGTAGAGGTGTTTGATCCACTTGGATTTTCAACACAAAGTTGGATTTTGTCAAAGGCCTTTTCGTGTCTTTTTTTTTTCAATTTGTTTATATGGTGGATTATATTTACTGATTTTTCTATATTAAACCATTACTGCATCTCTAGGATGAAGCCTACTTGATCATACTGACTGATCTTTTGATGTGTTCTTGGATATGGTTTGTAAGTATTTTAATGAGTATTCATGCATCTGTGTTCCTAAGGGAAATTGGTCTGTAATTCTCTTTCTAGTAGAGTCTTTATACGTTTTGGGTATCAGGATAACTGTGGACTTGTAAAACTAATTGAGAAATTTTCCTTCTGTTTCTATTTTATGAAACAATTTGAGGAGTATTGGTGTTAATTCTTCTTGGAATATCTGGTAGAATTCAGTGCTAAAACCATCTGGCAGTGGGCTCTTTTGGAAGGGAGGATTTTAATGACTACTATTTCACTAGGGGTTGTAGGTTTATTTAAATTGTTTGTCTGAACTTGATCAAACTTTGGTAAGAATTAGCTTTGAGAAAATTAACTATTTGCTTTAGATATCCCAATTTGGCAGAATATAGACTTTTAAAGTGTGTCCTTATGATTCTCTGGATTTCCTCTGTGTCTGTTTTTAAGTCCCATTTTTGTTTCTGATTTGTTAATTGGATAGTCTCTCTACCTTTTAGTTAGTTTGTCTATCTTGTTGATTTTCTTGAAGAAGCAGCTCCCTGTTTCTCCTGACTCCATGCCCTTTGTTTCTTTTGTTCCTGGTTTCAGCTCTGAATTTGATTAAACTCACCATCTACTCCTCTTCAGTGTGATTAGTTCTTTTCTAGAGCTTTCAGGCATGCTGTTAAGTTTCCGGTATGAGATCTGTCTAATGTTCTTACGGAGGCACTTACTGCTATGAATTTTCTTCATAGCACTACTTTCATTGTGTCCCATAAGTTTGGGTATGCTGTGTATTCAATTTTATTCAAATTTAGATTGCCTTTGATTTTTTTATTTTTTGTCTTGGCCCATTTTTCATTCAGTAGAGAGCTGTTCAGTTTCCATGAATTTGTAAGCTTTCTATTGTTTCTGTTGCTGTTGGGATCAAAGGTGTGCGCCACCACGCCCAGCATGTGTTCAATTTTGAAGAGAGTTCTGTAAGCTACTAAATTTTTTAGTGTTTGGATGAAATGTTCTGTAAATATCTGCTAGTTTCATTTTGTTTATAATATTTGTTAGCTCCAGTATTTCTGTTTAGTTTTTGTCTGAGTGACCTGTACATTGGTGAGAATTAGGTATTGAAGTCTCCCACTATCAATGTGTGATTGTTAATGTGTGATTTAAGCTGTAGTGGTGTTTCATTTACAAACTTAGGTGCCCTTCTGTTTGGGACATAGATGTTAAGAACTGAAATGTTGAAAGGCATGTTGGCGAATGACTTTAATCCTAGACGAGGAAGACAGAGGTAGGTGGAGCTCTTTGAATTAGAGACTAGCTTGGTCGACAGAGTGAATTTCGGGATAGTCAGAAATACATAGAAACCCTGTCTTGCAAAAACAAACAATTAAATAACAAACAAAATTGAAATGTCATCTTGGTGGATTTTTTCTTTGATCAGTATTTGGTGTCCTTTCCTATATCTTTTGATTAGTTTTGGTTTGAAGTCTATTTTGTTAGATATTAAAATGGATACACCAGCTTGTCTCTTATGTCTATTTGCTTGGGATATTTTTTTTTTCCAACCCTCTACCCTGCGTTCATGTTTATCCTTGTTGTTGAGGTGTCTTTCTTGGATGCAGCAGAAGGATAGATCCCGAGTTCAGATCCATCTACTTGTCATTTTATTGGAGAGTTGAGACATTGATATTGAGCAATATCAGTGATGAATGATTGTAGATTCCTGTATTATGTTATTATTGGTGATGGTGGTAGTTGTGTGTGTGTCTGTCTGTGTGTGTGTGTGTGTGTGTATTTGTGTCTGTATGCATTCTTCCCTTCTTTGGATTTTGCTAGTGTGAGATTATTTATTCCCTGTCTTTTCATATGTGTACTTAATCTCTTTGGGTTGGAGTTTTCCTTGTAGAACCTTCTGTAGGACTGGACGTGTAGATAGATATTGTATAAGTTTGACTTTAATATGGAATATCTTAGTTTTTCCATCGATGGTGATTAAATTTTTGCTGGTTATAGTAGTCTTGGCTGGCACTGCGGTCTCTTAGAGTCTACAGGTCATCTGCCCAGGCTCTTCTAGCTTTTAGAGTCTCCATTGAGAACTCAGGTATTATTCTAATAGTTCCTTATATATTAATTGGTCTTTTTCTCTTGCAGTTTTTAATATTTATTCTGCATATTTAGGGTTTTGGTTACTATGTGGCTAGGGGACTTTGTTTTCTGATCCAATTTATTTGGTGTTCTGTTGCTTCTTGATAGGCATCTTCTTCCTTGGGATAGGAAGAATTGCTTCTGTGATTTACTGAAAACACTCTCTGGGCTTTTGAGCTGGGGTTCTTCTCCTTCCTCCACACCTGTTATTCTCAGGTATGGACTTTTCATACTGTCCCAGATTTCCTGGATATTTTGTGTCAAGAAATTTTTATATTTCACATATTCCTTGGCAGTGTATCCATTTCTTCTGTCATATCTTTATCGCCCGAGATTTTCTCTTCAATCTCTTGTATTCTGTTGGTAAAGCCTGACTTAGTAGTTCCTGTTTGAATTCCTAAATTGTTTATTTCCAGAATTCTCTCAATGTGTTTTTTCTTTATTGCTAATATTTTCATTTTCAGATCTTGAATTATTTTATATTCATTTCCTCCAATTATTTGTGTTTTCCTAGATTTTTAAAGGAATTTATTAATTTCTTCAAGAACCTCTATTATCTTCATATGGTTGGTTTTAAGGTCTTTTTCTCGTGCTTCAGCTACATTGTAATGGGTATTCAGGGACTGCTGTGGTAGGATAGGTGAACTCTAGTGGAGATATACTGCCCTGGCTGTCATTGATTGCATTTTACACTAGTACCTTGGCATCTGGGTTTAGGGTTATTATAGGTCTGTGTACTGATTTCTGGGTTTGCCTTTGTTGGTTGGGTGCTTTGTTCCATGGTTTCTTCTCTGCGTTTTTCAGACAGTGAAATGGCTGTCTGCTGCCTGTTCAACTGGTTGTTCACAGGGAATGTCTGGTGGTACTGACGGCCGGGAGACTGGGATGGGTTGGAGGAAGGAAGGTCTTTGCGATCCCCTGGGGATGGGGTAAGAATGGGAGACCACAACAGGTAACCAGCTACAGAACTGGGAAAGAGACTCTGTAGGCTGGATCTCAGGAGCAGTGGGAGAGATGTGGGTCTGCCTTAAACCTACTTGTTGCTCTGGTAGGAGCTGCCCTTGGGTTAGCAGAGAGTGCCTGCTGGAGTTAGGGTCTGAGACAAAGCAGCAAGTCAGGGAGAAGAAGGAATAGTTTGTGGGATCTGTAGGAAATGTGGGCGGGGTGAGGGAAGGCTGCAGCTAGTGTTCTGTTACAACACTAAGGATAAGACTTGGGGTTAGTTCTGGGAGAACAGAGAGAGGGGAGAGGGAAGGTCTATGGGCAGCCTAGCTGGCTTTCTGTCAGACATAATTTTTTTAAAAAAAATATTGCCTGGAAATTATACCCAGATAGTCACAAGAATATTTCAAATGATGCTCATGAGATGCTCTCTTCCCAAGTCCCCAAAAATAGCCTTTAAATACATAACAATGAAGACTAGAGAATATCAGCTCCTCATGTGTGTGATATAGTTCCGCATGCTGGTTGAAAGCCTCCCCACCCCCCCACCCCCGTCTGAAGCTCAATGTGCCATTTTAAATGTATTCTGATGATGCAAGGTAGCAGTTTCAAAGTCGTGTTTTGTTGCTTCCTATTTGTCTGCTTGCTGACACGCTTTCATAACGAGTAAGAGTTCTTATCACTGCCCTGTTCTTTTGCTATCTCATTTGTATGCAAATTTTCTTGTATGCAACTTACTCTTTGGTAAATGCTACCAGCAGATTGAGTGTCTGTAATTATGCCCCGTCCCTGTCTGCCCTGTTTGTTTCATATTATGTCACCACCGTAGTCCCTGCTTCATGTTCTGGTCATGAATTACAGGCTGGCTCAGGTGGCAATTTTTCTTATGGGGGATGTGATGGGCTAATTCTGAGCTCCTCCGCCAATGCCTCTCCCCCTTACAAGGGCTCTGTCTAGATCAAATGCATAGGGCCCGTTCCTTTCTTCCTACTCTTAGGTTCTTTGTCTTTCTTTCTCTTCTTGATCTGACTTTTTTTTTTTTTAAACTAGAAGCCTTCTGGTTCTATCAATGGGCATGTCGTCAACTAACTCACTTGATGTCTTCCTGTTTCTTCCTCAGGTTGATTTATGCAATAGTAAAATATGAGGTGGAATTGCTTTGTATACATGTGTGTGTTTTAGATTGTTTATAGTGAGCTGAGAAATCTAATGAAATTTTCATGTGGGGCATTCATGCCAGGAATATACATAAACATGACTTGTATAGATTTACATGCAAATATAAACACAATGTGTATACCTGTCTTTATAAATGCATACAAGTTTATATGGGTAAAACAGAAGCAGGTATAAATAAGCATATGGGAGGGGCGGAGCAGAGAGCTAGAGAGAGATCAAGTCTGTATTAAGGAAACCACGCCATTTTAACTCAAACCCCAGATTCACTCTTAACTATCTCTTTGATCTTGGTCAACTTCTGACATTTCTGGCTCTCTGTTTTCTTTTTAGGAAATAGTAAAGATTTTTTTTTTTTGAGAGGGGTTGAATCAGTTGATACTTAGAACTGTTTCTCGGTGTGTGGTAAGCTGCAGTAGACATGGGCCATTTCCATTATCATGTAAGATAAACAGAAAGTATAGCCTTATCCAGGGCAGGTATCCATTAGATTAGGTCCCTCATTTTCTCTGCTAAAATTTCTGACCTCTGCTCAGTATCAGAGTTGGTTGCTTGTGAGATGCACCTAAGAGACATATAAAGATGGACTCTGCTTCCATGTCACTCATGGCTTCTGCTGGCCCTTCGTGAGTACTTGAAGGGCTTTTTCCCTCCATGCCTCTCCTGTATATCCACCCTGACACCCCGACATGCCTGACACCCCACCCTAGACCTCCGAGACCAGACATGGTGATATACACCTTTAATCTTAGTCCTGGGAGGCAGACAAAGGAAGATCTGTCATTTCAAGGCCAGCCTGCTCTAAATACCAAGTTTTAGGGTAGCCAGGGTAAAGAGATAAACAACAAACAACAATAACAACAACAAACAGGCTGCTGATCGATACCTTGGAGGGGTTGGAATGATGATCAGCGAGTGGGCTATCCCTAACTACTTCTCCTCACACCCTAGTTTTGCCAGCCCTTGGCCTAGCAAGTATCCCATTGTACATCTGCAGTCCTCCCAGGCTCATGAAACAGCCTCTAGGGTCTCCTAGGCCCTTGTGGTCTTCTTGCTCAGAGAGTCTGCATAACCTAGCCTTGTCTCCAGGGCCCCAGCAGGTGAGGTAGGCTATGCTTCCTGTGGCTACACTCCCTATCATGGGGTGCACTATCACTGCCACATGCACCTCTGTCCAGGAAGAGAGAGAATGATACACAGTAAAGCTTTCTGCTGCTGTAACAAAATGCCGGTCAACACACGAGGTTTAGTTGTGTCTCCTAGGACTGCATTTTTCTCTATTTAAGATGATTTTATATATGAGTGTTTTGACTGCATGCATGTATTGTGTACTCCATGCATGCCTGTAGGGGCTAAAAGAGAGCATTAGATCCCCTGAAGCTGGAGTTAAAAGTATGTTTCGAGCCACCCAACAAGAGTGTAGAGGACCGAACTTGGGTCCTCTGTAACAGCAATTGCTTAGCTGCTACGCTATCTCTTCAGACCCTGGCTCATAGTTTCAGCAACTTAGGTAGGTAGTTAAGTCAGTTAATTGGCTTGTTTGTTGCTTTGGGGCTTGTAGTAAGTCGGAACATCATGGCAGGGGCCACAAGGTATGGCAAAGCTGCTTATCATGTGTACTAGGAAGGTCAGAGAAAGACAGGGAAGGAAGAGGGCCAGGAGCATTAAAGGGCATGCCCTCAGTGACCTAACTTCCTCCCACTCGGCTCTGCCTCCAAAAGCTTCCAGCACCTGTAAGTTGCCACCAACTGTGTAAACCTTTAGCAAGCAGCCCTCTTGGAGGCATTACAGAAGCCAGAAGGCAAGCATTCAAAGGCAGGACAGTTAAGACCCGACTTTTACTTGAGACCGAGGTAAATCAAACTTGCTTGTGATGGGCAGATAGGGTGTGGTAAGGAGCATCAATCTAGCTCTCTTCTGTTATCCCCAGCAACAGGTACCTTCAGCACTGTCAATTTTGTAAAGGGCTGAGAGATAACAATTCACTTTGGCAACAACTCTGTCTCCATGGGAGGTTGATACTGTCCTGTCCATTTTACAGATTTGGAAACTGAGTTCAGGGGTATAAGAGCTTTCTCAGTGTCACATGATGAATCTGTAATACAATTCAGTCTCAAAACTTTTTTTTATTTACCAATTAACAAATGGCCGCTGAGGGCCTACTATCTGCAACAGATGGGGGACCGGCACAGCAGGCCTTCTATCACGCAGAATCTCCAGTCTCAGGGAGAGGGCACAAATGCAAGTCATTGATTGCGACTAAGTGTGGTGAGTGTACTGGTAGAGGAGATACATTTATTAAACGCTGTACCAGAAACTCTGGCAGGAGCTAGAGATAAAGCAGAACGAGTGGGCCTGTGAGAAGTTCTACCTGCGGGGCCTGCTGCTGCTGACTTTCCACATCTGCCTTCAGGTATTCAACGCAGCATCCAGGTGGGCGCAGTCTGCTGGATTAGCTGGGGACACCCACTTTTGGGAGCCAGACGGGATCTTCTAAGTACCTCCCAGCAGTTCACGGACAGCAAGGACCCTGTACAAGTGTGTACTTGGCAAGTCGTGGCCGGTGGAGTTCAGTGGCATGCAGGGTTAGCGTGGTACAGGGTGGGCTGTGGAAGCTGAAGGGATGAAGTAGGAGTGGCTAGAGGTTTGCATGGATCCGCCCTGCGTTAAAGGGCGTGCCCCCAATAGCCTAACTTCCGCCTACCAGGCTCCACCTTCCAGAGATCCCCGAACTTCTCAACCACAGACTATGGCCAAACCCTTATCAGGCTCACAAAGAGGTCCACATGTGGACGGATATCGGAAAATTCATTTTCCCCATTCTGTTACAGTAATTTATTCTTTTAATATATTAAGAAAGATTGTGCCTTGGAAATATTGAAATGTGTGCATTGTAGAAGGAGGAAGGTAAATAATTAAAGGTAAAGGAGTAAGGTAAATAATCAAAATGCCCAGTGATGATCCCTACCTCTTACAGAGTACTCACCACATTCTATACACGAACTATATCGTTTAATTTCTAAATCACTCTAGACTGTAATGACTGAGCTGAGTTATATATATGTTTGCTTCTCTAGCAGTTCTGGAGATTCATGGCTTCTAGAGGGGATCTCATGGCAGATGGCATTTCATGTGGATGGGGATGGAGAAAGAATGGCAAGATGAGAGAGACTGAAGAAAGCAAGAAAAGTAATGATATTACTTCGATGGAATGGAATGCACACATGCACACACACACATACGGGGTGGGGTGGGGAGTGACTTTCACTCATAGAAACAAGAGACCTAACCTAGGAAAACCAAACTTTCTTTAAAGTAATTTGGTCTCATAGGACCAATTCAGTCCTATAAGACAACACTGATCATTCAGATGGCCTGGCCCCTAACCATGCCTCACTGAACTCTTACAGGTGATATCAAAGAGAGGAGGTAGAGGTGTAGTTCCCCCAAAATTGTGAAGGTGCTAAATACACCTTGATGGTGTGCTTGAAACGTATTGGTTTTCTGTTATACAACTATTTCTTCAGAAAACCCAACAAAAAATGGTAGTAGTAGACACACACTCAAGTGTCCTACACCTCAGTGACCTATCTAACCTATCCTATAGACTGAGGGCATACATACTCCTGGGGATTGAGGCAGTGAACAGGAGACCTGAAGTGAGGGTCTAGGTATAGGAAGAGAGGAGAGGAGTCACTCAGAGTGGTTTCAGAGATGGAACTGACTTTTTGATTACAGGTTGAAGGCTTTTAGGGAAAGGGAAGAATCCAGGTGAATTCTTCAGTTTTGGTTTGGGAACAGGAGAAAGGTTTACTTCTATCCAGGGAATCCACATGGCTGATGGCAGAACTGTGACACTCTGTAACTGGACAGGGGAGTCTCTAGTTAGACCCTGGATTCCATCCAATATATACATAAAGAAGGAAGGCTGTGCTCAAATAAAGAAAACTCGGTGTGAAAAGTGAAGAAGCTGGGTTAGCAGAAGGCAGACATAGACGCAGGAAGAGGGGCGATGAGGAGCAAGGAGGGAACACAGTGGGAAGGGTTCACAGGCTGTGTGATGAGGGGTGAGGAATGGAGAGGGCAGAGTCTCATTCTGATCCATTGATCCTGAGGTTCCTAGGAGACATTCAGGAAGAACAGCAGAGACTTGTAAACAGCCGGACACGGCTTGGCAAGGAACATGGAGAGAGACTATGGGGCCACCCATGGAGAACATAAACCAAGAGCCTGGAGAACCGGGCCTGGGAAGAGCACAAATCAAGATTGTCACTGAGGAATGGAAGTCTGCCAGAGAGAGAAAAATGGCCTGACAGAAGCCAGGAGAATGTGGAGTCATGGTGGCCAAAGGGAAATTTCCAGAAGAGAGGAAATGCTCCCTGGTATCAAAGGAGACTGAGCAGACAGCACAGTTACCTGTCCTCTGGAAACCTCCCTGTTAGCAGGAGAATGTCAAGACATGAATGAGTGTGCAGGGGACAGCAGTATAGACAAGAAGGCCCAGCCCCAACGGTTGCATGGGAGATAAGGAGCTGAAGTCTTCAGGGAGTATATTCTCACATCTTTATATTTTTCCACTGGTACTGTTTCTCCTTGCCCTGTGAGCCTTTGTTCTGGAAAGTTCTAGGAATCCATTACACTCTAGAGGCTAGATTAAGTTTCAGTCCTGGTTTCTTAGATGTCCAGGCGGTTGGAGATCCTGGAGAGCTTTGACAAGAAGCTAAATCTGGCTTCAGGGAGTTGGCTAAAGGGCAAAGCACTTGGCATGTGACTATAATGGACAGAGTTCAGATTCCCAGCACCCACATAAATGCCAAATGGGCACAGGGGCCTACTCATAATCCAAGAAAGAGGGAGGTGAAGATGGAAAACCTTGGAGCCACCTAGCTAGCTAGACTAACCTAGTCATGAAGTCCCAGCTCAATCAGAGACCTTGCTTCAATGTGGAAAGTAGAACACTTGAGGAAGACACCTGATCTCCACATGTGTGATGGTTTGAATATGCTTGGCCTAGCAAGAAGTACTATTAGGTGGTGTGGCCTTGTTGGAGTAGGTGTGGGTGTGGCCTTGTGGGAATGGGTATGGCCTTGATGGAGTAAGTGTGGCCTTGTTGGAGGAAGTGCCACTGTGGGGGGTGTGCTTTGAGACCCTCCTCTCCTAGCTGCCAGAAAGACAGTCTGCTCTTGGCTTTCTTTGGATGAAGATATAGAACTCTCAGCAGTTCCTGCACCCTGCCTGCCTGGATGCTGCCATGCTTCCTGCCATGATGATAATGGACTGAACCTCTGAATTGTAAGCTGGCCCCAATTAAATGTTGTCCTTATAAGAGTTACCTTGGTCACGGTGTCTGTTCACAGAAATGTATGTGCCTGACCTCCACGTAAATGCACAGGCACCTATATATACACATGCATGTACACATACACACACACACACACCGCACACATACAGAGAAGGAAAAAAAGGATGCTAAATAGCCTACTAAGATCAGTACCTGGTAAGAGTATAAGGGATTCTAGAATGTTCCAGGATGTATTTTCAACATTCCTTTTAGGGTTAGGTGGGAGTGAAAAGGACCTTTGCCCCTGGCCACCATGACGATGTATCTCAATCTATGTTCTTGTCAGGAGATCTCTCAAGCTGTGTGTCCAGGCTCTGTTACCGGTCTGCCCTGGGGCGGGTAGGAGCAAGGGGGCTGGGTGTCTGCCGTAGTCCGTCGCCTCCACACTTTCACATCCTCTATCAACACCTGCACACTTGGGTGGTGACCACACAAGCTCTTCCTGTTTGTGCAGAAAGTGCCATTCAGAACTCTTGCCAGCGAGGAGGGATCTGTACACAGAAGAGAGAAGCTGAACAATTTATTTGGAACAGAAAAAAAAAAACAAGAGTGTGTTGAGAGGTAAGTGGGTCTGTGTCTCGGTACCTTCGGGAGTTGTGGGTGAAGCCTAGGACTGTGCATTCAGGCTCCTCAGGGCCCGACAGTTGAGAGCATTCCTAGCCTGCTCCACAGAGAGAATCGTGACCTGGTGCATGGCTGGATAATGGGACAGGCAGATGTAGAACATAACCAGAGAAGGTCATAACGTGTGTGTGTGTGTGTGTGTGTGTGTGTATGCATGTGTGGCATGCAAAGAAGACACAATCTAGAGGTAAACATGTTCTCACATACATCTGTGATGCCAATTGGGCCCAATGGTCTTAGGCACTATGTCTGAACCTCATGTAGGTCACCAGCTATACCTCAATGAAAGAACCCAAGTCAAGGTCACAGGGAGGATATGAGGATGGCCTCGCCGGTGACTTCAGAATGTATACAAAGGAGACTGTGGGAAGCCTAAGGCCACTCTCACTCATGCAAAAGTAACTTACTGCAACAGTTAACAACACTATCTTTGTAGCTCATGTCTTCACACAAGGAACATTATGTATACACACACACACACACACACTCTCTCTCTCTCTCTCTCTCTCTCTCTCTCTCTCTCTCTCTCTCTCTCTCGTATTCATATCCAGGAACACATATCACATGATATCAAATAACACAGCAGCTATATTTTTTTGAGACCAAAGAAAACAATTAGTATAACGAAGGGCTTTTTTTCTACATGCGATTCCTTGTTACTCAAATGTTACAAATTACAAAACATGCAATCATGTTTAGATGTGCATTTCCCAGAGTTGTCCATTCAAAGCACAACAATCCTCCTACAAGACAGGGGGATGTGGGTAGCGTGGGGCCTGGCACCACAAGAGCGGCAGCTGAAGGGCAAATGTCCACAGATCAAGCAGTGGTAAACCCATCCGAGTGTCATTTGTACAAACTAAGTAATCAAGGTTAGGAAGCATCTCCTGCTTTCACCAAACGTACCTGTTTCCTGGTGGAAATGTAGAGGTTTGCTAACTGCACAGAATTGTCTTCCTCTACATGGGGCCACAGGGTCTCCCCATGTCCCCATCTCCCTGTCTCCCCACCTGAGTGAGATAACAGCAAAGCAATGTGTGCATTCAATGTTCTTGGGGTTTGTCTCTGTCAACTGCTATTTCCTCGGTCTGGGGCATCATCTGCGCTTAGTATTTAGTTGTAGCACACATAGTTTTATTTGGTTTGCATTTCAAAAACAGGACAAATGAGCATTGCTCATTTGCTGGACCTGCTGGTTCAAATCCCTACTCTAGCAGGATGGATTTGAAAAAGCTGCTATGTCTCTGTATCCTGGGTCCTTCATCTGAAAACTGGACGTGATAATGGCCTTTATCTCTGAATTAAGAGTTAAATGTATTACTACATATAAAGCACATAAGAGAGTGCCTGGAACAGTAGAGGGGCTTGGTGAGGACCGGCTGCCCATCATTGGCGCCACTGCTATCTTTCATGCAATTGAAAAGAAATGTCAAAAGGTTGGAAAGGTGAATGGATAGCGGTTGGGGCAGGCTTAGGGGAGACATTTCAGTTAGAGCTGACTGTTCTGACCCTCAGAATGCTGGAGAACAACAGGCAGAGAGAAAAGATCTCTGGACACCCCTGTTCATGAGTCCCACTCATGAGAGGGGCAACATGGAAATACTATGTCTGGTTATATGTATTCACACATCTCCTCTTCATCCATGTGCACAGCAGCCTAGGGAATTGATACCTGCAATTCTCTCATCCAGCTGATAGCCCGGAGTGTACTCGGAGTCTCCCACTTGCCAGTAATTGTATGTGGGGAATTCCATTTGACCCTGTCCAGAGCCATGTCCTCAGCCCTCACACATTATCTCTAGGATGCAGGCCATTTACCAAAAGTGAGCAATGAGGAAGCCAAGTCCAAAACAACTTAAGAATCAGTTCAAAGTTACAGTGAGAGCTAGGGGGACAGTAAGGGGGCTGGTGCCAGACTTCAGCTTACAGATTCTTCAATCTACACCATTGTTCAGAGCAAGGACTCCCAGGCTGACATCCTGCCTGCTAAGGTTGACAGCAGAGGTCCCCACAATGAATCACTTTTACTTTCCACACTTTCTTTATTTGTCAAGAGTGTTCAGTAACCTTCTGCATAGAGCACACATGGCTTTATAGGGACCCAGTGTGGCTAGGCAGATAAAATAGTATTCTATTATTTCAGATTCACCTGAGAATACATGTGGATGGGACTCTGAGTAAAGACAGACTGAAAGAAAAGTGTGGCTAGTGAGGTCAGTTCGGTTTTGCTTTAATTAGTGTGTGTGTGTGTGTGTGTGTTTCTGCTCGTGAGAATGCACATCCATGTGCCTGTATATGTATGTGGTGGTCAGAGGCC
Source organism: Mus caroli (assembly GCF_978045245.1). Taxonomy (NCBI): domain Eukaryota; kingdom Metazoa; phylum Chordata; class Mammalia; order Rodentia; family Muridae; genus Mus; species Mus caroli. Next base: position 35,544,132 of record NW_028227256.1, on the reverse strand, counting down.
ACTATCAGGAGTCCTTCTCAGTCATTCCCTACCCTACCCACCCCTACCCTGTATTTCTGAGGCAGGGTCTCTCAGTGCCCAGAATGTGTTGATTTGGCTAAGCCACCTGGGCAGAGAGCTCCAGAGATTCGCTTCTCTGCATCTTTCCAGATTCATAGACTTGACACCAAGTCCAGCTTTTGCATAGGTGCTGGGGACCTGAACTCAAGACCCTTGCATGGCAGAACTTTACTCAGTCACCCATCCCCTGATGTTGGCTCTTAATGACAGACTATAAAGTGTGGCATTGCTTATTCTTTCAAATGGCTCTGGTAATAATGGTCTGTGATTTGTCAAACCATTGCCATACATAAACTTTTATTTCTGAAATTCAGATATTATAAGTCAAATAGCATTGTTCTAAAGATCTCTTACTAAAAATGTCCTACCTCCTCTCTGAATTTGAGTAAATCTGGTAAGGGAAGGATGTTATATCACGTTCTGTGGCCCCAGTCTATTTAACTTTCTTATTTATTTAACTGTTAATGAGTTGATTTTTCAAGGTTTTAAAACATAACTTGGACATTTTACCCAAAGCCTTGTCTCTTCCCTAGATAACTGTCAAAATACATGTTCTTTCTAAAATGAAATAACACCATTTTTATCAGGATTAAAATATAAGCAGGTGTTTGTGCACAAATACAAACCTATTAAAAGCATCTTTCACAAATACTCCTCTTTATAGCTTTTATCTGTGCTAAAATGGGGGTTATAATGAATACGAGGCAACTCAACTCTTGCAATAACTAATAAACATGACAATTTGATTTATTGCTGCTCCTCGGCTCCAGCCTGTTGACAGACTTTTCTTTATGGAAAAATTACTATGGTTTAAATCTCTATCATATGGTACTTAATTCAATCAACAATATGTTACCAATTAGATCCTGCTTAAACTTCCCTCAGCCAGCAGACCACGGACCATGTTAAGTCGAATGACAATCAGAGAACTGGTAAATGTTTTGTGGCAGCCTACCCTGGGACAAGAAGAGATGCAGACACAATGGTCAACAAAGAGAGAAAGGGCAGAGATAAACATTTGTTTTCCTACCTTGAGAACTGATACAAGTTTGAATCCTTCTAAAAAGCACACAGGTTTGTTTGTGTTGGTAGGGGTGCACAATTGATACTTCTTTATTGTTTCTACATCCACTGGCAACATTTGAGGATACATTTGCAAACTGAAAGGCTCCCTGTCACCCCCTAAACCCTCCCCCATCCTCCCTCCTGTGGACCTGCCTTTGTGTGTTTTAGAAATCCCCCTTCCCTTGGGTGGATGTTGGCCACAGTAACTGAGAGATTTTTCAGAGGTAGGAAGGGCCACTTTGCCTTGTATTCCCCGTGGACTCTGTGTATTGGACAGACAGTGCTGAGCAGAAAGATACTCTGCTGAACCGAGGGAGTCAATCAAATTTAACACAGAGCAGTGAGCTGGAAAGAGGAAGCAGCAGTTAGGACCATTTGGGGCTTTTTCAAAGGACACAGCTTTGGTTCCCAGTACCTACCACATCAGGTGGCTTACAACTACCTGTAACTCCAGTTTCAGAGGGGTTGACACTTTTTTAAGCACGGCACTTCCGTATACATGCCCCTACACGCACATGCCTCACATAGAAATAAAAATTTTTAAGACATTAGACAAAATAGACCAGTAATCTCAAGGAGTTTTCATGGTCAGGTAGTGAGAACAGCTAGAGAGGACAACATGACAGCTGTCTGAGTCATGTGAAGTGACCACTACTCTAAGAGGTACGACTTATCTGCTCCCCCACTGGGGTGCCACTTGTTTAAACATTCATAAAGAGGAGGGAGAAGTTACCCAGACATCTTTAGGCTTGATGCCTGCCTTTTGGGAGGTAAGATCAGACCCCGTTGAATTTCAGATCTTACCTAAGCCCCATACCATAAAACTTCCTCAGAAGGAAGTCTGAGGGACAAGGAAGGCTGAATGGCTGGGGCTGGCAGTACAAGTTATAAGCATTTTGTATCTACCCTTGACACAACAACCTCTGGGTGGACGCTGACTTGTTACAAATGGGTGATTTGGCTCACGGCTGAGGTGCAGGGGAGAGAAAAGAGAGATTTATTCTGGGCACTTTGTTTCTACAGTTAGAGTAGAGAGCAAGGCCTGGGAGTTTCTTTAAGGCCAATCATATTGAAATTCCCTCTAAATTATACTAACAGGAACTGCTTCCCTTCCCTCTACTCTGCAGGGGGCATTTTAATGGAAATTTTCTAAGTCCCCCCAGCAACCCTGGGTTGGGGGTGAGATGAACACTTCTTTCACATATGGAGAATGAAGGTCATAGGGAGTTAAAAGGCCTTCCCAATAAAGAGATAGATGTGAGACTCAAGCCTGGCTTGCTCAACTCTACAATCTTCCACACCAACCTTGGGAGAGACTAGACTCTAGTCTGCACATGTGTAGGGACCATCTAAATAAAATTCCTCTGTTCCTTGGCAGTGTGAATGTATATATGAGTGTGTACATTTGTACACCATGTATATTGTGTAAGTGTATGTATGTATTCAAATGTGTAATTGTGTGTGTGTGTTGCAAGGGTGCATATGTTTGTGTAAGTGTGTGTGTGTGTGTATGTTACAAAGGTGCATATGTGCGAATGTGTGTGTGTGTATGTCTGTGTGTATTGCAAAAGTGCATATATGCGAATGAGGGTGCATGTGTGTGTGTGTGTGTGTATGTGTGTGTGTTTGCAAGGGTGCAGATGTGCGAATGTGTGAGTATTTATTAATGTATGTGCTTGTGCATGTGTGCTCTCCAGACATACATAACCAGGATGAAAGCTGAAAGTTGGGGGGGGGGGCGGTTTCCAGAAGAAAACCAGCCCAGATGTTACAACTTTGCCTGGGCTGTCCTTGTTTCTGAGTACCGTGACAATATTTTCTGAAGCAAAGATCAAAGGGACATATGGTCTGATTCATGGGTTAACAAAGGAAAACGTATTTGAAATTGGGAGTCTCTGGGACATGTTCAGATGTGTGGCTATAGCAGCTCTCAGAGCACCTGGAAATCATGGCCTCTTTAGGAAGCCCCATGAAATGTTGGCATTAATGCCCATCCTTCTCGATAGCTTGCTTCACGAGTCCGTGGGTTGAGACCGTGTGCTGTGCAAGTAGCAAAGGTACTGAAAACTGTTTGCCCTGTGTGTAAAAGCTTTAGAAGTAGTGAGAGAATGCTTTCTATGCAAATGGACTTCTTACAGCTAAAACAGAAAGAACATACAAAGGAGGACTTTATTTATAAAAGGCACCAACATTTAAATACTTAGAAGAACTAAGTACCAGGAAACAGGCCTGAAGGGGGAAAATTTCTGCAGAATCAGCTAGGGATTTCATATGAATGACTCAACACTTACTAAGCAAATTTATATATAAAAATAAAGTGAGGGTCATCTAATCTCAAGGATTAGAGCACAGGCTGCTCTTTCAGAGGATGTGGGTTCAATTCCCACCATCTACCTGGAAGCTCCCAATCATCTGTAATTCTAGACCCAGGGACTCTAACACCCTCTTCTAGCTTACAAACACACCAGGCACACATGTGGTGCACAGACATGCATGCAGGCAAAACACCCATGCATGTAAAGAAATATTTTAAATACATATGTGGTAAAAGGTTAAATTTAAATCCCCATCTATTTAAGGAGGGAAGGGACTTCACAGGATTGCAATGAAAACTCCAGATGAATGTTAGAGACTTGCCTGATTGTTTTTGGGAAAGGAAGAAAAGCAGGGTGCAGTTATTTGCCTTGTCAAAGACAAAACTCAAGCGGTCACGCAGTCCCAGGTGATAAACATATCTCTGGAAGAGAGAAACACATTGGTGCTCGCCCACGCACATGAAAGTTTAGTCCATGAGAAAGGACTCTTTTTGAGTCAGCCAGAGCAAGACAGGGGCAGGAGATCGAGCCTGGCGGATCCTCATGAGACTTGATTCTTTCGCCCACATGGCACAGATAATCTGCATCTTCTCAGACGCCTTGTCTTGGCTCTCCAGAATGTCGTTTTCTTGGTTCTTTCCTCAGCTCCAGCACTTCCATATCTCTCAGTGATGGAGATCCTCTGACCCCTCTACCCCACGGACCCTGCATTCACTCCCCAGCTGACCCCATCTCATATGACCAGTAAAGTCCCGCAGCCTCCATCTCTCTCCTGACATGAATGCACTCTCCTGCTGCACGTAGCCTCACCGTTGAGTGTGCTTTCTGCTTCATGATCTTAACATCATTTCCCTAACAACACCCCGGCTTCTCCTGCAGTTTCATGACAATTCCATAAAAGCTCCATTCTCATCTATCAGGGCCAGCAACTTGCAGCTATCCTCCTCTCCCGCTACTTTCCTTCTGTGTCCTCATATGATCTGATTGGCAGGCACATCCCATCCACCGGTGCTTTGATCTGTGTCCACATTCAAATCGGTTTTCACTCTCCCTGCCTCTACTTCCTGTATTCAAGACCATAAGTCAAAATCCAGCCTGTTCTTCAAACTCAGCTCCCACTTTCCCCATGCCTCCTCTTCCACTCGGTTCTCAGCCCAGACCAAGAGGAATTCTTGTAAAACTAAGTCATAACATATGATTGCTCAGAACTCTCCAGTGGAAAACCTCGCTGTCTCAACGTCTGTTACTGTGTAAGCAACCAGCTAAAACCACAGCCCAAAACACCCTTTGAGGGCGGTCCCCAGGGCTCTGACTCCCTTTCACCGCAGGTTCCAGATCTGGAGGCAGCTGCTGCCTGAACAGTGAAAACAGAGGGTTCGGTTGTCCTTGTTTCTGAAATGTAATGGTTTAACTTACACAAGTCATCAGCAACAGTGTTTTAGTTTGCTCAAAACATCATAGATTAGGACTTTCATCAGCACAGGGACTGGAGAGATGGCTCAGCATTGTTTATCTTACAAAGGGATGGAGTTGGCTCCCAGCATCCTTGCAGAGTGGCTCATAAACCACCTGTGACTCCAGCTCCAGGAGTCTAATACCTTCTTCTAGACTCTGCTCATGCTGCACATATGTTCAGACACACGTTCATGTGTGTGCACAGATGGAGATAATTAAAAGTAAAAAATAAATCTTAAAAAAAAAAACTCTCAGTGGTTTGGAGCTGGCTGGAACCCCTTCCTCCATGATGATGGCTCTCTCTATCATCTACCTATTTATCATCCATCATTTATTTATCTATCTATAATCTATCATCTTACTATCATCCATCATCTACCTATCTAATATATATATATATATATATATATATATATATATATATATATACCTATCTAATTTTTCTATCATCCATCTACCTATTTATATATCTATAATCTATTATCTTCTTATCACCTATCATCTACTTATGTATCATCTATATGTCTATCATCTATCTATCTATCTACCTATCTATCTACCTATCTATCTACCTATCATCAATCATCTATCTAGCATTTATCTTCCAGAGCTCATGTTGTGGCTTGGGCTTCTCATTTAACCATCATCGAAGGTAGTTGCACTTTTTTCTATTGGCTCCTTAGAAACAGGAGGCACATGAAACAACTTGCTAGCCCTTTCCTGGTCTTTTGTTGTTGCTGCTGTTCATTGATGTGCACGGGAGACCTGTCCGGATATGGAGATTAGGAGAGCGTCTACCTGGCATGGGATCATGGCTTATTGTAATATTATCAAAGCATCCTTGGCACACGGCAGCGCTGTCTTCAGGAAACAGCGTATTGTGCTCTTCAGGTACAAAGCATAGAGCCCTTACATGACAAACGCTGGGGTTAACTTCTTCTAGTTCCCTCTGCCCCACTTGTGGCACTTTCCACTCATGACTTCTTCAGTGTGTATTCACTTAGTTTTGAGACAGGAGCTCATGTGGCTCACCTGGCCTTGAGCTTACTAGACAGCCTTGGAGCACCTTGAACTGGTGATCAGTCTCCTGCCTCTCAAGTGCTGGGATTCCTGGTCCCCACTGCCATGCCAGGCTTCCTTGCTAACTCTTGCATGTTCCTCCTTTGGTCTATCACAGGCCATTTTCTCTGCTTGCAGCCGTTTCTTGCATGTATAAGTTGCCTTTCTCTTCCTTCCTGCCTCCCCCAACTCTCTGTGGGTATTTAGCCTTCTCTCTAGAATCTAAGTCCCACACTGCATCTCAGTGACCTAGAGCAATATATGTTCATAACAGGCCTAGGGAAATTCGTCTATGGAGGGATAATTTTTAATAGAGTGATTATTGGGATATTTCTGACTACTATATATAGAGAGGAGGAAGATAATACTAGACAAAATACCTTTTAGTAGAATACTGTTGTAGTATAATCATGCTTGTAGTATAATAATTACTAGAGAGAATTTGTGGAACATTAAACGACCTCAGGATAAAAATTTGATAGACTCATTATATACCTGAGCTTATCAGAAAACTCAACTAAAACAATGAATAGTACATTGTAATCCCCCACCCCCTCTAGTTAATCAAAGAGAAAGACCAGTGAGACATAATGACTTAGTGGGGGGGGGGGTTAGTGAGGGGAGCTCAGAAAAATTTATCCTTCTCATCCTTTAATTTAGTTTTAAATTAAACATAGTATCAAAGCAGCATATACCAAATGAACACAAAATTACTTGCAAAATTACTTAATACAAAACAGGAGCTTGTTGTCATTAACATATATAAAAAGCACAGCACAAATAAATAAATTCAAATAAAATGGGAACATTTAGAAAGCACCCAAGTCCTGGCTCCTTGCCTGCAGGTCCAGGCAAGAGGAGAGAGGTCCCAGTCCCGCCAGAGTCTCTCTGGGGCTGAGTGGGATGGTGAGTGTCGACAGACCAAAAGAAACACACTAAGCTGGGAGTCTTGTGGAAGCAGGAACTCAACTTTATGGCATCAGCCTCTCGCTTATATAAGTTCAGAACATGGGGGGAGGGGGGTGTTGGTGGGGTAAGATGACATACCAGACCCGGATGGGTGACAGACGGTATGGAGTGACTGACAGAGCCAATGGCAAAGCTCTACATCAACAACAGCAGGGCAGAGGCAGGGCCAAACAGGTTTTGCTGAGTCACCCCAATACGGAAGTGACTGAGACAGGTCTCAAAACTCAAGTCAGGCTTGGGTTTGTCCTCAAGGCCCAAACCAGGGCCAAAATGGGGCCCAACACTCAAGAGGTAAAGTATTTTCTGCTGTAGAAGAGGGTGGGTCACAACTGCCTGTAACTTCAGCTCCCCAGGATCTATGCCCTCTTGTGGTCTCTTAGGTTACCTGCATGCATATGTACATACACAAATGGTGCTATCAATCTTCAGGAAAAAAAAAAATCTCGCTGCTATGTTTCCATTTGCTTTGCTCTCTGCATGCAGGTGGCAGTGGAGGAGAAATGTTTACAAAAAGCACCAAGTGAGAAAATGGAAAACGGAGCAAATCTTACCCAGTCACCTAATGTCTTTCTTTTCAATGATAAGACAAATTAACATGATTCAACTTTTATAATCTCAATAATCTGTTTTTTTTTAAGATGTATTTATTTCATGTATGTGAGTACACTGTTGCTGCCTTCAGACACACCAGAAGAGGGCATCAGATCCCGTTACAGATGGTCGTGAGCCACTATGTGGTTGCTGGGATTTGAACTCAGGACCTCTGGAAGAGCAGCCAGTGCTCTTAATCGCTGAGCCATCTCTCCAGCCCGTTCAATAATTCTGTTTTATTTAGCAAACCATGAGTATTCAAACTCTAAATGCGTTTTGCATTTTTAGTGCTGTGTCTTCAAAGTATACTGCCCTCTCCCAAAGGCAAGCAGTCACGCGTGGTCAATGACTACCACACTGGCTGGTGAGGGGCACTTCTTCACTTGGTATATGCTGCTTTGATACTATGTTTAATTTAAAACTAAATTAAAGGATGGGAAGGATATATTTCTCTTTGGCCACCACTAAGTCATTGTGTTTCACTGGTATTCCTCTTTGATTAACCGGTGTGGGGTTGTGGGGAAGGGTAACAATTATCTGCCTGTCCTGTTGTTTAGATGGTGATGTTGGTGATGATGATGATAGTGGTGGTGGTGGTGATGATGGTGGTGGTGGTGATGATGGAGGTGGTGATGATGATGGTGGTGGTGATGATGGAGGTGGTGATGATGGTGGTGGTGATGATGGTGGTGGTGATGGTGGTGGGGATGATGATGGTGGTGGTGGTGGTGATGATGGTGGTGGGGATGATGATGGTGGTGGTGGGGATGATGATGGTGGGGGGGATGATGATGGTGCTGGGGATGATGGTGGGGGGATGATGATGGTGGTGGGGATGATGATGGTGGTGGTGGGGATGACGATGGTGGTGGGGATGATGATGGTGGTGGGGGAGGATGATGGTGGTGGTGATGATGGTGGTGGTGGTGATGATGATGATGGTGGTGGGGATGATGATGGTGGGGGGGATGATGATGGTGGTGGGGATGATGGTGGTGGTGGTGATGGTGGTGGTGGGGATGATGATGGTGGTGAGGATGATGGTGGTGGTGATGATGGTGGTGGTGGGGATGATGATGGTGGTGGTGGATGATGATGGTGGTGGGGATGATGATGGTGGTGGGGATGATGATGGTGGTGGTGGGGATGATGATGGTGGTGGGGATGATGATGGTGGTGGGGATGATGATGGTGGGGGGATGATGATGGTGGGGGGATGATGATGGTGGTGGGGGATGATGATGGTGGTGGTGGATGATGATGGTGGGGGGATGATGATGGTGGGGGGATGATGATGGTGGTGGGGGATGATGATGGTGGGGGGATGATGGTGGTGGTGGGGATGATGATGGTGGTGGTGGATGATGATGGTGGTGGGGATGATGATGGTGGGGGGATGATGATGGTGGTGGGGATGATGGTGGTGGGGATGATGATGGTGGTGGGGATGATGATGGTGGTGGTGGGGATGATGATGGTGGTGGGGATGATGATGGTGGTGGTGGGGATGATGATGGTGGTGGGGATGATGATGGTGGTGGGGATGATGGTGGTGGTGGGGATGATGATGGTGGTGGGGATGATGGTGGTGGTGGGGATGATGATGATGGTGGTGGTAGATACAGTTGAAATCCACTCTCTGGGAAATCTTCAAGTTTTCATTGCATTGCTAATTGCCATAGTTGTATTGGGCTCCTTCTTCCTGAGGCCCCTCAGAATAATTCAGTGTATCTCATGGGCTTGGGTTAGGAACCCAATTCTCTATGCTTAGAACGGAGAACGTTCTGCCACACCATGTGTCAGGGTGGGGCAGGTCAGTTCTTGCTTGGGAGCAGGGAAAGTGCTCACTAAGCTTGAGTGGGGAGGTTCACTGTTCCACACTGATTCTATAGAAAGGTAAGGGTTCAGTGAGCAGACACATGTGCCTTTGAATACCTGGCACACAGTAGGTGCTCAATAAACATCAGCTTTAGATATTACTCTCATCTTCTAATGCCACGCATGGCATGTGGTTGGAATTTGAAAGCATGTATGCATGCTTTCATCAACTCCTATGTCCATCCTCCTGGGTAGGATTCCACGTCTAGGGCCTGGCTCTGCATTATCCCATTTGACTCCTAAGTATAACAAATAGAGGTCAACTCAGGAGCTGTCTGATTCCTGAGAAATCTATTTGCAGAGGGCAGCCTCTCCTGGAAAAAGTGCCCTTACATGATATCAGCAACTCCGGCCTGAAAAGCATACCCACTCGAATAGCTTGGTGCCTGAGGAAGCACCGTGGATGTCTTGAGCCAATCCTTTCTCAGTCTGGTTAAGCATAGTCACGTGTGTCTCTGAGGATTGGCGTTTGGGGGAATCAGCAGGTGGCCCTGTTCTGGTGTCCATTCTCCTGTTTTTCTGGGACGCATTTACGATGCGGGCTGGAGAGATGCAGGGCTGAAAAAAAAAAAAAAACCTGCGGTGGAATTTCTGGCCATTAATTTTACAAGTCTGTTATTCACTATTGTTGTCTGACCTGCCGTTATATATTTGTACATTAAAAGCAGGTTGCTTGCTAATCTTTGTTTTAGAAGGAAGGAGTGAGCGATTAACCTTCTGACTGACTGGCAGACGTCCTTTGTCATCTCCGCTGAGATGGCCTTGGGGTTTCCGTGAGGCTGCCTGTGCGTCTGGAAGCTGGGAGGGCAGAGAATGGTCTCATTACCCCAGGAATTTATCTCAGAACCTTCGGGAAATATTCTGAGAGTTTTGTGTTTTGTGCTCTGGGGCCATGTAGATAACAGTCCATGAAACTGCTCCCCTTGGCACCCAGAGCTCTTTATGTCAGTGGCAGTGCGCATACTGGGCATTAGTGAGGATTTGAGGGTGTCTGGCTGACCTAATGGAGGTTATGCTACAGCCTGCTCCCCATTAGTTCAGTGTGCCTTTCCCCCACTATTTCTTACAAAGGTGTCGGTGTCTCACGGAGCCCTGGGGCCCTGGGGTTACACTCTTTGAACCAGGTATCTCCTGCTTTTCTCTGGAGGATAAACTCGGCCAGGCTTGATAGAAACCCTCAGCTGCAGGCAGGATACACAGAAGGATGCTTCCTGTAAGCTAAGAACCTACCCATAGATTAATGAACTCCTAGAAACTTTGTGCATCCTATCCCCCGGGGCATAGCCTATTCTAATGTAATGCTACATGCTTTCAGATGATGGGGAGCTATTGAATGTGTCTGATCAGGGGTTAGGGAGACAGTTCAGATGGGAACTGACAACCCTGAGGGCCTGAGTTCAATACCCAGCACCCACTTAAGAAGCTGGACATGGTAGTGAGCTCTTACAATCCCAGTTATGAGGAGACAAACAAGAGTATCGCTGGGGCTTGTTAGTCTGCCATTGTGGCCTAATCAGAAAGCTTTGGGACCCAATGGGAGGTCCTGTCTGAAAAAGACCTAAGGACCAACAATGGAGGTTGACACCTGGTCCTCCAGCATGCACATAAACACGGATCTGAGCACAAATGAATACATATATGCAGCAGAGAAAGTGTCAAATGAATAAGTAAATAAAAGCCAGCAGGTGTCCTGTCACTCACACCTGAGCGCACACACTCTCCCTTTTCACTACAGCACAGGTTACATGGGGTAGAACTACTCACAGGCTCAGTGTGTGAAGGTTTAGATCAGTGTTCAAATCCCAGCAGAGCCTCCCAGTGTGAATGAACCCTAGCCATAGCATGTGTACCATGCTTGGGCAGCCAAGAGACCACAAGCAAATGACTTCTTGCTCTGCATCGTAATTTGCACTTCAGTTAAAGCCGGAGGAGATGGTAATGCCTCTCTCACCCGGGCTGTTGTGAGGATTTAACAAGGTTACACACAGCGCACTCAGCGTGCCAGAGCACACCGAGCTTTCGTAAAAGTAGCCTTTGCCTGATTATTTAGATCCTGGACTTGCAGCAACTTTAACACAGCAATTACTTGAAGAACCAGTAAATTAGACGTATTAGGAAGAAGGTTAATTCCTCAGGCTGGTAGAGCATTTTCTGAATCACAATAGTAATTTTCTAAATAGCTCTGAGGGACCTGGGAAGGAGCAGGCATGTGTTTCAGGCCTCCTTGATTTCCCAGAGAGTAAATTGCCCATTGGAATGGCCTGCCCATTACGTGATCATAATGTGGACTGTACACACACACACACACACACACAGAGTTATAACAATACCAGGAAAACTACAAAGTGGCTGGGTTTTCTGGCCTAGAATGAAGGGTCAATTTTGTGACTGTCCACACCTGGCGAGGTGTAACTGGTAGGGAAGGTATATATTTACATGTTTTGAGGATTCTGTTCTGTTCATTTCCCTGGGATTCTGGAGGGAGAAAACACATTAGGATTCTAGTTTGAGGAACAATGTCATTGAGACAGCTCCTTTAAGTCTGGGGCTGTGTCAATGGTGACAATGAAAATGGCATTGGGGAACTCTGAAAGATGGCTGGGTCTGTTAGCTATGGACCTGGGCAGTGCCACACACCATCTTTGGTGCACCAGCTTGCACACTCTTGACAACATTTGATGGAGAGGCAGCTGGCTCTAGCCAAGGCGACAGATGGGCTGGAGGGCTTGACCACTAGCCTTGACCTCTGACCCCACTCACTCTCCCTGTCCTCTAGAAATGTACCCACAGGAAGGAGAAGAAAATTAACCACCTCAGAGTCGAGGCGTTAACGGTCGATTGAGCTAACCACACTCTCTCTCCTCAGCTTGCTTGGATAAGCAATGATTGTGTTCCATTATGGTAGCTACAGAAACCTCACAATTGTGATGCCAATGAATGAGAATTACTTGAAAGTCCTCATTTCAGACTAAACATCCGAGATTTCAAATTTAGGGTCCAGTGTTGCCTATTGCTGTCTTCACGGAGACATCTAAGACTATGACAACTGACTTTTTCACAGCACAGTGTAGCTCTGTGCTCAAAGTGTTCTTGGGGCCAAATCACAAAACTCAGCATTGATTGATCTCTGGTAGCCTGCTTTCAAGGGCAGGCTCCAGAAACCCCATGGCTTTAACTTGAAAGTGGCCTTCCCTGAGCAAAGCACCCCAGAGTTCTTTAACCAGCCAGAAAAGACATCAGGCGCTTCTTGTGCGTTTGTCCCATGGGAATGAGTGAGGAGAGGGATGGGGGTGGGGTAGGAAGAGATGCACACGCGGAGAAACATACAGCCAATAACAGAGGAAGGGAACCACCAAGACAGAGCTGAGACCTGCGTGCTGTATGAGTACTCTTTCTCTGAAGCTCCTCCAGAGCTTTCCTTGCTTCTGCTCTGGCTGCTCTTCGTGGGCTTTGTTCATCCTCAGGCTTCCAGCATGTGTGTAGTTGGTGTGGAGGAGTGTGTGAGGTTTAGAGGTCAGGGGGTATAGGGTCTCGGGTCAGGAAGTCTGCAGGAAGTGACTGCCAGTCATCCAAAGACTCTGTGCTGCATAGTTGAATGTCAACTTGACACAAGCTAGAGTCACCTGAGAGAAGTGAACCCCAACCGAGGAAATAATTGCATAACATCAGGCTATAGGCAGGCAGCTCTATGGATTAATGAGTGTTCAGCCTGGAAGGGCCCAACCCCTTGTGAACGGAGTCACTCCTGGGTTCTATAAGGAAGCAGGCTGAGCAAGCCATGAGGAACAAGCCAGCAAGCAGCACCCTATCCATGGACTCTGCATCAGCTCCCACCTCCAGGTTCCTCTCCCGAGTTCCTTTGACGATGAGCAGTGATGTAGAAGTGAACACAAAATAAACCCTTTCCTCTCCAAACTTGCTTCCCGTCATGGTGTTTCATTGAAGCAACAGAAATGCTAAGACGGGCTCGAAGCTCCCTGTGGGATCTATCAGCCTCCTTACTCTGGGCTAGTGTCCTTTCTGAGCCGAGTCTACGGAAGGGGAACAACCACTCCCTCCTATATCTATTAAAACAAAACAAAAAAACAGTGATGTCAGCATCCCATGAGACCAAGAAGGGACAAAAGGAAAAAGATCAGGGACTATACATTCTGGCTAAAACGGAGCAAATGCAGTCGGTAACCCTGAATCCTCTGAGCACTGCAGTCGTGGACACTGAACAGTGGAGTATGGACTGTGGCTGCAGACTCACACCCTGGAGGTGATGGGATGGTCCTTCCACAGAGGCCCAGCCTGTGGTCTTCCTGACAGCCCAACAATGCTCATTTGTATGTGTCAACGCTGTTCATCTTAGACGTTAACAACTTTAATTAATAATACCCCCTTCCTCCCTGTGTCAACAGAGCTCCACCTTTTCATTTCGAAAGAACTTAAGTAAATAACGAAATAAAACATTCATTTATTGGGAGTAGAAACGAGAAAAATATAATTGATTTCGGAGGCTTTTGCTACAAATATTCCCTGAGGCCGCTGACTGCATTTTATTAAGAAAGCATTGAGTGTTTATATCTCTACATTTCGTTGGCGATAATGTTGAGTTTCTCGGGGTGGGGGTGGGGGATGGTATTATTGAAAGAGAAATAATTATGACAAGTGTTAAAGATTATGAGTTGGATTCCCCCTGTGGGCCACCAGTATCCTGGGGGTACGTTAAGTGCCTTTGAAAGCACCACCAACTCCTGTCACTACGCAGATGCTGCCCCAGTGCTCTAACGAGGACCCCAGTGAGTTGGAAGAGTTAGCCAGGGTCCCCGAGCTCAGCACCCAATCCCCCACATGGCACCCGTGATCTGTGAGAATTTAGATCTGTGTTCCTTCACGTTGATTGCTGTCTTAGGAGAACGGGCGTGTCTTCAGGAGCAGAGCTAGTATTTCTACCATTATCACTGGCAGCTGGCCCAGCCCCTTGCCCTAAGAGCCCCGTAAACACCCCTCTGCCTTCTCGAACAGAATATGCTGTTCAGTGCGCCCTCCCGATGGGGAAATACAGTCGTGTCCCCAGCGTTCCTGGTTGTCCCATGACTTCTTCAGGGGAGGGGCAGAAACACATCTTTACAGATAGGCAGAATATCAACAGACCAAGCAGATGACCCCACCCACAACCAGCTAGCTTATTGAGAGAATTTGATTTGGAGTTCTTACAGGACCGTGGAACTCAAATGAGGCTACACCACGAGGAAGTTCCCCGGGTAACTCATGGCCGGCTATATCACTCAGTGAAGAGTCACAGCTACAGTGTGCATGACTCACAAAACGCTGAACCACTGAAGGGGCTCCCCGGGTGACACACCAGCCACTATACTACTGTACAGTCCCTTTCCCATTGTTTACTGTTAATAGTCGAAGTGAAGGGAGAGGCCTCACCAGTCCCATGAGTCTCTTCAAGCTCCTGAGCCCACAAGGAAATGTCAAGAGGCTTGCTCTCAGGAGGGTCACACATAGGTCATCACAGTTGCTCCAGTTCAAGCTGGCATGGGTCATATCAGCCCAAAGGAAACAGGCATATACCACTAACTTGATGCACTCCCGGTAGGCAATACACACACGTGTGCAGTGAGCTGACCTCTCAGACTCTCACTCTGGCCTTCTCTCCCCATCTTTCTTCTGATCCCTCAGGCGGCAAGACAGCAATCTCCTTCCTTGGCTGATTCTCTTCATCCTATGGCTAATTCTCTCCTTCTCCCAGGAAACCCTCTTCTCCATGGCATGTTCCATTCTTCCATACACCCTGGCAATTACCATTTATATTTTCAATGACTCCAGTGAGCCCTCCTCAGAACCGTTTCTCAGAACTGGCCTTCCATTCGCGATTATCAGGCAGGCATGCTGGGAATGGCAATCTGCCTTGAACTAAGGGCCTGTCATGGACCAACTGGGGCAGGTGAGGGGCCCCACCTCAGGAAGTTCTTTTCGTTCTTGTCCTTCTAGTGCTGGATTCATGTGGATGACATACTAGTACTCTTACTGTGCTACTAACGTGTCAACCACAGTTCTGACCGACAGCTTCTCCAAAACAAAGGTTGAGAATTTACCTCAAGAAGACTGACTTTCTCCGTTTGGGATTCAAGACGTTCCCAGCATCTAATGTTTATTGCTGTCTAATGTTTACTTTTCACTGTGCCTGGAGGTTGCAACCGGTCTCCACAGTCCATTCACAGACCAATCAGAGTCGTCCCTGAGGAGCAAACCATTTTAACCGAGTCTCAAGCCATCACCTGTGGGCCGATCAAGGCTCCCAGAAGCAAGGTTCCGTGGAACTCTTCTGTTTTTGTCTTCTTATTTCATTAAATCGTGGTCTGCTTCTCTTGTGAATTGCAGCCTTATTGTACCTTTGTGTTTATTACATATCCTTCTGTCTGATTTTCAGAGTTTGAAAACAATACTATTTTCTTGCCTTCATTTGTCCGTGGGATTAATGCCACCCAGGTGTCTCTTTTATTATGCTCTTCTTTCCCCTAGAGACTTTGGGTCCTGGCTCCCCAGCCCCACCTCCAGACCTCTACTTTACTGGTAGCCTGTGATACAATAGTCCTGTAAATTTGTTTGCCTGTGGCAGGCTCTAGATTGGTGGACTGGTTTCAGAATTTCCATTTTGGTACACTTTTGGTTTTCTTGAGCGTATCTTCAAACACCCTTAAAAGAAAAGAATGTGTGGAAAACAAGCTTGCTGGGATTTTTTTGTGTTTTGTTTTGTTTTGTTTTTGATAAAAACAGCATTCTACTTTGATGAATGGCTAATATCTGGCTGAGTCTAGTTTTTTTGTAATGTCCTTATTCTGTAAATATTAGCACATTGGCGATTCAACATTTTGCTAGGTCATGCCTCTGTTTTTACTAATTGTTCTAGGTAGCTGACAAGGTCTTTAGATATGAAGTAACTTATCCTTCAGTATTTTTGATAAAAAGATTTTCTTTTAATTATATATTTGATTTAAGAATGTCTAACTCTATCTAGACTGACTTCCTAAAAACCCCCAACAGCTTTCCATGTTGTCTTTCTTTTCTTGCACTCTGAATATGAAGAGCTATTGGTTATTAGCTATTTCCTAATCCATTCAATTAAAAATTTCCAGGCCATTCTAACCTCTGGGGTACAGCATTTTCCCTAAATTCCTCTGAATTTGATTTCAGTGCTTTTAATGCTATCTTTTGTTCTGTGTCTCTTTGATCCCTTCTGGGCTGTTCTTGCTTCTTTTGGCTTTCTGCTCACAAGCTTCCATTTTCTTTACATGTGTGGTGACTCTTGGCTTTGAATTACGATTGAGGGGAGAAAGGTTGGTTGTTAGAGAGATGGCTCAACAGTTAAGAGCACTGACTGTTCTTCCAGGGTACCCTGGTTCAATGCCCAGCAACCACATGGAAGTTCACAACAATCTGGAATTCCAGTCCCAGAACAGTCATTGGGTACCAGGCATGCATTTAGTGAACAGACATATATGTAAGCAAATACCTATACACATGAAAATAAATAAATTAACTAATAAGGGAGAGGTCCTCATGTGATTTTCATGTGCCCTTAGTAGGTCTATGGATTGACAGGCCCTTTCCTTTAGAATTGTGTGGGATGACAGGTGAGGCATGCTTGCTAGAAAACTGTTTTAAGTTGGGGTCATGGTGATCCACAATCATCTTGTATTCTGTGTGTTTTATTCTGTGGCTTTAGTAGGAAAATGGGCTCAGTAGTTAGATAGCTAGCAATTGATAAAGCAGGCGTCAACAACAAACACACAAAAGGTGAAATTGAAGTGGGCGTCAACAACAAGCACACATCCTCAGTCCTGCAGAAGCCATAAGTCCCAGGTAAAGGAGGAATGATGTCTTACGAGCTAGCTTTATCTCTTACCCTGAACTCTGTGCCTTTCCATCTGTATATACAACTACAATCTTGTGGTCCCCTCTTGGGGAATTACTGTCCTTCCTGGGAAGATGCAATAACTAAATTACACTCAAAGTCAGAGGCATCTTGAAAGAATTCAGTGCTGTAGAGGGAGAGTTTCTGGTCCTAGGATTAGTCCGGCCATTGGTAGATATTTTAGAATTACTTCTGGTAAATGTGAAGACAGCCATGCTCTTCTTAATTCTGAGGTTTCTCCTTACACGGGCCATGAAAGCTCATTTACTCTAGATGGATCTACCTTTGAAGAACCACGAATAACAGATGTTGATTTTATTACAAAATTGCCCCTATTTTTTAAAAAAGCATTTAGTCATCATCTAAGGGATTTAATAGTAGTGTCTTAATTCTTTACTTCCCACACTTCTGAGACAGTCATAAATGTCCGTGTAAAACACTGCAAAGTCACGTGAGACTGACGAACTCTGAGCTAACTGAAGTTGCGTGGTTTCCTCTGCTGAGCCTTCCTGGGCCTTACACTGATAATATGATTGAGAATCTCTAAGAAATTTAAAATTTGGGAAATGCTCAATTGAGGAAAAAGGAATCACATTTTGAGAAATATTAAGTCAAGCCTTTGAAGAACCACTCTGTTTTCCTCTTCAGAGAAAGCTTGTACTTAGTTACTCACACTTGGGCCTGAACAATGACGCTGTAGTTCTAAGACAGGCTCATATATTTAGTTTTTACTACTTAATTGGGCAGCCTCATTGTTACAGTTCTCTGAATTCCCTGCCCCTCTTCTATGGCCATTTTAAATAACTGCCCTAAAATTTTCCTTTCCTTTCCTTTCCTTTCCTTTCCTTTCCTTTCCTTTCCTTTCCTTTCCTTTCCTTTCCTTTCCTTTCCTTTCCTTTCCTTTCCTTTTTTCTCTTTTCTCTTTTCTCTTTTCTTCTTCCTCCTCCTCTTCCCCTTCTTCCTCCTTTCCTCCCTCTCTCCCTTCCTGCCTCTACTCTTTTGAGACAAGATCTCATCAGTAAATAGCCTTAGATGACCTTGAAGTCAAAGAGATCTAAATGTAGATCTGGATATGCCCCCCCTCCCCCCCCACACACACACCACCACCCCTGCCTCTGGCCCCGCCTCTGGCCCTGCCCTGCCTCCCCTGTGCAGGGATTGAAAGTGGGTACTATCACATCTGACTTTGTTAGTTTTAAAATAGACTTACTTATTTTTAAAATTTATTTGTATAAAGGTATCACTTGTGTGCAATCCCCATGGAGGCTTGCAGGAGTGGGAACACCCTGGAAATGAAGCTACAGGGGATTGTGAGTGTCCAAGCAGGTGCTAGGAAGTGAACAGGGATCCGCTGCAAGAACAGGAAGTGCTCTTAACCACTGAACCATCTCTGCAGCTCCTGCCCATCTTACGTCTTACAGTTTTTCATTAAGATCTGTTAATGGTGTGGAGTCATTGTGCACAGTGGCAGGTCTCATAAAGGCAATGTTTTTCAAATATATGATGTGCTTTGACCATATTCATCCTGCGTACTCTCTCCTCCTTCCCTTTCTCAGTCTATACCCTGCTTACATGTCATTTATATGTATATATGTATGTATGTACACACATACGTATATGTGTGTGTGTATGTGTATGTGTGTGTGTGTGTGTGTGTGTGTGTGTGTGTGTATGTATGTATGTATATGGTTCTATTTCTCTAAATGTAATTGCATGGGAACTGAAAAGCTGCACAACAAAGGAAATAACTGACTGGGGAAGAGACAGCCCCCGGAATGAGAAAATGGTTGCTGTCTACCCAACTGAAGATTAATATCTAGAATACATGAAGGACTCAAAGGTTGAGTTCAAGGCTTGAGTTGGGATTGGAATCAAGGGTCAAATCTGTTGCATAGTTTCCTAGTGATTATACTCAGTGTGTGATATTGTGGGAATATGCACTCTAGTTGGATCTAGACTATTTTTTTTATTAGCATAAATGTTACTGGTTCAAATCATCTGAAGCCAGACTCCTCTCATTCCGTCCCCGTGGACCGGGTTCATAGTTAACCACTGTTTTAATTAAGTCCTCCAACCCCATCCTTATCAGAATAGCCTTCAGAAGTAAAAGGACTCCATCTAACAGAGCTATGCTATTAGAAATCCACCGATTAATTTGTGGGAGTCCTTCCAAACCCTCCAATACTTTCTGGGTCTAAGTTTCCTCACCTAACATTCTACTGAGGGGCCCATAGAGTAGCCGGCAACCCTCTTGCTGGTTTGTGGCTTGAGGTTAGATAATTTGTCCCTGTAAAACACAGTGGCTGTCCTGTAAAACAGGGCTAATGGCAGTGCCCACCTCATTTGGCTGCTATATTACCTGCCACTTTGTTAGCACTCAATGCTTGTTAGCAACTATTAAGCCACAATTAACTATTGTTAAACTCAGTCATTGTTTGGGAAAGTCTGCCAAGAACAACATAAGATTGTTTGCTGCTTTTATTGACTTTTCGAAGGGCTTTGACTTCTGGGGTCAAGATCAGGTTAGGAATTAAGCAGCATGAGGTCAATGGTGATGCCTAGTTACCAACTTTAAATGGACCTGCTTTTAAAAGCCAACAGCAGGGATTGGCAGGAATGGTCTCCTAAAGGGTGAATAATCTCTGAGCGTGTAAAACAGGGCCAGGAGGCTTAAAGCAGAATTTTAACAACAGAGCCCTTGAGGTTACGTGAGGCCTTTCTTACTCTGCATCTAAGCCTTAACTGTGTGTAAAAAGGAGGCTAATGAAAACCCCTGAAAACAATTAGTCTTTGTAGAGACTGAACCACGGAGGTAACAGTCTCAGAGTCTCTGCCAGGCCCTGTGCTCCAAGGCTACATGCAGACAAAGCCAGACTTTCCCTTAGTTAGAGCTTGTAATTGACCCCAGAAGACAGGGAGGTATTCCCACTGGGTCCAGTGGTATCTCCGAACCATTGCTAGGACTTGGAAGCATTATCACGCAGGAATTCCCAGCAACCCAAGTTCATAGCCTATGAGTGTTTATTTTGGCAAGTATTACCAAATATTTAAATAGCTTGAGTACAATAAGAATAGTTGTCATTAAGTAGGCACTTATGCTAGATATGTCTTTGCAATATTATTGCACTCATTTGCCAATAAAGGAGCTATAACCATTAGCTCAATTTCAATATCAATGAAGGGAGAATGAGAAAGTTGAAGCTACTACCTAAAGTCACCCTGCTGATAAAGGTTTGAAACAGCCTGGCTGGGTTTGTCTCCCATTCTCTCAGCCAATACACAGGATGTGCACTACCATCCTGTTAAGGAAGAGCCCATTGCCCAAGTCCAAACGAAACCTTGCTGCTTTTCATGGTATATGTTCATGTATTGAGTGCACTGAAGAGTCATTTCTAAATAATTGGCTTAGGAAGGCCAGGAGGACCTAAACACCGAGTAAAGGGGGACAGAGCCAAGCTCAAAAAGAGATCAAGGAAAGTGATTTGATAGTTAAAATCCCCAATCCCAGTTTTGGAGCAGCCCAAGTGGTTGGTGCACGCTGTTCACAGATTTCTGGAGCCCTGAGGCTAAGGACAAAATGAGGATCTCACTAAGAAGAAAACATCTTCCCCACCCCACCCCCACCCCCACCCCCACCCCCACTCACCTCTGACTCCTGAAAGTGCAACTATAGGAAAAATGTGGATTTCAAAGAACACACACTCATGATGAGAAGTGGTGTAGTTTAGCCTCACCTCCAACACACAGAAAAAAGCTGGTAAAATTGTGAAAAAGGCAATACCAAGTTGCTAATGACCCTGACGACCTGGCGGAACTGGATATCCTCTTTGGAGAAAGGAAACATGACTGTAGGCTCTAAATTATTTCTGTAAACTCTTGCAGACACACTGCCAATCACACCCTAAAAATAACTAGACATAGGAGCTAAGGAGATTTTGGTAGAAGAAACAACACAGGAAAAATAGACATCTGTGGTTCCAGATAAAGGAAAAGGAACCGTTAAATCCACGATTACTGTGTTCATAGCACCCAAACAGTAAACAAACAGTAAACAAACAAACAAAACACCCCCACAAAAACAAGAAGCTCATATGTACAACACTGGCCGAAAGGCAAGCAAAATACTCATGTAAATTAACTCCTTAAAAAAGCCATGTCTCTGTGTTTTAGAGGCAAATAAATAGATAAATAGGTAAATAAATGCCTGTAATAACTGTACATAAATCAGGAGAGTGATAAATGGTCTATGGTTCTTACATTTCCATGGAGGAGGTTAAAAGTGGCAAATCTAGATTTTACTTACTCAACTTCAAATAAAAGAATAATAAAAGATGTACAAGATTAAGCTGATTGAGAATGAGCATAAAATAATATAAAACATATTAAAATAATTCAAATGAGGATAATCCAAAAATTGAAGAATGAACAGAACAAATAATAGACAGCACCTAGTTAAAAAAGACTTAAAATGTATCATGAAAATAATTACATTAAATATAAGTAGGTTAAATTCTTTAATTAAAAGGCAAGTATCCTCAGAGTGAGCAAACATGTAAAAATTTAATTGTTTATAAGGAACATACTTAATATAAGGATATGGAGGGGCTAAAAAATATTAGAAGTATAAGTCCTGTACTAGCATGGCTTCAAATATATAAAGAAATTTTTAAAAAATTAAAAATTAAAACTTTTAATTGCAATGAGAAATGTTAACAAAGAAATATAGATTTAGTGGATAAAAAATCTTCATGAAAGAACTTGAACACATAACTGATAAACATGGCAGAACAAGCCTGTCAACAAGAGCAAAATGTGCATACTTTATACACACATGGCTATTTGACAAAATTAAATAAATGTAGGACATTTAAACACATTATAAAGTATTAAAATGATAGGTAGAGGCATACTCCTTAATTAAATGCAATTGAACTGTAAGATATTTTCAAAAGGAAAATTAGAAGAGTCTTTATTTGGAAACTACAAAATATGCTATAAATGATCCATCTGTCAAAAAAGTCACAATAGATATTAGAAATGATTTTACTTTCAACTAAGCGGTGACAAAAATGTATATATCAAATCTGCGCCTTGGGGCTGGAGAGGCAGTTTGTCAGTTAAGAGTGCCTACTGCTCTTGTAGAGGACCTGGGTTCAGTTTCCAGACCCACACAGGCAGCTCATGACTGCTCCTGTAACTTCAGTTCCAGCGGACCTGGCACTCACTCTCCTCTGGCCTTTCTTTACATGTGCCTGAACATGAAACGTATAAACTCATGCAGGCACACATTCATACACATAAATAAATTTAAAAATCTTAAAATTGGGCTCAAAGGGAAAATAAGTATAACAAAGAAGGAGGAGGCGGAGCAAAAGGAAAAGAAGACTATGCATCAGTAAGACATACACTACATTAACTGAATGATAGAAATCTGAAGAAATAGAAATAGAAATAGAAAACTGAAGTCGTCATGTAGTATATCTTTTCAACTAGCCACATAAAAATTTTCTCTCTTAAAATTCACCATCAGTTCATGATTTCGATAAAGCAAGTACATAGATATAAATTGAACAAATGGGCAATAAATGGAAATTTTCTTAATCAGATAAGAGTTCCCCAAAAGAGCCACACACATTCATAATCCTAACTAACTTAGTTCCCTGGTTTCATTCATGCTTGTGATATATTCCGTCCCCTTACCTCCTCACCCTTTCTTCTTCCCTTCCAACCTCTATCAATACTCCTCCCTTCCTGTCTCCTCAGACCCATGGGTTCTGTTTTCTGTTCTTTTGATTTATTTTGCATTTGACCCATTTAGTTTCACTAGTACCATCCGAGTGACTATTGCTCTAAAACTATCCTTTGGAGCCCCATGGGGGTTCCTGTATGTACACACTGAGGATAGAGGCTCTTGCCTTTTCCCAAGTCTGGCTATAGGAAGTAGTTTAGTAGGGAGGTGTGTGGTCTCCTGAGTCCCTCCATTCTTCCCTGGCTCTGGAGGGGCCTAACGACCCACTACAGAGTCTGCGATTGCAATGATCGTACACTGCCCAGGAGATGGCGCTTCAGAGCTCTTCTCCCTGTCCTCCAGATCCTCCATTCTTTCTGCCCCATATTCCAAATGTTTGCCTGGCTTTAGAGGGAGTAGTATAATTGTCTTCTGAGTGCTGAACATTCCCCTGTCATTCATTCTTAGAACCCTGTAGAGTCATGAACCTCTGCATTCACTAAAATTCATTAGAAAAGAGAGCCTTCTATGATTAAAGCTCAGAATGTCTATGGATACAAATATATAATTAGGAGGCAGTTCAGTGCTGCGTCAATTTAGTTAAAGAGAAGAATTAAGTTCCCCTACAAGGCTTATGACCTTTCCTGCACGTTTACAGTCCCACAAATGGATGCGCTCCTGTGGAGTGAACCCCAAAGCCAATCAGAGAGCGGCTGATTATCCCCATAACGGTTTTGCCACTATTGCATTAGTCGGCACACCTTGCCTCATGCTGTTATTGTAACCACGGGGCTCGCAGCTGGGTAAGAACATTTGATGCCTTGCTTTTCCCTAGCAGCTTACATAGCGCCTTCTGGAAGCTTGCAGTTCGGTGCTAGCCGGCAAGAAGGAAGCTTCCGGATCAATGCTACCTTGATTTCTCATCCAAGTTGTGTGGTGTCTTCAGCAATGGCGTGTTATCAACTCGTTTTGTAGGTAACCAAGAGGAACATAGGCAAAAGCATGCATTGTTTGGGAGTTCCCCAGGGCCTTTCTGACTGATATCTCATAAAGAATATTTTCCACACGTGGCACTGGAAGCCTTATAATTTTTATGGCCACCATCATCATAGTTTGTCAAATGTGAGTTATCAGCTAGTAAGTAAAATACTACTAATAAAAATGAAGGTATACATCTTCCAAAGAAAATAGCCAACATTCACAGGTGGCATTCTCCTACTACTGTACAGATAGAAAATAGATTCGCAGAATGAATAGGTCAATTTAATCAAACACCTAGGAAGAAAGTCTGATATTTAAGTAATCTTTGCAACAAATCACTAAACGTTTCAGATATAAATGAAAGAGAATCCAAATAAACAGAGGCATGCCTTGCTCAGATACCAGAAGACCCAGCACTCCTAATATGTAATCTATATACTCAAAGCAATTCAGTTAAGAGGCAGACGGACCTTTGCTGAGTGCCTGTCTGTACCTTGAGATGCTGCTTCTGAAACAATGGTGATAAACAAAGCGTAGGGGCTTGACGTAGTCTGAAGGTAAACGAGGTGAACATCGATGCCTCTCTAAGTCAGTGGGGTTTGTTATGATCGGACAGTGGCCAAAAGCATATAGACAAACACACCAGTGTAGCAGTAATTTGGCTAACTGATCTGTGCTCCTGATGGGTTGCACTTGCCCAAGAGCTATCTGGATTCGTGAATGAAAGACACACACACACACACACACACACACGCACACACACGCACACACACGGCAGTTAATTTTAAATATGCCTGGTTAGTTCAAAGGTTGGGCAGTTCTTATTCTTCCTGCTGCTAGCAAACACTCCTCTTTAAAATCTGTATGTCATCTCTGCTACCCCAAACACAATTGGGGAAGTGGCTTGTGTGGCCATTTTCCCTGATTCTAACACATTGTTGGGCCTTTAAGTCTGGCCTTTCTTCTTCCCATCATGGGGATCTCTCCTTCCTCTCTTCCAGTTCTCAGCCTGCACAAATCTAAAAGTTCTCTCTCTCTCTCTCTCTCTCTCTCTCTCTCTCTCTCTCTCTCTCTCTCTCTCTCTCTCTCCCCCCCCCCCGCCCCCACCAAGCCATTGGCTATTGGCTGGCTATTGATTGATCAAAAACCAATTGGGGACAAGGACCTTCAGTGTTTGGACATGCAGATTCCCAATTAATTCAAAACATTAGAACCAATCCCCAAAGACCAGTAAAAACAGAGCAGTCACTGAAGATGAGGCCTGAGAGGAAGGCCAGAAGGCTGGCTAAAAATGCCAGACCACTTCTGCATAATGGTCTCCCCCAAGACTGGGACTCCTCAGATCAGTTCACACAGATGGAGTAAGCATCTTGGCGTGGGACAGGCCACTGGAGATTTGTCCTCTGGACAATTCTAATCTGCAGAAAGACTTGAAAGCCACCTTTCTCAACACACACACACACACACACACACACACACACACACACCTACCTCACACCGTACACATGGCTTCCTAAATCATTATGAGTAATGCTATTTTAGCATTGTAATTTTTATTTATTATGTTTGTGTTTGGTGGTGCTGGGGATTGACCTCAGAACCTCACACATGCGGCTCACACCACGTCTGACACCAGCCTGTCCTTATCGGTCATTAGGAAGATGTAAAATGTAACAGTATTGTATCACAGGCTCCCTGACATCTTATGTAAATGCTTCTGTCTTTCTTCCAAATCCCATTCCTTCTTTACAGTGTTACCGGGTCCCTCCTCATCCCAGTCTGACCAACTCATGGTTTTCATGCTACGTAGCCATTTCCCCTTTCCTCAGTTTCTCCACCTGCATTGCTGTCATCTTCTTGTTTAACAAACATAAAGTGACTTTTGAGGATTTTCATTGAAAAGAGAGTGGAAATGCAGAGTACTTAAACTCGGACCTACCTCCTTCATTATATCCTGTTTTTTTTTTAATGACTTGTACTTTTCTAGGTGTCTATTAGCAATATAATCAAAAGTAAAGTCATTTTTCATCATGGAATGAACCCAAGGCTAGAGGGCTGGCATGGTGCTGAGCTCTAAGTATGCTATCAGGGGGTCCTTAGGACACTAGTCTCCAAGGAGCCAATGTCTACCCATTCTGTCAGTGAAGAGATGCAAGAACAGGAAGATGTCACTGGGGTGCCTCAGCATGGGGCAGCTGCCTGGGTATGTGACCTAGGCAGTTATACTCAGAAGGATCCTGTCTTAGTTTAAAGCTTGATGCCAACATTTTAACATTCCTCCTAATTTATGAGCCAGGCTCTGTACATTTTTATTTTTGCTGTAGGCTGTGTTAATGAGATGGCCAGCCTTGAGCCTAAAGGAAGGAGTTTGCAGACTTTCTTGATTTTACAACTTAAAATAAAGCCCTAAAACAACCGCCACTTTTCTAATGCTCGTCAAACACTTTCTCGGGTTTCTCAGAAGCCATTCCCTCTTCCAACCCTCTGTTGTCTCCAAGGCTTTGGCAGCGCTGTGCTGTAGAATCTCTGATGTTTGTTTCCTGTTCACTTGCAACATTTTTTGCAACACCAAAAAGAAAAGTTTCCACCACCTGGCTCCTGTGTCTTGTCTAGTCTCGGAGCTGTCTCTTCTCCCTTATTTTCTGTGATGCCACACTTGATATATACTAAGATCCATCCCCTTCCCACACCCCCAGGCGACATTCTGATCATATAGAGCCTTCTCTGTTTGGGGGTACTCGGCAGGCTTCTTTCTGGCCTCTGATGACTGTCATGTGCTTTTCCTTCTGCTTGGGACACTCTTCT
Organism: Mus caroli; assembly: GCF_978045245.1. Taxonomy (NCBI): domain Eukaryota; kingdom Metazoa; phylum Chordata; class Mammalia; order Rodentia; family Muridae; genus Mus; species Mus caroli. The sequence goes on along the minus strand of NW_028227256.1, from coordinate 35,517,314 downwards.
ATTGTTATGAGGCCCTGTTCGCTTTGGCTTTTGTTCCATTAGATCAACACGGATGTTAACTTTGATATGAAAACTCCCCAGAAGAGGTCTCCAGTGGCCACCCACCCATTCTTTCTCCTATGGCACTATAGACACACTGCCTAGCAGACAGATAAACGCTGCAGTATGCCATGCATCTGGCTGGTTCGCCTCTTTAACTCCCCTTCCCTTAATTCTTGATTTGGATACAAATTAGCTATTCTTTGTACATAGATCCCCTGAGGAGATGTACCGCCTCATCCCAGTCTGAATGCATTATACCATATAACACAACCACATCCAGCTTCCTTGGTGTCCTTCTTATGGTGGTAAGCTTTATGTTGCTTCTCTGGCTTGATAAACATTTGCTCAATTCAAGGATGGGTAAATGAATAAAGATGTATGGGCACAATCCTCCTAACTGAAGCAGTTTGCTTTTTCCCCCACCCACACCTTTTATTTTTTCAAACTTTGAACATCTCCTTCTTTCCATTCTAAACCCATCACTTAACACACACTAGGCTCTCCACGCTTGTTTGGCAAGTCAATCTTTGAAATGACTCGAGTGGTCATTCAGCACTCCCTTGGGATCTGACCTTATGCCCTGTGCTTGGGAAAGCATTGATGTAAATACAGTTCTTACCTAGAGGCTGCCTGCATTCCTCCAGGGGCGACAGCTTGTGGATCTCACCTGGGATTCTTCCAGGTCCAAAGGGATGAGATTCCCTTTAGGTTACTACCTAGAGGGTGACAGACAACAATACTAATTTCATAAAATTGTGACTGCGCTGGGCAGAGAGAATTGTAACAAGTTTTAGAGAAAGAGGTGGTGTTCTGAAAGGTCACTGGGTCTGTCCTCAGAAACCCTGCTTTTGTGGCTTCTGCAGATGCTCTTTAACAAGGGGCAGTCTCTTCCTACAGTCTCCCTCTTACTCTCTATTATGCTGCTCCTCCCTTGGGACCATCAAGGGCTCAGGTATCTCCCTCCACGGTAGTTTCCTGCCTCCCTATCTTATGATGAGCATTTTTCTCCCTGAGGTCAAGCTCCAGCTGCTGTCTGAAGCTCTCTTCTTCCAAGAAAACAAGAAGTTGGGGATTCTCTCGTTCCTATGTCCAGTTCTGTTTCTTTGTATGACATCCTAGGGGACCTCTCTCTGCCAGAGTCCTGAGTAGATCATAGGAGCCAATCGACTCAGTATGTGGAGGATTGGCAGAAGGACTCCAGGGAGACTGGATGCTAAGCTGGAGTGCTTACTGTAGTCTAATGATGTTCTAGGAAGACACAGGGAGATCAATGTACGGCCCATAAACACAAGGAAAAGTGTGGTCCTGGTCAGGCTAGAGTGCTTTAGAAATGGTTTGAGGGGGCTTCGGAGAGAGACAGCCCCCATATCATTAGAAACGGTTTGCCCCAAGGCTGCAGGCAGTATTGATGTGGAGGAAGAGATGCCAATCACGTAGGAGCTACAGAGAGCTGCAATGGGTTCTCTTCCCCTTGTAAGCTTCTGCAATTTCATTACAGGGTTCTAACCCTGTAATGCAGTTTAAATTTCAAAATACTGTACTTAATTAGCTGTTTCTCTAAACTCCTTCTGAAGTAAACGAGCTTCATACAGTGGTAATTAGTTTATTGGTAGAAACAATGACAACGTCGGAAGTGCGCACATTTTTGTGAATGCGGCTGGAACACAAGAAAGCCCGACTATTATTATTCCTTCGCTGTTTTCCATGACTGCCATCTTTTAGTATCCTTGTGAGGATGTAACAATAACTTAACCTGGTTAATAAATAATGTGGAAATAAAGAACAGCTAATAATACGGAATATTCCACAAATGCTGGAGCCAGATTAATCAGTCTCCAGACAAAGGAGCATGAGTTTCTTATTAATTGACATTCTTACAACGAGAATGAGCCCAGAAGACACGGTTATATTTAAGGAAGCCATCGCAGTCTCTAGTAAGTCACAATGGTTCTTTGGTACAGTTGTTTCTGTTGGGTCATATAGCTGAGACACTTGGTAGACCTGACTGTGTGTTGCCATGTGTAGGGTGCCTTCAAGGGGCGTGGTTTCTCTAACCAGTTAGCTAAGATAGTAAAGCATGGTAAGAGAGAGCTAGCCACACAGGGTCTCACTGTGCTCTGAAGATACAGATACAGGGAGGCAGGCGGCCCAACGCAGGCAAGGACAACCGTAAGCAGACAGAAACACGGAACTGGTGATCCTTTTGACTTCTGATGGGCCAACAAAAGTGTCTGCTTTGGCTCCTACAGTCCCCAGTAGCTGCTCCTTCTCAGGCCTCAATCTGAATTTTGGACAGGAAGAGGGAAGGGTAGTGTCCATTCCAGGTACAAGAACATTCGGAGAAACTGTAGCTAACATAAACCCGTGTCTCATTGGCCAGGATTGTGTCACATGTCCAGTTCTTTCAAAGAAAGACTGGAAATAAGCTGATTTAACTGTCTAACTGGATATAACTATAAAAAGAGCCAGGCTTATTAATTCTCTAAATCAGGCTTAAGTTCTTTTGTTAAGCAGGAGGGTGGATTGATACTGGACAGGCAATTGGCATAGTATGCCATATCTGTCTGTCTCTGTCTTTCAACGGCTAGGCTTTGCTCTGTTTCTGGACTTGAAGGTCACTGCTATGGACTCTCAGCTATGGGGAGAAGGAGTTTATGAGAGCCTTATATTGCTTATATTGCTGCCCCTTTCTCTATCCATGCCCCCAAGATACAATTTGAAACATCTCTGGTGTCAGGCTGGGAGCTATCTGTGTAGCCCCAAGGCGGCCTAAGGACCATCACACTCTCGCTAGCATGTCTCTTGTCCCAGGCGAAAAGACACAGTCCACTCAGTCATATTGTGACTTCTCTCCCATAACGCCTCCCTAGATGGGAGCAAAGTCACTTCCTCCTGGACACACTGTTCTCGCTGTCTGTTAACTCTCAATGGGCATCACCGCAGTCCTGCTTAGAACAAAACAACACCTTGAGAGTGATTAGAGGCCAACAGGAGGGCTTACCTTTAAATAGGAAGAAGTTTATGGCTCTCCTGACATAGATCAGGGAGTCCTGTCTGGCAGCACTCAGGGAGAACAACCCAAACCAGAACACTAACATTTTAGGACTATCAGAGACAAAAACTGACAAGAGACAAAGAGCATCCAATGCATTCTGGAGCTGCGAAGGAAAACTCCTAAGCCCAGGGAGAGCATGCGGGCTTCATGGATGCTCTGTTGTGGCAGATCTCTGAGACAGAGCTAGCAAAAGGGAGAAATACAAAGCCGGGTAGAGGGCTTCTGACTGGGTCCACATTACATTCATTATTCAAGCACCTGTGAGCAGGGGGATGCTCTGACGCTATATAATTAAGGCGAAAGCTACAGGGTGGCATATGGTGTTGTGGCTACCAGATCTGATCCCCAATCTGCCGTGCTTTGGTTAGTGACACTTATCTGTTCCTTAGTGTACTTGCTCACAGAGGAAAACCATGGCAACATACCTTATGTGCTTTTGGGAGCATGAGATGGGGCTGATATGTGGAACCGGAGACAGCGGGGAGAGAGGCCTACCTGCTCTTGTAGGGCTATTTATCCACTACTCCAAGTAGGTTCCGGGTCCTTGCAATCTTGCAAAGTTGTCCAGTGCGCATCTCAAAAAAGCATGCCCAGGAGCCAGTGATTTCGCCTGGGTGGTTAGTTCCTGTTCTTCTCATATCAAGAGATGGTGGATTCATCTGCCAATAAGTCAGTGTGACATGAGATACAGGAACCGCGGTGAGATACTCAGCTGGCTCGCGCTCACGACAAGACAGTCTTCTGTTTCCAGAGTAGGAGTGACCACATTGGTTTTTCTTTAAAAAAAAAAAATGGTGAGCCCCACTCCCTCCCCACCCCCAATCTTTGTAGCAGAGTATGAGAAACAATAACACCAAAAGTGTATATGCATAAAATTATCATGCAAATCAACTTCTGGGTTGTTTTTTTTTTTTTAAACAGACTCTTTGCATTTGGCAATACTTTAGTTCTCTACAAAGTGTTATGGTAGTTGACCACGTTTTGAAATTGTCTTTGTCTTGTTTGATGCTTGAAAGGCATGAAAAATCTCCCTCCACTTCCTCACCCTCTCCTAGGGGTCATTTCCCCCTCTCTTTTCTTTGCCCTGCTTGCCCTCTGACCTTGCCTAGCTTTGCTGTTTCCACAGACTTCTGAATCTAATTAATGTCTTCGTGGCTATATAAATGAATTATGTAGCCAGGAGGATGTTGGAAACTTTGAAGAAAGTGCATTCCTTAGGGAAAAACCTGGTTTTGTTAAAAAAAAAAAAAAGGAATGAACATTTCCAGGTGGTGGGATGTGAGTGCGGTGTAAAACCTCAACCGTACACTCACACTCAATAAATACCTGCTGCCTGACAACACAGAAAACCTTAGAAGCATCGAATTTGACATTTGGGGCAATTCTCAGTCATTGTGGAAGGTGGCTAGGGGACAGATTATCCGTATTTGTTGCCATCCCAAATAGGCTTCAGCCACCTGACTGAGATATTGGCTTCCCCTCCCCCCTTTCAGTCAATTTACAACCCTTTGCAGGGAGCATGTCCTTAGAGGATTGCTGAAATGGCTCTGGCTGCCTGTGGCCCAGAATGTTCTGCAAAGCTCCGGACAGCAGGCAAGTAAGGAGGAGGGGCCTTAGTGAAGTTTTCAGCCAGAGGATACTGTCAGGGAGCCCAAGGCAGAGATGGTCCCTATGCCCCATGTTTCCATGGAAACATAGGAGGAGTGATGACAGCCAGCACAACCGCACCATCTGCTCAGGACCTGGAGAATGAGGGGGAAAAATGAGAAAGGTACCTTGGATCCCAGGCTAGATCCACTGTGTGCTACCTGTGAAGAGTGAGGGAAAGAGGACACTGGAGCTCCTGGGTAGATTTGAAAATCCTTGCTGTCCTGGGGGTTGACATATTAACATCTCATTTGCAAGCAAAAAGCCTAGAGGGTTTATTGGCAAATGCTAGATACAGTTTCAAAAATCCCTGGAAGCCTCTGGAAAGAGAAGCTGACTGAGTTATCTACAGGCTTCCCTGGAACTAGAAAGAAAGGTGCTGTAAGAAAAGATGGTAGAGAAGAGGGAGGAGAGGTTGAGAGAGCTTCCAGGCAGGTCATCCACAGAGCTAGCTCTTATCTAGAGAATAGAGGAGGAGGGGGAGGGGCAGGGAGAGGGAGAGAGAGATTGAGAGAGATTCTACTGGTTCCTCAAAACTACCTCTGAGTTCCAGCCAGGTCTTGGGAATTAGTTGATGGAGATGGGAGATGCTGTAGATTTGCTTCTGGGTGCACACAAGAGGCTTCTCATCCCAGGAGAGCATAATGAGGGTGAGGTCCTTGCCGAAGCACATGTGCATACCCTGTTAAGCAGGATCCACGGCTTCCTTCCTTCATTTTGTGGATTTAGCACAAACCAGCCAACCAACTAGCCAGGCCACCAGGGAGGCCAGGCAGTCCGGCTTTTGCTACATTCCTTCCTCAGTGGCCCTCTCTTGAACTGGCGGTTCCATTCAGCTCTCAGTAGCACAAGTTGCTTCTCCCTCAGCAGAAAAGGCCCTCGGGTCTTCTGTGTGTTCAGAAGCTGCTGCTTCACTGGGAAACATCCTATCTATCTATCTATCTATCTATCTATCTATCTATCTATCTATCTATCTATCTATCTATCTATCTATTTATCTCTATGTATCTATGTATGTATGAATGTATGTATGTATGTATCTATCTATCTATGCAATCTCTTGTTCCTTTACAGAAAGCAAAACCCTAGCAAAAACAAACAACCCCCCCATCTCCAAACAAAACAAAAAGTCACCAAAACCCAAGCACAACAACAAAAACTCAACAAACCAACCCCTTTTCTATTTCTAGAGAGTACCAGCACCTCACCTTCTCTCTCCCTTCCCCCTTTCCTTCCCTCTGTCCTTCTCTTCCTCTTCCTCCCCTTCTTCTTCCTCTTCCTCTTCTTTTTTAACTAAGGTTGAAATTTTGACTTGTCTCAGTGCTGGATTCGGCTCATACACCAATGACTCTATAATGGGAACAGCCATAAAATATAAAATATAAGTTAACAAGTTAAAATATAAATAATAAGTTCTTAGAGTGAAGGGTCTCATTAACTCCTCTACATCTCACCAGTGAAATCTATTCATTTTCAATTTATTTCCATCACAGCTTAGGCAAAGACAGTATAGTATCTACAACAACGTTTTGGGTTTCTTCCAATGCCTTCACTCTCCGAGTGGGCTCTATTCACAGAAACATCCACCAGAAGTAAAATACTAATGCATCCGTCCTCGAGTTAAAGACCCCAAACAGAAAATACATTATTTGTGAAGAAACATATTTAAAAAAAAATACCCACAGTGAAATGACTTCCAGTTCAAGTACACTTAAATGTAAACGTGAGGACCCAGAGCTGACACTTAAATATACATCTGTCCATCCCTTCATAGCTCTTTTAGGGAGACCTTTTACAAATAACCTTTCCCTCCCCAAGCCTAACTCCTTTTGCTCTTTCTCCTTTTCTGGGACCCATTTATCTTCAGCCACTAAGAGGAGGAGGCTTGAATCTGTGTCCGAGCCTCAGGCTCGCTCGGCATGGGACCCGCAGTAAACACGGTTCTGTTTGTTCTTCAGCAGCTTCTTTTGTATAAACAGATGTGGTGGGAAGGGAAGGGACGGGACGGGAAGCCAGATCCCTGGGAGGGGCGGGAGGTCTCCTTTCTGGAGAAGACTCCCAGCTGCAGCCAGGAGCCCAAGGAACAGGACACATTTCTTGTTCAGGCCTTGGAACTTGCAGTTCTTCCAGGCAGGGGCTGTTCCCCTCTCTCTCTCCTCCACCCTCCACCCCCAGCCTTTGTTCCTGGGAAGGCTGTCTCCATGTGATGTCTATAGCTCACTTTTGCCAGAGCAAACATTTCCAAGAGGGTTTATGCTAAGTAGGTATCTGTAAGGCACATTTTCCCCCTCCTTCTCTCCAGATACACTGTAGACCAAGATTTTGGATCCCAGCCCTTCACACCTGTACTTTGTCCATATTTCCTTTGTTCTTTTGTAGCCTTCAACTAAAGGGGCTGGGGTGGTGTTTCAAGCAGCGAAGTTGTTAGTTTGTAAAAATAACCAGTCAGTTTCTACAGCGGATTTGATGCAGACTCTGCCTTCACTTAGCGATTGATATTTTCACATTAGTTATGGATGCTAATAGGGAACTATTCCAAAGCTGGGGGAAGAAAAGGATGGGGGCCCTAGAGCTTTGCAGCTCTGTTTCCGAGAGCATAGAACGAACTCTAGTTGGCTTTTTGGCAGTCTATCTACCTGCGCCCACGACTTCGTTAGTTCTCCTTCAGAGGTGGGTGAAATAAAAAAAAGGGGGGTGCTCCTAGGATTTCTACCAAAGGGGCTAAATTTTTGGCGGCCCCACATGGTGGCTCTTCTTGTCTAGAAAAGGAACAAAGGCCGATACACTGCAAAGGCCTCCCTTAGGGCATGCGGGGTTTGGTGTAAGTGGTGAGCTTTGCTCGGTGCTGCTCTCTCCAGGAATCCTGGGGAATCCTGAACAGGGCTCCAGGAACTGTGGCCAAGAGCATGGGAGAGGGGAACCCCATGCACCACCCCCGGGCCAGCATGGGATCCTCAATTTTGAGGGCAGAAGCCCAGAGATGGAAGGATAGACCAGCTCTACGCCTCCAGTCCCCACTCTCAGAGTGTATATAATAATGAGCGAGGGGGGAGCAGTCTCTCAAACCAAGGGAGTAATAATAGCAAGGGTTTTATTTTTTTTACAAGCCACAGTGGTACTCTATCATCTTTCCAGCTGACAATCTGCCACTCTCCAGACAGGAGAGGAGGCGGCGGGAAGTTTGTAGTGGAAACCCAGAGAGGCCTTTCCAGTATGAAATAAAAAGAAAGGAGACTGGTTTCCAGGGACCCGGCAGCTGAGGGCTAGTGGGATACCCCTCGTCCTCCCAGCCCCCAGGCTAAACTGCAGCTGAAAGCAGGTCTTGGAAGACGCTTCCTTCCCGCCTCCTCTTTATTTCACTTAAGTTACTGGCTCCAGATATTTGAAACGATTTGTTTTCAGCGCTGCCGTGGGCTGCACTGTTAACTCTCACCGCGCCTGGGGCGCCCAGGGCTTTTCCTTCCTAGCACCCACCCCAGGTCTTCAAGAGTGCACACCTCCAGCCGCAGCGCCCTGCGGGTTCCGCTTAATTTGCGGAGGACCAGAAAGTCCCTGCTGGACACGGGGCGAGGGCGAGAGGCAGGGGGCTGCTCTGCTGCAGGCCGGCCTCGGCTCGGCACAGCATCCCCCTGCCCTCGGCGCCGCTGCGCCGTTCCCTTTGGCTCGGAGGACGTCCCCCGCAATCCTCGGGGCCACCGAGGGTCTGGAGAGATGGAGGGGCGCGGGTGAGGAGGGCGAGCCGGCAGTCCGGCCCGAGAAAGGGCGCGGGACCCGGAGCAGCCGCACGGGGAGAGCGGGGAGCGCGGGGAGCGCAGGGGCGCGCGGGGCGGGCGCGGCGCGGGGCTCAGGACGCGCGCGCGCGCCTCGGCCTCGCCCGCGCACACGCGCCTCCCGGAGGAGAAAGAGGCGGGCGGGCGAGCGGGCGGGCGCAGAGCACCGCGCCGGCGGCTGCAGCGGGCCGGGCCGCCGCGAGGGAGGGGCGGAGGGGCGGGCGCAGGCCGGGAGGGGGCGGCGGCGCGGCGAGAGAGCGAGCTCGCGGCTCTCGGCGAGTGTGGCAGCGCGCGAGCCGGCGAGCGGGTGAGTGCGCCGGGCGGGCCCGGGAAGCAGGGGCCGCGGGGGTGCCGGGCGCTGCGAGCCGGGGGAGGGTGACTGGCGGGCAGGCGGGCGGCGGCGGCTCGGGCGCGGCCGGGATGCACCTTAGCGGGCGCCTCTCGTTGCAGCGCGCGGGCGGCCCGAGGCTCGGCAGCGGCGGCGGCGGACACGGCGGCGGCGGACACAGCGGCGGCGGCGGACACGGCGGCGGCGGCGCTGACACCTCCCACCATGGACAGCTTCGACTTAGCCCTGCTCCAGGAATGGGACCTCGAGTCGCTGTGGTGAGTCCCGGTGCTGGCCGCTCGGGGAGCCGCGCTGGCCCCGCCTGCCCTCACCTGGGCCGGGACTCCGGGTGCCCGGCCGCCGTGGGGGTGGGGTGGCTCGGGGACACCCGCCTCGCTGGCCGGCTCCTTCCAGCCTTGGCGGGCTGGATGCACGGCCGCCTCCCCGTGAATTCGTCGGTCTCCGGTTCCGTTCTCTCCCCTCGGTGCTTGCCTGCGCTGCTAGCTCAAGGGGCCGGGGTCTGGCTGCCACAGGAGGAGCGCAGCGGTGGAGGGGAAGAGAACCGATTTTTAGAACGTGTCACTGATGCCTGAGAGCCCACCCCTCATCTCGCAGCCCCTCTCAGCTCCCTTCCTTCGGATTGTGCTCCCTTCCAGCTCCCGGAGAGCCTCAGGCTCACCACCCCTGTGACCCCCTAGAGTTGGTACCTCTACGAAGTGCCCGGAGAGGATGCTCTCTAGCCTTGCGCCCTGCCTGCTCCCTGCGTGGCGTTTGCATCCTTCCTCTGTCCTACCTCACTCCCACTCGAGATGGAAAAGTGAGCACCCGAGGCAGGAGGCCAGTGTGTCTCGGTGCCCGAATTCCGGAGGCCTTGGCCCAGGGAGTCTCATTTCCCGGAGGTTCTCAGTTCCTTTGCACCCTTTCTTCACACATGCCCATGGCTGAACTCCTCACTCTTTTTGTCAAGCTCAAAGCTGGCAGCCTGGAATGCACTTGGGGTTCCAGTTCACGCTATTCTCGCATTAGGGAGAGCTGCTGTAGGTAAATCACAGGTAGATGCAATTTAATTCCAGTTGCAGTTGTCTGAAAAATCCCATTGGCTGCTTCAGCATCCCTCACATTGCCCCCACCCCTTAAATGTTTCCAACCAGCCCTATTCAGGTGGTAAAATTACTGCTTGTATATTCCTGGAGGAACTTGTGTTATGTTTAATATTTACGGGGATGAACATCTGCTGGAACAAGCATATTAACTGCTCTCTGTTCTGCCTCTGGTAATCGCTGATTGTAGAGCTGAGCGGTTCCCTTCTTTTTAATTCAGTAAAGAGTTCACATGTGTCAAAAACTGCAAGTGGTGTGCACATGAATATGCGATGCACAATTTTAAAGCTAAACTGCTTTATGATTTATGGCACATACCTCGATGGCATGTGGGCATGTGGATCTCCATAGTGACTTAGGCTCAAAGTGACTTTATTTTCCTAAAGACAGGTGTAACAAAATAAACTAGACACAGAGCTCACGAATTATCGAGCAGTTTCTAATAGAAGATCCGACGGTGACTACAGCTTGCTCTGCATAATGCTAGCGCCTATAAAACACACAAGGATGGGCTCCAATGTAATAAAACTTGTATATATTACACTGGCAACTTCAAAGAGCTAGTGTAGAGAGAATATGGAACATGTTATTACTCTATAAAAGTTGCTAATTACTGTGTTGCTGCTCCTGGGGTTATTCCAGTCTTTCATTTACAGATACCTATTCTTTTACAGGTTTACCTTTTGAAATATTGGTTTCTGGCACCAATTCAATAGCTTCCCAGATAACAACTGCCTTTTAAAAATGACTTTTGCTTTTTAAAATCTAGGCAGGCTTGTAGTTAAAGGGGAGAACTTATTTTTTGGACGCATGTTTATGCTACTTATCCACTTTCTGGTTCAAATTGAACTCCTGTATGGTTTTTATAAGTTGTATTTTTTTGTATTTGTGGTAATGTGTAGACCTTTTTGGCAAGGGCTCAAGGTGTGTCTTCAGTTCCCAGTAAATTATCTTGAATACTGTCAAAGAATGCCTGCTGAATTGTCTTTAAAATTTTAATATCTTATTTATTTATTTATTTATTTGACCATATTTCTCAACATAGTCCAGGCTGTCCTGAAACTTGCTTTGTAGACTGGGCTGGCCTCAGACCACATAGATTTTACCTCTGTTTCACTAGTGCATTGAGGACATTGCGCCACCACAGCTGGAAAGCATTTTTTTTTTTTAAGCCATTGCACACTCAATCAGATTTGTAAGCAATATATAGTTTCTTGGCTTAAGAAAGCATGTTAGATTTCTTGATTACAGTACAGTAGAACAGTTTGGCGTAAGAGAATGTTTCTTATTTTGTGGATACAGAATTTACATTTACAAAAGGTTATCTTTAGGTAAAGTTAAAGATAAACCAAAGAACTTGGGTTTGCATTTCAAATATGTCAGACATTCTTTTAGTTATGGACCAATTTTTGTCTGACATTTCTAACTCAATTTTAGGATTTGCTAAAGACTTTTATGTTTACAGTTTAGTTTCAAACTCATGCATGATCAAAAACATGTAGTCTCTCTCTCTGTCTCTATCTCTCTCTCTCCCTCCCTCCCTCTCGCTCGTTCGCTCCTCTCTTTCTCCAGCTCTTGTTTGTTTTTGAAAGAAAGTCTTGGTGTGCAAGTTTCACACTCACGGTAATTATCCTGCCTCAGTCTACTAAGTTCTGGGATACCAGGCGCGGGTCCTTCATGCCTGGCACACTTGATTACTTCTGTATGTCTGATATTCCTACATCTGCTATCTTCTTGTTTGAATCTGATAACATCTCAAAAGTAAATGACAGTACTCTCATTTTATAGATAAGAAAATACGAGTTTTAAGCTGTGAGTAACTGTGCCAAGACCAAAAATGACAGTAGGTATTTTAAGTCTAATATTTGCTACATACTTGTCAGAGGCATGGCCATTATATGTCCTAGGTCATTTATTCCCCAACAAGAAACTTACCATGTATGTACTGTTGTTGGTCTGATTTTTACAGAGAGGAAAATTGAGGATAGGTGATCAGGTAGCTTGTCTGAGTTTACACAGCTCTGCCTCAATGAAGAATTAGCTTCAAGGTCCGCTTTCTGATATCAGGGCTATGCATTTTCTAGAGCCCCGCAGATGTCTTCCAGCTGATCAAGAGCGGCTTTGCAGGAATTACCAAGCAAGACCCTGACATCTGCAAGTTAAGGTTGTGTCAAAATATTAAAAGAGACGATCAGAACCTTAAATGGTATTGATTTAAAAAAAAAAATCTGAAAACCAAATGCCATGAGCTAGGAGTGGTGCCTGTTAATTATCTCATGAAATGAGATATAAATTTTAAATAAAGACCACTGAACACATCCGTTTCATCATAGGGGGAAAAAAGCACCCATCTTTGAAGAGAGGAGGTGCAGATTAATAGCCAGAGACTCTTATTTTGATAACAGAACAACTTTTTCTAATTGGTAGACATGGAATCCCGATCAAACAAATTGCACTTTATTAGTTTTGACTCTGGCTTTGAACCCAAGTATGCTTCTTGTACATGCGGGAGAACGAGTCTCACACCACTATAGACAGTATATGAAACAAAAGTATGACCAGTGTGATACAATCAACTGATAGGAGCCTTCGGTGTCTGTCTCCTTCCATACTATCACCCCCCATACAGAAGCACCCATATTTGTGTTTCAGCGTTGATCTTTCGGGCAGGACCTATCAGATAACTGTTCATTTCCACTGTCTGTTAAAACGGAGATGGATGTCCGTAAGAAACATTTTTACGCTACACTACTTCCGGTTTCTACTCTGAAGGTCAGAGAGGCAGAGAAGGGGCTCCTTCTGCATGGGACTCTGCAGCTTCTGAGACCTGAGTCCTAAGCGGAGGCGGAGGCAGTTATCCCATGGAGCAATGCCTCCCTTTGGTTCCCTTCTGCTCTTTCTCTAGAGGTCCAGTCATTTTGGCTCAGCTGCTACCCACATCAGGGTCTCTAAAGTGATGGCCACCCCTCCCGACAGACCCGCTGTTGCTTTTGTTTATTGGGTGGCTGATGTAGGGGATGAGCTGGGTTGGGCATTCCTTGTTAGTTTTAGAGTTGGACAAGAACATAAATGCAAAAGGCAGTTTTCTGTTCTAGAGAGTCAGAAAAGACGACTCCCATACTTGGGACCGGGGTGGATAGTAGATAGGCAATTTTTCTTAATTTTTATTATTATTACTTTAGTTTTTACTTATTTTTTTAAAAGGCTTCCATAGAAGAGGTGGCCTTTGAAATAAACTTTGGGAGATGAACTGGCTTTTACAGATGGTGGACGAAAATGGCATAGGGGCATCTAGAACAAAGGCTTTTTTGTTTCTTGTTTTTTATTTTTGTATTTCTAGGAGTGCTTTTTATTGATCACGGTGGAATTACCTGTACTGTGTATTTTAAACACACAGCCTGGTCATCATGAGATGGTTTGTCAAATGAGAAAAGTTTTCCAAAACTAAGTTATATTTACTCTTCTCTAAATAAGAACACCTTTTTATTCCTAGGGAGAAAGTCAATCAAGATGGAATCATAAATATTAATAAGATCTTGCCTATTAGTCGCTTGACCCTCACCCCCACAGACTTTACATAAGCCAGAGTCCCTACATTTCTGTTCACACAGACATTATACACCCCTCAGGTCCAACCTTATGGGATTGTAATCCCTGGGGCAAGAGAGACAGCTCAACAGTTAAGTGTTTATTGCTTTTCCAATTGACATGAGTTCGGTTCTCAGCACCAGAGGAGGCAGCTTGTATCCACTTATAACTCCATCTCTAGAGGAATACAATCTTCTCTTCTGGTCTCCATGGGCATATGCAGCATACAACCACATGGACATATCCACATACATACAATAAAAAATTCAAAAGGGAAAAGGAATTGTAATACATGGATGTTTCAAAGCAATGCTCATGTGGTAGGCATTGCTATGGGACAGGTATCACTGGCTTAAATATTTTGGACTGAGACTCTGAGTTGATACACATTTAACATTGCAACCCAGCATTCCTGTGAACGTGAGTACACATGACTGAAATACGAGTGTCAGGTGATACCCGGTGATGTACATGGTGCAGTCTGATATCTTCTATATCAAATCTGATATCTTTCTTTTTAAAAATTTTCCCATCCATGGATTGAAGCCTGCAATGTGAGGACACCTCGCATCCCCCATCAGGAGGCAAAGGGGAGAGACTGTTAGGAGTTTAGAGTGCTGTAGGTTGCCGGGATGCTCTGGGATGCTCTTTGTATTCTGATGTAAATTCTACTTCCTGAAGAGGGGCTGCCCCCCACCCCTGCCCCGCCCCCAGCTGCCCCCTGCCGAGAGCAGTGGATCATATCGGTGATCTCCTGTGATCCCCTTCTCCATTTTAACTGGTTAAATAAAGGTTAGCGCCTGTGATTGGGCAATGGAAAGAAATGGTGGGACAGGATGTCTTAGAGAGTGGGGGCAGATATGAGGAGGAAAAGGGAGGAGAGAGGAAGAGGAGAGGAGGAGGAAGTGAATACGGAGCAGAACCATGTGGCCAGGAGAAAATACAAGTAGCAGTGCTAAGTCTGCCCAATCTGGACATATAGCTTAGGAATGTAATAACCAGATTGTGTGTTTTTTATACGGGCTTGTTGGGGTTGGAAATTACTACAGCATTAGAGAATATCTATGCACATAAAAATCTGAAATACAAAGCAGATACTGCCCACTGGAGGAGGCACGGGCACATCCTGTTGAGGGAGAGTAAAATATTCATGGCTTCGTGGCACTGAAATGTATTCTGAGGAAGTAGAATTTCAGGAGGAGGAAATAAAAGGGAAGAGAATCCATGTGGAAGGAATAGCGCAAATAGACATGGAGGCAACAAAGCGTGGTACTTATTTGAACATAAAGTTATAGCTAGGGCGGGATGACGATGGACTGCGCTCCCACCAGGTTGCTGGGAACCAACAGTATCCTAACTTGCTGAAGGTGCTTCCCGGGGATCAAGTGATGCTCTTGATTCTTTTCAAGTCAATCACCCGGAGACATGCCCAGGACAGCGTCTACAAGGCCCTGGGCTTCCCAGGCTTTTCATGTCAGGTGCCTCCAGAAACTTCTCATCTTGGCACTCAGGTTCCTGGACATTTTCTTCCATCGTTATCAAATTTTAAGCTTCTCTCCGTCGCTTTTCTCTCTCCTATTGGGTCAAAATGGCCCACAAGGCATGATTGGAGAGCTAGGTGCATGCATCCTGAGTTTCCTGGAGGTATTTCAAGGAGAGCAGCCTTGGTAAGCTACCTACACACCCATTGGCTGAAAGTGATGACATAGTCTTTGGAGGAGGCTTTCATTGGTCGAAATTGTTTGCATACACCTGCCTTGAGCACGAGAAAGGGGTCTCAACAGGCTCCAGGGTGAAATTGTTTTTTGAGAATCCTTCCTTTCAAAAGTGTCAGTGTGGAGAAAGCCGGAAGAACATGGACCCTCTTGTTTGGTGAGAGGCAGCGACCCGGATGTGGCATGGGTTGAGAACAGTTGGGTAGGAGGGCTGGTTAGTTCAGGATGTGGAAGTTGAGGGGTGCTGCTGGCGTGGGAGACATACAAGCGTTGGAAGTCTTTGGGTTTTAATCAGATGCCTCTTGGTGACAATGAAGACGCTATTACGTGTATGGAAATGGTTCCTTCCTGTGTTCCAGATTCTCTTTTGTGGAATGTAGGAGGGTTAGAAAATGCTAAGAATCTATTTTGGGAAAATGTCCCTGTGAGCCAGAATGTCTAATCAATGACACTGCAGATTAGCAACTCAACAGGCCCTTCCACTTAACATAGGTTAAAATAGTAGTCAAGTTAAACAACAGATCAATTTCTCAACATGAAGTACTAGGTTATTTTGTGTGTAAATGGGATTTCAAGACTTAAAATAGATTTGTCTTAAGTTTTCCTAGTTTGGGGGAAGAAAGCCTGGGTGGCAAAAATCAAGGCCATAAAAGAACATATTAATATCGTTTGATATAAAATCCTGTTTCCTTGTTTTATTCCCAAGCAAAAATCTGTAAAACTTACTTTCAACATTGGCGGCTGTTCCCTTTTGTCTGGAAATGTAATTGGAGATTTTGAATTCAGCTGGCTTCAACCTTGCTTTCTGTTGGGCTCTGGACAGCTCAGCTCCCCCCACCCCCAGTCTAAGTCTTGGCTTAATCACTTAAAAGCCATAATGGTGCTTGTTCTGCTTGCCCTACCTCATCAGGCTGTGACGTTCCATAATAAAAGCATCAGCTACTCCATGAGGGCCAAAGATGCTTCTTTTACAGCCTTTGCTTCCTTAAAA
Organism: Mus caroli; assembly: GCF_978045245.1. NCBI lineage: Eukaryota > Metazoa > Chordata > Mammalia > Rodentia > Muridae > Mus > Mus caroli. The sequence goes on along the minus strand of NW_028227256.1, from coordinate 35,501,078 downwards.
TGTCTTTTTTTTTTTAAATAAACAAAGAAGCTTATTGAAGAAGGACCACATGGGGTCTGCTTCAGCTATATGTAAAACACACAGCTCTTGCCTCGACATTGCAACCCAGGGACACATTTGAGTGGAGACTAGTCTTTCCCAATTTTGTGTCATAGTGCAATAGATAAATGTGGCTGTACTAGTGACTTATTTAGACATGTGAAGCATTACATAATCTCCAATGTTTCACTAAGAATGTATTGTAGTACTAGCCATTACATCAAATGACTTCATTTGGTACCGTGGGTCCCCTTACAGTATGTCTAGCTAATGGAAATTTAGGTTTAGTAGAAACAAAATACTGTTATACCAGGCTATGAAGATACCACACCACCTAACTAAGAGGTGAAATGAGTTTTAATCTCAAACCACTACTACTTGGGATAAGATAGGGAGCCTTGGGTGTCTGAAGGTGGTGGACACCGTGGGCGGTTGGGTGCGGGCCGAGGTTGCCTATAGGGCAGGGTACTGTGTGAACATTTATCAATGATGTGACTGAGGCCATGTGAAAGCATGATTACCTGGACAAGTGGACCAGCAGCGGTTGTGGGCTATCTCTGGTTGTGGGCTATCTCTGGAACTTTGTGCTGATTAGTTCTTATCACATCGACACACACTAGAGTCACTTGGAGAAGGGAACTTGAATCCCAGGACATGCTTTCATCAGACTGGCCTGCAGGCTTGTCGGGGTAGCATTTTCTTGACTGCTGATTGACTTGGGAGGGTCCAGCCTATTTGGGTTGCTGCCTCCCCTGGTGCGTATATAAGATCAAGAAAGCAGGCTGAGCAAGCTGTGGAGATCAAGCCAGTAAGCAGCATTCCTTTATAGTCTCTGCTTCAGCTCCTGCTTCCACGGTCTGGTCTCCAGCTTTCTGCCTAGGCTTCCCTTCAGGATGGGCTTGTAAGCCATACAAACCCTTTCCTCCCCGAGTTGTTCTGGTCCGGGTGTTTATCACAATGACAGGCAAACTGGGGTAGACTCCTTCCAGCTGCTACAGTCTGAGCCCACTCCCATTACTGGGGGGGGGGGGGCAGGAGCCAGACCACGCAGAAGGCATTAATTGTAGTCCCTTGGGTATCTCTCCACTGCAGTTTTTCCACTAACTTGTGAAGAAAGCCAGGGAGGGGACTTAAACTTCTTCATAGAATTTCTCCCCAGGAGGCGCATTGTTAGCGGAGGTAAACAAAAATGACTGTAATTTGGAGACCACACTAACATATCAACTCACAGTTATGTGCTTACCTTGATACTGAAAATAATTTTATTTTTGCTTTTTTTATGGGCAGGAAATTAGTTTTCAGAACCCCCCTGGGGGTTGTAATGCGAGCCTGTTAGTCTTAGTTAAATTTTTCTTGTCATACCTGGGCCGTTTACCTCAGTTAGGAAGTGAGAGAACACATTTTCTGTCAGTGTTCATTGAAATGTTAATTAGCAACCTGACAGGTAGACAGGGAAAAAAAAAAAACCTTCCTGTACTAGATCAGCCCCAATTCTGGGAAATAATCTGTTTTTGTTCTTAAATTGAAAAAGTACATTTTTATTTTTGTTGTCTTTTGTTGTTGTTGTTGTTGTTTTTTGGTTTTTTTTTTTTTTTGTATATTTCTGTAGAAGGTATCCAGAGGATTAGGGACCAAGGAAAGCTGTTTTGAGAGTAGAGGTCAGTGTACTTAATGCATCAGGGAACATCCTAACTTTAAAGTGTATCCAGATAGCCCAGGGATCTTGTTAAACTATAAGAGGAACACTGTTTCCTAGTGCCAGGAAGTTATATTTAGAGGCAGCATTTATTTTATTGCTCTGTCCTTTTTAATACAATTCATTGAGTGAGAGGGTGGTTACTTGTATCCTAGGTTGTTGAAACAGACATAAAACCCTGAGTAAACAACTTGGTAACAAGTAGGCTAATCACTTTTTATAGCTATTCAGTACTTGTCAGTTCTCCTTGGTCAGCTGTTGCTACTGCACCTGAGGGGGACTCTGGGACTACCTAGATGGTCCTAAGACCTTTTGGATCTATGGGGACTCTAAGGGAGACTCAATAGCTGCCCAGAATGGAGACCAAATGTCCCTGTTCATTCTCAGTCATGCTGCCTTTGGGGGAAAAGGGGTACAGGTCAGAGTTTAGGGATGGCAGCAGTTTACAGAATAATTGCCCTACCTGGTAGCCAGAGTCCCAAATGACAGCTTTCCCAGTGTCCTAGGAAAAGTCTCAACTCAAGCTCCATGAAGGGAAGGTTTTGGATTCCTCAGACAGAAATCCCAGACACTTCTATCCCAGTGTGACCAGATATGTTCCACTCTGCCATTTCTCTGCCAGAGAACCGCAGAGAGGTGGGGAAACTTCCCCACAGTTTCCCTGGCTAACCCAACCCTGTTTCAATAGAAAAATAAGTGTACTTGGGATTAATAAAATACAGCATAGTTAACGCTGTGTATTCTGTATGATCTGTGGGAAGGTCGTTAGCTTAATGTCATTAATGAGGGTGTCCTCACACATGTACACACACGCTTCCACTTCCTACAATTTAAACAACTCAATGTTTAGGAGTTGGAAAAGAAAAAAATGACTTTTCAGGAATAGTGGGTCAGATTGAAATCTGTGGCCTTCCACGAGGCATGCCAATTGGTGCAGGTAACACTTGCAGAAGTATTTATAGTGTTGTTAGAGCCTCAGATCTTGTTTGTGTTCCTTGTGGACATGCTACTACCTTGTGTGTCATGGAGTGCTGAGCTACCTGACTAATTGTATATTACTATGTCTTGAGCTTGCAGTGTCTTCTTCTAAGATTTATTGTATGTATGTATGTGAGTACACTGTCGCTGTCTTCGGACACACCTGAAGAGGACATTAGATCCCATTACGGATGGTTGTGAGCCACCCTGTGGTTGCTGCTCTGAACCACTGGGCCATCTCTCCAGCCCCTTGTTATTTTCTTCTAATTTACCTTGTTTTATATTGTGAGGAAGAGGAGACTGTTTTGCACAAACTAGAGGTAAGGTGAGCAAGTGGCCAGTTACTGGTCTGGCTTGTATTTGCATCATCAAAGTAATGCATTCACTTTCAAGGTGTAGAGAACAGTATTGACAAGCTAACAGTATGTAATAGTTGGTCATAGAGACAGTCCCCGTTATAATTAGATAAAGGACCTAGAGCTTTGTTCTGTTGGGTCAAGAGATCTTAAGAAGAAAAATAAGTGAACAGTAATCAGTTGGGTGCTGAGCTTAAGTGGCACTGCACAGGCAGCTGGTTCAGGACTCTTGCTTTGGTGCATCAGCAGGGCCCGGCTTGCTTTTTTCCTGTGGGATGGAGTCTGTCATTTCTTGGAACTTGAGCTGTGCAAAATGTGGGTAAAGCTTGAGGACTTGAACTCGGTCTGAGATGCAGGCATCCCTGTAGTGCCAACTCTGTAGTTACCTACGGAGAGAGAGAGGTCGTGTGTTTGGGATGCTGTGGGTAGACAGATCTCACAAGGATGCTGATCTGTCTCCCTAGGATGCTGATGTCCTTCCACTTTCCGAAATGCCCCTCTTCTGCCCTGCTCGGAGGTAGAAACAAGGACTCAAGCGAAATGAGGGCTTGGCACTGCAGACCCTCCTAAGGGAATATGAATGTTATTTGTCTGCTGAGAAATGGACTCCACCATCCACTGTGCCAGTCAGCCGTCTTTGAATGCCTTCTCCCTCAGGTTAAAAGTTCACCTCCATAGTCCTGACCCTGGGACTGGGTTGTAGCCTGTGGTACATCTGTGCCTCCTGGGCCCAGCTTACCGTGGTAGAAGTGAAGAGAGGAGAGACCAGTTCCAAGCTGCCAGCAGAGCCAGCAGTCCTTGTAGCATGGCTGATCCAGGAGGATGGGTCATTCTTGTGACACAAGGACTGTCCATCTGTCTGTCTGCTGTCTGTCTATCCTTGGAGATAATTTCTCCTTCAAAGCATGATGGAGCTTTCTCTTGCTTGATGCCTTTTCTTCCATTTTTAATAAGTAGAATTTAATCTTTTGGCATGATTGACCGGAATTTGTTTTTGTTTTTTTGGTCTGGGAAAGCTAGTGAATTTTATTTACTACCCAGTTATCACTTTGCCTTGGTTTAAAACTCTAACATTGAGTAACAGGTTCCAAGTGCAGTTAGACGTATGGAGGGTCAGTTGGTTGCCTCTGGCGGATGAGTAAGAGCTCTATATAACAACATGTGTGTGCAGAGGCCATGATGAAACCGATTGCTTTGTATGCTAATCTAAATGGGGGGGGGGAGAACGACTGAGTATATTTATAGTATGAGAGGAAATCTAGCATTTTTAGTTTCTAATATTTAGATAGATAATTAGTTACATAAATTAATTCATATTATTTTCCTTACTTCTATCCCTCAGCAAGATGAAAGCAATATTTTAGAACCCTAAAATACCATACACAATAATGCAGCACAGTATGTGTAGAGTCCAGGGGGCTCTTAGCTGTTCTTTGTAACTTTCTTTCTCTGGATCTGTAGGTTTCTGGATTGAGAGAGCAGCCACTGGTAGAGATAAGTGTGACAGATAAGTGTGACTTAGACCTTACTTCTAGCCCATGATGAGTGTGTGCTTTAGCCCGGTACAGATTTTTTTCAGATACTCGTAAGTGTGGTTTTTACCTGCCTGGCATCTTGGGATGTTTAGGCGGTGGTACCATTTAGGGATGAGTGACAGCTTATGGGTCTTAAAGGATGAATGTGAGTAGAAGGACAGAGTAGAGTGCTGTGATATCAGCAGAGGTGGAAGAGGAACAGCAGGCATGACCATGCTTGGTAATGGTGGCTATATCTGAAGGTTTGTGCAGCTAAGGGGGGAATTTCCAGTGGGAGAGGAAGCTGGAAAATGAAGTGCAGATTCGTTCCAGAGGGTCCCTGCAAGGAGCCCAAACATTTTCTTGTAGATGGTCAGGCATGAAGGTGAATGAGCAGGTGAATACACTGGCTGTGCTTGCATGGTGGTATGTCTAGAAGGCATTGCACATGGAGGAATCTTATACTGGAGTCATGTCTGAGGTCAGCGTGGAGGACAGAGAGGAAGGGGAGTGAGAGGGGCATTTGGGAGGTGGGGTTGTCAGACCCTGAGGGTGGACGGGGAGGTGAGAGAGTGGGAACAGAGGTGTTGCTTAGGAGATGAAGCACTGTAGAGAAGAGGCTGTAAGATCCTGACATGCAGGAAGAAGGTGAGGGGAGAAGGCTTGGGGAGTCCCAGCATGTGCATACTGGTGAAAATGAGAGGATTGTCCACAAGGAGTGAGAGGAGGGTAAGAGGAGGAGGAATGAGGGGAGGATGGAAAGCAGGAGGAGTGAAGGGAGGATGGGGAGCAGGAGGAGTGAGGGGAGGATGGGGAGCAGGAGGAGTGAGGGGAGGATGGAGAGCAGGAGAAGTGAGAGGAGAATGAGGAGCAGGAGGAGGGGAGGATGGGGAGGAGGAGGAGTGAGGGGAGGATGGGGAGCAGGAGGAGTGAGAGGAGGATGGGGAGGAGGAGGAGTGAGGGGAGGATGGGGAGCAGGAGGAGTGAGGGGAGGATGGAGAGCAGGAGGAGTGAGAGGAGGATGAGGAGCAGGAGGAGTGAGGGGAGGATGGGGAGCAGGAGAAGTGAGAGGAAAATGAGGAGCAGGAGGAGTGGGGAGGATGGGGAGGAGGAGGAGTGAGGGGAGGATGGGGAGCAGGAGAAGTGAGAGGAGGATGAGGAGCAGGAGGAGTGAGGGGAGGATGGGGAGCAGGAGAAGTGAGAGGAAAGTGAGGAGCAGGAGGAATGAGGGGAGGATGGGGAGAAGGAGGAGTGAGGGGAGGATGGGGAGGAGGAATGAGAGGAGGATGGGGAGCAGGCCTGGGGTATTTGGGACAGGATGGAGGAAGATGAGAAAGCTGGAGAATTGAGAGGCTGAGGACCTTGGGTCCAAGGCCAGATGCATTCATCCAGTTGTCTGCTGTGTTAACACAGTATGAAGGTTCACTGATGGGCAGAGGGGTGAAAAAGTAGCTGGACATGGTGAGATGGAGCTGTGAATGTCTCACTTTTGAGGGGAAGAGAAACAGCTCTCAAGGCAGTTCTCAGAGGAGGATGGAGGGGCTCGACCTAAGGTATAGGACCACATTCCTTCCTCCCCCTTTTTTGGATCTCTCTCATTTGCCCCCCTCCTCCTCTTCTGCCAGGAAAGGGAGCTTCTAGAAGTAGTCACAGAGTCGTGTATGGAGTATCCCCTGTGAAAGGTAACAGATAGATAAATACCTCATCGCCATTATTAGTGACTTAATGAAAGTCTGCAGAAGCCACTTCAGCGAGATCTCTGTCACACGCTCTGTGATTTAATTAGAGTGTTGAAGGTGATTTTGATTCAGAAATAATTGGGTGAGGCTAAGTCACCAGAAAAATTAGTGAACTTGTCTAATTGGGGAGGCTTTAAAATGGATTTGTAAGAATTATTTTCAAACTTAAAAAACACAGCCAGGAGCCCCAGCGTATTATTCTGACTGACACGTAATGGTAGAATCCTTTTGAAGGGGTGGTGGGCCGGGCGGCCTATGAGTGATTCTTGGGCTCTTACTGATAAGGAGGGGTCATGGGTCTTTAAATATTTCATGCTATTTCATAACCTGTAAAATAGGCTCTGTCCTTTCTTGTTCTGTGGAGAAACAAAGGAAGGTAGCGCATTACACAGAGCCCATAGCTAGGGTGGCAGAGCTGGGGCATCGACTCAGGAAGTGGGTATATGTAGCCACTATCTTACAAAGAGCTCCACAGCCATCGAGTGTGAGATCCAAGGACTCACCAGCCATAAAATATTAGTGAGACTTATCCGTGTGCAAGTCAAACATCTTTTCTTTTATCCATCCTGTGTATACACCCGAGTCTCCACCAGGCACAGGAAGTTTATCTGTATGAAGCATCTTAAGGTTTGTTGTGAATGTTAAAACTTTGAATAACGTAGCGGGTATACTGGGTGCAGGCTGGAGGGATTCTGATTAATTGGCTTCCCTGGATATGAATTGTCTGCAGGTCATTATCATTTTGGAATCTATTTTTTTTGTCCATATTTACCATGTATAAAAAACACACTGTCTATATATTTTCCCTTAATTATTTGTATGCCCATAAAACCACTAATTTGACAAGTTTTATGGTTGAACAAAATGGCAACAACTGTTTGCCACAGCTGGCCACATGTATTGTAATACCTAAGTGTAGCTCTATTAATAGCGACAATGACGGTGCAGCACTCAAACTAGCAGTACTACTCCGGGAGAGCCACCTGAGAGCTGCAGAAGGTGTTTGTAAAAGTAGCTCATAGCAGCTTGCTCCACTCCTTACACAGTCGGCCTGTCCTCTTCCTGTGGGACTGAACCTATACAGATGGGCTGCCTTGGTGACAGAAGAGAGTAAACAGGCTTAAATTCCTGTCATGAGATGGTTTGGTAAAGTAAAATTAATAGATTCTTGGCATAATGGACTGTGACAAATTGAGACAGATGTCAGAAATAGCCATAGATGCTTTCTTTAAAGAAGTCTCTTTGAGAATGAGACAAATACAATTTTGAGGAAGATAAAAACAAAAACAAAAAAAAAAAAACCAAACAAAACAAAACAAAACACTTGGCAGGCAACATCAGAGAGGCACCATTGGTAATTGGAAAGACCAGGATTTTAGAGTCAGCCCGCAGGGCCCAGATTCTGACAGGCCCTTTATTAGCCTCTCCCAGTCCCATCTTTCTCAGTCCCATCATCTCATGGGGGCCTCCGTTTCCTTGCCCATCAGTGGAAGTAATACCGATACTCATTTGCTACGAGGATTAAATGAGAATATGCGTTAGTAGTTTGACACACAGTAGGTCTTCAAGAATGATAAGCTTAATTATTCCTCTAGTTGGACTAATGGCTACATCTGTTTTGTTGCCTAAAAGATATTTAGGGGTGTTGTGTGAGTCACTACTTTTTTATTTCCTGTAATCAATTTCCCCTCCAAATATGAACCAATATTTTCTTCCAGTGACAGTAGGGTTCTGTTCGGATTGCTGAGGCGTCGAGGTCAGGTGAGAATGCAGGAGTAAACCCCCCACAGATGTCAGTGTCTGGGGTGTAGTTCTGCCCATGGCAGTTGTGGATCAGCTCTGCCCACGCCTCTTTCCAGACCACTCTGGCAGGTATACCTTCCTTTGGAACATGCCATCCTGTTAACAGGAAGGAGGAGAAAGGGACCTTTGTCAGGCTGTGGCATGCGACATGCTGCTCCTATTCCATTAGCCTAAGGAGTCTTACAGAGAATCCAGACACAACACTGTGGACCCATAATACCTCCTTCACCCAGTATAGCAGCAGGTCAGACAGCCTGGGCCAGCATGGGCCCCTCTTCGGGACAGAGGCGTGGCAAGTGGTGAAATGGCCTCCTAGGTCATTTGTCAGCATTGTATTACTGTTAATTAGAATTTTAGAATCAACTTAGAATATATTTCAAGAGAGCCCTGGGAACACTCGTGTAGTGTGTTGTATACTGTAAAAAATCTTTACATTTTGGTCTATGATTCTGTTTTTACTGAAGTTTATCACATCTTTGAATATTCATGGAAGAAGTTGATTGAAATAAACACATACACACACTACCAGACCACCACCACTGCCACCACCATCACCACTACCAACAAAACCAATGACGCATTTCTATCCAAATAGACAAAGGTTTCTTAAGATAGGCTAAAATGTTAGGGGAATTATTTTGTTTAGAGGTATGTGGTTATGTAGCAATTAAGACCATATATTCAGTTATGTCCCGAGTCCCAAATTAATAAGGTAATTTGCACGTCATAGTAAAACTAAAATTAATTTTTGAACAAGAGGTCAGATAAATATGTTCGTTGGAAGGGAATCAGTTAGTTTATAGAAAAAATGATGCTTATGGCTATCTTTTAGTTGGGCTGTGTTCCTTGAACCTGGCTTTGGCCTTTGAAAATCTTGAAGCAGCAAGAAAAGCAGTGTGAGCTCACAAGTAAGCAGTGTGGGCTCACAAGTGAGCAGTGTGGGCTCACAAGCAGTGTGAGCTCACAAGTAAGAGGTGGGCTCACAAGTAAGCAGTGTGGGCTCACAAGTAAGCAGTGTAGGCTCACAAGTAAGCAGGGTGGGCTCACAAGTAATTAGTGTGGGCTCACAAGTAAGTAGTGTGGGCTCACAAGTAAGCAGAGCGTCACTGAGCAGAAGAGCGCTTGGCATGGCCGCCAGGTAGAGGGGTCACCTGAGACTTAGGGCTGAGCCTCTGTTCCTGTCCTCAGAAGAATACATAAATGCAATGATTTTCTGAAAAGAGCAATTTTCCCTTTCCTGCAAGTTTTGTTTTATTGCTTAGAAATATTCTCAGCACGGTTGGAATCATAATATTAAGTTTGAAGCAGGAAGAAGTACACATCAGCACAGAGAAACATTTAAATGGCATTTTAAAATCTCCGTGAGGCTGGAACAAGGTAAAAATATAAATAATTACAAATGGACTCACTGCTTTCTAATTTGTGTGAGCATTGAGAGATAATATTTTGAACTGGTTGCTGCTGCTCTAAAGTACTTGGGAAGAAAACCCATTAGACAGAGTCACAACTTGAATAGATTAGCTGTTCTCTAATGGGCCCAGAAGATCTTTTGCTACTTCAGAATACGTTCTGATTCCCATTACTTAACTTCCTTGGCTGCAAAAGCATAAGGCTCTTCCCCTCCACGTTTCCAGAACTATGAATCTACCAGGAATTCTTCTTCTAAGCAATTATCTTTTAAATCAAATATTTAAAAAGCTAAAATAAATTCTAAATGGTGTGGTGATTGGTGAGATCCAAGGAGGAAGCATTTCAGGTGCCTTTGCATCTTGGGCCACCACATGTTTGCTTTCTGGTGTATGTGTGTGTGTGTGTGTGTGTTACTTAGGACTTCAAATCTGGATTTTTCAGGATCTCAATATGTTCAAGATCGTGTGAATGTGAAAATAAGGCCAGTTTGGTTTTGCATTTTTAATCTAGTTGCTTTTTTGGTGCTCAGTTGACCTGGCAGGGACCTCTAATAAAATGTCAGGAATTAGTGGTAAGGATAGATGTCCTAGGTGTGCTTCTGACCGTGGGAGGAGAGGGGTCTCCGTTGTTTAGGATTATACTATCATCTGTAGGTTTCCACTTAATGTCCTTAATCGGGTTAGCATTCCCCTCTGCCCTTGCTGAAGCAGGTTTGTTAGAAACATTTCCAGCTTCTGTTGAGATGACCATATGGACTTTCCTTTCTTCTCTTAATGTGGTTTGAGCCCTGATGGTCATCTGTTGAATCAGCCTTGCCCTCCTGCAACTTTTCACTTGGCTAAAGTATGGAGATCATTGTAAATGCGTTGCTGGGATGATTTTGCTATATTTTGTTAAATGACCTCCTTTTTCTAAGTAAACTTCCCCTCAGTTTCTTTTTTAATAGCAGAAGCTCATGAGGACTGGAGACAAAAGTAAAAGAAGAAGCCCTCTCTGTGGAGACAGGAAGGCTCCATTTCTGTGCATATTTGGAGTGGCTGTCCTTTAAGTAAGGATAATCAAAACCTAAACTTTACCCAAGTATTCAAGCTCAGAACTTTTATGTAATGCTTTTCTAAGGAATTCTGTCTTGACATATGCTCAGGAAATTCCTACATATTTTTAACATGACACATTTAGATTTTATGTCTTGACCTTAAAAAAAAAGTCATTTCTTTTTTTCCCCCTCACTTAGTTTTCTAATCACTATAGAAGATTTAGGAGAACAAGTAATTCCATGGTGTGTGTGTGTGTGTGTGTGTGTGTGTGTGTCTGCCTCTATGATGTTACAGGTAGAGAAGGTTTATTTATTTAGTAAGTGTAGCCCTTTTTAAGAGAGTGAGAAAAAAAAAAAACTTAGTTCACAAATTCAGATAGTTTAGAGGCCAAGCAAATAAATGTCTCAGGCAGAAATAGTTACATGTGACCATGATTCCTACATTTAAGGTAAAACAGATACCACGAACAAAACAAAACAACTCAGGCCCCCACTGCCTGGGTCTCCATCTCCTCAACAGAACCAGTCATTCAGGAAGCCCCTAGTGGAGCTGAGACCTGCAGCTCCACTGTTAGGATGGTCTGAACTTCTCCATAGGTTTGTTGTCTCATCTGTAAGATGTAGATAATGGACAAGTTACACATGGTCCTTAAGGGCTGCTTTGAGAGGACCGCAAGGTCTAATGCATAGGAATGGCTTGAAAAGACCAGGCTCTCTGTCATAATAAGGAACATTGTTTCTTTTCTGTGAATCTCCATTTTCTGAAAAAGATGCTTTCTTGTTCCAAAGGTTTGCTACCCAGCCACTGAAAATTTCCATGTGACCAGCTAGAAATACCTCCTTTTCGTCGAACAAACTTGGTAATAGTTGAAAGAACCCTTTTCTGGACTTGGAGTGTTGCCTGGCTTTGACCTTCGGCTAAAAAGGACTTTTGTTCCAGTCTTCTCTGCAGGTCCTGGTAGATATGAGTCCTTGTGACAGTCCTGCAGTAGCTTCAGGATCCTCACAACCCCAGTGCTACCTAGAACGATTATCTGTGGCTTCCTTGACAAAAGGAAAGTCAGGAGTTATATTTTCTTGGTGTCTATGCATTTGAAATAGTTTGAGCCTATGTTTGTTTTGTGACCGTACTCTGGCATCTTAGCACTACATAAGAAGTTTTGGTGCAAGATTGCACCATTAAATCTGTAAATGGTCTAACAAGTAGCTCCTGGAGGCTGGCTTACCCGACACAGCTACCCAAACTCATGAGTCTTGTGTTGGCTGAGCACCTACTACACACGAAGCTTGGCAATACAGAGAAAAGAATGTTCCCTTGCTCCAAAAGAGCATGCATGCAGTCTGGTTGGAGAGAAACCAGAATCTATAAAACAGCTGGCGAGCCAGGGCTTGGAGAACCTTTGTTTTTCTGGACTCAGAGATCATCTTCTGGCCCTTCCCCTCCCTTTAACAGTAGAGAACTGATACCTATAACCAAATGCTAATTGCTGTGATGTGGTTCAAGGCTCTTCAGGTGGAGCCATTTTCCAGACCCCATTCCGGAGGAAGGGGTCTAGAGGTTTGTATTTTGGCCCCTGTGTTTGTTTATCAAACTTTGGGATGGTTATAGGCCTGAGAGTGATTTAGGTTAGGGCTTATGGGTCATTTTAGATGAAGCCACACAACTTTGTGGCTTTTGGCGGGGAGTTAGAACCTGGGCAAAACTAGACCACCTGATTGTCACATGCAAAGACCTAGAGGCCTTTCCCTCCGTGTTCTGCTGCGTGGGCCGACTTCCCCGTGTGCTCTATCTTCTCCTCTGTGTGTTTCCTTCTCTTCCTCCATTCTTTCTCTTTCAGGCTTGAAAATCCTAGAATCCTAACCTGGAGGTCAGGGAACCCGTCACATCGAAAGTGCACTTTTCTTTCTGCCTTTCTTTTTTGTCTCCTCTGTGGAGGAAGCCTGCGGCTTTCATCAGACCCCCAGAGGCATCCGTGACCCCTGCTTCTGTGTGATGGAAACCCGCTCTGGCAGCAGCCGGTTTCCATTAGGAGCCAGGGCTGAGGTGGAGCTTGGAGAACTCTGAGAACTGGATTCCTTTGTTACTGTTTCCAGGCTCTGTGGAAACTGCGGGCACCAACAGGGATGCCTGCAGAGCATCCTGCAAGGCAGAGCGGCTTGTCTGTGAGCATACAACTGCATCCCTTCCTGACTGCTACCCCAGCAGGAGGCTTGTGGCAGTGGAGCTAGGGCATAACCAGCCCACATCAACATTTGGAAAGGAAGCCAGGAACCCCCCTGCTCTTCTCCTGTCTCCTTATGCCCTGGTGGGAGGCAGGTGGTAGAGATTTGCTTTAATTGCAAATAAGCTGATTGACACAGACCTTCTCAAAGTGAGGCACTGCAGCTAGAGGAAGAATGTCTTCTGTACTTAAAATGAAATTAAGGGCCAGTGTTGGATATAAAGCCGAAGGATTGGAAGGAGTGTAATAAAAGGCGTTTTATAAGCGTGAATACCATACCCCATCTCGAGGGCTTTTCAAATATTAATTATAGTTACCCTGAGGGTCACCATTCAGTGATAAACTCGTGACCAAATAGCTTTACTTGTCTCTTTTAGAGCTGTAATGAAGCCCTTGATTTTCCCCCTTCATTATACAATATTCAAATTTACCACATAACAGCTTTAATGTAATTGATGGCTGTGCACTTTTCGTTGCAGGGGTAGGATCAAGCAAGGACTTCTTAATATGACCAGACAGCGAGAGCCCAGAAGTGCACTATTTATCCCCAGCAGTTAGTTGGAAGACAGGACATGCTGGGGACATTCAGTTAAGTGTGACTGGTCAGGAGGCCTTCTTAGGATGCCAATCTTCTGTCATAGCATAGGATAGAGCCAGAGTTAGACTTCAAGCCTCGTCCACAGTTAGTATCTGGAGACCACCAAGGGCTGTGGTGGGTCAGGAGTTTCCAGCTACAGTTCTTGCAGACGTTAGACGATTTAGTCATAGAGGGACATGACACAGCGGACATCAGGATGCTCATCCACTTGTTCATATTTCACCACGCCTCAGAGCTTCCTGTGTTTATTTTCTTACATTTACAAGGACATGAGTTGTTTGATCAAAAAGAAGTCTGGTAATGAAAAACTAGAGTAAGGGGGGAAAAACTAAAGTGTTCAGATAACCTGGCAAACAAAGTTTTCTAGGAAATTGGATGTGAAAGCTTACTCTATATCAAGGGAAGATGTGTCAACAGGTATTTCTTTAAGGACACTTAAACAAATGTACAGTCAGGCGTGACCATACAGATACATCCCTGGGATCCTGACATTGGGAGGCTAAGATAGGAAGATCATTGATCCAAGACCAACGTCGGCCACTAGAGCCCATTCCAGTCTAGGCTGGGCTTCTTAAGGGAGTTCTGTTTCGGAAGTTTAGAGTTCACTGTCACCCTGGCCAGCGGAGGGCAGAGTGGGGGCTTTTCCGGAGGCCGAGGGTGTACGACCCAGGCTGAAGAGCTGCAGGTAGTGCAATGAGGTCTTGTTGTCCTCTTGAGAAATGGGGAGAGGAGGGGGCTGGGGTTCAGCACATGCCTTAACACCATGCAGAAGGAATTGTGGGCTCTGCAGAGTTAGGTCTCACCCTGCTGAAGCTGCTTCTTCCTGTTGTCTCCAGAAGAGGATTATGATTAGAGGTAGAAATACTATATGCAGATATCCCCCCTTTCCTCTCTAAAAATATGGCCTTTTCTTATTTTTTTTTCAAATTTTATTTCATGTATATTGGTGGATTGCCTGTATGTATGCCTTTATGCGGGCGTCAGAACTGTGTGCTGCCATGCCGGTGCTGGGAATTGAACCCTGGTCCTGGATCAGTGCTCTGAACTGCTGAGCCATCTCTCCAGCCCCAACACCCCTTTGTTTTTAAATTAATTTTTCTCTCATACATTATACCAGGACTCCAGTTTTCTGTCCCTCAATCCCTTCCAGATCCTTACTCTTTATAAGTTGTTGGTTTGTCCCGGACAATATTAGTTATTCTGTTTAAGGGGAGGGAAGCTGCTGGGCACTTGGTTTAATTCTCTGAGTATGTGTAAAACAACTCAAGGGCAGAAGGGACTATGTTAGGTTCATGCTTTCAGAGCGTTTAGTCCGTGGACACTTGGTTCCTTTCTGAGTCTGTAGTGAGGCAGTACATTATGGAGACAGAACACGGTAAACACTGATTGCTGTTTACCTTATGGGAGCCAAGAAGAAGCAGAGACTGGAAGGGGCAAGATAACCACCGAGGGCCATCCCCACTGACATACTTCCTGCAGCCAGGCCCCACTGCCTTATGTTTTCTGCCCTCAGCTGAAAACCAAGCCTGTAAGACATGAGGCATTAAGAATGCAGTTCATATCCGAAGTACCATAAACAGTAGTAGTTAAGAATGACTAATAATTAATAGCATCTTGCTTTCATTTCCTTGAGTCCTTAGTTACCAGACACAATAGGCATCACTGCTTCCATTGAAGGACAGACAGGAAAACTGAGGCATAGCTATTTCTGCCCAGTATGGCATTGACATTGGTCATGTGTTTTTCTGTGTCCTTGTGATTTGGAAGCAAAGCAGGTGCTGTGTATCCTACAGGATATTGCCGTTTCTTAAGAAACTGTGAGGTCTTCGTATTAGTCAGGGTTCTCTAGAGTCACAGAACTTACGGGTAGTCTCTATATAGTAAGGGGATTGTTGATGACTTACAGTCTGCAGTCCAACTCCCAACAATGGTCATCAGCAGCTGTGAATGGAAGTCCAAGGATCGAGCAGTTGCTCAGTCCCACAAGGCAAGCAGGCGAAGAAGAGAGAGAGAGAGAGTAAATCTTCCTTCTTCCAATGTCCTTATGTAGGTCTCCAGCAGAAGGTGTGGCCCACATTAAAGGTGTGTACCACCACGTCTTCATCCCAGATGACCTTGAACTCAGAGATCTCCCTGTCTTAATCTTCTGGAATTCATAGCCACTATGCCTCAAGATCTCCATGCTAAGATCCAGGTCAGAAACTTGTATCTCCCAGTCTCCAGATTAGGATCACTGGTGAGCCTTCCAGTTCTGGATTGTAGTTCATTCCAGATATATTCAAGTTGACAACCAGGGATAGCCACTACAGTCTTTTTTTTTTTTTTTTTCTCCTTGTTAAGAATCTTACTCTACCCGGCGGTGGTGGTGCACGCCTTTAATCCCAGCACTTGGGAGGCAGAGGCAGGCGGATTTCTGAGTTGGAGGCCAGCCTGGTCTACAAAGTGAGTTCCAGCACAGCCAGGACTACATAGAGAAACCCTGTCTCGAAAAACAAACAAACAAACAAACAAAAAACCAAACAAAAAACAAAAACAAAAAAAATCTTACTCTGTAGGTGGGGTTGACTTTGGACTTGTGGCAATCTCTCTGCCTCAGTCTCCTGAGTGATCGGATCAGAGTTGTCAGTGACCCCGAATGGTTTATGTTAGCTCTCATCTTCCTCTTGGCTGCCTTGCTGTGCTGGGTGCTGGGTGCTTCAAGACACTGTCTGGGGAACTGCTACTCAAGGGAAGAGGGCAAGAGTCGGAAAGTCAGAGACAAAGGAAAGCAGATCTCATAGCTAACAGGGAACTCCACAAGCCGGGGACACTAGTCTTTGTGTGTTGCGAAGCAGTGGCATCCTAGTTACCCTGAACTCAGACGTGGTATATACAACCATAAGGACTGGTTTGCATGCAGAGGAAAGCGAGCTTAAAGAATCAAAGGCTGGTGAAGGAAGCTGGACCAGGGGGAGAAGTTCCAGCAATATGTGGCAGCGTCATGGTGCTGTTCCAGAGGGAGTCTTGAAGGGTCAGAAGAGAGTATGCTTCTCATTGCAGAGAACCTCTCCTTCTGAGAGCTAAGCGGAGCCTTTCAGTTGAGTTCAACAAGCACTGATTGCAGTAGTGGCTAAGTAAGCTGTAACAGTGGACAGGATCGTGCTCAGAGAGTGTGTGTCCTTGGGAATTTTGTAATCTAGCTTGAACCTTGAAATAGGTTTCTTGCTTTCTAATTAACATTTTACACCTATGGATTGTATGTCCAAGAATTCAACCAACTAACTCTACCTAAAATATATATGGAAAAAGCAGGCTGTGCTTTAGTAGTCTCCTGTACCGTCTTGAACAATGTAAGTAGTGACGCAGTCATTACGTTGTATTAGCCATCATGAGTGATCTGGAGAACATGTAAGCACACAGGATGCCATGCTTGGGCCTTTTAGATAAACTGCATGAATATTCACATTTAGTATCTATGAGGGTCCTGGAGTAAAATCTTTTGTAGGTACTACAGGACTCTTCCTATAAATTGGGATTATATATATATATGATTAATATATATTATAACTAATATATTTTAATTATATTTTTAGAGATGTCTATAAGTCCATTTATTGTCTATAAGTCCATTTAACTCAGTTCATTCTTCAGTTAAATGTGCATGTTCCTGTGTTCAGTCCTACCCCTGATTACATAAAAAGCAAGCCTTGATGCCTGGCTAGGAGTTGTCTCTGAGGCACAGTAGGATTTTTGCTTCTTGGTCAAATCCAGGGGCCCTGCAGGTGCTCTTATAGAGAAAATTCTCCAAGTGAAGGCTCCAAATAATGATCTCCAAGGCCACTTCCTGTTCAGAGTATATAGTCTTATTTCAAAAATAATAAAAGCAAGTCTCTTGTGAAAGCTGTGAGTCTGAGGTGGTAAAAACATCTGGGTGGAATTTGCTCAACAGCCCGAGCACCAACTTGCATACCTTCTGTAGGTCAGCAGGAAACTCACGCTCTCCAGCTTCAAGACTGCCATCTTTACTCATACAGAATCCTGCCTTAGCCAGGAGCTGAGGCTGGCCTGGGAGGCAAGGCTCCTGGAGCCTGCATTGTTAGGTACTTGCTAGCTGGTTTGGGTTACTTCCAAATTGGAATATGAAAATATCTGTATCTGGCTAATTGAAACATTCTTTTCAGTGGAAAAATTTGCAGGCGGCTTGGCTTAGGGAGGAGGTGATGTGACTTTGAAGGGAGTAAAATAAAAGAAGGAAAATAAAAGAAGGAAAATAAGAAGGAATCTGGAGAGCTGGCTTAGAGACTATGAGCTAGCTGTCTCTGAAACCACTGTGCCTCTTCCGCTTTCCATGCCTCTGGTGGTAACTCCTGAGGCACTTGGGGTACCAGGCGGCTCAGATGAAAAGCTTTGCCTTGCTTGCTTTTGTCTTATGGGAACATGCAGCTGAGAGCTGAGGTAATAGAGAAGTGGGCTTTAGGTAGCAGCCAGGCCTCTTCCACATTTGCTCTGCTGTGCAGACGGCCTAGTTCGATTAGCACAGGAAGAAGGAAGTAATTAGCTCTATTAGTTTCCTATCGCTGCTGGGAGGAATCGTCACAGATTCTGAGGCATAGACGGACTCAGATTTACCATCTTGCAGCTCTGAAGACCAGAGGTTGGCAGTGTGTCCGTCTCACTGGAGCCTTTAAACGTGTCAGAGACACCTTACTTCCTTGCTGGGTCTAGTGTCTGGATGTCTGTAGCGGAGAGTTAGATAATCTGCTTTGGCTCCCCTTGGGTGCACATGTGAGCCACCCGCCCAAAGCACTGTGTTCGTGACTGAAAGACACGCACGCATGCACGCACGCACGCACGTACGTTCCAGCTAATTTTGATATAACTTGACTAGCTCAATGGCTGGGCCCTTCTTAACCTCCCCGCAGCTATCATACATTCCCCTCCGGTATCCTGGCTTCATACCTTCTAAATCTATATTTTATCTCTGCTGCCCCATTACCTTTTACTTTCTCGGGGGCCCCACATGGGGCCACATTCCCTTTCCACCTACATCGCTGGATGGTTTTTCTCCTGCATCTCTTAAACCTCTGCCTCAAGTCATGGCGATTTTCCTTCCCCTTCCCTCTTTAGATTGTCCCTTGCTTGCACAATCTAAAGGTCCCTTCTCCGTCTCCCTCCCCAGCCATTGGCTGTATGGCAGTTCTTTACTACGAATGGAAACCAGCTGGGGGCAGGGTCCCTCCCTCAGGTCTGGAAGCACGGCTTTGAGAGCCGAATTAAGACAAAGCATTAGAATCAATTCCCAACAGACTTTCCATGATTTTTAAACTATAGTTCTTTCTCCATCTTCCCCAATCTGGCCTATAGTTTTGAATCTTCCTGTTTTCTAGTTCTCTCATTAGGGCCCTTGTGAATACAGAGAGCACACCTGGAAAAGCCACCCAGCTCGAGAGCCCTAATATAAGCACATCTGCGCACTGGCTCCGTAGAAAGGTACGCATTCTTGCGTTCTTGGAATTCAGAGCAGGACACCCTTGGGGAACCGTTTTTTCTCCCTACCACACATACACATTGTTGATAGTTCTGTGTGACCCGCTCTTTCCTCTCTGGGAAGAAATATTGTTAGAACATTCAATCACCTTTATCACTCACGGGGGACCATCGACCATCGGCTTCCCAGATCCAGCCTCTAGTGTCCCAGCAGGAGATTAACAGGAAAAGGGAGAGAGTAGGGCAAGAACCACACATCTGAGAGGCAGTTTTACCTCCTCATCTCAGGGCAGGGGTGTGGAGGGAGAGGTAACCCGGCTTCTTGCACGGGAGCTGCAGCTATTTGAGATGGTTACCTAGGCTGTGGTGGGACGCTAGGTTTTAAGATATCTGTAACTCTTTCTACACAGGTCAGACCGTCTTTGATGGAGAGGTGTTTCTGTCTATGATGGAAAGGTTCAGGAGGCAAGCCTTCCAGCCTTGGGAAGTTATCTGAACTCTTGCTAGAAAAGAAATTCCTCCACACAGCCTGACAGGGACCTGACAGTCGTCTTCCTTCTTGACTGCAGAAGCCCTAAGAGTCTGTCCTCATTATCTCAGTGGTGACATTTTAATTGTCACTGTATTAGATAAGATATCTCAGCTTGTAGATGGAGAGCTAATTGAGGATAAGGCGCAGTTGGGAGAACAAGCCAGGGACATTTCAGGTGCACTGTCACCATCAACTCTGGGGACAGTGCCTGTGTGCAGATTGGACAGAAACATCCTTGTCATCAGAAGAAACTTACCTGGCTCCTGAAGACCCATAGGTTTCTGTGGCCCACTGTCATGCTATAAGTATAATAGCCTACTTCTAAACCTGGAGTGAGAGAGGAACACTGACTGTTTGTGCAAAAAAGACCCTGAGTTGTTGGGGATATTGGTATGACCAAGTAGCCACATTGCCCTGGGCCAGTCCTCCAGGCACCAAAGTATTCTGACCACATGACAACATGACCACATGACAACACCTTCAAAAACTACAGACTACAATAGCAGTGGGAATCCCCAGACTGTGTTCATCCTCACATAAAGGCATGATAGTGTAGCCAGAGCCGGAGAACAGTAAAATTTAAAAACATTTATTAAATAATTTGAGATTTTCCTTTAATTATAGTGAAATATTCTTTCTCTAATTAAAGATTTGGGGGGGGGAGGTATTGTTGCTCTGTCTAGGAATAGCATGATTTTTAGTCTGATGGTATTTAAGGGGTCAAAATATTTATCCTGCAAATGTTTATTCTAAAAATGTTTATAGTCAAGAGTCTCCATAGGATGCTCCAAGAAATAAGCAAAGAGCCTGGCGAATAGTGTTGTCTTCCTCAGTTCTCATGGCTTTCAAGTGAGCAGGGTGTCCTGTCACACTCCTCAGGGCTTGTGCCTGGTTCTTCACAGCATGCTCATGTTGCTTAAGTGCATTTTGAAGTAGTTGGACAAGGAGACGAGATGCCTGCCATGGTTTACATAGTGTTAGGGTTTGGATAGGACCCTGATTTGGTTTGGTTTCAATAAACCTCAAAAGGTTTATAGAACGTTTGTTCCTGATCGGTGCTATTAACAGTGATCAGATCTTAAGTGATGAGTACCAGCAGATGAATCCACTGATAGATTAATAGACGAAGGGACAGTTAGGAGCTGGGAGCTATTGGAGGAAGTGGTGAGATGCCTTCAAAGGGTGTGTCTCGTTCCAGGATCCTGCTCTTTCTCCTTCCTGATGGACACACAAGCTTGCTCTCCTCTGCAGTGATAACCTTGCTTCACTAGAGGTTTGGACTCAACATAACCAAGTGACCATAGATTGAAACCATGAACTGAAATAATGGTTTCCTTTCTTTTGAGACGGGGTCTCAGGATGTAGCTCTAGCTGGTCTGAAACTTGCTACGTAGAGCAGGCTGGACTTGAACTCACCGATATCCTTCAGCTGCTACTTTTTGAAGGCTAGAATTAAAACCATGCAGCCTATGTCTGTTGACAAGTTCTTTCTCCAAATAGTTTTCTACTACTTTGGCCCCCTGTACTTTCCTGTTGAGGGGTTATACTTGTTTGGCATATAAATAAGTGTTCTATTTGCTAGAAGGAAATACAAGCCTGTAAGGGAGTGTGTATATATATGTATGTATGTGCACATATGCACACACACATATAGTTACCCATCAGGCTTCCCGCTGTTTCTATTTACCTTCTTCTCCATGTAATTAAAAGGCAGACTTTGTCATGTAAGTTGCCGTTTCCAAAATATTTCTTAACTCTCCAAGGTCAGAATTTGTGCTCTCAGGAGAAACAAGGTCAGTTGTGGTTTGGGGGCTTTGTCCTAGTTGTTGAGTCTACAGAGGGACCTGCACTTGGTGTGTTATTGGAAGTGCTGGGCCTGTGTATTCACCTTTGGTTAAGATAGTTCAGAGGCACACAGGGCTTTAACTGTTTCCCAGGTATAACAAGACAAGAGCCGTGCTAAGTCAGTGTTGTAAGCAAGATGCTGGGATGTAAACTTTCTTTAAGATACTAATCCGTTAACAGGCTACTTTTCAAGTCATCTCATCTCTCCACACTCTGTAGATCAACTGTGAAAACACAGTGCTTAGCCAAGCCTAAATATAAGTGTGTGGAAGTGCAGGCACACTGTTGTATTAACACAGCTCTTTTTTCTGGAGACGGCTGTGTGGTAGGCGAGAGGTTAGGGTTAGAAACATAGGGTCAGAAGGAGTGGGCCCGCATCCTTATGGAAGGCACACGGAGTACCAGGGATACAGTCTGGGGGATGAGAATAGGAGGTATGAGAGCCCAGAAGCCCAGGAAGTGGGGGTTTCTCCAGAGGGAGGGGTCAGTGTCATCAATTGTAGCCGTCACACAACTCCAGATCTGTCTGTACCACATGCTGGGCTACGTGGCTAAACCCGAGTCTGTGAGTGATGCCTCTGAGGCCACAAAGGCTTAAGATGCTGCAGTGCCTGCAGCTCAGCTGAGCCACAGTGGGGCCCTGGTGGTGGCCTTCCTTCCCTGGTCTTAGTGGGCCTCAGTCTAGTTTGTGTGAGATGAGCTCTTCTGGTAGTATTTTAGTAGCACCATTGGCCCCTTCTGGCTCTCTTACAGCTATGGAGTCAATCAGCCTCAGAGTGAAAGTAGTTCAAAATGTATCCACACTGAACTGGTATGGGCTTTCCTTGTCATTTTTTCCTAAACCACACAGTACAACCACTTAACATGACATTTACATTGTATTCAGTATTGCAAGTAATCTTGAGATGATTTCAGGCACACAGGAGGCTATGCGTGGGTTGCATGCAAATATTATACCATTTTATAGAAGAACCTCATTTGAGCTTCAGTGGCTTTGGGGCATCTGAGGGGAGGTCTTTGAACAAGTTTCCCAAGACGCTACACTGATGTAGCTCAGAGCTTCTTATTTTCCATAATTTAACAATCTCTGTTTTCATTCCTCACTTTTCCATCTGTATATCATGGGTGAAGAAAACATTTCACTTTTGCACATTACGCTAATTCTTTACAACCTTAAACTTTAATATAATGTTTCCCAGTTTTTAACTGCAGAGAAATGAATATGATTCTCATGAAGAAGGCATGTGAAATCAACCAATCCTAGGCAGCGACCTTTGAATATTAGACATCCATAATTACTCTCTTATTTTTAACTTCTGGCCATGATATGTAAACTTGCTTTATTTAACAACAGTGTTTCAGCTGTTTGTCTCCAGGTTGATTTTACTTGAAAACAGGACATGTTGCTGAGCTTCTGGGTGGCCAGAAGAAATGCAAGGCTCACTAAGGTTGCTGTAACAAAGTATCACAGACCAAGTAGCCAAACAACAGCAGCAGGGATTTATTTTCTCATAATCTGGGAGACTGGAAGCCCAAGGTCGAAGTCTCAGGAGAGTTTGTTCCCTAAGGACCACGAGTGAGAATCTGTTGACTGTTCTCTTATCTGTTTCTGGTAGTTGTTCAGTCTTTTGGCTTGTAGATGCATTATTTTGATCTCTGCCTCCTGTCCAGTGTTCCCCTTACATATTTTTATTCTCCCAGGATGCACACATTTATATGAGATACATTGTTTATTTATATGACATACGTTGGTTCTATCCATCCCCTGCTGCCTTCCTCCAGCTCCCTAGCGCCTTTCTTCCCTGTCTCCCTTCTTACCTTATGTCTGGTTTTTCTTTTCCCCCAGTTATGAGTTATTCCAAGTTCATTGAGTGCTGCCCATATTCATGTGGGTATATGGCCATCCTACAAATAGCCACATCCCCAAAAGGAAGTGATGCTCAGAAGCCATCAATTGCCAATAGCTTCTCTGTGATAGGGTGGGGGTCTCAATCCTCCCCTCCTGTCCTCATCCATGCTGGAAATTAGCTGGCATGGTCTTGTACAGATCTCGTGTGGTTAAGCCCAGCTTCTTTGAGTTAAAGCATGCTAGCCATGGCAAGCCCCAAACCAGTATTTCACATCTCTTCTACCCACCTGCCAGTTCTTAACCTTCTTCTATCTTCCTTGGAACTCACTGAGCCTTAAGCCCTGGGGGTTGAGGGGAGGGTGGGATTATAAAACTCTACCCATCAGAGCATGGTAGACCGCAGTACAATATCACCATCTAGGCTGAAGTTAGGGAATTTATCCTCAGCCTTTGACCATGAGTGTTAAACCATATCTTATATTTTGGGGGAAAAAAATCCTGCAGTGAGGTCCAACAAAAATTTCTTTTCATTTTAATATTTACTTGATTAAATTGTAATTGTAATTGAATTTATTTGATTAGCCACGCCAGGTAGTGTGAGAAGAAGACCAAAGGAACTGTGCATGATGTCATGAAGAGGAAATGAAGGTAAAATGCCAAGGGCAACCATGAGCAGCAGCCATGGTAATCCTGAAAATGCTTCAGATGTGCAGAAATCTATGACATGCTCCAGACACACTTCAGTATAACAAGACCAAGCAGATCCATATTAGTGATGTGCTAGATTCTCAGATTTTGTGGTGTGAATCTCACATTTAATAACAATGGAAACAGGTCCAGCTGTCGGGGTTTCACAGGAATATAGTTAATATATATATCTCTTCCAATTCTGAGGTCCATTCATTCTTACAGCTACATCCTTTACCTCTTGGTGTGACCTAGGCAGTAAGTCCACCTAGTCTGGAACTTGGCTCCCTTCCTGCCTCCTCCATCTGTAGCATATTCTCTTAGAGGCTGAGAGGTCACTCAGAGGGCAGTCTAAGCATGGACCTGGCGGCCAACATGTCTCATTCTGTAGTTAAAGCATAAGTGGTTTTGTCAGCCATCCTTCTCCTAGGGCAGAGACATCTAGTTTCCAGCAGCTGTTCCTTTGTTTATATTTAGTAACCACTGTTAGAAGTGATCATTGTTATAGAGTCCAGCAAGGTGGGTTCACAGCCTGTGTGAGCTGAAGATTTCCACATCTGTGCAGGGCATTCTTAAATACATCCTCCCTGGGACCCTGAGATGGACAGAATGGCTTCATGGGAAAAGATGATTTGTAGAGGGGGAAGCAGAGAAACACAAATGTGTTCTCATGAAGGTGTCTTCCATTCACTTGGCTGCATCTTGCTGTGTGCTTCCTAATACCAACACCGATGGCTGTTTATTTAACATACGTATGTGCCTTTCACAGAACCCAAAGCCCACCAGCCAGGGAAGCCTGGGATCTCTATCTCTTCCTTGTAGGTGCTGGGATCATAGGTAGCTACTTGAGAGGCAAGGTGGGATTTCACCCACTGAGTCACCTCCCAGCCCGGGCACCTTCTTGTGTGTGCAGGTTCCGTAGGAGGCAGAGCGTGTAGGTTTTATCCTGTTAGCTCAGGACTTCTGAAGACCACATGTTCCCCTGCAGATGAGGAGGGGGAGGGGCTGTATGCTCTGTGCTCTGTTTTCTTCAGCTCTAAGGAGTCTGCGTTTGAAATATGGTGTGATGTAGCTTTTGCTCTCACAGTTGGCCTGGTGTGCACCTCACGATTGACATTTTTATACCCTGCTTGCATGATATGCACACATGGTATGCTCAGATTTTGGACATGTAAGCTCCCTCCCCATCTCTCCTATTTCCATTTAAAAGATTTTATTCTTACCGAAAATGTTTTTTTTTTAAAAAAATCTTATATTTTACATGCCTATATTTCCAGCATTTTGCCAATGTTTTGTTTCTCTTAAAAGTGGATATGTATTATTAGACCATTGTTTATAAGAAATCCATCCTTACATTGCAGTACATTTCAAGTCAGATGTTTTAATGTGACAGTTTCTAAAAGGCACAGCCATTGAACATTTGCGGTTTCTTACCTACAGTGTGTCGAGCAGAGCCGCTACCCAAGTATGGTTTTGTACATCCCTCTCAGCAGTTTATGGAGAATCAGAAACAGGAGGTGCTATTATGAAATGAATCTGGCTTATTGAAATTAGCAAGTAGGTTCAGCAGAGATAACACTTTGGGATACAAAAAGACGTTACTGAAGTGGATCTTCAGGGAGCAGATCTAGGTGATAAAGATAATTACTTCATTCAGCAAATCTTGGTTGAGCAACTACTATGAACTGACGCTCTTCTTCTGTGACATAAATGAGCACCGGAGATTGGCAGGCAACAGAGAATTTTAGGAGCCACAGCCAATTAGGATCAGTCAGAAATGAAGACAAAGCATTTTTTTTTAGGATGCTCGTGTGTGGAACAGCATGGAAATAGGGCTGATGATTAGAATCCAGCTTCCAGCCTTTCAAGAACTCATCTGCAGGGTAAATGATGAAGGGTCCGGGGGCTCAGCGTCTGAGCATAAATGAAAGGCTGCGCAATTCTGTCTCTGTTGTGAACAAGAAAGTTGACCTGGGGCATAAACATGGCTGCTCCAAAAAAAAAAAAAAAAAAGAAAAGAAATGTGTCTTCTAAAAAATGCTCAGATTTCTACTTAGAACAATCACAGCGGTGATGTTTTCACATCTGTGAGTCAGACAGTTTTAATCTGGGAAAGGTTAAGTGTTTGACAGCTGCTTGTTCTCACATCCATATTAGCTGCTCTCTCAGAGTTAACCTTTAGATGTGCTTAAAGGAATCATGCTTTAGTCTGTGTGCGCACATGTGTGGTGTGTGTGTGTGTGTCTGTGTGTGCACGCACATGTGTGTGTGTGTGTTTATAAAACTGTCCAAACACAGTCTAAAAACTACAAATCCTGGGATCCCAGAGCTATTTTCCCCACTTGTTAAAGTTTCCCCGGTTACTTCCTTTTTTTCTGTTCTGTCTCGGGTTATCTTAACCCTCACTCTAATGTCTAGAAGAAGCAACTCTACAATTACAGAATTGAAGCCATTTGCAGCAATGAAAATGACAGCACAGGATAGTCCCTGCCTCCCCCACCCCTCCGTGCCTTACAGGATGTTGAATGAGGGTAGTATGGCTGCTTGATATGAAGAAGAGGTGTGTGTGTGTGTGTGTGTGTTATCATTACCCCAGTATATGTGAGTAAACATGTATTTTAAACATTGTATGGCAAAGAGATCATATCACGAGCCTCTAATAATTATTATAGAAGGGTAGTAAACCACAGGCTTGCTGGTGGTGTTTCCGAAGTTTAACCGCTTCGTGATTAATTTCCAGGTAATGTTCACAGAAAGCATGTGGTTCGATGAGTCGCAATCCTCTTGCGTCGGATGTCTGTCCTGCTTGAGGAACACCGCATGGATAGAAAGCAGGAAAGGCCAGCCATGAACTCTGCATACGCCACGCTGCTTTCTTTGGAGTCAGCCTGGCTTTTTAGCTTGCTTAGGGACTGTAGAGAACTGAGTTGTTAAGGGACACTGATTGCTGGATGTAGAAAACATGCTAAATATTTCACATCTAATTTTATTTATGTATTTCCAGGATACAAATAGGGGAAGATACTATTCTCCTGTTTTACAAATGAGTAGGTAGGTTAAGAAATTTATTGGTAGTTATCAAAATTGATCAACTAGCAGTTTGCAGGAAACTTTTAAATTACAGATTCCTAGTCTTGCCTCTGGGACTTAAGATTTCGAGGCTCTGGTGTGTGGATCTGAGTGCGTTTTAAAGAGATCCTTCAGTGACTTCTCACCAGCAGGTTTAGAGGGAACACTTGTGCGGGAGGGAGATCCATTCTGTCTGAGTTCTGATGTGAGGGAGCTGAGGCTGATTACAGCATCCTGGCACTTTGGGTCTTTCTAAGGTGGGCTCTCCCTGCCAGCATCCTTTGCAGGGCCTCCGAGTGTCCCCTGGAAGCAACTGGGAAGAGACAACTGCAGGATCTTTAGGTAGCCAGCTGTTGGTGAGCTATTCTAAATACAAGCAAGCTCTGCTCTGGGCTGGCAGGCTCCTGCCTCTGTCTTCCTAGTTTTAGACTCTGGAGCTACCTGGGAGATGTCCAGACCTTTGCATGGCAGCCCTCCCTGCGGCTATTTGAAATAACCAGTCTTTTCCCTGTTCAAGCATTTCCTTCCTAGGTTGTGTTTATGAATCCCCCCTCACCTCCAAACATAAATTTCCTCAAAGCCTCAACACATAGCTACCAGCCCTCCTGTCCCCAGCTTGTCAGACCCGTGTACTGTGGCCGCTTCTTTCTCATGTTTTTGGTTTGTTTGTTTGGTTTGTGTTTTGTTCCTTCCCTGGATTCCCAGTTAATATCCTTTGGATTTTTTGTTTATTTGTTTTTGTTTTGTTTTTACATTATGTAGCTAGCTCTGAGTTGCTTTTCTGTACCACAAATTTTGTTTGCCACAAAGGATCATCCAGATTTCAGATCAGAGTCACAGTGACTTAGTGCAGCGGGAACTCAGGCACTCAGAAGGGAGCTGAGCCACCGTGATCCGCAGCCTCAGTTCCATGTAGCTCGTGACCTTGCAGCCCTGGGCAGTGCAAGGCTGGCCTCGACAGGAGAAGAACTAGTGGCTCATGAGCAGTTCCACCACTCTATTAAAAGCAAACATACTTTTCCTCCTATATTGAGGCCTTCAGCCTCTTGTGTTTAAACTATTTCCCATCCTGTTTGAACTCTCTTTCCTGGAACAAACATTTATTGTAAGCAGTGTAAACAGCTGGCACTCTGTTTGTGTTGCCTTTTGTATGTCTCTTCTGGGCTATTATTTAGTTAGCAGAGAGTTTGGAGACCTCAATTTATGTCTCGACGTTGTCACCAAATGGATAGCTTAGACAAATGTTTTAAATTTCTGGTCCAAGGTTCTCTCATGAAAAATAGCTGTTAAACACCCTCACCTGCTTTGTGGATATGGCTGGGGAAAGTAGTGGTTACCCAGAGTCTTGCAACATCCAGAGAAATGTGTTACAGGAAGCAATATTATGCTCTTATGAATTATTAATTACCATTATTACGCTCCTGCTGTCAGTTTCTCAGTGAAATTTAGACTCCATTTCTGCGGTGTGCTATTTAGATTTTGTCGGCTTTTTTTTTTTTTTTTTTTTTTTGTCAGTGTATTAGTTTAGACAAGGTAGAATCATTAAAGAGCATTTGCCACATAATTCTGACCTTTCGGGGCATAGACGGATACACAGAAACAACTCTTGGTTAGCTTCTGGCACACTGATGGCCACATGGATGGGCTCACAGTGAGCTTGGTCCCTTTGTTATCAGGGAGGAAAGAGATAAGACACCCTCTGTGGCTTGTTCTCCACTCCTTCCCTGGCAGTAGATTGGATGGAAGGAGTAGAGTTGTATATCCCTCTAGGCGTGGGTAGGGTGTCTGCCTAACCTCTGGAACAGCACTTTTTAAACTGTGTCTGAGGGTGAATAGTTACATTTTAATGTTTGCTAGGAAAATGGGAATCACCCCGTGCTTTGGTGGCGCACACCTTTAATCCCAGCACTTGGGAGGCAGAGGCAGGCGGATTTCTGAGTTCGAGGCAGCCTGATCTACAGAGTGAGTTCCAGGACAGCCAGGGCTATACAGAGAAAACCCTGTCTCGAGAAAAAAAAAAAGAAAAAGAAAAGAAAAAGAAAGGAGGGGTGACTGCTATAGAGAGAACGGGTGTCTTGTTGGGTGGGTTCACCATCTCTGTATAATTTGAGTTGACAGGGAGAGCCTTTCCAGCTTCCGTTTAGCTCTCCAACCTTTGCCGAGTTCTGGAATTGTCCCATTTTCTTTTCAATGACAGACCAATGTTGGACAGTATTTCCCCTGTCCTTGAAGATGTGCTAGGGTGGCATGCGATGTAATAGTTCCTTTCATCTCTCTGAGACCATAAGTTATTTCCTGATAGAAATAACTTATGGCAGTAGAAATTTATTTTGGCTCACAGTTTCAAAGGGTTTCAGACCATGATGGCGAAAAGGCATGTTGGAACAGGTGGGTTCCATGGGGCCAGAGGCTGTTCAGATCACAGCAGCATAGGAAGGGAGAAGCTGGAAATGATGGTAACAGGTAGCAGGTTTCTGTGAACTGTAAACCTTGTGTGAGTTACAAAGTGAACTCATGGCTTGACCTTGAGAGTCTCTGCAGGACCTGCCTCCATCAGACAGGCCCCATAGCTTAAAGCTTACACAGTCATGAGGCGGGGAACAACGCACATTTAGAACACCAGCCCGGGGTAGGGGGTGGGGTGCTCACTGCAGGTGCAAAGAGTAACAATGTTAATTAAAACATCACAAGTGAAAGTTTCGAAGCACACAGGGTGCTTCAGAAATGACCCTGTTGTTTGGCTCTCATTTGGAAGGGCTAGAAAGGATATCTTGTTTCTTCAAAGCACTTTGAAATCAAAGAGAGGCTGTTTTCCCTCTTTAGGGATGCAGGTCCTGCGTTCCAAAGCTCTGCTCAGTTGATCTAGTGAAGTCACTACAACTAAATGGGGTTTCACGGGTCTGCCAGAACCTTCTTCCTTCTGCAGATGGTAACAGGCACATTAACGTGTAATCAACATCTTGCCACTCTATGCCTGCAGTGGGCCAATTAGAATATCTAATGGCCATAAAGCCAGAGTTAATAAAACACATCGAAGAAACGGAAAATAAGATTACAAGTGTCATTTTGGCCTCTATTCAAATGGCAGAGAACAGGACGGCATGGAGACCAAGCCCAGGCCACGTTCAGTGTCTTTTTGCCCAAGTCTTGTGTAAAATGGGGTATCTTCCTCCCCGCTCTAATGTATTCTATTTTAAATTTTGACACAGGGAAGGTTTAGGATTCAGCTTGAAAAGGAGTAGCCAAGTTAGTATCATTATAATTCCTCCGTCTCTCACCGTTTCTCCCCTTAAGATAGTCCTGTGGAAATCCTGCTCTGCTCTCACGAGCCACAATGCCAGAAATATCTGCAGGGAGGCTTTTACTTTCACCACGAGTGAGCTACTGCTTAGCAACATTGACCGTACACACTATTCTTGGGAAGTCTCCCACTCTGAAATTGCCTGCATTTCTTTTTCTGGCTTAACTGTTGTATATAATCCCTGATTTATAATAATGGCAGCTGTCTGCTGATATGCTTGGAGAACCTACGGAATCTTCCTGGAAACTCTTTTATGCTTAATTTTAGACAGATGATGTCAGAGACCAAGTTACTTGAAGATAATGCATTTGGAAGCTGCTCACCAATGGGGCTATGTGTATCTAGTTTTGTGTTTTTAAAAGATCCTAATATATCTTTTGAGGGTAGGTTTTTGAATGGGAGAACATAAATACCCTATAGTAGGTGGATAAGAAAATACCCTATAGTAGGTGGATAAGAAAAGACCCTATAGTAGGTGGATAAGAAAAGACCCTATAATAGAAGGGTAAGAAAGGCTGCAGGCATCTGGTCGCAGGGTTTGGACTCCCCCAGATTATTTTATCATTAGTCATAGAATACATATTTTAAGTACAGTTGTTAGCTAAATTAAACTAAATATTATTTAGTGCACAATACTTTTTAATTAAAGTAAGTGTGTTTTAAGAGGGCAACAGTTATGTGTTATGGGTCTCTCTCTGCTGGATTTTCTTTCAGAGCTGCTGGTGTTTCAATTCATTTTTCCATAAACACACACTTCCTACTTGTGTTTCCATATTCCTGTATGACTAAAAAGCACAGGATTTGATCAACCTTATTAACAGTAAGTAATGGAGTGCCCTCTTTCACGCCAACCCTTATTTTATTGTGTATCAGCTTGTAGACATTTGGCTATCTGGACAGGCCATCATTTATATCCTTTTAAAAAATATTTATTGCCTCCCTGACTAATTGCTTTTTATGTGACTTAAAGCCTTTCGCATTGGTGCCATTTGTTAAAACACAGCCAGAAGCAGGCAAAGCAGTCCCATTTTTCAAAAATTTAGTGTCATTTTTATAGACAAATAACACTCGTAAATGATGGATAATAGCCAGCAGGATGCAGCATGGTGTAAACGTGCATGAATTACATGTTCTGGGAGTTAGAAGGTTAACTCGTCTAGGAACTAATTGAAAAGCTTTATGGTAAATGCAAAATGCTGTGTGCACATTATCGACACAACTTAAACCAGCTGAAAAAGGGGTTTTCCTTCCCTGGGGTATCATTCATTATCCCATCCTCTTTTCTGGCTAGCTGCTATTATTGAAGAGTATCTAATCATAATGTATCCATAGATTTTTTTTAAACCGAAGCTCCTGTCATGGGCTCTTTATGAGGCCCTGGTGGATGAGTGCTTCTCCATTAGACGGTGGAGGTAAGGTGGACAACACACTGATTGCTGAGTAATGATACCGTTTCCTATCGTGGAGGCCATGTTTACCAGTCTTGCTGTGGTTTCCAGCCCCAGGGAAACAGATGAGGGGGCATAAGACTCCGTTTCTTCTATAGCTGCTGAGAGGTAAGAGGGATTTATTACCAACTTTATCCGGGAGGGAGAACTCAGGGTCCTTTCTCTATGCCAGGAGACAGTGTTGAGTCGGAACATGCCATCTTAGTAGCAAGTACTATGTTCAGCCAAGCTAGGCAGGGTGGCACATGCCTTTAATGCCAGCGCTGGGAGGCAGAGGCAGGGCGATGTCTGTGAGTCTGAGGCCAGCCTGGTCTACAGAGTGTGAGTTTCAGGAAAGTGGGCTAAATAGTGAGATCCTGTCTCAGAACAAACAAATGAACAAACAGCTCAGTCTGTTGTTAACATGTGGATGAGAACTTCAAAAACGTCACTTGTCAGAAGGTAGGGCCTGGCTTGTTCAGTTAAGCTGTAGTCCTGGGCATTCACTCTGAGGATGTCGGAAGAAGTGGCATTAGTGTTCTGTGCATCTCTACCATGTCCTAGCCGCTCTTTCCTGTTTGAGTTAGTGCTGGGAACGAACACTACGAAAGAAAGGCAACTGTAGAAACAGAGTTTCCTCTGTGACTGATGTGTGTTTCCTGGGCTGCGGTGCTCCTTAACATCTCTTCATTGTTGGTGCCTTTAAGTCTCACAGTAGACCTGGCTCATTTATTCTGATTAATGTGTGTGGCTTCACACCTTTCAGTGATCCTGGGAATTTTTGTTATCTACTTAAATACTCGGCTCTCTTTATCCTCTCTCAAAATCTGATCAGGCATCTTTCAGTACTTCCTGTCATTCTCCTCACCTAGACTGACTTGTGCTCCCCACCTAGGCTGACTAGTGCTCCCCACCTAGGCTGACTAGTGCTCCCAACCTATGGTTAACTAGTGCTCCCCACCTAGGCTGACTAGTGCTTCCAACCTATGGTTAACTAGTGCTCTCCACCTAGGCTGACTAGTGCTCCCAACCTATGGTTAACTAGTGCTCCCCACCTAGGCTGACTAGTGCTCCCAACCTATGGTTAATTAGTGCTCCCCACCTAGGCTGACTAGTGCTTCCAACCTATGGTTAACTAGTGCTCCCCACCTAGGCGGACTAGTGCTCCCCACCTACGTTGACTAGTGCTCCCCACCCAGGTTGACTTTTGCTCTCCACCCAGGTTGACATAACGCTTATGTTTGTTTCTTGTTTCCCAGAATTGCATTTAGGATCCCCATCTTCTGGTCACAAATTAGCTTTGGCTAATGTTCTATAGACACTGTTAGCAGATTTTTAGTTTGAATAACTTCCAAGCCTTTGCGCAGCTTACCTATAGGGACTCAGTTTGACTAGGAGTGGTGAGAGGCCAAAGAAAAGAACAGACACGCAGAAAGCTGGGGTTGGGTGGACTGGGTGGGCTCTTGGATGGAGAACCTGCACTCCTCCGGAAGCTCAGCTTGCTGATTACATGGAATTGAGCAGAGAGCGGGGTTATTACATACAGCAGAATCACGGCCTCAGGATTATTGCAGATAAACAAGGAGGCAGGTTAAGGGTATACAGTTGGAGCAACAGACAGATTTAGCTATTCTTGGTAGAACAGTTTTTATAGGGGAGTGGTTTTCAGGCCCTACACATATGGGGGAAAAAACCATAGTGAACATTTTCTACACACACTACTCCAAACACAGACCATAGAGGAAGCCTTTACAATCTCGTCTGACCTTCCCCTCTCCCATGGATCTGAGGTGCAGGTCCCTGGCGCGGCTGTACTTCTCAGCAGCATACATTCATTCGACACTTAGCTCGCTCAGGCCTTCCTCCACTCTCCACAAATAACCAGAGGAGTTTTGTTGTTGTTGTATGTCTGCTTAAAATATTTATTGACTTCTTGTAAATTTGACCTGTTCATTTTTTAAAGAATTATGGTAAAACCACATTGCAGAAAATCTGCCATCTCAGCCGCTTCTTATGCGTATAGTTCAGCAAATGCTATTCATAATATTGTGGGACCAATGGCCACAACTCTTCTGTTTGCATAACCGAACCCAGCCATCTTCTCATTTTTAATTAAGAATTTTTAATTGACCTAATGGTATGCATTTATGGGATGCCGTGTGATGTTTAAATACTTATATGCATCATGTAATTTTCAAGTGAGGATAAATACATCTCCTCTAACACCATTTCTTTGTGGTGAAAACATTTCAAATCCCTTCTTCTGGCGTCCTTGAAATACTCGGAACACTACTGTGTGACCTCGAGACATTGCAACGGAAACCAGAACCCAGCTGCCCTCTAACTGAAACCCTGTGCCCCTAGCCAGTCTTCCGTCTGTCCTGTCTTCCTTGTGCCTGGTCATTGTTTTTGGTAGTCATCTCTGTCTGGTTGTCTTTGGGATTCTGTCTCTTGCTTCTTTAGCGGTTCCTGCATGCGTGGCTGTTTTGCATTCCGAATCTGGTCACTGGAACCTCTGAAGTCCATGGAGCACCATCACATGTGTGCATTGTTATTTCCTTGGACTCTCTTCCTTGCTGATGTTGTTTGGTTTCCATGTGTCTTGGGTAAACCTTAATTGAGAGCTCATCTTGGATTGATCTTCATCTGGAGAAAACACCGTGGGCCGTAAGTCATGGGTGCTTTTCTCAGACCGCTTGCATTTGCTTAGGAAAGAAGTCATGCTGTGTCTTGGGCCACGTGAGAGCCTTCCAGATGTGGAGATGTAGTCCAGGACTCCCTGATCCTAGACTTTAGGCTCCAGTTCCCACTTGTGTCTGAATGAGCATGCACAGTGAAGCCCTTATTCTCGTGCACACCACCCAGGTATTTTGTTGCTTTCTTTTAACCCCATTTCAGAAAATTTTCTTCTTTTTTCTCTTCTCACTGATCCTGATGAAACAATAATAGTTTTTAAACTCAAGTTCTGGTTGGCTTACAGGTTGACCCCAGCGTATTTAGCCAGCCGTGCTTCTGGAAGGCTAAGCCGGATCAAAGGGGGATTCATGAGGACCGTCTTAGGGCTCCTCTGCTGGGCCTGGGAAACTTTTGCCTTGTCTTCTCCTGTCTCTCTCAGCTTTAGATTTTGTAGAATCACCCAAGGAGAAGTCTCTGGGCAAGATGAGCTTAGTTGGAAATCTTTCCATCGGTTTTACATCTGCCTCCCCTGATTAAGAGGCCATTGCTCCACTTGGGGTTTGGAATCAGGTGCAGTATTCTCCAGCCTCTGCCTTGTGTGTATGGACAGGGAGAACAGCTTCCTTTATCATGGGGTCCTCCTCACCTCCCCGCCTCCATCTGCAGTCAGCTAGCCTGAGATGGATTGCTGACATCCTGTGAAAGTCAGTTTTGATATACATTAGAAATAGTTTTAATTTTTACGAGTGTCTTACCTGTATGTATTTGCATATTTATATGTGCAGACCACATGTGTGCAGTGCATGGATACGCAAGGAGCCGGTGTCAGATGCCCTGGAAGTGGATAGGTGTTAGCCACTACGTGGTGCTGAAGAGGAAACATTGGTCCTTCCTTTGTAAGAGCAGTCAGGGCTCTGGACTGCCGAGCCATCTCTGCAGCCCTGTGTTGATGTATATCTTGATTCTCTCAGAGAAAGTCTTCCTTGCTCCTTGTGAGTCTGGGAAATAAGAACGGTGAGCTGAGAACCGTCAGAGCCCCTGCGTGATCACAAAAGCAAAATGTCTTTTTGGAATGTTTTACTTTCATTTAGAAATTAAACAAGCTATTGTTGGAGAATTTCACCCATTTATACAAAGAATTACAATCATATTCTCTTCTCTACTTGCCTTTTCAGTTCCTCCCAGAACCTCCAACATGTCCTTCTTCCAACGTGATGTCCTCCTTCATCCAATTGATACTGCTTGTACACATATGAATTTGTGCCGTCCAATAGAGCAGGGACAGCTTACAAGTGACCACAAACCCTTAGCCACCATGAACTGCCCGTGACTCCTCAGCTAGGAGGAGTACCTAGCTGGGTACCTAGTCCCCTCCATGCCAGGAGGTTGACTGGTGTGGTCATGTACTGTGTTATTTTTTTAAGTCAGTATGCTGCAGTGGTCTAGATAGAAACAGGGCAATGTGTGTATACAGTGGTTTCTCCTTGGAGGTGGCTTCTCTGTCTTCCTTTCTGCACCTTGTGACTCAGTTCCAGAGAGCAGAATGTCACATGAGACGAGAAAGCCGTGTCTTGGTCAACACTTCTCCATTTTGGTGATTGGAGTGGGCGTCGGCCTTTGGTGGGAAGAGGCGAGAGGAAGCCTCCACTTCTGTAGCTTTGTCTTATACCCATAAGGGCAGTCTTGGGAGGAGCGAGGAGCGAGGTGCATGGTGCAAAGACCCTGTGGGTGCTCCTTCACAGTGCCACGCCCACCGAGTCTGAGAAACTGTCACAGACCAACGTCGGTGAAGGCTCTGTGGCTACTACTGGATGTGATGGCGCTCGGAACAGGAAAACATAGTACAGACCTAACGTTCTGAGACTCACAGAACACTTCGTTCAACGTTAATGAAGCAGCCTTGTTTCCTTAGCTGGGACCAGCGTGCACTTTAAGATAAAGTAAAGCATGTGAGAGGTATGCCGAAGTACGTTGCACGCTATTTGCAAATAAAAATATTTCAACAGGTTTCCTGTGGCTTTGTGAAAGAGGTATGTGTATGTTAGTGTTATATGCATTTTGGCAAAGCCTTTGACAATCTCCTAGGAGAGACAAGCGAGGTTGTGAAGGAAGGGCCACACCATGAAGCATATGAACCTCCAAGGTTAAAAGCCTGGCCGTTGGAGCCAAGTTTCTTAGCTGTGAAGCCCAGCTTTCTCCTCTAGCCCTGTGACTTATAGGTAAGCTGGCCTTCCTGGGACTCAGTATCTGCCTATTGAAGTGGCTCTGAGGAGGGCTGGTTACGCACATGTGGGTCTCTTCTGCCTTGGCCCTCTTGCTCCTACAGCCAGCATTCACTGTTTCCCCCCAGGGACTTTCCCCATTTAGGTGACTGGAGGGGACGGGTTTGCAGATCAGGTGGCACTGTGCTCAGAGGTCAGGGTTGAAGTGAGCAAGGACAGAGGACATACCTCATGGGTCATTCGGGAGAATCGGCTTCACTCGTGAGTGCTCCCTGATGGTCTGACCAAGGCATGTTTGGTTTGTTGATCTGCAGAGCAAAGTTTATTTGTTGAGGCTGCTCTCTTCTGTGTTTGCTGCCAGATAGGTAGCCATTGCTTGCTGCCGTTCGCACTTGCGAGGCCTCTGCACTGGATCCTGGCTTGTGGTTTTCTTCCATGGCATATGACCTCTCTGCTGAGTTTACATCCACATGGAAGCCTTGATGTGGCTTCAGGATCACATTGGGGTCACATTGGGGGGCACATCGGGATCATATTGGGGTCATATTGGGGTCATATCAGGGTTACATTGGCCCCCTTTTCACCATTGCTTCTTCATTAATTCACTTTAGATCTGGAAAAAGATGGATCTGTACAGTATTTATTTTTAAAAATAGTTATCTGTATTGAGATCTAATACATACCATAGGACTCATCTGTGCCATAAGTACACACCTCAGTGGTTGGGCAGAGACGTTTGCATCTGAGACCATGATCAGTTTTAGAGTATCTTCCTGACTTCACTGTTCCATTCTTGACAGCAGTGTGTGTGGGTTCGCTTACACGGCTTCTCGGAGGTGTGCTCATTATCTATCTTTCTGAGGACAGGAAGTCTAGTATCGAATTATCGAGTGTCTCATTATGATATTGATTTGCATCTCACCTATGACTCGTGATAGCGAGCACCTTTGTATGTACTTATTGGCTGTTGATAAATCTTTAGAGAAATGCCTATATAAGTCTTTTGCCTATCTTAGGTTGGTTATTTTTATTATTGTGTGGTAACAATTCTTTATAGAATTCTTACTAGATGCTCTTGCAAGGGAGCCAAATTTGTTTCTTAGCATCCATACACAGGCTTAGAGCTCATTGTAACTCTAGTTCCAGGGGATCTGTTGCCCTGTTTTGGCTTTCAAGAGTACCAGGCATACGCACAGTGCACAAACAGGCAGGCAAAAGCTCATACACATAAAAATAGAAGAGTAAATCCTTTGGCTGGAGAGATGGTTCAGTGGTTAAAGAGGAGTGGCTGATCTTCAAGAGGGTCCAGGTTCGGATTCCCATCACCTTCGTGGTGGCTCACAATTGTCTTGTGATTCCAGTCTCAGGAGATCTACTGCCTTCTTCTGGCTTCCATGGGCACTGCATGTTTATGGACCTTAGAAATGCATGCAGTCAAAACATCCATATGTATAAATTTTAAAAATAAATACATAAAAGAAAAAGGAAAAAACCTTCATATATTGCTAGGCACTGTAGGACATGCTTTTACCCAAGAACTTGGGAGGCAAAAGGGGGGCTGATGTCTATAAGTTTGAGGCCAGCCAAGGCTATATTGTGAGACTCTTGTCTCAAACAATTTTTTTTAATATATTCTGTTTTTGTAAGATATGGTTTGCATGTAGTTTTCTTCTATGATATGTATTCCTTTTCATTACATATATATGTGCATGCATAAGTATATATATATATATATATATACATGCACATACATATATACATATATACTCATATCTATTATTCTTCTGTCCCTGCCTCCCATCCAAGAACACTGAAATTGCAGATTCATAATCTGAACTTTGCATCTGACTTCTTGTGGGCTCTGGGGACCTTAGTCTGTGCTCCTGCAAAGCAAGCACTTTACTCATGGAGTCATTTCCCTAGGCCCCACTTTCACTTTTAAACATATTACTCATTGACAAGTAGTTTCATTTTAATGAAAACCACCTTAGTTTTCTTTTGTTACCATGGCATTGGGCATTGTATCTATGAAAGCTTGGTTGATCAAGGCAACAAAATCTACTTTGTTACAATTTTACGTCTTACCTTTCAGTCTAGGATTGTTGAGTTAATTTTTATACCTGGTGTGAGGAAGAGATCTTTTGCTTTCCCGTGAAGGGGTCTGTGATTTGAGTCTAGACTAGACCATGGCAAATGTGTGCCCAGGTCAGAGTACATCTTTGAGTGTTAAGTTTCTGATGCAGTCTTCTGTAAGCATCACACATGATCTTGTGTTTTCATCTGGAGATGAGTTCTGGATGTGATTTTGCCATGAAAGGCAAGAGCATACGTAGAAGCCTTACATGATTCCTCCGGACAGTGCCTGCGTGATTCTCATGACCTAACTGCTGTCCCTTCTTCATGGGCATAGTCTCTATGAGCCACCAGTGCCTGAGTTGGTACAGTGAGCCTTAGACATCAGTATGCCGTGAAGGTTGATGGAGTCTCAGGGCTCCTTACACAGGTTACTACTATTTCATCCTGTTGCATGTGGACATGCAGTTGGTCAGTTATGGTCTACTGAAATAATATATACGTAACAAAGATAAATTAAACTCCAAAACAACCTAGGGACAATGATATCTTATGAAAGCTCATATTGCAGTGGATATATGGACTAGGCTAGGAGTCCAAGTTTAGGACCTTGAGGATGTTCTTGCCTTGGAATTCAAGATGATTCCAAGTGAACCTCACAAACTATATGATGCATACCTGCATGATGCATACCTGCATGATGCATACCTGCTTCAAGCTGCTGCCATTGTGCAGATTGTATATTACAGTGTATAAAAACTAACTGTCAGTCCACGACTTTTACCCAGCTCTGCTGGTTGAATCGACAAAGTTTATACATGGCGGGATAGCTACATGTATACATTATATTTAGTTCTTTTGTTGGGGCTCTTGTTTTTAAATTGAAAACAGGACTGGGCCATCTTTATGAAAACTAACAATTAAAAAGGGAGACCTGGGTATAGAGGATCCATGACAAACGTGGGTCCTGTCTTTTCCCCGTTGCGTCTCTGGTTAAGTCCTCTGGGCCTCAGTTTCTCCTAGAGTTGTTGAGAACAATGCATGGCCTAACATTGTGAAAGTGCCTGTCACTATTGAACACCAGAGTTGATAACTGCTGCCATTCCCAACTGCTAGTTCTCATTTCTTTCTCACTGTGGGCTCCCTTTCCTGGTGCCCAGTTTGAACAATACCTTTGATCCATCTTTTTCTGAGTTTTCAGTGTAATCATTGTCTCTGCAGTGTGGTTTACTGGAGCAATTTAAGAATTGAGTTTTCCTCCATTTGGTGGTTGTGATGATGGTGGGTTCCCAAGGGATCCACTAGGGATGGTAGTTAGTGTTGATTTGAGAGCGACAGATTCCAAGGGGTCCGTAGAGCCATGTCTCTTCCTGCCGGAGCAGCTCAGCATCTAGAAATGCAGGCTATGTCTTTGCCTGAGGGAGACTTGCAAGCAAGAACACCAGATCTCTAGTGCACCTAAGGATTTTCTCAGTAACCTGAGAGGAACTTGACAGCATTGTGAGGAGTTTATACCCAGGAGCAAGAGCTGGGAGAGAGAGAGGAAATAGCTCTGAGGAAAGAGGAAGGGCAGACGGTACCCAGAGGGGGATGCAGTTGCCATGGTGCTGTGGAGGACACAGAGGATGGTAACAATATTGATAAGAAAATTACCGATAAAAACTGGTAGCATCTGTTGAACATTTACTGTGCAATATGTGTCCTACACGAAGTGCTCGATCATGCGTCTAATCATTTCATAGGCACCGAGACTCTATAGAGCAAAACCAAGCATTAGATTAAAGAATTTATTTCAAGGTCACCCTGCTGGTAAATGGCAGATGTAGGCATTTCAACAGAGATGCCTTTTATTCCTGAGCACTCGAGAGACAATCTCCACTGTTTCTTCTGCTTTGCTGTGCAACCAGCTGTTCACATGGGGCACCTGAGGGCTCTGCTGACGGTTACCCCAGGGCAAAGGCATGTGCAAGACTGTCCCAGACAAGCTATGGATAGTCACATGGTAGATAGCAATTTCCAAACAATTATTTCCGAAGCCAAAATAACCCCAGTGACATAGGCTTATTTGGAACAGATGGTATATTGTAAACAGACGAGGGAAGGAAACAGAACTGCTGGACTTCTATTTGGATCTTGTCAACTTTATCAGGAAAACGATCTTCGCTTTGGAAAGGGCAGAGTAAACATGTTTAGGAGAAATTAAAGCCCAAGATAGAGAAGATAATGGGAGTTGCTAAAAAATGCATTTGTGTCTCTTGGGCAGGGGAGGATCTTGAATATGTGATTGTAGAGCCATTAAGACAATGCTTTGTGACTCAAGGAAAATAATACTCCAGAAGATGGGAAATTATTTCAAGCAGTGTGTCCCATGAGGGGGAAATGCGTGGTTCAGGAACTACAGGTGGGAGAGAGCTCGTCCAAGTCCGATGAAATTCTAGGAGCAGTATTGAGCTGGGGTTTGATATGTAAGACTGTAGTGAGTCTGTAGTAAGACTACTGTAGTAAGACTGCAGTCGCCATGGTTCTCCTCAGAACAAGGTTCGTCCTTGTTTACATGGGATCATTAATGTACTACATGGAGGGAGTGTGAGAGGGGAGGGAAGGAGGAGGGAGGGGAGGGGGGAAGGGAGGGAGGGAAGGAGGGAGAGAGAGCGAGAGAGAATATTGATCTCTCCATGCCGTTTGAGAGTCTCTCAGGTCCTGGACAAGAAGAAATGTGAGCTAGGTAGCTCATGTAGTTAAATGCTTCTGTTTGCTGAGCAGCCACTTCTAGGTGGGCAGTGATTGGATCGATCCACACACTGTAGACCAGGAGCCGTGTACAGCCCACCACTTACCTTTTTGTAAATAAAGTTTTATTGGAACATAGTTTACATTTACTCACTTGTGGGGCAGTGGGCACCGGGGAAATAAAGGAAGTGGAGGAAAATCCGTGTCCTGCCAGAGTTCTGGTGCTCTGGACGGGTGGGTGCGGATGGACTGCCCGCAGGCTTTCCATGCGCCCCAGGTGGGTGCCTGGCTGTGTAAAACCACTGACCCCACACAGCAGGTGGTGGACAAGGGGCAGTCATAGATAACAGGTTCTCAGTCTCTGTCTCAGGCATCCCACGCTCTGGATACCAAGGAAGAGCTGAGAACAAAAGGGGCCCCCAGGGGTAGATCAGTCAGCCCCAGGGAGGGAGGAAAGGGAAGGGGGGTGGGAGTGGGGCGCTGGATGGTTCTCAGGCCGGTGATGCCGGCAGGAGGTTAGACAAGGCTCCTTAGGGGAAAGCTGATCCCATCATTCAAGCACTGTTGGGCCTTGATGAGCAGGGACAGTCTATGGTTTTAGAGCTTTATTGTAGAAAGGCAGGGAGAAAGAGAGAAGGTAAAAAGAGGGAGAGAGGCCAGTCATGGCCACGTGGAGAGAGGGGAGAAGAGAGAGAGAGAAGGAGGGCTAGAGAGTAAGAAAAGTGAGAGCTTAGAGAGAGCGAGGAGGGGCCAAGCAGCCCCTTTTATAGTGGGCTGGGCTATCAGATAACTGTGGGAAGGAGCATACCTGGCTATAGTCAGGTAGCTGTGGGGGTGGAGTCTAGCCAGAATGCCAGAAGCTTGGGACATTGTCTGCATATGACTGATAGTCACACACCTCTCCTGCAGGGGCTGTGGGGGTGGTAACTTCAACAGGAGCCAGGGATCCAGGAGGCATGATCGAACACCTTCTGTCCCATGTAGGTGGAAATCATCACCCATTGGGTCCCCGGGGGTCAAGACCTCTGCTCGACTGGAGACCAGGCTGTCTGTGCGCAGCCCACTGCTCCACACTCACTTACTTATCATCTTCAGCAGCTTTCACTCTACCATGGCAGCGATGAGCAGCTGTGGCAGAGATTGCTTGTCCCTCAGACCCTAAAATATGTGCTCTGTGGATCTTTAAAAATTGTTTTCCAGCCAACAGCTTAGATAGGACACTGGTTCCTGCTAGAAATGCTGTCAATGTTTTTATAGATGCCCTGGCTTTGTTTCTCTTACACCTAGTTCCGTCTTTAACAACAGAGCGAGTCTGCTTTGAATTTGGACCTGGCATGATCCTGGCTTGCAGTAAGAGCTGGAGACCCTTTAGCATGGAGGAAGTTGCTATAGAGACTCCTGCAAGGGGCCAGGTACCATCTCTGCTTTCTGTTAGAGCCCACTATATGTAAACTATCTCTATAGGAGAGAAGCAACAGGGTTGTCTTTTAGATGAGGGAGTAGGGACTGCAAAGTTTTGACGCTAAAATAGTAAAGCTGATATTAGCCATCTTTATAACTTTGGCGCTCACGTTCCAAATCTCTTCTGTGGAAGCATGGGGCAGGACCATGACCTCCTTGTAATTTGTGTGAATAGAAATAAGGGTTAACTGCAAACCCACCACTTTACTAAAGACATACTCAGAAAAGAATGATACAAAGCCAACGGAAACAAGCAAGGTCACTGTGGCTGCATTTATGCCATCGCTGTGAAAATCAGTGGTCAAGGCTTTAGTGTACTTTGCCTCCATCACACCTGTGAGCTGTAGCACCTGTTGGGAGCATAGCTAATTCAGAGTTTATGCTCACGAAGGGTAGCTCTTACGAAGAGGCCAATCACATCTTCTTACAGCATGCTAATGGCTAGATGAAGCAGAGAGGCCTGTTGCTTGGAGGGTCCACTTGACAAAGAGAACTACTAGCAAAAAAAACAAAAAACAAAAACAAAAACAAAAAACAAAACAAACAAACAAACAAAAAAACCCACGTATCAATGGAGATTTTGTTAAGGTGTCCTGAGAAAGAGGACCAAGGAGGTGGAGTACCACATCTACTATTTATCTTTTAAAGGAAATTTGATTTTGGGAGTTCAGAAGTTTCCAAGACCTCAGGGTAAATTGGCAAGCCAGAGACCCAGGAGAGGCAACCAACAGTGGCAGTCTATTTTGCAAGCCTACGGTCTACAGCCTCATCTTCCTGCCACCAGGATGCTCAGCAGAAGCAGGTCATGTTAGTGACCTCTGAGGCCTTTCTTACCTTCATGACTGGTTGGATTGGCTACTGGAAGAAATGGAAGATCCATGCCCAGAAGTACAGAAAACCAGGGAGCCCTGGAATGGTTCTCATCAGGACTGAGAACTGCAGACAGTACAGAACCAGTGCTTGCCTGGAGATGGTCTGTGTAGAGGTGGCCAGTGTAGCTTATGTACTTGGATTCTGGGCTCTGCATTTTATATATTCATAACCTCCAGGTCTCCTCAAAGAACAGGAGGGGGAAAAAAAGCCTTTTAGTGCCTTCAAGAGGATGAAGAAGATGGCTCATTGGGTAGACATCTTGCTAGCATATATAATTAGGGAACAGAAGACCACCATCAGACCCCCTAATGGGGAGAGCTTTTAGCATATGGCGTCTTTTTGGTCAATCAGAGGGTTTGGCTAGAAAGATGAGAGACACTGAAGCCAATCCTGTAGCTGCTGCTGCTGACGGCCTTCATGGTGGCAGAGTTCCTCACTCTCTTTTAGAACGGTTCTAGGTACTTAACTTTTGCCCAAATCTAGAACATAGCTGTGCAGGCGACATATTTTCTGCCTACTGCATTGATGGTGAAGGTTGAATGTCACACATATTTTGTATATCACCAGGAACAGGGAAAGCCAGTTTCTAACATACTCCTCTGACTACACCCTACCCCACAGCCCTTCTGCTTCCACACTCATGGACCCAAGCACTTTGGTCGAGTTTGGGGATGGTGATAAAGTCATTCAGAATGCTGCTTTCAGAACCCAATGCTGCCAAACAGCAAAATTTGCAATTCCATGGTGACTCCCTCCCATGCTCACACCAGCAAGGTTCAGGTGTTGTATAAATAAAGTCAACAGGCTGACTTTTGAGTAAAACATAATTTTCCAACTGCTGCCAAGAGGAGGATAATTGATGCTAGAGGTAAATATAAATGACTTTTTGATTGCCTGTTGTTTCATATTATCTCAGGATCTCTTCATCGTAACTGCAGATTCTTCAAAGCTCTGCAGAGTAGAGCTCTCAGGATAAAATTTCCCCTCCGTTTCCCCTCTTGCCACATTCTTCCACACACTTTAACAGAAACCTCACTCCCGAGGAAGCCAGGAATTAG
The DNA here is from genome assembly GCF_978045245.1 of Mus caroli. Lineage (NCBI taxonomy): Eukaryota > Metazoa > Chordata > Mammalia > Rodentia > Muridae > Mus > Mus caroli. The sequence continues at coordinate 35,456,418 of NW_028227256.1, read as the reverse complement.
TTGCTTTGCTCTCTAATTATTACAAGTGTGTTAAGCAAATGTCAGATAGATAAGAGCTTTGCCTACCACAGGTGCGCATGCCCAGGCAAATGTACCAGGAGCTTGAGGGAGATGAGTGAGCGGTTGCTTCTGGCCTTGCCCAACTCTGCCAGCAGACTTCGTTTAGGAGGGTGGTCTGTGGACTAAGAGGATACACTAGGAATTTCCCAGGATGTACAAATAGATTAGTTTTAGTTCGTAATGGTAGCAAGCAGACCTACCACGTGAATGACAATTTCTAATTTAGTTACAGATACTTTGGAATGGAGCAGAACCAGGCAGTGTAGATGGTGTGGAAGTTTGGTGTTACCAGGGGTTCTTTTAAGGATCTATTCTAAACAAAGCGTATTCTAGAGGGCTGATACTCCTTCCCATTCCCCCTCTGAAAATTCATGTGGGTGAAGGGATGGGAAGAGTGGGTGTCAACTCCTGTTTTTCTTTATAGTGTTACTATGTAAGTTTGGTGTATCTTTTAAACACAAAAATTGAAATATTAGTCTTTCCTCCTCCTGTTAGCCAAGTTTTGATATTGACAAGTTCAAAAGAAATTGAAAGCTGTGAGTGCTCATCCTGGGATTGAGGTTTTTCCGGGGTTACGAACTTAGATCCTGTATGAGCTGTGAGGAACAAAAGCAGGACACAGTGAGGAGAGAGTATGACAGATCCACATAGCAAACCTGATTCCTGCTCCTTCCCTCCACCTCTCAACCCACCTCTCATTCCCCTGCCTCCACTCTCAGCCCCCAGCCCCGGTTTATCATTGATCATCTTGAGATCCTTTGAAACTCGCGTCTGTGTTTTGCTGAATGCGCCTCGGGTCTTGGAGGCTCACAGCCTGGAGAAGTATTGATTGCATTTAAGGGTCCATTACTTAGGTAAACCAAATAATGTAACTGATCTTGGCTCTAATTGATCAAATCTCTCCCGCAGTGTTGGAAAGATTGTAATCTAATTACTCCAGTTCCTGGTTTCTAAGAGGGTTATACCTTGATGAAATTGACCCCACGTTAGCAACTTTACGTTATCTGGGTTATCCTTTAAATACATCCCAGTGTATGTTGTGTACACACACACACACACACACACACACACACACACACATACACACACACGAAGCCAGAGGTGCCTCACCAAGAGAAACACACACCATGCATGCTGCCCACCTTCCTGTGCTTGAACTTCACTCCACACGTACAAGTCAATAAGAAATGGGAGCCATGTTAATTTTTACCACTTGGACTCCGTAGCTTTCAGAAAGGGTGTGAGAAGGTACTACTGAAAGGTTCAACTCCAGCCTCTCTTGTTTCTCCTAACAAGCTTCGCCTCATCCTAACTCTTTCCTTCTCTGGAGATAGAAGATCTATTTTTGGCCTCGGAACATTGCTAGTGCGGGATGCTTGAGACCAGAGTTGAAAGCTGCCGGGCAGCTGATTTATTGGCTGCCCTGGTTGTTGCTAGCTCGTCACTAGCAGCCCTGCTCCTTCCCCAGAGGCATTATATTGGTTGAGCTACTGTTTTCCTGCTCTTGATCACAATATCATTTTAGTTCCTCCAAAACTCCAATTTCATCTTCACCTATCTTGCGCGAATGAGGAGCCTGTGCTTCAGCACGTATGTGGAGGGCCGAGGATAACTTGTGGGTGTTAGGTCTCTCCTTCTATCCTGTGGGTCTCGGGGGGTTCAAACTCACTGTGCCATTGGGCTCTCCTGTTTGGACTTATTTACGTAGTCAGATATAGGCTTTATTGATAATTACAAATCTGTCCAGGAGTGGAAGTGACAGAATATTTAATGAAGCAGCTTGATAATCTGCTCATCTGTTTTGTTTAGCTGAGCCCTAGGTAGGCCCAGGTAACCTTGAAACTTATTTTGTAGACCAGGCTGGCCTTGAATTCACAGACATTCACTTGCTCTGCCTCTTGGCTGCTGGGATCAATGGCAGGTACCATTATGATCTGCTGAAGATAACTTCTTGATGACTGTTTAGGAAGAATGGGAAAACCATTGGGAGAACTTGGAAATTTAGGGAATAATTTTTCTCTAAAAATGGTTATAATTACTGCAAAGTCTTGTGTCAGTTACAAGGGGTGTGATAGAATCTGAAGTCTTATGTGCAGTCAGGGAAAGACTGCAGCCAATGTGCTTTGGTGTGTGACACTGTTCTTGGGGATCCCCCTTCAGTAGGACTGTCCTCTCATTGGCTTTTGCCTCGGCGGTCCCTGGAAGAGGTTGCCTGTATCATTTTATTGTATGGTAATAAGTGAGTATGGTCAAGCTCATGCGTGTGTGTGTGTGTGTGTGTGTGTGTGTGTGGCTTAGAACTGAGAGGCTTGGGTAGTTTGAACTCTTTAGGATCCTAGGAGATTCTTAAGATTCTACATGCAGTTTCTCTTATGAAATCATACTTTGTTAAATGTAGAATACTGTAATGAAGGAAATAAATACAGCCAGCTATTCATCTCTGTGGGCTCAGGACTCAGTATTTCAACCATCTGAGGATCAAAATGCTGGGGAAAATAACATCTCTGCTGAAGATACACAAAGTCTTTCTTTGTTACTGTTCTTTCTCTAAACAATACAGTGTAAGGACTTTGCGTCTACTGTTTATATCTTATTAAGTCTCCTAAGTGTTCTAGGAATGATTTGCTCTGTAGAGGAAGATTTGTGTAGGTTAGATGCATACACAGTTTGCCATGTTATATAAGTGACTTGAACATCCCAGGATTAGGGCATTTGCAAGGATCCTGAAGCCAATCTCTGATGGATGCTTAAGACGGAGAGAACCTATCTGAAAACTATACCAAACATTACCTGCAGGTACATCTTTCCTAACAAGCACAGGATCACTCAGCCTGGCCTGGTGTATGATTTCTGCATCTGTACACAAATGTCCTAGCTGTTCTGTTGCATGGATGATCAGCAGAGTGGGAAATGTACTTCCAGGGTATATCATGAGCAATATTTTGAGTGGAGGCAAGATACCCATTGCATGTGTCAAAACTGCTATTTTTTTTTATTGAGTTTGCAAGTTATATAGAAGGAATGATGTGAAGTTATATGGAAGAGTTACTGACTTAGCCTCCCAAGTGCCCATAGGATACTTATATTTTCTCACTTTGTGATTTTAAAAGTTCCAAGCCCATGGAAAAGCTCAGAATGGTGAGGCGGAGAAGCTGAGAACGGCACAGTGAACACAGGCACCCTTCTCCACTGCTCACAGGCTCATTCACACAGGGGGCGCCTCTCTCCACTGCACATTCACACTGCCGCATGCTAATGAACCTCTCTACTTGCTTCACAGTTGTTATTCTGTTTGCTGGACTTGGGGACAGTGCCACAGATCCAGTTCATTCTAATGTCACATATATAGTCATCTGGTTTTACCTTGAAAATGGCAGTTTCCCCTCAATAAATATTATCTGGCCTGTACTCTGTATTTTTATTTTACCAGTTGCTTTGCCGTTTGTCCTTATAACTATATTTCCTTTAAAATTTGAGAATCGAGTCAAGAATCTCACATTTCTTTAGGGTCTTTAATCTAGACCACTCTCACAGCTTCTCAAAAGCCCTTGGTGACATTTACTGTCTTGCAAACTCCAGGGTTTCTAGTGAACAATTCTAGTTGCCTCCCCCTTATAGAAAAATTTAGAAAGCCCTGTGCTGTGTGATGCTAACCTTCAAGATGTTGTTCAGGGCTATCCTGGAGATGCCCCAAACAGTTCTGGCTATTGCTTTTGGGTGCCTACCAGAATTGGATGGTCAGACCCTATTGTGGAAGACAGCACACACCTTTGTCACAGGACGTGGAGAGATCAAATCAGTAGTGGCAAGGAAGCTCCCTGCCTTCCTTCCCTACTGGACGCCAGCACTGAAAGGTGCTCTGTGGATTGCTGTGGGGAGGAAAGTCATTGATAAATTTACCCAGCTGTGAACATTGTACTATTGATTTCTGTGCCCAGTATGGGACCTCTACCCCAGAAGTCATTGTGTATGCAAATGCCAGCCTGTCTGTAGGGAGGAAAACAGGCTGTGTCATTTGATTTATAATTCAAATTTTCTTTTCATATATTTAGAATAGGATTTTTAAATGAAGTTTGTGAGTATAAATACCAGTAAATAAACCCCATGTTAATTTTGAATATAATTGCACCTAGCTCATTTGCATATTTACACACAATATCTTAAAATCTGCATTAGTGTTCTTGAGAGATGGATTATCATTGCTAAGGGAAGCATGGAGCTTTGACTATGTGTAGGCGTGTCTCTGCAGAGATACCATCCAAGGGATGTTGGAGGCACTGAAAGAGTCTGTGGCAGTCTTTAAAACAATGTTCATTTGAGAAACTGCTTGTGATGAATTGGTTTCGCTAATGAAATCATACACTTCCATAGTGCATTATGTATAAAACTAGACTAGGAAATAAATATAATTAAAGTAAACATGCCCTTCTAATTAGTAATTGTTTCTGCCACTTTAAGCAAATTTTAAGAGTCACAGAGAGCTGCTCCTCTGTAAACCTAATAATGAAGCTTGTGATAACAGGTGTAAATTAACACAATGGAAAACAGTTACACTGTAACATGCTAAATTAAAAATGACATTAACAAGCCCCATTTTCAAATTCTCTGTAATTAACATTTGTTCAACCCAGACGTGAATAAGTGCAGTGCAGTGGTGAATGTCTTTATTTATAGCTTATGATATTTGTCATGGCTTTATCTTGGTTAACTTGTAAGCTGTGGAGAAGCATTCCTTCTTAAACGATGTCATGTTTATGTAATCTCAGACAGCCTGACATGATATTTACCGGCATCATTATTGTGGATAATATGCAGGTATGCCAGGAGAATGGCTTTGGTTGGTGGTGAAGCCTGACATGAAATATTGGGAATGAGAGGAGCAGAGAGATACCCAGGTCCACTGTCATAATCCCCAGGACATGATGAAATACTAAGATTCCCTCTAGTTTACCGCTCAATACACACATGTGCTTCTAAGTGCCTTGAATCGATGTTTGTTTATGCAAATGAATATTAATTTAAAGACACAAGTTTATGGTGCCAGTTAATGTAAAGTGCCAAGCAGAGGGCGGCAGAAGCAGCTTCACACTTTAGTTTGGCACCAGAGTGGGAGGCTTTACTCCTTGTGGAGGGTTTCCTCAGTACACAGGGGAGAGGTGGGAGAGCCCTGGCATTACTGCATTGATAGACATTGCCTTAGCATATAATGTTGACTGTTTAAACTCAAGGTTTGAATTACTCTAACTGGGTGGGTTATTTTTTAAAGAATGTCCCTTCATTTTATTAAAATGAGTACCTTGATATTCTTTCTAAGTATTCATCTATTGATATTGCATTTTGCCATTAGATGGCATATTTGCTTATTTAATTGACACCTCATAGTGTATATGTTTGTAGGGTACATTGTGAGATTTTGACATGTGTGCAATGGGCAGATGATTAAATTAGGGTAATTTGCATATCTGTCACCTCAGACATTTCAGGTTTCTTTGTGCCGTAACACTCAAACATTCTCTCTTTTAGCTGTTTTGAAATATGCAATAAATTATTGTTCTGATTAGATCTTGGTTTTAAAAGTCTAAGAATATATACAGTGGGTTTTAAAAATAATTAAAAACATGTTCGTTTAGTTTTGTTTAGATATTTTAGGGTTTGTCCTAGAGTTTGGAATTCTGAGATTCGGGAACTCTTAAGTTTGGGAACGTAGAGCTTTGTTGAGGGAGGGAGAGTCTCTCTGTTAAGGTTCACCTTCCCTCAGTGCCAGGGCAGGGCAGACTTTCTCATCTGAAAATCTAAAATCTTGCTGACACGATGCTTAAAGTGTTTGCAGACGTGGGGCCTTTACCGTTTCAGATTTTTGGTAGAAGGTAGATGCTCAAGTGTATTTTAAAATTATTATTTTAGCATAGACAGTACCCAGCATGCACGCATCATTGATTCTCACCCCATTCCCATTTGTCAGATGCAAAAGAGGTTTTAGGTCCCTGCCCTAAGCCATGGCTCACTGTGTGGTAGATGCTTTTAAAGCCAAGGGAATGCATATTTTGAAGGACTTCGCTTAAAATGGTGAATATGTATTGAGACTCTCAAAGACGGAGCTTATGCTATCTCTTAGAATACAGAGAGGCAGCATAAGGTGGGAGCTCAGTAATGGAGCTTTGCTCTGCTTGTTAACAGTTCACAGTTGCATGCACGGCTGCAGGTGCCTCCATAGAGGCAGAGTGGGAGGCACAGTTGCATGCACAGCTGCAGGTGCCTCCATAGAGGCAGAGTGGGAGGCACAGTTGCATGCACGGCTGCAGGTAACCATAGAGGCAGAGTTCTAGCAGAAACCTGGCTGTTGCTGGTGGGAGGTGACTGCTCGTGTTTGGCCACTGTGGCTTTCTGGTGCTTTCAGTCTCTGACAACACTGGCCCCTGGAATAAAGACAACTGTCAGTGGCTTCTCATGTAGCCCTTCCCACATCTCCTGCCTTTTGCCTCTCCCTCCCTCCCTCTCTCCCTCCCTCCCTCCCTCCCTCCCTTTACTGTCTTTCCAACCAACACCATTACAGCCAAATTAATGAGGTGCATATGAGCCTCTGTTGATAAGATTGGAAGTGATCCTCTGGGTCCCCAGGCTCCAGAGGCTCTCTCGCACAGAGCAGAGTACTGTCCTATTCTGTGTTCCCCGAAGCTGGCTCCTGCCTTGCCTCTTCACATCTGCCTCACAGTGCAAGGCAAGGGTCTGACCAGCTGGAGGGCCAGCCTCGGCTGTGCCTGTGTACAAAGCCACGCCTTTGGATGCTTGCTTCTGTTTGCTTTCTCTTCTCTGCCACATCTATAGGTTATTTTTCAAGCGATGTAAACTTATCAACTACTCTCACACTAAAGCTCTGAGGTCACCCTCTGAGGTTCATTGTTTACATCGAATGCTCAGCTTTATGTCATGCTGATCATCTGGTGACCAGCGAAGCAGCAAGCACCAGGGCCATCCACGGGGACGAGGAGGTGAGACAGTGTGCGTTTTCCTTTACTGCCCAGGGAATTTTATAATTTCATCCTTTGACTGCTGCAGTGGGTCAGGCAAGTGAACTTACGTGTTGGTGTTTGGATTAAAAAGAAAAGCATCTTGGAAAAAGATCTCTTGAGGTCTGTTTAGCTCTGTAAGTGAGGGTCTGAAGGGAGGGAGGGAGGGATGGAGGACTACGCAGTTCAGAATACATTTAGTTGTTCCATTCAGAGCTTTCCCCACCCCCAATACATGTCTTTTAGCAGACAGCAGCAGATGGAAACAGAAAGCTAGCTCACTCAGAACATCTTCATGGATGCACAAACCTAGAGAGTGTTAGTGTCTGTCAATGAGCGTTCAGGGGCTATGCTCCCTGGGAGAGGAGTTTGGGTGCCAGAAGAGGGTAGGACGGGAATGTGAGCTGTGCCCTTCAGGCACCGATGGCATGGTAATCGAGGACCCAGGCAGAGCAGAGTAGGGAGAAGGAATGAAGTCACAGCTCCTAGATGTGTTCAGTCCAGGCCCTGTGGCCAGATGGGAAGAAAAGATGCTGGCGAGGAGGCAGGCAAGGGCTAATTACTAGAGTCATGCTCAGGTGCGAGCTGCTGATTAGGAAAGCTCAGAGCACATGTGCTCTCAGGGGGTGGGGGGTGTGGGGGGTGTGGGGGTCTGGCCAGGGTTAAAGAAACGGACAAAATAATCCCGGCAGCGAATTTAAGCATGAGCCTACTCTGTAAAGTGTAAATGTAGAAAAGGAGACTGGGCACCCTTAAAGATAAAACGTGAAAGAAGAAGCCTTAGTCACCGGTACAAACTTCTAGTCTACAGAGGCTGGGTTCGCAGGGGTCTTCAGAGGTGGGTATCCACGAAGGGCCCTTTTACAAGTTTGCCATTAAGGAGAGAGTTCTCCAGCTTGGTGAATCAGATGGTAAAAATGATGCTCTTTGTTGTATGCATTCGCGGGTTAAGGACAGTTTTATGTTTTAGCATCTTGCTCTGAGACCTTTTGTTTATCCAGGGCCAATTTCTCTGACATTTGGACATTGCAACATCATTTCTTTTTTGATCTGCTGTACCAAGTTCTCCCTATCCTCTCCCTTCTGTGCAGCAGAGGTGTGCCTCCCAGCTGGGGAGCAGCACAGTTCGGCTGTCAGGGGTGGATGCTTCAAAGGCCATGAGGACATGTAGCCCGCACCATCATCCCAACTGTCCTTTCCGTGGGGGGCTGAGGCCACAACTTTTTTCAAAGCCAAATCGACGTTCTTTTGATGGGATCATCCGGTTCTTTGGCAGCTCCACGGGAGCTGGTCTCGGTCGTTGGTCTTTGGAGGGCTTCTCCAGCATGGACCACAGGGTTCTGATATTGAAAGGGTTCCTGGCATTTTAATGTCCCAGTTTCTGGGCATGAAAAATGTGGACGAGCTAAAGTCTGTTTGCACTTGTAAAGCCTCTTGGAAGTTTTTAGGGATTAAATGAAATCCTTCCCACTTAACAAAACATTCCTCAGAGTCGTGTCCCACCTGTCTTCATAGATGGATTTCTCCTTCATTTTAGCATCTATACATCCGGTAGGTTTATACCAGAAAGCACCATGGGCGTCTAGAGGAGTGGTCTTCAGAACACTAGCTAGGGAAGTGAAAATGACATGAAACACAGTCTTCATATACATGTTGAGAGATGCAGAGGTATTTATCGAGCAGCTGTGATGGTCCAGGCAGTGTGTGTGAGAGTTTAGGCTCTTCAGTCTCAAACCTCCGAGTCACTAGTGCAGGCATATTAAAGCATGTCTGATACTCCGACTCAATCGTGGAGGCCACATACTTACTTAACTCACAGTTTTGGAAGCTGAAAGTCCAAACTGTAAGGTACCAGCTCTGCTAAGGCCCCTCTGGCCGGATCACACCTTGGCAGATCGATCCTAATGTGGCCGCAGAGCATGTGTAAGAGGTCTCATGGTGAGGCAGGAAGCCAGAGTGTGTGTGTGTTGGGGTTGGGGGGTGTATTCCACTGTCTTACCACCTCCTCAAGAGAAGTATCCGAGTAGCCCTAGGGGAACACTCTACTTCAGGCCTGCCAAGGACACATACAAACGCCCTCAGCAGGCCGCAGTCCTTCCAGTATCACCACACCCCTAACAGACTCACCTGTGAGCACCCAAAACCATGAACAAACCAGAGAGAAGGTCTGTGCTCAGTAGGTTTTCCCCTTTCTCCATATCAGATACCTCTGGCCAGCTCTGATCATGTAGCCATCATTTCTGGGTCACTTGCCTGTTTGTCCGTTAGCATTTAATCATCTGATGCCACCATAGGGGTATGCCCGGTGCTGTGGCTTGTGTCACATGTAGTCACTCATGTGCCACATGTGAACTGTGCTCCCATTGTATGTCAGTACTGGCTCTAGACAGCAGTGGAAGCAAATGGTGTTCTCGTTTTATTTTATTTTACTTATTTACTTTACATACCACTCACTGCCCCCCTCCCACCACTTCCCCCATTCTCCCTTCTCCCCTAAGCAGGTGGAGCACCCCCCTGGATAGCCTCCCACCCTGGCACTTCAAGTCTTTGCGAGGCTAGACACTTCTGCTCCCACTGAGGTCAGACAAGGCAGCCCAGCTAGAAGAACATATCCGACAGACAGGCAACAGCTTTTGGGATGGCCCTACTCCAGTTGTTAAGGACTCACATGATGTGCAGGCCAAGCTGCACATCTGCTGCACATGGGCAGGGGGTCAGCCTAGGTTCAGCCTGTGTGTCCAGTTTTTTGGTTGGTGGTTCAGTCTCTGAGAGTCCCCAAGGGTTCAGGTTAGTTGATTGTGTTGGTTTTCCTATGGAGTTCCTATCTCTTTCGGGGGCCTACAATCCTTCCTCCTGTTCTTCCATAAGAGTCCCCAAGCTCCACCCACTGTTTGGCAGTGGGTGTGTGTATCTGTCTGAGTTAGCTGCTGGGTGGAGCCTCTCAGAGGACAACAAGCTCCTATCTGCAAGCATAACAAGAGTATCAGCAAATGGTGTTCTTACATTTTGGTAGCCAGATGATCCTCAAAAGCAGGGCACTTCCCGTTGGAATGTATTTGTGTTGTGAAGAAAAATGAGATGGGAGAAGAGGGTGTGACAGAGATTGATGGCAGGTGGGGAGCAACGTTCACTGGGGTGGCCGGGGAGGCCCACTAGGAGGGTGACTTTTGACCTGAGATGGGAGAAGTGAGCCCCACAGAGGTTTGGGTAAAAAGCCTTTGAAACAAAAGAGACAGCAGAGACAAGAGCTGCTCAGGAGACAAAGAACAAAGAGAAGGCCAGTGTGGCAGAGACAGCTGAGCTATGGCGGGTCAGGGTCGGCTAGGGTGCAGAGGGTGCAGGATGGGGAGGAGTGGGTGTGGACAGCAGGACACTGTAGGGACCTGGCAGGTGGTAATGATGAGTTTGACATTGATTCTAAATGCAGAGGGAAGCCACGGAGAGTTGTAAAGCCCGGGAAGAACATGATGGTATTAACACGGCAGGATTAGCCAGTAAATACGATGGTAATAGTATTGAAAGTCTGTGTAATTCTGTGTAATAATAGCCTGTGCACTTGCTGTGGTGTAAATATCCTGTGTTTAGTTGGAAGCTAAAAGAAATGTTCCATGCGAAATGTGCTAGGTGAATTGTGGGTGTCTGTATTTCTACAGGCTTAATGCTCATCATTTGGAGAAGATATATGCAGCTTTGGCCACGTGTGGGCATAAATTGTTCATTGGAGTAGGACATGCCAATTTCAGCTAAGGTCTCTTCTTAATTTTGATTGTGCATCCCTTGTGGTTACATGTCAAAATATGACACATCAGCACAGACCAAGCCAGATTTAATGAATAGGAAACCATGGGATTTATATGATTTGGGGGCACGAGGGGAATTTTCTAATGCCAGCCCAAAGATAAGTGACACAGAGGTTATTTGATTAATTAGATATGCGTAGACTCTCACTCCAGCTTCCTGCCTGTCATCTGAACACCAAACACTGCAGACCCAGTGACTCTGCACTCCAGGATTAAGATCCAAGGGCTGCTTTTGCCACTGTCAGATTCTGTCTTTGACAGTTTCCTGCATATGTAGTCTTTTCTTATGCATGTGGTCTCCGCTCACATATACATATGTCAAAGGTACCGCTCCCCAAAGGTCAGACCTTTGTGGTAAAGACCATCAGAAGTGTCTGTAGACAGCACCACCACGTCTATGGAGCTGAACCATTTTGGAGGGCATTATGGACACCCCCGTGAGATGTGTTCCGCAGAGCCACTGATCACAGTCAACTTGGACCTTTGTGAGATTCTGCCCTTTGAGGTGACCCAGGCCTGGATTGGCATAGGTGTCAGATGAGTGGGCAGTGCTGGTAGTGAGCCTGTGTCACCTGGACCACAGGGACTATGAGGTACATTATATGAAGGGGTCATTCACTCCTCTCCTCCAGGAAGAAAAGCCACCACAGAGGTCCCCAGTTGGTAACCCAAACACTTAACCTCCACCAGGGAGAGCCACCACCACAATCTTTACAACTTGGTGGCCTTAAAGAAAGTAAATAATAAAGCTTAGCAGTCGCAGGTCAGCCCTGACGGATCCTGGTCTGTGGATCTCAGTGCTCTTTTCCTAACGCCAATTTCTTGTCTCGCATAGCTGCATTAAACAACTCCTTTACTGGAATTCTTTTTCACAGCGACAGGGTAATTTTATTGATCTTTCTGCAAAAGATATGCAGAGCAGGCATGAATGTGCCCACCTTTCAATTCAGGACAGTGACCATATTTCTATGATAGGAATCTGGCAAGTTGTGGTATGACGTCCCAACATGGATGTGCCTACAGGACGCTCTGTGCTGCCACCACAGCTACTGCCACGTTTCTGCAGTGACAGGAAGGAACTCCTGAATGCAACGGTCTGAGAAGTTGAACTCAGCCCAGGTTTAGAGTGTAGGGCAGAAGCCTAGGAAAGATGTACTGTTCTAGAGTTTTCAAGGTCTCTTCTATGCTGTTTGCTTAGGCAGCAAAGCTACAGGCTGCACACATAGTCCGCTGTCTGGAGGCGCGGATCCAGTAGCTGGTGTTACACAGTGGATGTCCTGTGTGCACATGTGGATGCACGTCCTGGTGACGGCCATGCGAAGAGTCAGGACTGGTGCTGGTGTCCTTATCCCCAACTCTAGGCCGTGTGCTGCCTCTCATTCATGCGCCTTAGTGTTTATAAAATAGTGGTGGTAAAGTCAAAACTCCTCTTTGTGTTAGCAACTCGCAGGGCCACTGAGATGGTTTCCTCTGCTTTGCAACTTTCTGTACGGGCTCTTTGCCTTGTGCGGCTTCTTGACAGATAGGTACCTGTCTGCATTGCTTGTCGCGGGAGGGGATAGTTAATATTTCTGGACTTCCTTTTCAGTTTGAGAAGAATGAAATTTTATTGGTTCTGTAATCCTTGAAAGAATCGCAAAGGGGGTAGGAGGTTGTTTTGTTTTCATCTGTGGGCAAGAAGCAGCCACTTGTCATGTGGAGAGCAAAGCTTTCCTAATTCGAAGTATCAACTTGGAAAGGTTTTCTCTTATTTGTACGATTATGGGCTCTCTAGAATCCAAATTCTAACGATTATCAGGCAAAAAAAACAACCCACAAAACTCTTTAAAGTTGAGTTTCAGAGTATTCTTTTAGACCCCTTTATTTAACTGCTCTTTCTCCCTCTCTTCCTACCTCCCTCCCTCATTCTCCTCCCTCCCCCAGCCCTCCTGACATGAATCCAGACTTAGAGTTATGATGTCAGCCGTGGTCACATGTATGTGGTGGCCTGTAAAGTTGTGTTGCCTGGTGATACAGTAGCTGTCTCAGTTTATGTGTCCTGCACAGTGACAGAATCACCTAATGATACTTTCTGAGAACACATTCGGGTTGTTAAGCAGTGTAGGGTTTTCTGTATGTGAAATGTGTACATCCACACTTGATATTTTCTCTCATATGTATGGACTACACCTCCATCATTTTGAATCTTGCAGTTTTCATTGATTATTAGATATCACTACGTCCACTTTGAAAACATTGCTAGCATTCATTTGTGTGAATAGACACAACTTTTTTGGCTGCCCTACTAAGTGTCCTGTCCTGGTATTTTGATGGTTCACAGGAACAATGCTGTGATGAACATTTTGGTATAGAAGGTATTGCATGTATTGCTGAGATTTCCTTCAAACATGTATGTTATGTGTCTGATGTTTTGCCTTGCATGTATGTATGTCTGTGCACCACTTGTGTGCCTGGCACCGTCTGAGGCCACAAGATGACTTTGGCTTGCCTGGAACTGGAGTTGCAGGGGCTCGTGAACCGCCGTGTGGATTCAGGAAATTGAATCCTGGTTCTTTGGAAGAGCAGCCAGTGCTTGTAACTGCCGAGCCATCTCTCCATTTCCCTTTAGTAAATTCTTAAAGATGGAGGTATTGATTGCAGGCTGTGAACTTTTATAGCATTTTTGATAAATTGTGAAATTTCTCTTCAGAAAGATGTCTCCGTTTCAGGACCAGAAGGAATATGTGGAATTTCTTGCTAGAATTGTCTAGATTGAGGACCACATGTTTTAGTTCTCTATCTGCTCATAGGTAAAACGATGCTTGCCATTTGTGGTTTTCTTTTCTTATATTAAGATGAGCCACCTTCTCCCTGCTTTGCTGTTTCCTTCCTTCCTCCCCATTCATGTCCTAATGCAAGCTTGGGATTTTATAATTGTGTTGTCTTTATTGTATGGCTTCTAATTGCATTGACTTTGTTATATAATTTATAATTGTATTATCTTTAACGCCATCTTTCTGCCTCTCTGTGTCATATATTTCCCTCTGTTTACCCACTTGTTTACTTTTAGATAGGATTTCATGTAGCCTAGGCTGACCATAAAGGTAGACACTGAAGTCAAGGATGGCTTTGAACTCTTGATCCTCATGACTCCACCTTTCCATTGGTAAAACAGAAGTGAGAAGCCACTATGCCAAACTTATCCTTAGTTTTTTTTAACTTCATGGTCATGTTTTGATGTATAGACGTGTATATATTTTTGTTCTCTTTCATTACTTTAGTGACTGGGAAGCCAGTCCCTTTGTTTCCCTCTTGTTTTGTGGATTTAAGAAATCATGATTATTTTCATTCAATGAGTTGGAATACTTCATTTTCATGTGTTATAAGAAAAGATGAAATGTATTTTTCCCCTGAATATTTCATCTAGTATTTCACAACACTACAGTGAGTTTATCGGAAGCCCGATTTTCTCCCTGGCTTACTACCATCATGAAGGTATGCAGTGTAAGGTCTAGAGAGACACTAATGGGCTAGGTCACCCGTGGGCAGTTCTGGTAAAGGTCAGATCCTTAAAACCCAGTGTAACCAGAAGGCAAGAGGGAGGTGGTTGCCTTGAAAGAATGTAACAAACTCTGCAAAACAGCCCTTAAGTTTTTAGAGCTTGCTCTTCATTTTCAGTTTTGACTAGAGTCATATAAATGGCCCGTGGATTTGGCCCTGGGACAGCCAAGAAGTGAATTAAGGAATTCAAGGGGCCGAGGAAACACTGGGCTGCCATCATGCTTCTTTACATATAGTGTGCCCTGTAACATCACACGTGCAGGTAACTTCCATAGGTACCAGGTACCTTAACTTTGAAGGCAGTTCAGCATAACAAGGCAGGCATCAAAGCATCATCTACCCAGTTTCCAAAAATCTGGAAAGCTGGACCCAGAGAGCCCAAGTGCTAAATAAGGCAACACACACCCTTATCATCAAACTGTGGCAGACATGGCTACGTGCTGAGGACCCAGGGATACAAGGGACGGTTCTTGCTCATCAGTTGCTTTAGTAAACAGAAAGGCAAAGCTGGGACTTACTCTGGAGCCTGGGATATCAGAAGTGCTTTTTCTACAACCTGCTCTCTGGACTGTCACCACCCGCAGCCTTCTCAGCTAAGAAAAGGCAGCAGACATGAGTGAGGTGTTCTGTGGGAACTCCTGTGCCATTTCGTTCTTGAGTCATGTGACTCTGCAGAAGCCTTGCTCGTAGTTGGTGAGTCTGGTGACTTTTGTTTAACTGATGTAATCCATTCTTTGTGGTTTGGGAGGTCCTCGTACATCAGCAGTCTGTGGCTAGAGGAAGATTGGCCCAGTTCAGTGAGGATTCTCTTAGCTAACAATGTTTCTTTCCACAGGGTGCTCTAGAGTGAAATTTGTCTTGCTGATATCTTTGGTTTCATAAAGTTGGTCTGAAGCTAAGTTGGGTCTTGGTCTGGGCATCTTTAAGGCGTGCTGCAAATTGTGCACGTGAACAACGCCAGACTAAAGTTGTATTGCAGGGATTTATTTGATGGTTCATAGAGAGCCGGTAGGGAATAGCATGGCTGGTTGGCATGGGTAAGCGCTCGCTCACGTCGTGGGTGTGTGCTTTGTCAGTGGCCGTGAGGGCCCCAGAAGGAGCTAAGGCTTGTGTAGTGATTCCTAGGGGAATGAACAGCGAAAGATGCATCTGACTCCTCAGAGGCCAGGAATAGAGTTGTTTGAGGGGAGTTGCTTGAGGGGGCGTGGCATTTATCCATTAAAATAAAAGAAAACTCACAGGAAACAGTTAATATGGATGACATTTAGTGCTTCAAACATGGTGGATTTGAGCAGCGGATTTGGTTGGAAGAGGACACATGACAGTTGGATCCCGGTATTATGTTGCTCTCTACCTTCGTAGCCTGTCTCTTACCTGGATCAAAAGCCCAACACCTGTAACTCTCTGTATTGATTTGCTTATGCAAAGTATGTTTTAGAATCACTTGAAACATTAAAGGAAACTGTTTCTTTCATTGATACCCTGATAAACACACACCATTATAGTCTAGGAAGTCTTTGCAGATTAAACAAAATTTAAAAAGAAAAATTAGGTGTCTTTGAGTTCTTGTGTTGGCAGAAGAAGCTGGTCTGACTAAGGATTTTATTTTTTAAATTCTGAAATGAAAGGAGATTGGTATATTTGAATAAAGAGAGCACCAGTGAGTCTGTCCTCCTGGTTTTGTTGGTTAGATTTGATTTCTATTTTATTTTTACACTTGGGCTTATATTCATGAGGATGATAATTATAGCGGCATGCTAATCCTGTTTCCTTTGTACAGTCGATATAAAAGCTCTTTTTATTTTTTATCTTACCTTACTGTGCAGTGTAGTTTTGCAGGTCGTCCTAGAATAGTTGTTTCTACATGTTTTCAGATTGACAAGTTGAATAAAGAAATTGATTTTCCTCGCCACAGAACTAAGTATGGAGTCAGGCAGGGAAAACAAATAGAGCAATCCCCTGTCAATGCTAATGTGTCAGCTTTCCCAGCTCCTTGCATGAGCGGAGTGATAACCAATCTAAGAACAAGCATTCGCTATTGATTCTTCAGTCTCAAGTAACAAGTTACTGCTTTGCTTCTTATTGAGAATTAAATCAAAATAATTTGGTGCCTATATTATGTCTTGTGAGAATTCCTTTGCATGATTTATGCACCGCGCTGGAGGAGCTGATGGATATTGAAGAATCACATGACTTCGCAGGTGTAGAACTTCTTATCTGTCTGTAATAATGGGTAGCAAGGATCTTAAAAGTTACAGGGTTTACCTTTTTTTTAACCCCAGTAAGTCTGGACGGCTTTTATTCTTTAAGAAAAACAGCAATGTTATTTTTTTTAAGGATATGCACAGACCGGTTTGTGGATCAGAAATGATGATTACTTGAAGATAGTGTGAGAAATCAAAATTCCTGATCTCAGAGTTCAAAACTGACGTTGTAGCTAGGTACTCTGTGTCATGGACATGTCAGGTAGTACTGTTTTTTTTTGTCTTTGAGACTGAACATTTATTTTCAGAATTTACCATCTATAAATGATTTAAATTAATTTCAGACAGGCATAAGGAACTGAGGAATTGACAGTGCACTTTTTTTTTTAATAGTTGAGATGTTCAAAATAAATGCAGTTAATCTTAAATGTTTCTCTTAATGCTTTCTCCTACTCTCAAGTTTTAGGACTACAGTAATTATTATTATTGTTATTATTATTACTACTGTTACTATCATTGGTTTGTTGTTGTTGTTGTTGGTGGTGGTGGTGTGTTTGAGGCAGCGTCTCACCCTGTAGTCCCTGCAGGTCTGGAGGTTACTATGTAGTCCACCTGGCGGCAAACCCATGGCGTTCTTTCTGCCTTAGGTTTGTGAAGGCTGAGACCACAAGCCTGGCTACTTCGTTTTCCTCTTTTTGAGATAGGCGGCTATGTAGCCCAAGATGATCTCCAGCCCACTATGAGGTTGAGGATGGCCAAACAGAATTCTGATCTCCTTGCTTCTGCTTCCCAAGAGCTAGGGTTATGGGTGTATACCACCACCCGATTACACCTAGTGCCAAAGGTCAAAGTAGCAAAATTATAGATGTATCCTACTGCACACAGTTTCATGCTGTATTAAGGAATAGATGTAGGGCTATGTATGTGCTCAAGTCTGGCTTCTTATTTTTATTCCCATTCTTATTACTTTGAGCCATTCCGTATCAATATGTAGCCCAGACTGGCTTCAAATTTTCCATCCTCCTTTCTCTTCCTTCTAAGTGCTTGCAATAAAGGACTATGTTACCGTGCCAGCCCCAACCTTTTTATTTTTTAATAATGGAATTTATTTCTTGTCCACCCTCTACTTCATAACATACTGATGTGAATGTGTGTTTTTTTTTAAAGGAAGCTCCATATTCAAGCCTATGCATTTGACACAAGATGTCATAAACATGACACGTCAGAAGGTCTGATGTGGAGATTATCATTGGTTATTGGCAAACTGATTGCAAAATAGGTATTAAAAATACAAGAGATCAAGAAGGATGAACCAATCTTAGAAATTTGTTGGAAATGAAGTCCACAAGACTTTATTATCAACCTATAGTGATTGAGGCATGGAGTGTTGGTCCAAGATAGAAAATCTTTGAAAGGGTCTCTGCATGTTCCATTTGTTTATTCTCTCTGTGTGGGGTGTGTCTGTCTGTCTGTCTGTATATATGTAGATGGCCTGATGTATCATCAGAGTTGGCGCTGCAGAGCAGCTTACCCTCAGGCATATGGTCTTTTGAAACATTGGTGCTTAGTCAGTCGGATTACCATATGGAGAAGAGATAGAAACCAGAGCCCTCACAGCATCTGACCCTGCATCAGCCCATAGCTGCAGTTGGCTGTGTACAGTCAGAAGCAGTGGGTCAGCTTCGGTTCAGTGAGTTGATCTGAGCATCAACAGAACACAGATCAGTGATCAAATTGTATAGAAAGTTGCAGAACCTCAGAACTCTCCCCGGGCATCTTTCTAATCATGTCCTCATCCCCTCTCCAGAGGTGGCTATTACGTTCAATCCCAAGACTATAAATTACAGCTACTTTGTGCACTTAGTTTGTACACCATAGAGATACAATTATATACAAGGTGTCCTTTCTCCTGCTCTTCCCTTCCTGTGCCACATTATGGTGTTTATTTATCTTATTACACCAAGCTGTAGTTCTTGGAGATCTCCCAGTTAGTGATGCTTAAGGGCTATCAATGTAAATCATTTGGATTTTTTTTTTTTTTTTTTTGGCATGGGAGAATCATTGTGTCTCTTCCTTACTCCACTTATGTATCTATTTAATAATTTATTTTGTCATTATACTGATGGGTATTTATTTTATGCTTTAGGTGACAGTCTAGCATCAATTCAGTCTTGTTCGGATTCTGTTCTCCATCTTTTGCCATTGGAAGAGGTTTCAGCTGGCTCCTGGACCTCTTTAATATATGCCCTTTATTGTGGTAGCAGTGTTGTTTGAGCAGTGTTTTACTTTTTGCATAGCAAGGTATCTCAGGCAAATCTTTATGTATTTTTTGCTACCTAGTCCTAGAATTTGTTCATTCTCTAAGTAGCTCTAGTTCTTTTGTTTGGATAACAGGGTTGGAAATCAAGATCTGAAGCCAGACATAGTAGCGCATACTTGAAAATCCTATATTTGGGAAGTAGACGCAGGACAGTCAGCTATCGGGAGGTCAATGCCACCCTCAGTTATGAAGTGATTTCTAGGCTAGCCTGAGGTACCTGAAACCCTGTATCAAAAACAAACAAAACAAAACAAAACAAAAAAGACAAAGTAAGGTCTGGGGATGGATAGGAGTACTTGCTGTGAATCAGGAGGATCTGAGTTCAGATCTCCAGTACCCACATACACAGCTGCATGTGGGGAAGACACGGGCTCACTGGCTTGCCAATCACTGGCCTGTCAATCAGTCCACAGTATATCTTAATCAGAAAGCTCCAGGTTAAGTGAGATGCTTGTTGTCAAGGGAATAAGTCATAGAAAGAAAGAACAGGCCATTGCATTGTGCTGCCAGCAAATGCACATGTGGTGTGCACTTACGGACTTGTGCGTGTGTACCGTGCATATATGCATTCATAGAAACTAAGATCATCATGCTAGCTGTGGTGGTCAATGTTTGGTATTATTTCAGGACAAAATGGGTTCTCTCTCTCTCTCTCTCTCTCTGTCTCTCTCTCTGTTGAGAAGTGTAGGAGAGAATACATGGGAACATGAGATTGTGTGGGGGAGGATCTAGGAGGAGTTCAGAGGAGAAAGAATATGAAGCTATACTGTATGAAAAAGAATATCAAACTATACTATATGATTTTTTTAAAAAAATAAGTAAAACAAGATGAGGGCTTATTTACTACCGTTGGAATATTCTGGGAAGGCATTTTGGTCTGGAACCACCAGGGATATCCTCTTCTGAGTGTGTCTGTGAGGGTTACAGAGACGATAACTAATGAGAAAAATGCCTACCCTGAGTGTAGACAACACTACCCCATGGAGGGGCCCCACTCTGAATACAGAGGCAAGAGGGAGGAAGCTAGCTGAACACCAGCATCTTCTGCTGCCTGAGACTCAAGGTGCACCAGCTCCTGCTTCTAGCCCTGTGCTGTCCGAGCCACCATGAACCAGTTCCTTTCAGACCGCGAGCCACTTTGTTCTTCCTTAAACTGTTTTTGTCAGGTACTGTGTCACAGCAACAGGATGGGTGTTGCAAGTGGGGCATGAACGTCCCTAGACTTGTCTGCCGGACAGTGCGAGATCATGTGGAGTAAATCATTTCTCTTTTGGCGGTGTTCAGATGGAAAAGTACTTATTTTCTGGTTTTGGTCACGATTCAGTGCTTCTCTGTTTTGCCGCTCAAACGGCTCTAGCCTTAATTCTCCATGTGCATATATCAAAAACATTTCTCTATATAACCGCCTCTCTGTATACCAACACGCTCCTGTTTAGGCATGCTAACCTGTTCAGTTCAGTATCTGTAAGTGCCTTGCTGCTGCTGCCTTGGAACTGGTCCTTAGGATTTCTCATTTGTAAATAGCAACCATGTTTATTAGACGGGTGCTCATTTCCTACTCTCCTGGCCTTTCTGTCTCTTCTCTGTCTCATTAAATATTGCTCTTTTAGGTACCATGAATATGTGACATCATCTATATGTGGCTGGCTACTTGACTCAACCTAGAGTCCTCGCGGCCCATCAATGGGTATACACTGTGAGGACCAGTCTGTGCTTACAGGCTGGTTGGCTCAAACAATAGGGACTTGTTCTCTTCCCCCTCTGAAGCTGGAGGCTTAAGATCAAGATGTCATGAGGCTGTTTCCTTTGTGGCCTGTGCTCTTGGCTTGCAGGTGGCTGGACTCCTGCCTCCTTTGCAGATGGCCTGTGTTCTTGTGCTGGCATCCCTGGTGTCTTTGTCCAGATTTCCTCTCCTGATAAGGACACTTGTCGGTTTGCGTTAGGACCTGCCCTGACAGCTTCATTTGAATTAATTACTTCTTTCCAGTCACACCCTGAAGCCACATAGAGCTCCACCATGTGGGTTCTGGGAGATGGGACAGAGTGTATCCCAAAACTTTATAGGTCATATTAAGGTTGAATATTATTTATTCCATGTGTTGGTCGGTACTCCTGTGATTCTGTGTATCTGTCCGTAGGCTGCTCCTTGGCTGCCGAGCTGAGTGGCTATGCACATGGGTGTTCTCTGCACATCTCCTTAAGACCCTGCTTCTGCCGCTTTGGGATACAGAACCAGAAATGTATTGTTAGGCTGCAACCTAATCCTAAGAGCCTAGCCATTTTACATGGGCCTGACAGGTCACAAGAGCTCCAGTTTTCCCAGTGTCACAATCACTTTATTGTTTTCTGTTCTTTTAAGAGTATCCCACCCTGATGAGTGTCAGGGAAATCCGGGTCAAAGGTAAAGGATTCAGGAGAAACAGGCATGTAAAAAAGTTCATGAAGTTCCATTCTCTGCGGCTAGGGAGGAACCATTTGCAACATTGTTAGATTTTCTTGTTTCCAAGCACGCATGCCTATGCAACACAAACGCTCATCACAAATATACCATTGCATAATCTGAGAAAAACTGTTACCATCTTTAATCTTTTCCCATTTAAAAGTGAACCATAAATTTTCTGTGACACTGAATATTGAAGTACAAGAGTTTTTATGGTTCTGTAAGTAATGATTTAATTACATTCTGATTGTTGTACAATGTATTTTTTCTAGTTCCTTCTCATATATAATTTCTAAATGAAAATACATGGACATAAATCCAAATTTCTGACAGTTTACTTTTTTATATACCTAGGGAGATATTTTTAAGTCTATAGGCTATTTTTTAAGGTTCTAGAAGAATGTTGCAGATTACAGAATTGTCTTCAGTCAGTTTATTCTGATCTCACCCTTCAGCTGTGTGGGAAGCCAGTGTCACCTGACACTCAACACTACCGAATTTTAGAAAATCTTTTCCAAGATTTCCAAGAAGGTAAAAATGGTTTTACCTTTTATAGGTACATTTTTTTTTCTGATTATCAGTGAAAACATGTAGTCCTTAGTATTTATTAATCTTTCAAGAATTCAAAGCATTTAATAATTTATGTGACTAGGAAATGATATGTTGAATTTTTTGAATTACAAATATTTTCATAGTGAAAGAATGAGAGTCTGTTAATCTTAAGCTTTAGTGTTTAAGAAAAATGTGATGTGCTTATATTAATGCTAGAGTGGTTACATTATTGATGGCTTCCTTGGTATGTAAGGTTTGTAGACACTGGTCAGTGACAGCTGCTCAAAATAGAAATCTTTGGGGGGAAAAGGAAGCACACTGTAATCTTAAGAATAATTTATTCTGATCTAAAATAAGAGCTTATTACTTATTGATTAAGAAAGAAACAGGAATGGTCAATTCCACAAGGTTTGATGAGTGAAAGAGGGAGTTAACTTTTATGCAGAAGGTGAAAGCTTTGATGGAATTCTAAGGATAGGAGTCTTTGAGTGGGAGAGAGGCTGGGTGGGGTAGGCTGTCAGTCTGTCTGTGGAGCCGTCAGTCAGTCTGTAGGCAGGGGAGTGGAGCAAGTCAGAAGTCCCTGGCCCTAGACACAAGCGTGTGGTCTCAATTTTTTTCCTCTCCGGGAAACAAGTTGACTTCATGAAGAAGGGCCCTTCTGATATCAGAAGACCTACCGCCTTGTGCTATCTTTGGGGGAGAAATGGACATTATTTCTCCTAAACCCACACTTGGTCGGAGTAAATGCAGCTTGACACTATTAAGATAAATAGTAGTTTTCCCCTCAAAGTTTAGTACAGAGAGACTAAGGATGTCTTTGAACTCATAGTATTTGTTTAGCGTCAAAATCTACAGATTACATTTGTAGAGCAAACAGGTTAAGTTATCCAAGGGAAACAAGGACTCCGGTCTTGTGTGGCATATATCCTGCATCACACTTAAAGTGTTGTGCATGTTGCTACCTCAGAAGTCAGAGAGCAGATGAAAACTCACATCATCACTGATATGTTAAAGACTGACTCAGAGAAGCAGTACGAGCTTACGTGGCCCCCAAGCAGAGGGGAGTGTAACACCTCCTTTCCAGTAGCCCGGGGTTCTTCTCAGAGATCGGTAGCTCCGTTATCATGCACGGTCTGTTTTGTGTAAGAGTTTACGTCCCCTATGTTTGTCCACAGTGTGCATTTCTTACTTACTATGGATTCTGGGTATTTTCGTATCTGCACATTCAGATCCATCCCACCCTTGGCTACATAGCCTTACGTTGTACGTAGCAGTACAATTTCCTAACCAGCCCCCCAATATTGGATAGTTAATTAGTTTCAAATTAGCTTTTGTTTTGCTGTTGATGTGTAACACTGAAGTGACATCCTACATGTTTGTGGTATACGTTTCCAAATACAATATTGTCTCAAGGTCTGTATTTAATGACAGGCTTCCCAGATTATGGTCTGAAATGGATAAGGAGTGGGTTTTCTTACTCTTCATGGTGGGCGTTTTAGTTACAGCTTATCCAGGCATGAGTAATATTTCACACTGACAGAATGCTTTGGCGTTTTCACAGACCACTGTTCATTACCTCATTTGTGTCCTAGAAGCGGGTCCATGTGGGGATTAGTTTTACTACCTGTGCTTGACCAGGGAGCCTATGACATGGAGTGGCTCCTGGCTTGTCTCTTCCTCATTCCAGGCCCGATGTTAAGTTCTTTGAAAATGATCCAGGCCCTTGGCAATTACAGGGCCAGTGATAAGAAATGTTCTGGTTCAGTGGGGACTCTTTTCTGTTATCTTCTGTCTTCTCTGCTTCCAAGTCATTCGCTTCTTACTCAAGAGCCCTTCAAGTTGGATCATTTTTCTCCTGCTTGATTACCTGTTGTCTAAAATGTAAAAGATTTATAGTTTGCAATTCAGAAATATTTCTGTATATAATAAGGAGATATTCTGGGAATAGGGCCCAAATGTGACATGGTTTGTTTGTTTCAGGTATGCCTTGTACACATGAAACTCACAATGCATCTGTGTTTTGACAGTCAACTATTATGAAGTACAGGTATACGCTTATGCCATGTTGTTGGCTTACAAGACATCCCCAGATTTTAGAATGTTTTAGAGCACTGATTTCCAGACTAGAGATGCTCAACCTGTAGTATACTTCCCACTAGGAAATTACTCTTTGTTAACACTTTCTGACTTTTACTATAAAAGGACAGTATGGCACTATTGTGGTCTTTCGACCAATCTTAACAAGCTCAGCTAATTCTCACAGCCAAGACTGTGAAGTTCCAGAGAGGGTGATTCCCCCCCCCGCCCCCCCTGAGAACCCAGAAATCTGAGAACCTGGGATAGAAGCTAACAGAATTGTAGGTATCCTGCTGACTCAGCAGAGGAATGAAATGCGCTGACTCAGCAGATGACTGGGATGTGCTGACTCAGCAGAACACTGAGATGTGCTGACTAGGCAGAGATCAAAGACAGGAGAGAAGAGAGACATGAGGTGTCTCTTCCCTGACTCCGCCTGTGTTGTGTACTACCAAATGCCCACCTTGCCTCCTTTAGATTGCCTAACTCTTGTTAAAAAGTATAGCAGTTTTGAGGCAGGAGGGCCTTCTTTCTAGGTTTATTTTCATTAGTAAATTTATCCTAATAATTCATAGAGCTGTTTATATTTACTGCCCACCAGGGCACACTCACTTTTCTGTGGTTGTGTGTGTGTGGTGGGGTGGTGGAGAGGGAAGGCACAAAGAGAAGTGGAGGGAAGCCGAGGGAAACAATGAGGAAGCAAACAGCAGGGTAGAGCTCACATCCTCTTGGCACCATCTCCTTAAGAGTCATGATAACTATCACCGTGCATGGGTAGCACCGTAATATATAATACTGCTAACATTCTTGGGATCAAATGCAGTATTTTTATGATGGATTACATGTCTTGTGGATTTGGGAATGTGTGTGAAGGAGTCTGTCAGCTATGGGAAGACCTCTTGCTTTACTGCCTCTGTGTTCTATGGAGATTTAGAATTAATCATCTCTGCTGTTGGCAGCATAGAATGAGTTATAGAGACATACCGTTTGAATGATTCACATCCTTAATGTTTTCCTCCAAGTCAAGCTCAACTGATTGCAGAGTTTTCACCATAGGAAGCCAGAGAAATGTCCTTCACGGTGCCTTGTGGAAGCTGTGGGTTTTTTTGTTTTGTTTTGTTTTGTTTTGTTTTTCCCCCCATGTCTGGCTGACACTTTGTAGGTTAGAAGTGTTACTTAATTTGTGAATTAAGAAACATAGTATTTTAGAGCCTACAATGTTTTTAATATCCGCAGTTGCTAAGGACTAAAACTCCTGACGGTAATGATTTTGTGCTTTGGGAAAATAGGGTTAATTTTCTAAGCCCCACTTTTTTTTTGTATTATTGATGAAAGGTCTTTATTTTGCAAGCTGATTATAATACTGTTTATGGCACATGGATTTTATTTCACTTTTGTATTTATATATTCATTTATTAAAAGGTTTTTTCAAATAGTGGCAAGTGCTATATAACAGCTTTGCAGAGAGGGACAAACATGGTAGCAAGGGCAAACTTCTTCACACGCCCCCAGCACGAGGCAGTTGCTCAGAATCACCTGTAATATGATTCCCATGATTGTTAAATTCCAGAATCTTAAAGAAAGTTCAGGACTCGGTGTGCAAATGATTTTAGTTGTATCTGTTGGAGTTGCGTTATATCTGTGGATGACGTTTGGACAAGGAAGGAGATAAAAAAGAACTTCTGTTCACTATGTATTTTTAAAGTCTTTAACAGAAACTTTCAGTGCCCATTCTGCGCCAGGCACGCACGAAGGGCGCAGTTTCACGGGTCAGCACAGGTCGACTTCTGAGGGAGCTGCAGTGCAGAGAGGGCTTCTGCATAGGCACAGTCCCTGGGAAGCTGCGGAGTTCTCTGTAGGATGCAGGAGGCCCTTTGGGTATACCAGGATGCATCTGGGCATGCTCAGGAGGAGAAGTATTACTCAAGGGAGAGGTTTGGGCTTAGGGTGAGGTGAGCAGCTGGAGAGCAAAGGTGTTCAAGTGACTCAGGCTCAGAGAGAGACTGTGGCCTAGAGACTAGCCTATCTCCGACTGAGGATGGGTGAGTGGGGTCCTGAGTCAGCCCTCTGTCCTCAGGGCAGGGCAGTGACCTGATAAAAAATGCCATGTGGCTTTAGTGTCAGATTGGTCAGATTTGCTTACTTCAGATACCGGAGGCTTAGGTAATGAAAAGTTTTATTTAGCACAAAGTCTTGTATATTTCAATCCAAAACCAAACAGGGCCATCAGTGTAGTCTCTGGTGAGGTGGAGTACCATGGTGGGAGCATGTATGGAAACAAAGTGCTTACATCTTAAACCGGAGCAGAGAGAAGAGGGCTGTTAATGCCTCCATGGCCCTTTTAGTGGCTGTGCTATCAATGACTGAAGAGCCCCTCTTTCCAAAGTTCCACTACCTCCTAGTAGCACCACCCTGGGGACTAAGTCCTTCACGCATGGACCGAAGAGGACCATTCTAGTCACGCTCAAACCAGAGTAGGTGCAGAGGGACACTTGACTGTCAGAAAGAAAAGCTAGGAGACCCATGGGAAGGCCCCTGGGGTCTTTGATGGACCCAGTGGTGATTATGGGTAGGGAGGTTCCAGTGGAGGAGAGCCAGCACCGCTTAGCTGTATCTGGTCTAGGGATTGATTGGACGTTATGATGAGCAGTGCTGGAGTCAGACATTGGTCAGGGGACTGTAATGGGAGGAAAGACCCAGTTAGCGTGGCAGCCCCTTTGATCCCCGGGATAGTACAGGGAAGCAGAAGGGGGTTAGAAGTACCTCAGGCACCCAGTCAAGACAGTGTTAGCAGTGGGAGGTTGGGAAGTGATCCTGCCCATGGGTTGGTCCTGCAGGGAAGTAATGAGCTGGCTGTGAGCAGCAGAAGCAGATTGTGCGGACAGGAGACCAGGCCAGGCGCTGGGGAGAGCCAGCAAGTGTCAGAAACTGGCTGACAGGGAAGGGCCACGTGAGAGGAACAGGCAGGGAGAACTAACTGCTCGCTTTTCCTTCTTAAAGACTGGTGTCTCAAATGCCTGAATATGTGTCTCTCAAAAGGCCAGGAAACCCCAAGACAGTGAGCACATGGGACAAAGTGAGTTTGTCTGTGGGATGTGGGCATGGGGGCAGGCTGCAGAGCTGAGAGGAGACAAATAGAGTCTGGTTGGGTGGGGCAGGTAAGGGGGCAGTGTTGCAGGTCAGAACGTAGAGAGAGAATCTGCCTGGTTTGCCAGACGCTCTGTGACAAGGCTCTACACCCCGGTCCAGCTTTGTGGTGGCATGATTACTTACAGCTTTATCTCTCGGGGAATGTTACGTGTTTTCTGTCAGGGCTGGAGAGCATCAAAATGTTGTCCCTTGTTCGTTCCCACTCTGTTGACCTACGAGGCTCCAGGTTAAGCTGATAAACTGCCCTGTGCGGAAACAGATCCCCCTCCCCTATAAGGAATTCAGCCATGCTGTCTATATGGAAGATCCTAATTGTTGTCCTGTATGATCAGAAGGTATGTTGGTCCCGTGCATATCCTGTTGAAGGTCAGCTCTTCCGGATTTCATCCTGGCCATCAGCTAGTTCTGCGCCTGACAGGTAAATTAATTCAGGGCAGCAGGTAGAAGTAGCCTGAGTTTATTCATTCCTTTGCAGAAAGCCCACTCCAACCAGTAGGTGCGTATCTCCATGGTGGTTCTAGGCAGACATATTGAGGGGCTGGATTCAGGAGAGGAGAGTGCATTCCTTAAGGGCTAACGCTCAGTCTGCCCAGCTCTATGCCCAGGAGCCTGATCTACTTGGGAGATTCAACTTGGCCATCTTGATAACCTCAAACCTGAGGCGCCAGCTCAATGACCCAGAGTGGCTAAGACAGTGACTGTGTAGAAAAGCATCCTGGTTAAAACACAGGCAGTGCTGTGAAACGTGGCAGAGCCATAAGCAGCTCTCCGAGTTCCTAGAAGCCTTGATTGGGAAACATGCTGCAAAGTGAAGACAAATCTTAACTGAGCGTTTGCTGTAGGGAAACATGATTGATTGCCTCCAACATGCACAGCCCTGAGAGGAAGCAGCCTCCTCCACCCGAGTCAGCTCGGGCACCCGTGATTGATGGCAGCTCCGTGCTGCTGCCAGGGAGGGAGTGCTTGGAAATAGCGTAGTAGGGACTTTGCAAGCCAGTCTCATTTGGCTAAGTTACTGCTTTTGTGAGGCTCGCCGCATCTTTATATTCTACCAAGGAGAAGATGGTAAATCAGGGTAATTGTTTCTTCCCAAGGCACTTTTACACGGCGAAGGGAAAAGGTCCCGTTAAGAAACTCAAATTAACTTCTGCTGGTTAGACTATATGGAAAGTCTCTTTGAGAGCTGCTTGTCATCCAGCCTGGCAGTTTATTTATCATGGAACAATTCCATTAGCGCCTGACACTTGTTCTCATGGTATGGAGGCTTAGGCCTCCCTCAGGAAAAACATTTAACCCTTGGCAATGCAAAGCTGTCATTTATCTGTCACCTCTCTCTCTCTCTCTCTCAATCCACTGGAGGGGGGATGTTTACATGAGAGATTCTAAAGTCTTCATTTCCAGGGACATAGAAATGGAGTTTGGACCCAGAAGATGATCAGTAAAAGCTTGGTGCAGCAGGTCCCCTTCCAGGTTGCAGCAGAAACCTCACCATGCTAGTTACAGAATGCTCTTATTACATTGTTATGTAATCTCTAAGGAATTCCACCTCAACAGGATAAAATAGGGAAACGGATTATAACTCTTGCAATCTAGAGTCGGTGAGGGGCTGTTGTTGGTCATTGCTGATGTTGTCTTAATTGAAGTCATATGACTGGTTTTTGCTGCTGTTGTTGTTTTTTGTTTGTTTGTTTGGTTGGTTTGGTGTTTTGTATTCTTTTAAATTATTTTTTGCGTATTTTGTTTTTGACTACAGAAATTGTAAAATTGAGTCAATCAAGGGTGACTAGCAAATCTTAAGAGAATAGTGACCATTTGAAATTAACACCCTTCAGCCTGACATTTACTAACAAAGGATGGGGGTACCATTTGTCAAAGCTTGTCAGGGGGCTGTCCCCAGAGAGGCAGTGCAGTGGAGTCTAGGAATTCTATGTCTGGTGCCAGACTGCCGGGCTTCTAAGTGAAGAGCTTCTCCTGGCTGCCCGTGGGACAGGGCCAGTTAGCTATGCTCAGAGCCTCTTGTTTTCTTCATTGGAAATTAAGGATAATGGCTCTTGGGAGTTTCAAGATTATTAAATGAAATAATTCATGTGAGATCCATTTGCAGTAGCTGTCATTATTGGAAAATTTAATACAAATCAGATGGGTCTGGAGAATGGCATAGATCACCCCTAGATTTACTTGGGGTTTTTGTGGGTGGTTCATCTGGGTGTGATATTATAGTTCTCTCAGAACGTGCTGTAGAGGAGACTCAGGTGTGTAATGCCTTCAGCGTCATCTTTTCTGCAAGAGCAATCAGAGGACCCAAGGCTGAGGTCTACGAATGCTCCCAGAGGAGCCCCTCAGGACTGAGGGTAAGATGTAGATACTCTCCATGGTTGGCGACAAACAAGGAAGAGGGGGGTCCACTTATAGGGAGATGGTGGGCACTTGTGTAAGGCTGGCAGGATATGCAGAGTGAGCTTGGAGCTGAAATTGCTTTACTCAGAAAGAAGAAGCCAGGATAAGGGAGCAGAGACATCATAACGCTCTTAGGGTCTTGAAGAGACTGTGCATTGTTGAACGGTTTTCTGTCCTTAGCAGGCATGTAACTACTGTCCTGGTCACCTTCAATACTGCCTTCAGAAACTCCCTTAGAACTATCATTGTCACCACCACTACCATCATCATAACCACTACAAACTACCACCATCACCACCATTACCACCATCACCCCACCACCACCACCACCACCACCACCACGATCACTGTCCTAGTACAGCCTCCCTCATCACCACCACCAGCCTCAACCGTACCACACAACCCTCACACCTTGCTCTATTCTAGTTTCCTTGATTTGCCTGACAATTCCAAGTTGGGGGATCCCTCCTTGTAGGAAAGCCAACGTAGGAGCTCGAGCCACAGTCAGAGTGCAGAGAGAGAAGACATTCTTCTGTGCTTGCTTGCTTGCTTGTTAGATTTCTCAACCCTTAGCCCTTGGAATGACAGTGTCCACAAATGAGTCTTCCCACCAATCCAGATAGTCCCCCACAGAAATGCCCACTGGCCAGCCTGATCTAGACAATCTCTCACCAAAAGCCCCTTCTTAGGTGATTCTAGATTGTGTTGTGTCAGAATTGCCCAGCTTGCTCTCTCCTGGGATCATCACCATGCCATCCACAGGCTCACCACCTCACACACAACCCTTACCACCATAAGGGGCGGCATCTGGGACACCTTCGCCTTTCTGCCAGACTGGAACTCTGGATCACCTTGTCTCTGATTGCTTCTTTTCACCCATTTAAACCCGGCTGCCTCTCTGTCCACCGAGTCTGCAGATGGAGGGAATTTATGAGTAACAGCTCAACCATCTTGCTCTCCTTTCTTTTGAGACGGGATTCCGGGTCTTTTATTGTTTACTTTAGAAATAACAAAAGATGTAATTAGTTTGACTCATCAAATTTAAAACAATTGTTAAAAATTTGGGGCGTTTGATTAGACTCCTTTAATTATACACGGCGTCTCATGTTGCCGGCTGAGAGCAGCGGGGTTTTTGAGGCGCGGCAGTCTCCTTCTTGCCGCCAGTTGGTTTCCTTTCCTTGTTCACCTTCTGGGTGTTCATACCCATCAGTGTGCTGGCCAAGAAAGAGCTCAAAGTGTCTGAAAAATGGCCTCCATGGTAGGCTGCTCAGCTATCTTTGATGGAGAATGGAAGAAGGGGAGAGCGTTCCCTGGGGTTCCTACATCCTCTGCTCTTGGGAGAGGCTAGAGAAACCTGCTCTGAGGGGAGCAGTCAGGACAGGCAGTAGGCAAACCTAGGCCATGGGATTCTGAAAACAGAGTTCTAGTCATGTTGCCTGCCAAGGGCGAAGGTCACCACCCCAAGCTCTGGAAAGCCCCCCTCCCCCAGCAGTGATCTGTGTTATGGACCGCTCAGTGGTTTCTCTTCTACCCGACCCTCCTACGGGGCCCAGATCAGAGCTTGTCTACATACCTGGTGCCCATGCTGCTTATGAGTGATCTCCTTCCTCCTTTCTCTCTTGTTCTGAGATAGCTTCTCAGCAGTAGGAAGGATTGGCCATAGCCCCGAGTATTTCCCTCACATATAGAACTGAGGAGTTGGCTTTGGACTAAGCTGTTTTTCTGCTGTTTGAAAGATACCCTCTTTAAATGCATGGTTACCAGACTAATATCCCTAAAGGTCAGGAGATAATCACCCTCGTCTCAACTCTTACTTAGTCACTGCCATGGTTTGGAGATGGTATGAGTGAATTCCCAGAGCCCCCTTTGTTGAAAGCATGGTGCCTAGTGCTGTGGGGCTGGAACTTTTTGAAAAGGTGGCATCTAGTCTAGGTGTTCTCTGCATTGAAAAGGGCTTACTCTTCTTTCCTAGACTGTTTAGTTGTGAATTGCGGCATAAGTGGGCATGGATGGTAAATCCTTTGGGTCTTTCTTATGAACCCCCAAATGATGCTATCTACTATGCTATAATGTAGCCAGAAGGCCATCACTGCTGATTAAAACCATCTGACCTTGGATGTTCAGCTTCCCAAACTAAAACAAAAAACAAAAAGCCCCCATTTCTTTATAAGGTATACAGCCTCGGGTGTTTTGTTATAACAACAGCCAATGCTGTGAATGCTAAACCCCTAATCTGGAGACACACCGTAAGTTAGGATGATCTTTTTATAAAGAGCAAAACATGATTCCAGTCAAGGACTGAAGTTGGCTCCATATACCCTTGCTGACAGCCACCTCCATGGGAAATGGCAGTTGGTTTGGAATGAGCGCTCCTATGTGGGTGGGCTACACGTGGGTGAGTGCTCGTCCTGGCCAGCTGAATTGGCTAGGTCAAGCACTGGGCTCAGCTGTCCGGGTTGGCTGCACTCATCAGCACCTTTTCTTCCAGGGAGCGCAGTGTGGGAGAGACTGGGATAGGCAATGCTGTCAGCACCAGTTGTGACTGTTTAGGATCTGGAATTCTGTTGTCTGTTGCAGGTCTAGGATGCATGGTAATCCTGTGTGTGTGTGTGTGTGTGTGTGTGTGTGTGTGTGTGTGTGTGTGCGTGCACGCGCGCGGGCGAGTGCCTGTGCTCTGCCTCGGGCTCCTTAGAAAAAGATACTTTTCTGTTGTTTGGACACTGGGAAAAATTGTAACTACTAACATGCTTTCCTTCATTGTTCTTTTTGTATGGGGAATAGCTTCTTTGTTTCAACTATCCTATTTGTTTCTGTGTTTTCTGTTAATTCACCCTTGGCTTACGGACATGGCCTTGGTTTGTGGACACCTCTTTCTCTCTCAGTGGCGATGAGTAAAGTGCTTTGGACTTTCCTGTCTCTTCTGCATGTCCTTTTTCAAGGATCTAGGATGAGCGGTCTAACTCTTCTTCTAAATCCCTGCTCCATTTAGCTTCCTTGTGTTTGAGACAGGACTCACTTCCTCTTGCTCCCATCTTCCAAGGACTGAGAGGAAGGAGTGTGTGGCCATGCTGGAGCCCTTGATTTTGAAAAGCTAGCCTAGTAAAAATACCTCTCACCCCTGACTGTATCTAACTGGAATTGTATGGACACTCAGCAGACAGACTTCAGGTGGCTGTTTAGGTGTTTGTGACAGGAGGATGTCCCCCGAGTTACAAACAATGTTACTTAGTTTCATGTTTTCACCTTGCATTTAAGGATAGATTCGTTTTGGACATTATCTTGTTTGGATGTTTCCTCTTACCCATGTTCCATATTGGCTTTGGCTTGAGCCCAACAAGAGACCCGACTTAATAGATTAAAATCAAGTAAATGAAGAACAATCAGAAATATTTTTATCTTTTTAAAAATTTTGCTTAAAAAAAAAAACCCTAAAAGTGTTTTCTCTTTTTTTGGAGTTGATTTAAAAGATTCCGTTTTCTGGGAATGTTCTGCATTCATAATAAACAATAAATAACATTATGGCGGTTGACTGCCACACTTCTGTGCAAAATAAATAAATGCATTTGGTGATATACATTTCGGGGGTGTGATTCTTGTAATTTCTATGGAAATAAGGGAAAACTTTAACAGTTGATAGAGACTTTACCATCTGTTAGCAAGGCAGAAACGGCGTGGCAGTTACTGAGTTTAACAGGTACACCAGTCTGCCAGGAATGAGGATTATCTAGGACCAGTCTGACATCCTGAGGAAGCCGACCCCACTTGCCACCTTCAGGGGAAAGGTGCCTTTGGTACTAAAGCCAATGGCACAGGCCTCAGATTGCTGAAGGGGCAAGGAAGTGAGGGGTGGGCCGCTCTCAGGGTGATAGATAGAGAGCCCATGCGAGCTTGTGCATGGGTGCTTTCTGTAATTAGTGCAGAGGTGGACTAGTTAAGCCACCACTGTCTATAGGAGCAAAAGGGCTGAGCACTGGTGAGGGATTGGGAAACATGGGAGATCCTGCCTTTCTCTTAGAGTGGCGTTTGCTGTGAGCAGGTGATATTTTAGCGCCTCCAGCCTGACATCATACCTGGGGGCTTCATGTTTAGTTAAGAAGGAGAGGGTGTGATGCCTCTGCTCAGCGGAGGCTGTAGAAGAAGCCGAGACCAAAGAGGAGGCATGGAGGAAGCTGGTCCTTTCTTTTGTGTTTCCTTTAATCTCCTTTGGTTATGTGACTGTGGTCCTGCACAGGGTCATCTGATGGTGTGAGCATATACTGTGCAGGCTTTGTGGTGGCCCCGAGAAAGGGCGGCAGGTGCAGCTATTCTGTTGGATGTCCTGACCGGTGTTTGTAAGGGTACTTGGCCCCTTCTGTCTCAAATCATACATAGTCTGCTTGATGGGCTGAACCACACAGGAAACTTTTATTCAGCCTTAGACTGCATCTTGGACTGGTTTTGATTTTGTCTCTTCAGGCCCAAAGAGGCTGGAAAAGAGGGAGGGGTTCATGTACACAGGAACAGCTTTTCCTCAGCTCCAGTTTGCCTAAAGTATGACGTGACTCTTATTCCCAAGTCCTGGGGAGCCACTGAGCTGACTGTAGTATCCACTCCCTTGCCTTCATCTCAGACATCTAAACCATGTTGCAGAATAAGCTGTGTTTTTCCCTCTGTCCTAACACTGCATTGGGGGTGGGGGGAGCATTGTCACACCTCCCATTTGGATCCCAGTGTCCATGTGCAGCTTCCCATAGGCCTTTGAGGGGAATACCGGCAGAACTGTACGCGCAACGATACCACATGCAGGCTTGCCGGGTTTAAAGTGCTCTCTCTTTCTTCTTGTGGTGTTTGTATTTCTTACAGGGGTGAAGATATCCTAAGCCAGAGGAATGATTCTCTAGTTCTGGAAGTTCAGGCATCAGCCAGCAGATGCAGGAGGTATCATTCTGGGTGTGTGGGGCCTCCTCAGAAGCCCACGTTGCTCATCCCGCATAAGGCCATTCCATGCATCACCCCAGTCTTGTGTGTGCTTGGCTTGGCCTGCATGGCATGTGTGTGGAGGTCTCTGTTTGAAGGTCGGCACCCCAGGTGCTGGAGGAGGGAAGTTCAGAGGCAAGGGATGTAAGGTCTTTATTCCGACCTAAGTCTAAAAGGTAGAAGTTGGTGATAGACTAGAGTTGTCCTGTTGCTCAAAGCCCACTTCATGCCCTTGTGCCATAAATCATGTGTCCTTCCATCCTGTCAGTGTGTGAAACCCATGCAGCGTTTACAGAAGCCGGGGACTCAGTGCAAGCAACTACCAGCAGCACAGGACAGTCACTTTGGGCTTGCCTGAGTGTGTTGGGGGTTCCACATTGCGCTGCTCAGCCGTGGACTGTGACATCGGAAGGATGAGCCTCTCTGTTGGTAGACAATTTTTTTTTTTAATGTAAGGACACCAGTTAGGCTCCCGAACCTAATAACTTTGGGTAATGTACTAAGAATGAATTAAAATGCTAATGGCCTCCTTGCTCTGGATATTTTAGCATTTCCTGATTTTAAATTTAAATTAAATGCCTCGGGGGCACGGGCAGCCTTGCCAGAAGCATGTGTAGGATCGCCCCTCAGACAGTGACTTTAAAATATGCCCCGGCCGCACAAGCTGAACTGAGATGAGGAGTGCCTTTTAATCGCTGTATCCCCGTGTCCCTCGTGCCCCCTGCATGTATGTGCACAACACAGGTACTAAAATTAGGCATTCAACATTCAAAATACTACAGTTTTCATAAAGTTCTTCCAACCCACAGACCCTTTTCTTTATAACCGTGTTTTAATAGCAATATCCTGGCTTTCCAATGTCCTAGCTCTTTCTTCTGAATTACCTACAACCACATCCTCATTTTGACCTTACTGCAGTGCCCTGATACATCCCTGCCTCAAACGGAGATACCAGGGAGGGAAGGGGTTGAGTAGCTTTTCTGTCGTTGCCTCTTTGTTTGAGGAGACCTTTAACTAATAGGTAGGCCTCTTGGTTCCTATTCTGCTCCCCAGATCAAGCAGACATGCCACCATCATTCTTTGCTTCTGCTAAGAAATGAGGACAGTACCAAGTTTTTAGGGTATATGTTTGCTGATGGGTGGTGTGTCTGTCCACACTAGGCCAGTGAGCCCAGAAGGTCAGTGTGCCTCCTTTTACCAGTTAGAGTCACTTTCTCATCGCTAGTCAAGTGAACCCCTTTATTTTTTTCCTCGTGAGAGGACTGACATTCCATCTTTCCCCTTTGCCTCCTGCAGCCCCTCCTCCTAACCCAGTTTTTATGGTCAGGAGGAGCGATAGTGTCAAATATATCAGAAGGAAGAATTGATTCCGTCGTCTTTGACGATGTGACTGATTAGCAGAGATCAGGAGGAGGCTCATAACAGCAGAAACCCACTGTAGCCTGGAGCTTTAACAGCTCTTCAGGGAGCTAGTTAATGATAGAATCACTACAGAAACACAGACACGACACACACACACACACACACACACACACACACACACACACTCCCAGCCAGGAATATTCCCATATAGCACTCTGAGGCAGTGAGTGTCACCGGAGGAAGTCGCCCCATAATTTGTATTTACACATTGAAGTAATTACCAAGGACCTGAGCAAGACGCTCCACCGTCTGACAGAGTTGCGTATATGGTTGCTTTCCCTCATATCGGGCAGAGGCGTCTTTCTGGTTGGAACCTGTCTTCTGGAAGAACACGTGATTTTCAGCCACGGAGTTCAGCTGGCCTGCTGAGAGCCCAGCTTTAATCTCATCCCTGTCTATTCAGTCATTGTCATTTATCCATTAACCAGATGTCTGCGTTCAGAGGTACATGACTTTGGGCTTGGCCCTTTAATTTTGGGGGTTGTTCTCTTTCCTTTCTCCTGGTGCAGTGTCTATGAACCGGACAGGAATGCGTTACGGAGGAAAGAGCGAGAAAGAAGAAGTCAAGAAACACAGCAGGACAGTGGCAGCTTTAACTCCGGTTACTCGCTCTTCAGCGAACCCTACAAGGTAGATGGTTTTCAGCTATTCACCTTCCCTTTCAGCTGCCCCGAAGGCCCTGAGAAAGAGTCAACAAGAAACTCCATTTTGGTTTTTGGTCTATTTAGCCTAGGAAGATCCCGTTGCTCCTGTGGTGTCACACCCAGTGGGGTTCACACCCCTGAGCATCAATGTCTAGCTTGCATGGCTCGGTGGGCTCCTTGACATCACAAGCAAAGTGTGACACTAAGACCCACTTGCTATGACTTTATCAGGAGTTCAGACTCCATCTCTTTGGTTCCAAAATTAATGCATCTTAATGTTTTCGGGGCTCTTATATCCCATTCAAAAGAGGCTAGGTTATATATTTGGTAAGTGTGGATCATGTAAGGAGATTGGAGGGTGTCAGAATGACTCTTGTGGTGGAGGTGCCAGCTACCAACCCCAAGGATCTGAGTTTGATCACTGGGACTCAAATGGTGTAAGAAGAGAACCAATTTTGCAACTTGTCACCCCCACTCCATACACACACACACACACACACACACACACACACACACACACACACACACACTGTGCTTCTTACCAGCATTGCAGAGTTTCTCTCTCTTCCAAAATGAAACACTGTCCAAGAGTTCACTTACTTTTCGGCTGTATGGTAACATGGTAACATGGTCTGCTTAGGGCAGGAGAATTTTCCATATTTAATCTTGTATTGCTTCTCATTTACTGTGATTCCTCTAGCCTAACACCCTGTGTTTCTAACAAGAATAAGTACTTGCTTAGGATCTGGAAGCAACCCTGTTGTGAGCCAAACCTAAGTCTTCAAGAAAAGCTTTCAGTAGTTCTACAAAACAACAATACACTAATTCTAGAAAGACCTAATCTAGACCATTTAATGAAGTAGTTAGAGTAAATGTTCTGATTTTCAGGTTACATATACATTATAGACCCCCACACACACATACACACACACACACACACACACACACACACACACACATTTCGGCCATAGCACAAATACCAGTAACAACTGTTTGTTAATATACCCTAAAGTTATCCATTACAAGTTTCTAGTTCTTGAAAAATGCGGAGGCTAACAGCTATCTTCAGAGCTCATAAGGACTTCAATTTTGTCCATGAGTTTTTATTCGGAGTGTATCAGCCTTGTCTTTGTTACCTGACAGGAACCTGCCCACTGCTGCCTGTATCTTGTCTCCAACATTACCCTGGATATTTTTCTTTCTCCAGACTAACAAGGGGGATGAACTCTCCAACCGGATCCAGAATACATTAGGAAATTATGACGAGATGAAAGACTTTTTAACTGATAGATCCAACCAGAGTCATCTTGTTGGTGTCCCCAAGCCAGGTGTCCCTCAGACTCCTGTGAACAAGATAGATGAACATTTTGGGGCAGAGTCAAGAGCCCAGTCCCAGCCCTCATCCGTCTGCAGCACTGCGTCCTCTACACCTGCAGCTGTCCCTGTGCAGCAGGGCAAGAGAGGCACCATGAGCTGGCAGAAGGCTGGGCACCCACCTTCCGATGGCCAACAGAGAGCAGGTAAGGAGGGGCATGAGGCAGTTGCTTTGTACAGATCTCAAAAAGCCACAATGCAAAACCTGTTCACTGTGTGTGGAGAGCCTCATCCTCACCATCACTGCCTTCTTCTTCCAACTCAGCGCAACAGGGCTCTCTCAGGACCTTGCTTGGAGATGGTGTTGGCAGACAGCAGACAAGGGCCAAGCAAGTGTGCAATATGGAGGCGGGGCTTCAGACCCAGGAGAGGCCACCTGCAATGGCAGCCAAGCACGGCGGCAGTGGACACTGTGTTCAGAACTTTCCCCCATCCCTGGCTTCAAAACCCAGCCTGGTGCAGCAGAAACCAACTGCCTACGTGCGGCCAATGGATGGCCAGGACCAGGCTCCTGACGAATCACCTAAGCTGAAGTCTTCCACAGAAACTGCTGTGCACTGCACAGCCTACAGAGGGGTCCCGGCCAACAAACCAGAGTCAGCCCGAGCCAAAGCCAAGCTTGCCAAGTTCAGCATCCCCAAGCAGGCAGCGGTGAGTTCATTGTCATTGCCTGACTTGAAAATACAAGTCTTATGTTTCTGCCCCTCCCACCTCCCCAGCCACGTGGTAAGATGCATAGCACTCAAATAGAAGTTATAATTTTTGATATTTCCAAATTCATTATAATAGGGTTGTCTTGTACTGAAATGCACATATATATATGTTTGTGGTTGTGTAGGAATTACTTAGCATGGAATGCCTCCTTCAGTTGAGTTCATGGGGATTTCATGAACAAGATGGCATTGACTAAGGTATAAAGCAGCAATATAAGTCACCTCAAAGGCCATATGTACTTCACTTTCAAGGAGGCAAAATATTTCCACAAAATAGTTCAGAACTCTGAACGTTTTAATCAAATTTGAAAAGTTTTATGATAAACTTCTTAGTGGAATTTGAATTTGTACGGTGTATAAGTAAGAATTTGTCAAGTATTAAATCAATATTAAGTCTGGTCAACATTCCCATATGTTAGGTATCCCACCCACTTTATAAAGCTTATGATTCCAAGTCATTCCTATTCCCATTCGTGTGTTAGGCCGTGTAGATGTATTCTCAGAAGGAAGTCCTTCAGTTCATATGCCCCTCTTTGCGCTTTGATTTTGTTCTACCACATTTGCACATTGCATTACAGAATGTGTGGAGTGGATACATTGAGTGTTGAGAATCCCCCACAAGCCCGCCACTCGATAGGTCGCAAGGCAGCGACTAGCTGCTT
This sequence comes from Mus caroli, assembly GCF_978045245.1. Classification (NCBI taxonomy): domain Eukaryota; kingdom Metazoa; phylum Chordata; class Mammalia; order Rodentia; family Muridae; genus Mus; species Mus caroli. Next base: position 35,417,101 of record NW_028227256.1, on the reverse strand, counting down.
GAATCTGGGTGGAGAGCAATCCTTTTAGAGTAGTGTGTCTCATAGTGTCTTCCAAATTGATAATGATTGTCAGGAGTACATGAGGAGAAATCATGATCGTGCATATTTGCTTTTGTCGTCCCCCCATGATGTAGTGTCGAAGCTGGAATGGTTTTTCCCTAACACGGTTCTTTGGAACTGCTAAGTTGTTTTCCCTTTGACATGTTCTTCTCTAAAGATGGAGTAATGATGTGACTGGGGTGTTCGTCACATCTTAGTCTGATGTAATAACCAAAGGAGACAAAGGATTTGATGAGTCCTGTTGTGCTTTTGATGAGGCTGAGCAGAGAGTTCCCAGGCTATGGTCTCAGAACTCTGCACGGGCCAGTGGGACATGACCCTGTTACCTTTGCGAACTGTCTGCGTTCCAGGAGGTGTTGACTGAGGTTTAATTAGGAAATGTCATGATGTGTGAACCGACACTTCTTTTGATTACACGTTCATACGTTCATAATGTATTCTAGCAATTAGGAAGCAGGAAGCCTTAGGAATGGGGAAAGCAAAATGTAGCTTTTCCAGGCATTCTTTTTAAAAGATTTATTTTTTATTTTTTAAATTCTCTCTCTCTCTCTCTCTCTCTCTCTCTCTCTCTCTCTCTCTCTCTCTCTCTCTTCCTCCCTCCCTCCCTCTCTCCCTCCCTCCATCCCTCCCTCTTTGTGTGTGTGTGTGTGTGTGTGTGTGTGTATACCTGAGTGCAGGTACTCATGGATATCAGAGATGATGGATACCAGGGACCTGGGATTACAGGTGGCTGCCTGACATGGATGCTGAGAATAAAACTTTAAGATAGCAACATGTGCTCTCCACTGCTAAGCCTAGGCATTTGTTTGTAAAGTCTGTAAGAAACACATGGAGACTACTATATCCAACTGATTTCCTCCAAACTCTAGATTTTATCATTTCTATCAAATGATCTTTATTGGCAGAGAAAATCTAGTGGCCAACTTACACCTCCAGGGATCCATTTATGATTTTCCTTCTAGTTGATTCCTTATTAAAATGATGTTTTCATACAGCAGGAACTCCTGTTTATCAGGTAACTGTTCATTTAGAATCCAGTGAGGTAGTCAGTTCTGGTTAAAATCACCGAGCTGTATTTTCTATACCCAGGAGCCTTGCGCAGATCACCATACAGTTTTAGGGAGGCATTATTATCAGTAGTCTGGACATTGTTGTGCTGCCCTGTGAGGATCCAAGATTAGGGAAAATGATGCTATGTACTAGTGCAGTGATTTCACAGCCAGAGGGCCATGCCTGGAAGAGGGGGCATCTCGGAGAGGTCAGAGTGACATGTAGAAACTGCTTCATTGCTCCTACGTACAGCCTTGGAAACTGACAGTCTGCTGCTTTCTCACACTCTGTCCTGAGTGTGCCAGTGAGGCCAGGTGCGCATTGGCAGAAATGGGGCAATTGGAGTATTATCTGTGGAGTCAGTTCGAGCTGGTGTGAGAGAGGAGTCAATCTCTGTGTTAGCTAAAAGCTTTGCATGTTAGGAAAAACTTAACTTGACTCTCAGGCCATGTCTGCTTATGAAATTCACTGCCACAGTAAGCAATAGACTCATTCAAAATGGCAGGCGTCTGGTCTTCACTTCTGCCTGCAAATGACAAGGTTCTTTTAAACTGTTTTCCTGGAGGTTAACAAATGCCCTTCTGCAGGTTGGTAGTTTTAGGCTATTCCAGTAAAACACACAGTAACAACATAGAAACTGAATTTTATCAACTAGATTTACTTTATGGAGTGAAAAACAATCTGACATAGCAAGCAATTGAAAATCTCGTGTGTGTGTGTATCTGTATGCATATGTCTGTGTGTGTGTGCGTGCATCTGTGTGTGTGCATTTGTGTGTGCCTGTGTGTGTGTGTGTATATGGGTGTATCTGTGTGTGCCTGTGAATATGTATATCTGTGTGTGTCTCTGTGTGTCTCTGTATATTGTGTCTCTTGTACATATGTGTGTGCATGTGTGTATGTGTGTGTGTGTGTCTGTACCTTAAAAAATACTCCCAATCTGAAAATGCATTCTTAGTAACACTTATTTCCAGTAACATACGGGAAGTGTTTTCTAGGGAAATATAGAGGAAGTGACAACAAGATCACTTATATTCCTCAAGTACTTGAGGATGTTAGCTATAGAACAAGACTTAGTACATTGTCAAGCATCAGGATTCTGAAAGATGTGTTAGATATAAATGAGATTTGAGAGAGCAGGGAGGGAGGAAAGAAAGGAGGGAGGGAGGGAGGGAGGGAGGGAGAATATGCAAGTAGCTGTCTGGTATTGTGTAAGCACATTCCTGGTCAGATGGTGGCTAGGTGCAGTATCACTGAGATTATTAAAAATCTACAACGTGATCTGTGCCTTCAGGATATCTATCCCCATGAATTGAATAAATTGCTCTCAAACACTTAGCTTTTAATTTGCAATTTATCTCACAGTCGAAACTAATTTTAAAATTAGCCTTCTAGTCCCAAGAATATTCTTTCACCCTCTCCACCCTTGTAAAGGGACACTGGTCTCTTTGCCAGGTCTCATAGTTCATCAACTGTATTCTATCTGCCACCCCAGACTTATTTGTTATAATTCTTTACTCTTCAATAATGGGTAATTAGTGCAGAAAGACCTAGTGCGGTTTGATGTGGAAGTTAAAAGCCTCAAGAGGATTCCTTAACCATACACCTGCCTCAGCTGGCTTATCCCAGCTCAGTTTGGGGTTTAATGAAAAACATATTTTTGTTGTTATAGCTGAGTCTCCTATTCTTGACGCCACCCCTCATTAAGTGGGGTTCCCCTAGAGTGCCACTTGGAAAGGTATCTGTTGTTAGGTGAGAGGCAGGGGACTTAACTAGTGACTGAAGCATGCATTCTACAACATCATAGGACAGGCATGGTGAATAGTTTTACACACACACTTGGGGACTACTAAATAGAAGAGTTGATACAGTTTTGTGGAATTTGCAATTTTTATAAAACATGTAAATAACTATATAAATATGTTACCAAGGTTCTTCCTAAGCATTGATTACAATGAAACTTAAATGTGCCCAATACTAAGGTCTTTCAATCTCTGACTCGTGGGGTAATGCAAAATTGTTTTTAAAATAGTAACTTTTCATTTGAAAGGTACTTTATATCAGGCTCAAATTTAGTACCTATTTATATGCTGAGCCATAGGGGTGGGCACATACATCAGGAGCTATGAAATGTTATACTTCGCTTGCCTGCTGGTTGAAGAATCTGAAGAAAGCATATGAAAGTAGGACCTGATTTGGGAAGGTGTGTCACAGACTATAGAGTCAGCCTTTTGGGAAGTTTTCAGTGTCTTAAGGGGTATTATAAAAACTTGTATGTCTTACTGCCATTTGCTGTTAATCAGTAGCAGTGATTTGAATACATTATTGCACAGGCGTCTGATGGCTGGGATGGGAACCATACTTAAAATCCAATGGGCAGAGTCAGCTCTCTCACCCCTAGCTTTGTTGGTCTTGAAAGAGATCTCTAAAGTTGAGTGTCAGTTAACAGACTGTTAGCTGTTAGTTGTGATTGCTTCTTCATCCACAAGAATAGAGTAGCTGTTTGGTTGATCATATTTCCATTCTTAAAATGTACACTGAAATAGTTTAAGATGTATTGATTAAACATAGCATATTTATGACTAGAGTTTTCTAAAAATCACCATTCTTATCACAAGTAAGAGCACAAAAACGGAATGCTGTGATTCTACAAAATAGCTTCCCAGAAAAGCAATTAACTGATTTCGTTCCAAGTTCACAGAAGATAAACGATGTAGGCTTCCTATTTCCTGTCACTCTCGGTTACCTTTGTATGAAAATGGATTTCTTCCAAATGAAAGTCGGCACCAGCCTGTCGGTCGAGAAGGCATCTGCAAAAACAGAGTGTGTATTACATATTCACATCGGTTAGAATTTCTTAATTACATGTGTGAGGTAGAATATTTTCAAGTCAAAGTATGCTGTCAGATTGTTCCTCCCGTGTGGAGCCAGGAGACTCAGTTTTCCTGTCTGTTGGAGTCTCATCCTTCCTAGCATGCTCACCTGGTACTTATTCTCATTCCCCATGGCAGAAGGAGGTGGGTCCTCTGGGACAGAATGGCGTGGTTTAGCAACAGCACTGGTATAGCACTTTGCATTTCCTCATGTCCACACTGTGCACATGCATGGCCTCCACCCTCTGAGAACACCCAGACCAAGCATGTGCGCATGTGCATGCTCAGCCTCCACTCTCTGAGAGCAAGGCCCTGGCTTGTCCTACAGAGGTTCAGAAGGGTGAGAGCCAAGCACTGGCCACCTCACATGCACTGTGAAAGCACTTGCATCCCTTGTTCCATCTAGGTTGTTCTGAAGATCATGGTGGAGGCTGGCATATGGAAACACTTCTATTTTTTTTTAGACCTTTTATAGATACTTAAATAAAAGTGACTTCGGTCTTTATAATCATTGATTGAAAAAAATTTGAAAAAAAAAAAGATGCCTGTTAAGATAAGTCCCCTTGCCGGGCAGTGGTGGCGCACACCTTTAATCCCAGCACTTGGGAGGCAGAGGCAGGCAGATTTCTGAGTTCCAAGCCATCCTGGTCTACAGAGTGGGTTTCAGGACAACCAGGGCTACACAGAGAGACCTTGTCTCGGAAAAAAAACAAAAACAAAAAAAGGCCCCCTTGCATGATGGTGTCCTTCCTGTTCCTCTGCCTCCTCTGCCTCAGACTGAAATTAGAACCAAGTTTTCTAGCCCTAAGGTGGGCAGGAGGGTAGGCCCAGCAGGGTCTGGTTAGCAAGCCTGCTTTGTTTTCCCTGACTCTCTTCTCCATTCTTGTAAAGTTTCCTCCCCTAGGAAACATCTGGAAGGTTTACAAGGCTGGCACCTCTTCAACCACAGCCTTATGTGTGTGCTGATTCCAAATCTCTGGCTAATCAGAAGTGTGAGTGAGGCCGCTGTGCTTCCTGCCACCATACAGTTAGAGTCTTGCAGGAGAGGCACCCTGGTGTGTACCTTCAGCCCTCTTCTGTCAAAATTCAAGTACAGTCTTTCAGCTGTGGAGGACACAGGGTGGTCACTGATTGCAGACTAGCAAGAACTGAGTTCAAATTCTGGGTCTGGAGCCCAGGTGACTGAAAAGATAGGCTCAGTTTCTACAGAAGAGAACTAGAGAAAAGGGCAGTAGTTCTGTGGCAGAGACAGTGGGTGGTACAAGGTGGGGCTGTTAGTATAGCAATGTGGTTAGAGGAAAAGATAATATGGTGAGCCCTGGCCAGGGTCAGCTGTGTTAGTGACACAGTGTGGAGGGGGGAGTTGAAAACAGCAACATTGTATATGCTTAAGTCTCACAGAAGCAGGGGGTGGGGATTCTGAAAAAGTGTGTGTGTATGTGTGTGTGTGTGTTTACTTGCTAGAAAATAACGAAAATGATGATGACTTCTGAGATTATCTCAGGTCTGTCTAACAAAGCCCCAGTGACATGATTCTCCCTTGTTTAAGGTAGGCCCCCTCCGGGGTAGTATTCCCAAGTCTGGGATCATGTTTACTGTTTCTTTGTGTATTTTCTTGTGAACCCTTTGAGCTTTCTTTCCAATGACATGAAGTACAGAATCAACAAGATTCAAGTGGAGGAAACTTAACATTTTCAGGCAGTTGATACTTAGGATGACTTACTGCTCAGGGCTGCTGGAGGCACAGCCCATCACAGAGCACGTGTGATCGGCTGAGCACCAGCAATACTTTTACAGAAGCTAGAGCCTCTTTGGAGCTTTTTTACAGCCCCCATCTCCACAGCTGCATGCATGACCTGGAGCTGTTGTCTACCCTTCCACAAGTCTGGTTTGCCCTAAGGTCAGGGTTCAGGACCAGCATACCTTCAGAAGTTCTGTTGTCAAGGACCCTTCTTTCTGCATATTATGTCCAGATCTGATAGCGCTGGAGATGACCCTGTAACGGGGGTCGTGGTAAACCCTTTTAGTAGCTGCTGTACAATGTGAGTGAGTTCATATTTGATCAGCATCTACAACAGTGATTGGCGTGTGGGCTGCCCTCAGAGAAAGTCTCTGAAGTAATGATGTGTTATAATTACAAATAACTCTTGGAGACAGCCGTATTGCCTTTCCTTCTACCTCTAATGCCCAAAGCCCCAGACGGTTTGACAGCCTGAATCTGGAATTGAGGTGAAGTCCATGAATACATTAGGGTAGAATCTCAGCGAAGGCAGGGGTTTTCCTCTTGACGGTTTAGTCCTCCAGCCGTGGTGGATGCAGTTTGTTCTCAGTAGTCATGTTCTACATTAGCTCTTTAACTTAAAGGGCAAGTTTAAGTTACACCTTTGTGTTAAAGACTGATATCTTCTCCATTTGGGACACACGTCCCCACGTTGAGCCCTTAGTAACTTGTTAGGCTTTGTACATACTTCCCAATGTGTAATTTATGGCTGCTGATGTGAAGAGGAATGGGAACCGTATTCACTGTTGTATGTAAACACAGCACGTATCAAGTGAGCTGCCGAGTTGTGTTCTGGCCTCAGAAACAAGTGCTAAGAGGTCTGGGCTCGATAGAGATGCTTTGCCCCCTTCCCCTCTCTCCCTTCCCTCCTTCCCTCTCCTTTTCTTCTTCATCCTTCTCTTCCTCCCCTGCCCCTCTTTTTTTTTCATGTGGTCTTAACAACAGAAGAGGCTGTGTGTGTGTGTGTATATGTGTGTGACTGTGTACATGTGTGTCTGTATTTGTGTGTGAATGCATGTGTGTGAGTATGTACATGTGTGTCTGTCTGTGTGTGTGATTGCATGTGTGTGTGATTGTGCACATGTGTGAGTGTACATGTATGTGAACATGTGTGTGCAAGTATATGTGCTACATATGCCTGCATGCATGCGCGTGTCTGTATGTATGTGTGCTGTGTGTATGCTGTGAGTGTGTGTGCTGTGAGTGTGTGTATGTGTGCACATGCATGTGGTTGTGTGCATGTGAGTACACATATGTGTACATGCATATGTGCTGTATGTGTGTACGTGCATGTGTGTGCCCATCTATATACGTTTGTGTCTACTGTGAGTATGTGTGTGTGCATGCACATTTTCGTGAGTATGCATGTGTGTGTGTTTGTGCATGTGTGTCTGTGTGTATATGTGTGTGTGTGTTTTCCTGAGGATGTTCTGCTCTACAGCCACAGGGAGGGTAGGCGTTGATTGAGAGGCTACAGGGATGAGGAAATTGATGAGAGTGGGCTGCGGGAGGACGGGAGAGCCACACTTCCAGCCCCCTGCTGCATTAAGTTTGAATGGACTTTAACATTTGAGAATACAGTTAGTCCACCTCTGTGCCTCTAGGAATGACCCCCAACCTCTTTCCTCTGCATGTTCTTCTGTACTTTATCAGTCCTGCTTGTCATGCTTCCTATTTCAGTTAGTCATGGGAACGCAGTGTTTCACAGTTGGCAAACATGATCCACATATTTACCGGAGCTCTGTTTGTCTGTTGCCTCACAGATCCCTCCATTACAGATACTGCTGTGGGTCACAGCCTTAAGCATTCTGTTGATACACAGTAAACGGTGACCCTTGTCTGTGTAACAAAAAGGTAAACAGAAGAAATGGGAAAGTGGACAGTTCTTCATTTGTCGGTAGAAGCCCTAACAACAGATAGGGCTCCTCCACCCTGGTGATCCTAGGCACTCCAGAAACAGGACTTTAGCAATGGATGGCCCCCGTATCTCTCATGGACATTTGATGTCTTGTCTATGTCACCCCTACCAAACTTACTCTGGCTTCAGTTCTCACAGTTAAAGGGGAATGCCTAGCCTGTTGGGGCTGCCTTCCCAGCTTTAAACGACTCTGGCCCCTCCCTCCTAAGGCACCTCACTCTCTTAATAACATGCTTGGCTTCACTTGATCTTACGCTTCATCACTGTTGACTGTTCCTTTTACCCACCTTTGCTTATTAGCGACCACTGAATGGGTCTTTGCTCTGTCCCTTTGGGCATCATCTCACTTGGGGCCATGTCATTCTTTCCATACAATAATAAAGATAAGGAAGAGCACTTTAGCATGGATTTCCAGAGCAGCCTTCCCTGCTCTGTGATAGCCAATTGAACTATTTACTCTCCCCAAATTTCTGTTTCAACCGTTTTATTGTGTGTGATATATGTCATGGAGAGAGGAGAAAGCAGGGCACCGTGGAGGGCAGGCATGTGGGGTTGGAGGTTAGAGAGCAAGCTGAGAAACTAAGGGGTGTGTGTGGAGAAGTGACTGAGGGGTTCTAAGAGCTCTTACAGATGCCCCAAGTTCCCTGTGTCTACATCAGGTGGTTTCACAACCATCTGTTACCTGTTGCTCCAGCTCAGGGGGATCCAGTGCCTTCTTCTGACTTCCTGGACATGCAGGTGTGTAATCACATGAACATTCACGTGTGCACACACACGTGTGCTCACACAGAGAGCTAACGTGTAAATAAAAATAAAATAAACCTTTTACAAATTAAGAAGGGTATTTATAGTCATCATTTAGGGCTGGAGAGATGGCTCAGCGGTTAAGAGAATTGACTGCTCTTCCAGGGGTCCTGAGTTCAATTCCCAGTAACTACATGTGGGCTCACAACCATCTGTCATGAGATCCGATGCCCTCTCCTGGTGTGTCTGAAGACAGCTAAAGTGTACTCATAAATGAAAAAAAAAAGTTAGAGTAATCATGTAAAAAGTGAGATGTATGGAAGGAGAGTGAGGTAAGGCGTGAGGGGTTGCTAGGAGACCCCAGGAAGTGGAGCATGCCACAGGGTGTGGTGATGCCTTGTGTGGGGACACATCTCCTCACATTGGGTTGACCTCCCAACAGTAAGCTGGAGCAGAGTAAGGAGGAGAGCCGTGGAGACGGGATGCCTGCCATGAAGGTCTGTTAGGCCACAGGAAGGATTTCAGCTTCTCTATGAATGAAAACTTGGGTTTAACCTGGAGGAGTGCCATGACACAATGGAGGAATGAGAAGGACCAGGCTGGCTGCTGGACCTGGATGGTCTGAGGCAGAAGCAGGGAAGGATGAGGTGACAGGTGTCCATGCACAGGTGTGACCATAGTACCTAACAGAAACAAAAGAGTATTTCTATAGGAATTTTTTTTTGTATGTTTTTTTCTCTCTGAGTCAAAGTAATTGAGAATTGTTTTGGTTCCTGGTTTGAGAGGATGCCAGGAGGACTAGCAGTGAGAGGCAGCTCTTTGTTGACATGGATAACATTGGGCTAGGGAGCAAAGAGCACAGCCCGAATCAGGACCAGGCTGTAAAAGCTCATCTCAAGTGACCTACTTTCACCACCTCAGGACCACGTCTTACACTCCACAGCCTCTCAAACTGTAGGTACCACCGGCCATTGGACAGTCTGGAAATACTCAAGTGCTCAAGACAAAAGCCTGTGGGGTATTTCAGTCACCCTAAACTCAGGAGGAGAGGATAGACTCTCACTTGCTGATACTGACAGTAGTTAGAAGGGAAGGCTGGACCCTGGAAGTGTTTTGAAGGAGAGCCAGTAAGGCTGCTAACGGCTTGACTGGTGACAGAAAGGGCTGAGGACAGGTTTGACCTGAGCTGCTGAGAAGAAGATGTTTTCATCTGAGGTGAGAACCGTACACGTGGTCCACACTGGAGAACCACTGGCTGACTTGAGCTTCCTAATGTTGTGACGTCACAGTTTACATGTGCCGGTGAAGAGACAGACGGGAGGACAGTTCACAGACAGTCTGCCCCAATGGGCGCAGAGCCACTGAAGAAGGGAGGCCATTCTGGACCAGGGATATAGATTTTGAGTCTCAGGGGTACACTTGGTGTCACCCTGAGACTGGCTGAGGTTGACTTCACCCTGTGAGACTATGGACAAGGTAGAGAGCTGAGCCCTTCCTGCAGGAAGGAAGAAGTCTGTGAGCAGCAGGAACCCTTCAAGTAACAGAGAAGAGATCCGCAGGAAGGAGGGCGGCCAGCTGAGTGGTAGCGTTTAGATGCCAGAGGAAGGTGGCATGTTGGCATGAAGAGATGCATCCATGGCCGCCATGTTGTTAGAATCAGTTAAATGAACAAAGTCTTTAGTTACGGTGCTGAGAGTCCCAGCTCCCCAAGACAGATCAGAAAGAGGATTTAGAAACTTTACCTATAAACTGCTCTTTGTGCCAAGGGAAGGAAAGATTTTGAAAATACTGTTTTCGTTGTAAAAATGTATATAACACTAGGAACATAAAGCTGACTAAAACCAATAGTATTGCAGTCTGGAAAAGCACACACAGCATTCAGGAATGGGCCTTTCTGATTCCATTTAAATGCTTATGTCATTGAGCTGAGATGAAGGTGCATACGATCATCATTGAATTTACTTTCCCTGCTGTCATAAATGTGTCCTCGGCGGCCCTTGGCCAGTCCGGAAATGCTCAGTGCATGGATTCAGCAGTTACCGCTCATCGAGTTGGGCAACTTTACTGGTTTGTCTTATAATTTACTTCATTCAGATCAACAAGATTTATTTGCATAATTTCCCAGCAACCACTGTGAAACCATTTTAAGTATTTTAAAGCCTTTTCTCAAATATAAATTATACTATAAAGAGTCGCAAGTGAATTTTGTATGTATTTATGATTCACTCCTAAGAAACCGTCTCAACCGTGTAGTTTGCAATCCTGAGATGAGGAAATGGTGAGCATATATAAGTTTTTTTGTTCATGTCCTTTACCCATTTTTTCTTCTGAAATATTTGCAAGTTTTTTTCTTATCTTAAAAATATGGTGGTGCACATGCCTTTAATCCCAGCATTCAGAAGGCTGAGGCAGGTGGATTTCTGAGCTCAAGACCAGCTTGGTCTACAGAGTGACCTCCAGGACAGCCTGGGCTACATAGATGCTTTCTCCAAAAACTAAACCAAACAAACAACAAAAAAGAATTGCAGAATATTTACCAAAATATATCTCAACATTAAGGAATCTTTGAAACATGGAGAGCTCTTTCTGTCTGCAAGGCTGTTCTTGAAGTTGGTGGAAGTTTTAAAGGCCTGAGTGCAGGCTTCCCCTCTGCCTCTGAAGGAGCTGCTTGCTGCTGGACACTCCGGCCTCTTCCCTGAGCTCCTCAGCTCTCCATGAGATTCTCGGCAGGGCTTTTCTGTCACCGTTTTTTGAAGCCTTTCCTGTTGACATGTGACTCCATTTTCAGTCTTATTTTCTGTGTTCTGCTGTTCCTGAGTTTTAAAAATCGGTTCGCCATAATTTTTATATTAGTTTTTAAATCAACTTTATAAGTCATGAAATAATTTGTCATGTAAATATATAGTTTTGTGCCTTATTTAAAAACATGCCTCTCCAAGAATATATAAATCATCTTTCTAATAACTTATGAGTGTAATTATGCTCTCTGTTTTAATTGTAAGATTAATTTATTGACATAATTCGCTTCTCATGAAAAAAAAAAGACTGGAAATCAAACGTCATCTCACTTGCTTGATTTATAGTTAGGTTTTCTGCTTTAGGAGTGTTTCCTAGTGCCCTAAATGCTCCAGGAAGAGAGGCTGCTCTGTTATTACACATTGAGTAGAATGTGAAGCTGGTCCAGATGAAGTCCGTGTAAGTGGCTTAAAACCAAGAGTGCAGTGCCTGTCGCTGGAACCCGGGGCGGTGTTCTGAGCGTGCTGTGGATTAGGGCTCCCTTTATTCTATTATGCTCCCTCTGGTATGAGGCTTACTCTCTATTTCTTTTTAATAGACACTATCACTGTTTATGGGGGTGTGGTGTGATGGCTGTATACACCCATGTATTGTCAAAAGTACAGGCAGAGTACAGGCTTATACTTAGAGCTTTTGTGGGGAGAGTCTTCCAGTTTTTTCTTCTTAGCTGGCTGGAAATAGTGCACCAGTGTTAACCATACATAGCCGCCCCCACTGTGTTAGCATACCAGCATGGATTCTAAGCTCAAACTTGATGTCCTCTCTGCTGTCCCCTTCCTCCTCTGCTAAGCACTGTTGCCCCTGACTTTCATTCGATGACGCCTTCATTCTCTTGTGTATGAGTAAGACCACTAGACACTAGTCTGTCTGTGTCTGGCTTATTTCACTTAATATCGTGTCTTATGGGTTCTCCCCCGTGGTCACATGACTTGAGATTTTATTCTCTGTGTGACTGAAGGGCATTCCTGTGTGTGTGCGCATGTGTCACATCTTCGTCTTGGCCACCATGCAGAGCTCTGGATGCCTGTGGCAGTGCAGAGTGGCCACACTGCCTGGCTTACTGACTTTCCTTCCGTTGTGTGCATCTCCAGCACTGGGATTCCTAGGTTACACACTACCACAAGTTTGAGTTTTGGGGAAGAACCCCATATTGTTTTTCAGAATAGCCATCGTAACTAACATACAGTGTTACATACATGCAAACAGTGACCCCGTGATCCCAGATGGGCCCTATTCCTTTTGATGATTAGAGAGAGGAGGGCAAAGGGATGAGAGAGCCTGTCCACAATGCTGCTGCCTGGAAGAACAGCTGTCTGTCACATCCCACTGGCTCTACTGAGTCACCTAGTTCCAGCTTTAGACTGGAGGTCAGGACGTTATGCTGGGTCATTGTCCAAGGTAGGGCTGCTATTGCTCTGCTGAAACACCATGACCAAAAAGCAGCTTGGGGAGGAAAGGGTTTATTAGGGTTTTATTTCCATATCATAGTCCATCGTTGGAGGAAGCCAAGGCAAGAGCTCCAGCAGGGCAGGAACCTAGAGGCAGGAGCTGATGCGGCAGCTGTGGAGGGATGTTACTTACTGGCTTGCTGCCTATGGTTTGCTCAGCCTGCTTTCTTATAGAACCCAGGGCCACCAGCACAGGGAAAGCACCACCCACACATCAACCACTAATTAAGAAAATGTCCTACAGTTTGGCCTACAGCCTGATCTCATAGAGGCGTTTTCCTAATAGAGGTTCCCTCCTCTCAGATGACGTTAGCTTGTGTGATTTGAGAGAAAACTAGTCAGCACAGCTACTATGTGTCCAGATTCTGTTTTCATTATAATAAATATGACTGCCTCTGTCTTTCTGTCTGTCTGTACACCCTTGCACCTCATGCCTTTATGAGTCCTTGATAGGAAGGGATCAAAAGGAAGAGGTCAAAATATCACTATTTTCAGACGATATGATAGTATATATAAGTGACCCTAAAAATTCCACGAGGGAACTCCTAAACCTGATAAACAGCTTCAGTACAGTAGCTGGATATAAAATTAACTCAAATAAATCAGTGGCCTTTCTCTACACATAGGATAAACAGGCTCAGAAAGAAATTAGGGAAACCATACCCTTCACAATAGTCACAAATAATATAAAATACCTTGGTGTGACTCTAACTAAGGAAGTGAAAGATCTGTATGATAAGAACTTCAATTCTCTGAAGAAAGAAATTGAAGAAGATCTCAGAAGATGGAAAGATCTTCCATGATCATGGATTGGCAGGATTAATATAGTCAAAATGGCTATGTTGCTGAATTCAATGCAATCCCCATCAAAATTCCAACCCAATTCTTCACCGAGTTAGAAAGGGCAATTTGCAAATTCATCTGGAATAACGAAAAACCTAGGAGAGCAAAAACTATTCTCAACATTAAAAGAATCTCTGGTGGAATCACCATGCCTGACCTCAAGCTGTACTACAGAGCAATTGTGATAAAAACTTCATGGTACTGGTACATAAATAGACAAGTAGACCAATGGAATAGAATTGAAGACCCAGAGATGAACCCACACACCTATGATCACTTGATCTTTGACAAAGGAGCTAAAACCATCCAGTGGAAAAAAGACATTTTCAACAAATGGTGCTGGCACAACTGGCAGTTATCGTGTAGAAGAATGTGAATTGATCCATTCTTATCTCCTTATACAAAACTCAACTCTAAGTGGATTAAGGAACTCCACATAAAACCAGAGACACTGAAACTTATAGATGAGAAAGTGGGGAAAAAACCTCAAAGATATGGGCACAGGGGAAAAATTCCTCAACAGAACAACAATGGCTTGTGCTGTAAGATCAAGAATCGACAAATGGGACCTCATGAAACTGCAAAAGCTTCTGCAAGGCAAAGACACCGTCAATAAGACAAAAAGGCCACCAACAGATTGGGAAAAGGATCTTTACCAATCCTAAATCCGATAGGGGACTAATATCTATCCTCAATTCTCAGTACAGTGTATAACTGTATAGCATTCAATTTTTTTCTTAGTTAAAAGGCCATGTTTGTAGAATTTCCAGGTTGGTTTATAAAAGAATAATGCCTATAAAGTCGTGAAATATTTTAAAATTTTTTTTAAAAATAGAAAAACATTCAGTAATATATTATTCTTGTTTGGTAATTATTCACAGATTGCTACAAAGTATGTGAATTTGACAGAAGTAGGTATAAATATAGCTGGTGGTTTCAGTTCCTTTTAGTCAATACAAAAATGTCTCTGGATAATAAGTGGATTCCTATCTAAATTCATGAGTTCTCTTGTGACATTTGGGTTGAGCTTGAAATGGATTAATCTTTTTCTGATAAAGTTTCATAAGCTGTGATTTCTCTGGTGACCACATTTAATTAGATATTAAATAAACTGCTTATCTTTGTACCAACAGGTTTATGACTGCCTTTCCCCCTCTGAGCTGCATTTTATAGATTAAATAGCTAACAAAAATATGATATATGTATATATTTATTTATATGTACATATATACACACATACATACATACACATATATTTATATATATACACATATACATACATATATATTAAAATAAACTATTTAATAAACCACAATAGCTTAACATTGGAAATTAAAACATGGACAAGAGAGATGTCTCAGCTATTAAAACAAGGCCTACACAAAAATGTTACAAATTAAAACATATACATGTTTACATGAAAGGGAAGTATTTCAGGTAAAGGGCAGAGACTGAGCTGGTAGTGTAAGTGTGCATATTCCCACACAGAGCCGGTAGTTTGTGTGCACATCCCCACAGTGAGCTGACAGTGTAAATGTGTACATTCATACAATAATGATGTTATTTTGTTTTTCAGTTACTCACATCATTTGGGGTACTATGCTCTTTAAACAGAAAACTTAACTCTAAATCAAACAAATGAGGTGTGGAGCCGGGCGTGGTGGCGCACGCCTTTAATCCCAGCACTCGGGAGGCAGAGGCAGGCGGATTTCTGAGTTCGAGGCCAGCCTGGTCTACAAAGTGAGTGCCAGGACAGCCAGGGCTACACAGAGAAACCCTGTCTCGAAAAACCAAAAAAAAAAAAAAAAAAAAAAAAAAAAAAAACAAAAAAAAAACAAATGAGGTGATGTTTGATTTCCAGTTTTTAAACAGCATCTCTGTTGACATCTCTTTCCAACTTGCCCCCTTTTCTCCTCCTCCTCCTCCTCCTCCTCTTCTTCTTCTTCTTCTCTTTTTTGTTTTTTTGGTTTTTTTGTTGTTGTTGGTTTTTTTTTTTTTCTAGACAGGGTTTCTCTGAGTAGCCCTTGGCTGACCCGGAACTCACTCTGTAGACCAGGCTGACCTCGAACTCAGAAATCTGCCTGCCTCTGCCTCCTGAGTGCTGGGATTAAAGGCGTGCGCCACCACTGCCCGGCGCCCTTTCCTCTTCTTAAAGGCAGGCTTAGAAAATCGAGTGCCCAGGCCTTGGAGGCTTGGTGTGTGGATGTTACCCTAACCCTTACCACAGCCACACTCATGGAGGCTTCTCCTCTGCCCTCTCTCACCCTTCCAAATCCTGGTTCTCCCTTCTTGCTTTACAGTGTCATTCCCACTGACCTTTTTAGTCCTTGAATGTCTGTCATTTCTTCCTCACTTACCACTGTATTGTCTGATCTGCCTTTGTGAAGGTCCATCATATATATATATTTTTAAAAAAGGCAGGTCCACTCTCTCTGTAGAATTAGAATGCAAGCATTTTATGGACAAATATAGATTAAAAATAATTTAATTCATCACTAATTTAAAATTGTAGTGGGAAAAAGGTGTTTTAACCATTTTTGAAGTTAATATTGTTCAGTAGTGTAAAATATACAGTATTTTCACTGTACAGCAAAATTTCATCATTCATAAGGAGTTTCTCCCATTCCCCAAGACACTTGTAAATCCTTTTATATCTAGTACAGTGTTTTGTTTTGTCAAACTTCATACTGATTGCTTTAAAGCACATACACAATGTTGTGATTCCCCCGGGGCTGTCATTGGGCTGCATTTTGAGTGCACTGTGTCCCTCCCTTTCCTGGTGTCTGCCACAAGAAGAGAGCGCACCACCCATGCTGGCTATAGGTCAAGTGTCTACTGGGGCTAAGATAGCTGCTAGTTAATTCTTTGTTTCTCTTGAACACTATTGCAAGAACGTGGGCTAATCCCCATAATACTCCAGTAATGCCTCGGTCAGGTACACCAAGGAACACTTCCCTTGCTCCAGCTAATATTGTTAACATGCCATAGCAATTAAAATGGAAAAGAGAACTCTTGAGATGAACAAGGTGTTTTTTTTAACACTGAAAAGGAGGTGAAACCTCCCACATTCCATGTTGTGGCTGAAAGGGGGCTTTCTCCATGGCCTCTCCAAGAGACTCTGCTTTTATTCTTAAATCTCTAACCACCTTTAACCCTGTTCCATTTAATCCTTAAAAGTCCCTTGAGAGGGATTGCTCCTGTGTTTCATGACCACATACTTCCTGCCATTAATCTCTTTCCAGCTTCGTTGGACAACAGTTTCAGTATCAGCCATAGACAAGACTATATTTTTCTATAATAAAGTATAGAGAAAGATAACTTGTATCTTATTCTATGGAAGTTCAATTGAAGTTTCCGTAGCTGTTTGTCTACTTTTCTCCAGCAGTGTTTGGTGTCTCCAGTGACTCTTCTGCAGAACTCTGGGCTTGAGGGGGTGTCCTGGGTGTCTAGAAAAGGGCATTCAAGTTATTCTTGATGCTTGTGTATATTATGAATCTCTGAAAAACTCTAGGCTGTACCAGCACTCCCTAAATGAACTTTACCCCAAAGCACAGCACTTCAAAGGATTAGTATTGTTGGGAAATGTTGTCTAGAAAATACAAACCTGAGAGGTAAAAATCTTTAATCCAGTGGACAGGACCCTTCAAAATTGGAAAGCAACTGCTTCTTTGATATTTGAGAACCTGGTGTGAGGAATTATCAAAATGTAGCAGCTGCCCCCCGCCCCCCCCCCCCCACACACACACAATGAGTAGACCTTCCCTCCTCTGTGCTTTTACAGTGAATCTCTCCATCCCAGAAATCTGCATCATCTGTTATCTCCAACCCTCTGAAGGGAAATTCTCACCAAAGCCTGTGTGTGATTGTCTTCTGGGTTCCCTCATATCACTCTCTGCATCCATTTTGTGACTAATCTAACATACATCCATCTGTCCACCTATCCATCCTTCCATCCATTCATCCACTGTCCACAATTGGATTGGTTCACATGGCATGCATTTCCCAGGGGGGGGGAGGGGCAGGGCACCTTCTTTCTTCCTTGCTTTCATCTTTTGTATGGAATCCAGCTCATAGTGCAGGTGCTTCCTAAGTGGGCAGTGAATGAGATAGCAACACTGTAGCGAAATCACATCTTCTTTGTAGAAAAGGTCCACAATGTTTTACAAGGGAACACTATCTGACTGGATATTGAAGAAAAAAAAAGTGTACATTTTCTGTCCTTCCTAACAGGGTATTGAACGAAATAGCAACACTGTAGCAAAAATCAGACATCCGTTCTTTGCATAAAAGGTCCACAATGTTTTACAAGAGAACATGATCCAATTGGAGATCGAGAAAATTGTACATTTTCGGTTGTACATCCTGTCAGAGTTCTGGCTGGACATTAAGTTCTTAAACACCAGAGAATCTGTTTTTTGAAACATACATGTATTCAAGAGTGAGATCATGGAAAAAAATCCCTCCTGTGGGGTAGCAGATGATAGTATCCAATTCCAGCCCTCTGAGTATGTATTCAAATTTGAAATCCTATGAATTCATTAAGGAGACAGTTTTCATTTCCTGACATTTTGGCTATAAAGGGTTCTTTAAGATAAATGCCCAGTCACACATAAATGAGAGTGTTAACATTCTGACTCCAGCTAAACTGGAAAGTTAAAATTAAACGTTCAAGGAGCCCACACAACCCTGAGGCCCCAGCTAGATTGCAGACTAATCCCAATGGGAAGGTCTGTGGATGGATCTCGGCAACATTAGCCCAAAATAACAGCCCCGAGTATAGCCGTGTGTTTCTGGAATCATTGTAGGTGAAAGAGCGATCTGGCAGGGAGCTCTTCCACTGCCTCTCCTTTCTGAGGTGTGCTCTCTTGCTAGGTAAGATCTCTAGGACTTGCACTTTCATCAAGTGCCCGAGAGATGCATTACAAGACAAGTAAGGCTCTCCATCCTCCTTCCTTTGAGGGTTAATGGTTTAAACATTAATGACTACACAGGATCAGGCTATCAGAAGGGAACTCAGCCTCTCCAGCAACATTAAAATAGATGAGCAAACATAAAGGAGGAGGTCGGCTGGACTCTCCTTTCAGAGTAAAGGAAACCTCTTTATGCCTTTGACCCCTGGTGGTTGTGTTGAGGGTCACCGATTGAGACACATGGCTGTGAAGCTACTTGGAGCAAAGCCCGTGTGATTGTGTTGGCAATGGTCGCCCTTTTTGTGCACCAGTGACCTAACTCAGTTGAAAGCCTCTGTGGACACAGTGTCTTCTTTCACACCACCCTCCCGCCCCTGGCAGAGCACCTTCCTTACTACCCATTCTTCTGTAAGTGCTCCAGTATCCCAGTGGCTGTTCAGCAGCTCCGTTTCCACTTGGGAAAATGCAGTTCTCACAGAGAAATCTACCACTTAAATACCAGCCACCCTCAACAAACTACACTTGCATATGGTTGGTGGTGGGAGTGTTTCCAGTCTGAGGTTAATTTTAATTCTAAAACTCTGTGGTGTTTAAGTATAAAGATCACAACCATGGGCCTTCCCTCTCCAAAGCCTCTCTTAACACATGATGAGGCGTGTCATACATGCTTAGGTATTGGAGGTCTTAGGAGATCGTAGGCCATCTTGAGCAGGCTTTATGGTGCATTTTCATGTCAGGGTTACCTTACTTACATCTCTGGATGTCTGTTTTGTATGTCAAACAGCATTACAGGTCATTGTTTAGAATGCATTTAGATACATTATATTGGAATATATATATATTTTAATCCATTTTTTTGTTGTAAACCATAATAGTGGTCATTCAGTACTATATCTACATATCTATATATATCATTGACCACTTTGGAGAGGAAAATCGATTTCAAGTGTTAGATAGGACATAGTCTAAGTAAGATATAATGCTAGTAGTCTAAACTCTAACATTCCACCAGTACAGTCCTTTAGAAAGAAGAGACTGTGGCCCAGTGCCCGCTGCTGCCTGGTACCTGCTGCTGCCCGGTGCCCTGAGGCTTCTTGAGCAGGGCAGGAAGAAGCTCTGTGAAGCAGAGGCTGAAGGATACGTCTGAGAGCTGAGGGCTGGCAATCAAGTCAGGAAACCTAGTGCACCCCTTAGCTTCTTTTCATTTTTCCGATTTCATTAGAGAACAGTTTGCATATTAAAAAAAAAAAGACAAGTGATCCTAACGGAAGAACATGAAGAATATTTCTATAGTGAAGATACCTGTGAATCCATAACCCAAATTAAGCACTGTGTATGACTGCTTGGAGCCGCCCTCCGGAGACCTTCCTGCTGGGGAACACCCCTGGCCAAGTGACTTCTAAAAGCAAAGTTATTTTTGCCCATCATTGTTCTACTTTGTATGAATAGTTGTTTGGCTTAGTTGTTGTGAGCGTCATCCTCGTTGTGAGCGTCATCCTCGTTGTATGAAATCCGAGGTTTTTCTTTCTCACGGCGGCAGGGCTTTCCATCAATCCACCCTTATCCGTCAGTTTTTACCGTTTCATTAATTTTATTTCTCTGATTTAACTTCACACCAATTTACCTCTGCAGAGGTCAGGTGTCGGTCCTTTTATTGCGTGTGCCGTGCAGCCATTTAACACATGGATAAATGAGGCAGCAATAAATTTAGCAAATTTTATGAGTAAGAGAAACACGTAGCACATTTTCATTATTTGAGAGAGGTCGCGTTTGTAGCTGTCCACCGCGACTCTAAATATGGAAGGGGAGAGTGCATTTGGTAGGATGCCAAGACAAATGTAGTTGCAAGATGATGACAGAAACGCGTTGAATTCAGGTTTGGACTCTGCCTTGCAAGCTGCTGTCGATTGGGTGATATTTTTAAGGCTGCATTCTCCAGCACAAAAGGTAAATGTGCTTGGGCTGTCTGGGATAAATTTTCTAGTATGTAAATACCCCACATCTGTGCATTTGTTTTGCTGTGGACATAACCAGCAAGAGTTTAGTGATGAAATCTGTTCTTAATTACGAGAGCAGCTGTTAGAGTGGTAGCCGTTTCCCCTTCTCCTGATGGGAAGTTGCTTGATTTACTCGATTCTGCCTGCATTTTTCTAGCTTGCTAGTGCAGAAAGGGGCCTTTTTGTGAGAGGTTGCAATTTGTTTTTCTGTCGGAGAGCCAGTGCAAATGGACTAGATCTACACAGCAGGGTAGTTTTATCTATTCTCCTCACACCCTGCAAGCTGTCCTACCTCTGCGCATCACCAGAGACCTATAAAATCACCCAACAAATGAGGGAGCTGTTAAGTGTTCTGGCAAGGCACTCAGGCAGCCAGCAGCTCTGTGGGTTAACTAGATCCTTCTGATGGACGGGGCTTGCTGGGGTGGGCAGAGTGGGACGGAGTAGACGGAACACAGATGGTATTAATGTACGTTTTGTTTTTAGGTTTGTGGATTGATTAATATGCCTCTTTCTGTTCAGTTGTTTTTACAGCCATAGAAGCATAGCATATTTATGGTCATGTAATTTGCCCAAACAAAGCGAAATATATTCAAATAATCCTTCAGGCTGGTTCAGATGCAACCTTAATGGCTAGCCCAGGCTTCCATGAGAGGAGACTATCTATATTTCCTATAGATATTTCATAGCATATAAAATAAAGATCTTACATGAAACTAGAAATGGAATCTGAGCAATGATGGTCTCCTTTAGTATTAACATTTTCTACTCCAGATTGAATTAAAAAGCCTTGGCGATTCCCCCTTTTTTTTTTTTTAAATGAGAAATCAATAGACTGTTCTGTTGAAAGTGATTGTTTCTCATATTTCAACTCTGGAGACATAGTGCATTCGCTTGCTCTCTGCTGTCTCTGTTCTTACCCTGGCCGCTTCCTGCAGCTTGCTGTTCTGAAATTAAGAGATGCTGCTGCTGCTGCTGCATAAAACTAAAGAGCAAGAGACCAAGGCAAAGATGCAAAACAAAGCGGCTCCTTGGGAGGGAAACATTCCATACAGTGTTTCCTTTTGCAGAAAGAAGAACCAGTCCTCTTTCTCCCACTTGAAAGCAGTATCTGCTTGGCCTGTAGAAGTGGGTTTATTTCAAACTGAGTGAAGTAAGAGCTAATGTCATTCAGATGAATTTAGATGCTCTCCCAACACTCTGAAGAGGCGAGTTAGTTAGTGCCCTGGAACAGCACAACCCTCTGAAATCCGAGTCCCTGGCAGCATTCTTCCCTTTCTTACTTTAAATCCAGACCACTTATTTATCCAAGTTGGTTATTCTCCTAAAAAGCTGGTGTGTGCAAAGAATTCAAGGAAGAGAAAGGTTTTCCCACCTGAGCTTCCTGAGTGCTCACACACTATGCCTCTGGCACTTTGAAGTCAGAAGGGAGCAGGGGGCAGGGCCTGTGGCTCTGAAGCTGTCCTGTTAGATGATGAATAACTCCAGGCCTTTGAAGGTCAAGTCTCTGCTTGGTTAGCAGGGATGTTGTTGAGTATTTGATGCTGTTCCAGGACATATTTATAATAATAATAGTGATCATAATAACAGACATTAATAATTCCCCTGTGATCTGCAAGTGAATCATATCATCGTACTGGAAGGGAGAAGCAGAGATGATCAAGATATATATGGGAATCATCTTTCATATAAATAATTGAAAAGCCACACACCATCCAGCGGCGAATGAGATAGACAAGACAGATGTATACAGTAGGCTGCAGCCTGCCTTGCCTCTGCCATTGGGGTGGTGATGGTTTACGGCTGGATGAAGCAGA
Organism: Mus caroli; assembly: GCF_978045245.1. Taxonomy (NCBI): domain Eukaryota; kingdom Metazoa; phylum Chordata; class Mammalia; order Rodentia; family Muridae; genus Mus; species Mus caroli. Next base: position 35,394,866 of record NW_028227256.1, on the reverse strand, counting down.
CCCCTTCACGGAGAACCAAATGGCCACGCACACCTGGTGCTTGAGATTGAGCGGAACTTAGATCCCACTGGCTGCGTTGCTAACTTCTTAGGACTGAAGTTTGACCAGCCACTCACATGAAGATACTCCTTCCAAGGTGAGACTCTCCTGTATGTTAAGCTGTTTGTGGGTTTCCCTTGCATGCTGTGTATGAGTATCACACATTGTACAAAGATTATGCCCTGTACTTCAGGAAATGACAGTCTCCTCTGTTTAATTCAAAAAGATTTCCTTCGGCCCATCTTGATTTTGGATATTATTTTCAGTGTGGGTTCTTCCTTTGGGTGTTTGTTTTCTTTACGTTATGTTGTCTGTTTAACGGCCTCTTCCTCCCAACCCTTTCTCCCCTCTCTCCTTTCCTCGCTCCATCCCCTTTATATATATCAGATAAATTCAGTACTAAGTCTAAAATGGGAGGGAGGTTGGAAACTGTGGCCTGGGGAACATTTTCAGTAGTTAAGATTCAGAAGTTAAAGTTGAGTTGTAGTTTTTCTCCTTCTGGCTTGGTTGCCTTAGAACCTCAAACTGAGTTCTGGAAGGTGCTTGCTGGATCTCGTTCCACCTTTGCTGACGCATGCGTGACTTCATTGATTTGATGAAGAGCCATAGGTGGAGCTCACAGCTTTGAGGCATACATCCATATCCTGGCATCTGAACCGGGAAAGGAAACCCAGCAAACAGACAAATGAACAATGAAAAGTACTGACATAGTCTGTCTTCTCAATGATTCTGAAGCCTTCAATCAAAAGGGCCTGATAAAGAGTCAGTGCACAGATTCATAATAGAGAATACACATGATTGTTACTGTCACTGTCGTAACGTCTAATGACACCTGCAAGTTAACTTAGGAAATAATACAGATACACATTCTTATTCATGCCTTTAAAAACTTTGTTCTCAAATTAAAGGCAAATAGCAAACCAGAAAAAGAATTAGAAACTAGCATGTAATAGTCTTTAAAACGTAAGAGACTGTTCAATACTAACTTGGGCGGGGTGGGAATGACTCCAGTATTCTAAAAGAGATAAAGGCAAAGACATGGGACAGATAATGACCCCAAGAAGGTGTTGGTTATCCAGAACAATGGGACACATGAACACAGAGCCACACAATTGATGTCTCCTGGTCATGGAGTGTTTCTTCTCATCTTGTAGAAATGGAAAATCCTCAGAGGGAAGAGGAGGAGAGGGGAGTAAACTCGGAGAGAGGACATGGGAGCAGTTGTCTAACTAGGGGGGCGGGGGGGGGGACCGACCTACTGGTGCCTGTATGGCCTGATTTGAAAAAGTTGAACGTCGTGGTGCTGGAGAGACGCTGTGGTGGCGGAGAACACTTGCGGTCTTCTAAAGCGCCTATTTCCGTTCTCAGCTCCCATCTGTGCCTCCTCTTCCGGGAAATCCAATGCCCTCCTCCAGCCTCCACAGGCAGCAGCCACACATGTGGCACACAGACAGACACGCAGGCAAAACACTCAGACACATAAAAATAAAGGAAACCAAAGAAAAATAGAAAAACAAAAACAAAAACTTTAAAAATGTTTAGTGTTGTGAGGAAATTTTCACAAGTTTTAACTGAAAAAATAAACAGGTAAGACGGTGTTTAGAGGACGATTCTAGCTTTGTGAATGTGTTCTAATGCCTCCTCTTACCAGAGGGCGCCTGGGGCAGTGGCTTTAAGCATGATTATGCCCTCATTTTTGTTCTTTAGCATCTGGTTTTTATAGTGAACACAAATTACTTTTACCGCCAGAAACAACTTTTATGTTTAAAAACATCTCTTAGGACTTATGGGTTCTTTAGTTTGTCGACAGAAGCCTGTGTTCCAAAGGATATTTTGGTTAAATAAAAGGCAGTGACTGAAAGGCACATCAGTTTCACAGAATCGATGTGGGTAAAAGAAAATTGATAAAGATAATAACTGTCCAGGGAGTCCTAAGTAAGAGGGAAACACTTGGCCCCGAGCTTAAGGCCAGCAAACCTGGCATTAATGGAATGGGGACAAGAAAAGCAATCGCCACAAATCAAATCCTTTCATACGGTGGGTCTGTCTCTTATTCCTCTGAAATAAGAAAATTGCCTCATATTGGGAAGAAGAAATCACTGCTATTCTCTGTGTCCTCTTGGCATAGTTGTCTCTCAAATGCGCCCTGTCCCCGATGACCACCTCTTGCTCACCTGTGCCCCGTGGTATTTTTATATCGGTACAGTCAGGAAAGAAAACACGGCCTCATCATCAGTGTGTCTGTGGAGCTCTGTGTCTTTCCTTCTGGCTCTTGAGCCAAGCATCCTTGAGGATGAATCGAGATTGCTGACCAGCCGGGAGGGGGAGGGGAGGAGAGGGGAGGGGAAAGCCAGCAGCACAACATTTATTTCCATAAGTGATGTTACTCCTATGAATATGAAACTCAAAATCTTCTATTAGCTGAAGTCATGCAATAAGCTGAGGTTGAATTGCTTGCCATAACAGTAATGGTGCTATAAACCCAGAGACATCACCGTGAGTTTTCACATTAAAAGAAGAATTGGCCAGTAACTTAGATTTAATTAAGGGCACACAATTATGCTGAGGAGTAGTTGAAAACCATAGTCAGTGAGAAATAGAGACACCGGGCAGAGCGCTGTGTGCTTGTCTACGCTGTGTGTGCTTTATGGAGTTCAAGTCTTTATCGATGCTAGGACTTGAGATGGTGGATCTGCGGCAGGAAAGAACACATTGACTCTAAAGATAGTAGGCCAGAGAAACAACCTTTGAAGGTAGAGAACGGATCAAAGAGATCCCAAAAGTCTGCTGGGGGCAGGAGTGGGGGCAGGGATGAGGTCAGGGGTGGGGCCAGGGGTGGGGTCACTCTTTGCTCTGCAGAAGCTGATGGTTGCCCAGCACACTCATGGGACTCCTCCCTGAACCTAAATCTTCCTGCTCAGCTTCAGATCCATTGCGGCCCCCAGCATATGCCCTTTCCAGGAATACCTCTCTCACATCACACCTCATGCTAAAATGAGCTACTTCTCAGAGTGATGTACTCCAGTTGAGTGTGTGGTGGACACTTGCTGAGTACCAAGAGGCAGTGCTGGGGTTCTGCTAGTCATGGACTCTTTGGAGGAGTCTGATGGGGACACAAACCTGTCTGTTAAAGAAACGGGTCCTGTTGGCACTCTTCCACATTGTTTTTTCTTTTTGGACAGACTTGAGTCACGATCCTTTGCTGTACTTGCTGCTCTGGTTAGAGGGTCCTCCTGCCCTTTCCTGAACCTGCAGGCCTTGGTCACCTTATTTGCTGTTTTAGACTCGTCAGGATGTTACAGCGAAAGTACTATAAACTGGATGCTGTATAAATAACAAGCATCACCCACAGTTTGGAAAGTTGAGATGCCCGAGCAGAAGGTCCTGGCTGATTCGATGTCTAGCAGCCATGTTCTTGTTCCTCATGTGCTGCCTCTGTTACCAGTTCAAGCCCCATTCCAGACGGTTTCCCTTATAATCCAGCCAGCTCCAGCTCCTCCACGTTCTAATGATGCCACTTTGAAAGGTTAGGTTTCAACGAATGAGTTTGGGAAGGAAACAACGTTTAGCAGTGATTCATCTATTCACTGATTTAGATACATGTACCTAGAGTTTGTCCGGGGAGAGGCTCCTTAAAATGCCCATCCTCTCTACAGTGATGGCAGCCGCTGGGGTGGGGTGGGAGGCACTAATCGGATGGGAATTCTGCTCCTGAACCTCAGAGGAAGCAGGCTGCTATCTCTGGATTACACCACCTTGTAGAATGTTCTGCATTTTCGCTCTGGGACTTGGGTTCCCGTCATCCTCTAGAGCAGCAGAGATCTGGGCTGGATATCAGAGTAAAGAGATTCCTTTCTAGAGAAGCACTGGCAGGGCCTAAGTGATCACCTTGGAGTCATGGCTAAGAGGCTACACTGAAGAAAAGGTTTGGTCAGATATTTGCAGGACTCTGAGCAACTCAGTGTCTCTGAAGGCAGATCTGACAAGACAGACGCTCAGGACCTCTACAAAGCCATCCTTGTAATGAGGGCAGGCACTGACCAGCACATTCCCAGCCCCACCCCTCTGCCAGCCTGGACTCTGGAACAGGCTTCCAGTAGGAAGAGCTGTGTGTTCCCTAATCCTGTCCCCAGTCCCCAGAGATTCCTTGGGGATATTAGGTTTTCAAGAAACACAAGATCAGGTCTCGTGTGTGAGAGCAGAGCTTACATGAATTTCAATTTCAAAAGCCTGTACTTGGCTTTAAGTACATCTTTTCTCTGAGGAAAGGGAGGGGCCCAGCTCTGCTTCCAAAACAGTTAGATTGCCCCCGTCTTCTTTGTTGGACAACTCTGCCCAAACTCAAAAGAAAGCTGCCTGCAGTATTAGGCCTTCAGCTTTAGGCCAGGCTGAGCACTCTGTGCACAACCTAGTGGGATCTGTTCTAACCCTGGGCTAACGGAGCAGAAGGGAACAAGGCATGGTGAAATCCTATTCAAGCCATCCCAGACACTGGCTGTCCTAGATGGCTTTCTTGTTTGCTCGTTGTTTGGTGCTGGTGGTTGTTGCTTTGACACAGGGGTCTCACTGTATTGTTTCCAGGTTGGCGTCCAATAGTGTCTGCTTCCCCCAAAATAGGGAACATAGGCATCTATTATTTTGCCTAGTTACTTTTTTAAAAATCCCTTAAAAAGATCTTCCAGTGTCATAAACTTTGACTGCAGTTTAGCACATGCTCAATTTCCTCATTCTTGAGTTCAAAGCCCATTTCTTCGGCTGACACCTGCCCAAAACCTTCCTCTATCCTAACGCCAATTTAGTATTGGCTTTCAGCTTTCGCCTCTCCCCAGAAGGAACAATTTTGGTAGTAGTAATTTGAATTCAGAAGAAAAGACTTGCTAGCATAATTCAAACTTGGTAGATGCAAGGCTTTTCTTTTTAAGGAGAAAAAATGGGAGGGAGGCCAACAAATAATAGATATTTCTCTGCGGACAACATCCCACCTGAAGTCTGCCCAGCCCTGGATGAAGCCAGAAGCTTTGTGCTGCCTGTCCACCACTGCAGAGACTTCTTTGTCGTCCTGCTGGAAGGGAGCAGGCCAGAGCATTCTTTGTGGGTTTTAGGGGTTTCCTTTGTGAATTCAAGAAGCAGTTAAGTGAAATATAGAAATTTAGAGAATACTGCAAGGGTCACTCCAGAGTCAAGGATCCATCATTTTGCCAGAACATCTGCTCTGTCTGGAACAAAACCATTTAAAAACCTGATAAATACAAAGTAGTTAGAAACACACATTTGTCCCTTTAGGAGTTTCTCTGTAGGATCTCACTGAATGCTTGGACCCCAGAGTTGAGTCCCGAAACCTAAGATAGAAGGGGTCTTAGTCAGAGGTGGAGTTGAGTCATTTCATACCAACTCTTAATTCATGTCCACAAAAATATAGTATCTTTCTTGTTATAGAGGAACAGAGTAAACAGATTCGTATTGAAGGTATAATTCTCTGTGACTTAATTGGAAATTTGATTTAATTTAAATTGGAAATGCTTTTTCATCTTTGATGTATTCCCCACAGGATTTCATGATATCTGGTAGAATTTAATCTGGAATAAGGGTTGGTGTGAACCTCCTCCTTGCAATTCAGAAAACCAGCTCTGCTGCTTGCTACATACGTAGGTAGATGGCACAAGCCTGCCACCATCATATGTCTTCTTACATCTTTCTCTCCCTCTCTCTTCTATGGGTGTGTATACTTCCACGTATGTTTATACTACATGTGTGTGCAGGTACACGTGCACAAGTATGCATGCAAGTGTGACCAGGCCAGAGGAAAGTCTTGGGTGCTGATTTTGGTAGAATGCTGGGTTCTTTTCTACTTTGTGAAGTATTAATTAAATATATTTAATTCTACATTCATTCACTGTGGTAGCAATAAGATCAGTGATGTTATGGACCTGGGTAGATTCGAACTTCAGGCCAGCCGTGTGTTTGGCACTTTGTAGTTTACTATCAAGCACAAAGATGTAAATAACTGTGGTGAGCCTTGTTGTATGAATGGGTTAATGCACTATCAGCCTCTGCATGCATGTTCCTTCTGCAGGCTTCTGTGTTGGACCACACAATTCTGATTATTTCAGGGGTCAGCTCCTCCTGTTCCTTCAGTGACTGAGCTGAAGGTTTCAACATCTGAGTTCTCAAGCATCATTAGGTTGGGTTGTCTTCTGGGCATAGACTGAGGTGTTGTATTTCAACATAACTGTCTCACCACTGGCTCTGATGGTTCACTGTGTGTGTTACAACCTGGGGAGACAGTGCTTCTGTTTCACAGGTACCCAGAATAGGCTGGGGAGAGAAGAGAGTCAACTAGATCCTGTGAATTAGCCTTTTGTCTCAGTCCTGTAATGACAGATGTCAACATCTGTGTGCATTCCATACTTGACTGCCAAACTAAGTCTCTGCTGAGAAAGGAACTTTGGCCATTGCCCATAAGTTAACAAGAAGTCATTCTCAGTTTTCGCTAGTCGGAGAGACATGTGGTTGTGGGATGGGATAGGGAAGTGTCTTAGTTAGGGTTTTACTGCTGTGAACAGACACCATGACCAAGGACAACATTTAATTGAACCTGGCTTATAGGTTCAGAGGTTCAGTCCATTATCATCAAGGTGGGAGCAGGGCAGCATCTAGGCAGGCATGGTGCAGGAGGAGCTGAGAGGTCTACATTTTCATCTAGAGGCTGCTAGTGGAGTACTGGCTTCCAGGCAGGGTCTTATTATAGCCCACACCCACAGTGACACACCTACTTCAACAGGGCCACCCCTAGTCCAACAAGGCCACACTCACTCCAACAAGGCCACACCTGCTCCAACAAGGCCACACCCACTCCAACGAGGCCACACCTACTCCAACAAGGCACACATCCTAATAGTGCCACTCCCTGGGCCAAGCATATACAAACCATCACAGGAAGGTTCTAGATCAGCGGTGCAGCAGTGTCCTGCTAGTGAAGAGCGGGTCCTCCGTGGATCTCGGCAGCGATCGCTCATGCACTCTGCAGTGTACCTTTCATCGACGCAATTAGCTTCTTGTCTGGGAGTGTTTGGGTACAGCATCTGTGCTTGTCATGCAGTCAGTGTCAGAATCGCTCAACACAGTGCTCACTTTTGTGCTTGAGTGCGCTCATTGATGAGCACACAGGTGTTAAATTAGATTGGTTTCAATCTATTGTGTGAAGTCACCAGGCGCCAGCTAATCCCTGCTCCCGCACAGGTTTCTGATGTCTAGGTAGCAGGAAGATGAGGAGTAATCGGAGTTTTAATCAAATAGGAGTTATAAAGATTCATTTAATTTTTTTCTATCACATTTTTTCTTAAGGGAAAAAGGAAAACAAGCTTTTTTTTTTTTAAATAGGCATGGCAAGAAGACCTATGCATCTTACATGGCCACACATTTGACTCTGTATTATAATCTATATACATTCAGTATTCAAAATCCTTTAACACCCCCCTCCCCCGGTCAGACAGTCACAGGCCAAATAGTTTTTTTTGGGGGGGGGACTTATGTTTAAATGCAAATTCAAAAGGTAGCTTAGAAATTCATGAGCAGTTCCAGTGCCTGGGGGCTTCTCCAGTGCTGGGGCTTCTGGCTTGATACAGGGCTCTTATTACTGAAATGGCTCATCACGTCCTGTGCTCCAGAGGAGGCACCCTCTGCAGACACCTGTGCCCCAGAGCAGCCCACCGCGCAGGGCCAGCTGCCAAGCAGGCGAACTAATTAAAACAATAGCTGCAGGGACAGTTTGCACGAGGAATACCTGGACCTGCATCAGGAATCTCCCATGAAAGAACTGGTTTGAAACAAAGCACAATATAAACACCCCCACCCCCACACAAAAAAATAACTTCCAGGAAAGAGAAACCTTGTGAGTGAGACTTGGACATCCAGGGCTCAGGCTGTGCAGTTTCCTGCACCGAAGAGAATAGGAGAAGTTATTTCATTACCACTGAATTTCTCACCACAATTCTCTTCTGCACAGATAGGGGGCTATCAAACTTAAGGAAGACATGGGTCAGTTTTAAGTAGCCTTTTCTCCTATATGCATAAAATATAAGGCTAAAGTCATCCATTGTAGGTGGATGTGTGAGCCTATGGGCAAAAAGTCTTTATGAAGTATTCATATTTAATACAGATAGTGGAAGGCAGAGCCTGTGAGAGAGATTGGTTATCTGCTTCAGTTTCCACCTCACTTAATGGGAGTAGAGGTCTTGGATGTGGTCCTCTCAAGTCCTGTGTATTAAAGGCTTGCCTTCCAGAATATGGCTGTTGAAAGATGGTGGGATCTTTAAGAGGTGAGGCATCGGGGAAGGCATGAAGGTCATGGGAGTGGAGCTCAGCATCTGAAAGGTCTGGTGTAACCCCAACCTCCTTGGTACTCTGGCTCCCCAGCTGTCCCTGGTTTTGTCTGATCAAACATTCCTGCCATGATGCACTGCTCAGTCACAAGCCCAGCAATGACGGCAGCTGCTCGTGGACTGAACCTCTGAAAATCGAGAGAATGTAAATCTTTTTGTAAGTTGATTCTTTTGGGTCTTTTGTTACTGTGACTGAAAGCTGTCACACACTTTCCTCAAATGAAATCTTAGCTCGGAAATGTTTTTCTTAATGAATTATTTTAGGCACAAGTGTACTATAATACAAAGACACACGATCAGAGTTAGTGTGGAGCAAACTAAGGAAAGTATCTTTACCTCTGCTCCTGGGGATGGGGAGGGCTGGTGAGTCTGCATGCTTTAGAAATCATACAAGGTCCAGCAGGACAGAAGTTCAATGTACCACATGCAGTTTCAAGATATTTCTGGTGAGATACCATATGTCTCTAAGCGAGTGTGGCTAGTATGACAGCTTGACCCTGAGGAGTTTCAGTGACCGTGTGAGGCCAGAATTATCAGCAATGTAGTATTTCTACTAGGTGGCAGTGGCCATGGTGTCTGCAAGGCAGCTCTCACCTCTTGTTTATTTACATTTTTTTTGTACTGAGGTGCCTTAGGTCCCCGACGATCCTATTCTCAATCCTCTCTACCCTGTCATAAACTCCCGAATCATTGCCGTTATCTTCCCCATATGTAGATCTGTTGTCTGGCTCCTCAGTAAATCACGGAGCAGGTCCATCTTAATCACTGCTACTCTTTGGAGGGAGAAATGTCCTAAGTCAAGAGAATAGAGGACCTGATCAAAGTGTAGCCTGCGAGTAAAACAAAGTAACACTTTTTCAGGGCTTTTCCCTCAATGGCGCCTCACAGACCATGCTCGCCCAGCAAGGGAGGGAGACATCATGTGAGACTTTTATAAATCAAGAGCTGCACTGACATCAGCAGCTCCGAGTGTGATTGGCTGGCCTGTGTTGCTTTTTACTAGATAAATCTTTTGACTTCCAAGTGACCTTGAGGATCTAGAAGTCAGGTGTATCCCCCAAACCTGGAGAGGGCTGACATCAGGACCTTTTCATTCAACACTATTGACTTTAGTGGCAGAGTTAATGCCATGATTATAGTCCCCTGCTGTTGAACCTTTACCTATCTGGTTTCTGGCCGCGTGCCCTGGATGGGAAGTTGGCTGTGCACTGGGAAGAACCACACCGTGGTGGCATCCAATGTTAGGTGTTTCACTTCTTGATGGAGTTAGGCATTTTCTCCTTGAATGTGCATAAATAGGTCATGTTCCTTTGCTTGTGGTTTATATAGTGGAAATCAATAGGAGTCTTTCTTTTCATTTTCTTTCGCCCATGAAGTTCCAGTGGCTGGGCCTCGGGATATTTTCCAGATCGTCCATCCTGCTTTAAAACCTCCAAGGGTTTTTTGTGGTTATTTTTTGATTTGGCCTTGGGTCTGCCTTGCCACTGTGGGGCTAGATGATGAGTTACTCTTTAACTGAAAATTACCTTTAGATTACATTTTATATCATTTTACCCAGCTCCAAGTTTTCAGTACACAGTGAATCAAGCACTACACTCCCAATCAGCAGAGTAATGTGGAGTCTGAGTTATACAAAAGAAGTTTAACACACATTTTTGAATATATATATGAATATGTATGTATACATATATACATGCGCGCGCACACACACACACACACACACACATATATATATATATTCATTCAAGAAGATTTCAGCCAGAAGGAAGATAAGACATATATATTTTAGGGACAGTAAATTTTAGTTTGGAGATAATTTTAACTGGAGAGAAAAGATTCTGCTATTGAGAGTTATACAAATGAGAAGAATTTTGATGTTTCCTTTCCAGGACCTCTGATTGATTTAGGCGATGGGAAGGAAAGTGGCAGAAGCTAAGTTTTAGGGAGATTGTTCTAGGGGAAGCAAAGTGAGGAGGAAGAAACGAGAAATGATCAATTTATGAAAACACTCTTGTAAGAAGGAAGTGCTGATTCGTGGGAAAACAGGCAGGAGAGCGAACAGAGATGAACTGGAAGGGAAGCAGGCTCAAAGACAACTCGGGAGGGGGTGTAGAAGGAAGTATTTCAAAATCTCAGGGCCATCTGAAATCTCAGCTTCTATTAGAGGTGAAGGAAAGACAGTGGAGACTTTGTTTTTTGATCCTGTGACTTCATCATAGACACAGGGGTTTAAAGTCATGAGGACAGTGGGGAAATCACATGGCAACATTTTATGCATCCATAGCCTTGTAGCTTAGATTGACTGACTGAGATAGAGTCTCCCTATGTAGCCCAGGCTAGTCTCCAACCTGCAGTTCTTCTGAGTGATGGGGTTATGGGATACACCACTGTAGCCAGCTGCATTTTGTGAATTCACATTTGATCATTGTAGCAATGCTCTAGGACAAGGTGAGAATGACATTTGTCCTGAATATGTAAATGCAGCTGCTTCAGGATCTTAAGATGTGCCATGGCATGACTCTCATGGCCTGGAGGGTGTCCAAGCTGGGCACATGGTAGAAAACCTAAGTTGAGTCTTGAAGCATGTGTGTGCTAGAGAGAAAGGTCTCAGAGACAATCATCAGACAATCAGAGGGCTACTATCTCCTCCAGAAGGTGATTTAGAGCAAAAACAGGAAACTAAAAACGCTGTGTTACAGGGAGCCAGTAGTAAGCCCCTGGATCCCCCCAGGAGCAAGGAAGGGGAGATAAGCCTTATCGGAGACTGCAGGAAGAGGAGCTTCGATAGGAGAGGGCTGGGGTGAGAAACATGAATGGTTCCCAAATGTCAGAAGGTGGAGTGTTGTGAGAATCTAAGCCTGTGAGGAGGATTTCAGTGATGGAGGCAGAGAATGATGAAACAGCTTTGGGAGATGAGGTTCTCATGTAGCCAAAGCCAGACTTGAACTCCTGATTCTCCAGGCTCCTCCTCCCGAGGGCTGGAGTATAGACAAGGACCACCAGCCTACTTCTGGGATATTTTAACTGTAAACTAAGGTTTGCTGTGAAGAAAGGGGAGGTGAGCATGGAGGAAGAAAAGCAGGCCTGGAGGAGAGAGTGAGGAGAGGAAGAGGGATGGGATGAACACTGGAGAGCTTCCAAGCTGTGGGAACAGAAAAGGAGCATTTGAGAGTTGAAATGATGAAGGAGAAAATGCTCCCTCAGGGTCACGGGCAGAGAGCGAGTCTGCAAAGGACAGTGGGGACATGTCTTTCTTTGGATCTGAATGAGGACAACCTCAGTTTTCTGTCAGCCATTGAGTGAATGTCCAAAAGAAAACCATCTTTCCATGCCTGTCTCTTACTGGAACAGTTCTTTACCACTTACCAAGGGGGTCCCATTTGAACACATTATGTAACATTATTTTTCCTCGAAGGCTGTGTCTAGAGAGTGCTACAGAGAGAGCTATTAGACTCCGGGGTGGATCATACCTGGATGCCTGTGCTTTTACCATTATTTAAACGTATGGTGCAGGTGTGGTGAGTCCCTATAAAATTTCACAGACCCTAATTACAAAATGTAATAGATATACACACTTAGAATTATTAATTAGATTGGCAGGACTTTCTTCATCTTCATGTGCATTTGCATGGTATGGGGACCAGGTTTTAGATGAAGAAGTTTCTGTTGATGAGTGAAATAGGTCAAGCCCAGGAGGACGGATAGTGTGTGTTCTCATTTGTAGGTAGAAACTAAAACCACTGACTATAATTTCCTGCAAGGGTTGTGATAGAACAGATGGTTACCTCATGCATAGTACACTTGGCTAGGAGCAATATCTACCTTCTCTTTCCTCGTGTTTTACCTCACGATAGGGTAACTATGTTTGACAGGAATTAATTGCATTTTTTCAAAGTAGAGAAGATTTTTGAATGTTCTCAACAGAAAGAAATGGTGACTGTGTGAGTGACCCCATGCCCCTGACCAAGACCTGATCCCTGTACACTGTTTCCATGGCTCCATTATCATCATCTCAGTCCCTGGAAATATGTGGGATTACTGTGCCAAGGACAGGGAAAAATTCAAAGTCTAAAGGGAAGAAAGAAGTAATTGATGTCTCCACAGACATGGAAGTTGATGCTATACATTCCTGTATGCGAGAGATGCCCAAATGTGGATCTTCCCACCAGTTAGCACACATTCTCCGAGGTCAACTCAGGTCACCAGTCAGCAAAAAAGATGAGTGTGGGCGTTGTCTTTGAAGGTGTAAATACAAAAAGCTCTGCGGTTGGACACCTGGCAAAGTCCTAATGAAGCCAGCCGGCGGAGTGCACAGCTGAGGGGCCGCTTGGGTTGACTCCTTCTTTCTGCACCAAAGCAGCAAGAAATTGGGGGAGAGCAAAAACCAGAAGAGTGCCTCTCTCCTCCTTGACCCTCATCGCCTCCCACAGAGCACAGTAGAAAGCAGACTTCTGTTCCCCTGTTCACCCCCCACTCTCCCCCACCCCCAGGACTCCTGCAGAGGACAGCTGGAAGCAGAGTGTGCTCCTGTGCCCTCCCTCCACTTTCTCCTGGGCTCCTGCAGAGAACGCAGGAGCGGGGCAAAGGTCAGTTGACAGCATCCTACTCCAAAGCATGCTGTGTTCTCCCTGCTCCATGCACTCTTTAGCTTCCTCATCATGCAGAGGCGCTTGCAGCACACAGCCAAGAAGGTATGGCTTTGGCCACTTTGGAGGAGCTGGAGAAGGAGGAGGAGGAGGAGGAGCAGGAGCAGGAGGAGGAGGAGGAGGAGCAGGAGGAGCAGGAGGAGCAGGAGGTGGAAGAGAAAGAGGAGGAAGGGGAGGAGGAGGAAGAGGAGGAGGAGAAAGAGAAGGAGGAAGGGGATAGAGGAGGAGGAGGAGGAGGAGAAAGAGAAGGAGGAAGGGGGATAGAGGAGGAGGAGGAGGAGAAAGAGAAGGAGGAAGGGGGAGGAGGAGGAGGAGGAGGAAGATGTTGAGGGCTCAGAGAAGTAGCCTCAGGGCATCCCCCTTCCTGCTTCAAGGTGCTGTAGCTTCACAGGTATTTTATGACCAACCTCCCTGTAGCTTGCCTTGCTTTGCCTTTCCCCCATGTGCCTCGCACATGTTAAGGGCACTCCTGCTTTGTGTTTCTTGATGCTACTGCATGCTAAATTATCTTGTGACAGCGAAAGCCATCTCAACTCCAAGCTGTACCAAAGCAAAAATGTCAACTAAATTATCTGTAATGAAATCGTTTTCTTTTTTAATCATAGAGTCAACCCAAGTGTGTGGGGAGAGCGAGCGAACGAGCGAGGGAGATGGAGTGCTTTAATTGCAGGCGGTTGGAACACCCAGCCTGAGGTTAAATATCCTTTCATCTTGCATGGTTGTGTCAGAGAGTAGGCATTCTTAAGTCTTAAATGCTTTCGGTTTGGGGATAATTAAAATTGAGTTAGGGAAGCAAAATGAGGAAAATACATGGTTGAGAGAAAAATAGAATCTCCATCACTTCAGGGCAAAGCAGGTTCTAAAATCTGATGGAAATGAAGCTAATTGCTTGCTGAGCTTGGCATCTGTGAAACAGTGAAGCATACGACCGGAAGAATAGTAGTGCTGTCAAAGGTTGTGCGGCAGAGAGGAAGGACTCGTCCATTCTGGGTAGGGGGACTAGGAAAGGGATTTCTGAGCTGAATGGGTCTGTAGGAGAGAATGAAGGTAAGGTCATGTGAGGCTAAGGGATACGAAGCCCAGGTCTTAGACCGTCTCAACTAAATGCATATGCCTGGTTCAGTGAACTGTCGCTGTAGGTGAGATTTGGTGCTTGGTTCCCTTAGAACATTGTGAGCCGTGGCATGATCCCAAATGTATTCAAAGGGAGAGACCCCAGAGACTGTGGAGGGAATCAGGGAGGTCTGTCAAGAACAGTAGTCACGTACCCTGGTGGAACTGGAATCGTTTTGAGTTAGGACAAAACGTGGAAGACATGGGAGGTATTTTGGAACCAGAACTCAGCTATCAGCCATTAGTTGAATCTGTGGGTTCAAATGTACTGGGTTGACAAAGCTTACTCTCAACGCCAATCATGACAGGCACTGAGTCAGAGAATGGGGTACCTTGTAAGCATTGAGAATGCTGGTTCCTTATTAACATTGAGGATGCTGGTGCCTTATTAGCACTGAGGATGGTGGTGCCTTACAAGTATTGAAGATGATGATACCTTATGAGCATCAAGGATGATGGTGCCTTATAACCGTTGAGGAAGGTGGTACCTTATGTGCTTATAGCTCCAAGGAGAAGAGGACTCTTTACTCTTCTTTCTGCTCTGTTTTATCTTTCCATGGTATAAACACAGATCAAATCCATCCTATTATCAGAATGGTAGTGTGACTGAATATGGGGCCGAGAGGGGATGTTTACCATCAGTTCATAAGCCATTCTGAGCCAGCCCCTGCATACCACTGCACCTGGTAAAATAAAAAAGAGGAAAAGATACAAGGCCCACTTTTGAAAGGAGTTCGTGTGGAAAGAGCCAGCAGGCATCTGAAGCTTAATGCTGATGTATAGAATAGATACTAAGGCAAGATGCATGTCACAGGACTTACAGAACACCAGTCCAGTGGTAGAACACATGTGTAACCCTAGCACCTGGGAGTGGAGGCAGGAGGATCATGATTTAGAGTCTAACTTAGATTACATAATATCCTGCCTCAAAAGGGGGAACTGAAGAGATGGCCAGTGCGTAAGAGTACCTGTTATTCTTAGAGAATTATTTTCCAGCCTGTATCAGGTGTCTCACAACTGCCTGTAACTAACTTCAGCTCCAGGGGACCCGACACCTTCTTCTGGCCTCCAAGGACACCCACATTCATCTGTATGGGTTCATACATAGACATGCACATCCATATAATTAAAGCATGAAAATGAATCTTAAAAATGTGAAAACATCAAAGTTGGCTGAGGATGGTACCTTGGAGGGTGTGTGTGTGTGTGTGTGTGTGCAGGGGCTGTGCTGGAGAGGAACAGAAGTGAAGAGCTGGAGGAAAGGGTGAGTGCTGGGAAGCGAAACATGGCGTCAGTCAGAGCCTGAGAGACAGTGATGCCATTAGGATAAAGAACATTTTCACTCTGAGTTTATTAATATAAATATAAATATTTTAATCAGAATTGGCCCAGCATGAATTAATTTTCATAAGGTTCCCGAGGGACCATCATTAAGCTAATTTGATTCTTTCCCATAATCAATTTTCCATAGTGGACTGTTAATGTTTCCCCTTTCCAGTTTCATATTTGTCTTCATAAAATTACTTAAATCAAGATCAATTATTTTCTACATAAGTATCATGACAAAGATTTATCAATAACTCAAAAGCTCTGCTGAAATTTTATTCATTACATCCTTTGCCTTATTGTGTGGGGTTGTTTGTTCTGTTAAGGTAGGGCTAACCTGAGACTTAATAGGTAGCCCAGGGTAGCCTTGAACTTCTGGCAGTCTCCTTGTCTCAGTTTGAGTGCTTATGTGTCTAGCTATCATCGTTCTCTTTAGAAAATTAATTTTTTTGTAGTTTGTCTTCCAGTCACTCTGTTGAACCTCAGAGGAAGAGGTGGAAATCTCAGAGAGCAATCTCAGGCTCTCCTTTTAGAGAATGACATTAAAGTCACAGAGACAGCCCTGATAGTTTCATAAGAAACTGTCATGGTTGAATCACATTAGATTTGGCATCCACAGAGGTCTTAACCAAAGTTTATATTTTGACGTCACTGCAGTGATGCACACACATCTACCAGTCTCATTATTCTGCTTCCTTGAACAGGTTGCAGAAGGCTTCTAAATAGCACACAGATTTCCTGTATAGCCTTTAACCATTTTCCTACAAGCTGACGGCTTGCCACACTGTAAGGTCACAACTAGGACAGTGGTCACTGACATGAAGGCACAGAAGAGTTTCTCTGTCACCAAGATGCACCCCATTGTCTTTGTACCCCAAGATTAACTGCCTGTGGTCACGGTCATAATTCACTCTATGTACTGCTGGATTACTTTCGCTGGTGTGTGGCTGACAGTGTGTGCATCCTACACCTGCAGGTTTTACATGGAGTGTTGAGTACTCTTTCCAAATTCCTTCAGTTATGTGCAGCATATTTTGATACTTTATATCCTTACAGTCATGGAAGTATGTCTCAACTAAATCTCTTACAGTAGCACATGGGATCATGTTACTTACCTAATCCAGTCGTGACAGCCTCTGTGCCATATTTTGGCATTTAGGTTTAAGCCACTGGTTCTTCTGTTTTCTGACCTAGTTCTCATTTCTCTTTTTAAAAGTTCTTGGGAGATTTAAAATGATGCCTCACTTAGGAATTATTTGTTATTTCAATACACATATCTCCATCTACCAGTCTCATTATTCTGCTTCCTTGAACAGGTTGCAGAAACCTTGCTGTTATTCAGATATCTTAACCTGTTTTAAAGGTTCAGTTTCAAGTATTTTTCCTCCTCCATACATTTATGTACCAGGTCAGACGGTGTTGTGTGATTCTTTCCTCCAGGTAGACTGTGACTATTTACATTCCGAATCAGAACATCAGTGGTCACTCACAGGAGACCCTTGCCCTCAAGGCTGGCTTATTAATGTAATCCCTCACCTAAGACTCTTGCAACACAGGGCCTGTTAGCATTCTCTTGTGGAAGTATGGGGAGGCTTCCTGAGGTGCTCATGTGAGGGGGGAGCTTGAAAGGGGACTTGGAGCTCATTGATAACTTTGATGTCCACATGTGTCCCAGGGGAAAGCCTCAGCTCAACCAGTTTCTGTCACTCACATTTCAAGTCAGACTTTTCAGGGACTTCCCAGGGCATTCCACATTCCCTAGTGCACCTTAGAGCTCCTGATGCTTCAGTAGAAAAATCCCCAAAACTTACTGTTTCCCTACGCTGGGCTTGGGTGGATGCTTTCTTGTGTCTACAGATGCCACCATCAATCTAGAGTGCATTGGCTTCTTCTATTTATTACTTTTAAGAACAAGGTCTCCCTGTGCAGCCCTGGCTAGCTGAAGTTCATGATATATAATCACCCTGGCCTGGAGCTCCTAGAGGTCTGCCTGCCTCTTCCTCCAGAGTGCTACCATCCCTGGTCTAACTGATATTTCTTTACATTGCCCCTCCCCCTAGATGGTTTAATAACGCGTGCTACAAGGCTGATCCATTTAATTCATTCTGCTGCTCCTTTTAAGAAGAGGGCATCTTGTAGCGGCTTTTGAAGGACCATTCTCACTGTTGCTACTTCTCTTTGACGCCATCCAAGAAGGTCTCTATTCCTCCTTATTTCTAAAAGATATTGTCACCAAATACAGAGTTCACAGTTGACAGCTGTGTTTGAATCCTGCTGTGCCTCTTCCTAGTGCCCTGCTCCAGATGAGAGCTCTGCTTCCATGGGAGACACCCAACCCCTTCTTGTTAACCATCTCTTCATTTTGGTGTCTGAAGCATTTCTGTTTTGTCTTTAGGTTGAAATCTTTAATGATGATGAGTCTTGCTATACATTTTTTGGGGGAGTCATCTGTTTCTGGGATATACTTAGTTTGTTCAGTATAGGAATTGACATCTTTCACAATATGTGAGATGTTTCAAGACATCATTGTCTTCATTATTGGTACTGTGAATCCTATTTATTTTATTGTGAGAACCAATTGAAGAACAGGACCTTAGCATCTGAACCACACCTGTACCACTGCAAACCAGCAGGGATGTGGACAGTTGGCTCAGAGGTTAAAAATACTTGCTCCTCTTGGAGGGAGCTGTACATGGGATCCCAAGGGCTCTAGATGGGAATCCCAGCAAGATCCAAGAGCTCCAACACACTCTTGGGTATGGGCACCTACATGTGTATACACACCACTTCCCCCCTCCGACACCCAAATAAAAAATAAAAACAAAAAAATTCCAGAGCGCATGTTATAAGCACATGCTAGCGAGAATAGACTTTGTTTACAAACAGGAAAGGGAGAAACGTGGCTGGGTCTCGGGTATCTGCGAATAATGAAGCCGTATGTATTTATGCACTGTTTGTAGAATGTAAGTGCAGATGTCTGTAAGAACGGTCAACGCTGTGCTACTGAGCCTACTCTTCAGAGGGAGACTTTGAGAGGAAGGTCTTTTTGTGAGCTTTGCCTCCCAACTGCATAAGGAGTACACTCTGTTAACGTCAAAGGATTTGTCTGTGAATACAGCTAAACCTTGGAAGTACATCAGACACATGTGATCATTGTGTTGTCCTTATATCCTGTTTCTCCGGCGAAAGGAGACTTTTCTTGGCATTCAGTGGCCCCTCTGTATCTTTCATTTTCTACTCTAACTACTTAATTGCTCCATTCTTGAGAGCGGTTGTATTTCTTGACTTCACTTTAATAGAATAATAATAATAATAATAAAAAGTCTGTTTCTTTAAATACTGTACATCTTTCAAAGATGTTCCCTAGCAAATGCAGTCTTTCCTGCCTACAGATCAGTTCTGGGGTACTTTGTCCTCCTAAGGGCTTTTTGGATGCTTCAGTCCTGGGGGACTTTGTCCTCCTGAGGGCCTACTGGGTGCTCGATTCTTGCTGACCTTCCCCTCCTGTCATTGCAGACTCTGTAAGGAAAGGAACTATTTTGCATCAAACATGGCGTATGTCTGCATTGTAACTGGTAACAGGATTATTCACATGGAAGTTGCTTAGTAGATATTTATTGAGTGGAATTGCCAGGGGACTTTGAGGATTTTGGGGAATAACTTTCAATTGCAGTTCTTTTTCCGGGCTGCCCAACTGCCTTCCCTTGGACTGTGAACACTTAGAAAACGTTGTCTGTGTATTGGCCGCTCTTTGATCAGCATCTGCCTTTGACATTTGCGTAGACCTTAAAATATCCTTTCTGACAGAGGGAGGGGACTGCACAGCAGCCATGGCCCTCATTTGGGGGAGGAACCATCTGAGCCATCTGAGTCTCCTTGTTTTGACAGAGCTGAGGTGGCTCAGTGCTGAGTGTCCCTGGCAGGGTTCCTGCTTGCTTAGAGGCCACTGCCCCTCTTACAGAAACACACGCTCTGACTGTCATCATAATGCCCACCAGAACAGGGATGGCCTCTTGTCCCACACAATGGTTTGGGCGACTTTGATCTACCACTAATCTTGATAGCCTGACAATTCACTGGCCACAAGATCTTTCTAACCTGTGAGGTCAGTTTGGTCCTCTGAAAACATGAGTGTGTCTTAGTCTGCCCCAAGAACTTCCCGAGCTGACGCGTTTCCCACATACATAGACTTCCTCATTTGGCCATCAGTGGAGGTCAGTGGGAGAGAAACATCAGGCTGGATCACTCCCTTGACCTTCTACCTGTTTCATGTGCAACCTAGTGATAGCTATCTTTCCTTATTTGTAAAGAAGTGAAAATTTGTTTAAAAATAATTCAAATACCTTTCCGCATTTGGGAGGAGAGGTCTTGCTTCCTGCTTTATAATGCATAGAAGTATATAATTCATATGAATAATGACATGTAACCTGTGTCCCCACCCCATGATTAGGAAAGTATCTCTGTACGTAATGGTTGTGATATAGACTCCTGTTCCAATTACATGTGCAAGTGCATTAGACCCAGGCACTAGCTGGGCCCTGGTATTTATTGGGTACCATTCTTAATGTTTCTGCTATCCTCTATGTGTGTGAGTAGGTACTTAGAATATTTCGGTTTGCTGTTGGCCTCTTTTCCATTGAATTCTTAAGGTGTACAACTCACACTCTTCCAGACAAGGCAGCAGTGCTGAGCTTTGTACTATCTGGGAGTTTCTTGCTTCCCTTTCAGTCTCCTGTCCCACTCAGAAACCCCTTGCTGAGCTTGCCTGTGATGGACCGACCGCACTGCAGGAATAACGCACGCACGCACGCACGCACGCACGCACGCACGCACGCACGCACGCACGCACGCACGCATGCACGCACGGCCTCTTCCTCAGGATGCTGGATGTGCTGTCAGGCACCTAGATGGATGATGAGGGCCCGGGCCTCTGGAATCTCCTCAGTCTTCTAATCTTGAGTTGTCAGAATCTGGCACATTCAAGGACTGTTGCCAGGTCATTTGCATTACCTCTAATGTAAGAGCAAAGCTTTTACAGGCCAAGGGAACTTGCACCGGTTCAAATCAGATGCTCAAACTGCAGTTTGCTTTGAGCGAGGAGACAGCGGGTTTCCCGTCAGTGGGCTTCTGCTGAGTGTCTGTGCAGTCACAGAGCCGCCCCAGTTAGTGGTGCTTCCTACGGTGGCTCATGTCTCCTACCTGCCAAGCTCTGTCTCAGGAAACATTATTCATTGCTCCCCTCCATCAACAAAGGATGGCCTTGGTGTTTGCTAGCATTTTCTCTTTCCTTTGTCCTGTCTCTCTCCCTTCAGTTCTCCCTGACAGACATTCATAGGTTGATTCTTTCCATAATTGGCTGCCCCTTTCACTGTGTTGGAGGTATCTTTGGATTAAAATAATGTATTTTTAAAATGTATTTTGAGACAGGTGTTGTATGCTTTCTTTAATATGATGAACTAGATTTTCACACATTTGAGCACACACACACACACACACACACACACACGAAGAGGTACTGTTTGTCTAGGGGGAGGAAGGAGCCCAGTGGGAGGGGTATCAAGAGAGGGTGAGGGTCATATGAATAAGTACATGAATATGAATAAGAATATGAAAAAGTACATGACATGAACCTGTGGGGATACAGTGATATCTATCATTTTGTATAATGAACATATCTAGTAAAATAAAACCCTCACAAACAGCTTTTTCGTTTTGTTTTGTTTTGATATTTTGTTTTTTTTTTTTTTTTTTTTTTTTTTGGTTTTTCGAGACAGGGTTTCTCTGTGTAGCCCTGGCTGTCCTGGCACTCACTTTGTAGACCAGGCTGGCCTCGAACTCAGAAATCCGCCTGCCTCTGCCTCCCGAGTGCTGGGATTAAAGGCGTGCGCCACCACGCCCGGCTGATATTTTGTTTTTTTAAGCATATGATTTTAATGTCTCTCCATTGAGGTAGGTAAAGTCACCTTTGACAAAGCCTCAAAAGTGTCTGGCACTTTGGTTCACAAGGATATGGTCCAATATTGTGCTAACTTAGGATACAAAAAGGCACACAAAGTTGATGCCTAGACTCCCTGGGACTGGAGTTGGACAAAGGGTGAGCGGGGACCAGCTTGGGGAGACAGGAAGGGTGTGGGCTTGAGTTCTTGTTGACAGAGGTAGTTGGTCATGGGTGGACCCTGATGTGCTGAGTGTAGTTCAAACCCTCAGGCTGGGTAGCAGCTGCTATGGTGACCACTGTTTGCTTAGTTCAAGGGTTCACTGCCCTCAAAACAGCTGGCTCTTCCTCTGGGCCCTGTCCATAGACTTGCTAGCATGGATGACATTCCTGCTGATGTGAACACTGAAGTTGCCCCTGATTGTCTCAGGGGCTACCATTGTTGAGTCAGTGTGTTCTATCATAGCCCTTGAGATGTGGGCACATTGTACACTTCCCAGACCATGGCCACCATAGACCCATAGAGCTTATGTTGCTGATGAGGGCCAGATAGGATGGCTTCCTCTGTAGGTTCCTGTAGTGCTCAGCAAGGATGCTCTCCGGTGCCTGCAGTATCTTCATCCTTACCAGCTTGAAGCCCCACCTCTCAAAGCATTACATCAGAATCCCCACCAGCCTCTGCTGTACCCCATGTGGCTTCACAGCAACCAGGGCCTACTCCTGGGGCTAAGAGGGCTCTCCAGAACTAGGGTGCACCAGCAGGCATTGAAAGCATGACCTCCTAACCCGAAAACAACTTTTGAGGACAAAAATGTAAATGGAGGAAAAAAATGAAATGCAAGTGGTTTTTAAGGGCTGTTCTTTGTATGCACATAAACCCGTTGTATGAGTCTTGTCTTTTTTGTTTGCAGTTGATGTTCTTACACACATTTATTTTGCTTGAAGCTTTCATTTCCACTGGCTAAAACTTTTGATAGCAAATTATCTGATATGTATAGTCTCCCCCCACTTCAGGCAGCAGTGCTCCAAAGTTTATGTTCATGACCCTATATGTAGAGGATTCTCTGGACTCTGCTTTTTAAAAAAAATTCCAAATGGGGTGATTTTTATGTCCTTTAAAAACCTTAATGCTTCCCATAAGGACTGTGGAATGATTTTATGACCCAGTCCTGCTTCCATAAATGTTAAAGAAACAGACTGGTGTAAAAATCTTGGGATGATAATTATTAATAAAAATACTCTTCCATTTGCTCTGCAGAACATTATTTTTGTATTAAAATTGTTTTCTCTTACTACTAAAATGTGCTCAGAAATGGATATAGGGGACTTAGGCATTTCTTAACCAAAGCAGCAGTCGCTCCTGTGGGAACCAGAAATACAGCGAATGCAGAGTAGTTTTAAGAGGAGGCTTTTAAAAAGTTATTTGTATTTATAAAACACATACTTGAGTTCATGGCTACGCCTCCAGTTAGGATGTCAAACAAGTACAATTCTCTGAAAATACCATTGAGTTCACCGCAGTGAACCATCCAGAAGAAACTGAACAATTTTCTATAAATTTAATTGCTGCCTTGGAATAATTATGTCTAAAGGATGGGATATATATTTTATTATCCATCAGCTTCTTTTTTAACAGGAGTACCGAGCTTTGTATAAGTCAATTATTTTTGATAGTTTCTGTAATTAATGTTGAATTATATTTTATTGCCCTCATTTTATTACATCACCATGGTGACAATTGAAACATTTCTAAATGGTGAAAATCTTGACAGTGTATTGTGTGTTACACTATTGCCTTTTTAACACTTCCATGAAATTCCAGGGCTGGTGGATTGGTGTCACCATGTATTGGAAAGCAATATTGAACCTCTTCTTCTTATGCTTGTGTATCAGAGAACACTCCTGTGTAACTCAAGACAGAACAGTGTAAATAATACTCCTTTTAAAATCTTTCCATGTTGTTAACTATTGACTGCTATTATGATTATGTGTTTTGTCCCTGTGTGTGTGTGTCTCTTTTTCTGTGTTGTCTCTATCTGTGGTGTCTTTGTGTATGTGTGTGTGTGTGTGCATATGTAGTATGTCTGTGTGTGTACATGTGTGTATGTGTCTATGTAGGGTAGAGTGTGGGTTGCACGCATGTCATGAGGCATGTGCCAGTCAGACGACAACTGCCAGGATTCAGCTCTCCCCTTCCACTGCGGGTTTTAAAGACCTCTTTCAGGTTGCCAGCTTGTGAGCAAGCACTTTGCCCTCTGAACCATTCACCCAACCCAGCAGTGTCTTTTCTCTATCATTATCTGAATTGCAAATTGTTTATGGAATGCATTTGTCTTATATCATGTTCTGAATTGCCCTAAATGTATATAATGCAAAATGTATGTCAAACAAACAATGCTAGCTCTGTTAGTAGAATTCACTCTTGGAAGTTTGGGGCTTGTTTGTGTTCATGACTGGGGAAAAAAATCTACTTTGTGTAGTATCCACATTATAAAAAAAAAAAAAAACAACGCCTGTTTTCCTTTAAAAATTAAAAAAAAAAACCACTAGTGTGGGGGACAAGAAAATGGTGAGAGGAGAAAAGGCGGGGCGGGGAAGTGCAGAACAGGCAACAGGCAGTTTATCTTCAAGGTCTTTCGAAATGAGGGGACCAAATGGGTTTTGGAGTGAAGATCAAGTTGACCAACCCCACACATCCTCCTATGTAGACAACACGAGTTAGCATGGTATTTCATGCCCTCCTGTTACTCTGGGAATCCTGTCAGTTCTAGGCTTGCAGAGACTATCAAAAGTCACTATTACATAGCCGTGCCTCCTAATCAACCAACTGACCGATTGTGAATTGGTCTCTACCACGCTTTCCCTTCCTGCGGGTATTTGTTTTATGTCTTTCTGCTGTTTGCCTTTCACTGCTTGGCCATTGTCAACACCTCTTAGAGAGTTGCAGTTGGGCGATGCTCTCAAGCACAGCCATGTAATTTTTGTGTGAAAAGCACTTTGAGGATAATTATCACTTGTGTAAGGACGAGTGCATAATCGCAATCAGAACATGGGAATGTTAAACTATATAATAAGCAAATTCTCCTTAAAATTCTAACACCAGTTTTTCTGACTGTTCAATGTGGAAGCTGGGGCTCTGGGTGCAGTAGTTTTGCCTGACCACATGATAAGAAACAACAGATTTGTGTTTATGTGCACATTTCTTGAGTATGGGTTTTTCCGTCTACAAATTGGACTTCATGTAGTGCAGAGAGAGCTTGTGTTTTAAAGATTTTGTGAGCTTGTCACATTACCACGAAGACTAGAAACATAAATTATACAAGCGTTAAATCATCATATTTGTTTGTAAGTTTGATTCTTCTATTTTAATTATGTATCATGCAAATACCCTTCTAACTTGATGGGTATATCTCCATCTATGGGTTTGGACCAATTATGTATGTCCTTCTTGAGAGTATAAGGTGAGATGATTTTATGGATAGGACAACTTGTTGGTAGTCCAAAAAAAAAAAACCGAAAACCAAAAAACAAAAAACTCTCAATCATATTGCATCTTTATTCAGCCAATATTATGTTACTTTCATTGTTCTTAGAACTCCTGTCCTCCTTCATTCAAAGACCAAACATTTGTCTCCCTCTCCCCAGTCTCTGGCATACAGGGTTCAGTGACTTTATGTTCCTTTCGCCAAAGCATATTTATTCAGTGGCAAAATGCCATGTTTCCATTTTTCCTCTCCTGGAATCTCTTTTTATGTATTCACCTTATTTTATCCATTTTCTTTAACTAGTTTTCTCCCCTTTGATGGGTTAGAAAGTGCCCCAGACAGACACAAGCCATTTAATTACCAGTGCAGAAATCCTTGACCAAGGCAGGAGTAGAGTCACAGCTCACATAATTTGCTGTTAGGTTACGTATGGCTAATGCTTCTGTGGGACGATGATATCTG
This sequence comes from Mus caroli, assembly GCF_978045245.1. NCBI lineage: Eukaryota > Metazoa > Chordata > Mammalia > Rodentia > Muridae > Mus > Mus caroli. Next base: position 35,369,479 of record NW_028227256.1, on the reverse strand, counting down.
TCCAGGCTCAGCGGAGGGGGTCGCTCATGTGGTTAGGAGATAGTAGAAGTCACTTCGTTAGTAACATGTTGCCTGTCTCTTATACATCAATTGTTAATGCTATATGCGTTATAGGGTTTTTTGTTGTTGTTGCGTTTTTCTGTGATGGCTAGGGAAAATATAAGAGAAGGGGTTTTATAATTATCTAAGGAGAATGCAGAGATCCCAGAATGGTTATTGCATGGTGATGTAAAAGGTGATGTATGTTATTTGGTGTCTCAAGCATCCTTCTAAGAATGGTGGGAGGCTTGTAGAGATGCCTGTGAGAGTCTAGAACATTCACACCAAGTAGATATACACTTTCACATACTTCTCCAAGTTTTCCCCCTGGCTTTCAGGGATCTCAGAGGGAACATTGTACAATAAAATACCTTTCAGGGGGATGTTAAATACCTTTCTATGCAATTGCTTCCCGTTGGAGTTAAATCTAACCTTCTGGCAGAGGTTGTGGCCCTGAGTAAGATGGATTTGGTAGGTAGGCTGTGGGGGAGACTTCACCAAGGGCCCAGGTTTCATATGCTAAAGATTTTGTTAAATGTTCAGAATATCATGAAAGGGAACCAAAGACTTTCTACATGTCTGAGTTTAGTCAGTTGGCTTTGCACATACCTAGTCATTTATAGAACTCCTTCAGCACGTGTATTTAGAGGTATGCTGGTGTGTGGCACATCCCTCTGCCATACACTTCACACCATTTCAGAGAAGCTCCTTGTATCAGTGAAGTTCATATGGGCAGCCTCTGCCTTTGGACACAAAAGCATCTTCAGGAGCTTGGCTTCCTGTGGAGAAGGATGGCTTCTCTAATGGCTGTTTATACCAGGGTTTGGAGCTGAGCCATCTACAAAGCCCAGAGGGTCTGTGGGAGGCCTTGTGGGGAAGAGTTCTTGTCTCAACCGGATCATTTTCCCTGAGGTGTAGCAGAAGGCCAACTGAGTGAGTAGTAAAGCTGAAACACTTCTAGAGGGATGTGTTCCTGGCCTCACAGAGAGGAGGAGAGGGGCCCTGGGATGCTTGCCACCGATGTTGGCACAGGGAAGAAACAATTATAGGAACCAGGGAAGTTCACCAAAGTGCTCAAACCTCAGCCTCACTCTGCTAGCTGAACAGATTGGACCAACATGCTAGTCTTCTCCAGTAACCTGTAGTATTTGATGAATTAGGAGTGGCCAGGTTAATGATTCTAAAGGCACTGAAGATTTTATTTGTTAACATACAACATCCAGTTGGGATATTGCTTCTTCACTGTTTATGGTAATTCCATTTAAACCCTATTCCTTTACATGTATATTTTATGAACATGTATTTTAAGAATATCCACAGTAGTGGGTTTATGGTTTTAGTCTTATAAATGGCTAAACACTGAGGACTAAATCCAGACATAGGAATGCCATTATCTCTGGAGGTTTGTCATGGAGCTGTTAAAGGAGGATGGGCACCTCTGTCAGGTGCTCATTCCTGTCACTGGCCACACCCAGCAATAGTGTGAGGATCTAGAGTATGAGTGGATCCCGTTGGTTTCTCATAATTTCTACTTTCTGCAGCCTGGATGTCCTGGGATCCTTTCTCTTCTGCACTGGCTTAGCATATGGTCAGTTTGGCACACACTAGAGTTCTTTGGGGAGAGGGATCCTCAGTTGAAAAAATACTTCGCCAAGACTGGCTATAGTGTCTATTGTGGATGTTCTTTATGAGTGATTTACATGGTTTGGCCCAGGCCATTGCGTGTGTGGCCATCTATAGGCAGTGGTCCTGAGCACCTCAAGAAAGCAGGCTAGCAAACCTGGAGCCAGGGAGTCAGCAAGCAGCACCTCTCCATAGCTCAGGCCCTCAGAGTTCCTGCTCTGACTTCCCTGGATGATGGACTACAAGCTGGAAGATGAAATACTCTCCCACCCTGCAAGTGTCTTTTGCTCAGTGTTTTACTGTAGCAGCAGAGACCCTGAATAAGATAGGAAGTAAGGATCTTGGCCAGCTTTCTGACGTGATAACAAATAACCGAGACAACTTGTGAACAGAGAAGCTGCATTTTAGATTAATCTGTGAAGGTCTCAGTCTGCAATCGATTGGCCCTGTTGACTTTGGTCTGTGGCAAGGCAGAACGTTGTGCTGAGAGAAACTGTTCTCCTATGGCTAGGGCGTGGGAACAAGAGAGACTAAAGGCCTGGGGCTCCCTGATCCCAGTTGAGAATACACATGATCAAAGACCTTTCCTGCCACCCTTAACCTTGTGAGATTTCTACCTTTAGTAGGTTTCCATGAGCCCTAGTTATGGGTCTTTGGAGGTTCTTGAAGACCTAAGTCAACAGTGGATGTGGTCTTGGTCCTTTGAGCTTGATGCGTACTGATCTTTATGTGGCCAATATGCTAGGAGCAGGGTAGGCTTAGCCTGGCAGCTGCAATGGCCGTGCTGTCAAGAAGATCTGTCTTTCTAGAATACAGAAGGAAACAGAAGAGTCTCTTCTGAGTTTTCCCCCTGTTCCTCACCTGGTTATTTCTCAGGGAAAGAAATGATTGGGAAGGGGGTTTAGAGAGCTCTGTCTCAGAGCCTGCTGGGAAGCCAGATGGTTGGGTATCAGCTGTGTGCCTCCCTTGCTGGGAATGTGGGGCCGGGAAGGAAGAGAAGCAGTGGACTGCAAGCCCAAGCAACTTTTCGTGATGTCCTCCCCGTCGAGGCCAGGTGGCCACTTGTGTAAATCATCGACATTATTCTCAGCTTCCATGTGCCTCGGAACCTTTGCACTGTCTTTTCTTCTGTGAACATTCTTCTCCGAGGTCTTTGTGGACTTGCTTTCCCTGTTCAATGTAGGCCCTTAGTTCAGGTGTCACATTTGAGTCGTCAGATCTAAAATAATCCCAACAGTAACTCACGATTGGCCTCACCCTTGCTTCAGAAGATTCTTGTTCATTGCTTTTTTTCCTCTGTCCTCTTTCTCCCCTCCTTGCTATCTAGAACATAAAGCCGTCATCGCATCCCAGAAGAGAGGCCAGCCTGCAGTAGGTACTCAGGAGACTTTCTGCTTGGTGGGAGAATGGCGTCCTAAAGTAAACATGGCATACACTCTGCTTCTTCCCAAGGGGACCTTCTCCTGCTTCACGGTGGGGACTGACCAGCCTGCTAAGCTTTATATCTGTAATACTTGGCTCGAAGCAGGCTCCTTAGCAAGCGCTTAGAAATACAGGACAAGGTGGCAAACTGTGTAGCTGTCAAAGGTTGTCTGGGCATCCCTGGGCCTTCTAAGGAGGGATGGGGTACAGGTGATGCTTTTTGACATGATGATAGTAATTTGGAAAAAACATTATTTATCTCAAAGGGTTATCATCACTGGGTGTGGATAAAAAGCTTTCTGATCACAGAGATGATCACAGACGTGAGTGGACTAAATGTAACGGTACACACACACACACACACACACACACACACACACACACACATACACACACCCCAGATTTTGTCATCCATGCAAGTGTGGAGAAGCTCTGGAGAATCTAGGTTGCCTGACTTAGCACATGTGATGTGTGCAGCTGTCGGGTAGAGAAACCTAAGGCCTTCTCATTTGTCAAGGAGAATTCTCTGAAATTAGTTTTTCGCTCAATATGGTGCCACACATCTGGCTATAATCTCAACTCTATGGGCCCCGGCAGAACAAGAGTCATCATTTAGGAACAAGACTCAAATATAAAGCTTTTATGGACTCTTAAAACCTTAGTATTATCCCAATAGGAAACTGACAACTGCAAAGTGGTTCTTATTAGTGCCATCAACAGACAAGGAGAGAAGCACAGCTTTCGCCCCTCACATTTAAAGCGTCTCATTAATCCAGCAGGAGCAGCCCCGTGTCAGATGTCTCCAGAAGCACAGTTTGAACAAAGAGTTCAAGGTGTTCATCTTGGAGAACCGCGAGGAAGGCGGTGGTCATGTCTGTGTGTCCTGAGAGGCACAGCCTGGGTGAAGGCAGGGGTAGAAGGTGAATTTTTTAACTTGGATGTTGCGTTTCAGTTTTACAAATACGTTCTTATGCCCTGGTCGATTTGAAGTGAACAAGCGGTACTGTGGGAAAGAATCTGAGTTGTTCCTGAACAAATTGAAAAGGAGGCTAGCAAGGGCCCGTCTCCCCTCAGCTCAAGAATGGGATCCTTCTGTTCATTTACATGATTGGCTCATTTGAGTATAAGGAGATTTGGCCTACACTATCAGCAAAATCTGAGTGTTCCTTAAGTTTGTAGTAACTGAGCATGTGTAGCTCTTCTGCTAGAATGGAGAAAGCCAGACTAAGAGTAATAACTCCTCCTGACATTCTGCCAGGTAATCTGGAGCCTTCCCTAATAGGACTGTCACTCCAGAAAAGGGGCTCAAACAGCATATTTGGAAATATTGTTCCCTCTCATTACACACCCTTCGTGGTGATAAAATTACAAAAATCGTAACATTTGAATTATATATGTAAAATTAGGGAATAGATTGATCAGTCAGTTGATTTTATTGGATTGGCATGCATAATTATGGAGACTAGGAAGTTCATAATCCACAGGGCAGGCTGGCAGGCTGGGCAACCCAAGAAAAGTTGCTGTTACAAACCAATTTAAAAGGTATCATTTGGCAGAATTCTTTCCTCCTTGGGAGACCCCAGCCTGGTTTTTTGTTTGTTTTGTTTTGTTTTGATTCCTTTGACTTATTAGATAAAACTTATCCTCCTTATGGATCACAATTGAAAACCTTACTGATTTTGACGTTACTTTCATCTTAAAAAAAAAAATTTGCACATAGATGTCAAAACTGGTAGTTCAGTAAAGAACTAGAAAATGTGGCCAAAGTAAGTGGGCATATAAATTGCTATTTTCTCTTCCTCTCCCTCTTCCTCCCCCTCCTGTCCCCTCCACGGGTACCATGGGCCCTATGATGTTTTGAGCAGTGAGCATGGATGAACTCTGACTTCTCTGTAGCTATCTAAGTTTCTGCAACATCAGCTTCTACATTCACTGCTGTACTTAGCATCAGGGAGGCAAATGCCTCATCTGACTTGGTCCTCACAGTCTGTCTTCCCATGTAGTTTCCTTGAAGACAAAGCAGGAGTCCTCTGTGGTTCGTCCGTAACTGTTTACTAAGGGAGCGAGAATTGTTCCTTGAGATGTGCAACCTTTTCCTCAGACCTTTTTCATTAAAATCTCTTTATGCAACTCTTCTGTGGACTCCGATGGCTCTTGTGAATGTCTTCTTTTTGTTCTCTCCCAGGACACCAATCTTATGACTGTCCTACAAAAAGTACATTGCCCTTTTCTTACTGAATATGAATAATAACCTCAGATATGTGCACCCAGGGGACACACTTACTGTAGTGTCCCATGTGGGCATCAATGAGAGCAGTACCGTAGTTATGTCTGAGGTGGACGAGGCTGATAGGAGTTGCATGCCAGCAATTCCTGGAGGAAGAAATCTCCTGTTGATGACTGTTGTCACTTCTCTGAACTGTCACGTGTGTCTAACATGCTGGATCCTGAGTCCTAACTCCAGGAATTTCTCCTTAAGAACCAGAGCCAGCAAACACAGTGAATGCTAATCCTCTTTCCTTCCTGGGACAGAATTTGAAGTCACACGTTGTTCCTTTACCGCTGTGTGATTTCCTCCAGAAACTTGAAGAGGTTCCAGCCCATAAACCCTGTAAGCACACACACATTTCCCAGTCTGTGTTGGCTTGAATGTGGATTTGATAGATAAGGAGATCGCTTTGTTCTCTAATCCTCCTCTGTGCTTCCTGCCTATCTCCCTGAAACTTAGCTGGCTTGTTTTCCTTCACTTCCTGGGTGGTCCTGCTAGGGAAAACCCTACCTTCAAAGCAGGCCAGGTGATGAGCCTCAGCTCATGAATCTGCTGCTGCCATCCTGTGGTCTTCCTGGGAGCCCTAGCCAACAGGAGAGACCCCTTCCAAGGAGAGATTAGTCAAGCACCACAGGGATGGCTCTGCTAATCTTTCCATGGCGGCCAATTGAGGTTCTCTAATTAATACCCAGTTTATACCTGAATCTGCTTCCTCAAAGGCTCTAAAACAAAACAGAAAGGACGAAGTGGCCAGGAAAACAGAGCAAACGGAAGCCCACAATAGGCTGGTCATGATTCCCCCCTTCATTTATGTCTTATTCTTCAGTTGTTTCTTCACAAGCTCCATAACCAACCATCAAGTGGGAGTGTTTCTGCTCTGATTTAGAGTGTGGCTGTTTTGTTGTTGTCTGAATTCATATTCCTACTTTCCACCTCCTCTTTTTCTTCCTGTTGCTTTCGCTGGGTGATACTTCTTGCAACTCCCATGGCCAAAAATGGCAAGTTACTAGGACTCTAGAGGTTTGTGGCTAGAGTAGTATGTTTCCCAGCCCCTACTGTCTCTGAGCACTCTGATCCCTTACGAACATCTTTTCGTGAGCTGGCCCAAGTACAGATGTATTCCACTTGGTAGCATGTTTACGACAGCAGAGGTAGTGTATAGCGTAGGGCTTTCTGTATGGACGTGTGTGGATTCCTAGAGCTATCAAAGGTTTGCAGCCATCATATGCTATGTAAGGCTGTCACAGTCCTCAACTGCATGCATGCATGGCCTGCCATCTCTGGAGGCCCTGTAGCTTCAAAATCCCTCTGTTTCCAAATCATGTATCAAAACTGTGTCTCCTCAGGAAAGTGCGAGGTACTTCATTAGTATTCTGAGAACTTTATTATTTCCTAGACAGGCCTTCAACAAAGTGATAGCCTTTTCCCCCTTGAGAGTTAAAGGCTGCTCATTAAATATTTGTACAATGGATGAATAAGAATAATGACCACAGATGAGTAGTTTGACTAAGGAACGTAAGAGAGAATCCTTCAGAAGGTACTGTAGAAATGTCCGATATGCTCTGGCCATTGATTGGTGACTGATCTTCCTAGACTTAGAGGTTCGGGGGGAGGCAGGTTCTCTACAGATGGGAAGAGGGTGCCCCTGCAGGCCGGAGGGGTGGCATTTATTTACGGTAGTGCTGAGTGTCACTGGAGCTTCCTCTTTATGTTATTGAGGGGCCAGATATTTTGGAGACTCAGAAATGTACTTCTTTCTCTCTTCAGGAATTCAAAACTAACTGAAAAAATAAGTCAGCAATGACAGACACTTGTAGGTAGACACATTTGTTGATGAAGCATCTTCGCAGAGCTGACCAGTAGAGCGTCTTTCTGTTCCTAGGACCTTTGTCCTAACTCCACCTATGTGTGCACTGGCAGGTTATTCCTTCTGCTCCACACTCTGTTCTCCTCCTATGGGGTACGTCACACTGGAACAGTCGCTTCGGGACATGCGCAGGGGGGTCATGGAGGCCCTGGAAGCCACCTGTTGCTTTAGGCAATTACTTCTACAACTCTTTCTCTGCTGGGTCCCCACCATGAGAATACTTATCCTTGGAGAGTTTGATGATGAGAACTGTATGAAAATGCATATCTCTTATCCATGTCTCTTTTAAACCTGAGGTTGACAGCTTAGTGCCAAATGTAAGACCATGTGACCAGACACTGTATGGCACTAGTCTAAAAGGGACCTCACACTTGATTTGAGAAGCATTGTCTAGTCTTAGAGTGGAAAGAGTCACGGAACCAGAAAGAGTTGTCATCTTTCTGCCAGAGAGACTTTGAGTGAATTTCTAGGTCACCACTGGCTGTGTTGTGTGGTTAAGGTTCTTGCAGTTCCCCGTTCTAAACCATTCCTGAGACGTGACCGGTTACCCTGGAGCTTCTGGGAATACCTCCAAAGCTCGTGGCCATGGGATAAGACAAGTGATGGCCACGAGGACCTAGGGCCCCGTTGTGATGTCAGAGGAGATTGACCCGGAGGTGAAGCTGTCCTTGTTCTGTTCTGTTCATTACTTCCAGTCACTGTCCTTGGTTGTGACCCCGCCTCCTACTTCAATGAGCCTTTCAGATGCTTGACTTAGAACCACACCTTCCTTTTCAAGTCTGTTGTTTTCCTGATGGGCCGCAAAGTCTCCAGGTTCTTAATATTCACGGTGTTGCATTTGTCTGGAAGAGGGCTCAGGGAGTGTTCATTACTGAAAGTACTCAGACCAGATAGCCACGGCGCTTTTTTCCTTCCATCCTGAGCCTTTCTGGAAACACAAATCTGCTCTAATTAAGAACATAGATATTTATTATCTGACAAGCAAATCCACTTTGCCCCTCTGCTGAAATTACTTCATTGCTGTGTGACTTCTAGGAACACATTCAACCTCAGTAATGAAAGGGCATTAGGTCAGGAAGGACCAGATAACAAAGGGGTTGTGCCCAGCATTAGGTCAGCAACAGCGCAAGATGTCTGGAGCACAGTGAACAAAGCACATTAAGAGTCTGTGCTTGGCTGTGGTCATCTGTTTCCACAGGGTCATGTGGGAACTGCTAACCTGCCTCCCTGTCTCAGTGGCCTTTTGAACCTCTGACGGGGTCATCTGATTTCGAGTCTGGAACCCCTACTGAAGCTCATTTTGTAAATGCCAGGCAAATACATTCTCAAGACCGGTTTTTATCATCCCAATTCATGACTGAACTGGGCAGACAGGATGGACAGGCAGGATTGGCAGGGTTGCATGGAATTTGTAAGGTGGTACAGTGTAGATCCAGGCTAGTGGGCAAGGCAAGTCAGCACTGGAGATCTGGTCCTTTGTAGACTCGGATGGTGGTGACATAGTGTGTGTAGTGTGTAGTAGACATGTGTGGTGGAAGTCCTCCTGACTGTGTCTGTAGTGCCTTGAGTGACTAGAGGATGCTGTTTCCAAACCTTGTTTTCTTTGATCAGCAGGAAACAGAAGGAGAAGAAATAATCTTCTGATAGGTTCTCTCTCAAGAAGAAAGCAAGCATGATGTACACTGACTGTGGCATGACATCAAGGAATAAAAATATACATAATCTGTACGGGGCAAGGGACCAACCCCTGATCCCTTGCCGGTGCTGAAAGTGATCTAGCACTGAACTAGACCCTTGTCTACCCATAGTATTTGACATGTAGAGGTAGGGAGACTGACTCGAAGCCATGCCAAGGTACAGAGTAGAGCAGATGATTAAACATCATGATGTGAATTGCTTCTGAGCAGGGCCCATAAATAACTATCATTTTAAATACGTTAGAGCCTTCTTGTTTTACTTTCCACGGTTTCAGTTACCCAACAGTCAGCCGTGGCTCTAAAACACGGGATAGAGAATTCTAGAAATAAATTATTCATGAGTTTAAATTACTTTTATTACAGCATATGGGTATAATTGTTCCCTTTTATCATTAGTAATTGTTGTTAATCTCTTACTGTGCCTAATTTATAAATTAAACTTTATCATAGGGGTTTGTGTGTAGGCAGAAATGAAGTACATAGAGAGCTGGTAGTATCCGTGGATTCTGGCATTGACTGGTGGGGGGGGGGTTGGAGGGTCTTGGAAGGCTGTGCATGCAGGGAAGGGGGCTGCCATATTTAAAGAATGAAAGAAGAGACTCCACCAACATCCGCCAGCTCTCAACCAGCTCTCCAAGCTGGCCTCTTCCAGCTTCCCACAGAAAACTCTGGTCTTTTCCTGGCCATGCTTCTTCTCTCTCTAAAGGGGGAACAACCTACTTTTGACTTCACTGTGGGGTTCAGATGCTGAGAGCTGCCTGTGGGCAGAGTGTGTAAGTCACCTCGCCTGGAAATGGCATGAACTCAGTAGCTATTCAAGGAGTGGAGGATGACGCTTGGTCTTGATTATGTCCAGAGCTAATGCCGAGCTAATGCAAAGTGAGGTGGAGGAGCTGTGTTACATCTGCCTCACCTTTTCGTTGATATTCTTATGAGACAAACTTATCCTGGGGACATAATAAAACCATATTTGGTTTTCAGCAGCTTGAAACTGAACCAGCAAACAAACAAACAAACAAAAAAAGAAACTAAGATGGTTTTTTTTCCTGTGACTTTAAGCCTATTTCCATATGAAATTCAATTCTAAATCTTAAAGTAGTTGTTACTGGTATGTGAATGTGTAACCAAATTTCTAAACTATACTCAAAGATGCTATGAGAGTCATTATAAATGTGACCTTTAAAATAATGCATGATCTCAGACCTCCTTAAAGCCTCATAGAAATGGAATAGTTTTTGGGAAGTATGTACATCCATGTGTTTGGGGGGTCTAACTTCTATATAAGCCCCATGTACTAGCTTTAGATGCTGGCTTTAGCACACTAAAGCTGTCTCTTTAAAGAAATAAAAGCCCTTCGCCTCACTCATCCACATAATTCCCAAGGATGTCTGTAACAGGTAGGATGATCAGACAAAGCTTTTGAATCCGAATCATCGTTGGTCAGAATCTCAGCGTGTGCAGGAATATAGGCATTGTATGAAGGAGAAGGAGGGGGAGGAGGAAAAGGGAGCGGGCCACCAAGCAGGGAGAAGGAAAGGGGAGAAGGCCTGCCTCAGCCTTCCGGGGAAGTGTCTTCTCCAGCATCAGGTTGCTCATTCAGATGCCACATCAAGCCCTGGGTGGCATCCCTGTGAGTGATTGGCATCCCTCAGGACCCAGGTCAAGGACAGCACACCTCTGCAGCTCAGGTTCTCAGAGCAGGAGTGACATCTCAGGGCCACCTTGTTCCTGGATTCCAGATACCCCCAGGCACCTAGAGGCCCTCCTTAGGGGGTCAGGTGTGGGCTGTCTTACCTGCCTGGCTTCTTAGCAGAGTGCAGCTTTAAAGGAAGATGTTTTCTGTTTCAAATATTCCTATGCAGGTGAGAAGCATTCTTTTGTCACTTCTTGTTCGGAAGATTACAGAGTAAAGCCTGTATCCTGTGGCTCTAACCTGGTCTTTGAGCACTGTCAGATCAGAGGTCGTCATCTTAGGTTTAGAGAGATGTTGGCTCAAAGACTTGTGACAGTTTTCATATGTTAATGAAAGTACTTTAACATCCGAATATGACTTTCTTGAGCTCCCTGTAGAATTCAACCACGAAGCTAAGGGGAAAAAAAAATCCACCTGTGTACTAGTGTCTAGTTCCTGTCCTCCATCTCTGGGTATGTAAAACTTCTCCTGAGTGCTGTGCATGTTGTTAGATATTTGGTGGCAGCCCAACCTTTTCAGTGGCTTATATATACTGTTTTAAAGCAATCTTCGATTTCAAAATATTGGATGGAAATTGGACTTATTTTGAAAGTTCTGAGTCACCTCACAGTTTATTGCATCTGACCTTGAATCTAAATAGGGCGAAGTCAGTTCGGCGGGGCGTCTAGGGTGCTTTTCAAGAGAAAATTATTACTAAAGTAAAAGAGAGGTAAATTGAAGAGGGTTGGGGATTTTGGGGTGATTAATTTGGAAAATGTGGGAGAACAAGAAATCATATTCTTTAAATGTAACCAATATTCCCATAAAGCAAAGAGAGACTTAGTTCAGGAATAAAAAGAGGGTTCTGTGTCCCACTTCAGTGTCGAGCTAAGCTGTTCTATATATAAGCTTTCTGTGACTGTGACAATACCTGAGGTGAAGGACTGGTTAGGAGACAGGTGTTTTTGTTTTTGTTTTTGTTTTTGTTTTCTTGGCTCATGGTTTCAGTGGTTTTATCACAATGGGTTGTGCTGAGGCAGAGCTCACAGGCTGGAAACACAAGCAGAAGAAGACTGGGAGTACTGGTAGACCAAGGCTGGGAGCATGGGTGGATCAAGACTGGGAGCACTGGTAGAACAAGGCTGGGAGCACTGGTAGAACAAGGCTGGGAGCACTGGTAGAACAGGCTGGGAGCACTGGTAGAACAAGGCTGGGAGCACTGGTAGAACAGGCTGGGAGCACTGGTAGAACAGGCTGGGAGCACTGGTAGAACAAGGCTGGGAGCACTGGTAGAACAGGCTGGGAGCACTGGTAGAACAGGCTGGGAGCACTGGTAGAACAAGGCTGGGAGCACTGGTAGAACAAGGCTGGGAGCACTGGTAGAACAAGGCTGGGAGCACTGGTAGAACAAGGCTGGGAGCACTGGTAGAACAGGCTGGGAGCACTGGTAGAACAAGGCTGGGAGCACTGGTAGAACAAGGCTGGGAGCACTGGTAGAACAAGGCTGGGAGCACTGGTAGAACAAGGCTGGGAGCACTGGTAGAAGAAGGCTGGGAGCACTGGTAGAACAAGGCTGGGAGCACTGGTAGAACAAAGCTGGGAGCACGGGTAGAACAACGCTTCTCTCCTTCTGGATACCAGCAAGCAGTGAGTGGGGAGGAGAAGAGAATGGAAGAAAACAGAGGAAGTATTGCAGGGGAGGGAGGCTGTACCATTCTCAAGAGAAAATACCCAGCATCTTCTCTTCCTTCCTCTTGTAGCCCCACTTTAAAGGCTTCACCACTCCCTGGCCATCCACAGACTGGCAAACAGTGTTGTGAAGTGTGGGCCTTTGGGAGGGGAGCATCTCAGGTCCAAATTAGAAAAATAAATGCAATTAACTGTGATTCTGTCAATATTGACCGAGTTATGGGTTTTCTAATATTTGACGAATTTATTTTTGTCTATCTGTATCATTTCTTAAATCATACCCCCCCCCCAAAGGGGTTAAACTGATGTAAATTATTATTCAGCTGTTTCCAAAGCTGACCATTTATAATCCATAACATTTTATCCAGGACGTGAACATTTAGTTCCTGAAGAGTGTGTGTGTACTTGCACTCACACATGTGTGTGTGTGTGTGTGTGTGTGTGTGTGTGTGTGTGTGTGTGAGTGACTCATGCGATCTCTGTATTCTGCTGTGAAGTGCCTTGTGATCAAAGTTCTTCTAATCAAAGGCTGTTGTAGCCCTGGGAGGCTTGGTATGAGTGTGTCCCAGACTGAAATGACAAGTCCCCGACAGCAGGCCTGATAACGTTCCCTGCTATGTGAACTGAGGTCGGGGCTGTCTGCAGCCCCAGCTGAGGCGTTACTTTACCTTCGAGAGCCGGATCTTGTTTTCTGGCATCTTCCTGCATCTCCCACGGAAGAAGGAGTGAGTTACCTGAATCGACGTGATAACTCAGTAGGTGCAGATTGGGTTACCGAGCCTTTGGAGGCAGCTTCTTTCACAGGTAGCAGCTTTCAGGTTCTGACAGGGAAGGATGAAGTCCAGCCCGTTCTTGCTTTGCAAATATAATTAGGCAAGTATATGCTGCAAAGAAAACCTAAAAATGAAAGTGTTCCCTTGTCATCACCACCGAGGATGGGAACATACATTTAATGAAAGAATGCTCTCTTCCTGTGTAACGGACTTAAAGACTGTTCTTCGCCATCAGCGTTGAAGTTTGCATGGACTTACTTAGTTTAATTTCCTCTCTTAGTACATCTGTCCCACAATGGCTGTTTCACAGACTCTGACACATGAAACCACCTCCCTCTGGGTTCTGTGGGCTCCCAGTGCACACATGCACATCCTCTGAGAAGGACACTTTAGGGCCTTAGGATTTTAAAGCCACAGAGAGAGCCTGTGAGCTGGCGTGGTTATGACTCATGTTGAAACCTCTGGAATACTGTGTAATTGCTCATCCCCCAGCTTGTGGCTTTCATGCAAACCTTGACTTGCACAGATAGGGTATGACTAGTGGGGAGACGAGGGGTGCACCTTCTGTATCTTTCCCTCTAAGCAGGCAGCCATGCAAGCTCCCCACAGGTCCAGGACCACCATAGATAGTCAGGACACCTACAGTCTGCATGTGATTGTAGGCCTAGGTAGGAAATTGGAGAAATTAATGACCATTATATCATCTGAATGAGGTGTTGCTTTGCAGATTTTGTTTGTTTTTGTTTTGTTTTGTTGACATTTGTATATGTGAGCAAAATTTTTGTCTTTGACCTCAGAAACTAATTTTTAGGGGCCAGGTGAGATGACTCAGGTAAAGGCCCTTGTTACTAAGTATGAGAACGTTAGTCCAATCTCTGGATCCCACGTGCAGTAAGCAAAGGACCAACTGCTATAATCTGTCTTCCAATTCACATAACCATGCAGATGCATACATGGCATGCAACACACATGACATACACACAAGTATGTACGCATGAATAGAATAATAAAGTTTTAAAAACGAAGTGTTTTTAGAATCATTTCATCTGTCAGTATATGCAGAGAAAAGAACAGGTTTCTAGGAAGAGGTGATACGTGTCTGTGGCGTTTCAGATACTTTCATGCTGATGTGTGGCGATGTGACAGTGCTGGCCCATCTTACCCTTCTCCACCCCCGTGTGCTGAGCAGCTACTCTCCTTTCCCGACATGTTCGGCAGAGCCACAGAAGTCAGAGTCATACTCAGACAGAGCAGTCCTCAGTGTGCCCTAGTTCTCCCATAAGAAGGCAGCATATGCATGTTTAGCATATGGCATTCTCTGTGCAGGTATGGCATGTGTTTGTGCCCATTAAAATGTGTAAGTTGGGTCGTTTGGGTTTAGGGACTTTGCCTTGAAGCATTTAGGAACTCGAGAAGCTTGAACACCTCACTCTGCATAAGCTCCAGGTGTGCCTGTCCCTATAGAGAGAGGCAGGTGGAATCCTGGTGTTTGTGAGCTGCTTTGGGCTCTTGCACACATTCTGTCGCCAGCTCTGTTCTGTTTCCAAGCACTCTTATGTGGCCCAGTAGCTGATAGTTCCAGGGAGACCTTGCATTCTTTATTCTGGATCTCTAACTCTATGCATAGTCAAACTGGGGTAAACACATGTTTATCAAATGTGTGAATGATGACTACATTTCATACATACATTTCCAGGGTATCATGAAAATATTTGAGAAGATTGGACACTAAGTACCCTGTAGCATGCAGAAGATAATCGCAAACATCCTAGTATTATTGGTTCTTGATCCATAGTCATGAGGCCATGGGGTATTTTCTGATAATAGAGCAAGCTTCCAGCAGGAAGTCTGTGTATCAGCCTTGGAGTACCATAAATGTTTCAGTAAGCACTACTGAATGTCTTCTCTGGACTCAGCCAGTGCCGTCAGGGACTGGGTCTTCAATTGCTTCTGTACCTGCAGATCCCTACTCTTCACCTGTACTTATCTCCAAACCACAGTCTCCACTGAACAGCCTCCATCATGACAAGAACTCGATTCTGGGAAGCCTGGAAAGACAGCTCTCCAAGGAAGTGGAGGGCCGAGTTTAGGCATATGTTCAACTTTGAGTTGTCCTTCTATCTGTCCAAGACTAACAGTAAGGCATTCATTCCATAGGCTTCCACCCAGCACCTTGTATACACCACACATGTGCTGTGTACTGAGAATGTAAAGATGTTTTATATATATATATATATATATATATATATATATATATATATATACACATATATATATATACACACACACATATATATACATATACACACATATACACACATACACACATACACACATACACACATATACACATATACATATATACATATATACATATATACATATATACATATATACATATATACATATATACATACACATACACATATACATATATAATTCCTGGTTGTGATCTGTGGTGGTGAGGACTGTTCCTTAGGATAGTTTGCCTTCTCTGTAGGCATGCTAACTAACCCATTTATATGGTTACATCATCAGTAAGCTTGAAGAAATAGGCAGCGATTGACCATGGCATGTCTGACATGAATTTTAATAAGTAGTATCAGCAAAGGAAAAAAACTGATAAATCTTATAAAATCTTATAAAAGATTTAGCCACTTGCATTGTGATGCTATAGTTCTCAAATAGAAAGTCCCTTTGGAGTATGTACCCCTAGGAAAATTAAGCTGACCAAATAGGACTTGGGGTTTTACATGTTCTATCTACAGTTTCTAAATGTGAAATGTATAAGGCTGATCCTGTACCAATACTGTTGATTTATGACAGTAAACAGAGTAGAGGGGTGCTTCAGATTTTAAACCATTTGATAGACAAAAGAAGCATGTCAGAACTTAGATGCCAGATGTCCACATTCATTCCTTTGCCCCACCCCTACCCATAGTGACAACCCTCTTACATATTCCAGACTTAAGTTAAAAGGTTAGGAGTTCAACTATTGTTTATGGAGCACTGACTCCAGGAAAAGTGCTGTGTAAGCACTGTGGGGAGTATTCAGAGAGGATGGATTGGGAACGGAGCACAAGGCATGTAGGGCAGCTGTGGGTTCCAAGTAAGACATGCAGCAGTAATGTAATTTGTGGTAGAGTAGCAGGCTCAAGACAGACGAAAGGAGGGAACTCACAGGTAGGACCTTGACAGAGACATAGGTACATATTAAACGCAGAGGGAATACATTGGTGGTGAGAAGGAGTCCTATCCAGAAGAATTCCTATCTGTGCAGCAGAAGGGAAACCTGCCCCAGCCGCTGCAGTCTGTTATAGAGGGGTTGTTGGCTGGCTTACAGGGTGGATGGCTCACAGTGAGAGACTTATGCAAATGTTTTGGGAGTGGCTAGAATACTTAGTCAGTGCTTTGTAGCAGAGTCCTCTCTAGGGGCCTTGTTCATAGGAAAGCTCACGCGTGAAGTCATCACCTCAGTCTCTCTCCTCGGTTCTGTAGCCAGGAAGCAGAGATGTTTCTTACCGGGTTATACCTAACCTTGCATAAGTAACTGTTAAATGACTTTATTCTTTACCTTTGTTTAATTTTATTAGCAATAGTTAAAGCGCCAAAAGACACTTCTGGACACAAGATCACTAGTGTGTCCATGGATCCACTGAGCAGGGGTGTTACCTGCACACGCTCATGCCTGCCACAATCCCAGCAGATGACCTCCAGGCCCCATCTTTAAAGGAGGAGGTGTTGGTAGTCGGTAGTTACTGGGGGAGGGAAGACTCGATCACTCGTCTTTATGGATATGGTCACTGTAGCATTCCCATAGTCCAGTGAATGGGTGAACTGACTGGATTTATGATGTTAGGAGGGGAAATTGTTAAGAAAATCTGGGGGAAGGTTGAAGAAAATTATTAGCAAGTATGGTTATATTTCATTGAATATACATGTGAAATTCTCATGAATAATTTCTTTAAAATATTAAAAGGTGAATTCTATGATAGGTGACATGTAGAAGCAAAAGTTCAGTGTCTCCATGCTAACAACCTGGCAGAGACTCTTTATGTGTTCTCTTTCCTTGCTGGAGATGTAATTGTCACAACCCAAGGACATCACAACATTTCTAGTTGGAGAATAGTTTTTTCCAAGGCAAAACTGAACCATTATTGCGACAGACCTATGGAACAAGTGATTCAAACAGCGAGCGCCATAGACTTCGTGGACTTTTTGAAAACCAGCTGTCGCTTGATGCTTGGGAGCCCTGGAATGGATTTCTTGGACTTTATGTCCCATCCATTCAGAACACAGAGGGTTCCAGTCATTTTTTGTTTCTTTTGCGAAAATCATGACTTCGCTCTTCATAACCTGTGACTGCCCATCCTGAGAATACTTAGGTAGAATGTGAGATCAAGTACTGGTTGATGCTTCAGCTCAAAGCGTCTTTCTTTCCACCTTTCCCATATGCTATCCAGCACTGAGAGTTGGTATCTAGGAGCTGACAATCTGCCCTCGGCTAAGCTTCACAGATGTGCTGCCTGCCTAAGTCCTTGTCAACACACATGCAATTACATGACTCTCTATGGAGCCATTTAACTTTGAGGGACTTGGCATTTGGGGTGAAGAGATGACAGCTGTGAGTAGATCCCTGTAGGTCAGGGTTAAAGGAACCACCGTTGTATCTTATCTTCACATGGCCCCCGATATCTTATCTATACTGGGCTCAGTTACTGCATGCTTCCTGGGGTGAGGAAACGAGTGGGGTTTTGGAAAATGTATTGAATTTGGCATGATGGCTTTACACTCTTCCAAAGGTGGAAAGCTGAGGGAATGGGGGGTGGGGGGGGGTTCTGTCTTCTTTGAAAGTATGTAAAATAAGGGCCATTAATAATGTTGATATCTCAGATGGCACACTGGGAACTGAGGGTGCACACATGACTGGTATTCAGGATTGCGGAGCATCGCCAAGACCTGCAGCAAAGGAGTAACCTTCCCCGGTGTAGAAGCTCCAAAAGGCTGGCTTGCCAACCCATAGTATTATGAACAGAGAAATGTGTTAGAGGCATGGAATTATAGGGGTTTGTTTCACCAGAGAAGTAGGGGAGAGACTCAGCATAAAGGGAAAACATGTTAACATGAAAAGACCTCCGTCCTTTGTTCTTAGGGCTGGTACCACTTTGTTCCTGGCATGTAGTGTCTATGCAGAAAAAAAAAAAATCTCAGTTATCGGGTATGCCTGTCAATCATGTCATTTGTGTATTTATCAAGATAAGAGCTTACCCACCCCTTTGTTCTGATGTAGCTGCCTGTCCTCCAGACACAGGTATTGATCTGCCATCTGCCACCAAATGTCTTTACCTATGCTAGTGTTTACAGGAATTCATCCATACTGTGGGACTGTGATTCTGGCTTCTGTTCATCCAACATAGCGACTCTGAGATTCCCTCATATTGTTGTATAAATACATGGCATCCACTATGATACATGTAGTTCTTATAATGCATTAGCTGATCCATTGGTGGAGACTTGAACTTTGCTATTTTGGAGATATTGGGAATCACATGGGTGATGGCATTGTGCTGCAAGCCTATAGACAGATGTGTACTTCGATTCTTTAATAAATGCCTAGTGAATTGATGCTTATAAAGTATTTAAACACTGGAAAAGCATGTTCCAGTGATTTTAATATTTTACAGTTTACCAGTAGGTGAGACGTGTTCTGAGCACCCTGCATTCTGTGACATCGCCCATTTTCACTTAATCAATCTTGTGGGTGGATACTGGTGTCTATCGTTCGGCAGGGGTGACAGTGAAGGTCTTTTATACTGTTGGATGGCCACAGTTTACCTTCATTGTAAAGTGCCTCTTTGGGTTTTTATCTTTGGGGTGTGTCTCTGTGTGTGTATGTGTGTGTTCCCTTTAAGTAATCTATCCTTTGTCCTTATAAACCTCTTAAGCCCTTTTAATTTTGAAACAACTTTAGAATAACTGAAAAATTCACAAATTTAGTACAGTGTTCCTCATGTTCATTGGGGCTAGGTTCTTATATGAAAGCATTGTAGGTTGAAAATAACACAGATTCAAATAGTTAAAATGTGTGTTTACTACACCCCAACACACACACACAC
The DNA here is from genome assembly GCF_978045245.1 of Mus caroli. Taxonomy (NCBI): domain Eukaryota; kingdom Metazoa; phylum Chordata; class Mammalia; order Rodentia; family Muridae; genus Mus; species Mus caroli. The sequence continues at coordinate 35,350,312 of NW_028227256.1, read as the reverse complement.
ACACACACACACACACACACACACACACTATACAAGTAGAAGCAGCAGGTGGCACTTACTGCCTAGGAGCTCTGTCCCAAATGTGGCTAGGCCAAGGAATGAGCAAAATTCAAACTATACTCTCTACTGAATGCTTTTGCTTTTATACCATTTTAAAATACAAAATAAAATCACAAGTTGAACTATATAATAAGTACATCGAGTCTCTGTTTATGTCGGTCCTAGCTTCTCCTGAAGTTAATATCTCATGTAACCATGGAACATGTATCAAAGCTAAGGGCATGGTATCTATATGTTCTGTTAAATAAACTCCTGACGTTGTTGGCTCCCACCCGTTTCCCTTCATGCCCTGTTCAAGTCACAGTTCAAGGCTCTACATGACTTTCCTTCCCACAACTCCCTTGCATTCCTCTGTCTGCAGGAGTTCCTCAGCCCTGCCCCCTTATACCATTGCCCTTTGAAGACCACTCTAAGAGGTTTGTAAAACACCCTCCAGTTTGTGTTACTCTAAAGCATTTCTTGCTATTAGACAGTTAATTGTGGATTATTCACCTCATTATTTAATTCAGTTCTCTTTGTCTTTATATTTAGATCTATGATTGTCCCCAAGTCTATTTTTACATTCTTTCTTTTGAGAAAAAAACTACTAGCATTTCCTACTGGTATCCCATCAGACCTTGTGATGAGTCGGGAACAACTGAGCTTTGAGAATCAGAATCCTTTTGGTGAAGCACTTACGTGTATCTGCCCATTTGTCTTTGTTGCCTCAGTTACATAACAGATTTTTACATATAAGGACCTTGCACAGGTTTTCTTAAGATTATTCTGGAATGTTTTCATTTAAAAATATTTTTGTAGGAAGTATTTTAACTGCTCTTACAATGTTTAATTGTATCGTGTTTGCTGTCTTTGGTTAGGTATGAAGTTGTATCTTCTACTTTTTTGTGTTTGTGTGTGTGTGTTGTTGTTGTTTTGTTGTTTTTAGTAAACCAAACCTTTCAAGCCTTATTCGTAGAGTCTGCTGTTGTTCCCCCATAATTTATCTTACTATGCACTGAGCGCTGATGCCCACCGTGATATGAGTCTGATATTGCTAGTACGCGTTTTTCTGTTTGAACAGATCTTGATCAGTGTTGCTGAATATGTTACCATGGTTGTTAATATTCCCAAATAATTGACTTCTAGCTTTGTTCATTTTTTTCTAGTTGCCAATTTTCTATTTTAGCAAGAGTCCTGGTACCTTCTTCTGTATGTCTGGATTAAGTTTGGGGTGCTGTATATTTAACTTTTTGTCTTCAAGGAACTACTGGTTAATTAGTAAGAGGAAGGTGTTTAGTTAATATGAATTACCTTAAAAATATGGGATAGTTATAAAACTATTAGGTAAATTGAACTTAATGTCAGTTTTCTAGTATGAAGAAAAGTCACCTGTAGACAGAAAATCACCTCTACAAGTGTAGCTGCTTGCTGTTGGGAGATCAGCCACTGCATGGGAGATTGGGCGTGTTCATAGAAAGAAAGATCCTACGTCCCACAATTCATTCTAGAATTGTCAAAGCAACACCTCTGTAAATATGCCTACAAAAGGGCTGCGGCATATCCTTTTTACACAATGAGCTTTATTTGAGATGTGAAAATTACACATCTAATTTTAGTTGATATGTTCAGCCATTGCCATCAATGTGAGAAACATACTCATTGTCTTGGAGGCTGGTGTTAGTAGTCCTGTGCCTCATGGGCCATCCATACATGGCTGCTCCCGTTGTGCTGTTTGTCTATTTCTTTTGGAGATGGAGCACAATGGATAGAAACTGTTCCACTGTACTACGGAGGAATTGGTGATTGCCATTCATATTCGTAAAGTTAAGACCATAACTGAGATGCACCGGAAACTAACCACAGTGATTAAGATGGACACTATACCCTGCCTTTCAAAGCACAACAGCCAAACATTTTTATACCCCACATGGAAATGGCCTTTTTTCCCTGAGGCTTAGAAGGATATATGGTCTCCTGCAAAAGTTGTTTGGGATGACAGAGGACACCCATTTTTTTTTTTTTTTTTTTTTGCTCATACTAAATTTTTGTTTTACTGAATTAGGATTTTGGTTGGTTGTATTCTTTTGTACCTTCCAAAAATGAGATGGGAACATAGAAATTTGCTGTTGGAAGCTGGTTCTATTAAGATTTGATTTCAAACATCTGCTTACCGTCTGTGGTGTGCTGAGACAGCGGCTGTGTGGGGGCTCCTCTACAATGGCAGGCAGGGGACACTTGCTTTGTATCTGTCTGTTTTAACACTTAATCAGCATTGATTTTCAGAACAAACTGATGGATGAATGAAAATTGTGAATGGATTTTTAAAAAACAATTACTATCCTAAACAGGGCTTCTGGGATAGCTCGATAGTACTCTGATCTTGACACCCTGTGTTCTAGAAGGTTGGGACCAGACATCATGACAGTGATTTGATCTGTTATTCTGCCTGCTAAGGTGCCCAAGGCTTCAAAGTTGGATAATCAGGCACTGGACATACTTCTTATAGGGCTTTAAAAACATGAGACCCAATGAGAAAGTCGTTTCATTTAAATAATTATAACTTATTAGTGGAGGATGACTTTGTAGTCTTGACTGTCCCCACTCTGCCTCCCAGGCACACTGAGTTTGTGTGTGTGTGTGTGTGTGTTGGGGTGGTGGGGGTACCATGTGCAGCCTTAGGAGTCATTTTTAATAGTTCAGGGTATTTCAGACTTCAGCCTTTCTCTTTCACTGAAGCAAGATGGTGTTTCAAAAACTTTTCCTAGTGACTTTAAGTTCCCTTCCTCCCAACCAGGAGACCTGCAGCTGTGCAAGGGCTCACTAGGAGGAAAATGCTCTCGGCTTTGTTCTGCAGTGGCAACAGAACATATTTTTTAAATAATAGGAGAGAATCACAGGTTGAAGGATCAGTAAATTATTTATTTCCCATAGGAAACCTCACAGAAGGAGGAGCGCTGTGTTTTCTCTTCCTTACCCTCCTCCCTTTTATCAGAATTGATTGTGATTTAGCGTGTTGCTGTTTGGTTCTATGAGAATTTGTTAGGAGTTTTTCCTTCTTCCTAGGATTTTTATTTCGGTAATATTTTCATGTAACAGCCAAGTAATAAATACCAAACAGATTTTTTGTGTGTGCATTTTTGTGGGGCAGAAAATGCAGTGTCCTGTCAAGCAGCAGGCTGCAGCCCATCACTTACTTTGTCTTACTGGATAATGCTGTGTCTTGTGCAGGTGCTGTGGAAGTGTCACTGTTAATGAGATGGAGTCCTGTTACTAGCACCAAGAAGCATGATCACGGGCACTTCTGGGTCCTTTTTTAATGTTGAAAATTAGATAGCCTCTTTGGCAATCCAATCTTAAAATCATTAAAGAATAGTTATAGAATAGTTTTTAAGGAGCTCAGAGTCCAGGTCCAGGGCTTGAGGCTGGCACAGGGAAAAAGGTTGGTACAGAGCATCCTAGAATGCTGTTACTGGAGCTGAGAGCAGGGAAGGATTAATGTGAGTGGGTAGAATCTTTTCTATTTGTTCTCCCAGACAACTTCATTCCACCTTCAGTGCCATGGAAACCCTCCTGTAAGAACCACCCTGTAGCCTCCTGCCTTCTGGCATCAAGCTGAATTCAAATAACCAGAGTGTCCTTCAGGCACAAAAGGCAGTAGGCCTGGGACAGGGGTCTAAGGCAAGAGGTTAGGATTTCCAGACTGGCATGGGACTAGCAAGAACAAAAGATAGGAAGGAGAACGGCATACTGGGGAGGATTTCCGAAGCCTGTGCAGAGTCCTGAACCCTCCTGTGCTTGCTGAAAATCTGTGTCATAGGATAGGGCATGATTCTTAGAAGCAGGCAGCATCGGTTTGACCCAGGATAGATCATAGGGCCATTGTCACTTGGTTAAGGTGCCACCTACCAGTTCTCTCCACAGAAGTTTCTAGTAAGTACTGTTAACATGTACATTGAAGCCAGTGGACACCGTATCTCTCCACAAAAGTTACAACTAAGTGCTACTAGCACGTGCATTTGAGACTGGTAAACACTGTATCTGTCCACAGAAGTTACAGTTAATTCTACTAACATACACACTTGAGGCTGGTGGGCACTGTATCCATCTCTCCACAGAAGTTACAATTAAGTGCAGGCATTTGAGGCTGGCAGGCACTGCACTTCTCACCTTGCTCTCACCGATGGTCCTTCCCTGAGCCACTATTGCATCAAAAGCTCCTCTTACGTGTCGTGACTTCCGTGTTAATTAGTTGGCATTTCTCTGTTTATTACTTAGCATTCCTTTGTAACAAAAACTTTTTCCTTCTACCTTTCAAATATACTTAATTGCTATGAACTCATGGAGCTGTGCTTCATTAATTAGATGGTGGCCATTCATCCACATTGTTTTTACCATTTCTACATTCAGCCAGTAGAAGATGCCCTTTGGGCTAGCTCTTTTCCAGTAGACATATCCTCGTTATTCCTGTGTTTGGTACAAGGTGTTCTAGAATTCTCTTGCAATTCTACAGCTCTAGATCTGAAATGCGTTGTTTCTCAAGGCAACTCCCTTTTCTTTAGAAGTGGAATTCAGAGACTCAGATTCTGAGTGCCTGTGCACCCAGCACTCCAGTGTTGTTTCTTCCAGCTGCTTTCAGGGGCACACGCATTTCATGTACTCCACATGCATGTCTGCATACATATGCACACACCTGGGATCCATGTCTACATACACAAGCACACACCTGTGAGGCATGTCTGCATACTCAAGCACACACCTGGGATGCATGTCTGCATATACAAGCACACACCTGTGAGTCATGTCTGCACATACAAGCACACACCTGTTGGTACTACATTATACTATCTGTCTACCTTGCTATTCAATAAAGTCAGAGCCCATGCCAACATCTCCACTTCCATATTAATTGCACTGTTCATCCTTATCCCCCTCTGTGTTTCCAACCTTTTTTTCTGACATCAAGAAAGCTACATCCACTGTACAGTATACTTCCTTTGTTGCTGAATATTACAATAATCATTCAAAATTGATATTTCATCCTTCAAAAATGATCAGACCTACTCTTCTTTAGTGTTTGTTTACTGTAATTCTTTATACTCTGTAAATTTGGCATCGCACAATGTGGTACAATGGTAAGGGTGACAAAATAAGACCCCGTCCTTTCCATTAATCTACGTCAGCTTCCCAGCCTTCTTTTTCTCTCTGATCTGGAGGAGAAAGGTACAACTGGCCCCATTTGGTGTCACTGAGAACACAGGAGGCCCTGGAGGGATGACTTGATGCTCTTGCGTGAACTCAGATTCAGGTCCTAGCACCTACCTGCTTGCTTATGACCACCTTAACTCCAGTTGTAGGAAACCCAATGTCTTCTTCTGCCTTCTACAGGCAAAATGTGAGTGCAAACTACATGTACATATGTGCACATAAAACACTCCTTCACACAAGAGAAAAATAAATAAAGCTTTCGAAAAAATATAACTGTGAACCCAGACTGTAATGGGGTTCAGATTCATGGAGACAAGATATGTGGATGGAGGATTTTTTTGGTCTCCTTTGTTTGTTTACACTTAGTCCTTGCCTCTGCAAAGAGAACACCAGTCACACGCCTCTCCGTTCTCCCCTCTCAGGGGATGTTTGGGCTGGTTACTGCTACATCATAAGCTACCATTAAACTCAACACAACAAAGCAATAATCTGTTTTGCTCATTGACATACATTGTGTCTGAGGCAAAAATTATAGCCTAGTATATAAGAATTTGTTTTTCCATGTTATGGATTAAGGACACAGTGCCCTGTGAGAGTCTGATTGTCACTGAATTTGAAATTTCTTGAGTGAACCTGTGACTTTGTGTCTCTCTCCTGCTGATCTCGGGGACTCATTTGGTTGAAATTCAACTATGTTTATGGTATTGAAAATATGACCTTATGAAAGTTCTATGTGGTTGCCAAGGACCCCGATGAAGTCGTCTTCAGAGTCAGTGATGCAGAGAGGTTATGTATTGGGTCCTACTGAGGCATGCAGCCTGTTTATACATATGACGTGTTAAAACAAGCTATGTGGTATTTGGAATCATATATGCCCCGGTTGTGATCTTGATTAATAATTTTTATCAATATAAATGACAAAGTAGTATTTGTACGCTGTGCTTGCCATCACACATAAAGCTTAAGCTTATGTCCAGTCTGTTGAGAGTTTTATGAGCAGATGTGTTCCTACAGGCTGCTGCTGATTCCCCTCCTATGTCTCTGCTAATGCATTGTTCTAATGTTAATAAATGGAGCCCTTTGGGGACCAGTTACTCAGGAAGTTAGGACTGAGTCTCTCCCGGGAATGTGAATGTAACCTGTTCTCCTTTGGGCTGAAACAATGTATCCCTCCCATTGATCTTGGAATCATTGGAAGGAATCCTCTGCTGTGACCCAGTGACCAGGCTGAAAAAGCTTCTCCTCCTCTCTTTCTTTCACTTGAGTCTATTGCTCTGCCAGTCATAATTCTGCCACTTTTAACAAGACATCTTGATGAATCATCAGAGGAGTTAACCTTCACCATGTCAAGCTCATAAAATGTTAAACCGCCTTTAGATACCCAGTTCTTAGAATTCGACACCATAGCACAGTGTCATAGTTCTCTGACACCAAACAGAGATAGTAGGGTTTTTCCCTGTGCTACAGCTTAAATGTCTATAAATGTCCAGCGGGTGGCTGAAAACCCAGTCTGAAGCCCACCGCTTCTGTGTCCTAATTCTGTAATCTGGGGATGTCTCTTAACCTTCTTGCCTCTGCTTCCTTCTCTGTAAGATGGGTTAATAATGCTGATGTGGGATCTTGAGGATTCTGCCACCCTAACATCTGCCATGGCCTTACCATCCCAATCACGGCTGCCCAGATAGCTGACATCACCATATTTGAAATCTGGCCTCACTGTTAACTCTTCTGGCAAGAGCAGCCCACAAAGGGCGGTCACTGCGGTTTTGTATGTTTGACAGCTGATGTATTTATTTAGGGTTTTCTCTTGACTTTGTAATGGCTTCCAGAAATCTAAGAATGGCCCGAACTCAGCTGGCTTAAGAGAAAGGAGAGGAGGTGTGTTAACTATCGTTAGGACCTATGAGAGTTCTTTCCTCTTTGTCTCCAGCCACACATTCCTCAGGACTGGATTTAATATTCTTTTTCTCATACAGAAAAAGTATATCAGCTTATTCATCAAATACAAGGGAAATCAACAAACATAATAAAAATTGTATCTCTGTAGTGGCAGAGGAGGGTGTGATACATAGTAACATTTAGATAAAACCCAAACACAGACATCAGGGTCTGTGCCACTCTATGACCGCTGCCCGAATTCCTAATGATGGGACCCTTAATGTATGACTTAGGGCATGTGGGAGTGTAGAGTTTAATTTTTCAGTTGGTTTATTGCAGCTCTTAACAAGTGTGGCTGTTAGTAAATAGACAGTTAAATTAAACTCATGAATATCCGTTACTGTTCTTAAAATAGAAACAGAAACAAAAGCCTGGCACTGCTACTGCTGCCTGAACTGCTGTGTGGAAGTGGACAGGGTACTGCATTCTGGGTGGGGAGTCAGGAATGAACACAGGAGAGGAGAGAGGGCAAACAGGAAGATGGTGCACACCCTCCTCTGTCCACCCCAGTGTCAGACTTCTAAGATAAGTAGCAAAATGACTGACAGGCACTCTTAATTTCTAAGCAGAAAGAAGGCAGGAGTAAGCAGGGCCGTCACTATGGCAGCATCAGAGCACGTGCACAGGCCATTGGCCTTGACCGACTTGGCTGACCGCTCTCTATGACAGCCAGCATTGTTGTGTAAGTTCCCAGGGGGGATCTCCTCAAAACAAGCAACATTAGATTGGCATAAGTCTGAGCAGGTGTCCTGTTAGGACACAGGCACCAGGTGTGAGGAAGAGCAGAAAGACCTTGTGGGAGAGAGACACCATCACGTCCCCACATGTTACTGGAAAGAGAGTCTCATCATCTGGGTCCTGCCATGAGGGAGATGGAGAGCAAATCAACAGAGAGGAAGAAGAACATGAGGAACATGTGGACCAAGTTAGAGTTGCAGAGTTATATAGGTTTGTGTGACTGGCCAGGCTGGGGTGAAATGTCTTCTACATGGAGAAGGATTCCTGGGGTGTGGTCCAAGGAACATGACACAAGAACGTTTCCTACTGAAGAAAGAGACAAAATGTCCAAGCTACCAAATTTTCTTGCATTGAAAAATAAATCAATAGAAAGTGAACCCTCTTATAATTGACAGCTGCATTCGATGTCTAAATCAGAGCATTAAAATGGCAGTGTTCAGGGCCAGATATTTCTCAAGCAGCTGGCGTTTGTCTCACAAGATGCGGGGAGTGAAGGGTGCAAGATAAATTAATTCAAAGCCACATGAAAAGGCCCCAAGCCAAAGTGTGTTTCTGGATAGTCTTTTCTCCTGCAGTCTAAATTTAGCCAAGTCAAATGCATTTGTAAGTGCTGCCCCATCCAACCATTCTAAATGATGGGTTTGCCATTTCACAGGAGACATGGGTTTCACTGTCAAGGCGGGGTGTGATGTCCATGCATAGCTATCTTTTAGGGGTGCAGACTCTGCCTTGCCATGTTTTGAGCATAGAAGAGAAGGCTGGGTCTCAGCCCTGGTAGGGACGGCAAGCTTCAGGAAACCCCATTTTTCACTCCCAGTAGAGTATAGATGGAAAGCTATCTGGAACAGCACAGGTAGTCTCTAGAAAGATATGGGAGGAAGTTAGTAGGGAAGTTGTGTAAGATAACCGGTTGGTTTCAACTTGGTGAATTTAAGCAAGGAGCAGACACTGCTGCATTTTTTTTCTCTGTGTAGAGTAGAAATGACTTTAAAAAAGGATGCTGGAAGATGTCAGCTAAGCAAAATAAATACAACAGAGGAGTTTAGCAACAGAGATTCCCCATACCCGACGCAGGAACACTCGGGATTGGCAGCATCATCCGGTCCTTAACAGCTATGAAGCAGGGCACCTTACTGCTTGGGTGGGTGTGATGAGGAGGCAGGTCCATGGGGGTGTTTTGTCCGTTAGATAAGACACTTCAGATGTACAGGATATACTCCAGGCAAGTGAAGACCTTAGCGTAAAGCTTTTATCTCACAGTACAGCAGAGTAGTAGATTAGGATAAATCCCTTCAAGATCTAGTTAAATAAAGTAAGTAGATTCGACTGTGGTTTTCCTTCTGTCTTAATCTCCAAGTGCATTTCTGGAAGCCTCTGTGTAGTTTATTGCTACTTATGCTTTCAGTACCTGAGCTGTGATTTTAAAGGAGACATAACTTGGTCTGTAAATGAACTGGACATGAGCATCTCTGGTCTGAAATTCTGGGATGCGGAAGCGTCATGGCACCTGAAACTTTGGGGACTCTAGCACAACATGCTTGGTCTGATAGGTCAGCATCCACAACCTTGTTTTGTGCATGAAATTAATAAAAATATACTATGTAAGATCATCTTCAGGGTGTGTGTATAAGGAAGGTTGCATGAAACAAGTGAGTTTCAGATTCAAACTCCAGTCCTATCTCCAAGATGCCTTGTTATACCTAAGAAATAGTTCTAAGCCTGATAAAACAATTAGATATCCAAACACGTCTGCCCCAAAGCATTTTGAGTCAGGAAAACTCAGCCTACACCATCACAATATTTTCTTTTAATCACAATATTTTATTTAAGATTTAGACACAATTTTAATAAGTAAAAGACATCTACATATTTTGTTATGTTTCAGATACCCAGATTTTTAAAGGCACTCACCAAACAGGGTTTGGTATTGTTCATTTTTCCCCATGTTCTGGATGAAACGTAAATGTGCCTTATGAGTTTATAGCATTGATAACCATGTTGTGTGTTTTCTAACATCTGGTGCCTTTTCTGACTATCATGTTGCATGATTTTTAACGTTCAAACATTCCCAAATGTGGAATGCACCTCACAATGTGCCTGGGGGACTTTGTCTCCTTAGAGGGTGCTTAAGATTGTGGTGTGCGGTGCACATAAGCATTGTTGGGGTGGGAAGTGGTCATACAACTATATTAATCCTACAATTGAGATGGCACTAAGACTAATTTTTATACCTGAGGGTGTGGGGTGTGTGTTTGTGTGTGTGTGTGTGTGTGTGTGTGAGAGAGAGAGAGAGAGAGAGAGACTCTGATACTCTGATACAGAATTCTGTCCTTGATAATTTTAAGTTAAGAAAAAAGGGAAAAAAAGAAAAACATTGAATTAGTAGATCAAATGGGATTCCACAGTCTAAATGCTTAGCTTTCCTGCATTTTTCTCTCATTACACACAAGAGTCTTTCTGACAGGCCAATCATGTGTTGTTTGTATTGTGGAGGGCGCTGGTAATGTGTGTGTACCTGTAGCACATTGCTGGCTTCTCCTTGGTTTTCATTTGGTGAGTGAAATCTATTTAATTACTTTATGATATTGCTTTAATTAAATCCAATTGTGAATGTCTGGTTTATTCAGGAAAGTCACATTTGGAGGTGATTATCCCCTTTAACATGGAATTAACATGAAATTTGTTCAAATGGGACATCTTAAATCAACCTTGATTCACAAAAATTTGATTTGCATGAAGTTGTAATAGCATGCTTGTCATGTAAAATGAGGTACACCTGCATTATCGAGCCAGACACTGAATCCTTCTAAACACACTCAGACCTGTACAAAGATATGTGTGTTCAAAGCATTGTCTGAACACCTTCCACCAATGGGGAGGCCCATCTCTTTTTGATTTTAAGCAATTATTCCATTTCTGTGCTCATAAAGGAGAAATTGTATTTCCTCTATTTATATACATATCACATAATACACTCTAATCATTGTAGCATACAGCTTCCCTTTCTTAGAATTTACAGAGATACAAAAGATGCTGTTTATTGAATAAGATATTCTATATCTTAGTCCACGAGCTTACAATTTTTTGTTTTTGTTTGTTTGTTTTCCAGACAGGGTTTCTCTGTATAGCCCTGGCCATCCTGGAACTCACTCTGTAAATCGGGCTGACCTCAAACTCAGAAATCCTCCTGCCACTGCCTCCCGACAGTGAGGAGCAAATGTTCTTTCACATGTGTCTGAATTTGATGAGCAACATTAATGGCTGCCACATGTAGGACTTGGTACAAACAGTTAGGAAAGGACCAGTATGTCAGATAGACAAAATATTATACCCAAGCAGATATTTAAGCAATATGCAGAAATGGAGAGTCAGCTTTAAAAAAAAATCTTAAAATGTGGGTAGAATCGGGAAGAGATTGAATATGGGGTGACAAGAATTCAGAGAGGATTCCATGCCCTCTTAAAGGGCTTTCTTAGCTCTGACAAGCAGTTGGCCTTTTGTTTTAAGGGCACAGCTGTCAAAGCACCTTGAGTAGGGAACTGGAGAAATGAGATGGGTCTCCTGGAAAGATTATTACGGCTTCAGCGAGAGAATCGATAGGTACCAGTCAGCTTTGTGTTACTATGATAAAATACTTGAGGTATTTAACTTATAAAGAAGGAAGGTAATTTTGGCCTACAGTTCTGAGGGTTCGAATCTGAGGTCATCTGCCTTTTACCTGTGGAAAGAGCAGCCTATTATGTCTGAGGCACATGACAGAGCAAACTACATACATATTGCCAGCCACGAGACAGACAGGGAGAGCATGAGCCAGGATGGACAGTTCCCTTGAGAGGCATGTTCTTCATGATAGAAGAACCTCCCCTAAGGTCCCAGTCCCTGAATATTCAGAACAAATCCCAGTGGTGGCAGCCTGGGGACCAAGCCCTTAACACATGTACCTTTGAAGGACACACCCACATTCGCACCACTGCAAAGCCAGAGAAGGGGACACAAGGTTGGGAGTTGAGTTGACAGATAAGATGAGAAGACCAAAAGCAATAGTTAGAATAAACACTGCAGGAAGAGAGAGGCTTCTATAGAGAAGACAGGTCTTCAGGCACGCTGGGGGATGAGGTAAAGTGTGGTGGGACAGACAGACTCTAGGTTCCTAGCCAGGCAGATGCAAGAGAGTAAGTACCATTCCCTAATTAGAGACCACAAGTATAGGAGCATGTCTATATCTTGAGGTTTTTCATTGAGACTTGATTTATCTTGGTTCATGGGGAGACGGGGAGAGGAAGAAGAGAGAGGAGAGAGAGGGAGGGAAGAGAGAGGAAGAAGAGGAGGAAAAAGAGAGAGGAGAGGGGGAGAGGACAGGAGAGGGGAGAGTGGGGGGTTAATTAAAGCTAGCATGGTTTGCAGGGCCTACTGGAGGGTCAGGAAAGCCGTGGAGACACTGGGATCCGAGTGCAGGTGAGGCTTAGGTGTTCTCTAGCCTCTTTGAGTAAGTTGTCTATGAGGACTAAAGGGCAGGGATCATCCCTGTACATCACTGGAGAGACATGTCAGGGATGCTCAGAAGAACGGACAGGGAGAAAAGAGAGGAGAAAAGCAACCAAAGACAACGTACCTTCTTTTAAGTATAATATTTTTTATTATTTTTTCAGAATTTTAGATGTGCACAACTCCTCCCCACCCCCTAACTTTGTGTGTCCTCTCTTAACAAAGAAGCGAACAAACAACAGACAACAGCCTACCGGGTTCATGTACTTTTGGTTGTGGGTGTCTACTGGAGTGTGGTCTAACTACTAGGGGCTACACCTTTAAAACAACCATGCTCCTTCCCTCTAATCCACCACCTGTCTGACTCTAGGCTAAGCTCTTCCTCTCCTGAGCTTTCTTCCCGCTCTGTGCTAGAATGCTGATCGGCTTGCTCTTACTGGGTCTTGTGAGGCAGCCACAGCTGCTGAGATTTCACAAGTTCAGTGGTCCTGTCATGTCCAGAGACAACTGTTTCAGGTGGTCCTCCCTGACCTCCCGTGTCTTAAATTCCTGTGTCCCCTCTTCTGTGGGAAGGGGTGTGATAGACAAGTCCCGGTTGTGGAAGATGACTCAACATCGCCATATTTTGACCAGTTGTGAGACCTTGCTTTAACCATAAGGAAACTTCCCTGAAATGGTCCAAGAGCTATGGAGACCTACACTAAGCTGCAGTTATAGAAGTAGCAATTTAGAATTCAGTTTGATACTGTCTAGCCAAGAGTTCCTGGCTGTGGGAGCTCAGACTTCATGTCTAACTAACCTATTACCGTTGGTTTGCTAAGTGGGAATAGTATCAAACTGCCCGCTACAGTGTCAGGAATATCAAGGAAACTTTTCACAGTAAATCCAAAGCCCCATTACAAATGTGTGTGTCCACATGCACATATGCACAGCACACATGTGCACATGCCCACTGTTTCACACGATGTGGAGGGGCCTGTCCTGTGTTGAGGTGTTGGTTTTTCAGTGTCTGCAGCTAAGTTGCACTGGAGGCTCTCACGGAGGGTGAGGAAAATGTTCAGCATTGTGAGCTCTGGGACTCACTGTGTCTAGTGGCCGGCTGTCACGAGAATGTGCCAGCCCCATTCTGTGGAGACAGTCCAAACCTGCCAGACAGCCTTTCGTCATGGGCTTTCCCTCTTTGACAGTACCCATGGCTACCACTCTGTTCATGCCCAGCTCAGCTTTTGCAGCTGCTTAGAGCCACATTGCCAACATCCTGTGACCTTCACAGAATCCCAGGCCCAGTCTGGCCACCCAGACACTTCCAGTCAGTAAATGCCATTGTATCAAGTGCCTACTGTGTCCTGCTGGGCACCGCACCAGCCTGCAGGAGATTCGAGGCTCACCAAGTGCTAAGCAGGACTTCTCCTGAGAAAGGCCTCCTTGGGCAGGACTCTAGAGGCAGCAGCAGCCCCAGAATCTGTGTGGAGGAAGGAAGAAATGGAAGGCTTCTGAGTGGACCCCTGATAGTGACCAAGAGGAAGGGCAGGGTTGTCCAGGACCCAAAGGCTTTGCCTTAGGACTGAGGTAAAATTTTGAGTTTGAAAGCCCTTTGAGGTCCAAGTCAAATTTGCAATCTGTTAGCAGTTTCTGCATCCCAGAAGCTGGCTGTCCCCTGGGGAATGGTAATTTTAACTCAACTTTTAACTGGTGATGGATCAGTATCAGCCAGGTGCTGCCTTCATCACGGCTTGGATTCATCACTGGATGGCAATGCTGTCTGGGCACACTGTAGCCAAGCACTGAGATGTAATTTCTCATGGTAAGCTACAGCCTCTTCACAGAGCTCCCGCTTCTCCCACACTTGAATTAAGATTCTTCTGGGGCCTTCCCATCCTATTACAGCACTAGGTTGTGAGTGTGCTGGCCTCACATTGGAATCTTTAAGGGATCATTGTGCTGCTGTTGAGTGGAAGCCCTAAAAAGCTACTTCAGATTGTGCCCTATCCTGATTTCTGAAACCCGAGTCACTCCGCCGTCCCAAAACGTACCTTGGACTTATCCAGAGCTATGTGTCTGTTTTGGATATTCTTAACAGTTTCTTTATAGTTAAGCAGGGTGTGGAAATCACTCCCTTCTCTCTGCCTCCTCCTTTCATTTCACAAGGATGTGATGCCCTGCCTGTGTGTCTTAGCTGTGTGGGCCACAGATTATGTAGAACAGCTGAAGGGGCTATTTGTGTGTGAGTAGCTGTTAGTGGAAGTGCTAAAATGTTAAGCCAATTGTGTGGCTTTCAAGCATCACGATTGTCTGTTCTTTCTTCCTTCAGGTCCTTATGTCAGCAATATTTCTGTCACGATAACATTTATTTATCAAAGTTTATGCTACTTTGACTTTTTATAAAATACCAGTGAAGATAAATGGATCGATTGACCCTGGGAGCAGTTTATTTATCCCTTTAGTCACACTTCAGTGGCAAAATCAATACCCTTCTGAAATATCTGATATTACAGCAGGGCCAGTAAATAGTGACATTCCTGAGCCGTGTGCAAGGGGAACTAAAATTTATTATCAACTTAGATTTTTTAGTACGTGTATTGATTTTCCTGGAGATGCTTGTGAATTTTTATTTATCTGTAGCTGAGCAAGTGACCTTTGTTTCAGAGAACTACAGTTAAAGTTGCTAAAATTTGGAGTTGGGAAGGCCATCATTCATTTGTTAAGGTAGGTTTGAAAGAAGGAAAAGGAAGTATTTTTCAGAAAATGGCCTATACGCCCCTCCTTAGGTATCCAGTATTTTGAATACTCTTTTGTGATGCCCCAACCATGTATATCAAATCCACATGTACTTACTAAAGACATTTGTATATCCTGCACTGTGAGGGGACCTCTACAGTTATTCATCTTGCCTGGGGATGGGATCAGCAGCAACAGAGGCTTGGGGAAGAGGAGGTGAGGGCAGGAAGCAGAAGGGAGGCTGAGTTCCTGGAGGAAGGGGAGAGTGGAAGGAGGATGTGTTTCCTGATGGAGCCTAGCGGCCTCGGGAGGCAGGGTGGGAGGGAGCACTGATCATCATGGTGTTAGATTCCAGACTCAGGCAGTAGGAGCTGGTGGGGCTGTAAGCCACGGTGAGAGGGAGGTACAGGGATCTAGAAGGTGGAGAGCAGAGAAGCAGCTCCCAGGGCAGCAGGCTCGCTCAGCCATGGGTGCACTCAGCAGCCAGGTACAGTAACAGACCCACGTGAATGCCTAAAGATGAGTGGGACAGAGAACAACCATAGATGCCAAGATGGACAGAGAGCACATGAGGTCTCAAACCCACACGAAGAATTACAGAGAAGGAAGAAGGGCTGAGAGCGGGGGACATGGTCTCTTATCCATACCACACAGTCAGCCCTGAAAGTGTATGTAACTTTTACATGGATATGTAGAATAACAGAAACAACCCTGTGTGTTTGAGAAGTTTAGCTAGCCACCCATATGTAAACTTTGACATTATAGCTTTCTCTTTTTATTCTGGAACCCATAAAGATTCTAAGAGGTAAGGTGACCTAGACCTGGCTATAACCCTGCCACTGTCATGTGTAGCCATGTGACACTGGGTAAAGTACTTCCAGGGTCATGGATCCCCATGTGCCTTTTTTTTGTCACCTCTCCCAGTGAAGTTGAATATGCTTTTGTAATGTTAAGGGAACCTCCTCTGCTCCGTGCTCTGGGATTCAGGAGGAGTGGGGCGGGGGGCTGGGGGGGGCTCTCCCTGGTACTAGGAACAGTGAGAGGGGTCCTTATGCCTCAGCATCCACTTAGACACCATGCCATCCTCACCTGCTTCCTGCTCCCTTCCCCTTGTTCAAATGATATTCCCGTATCCTGTATCTTTGATGTTTCGATATCTTAGTGCCTTTCTCAACCTGAAGGGCCAGAAGGTCTTTCCTAGGGCTTCCTGATTCTCAAAGCAGCAAAGAGCTGGCCTGCAGGTGCTGCAAGCTGTGGGGCAGCCCACGGTCCAGCCACCTCCTTGATGACCCCATCAGCCAGCCATCACCATGCAAGGGCAAGTGCCAGATTACTAGAGGTACACTCAACCTTACACACTCAAAGTCACCCAAGGCTTCCTATCCAAGGCTGCCTGTCCCTCCTCACCATTCCTTCACAGGGCAAGCATCAAAAAGCACTTATACTTTTCTCTTCTCCACTACCTCCTTACCAAGGCTGAGGCTTCTCTGCTGTGCCCTTTCCGGTGTGGCACGCCCTCTCCTCTTGGGAGCTAAGTGATAAACCACTTCATCATGTTATCAGTGGCTCACAGCTCTGCTGCCTTCACTCGACTCAAATGATGGAGAAACTCCTGATATAAGATCCCATCCTGGCCTTGCTATCAAGGAGATACCAGGTCTGGCAATGTGAGGCTCCAGTGGTCATAGAAGCTAACTCCCTGTCTGCTTCCATCCAGGATGGAGGTGGGGAAGGTTCAGCTGTAAGGACAGGGATGCTGCACCTGGCCAGCCAAGGGCACACACCAAAGGCTGTTCTCTGACCTCGGGCTGTTTGCAGGCCAGCTGGGCAGTGGAGCAGCAGTGTGGGGCTAAATGTTTGAAGGAGTAGCTGTAAGAAAGGGCTGGACTCTTGGAAGTAAGAGTGTCTCCTTCTTCATGAGCAGCCTGGGTCCTGCTCTGGTCCAGGAGTATTTGACTTGCCTTGTCAGATATCATGGTGGTTCTAGACAGGCCTTTTCTAGTTTTTGCCTTTATTAAGAATGAGATGTCAGCACATTTTGACTTAATCGACGTAAAAGTCTCTGTGTTCTCTCTTCAGATTTCTTCTTTTTAAATATTTTTATTACTCTTCAATTAAAAATTAATCCTAAAAATGAGTTATTTGAAATAAAGTACTTGAATGTACAGTCGCCATCATCTGTATGAGGAGTTGGTTCCAGGACCTAACTGCTCTAATCCCTTGTATAAGATTTTGTGTGTACACTTGATGCTCAAACGTACATCTGCTGTTCCACATTCTTTAAATCATCTCTCATGACCTATAAGATATCATTGATGCTGTGGAAGTGCTTGAGATAGGATATTGTTTACAGGTTAATGTTAAGTATGGGTGGTGTGCCAAGAGTGTATACCACTTACCCCCACCCCAATATCCTCTGTTTTGTTTTGAAGCCACAGATGCTCATCTCATAGACTGAGGCCCAACTGCATAAAGTACTTATTAAAAACCCCTAATCTGTATAGTGCCAAATCCTGTCCATTTCCTGAATTGTGTCAGGATTTTTCGGAGCCCTCATGCACAGAATGTCCCTTCACTGATGGCTGAGGCGAGGTGACAGTCTCTGCAGCTGAACTGACACTCCGTCATATTTTACTGTATGCCTGGTAGAACATCTCAGGAGGAGGAGGAGGAGGAGGAGGAGCTCATGCGAGAGAGCAGAAGACTACATCAAAGGCCCAGCTCTTCAGAGCCTGCCTGAACCATTCTGAGGGATGCTAATGTTTCTAGTGTAGGAGACGGCAGAGTAGCTGTGAAATTAAGCTTAAATTTTGGGGCCTTCTGCGCTGTGAGTTCTCTTCCAAGATCCTGCATCTAATTTTGTACTCATAATTTTGCTTTATAAAAAAGAAGAAGAAAAGGTTAGCTTTATAGGGTATAGTTATAGCTTTTTAGCTTTCAGAGCCCTGAAAGCCTGCCTGTGGCCCTGGGGAGGAGATACACGTGTGTGCCATGACGTTCACAGTCCCACTTATAAATCTGTCCCGGGGAGAACACATACTGAGATGACATCATTCAAAACCGATGGCACAGGCACCTCTGCTGATAAACAGAATCCGAATCCATCATTCATGACATCTTAGAGATGTCTTCTTCACAAGATAATTTGTTAGGGATTGAGTCAGGATATGAGGGGGAAAAAGACTAATAAATTGGTACCTTCATTTCTGGTCACTTCCAGGATTGGAGCCTGAAAATGAGTCCTTAAAGGTTTAAGGCAGGCAGCTATACCATTATTTTTACAATAGGTAAATTCTCCCATCTTTTACATTAAACGAGTGAAAATGGAAAGGTTGGTTCTCTTACTTTAATGATGTAAACCTCATTGAAAATAAAGGTTTCCCAGGGCTGTGATTGAAGGGGCACTGGCTACATTGTTCCACTCCGGCCAGCCTCTTGGGCAGAAGGAGGCTCACAAGTAGCATTGCTGAGGTTTCTGTGAGAAGATGTAATGCTGGGTCAAGACAGCTGCAGCCTTTCTATAAAAAGCTACAGTTCGGTTAGACACAGTCCATACATCTCGGTAATATTGATGATTGGTTAAACCTGTACAAAAAGACAGTTCAGGGCTGCTGAAGTTAAATGCCTTCCAAAAATGGGAAGAGTTAAAGTCAGTGTCTGATAGTAATTCTCTCTAAAGAATTCCCACATCATCTAAAGGATCAGGTGGTGAGGAAGGAAGTGGCTATCATATAGACAATGAGTCTCTTTCTCAGCACACATGCACATGCGTGTGCACGCATACACATGCACGGGAGCAGCACAGAGAAATGAGAGCATTTATTTTGAATAAACGTTTGTAGTTGGCTCTCTGTGAAATCTTGAATGTGTATACATTGTTTTTAATATGATACAAAGATGCAGTGCTATCCTGAACAGATAAAACTAGATAATTATACATTGCAACCTTTGTTTGATTGGTAGCTTTTCTTCACTGGGGCGTAGGTATAATTTTGTCCTTTATATCTGTGTTTCCTAGAGGAGTCAACTCTAATCTTTCCCAATACTTCTTGTCTATTCTGTTCTCAAATTTACAATTAAGTTTTAGAGTACATATTTCTGGCCAGTCAGTGGTGGCATACACCTTTAATCTCAGCACTCAGGAAGTTGGGGGGGGGGGGCAGGTGGATCTCTGTGAGTTCAAGGCCTACCTAATCTACAGAGTGAATTCCAGGAAAGCCAGGGCTACACAGAGAAACCCTGTTTCAAAAACAACTAACTTAATTAATTAATTAGTTAATTAATCAAAATTTTGGAATTAAGCTTCCCATTCTAATATTTTAATGGAAATATACCATTTTCTCCCTTGTTTTGAAATTCACTAAAACTGGTTTTCAATCTGTGGATAATGACCCCTTTGGGGGGGCCCCGCAAATGACCCTTTCATAGGGATCACATATCAGGTATTCTGTGTATCATGTATTTACATTACAGTTCATAACAGTTTCAAAAACATGGTCAGGAAGTAGTAACGAAAATGATTTTCAGGTTAGGGGTCATCATGTCATGAGGACCTGTACTAAAGGGTCCCGGCATTAGGAAGGCTGAGAACTGCTAGTGTTAGCACCATTCCTAAAACACAAGGTGTGAAGTTTTAACTCTGGATGGTGGTAGCCTCTGTGAAATCATTCTTGTCACTCATAATGATTTTATAATAATTATTGAAGATGGCCCCTAGGTCTTTAGAGAAAGGGGTGCTGGGAGCATTTGCTGCAGCGTAAGGCCCCAAGTGGAAGTCTCTGTATTTTCTCCCTATAGCTGGGTAAGTCACATGTCACTCTCCTGAGTCATTTACCCAGCTTGAATGGAATGTAGTAGTATCTTCCAAACAGGGATAGGATGGGGGGTTAAACAGTGTCATGTGAAAGCAGCATGCCATGGCGCCATGTTTCCCTAAGGTTTTCCTTGACAATGCTTAGAATGATGGGCACAATAGTAACAGAAATATTTACTGAGTGCTAATCATATTGGAGATACTATATTCAAACCGGGATTTTAATATTTAATCTTGACGTAGAGGAACTTAACTCTTTCTGGAAGAGGCACATATATTTAAGTGATAATTGTATTACAGTGTGGTAACCACACTTCTACTAGCATGCTCAATGCCGTTTTTCATGAATGAGAACAATGTGTTGCTTAAAAAAAAAGAACGAAAGAAAGAAAGAAATCTCGTAAGCTAAGAAGAATCCAAGTTAACACGTACAAGACTTAAAATTTACCTAAGTAACCTACTATGAAAAAAACTCATGGTCCTGGGAAAACTCTTTTCATACGAAAGATGATTTGAATCACAATGGTTTCCCGGTCTCAATAATTCCTTTTTTCCAAAAAGAAACAGTGTATTTTACCTCTCCTGGACTCAAGGACAGGCTTGCTGTCTTGGGGCTGTAATTTATGCCTGCTATTTGCCTTAGCCTCTTAGGTTGTATTCCTAGAGCTTGAGGCTAAATTGGATGGGGAGGGGGGGAATGAATGTGCAAGGATGAGTGTCATTGTCCCATTGGCCTGCTCACTGCTCTCAGGAAGCTGCCCCTAGTTTCAAATGTGGACAGGAGTTACCCATTGGATGTTGCGGCGCAGTTCAGATGTCTCCTTTACAGAAGCTAATAAACAGGTGGGGAAATTTTAGAAATTGGAAGTAAACTCAAAATGTAATTAGGGGGAAGAACATCATTTCCAGTCGGCCCAGATGTTAGTAAAAGCCAATAGTTCAAAAATGGTTTTCCTAAATTGAAGTATAACAGATACAGCCTTCGAGGAAGAATCCCAAGCCCTAGTGTGGCGCATAGGTTTCATTAACACTCTGTTCTTTTAAATCAGGATAGATGATGGAATTTGCTCCGCAGCAGTCACTCTGTCTGCCTTGCTGTCTCCGAGTTCTCCTTCAGCTTGGCCAGTGAACCAGCATGTGCACCTTTTGTGTGGCTTTAGTCCGGTGGACTTGACGTTAAAGTGATCTTCAAGGCTACTGTACATTGTCCTAAAGGAGAGTGCACAGCTTTTCACTGTTCTAGCAAGGAAAGGAGGCAGCCTGGAGGGGACAGGATTCCCTTCCGCTCTGCTTCTAGTTCCTGACTTCATGGAATCTCTGGGGCAGGTTGTCTGACTTTGCACAGGCTTCCTTGATGTCTAAAATAAATAACATTGTTGCGATGGCGCCAGAGTTGGAGGTAGCCATTAGCATCATAGAGCATGCGTGGAGGGCTTTGCTAGGACTTGAGAAAAGGAAGGATTCCAGGGCAAGTGCTGACAGGTGTAGCAGATAAGGACTTTTGCTAGCTATGGAGAGTGCCAGTGAGAAAGAAGGAGCAGGCCTCTCAAGCAAGCAGTGACTCTCCACATTTGGGTTCTGTAAACCTCGCTGGAGGTAGAAAATATATAAGGGGAAAAATGAGAGTGAGGTTGTATATAGACTGGGGTGTGTAAGAGAGATGTTTAACAGGGCTTTCTTTTTATTAAAGGATAAGAGAAAGTGTGTCTGGGAGTCAGATCTTGTTTATCCCTGTGTCCACCAATCACTAGGAATAAACAAAACCAAAATCTTAACTGTCTACAGGATCCTAGCTCTGCATGGCTGGATGTCTCACAGTAAAGGGGGAAATCAAACTGGTCTCTATCAGGGATCCCTGCCTCCCTTTACTGGTAAGGACATGGGACATGACAGACGAAGAAGCCCTCTCACATGATAGATTTGATAGGCAGTCTCCTATGCATGCTCCACCCCTGACCCTGCAGATAAAGCCATAGCAAGGGTCATGCTGGAGCTGAGCAGCTGTCAGGATCATGGTGCATTTACAGACTGGACCGCACACTTGTGCATCTTCTTTCAGAGAAGGGCTCAATATCTTATAGTCCTTTTAAACTTCTGCCAAGGGTCCATGTTATAACCGTGAGGGGTTGAAAGGGCCAGCAACCACTCCTGAGATAGTGCACCCCCACCTCAGAACCACTGACTGTAAACACAGGTCAGCAGCTTGGAGTTGTTCTGCCTGGCATGCTTTTGAAGGCAGGGACAAGAAAGGAATTTGAGTCTGTCGTGTGGGTCCCACACTGAGTTGTAGGCAGGATAGATGTTTGAGGACATCAGATGCAATCCCTGCTCTCAGGGAGACACTAGTACAGTTACCATGTCAAATGTTAGTAGCTCAGCAAAGAGTGAAAGCCAGGCACAGGGTGTGGAGGTTGGGTGGGCTTCAAGGAGGAAGAAAAGAGAAAAAGTCTTTATATGTAAGGCAGGCCTCAAGCAGACCTGCTATGGAAAATTTATTTGCTTTTCTACCAGTGCATACTCGTGGTGTACAGTGTGCTGTTTTGATAAAATGCACACATTGTGCAATGACAATATCACAATAATGAATGTGCCCTGTTACCACCAATACTTATCATATTCAAGTGGCAATCATAGTACACAAAATCCAGAGGGGGGAATATTGGGTCGCAGCTTGAGAGAGGAGGAAGGAAGGGTTCAGCAGATACCCAGCATGAGGGCTCACAGTCTCTTCAGAGGAAGATCCTAGGTGCCAGGCATAGGCAAAATGCTGTAGACTGTGGCTACCCTCTGCCGTGAGCTCTGCCTGTGGCTACCCTCTGCCGTGAGCTCTGTGTCTTCCTTCTAGGCACCAGAGAGCCGTTGACGGTTGTAAGCCCGAAGAACAAAAACATGATAAAACTAGGTCAGGAAATCATCAGGAGGTCAGTGGGAGAAGTGAGTTTGTTGAACCCTGCACCCTAGGGCACGAGACGTCCTCTTAGAGTTCCTTCAGTGAATCTTCTCATACAAGTTGGTGGACAGCACAGACATGTCTATAAACCAACACCATGACCAAATATTAGTAACAGCACACATGCCAAAGGTGCTGAGAGCAGATTTAAAATTTTTGCACCATAAAAAGAATAAGCAAGCACATGGCTTGATAGATATGTTAGCTTGGTTTGATCTTTATCATACTGTGCAAACATAGCGAATTAAACACAATACACTTGCTACTTGCATCATAGTAAGGCCGAGGTCTTCTGGTACCTGCCAGCATCGCACACAGTGGATAAAAGGAGTTGCAGTTTGTCCTGGGTGCACTAAGATGTGATCCCGTCATGTACCCAAAAGTGTGAACTTTTCACGTTTGTTAGTGGGACAGCCAAGCTGAGTTCTGCTAAACAAGGTCTTCACCAGGAAGAATTGCCCTGCGACCTGTAACCTGATCACATTTTAACCAGCGAACAGGCATCTTCTTCGCCTTGACTGGACAATGTCATTTTACCTAGCTGCATTTCTCATTGCCACACATTCCTAATCCTAAGTTCTTGTCCTTTCCTGATGCAGTAAATAGCTCTCTGCTGATTTTCAAATTTAGGATGTTTCTGTGGAGAAAGGGGGGAAAGAAGCCACCCTGAGGGTGAGCGTGAGGAAGTGACAGAAGAAAGAGCTTGGTATTTCCCTTCTCTCCATGAAGCTGTGGTTTGCCAAAAGGAGAGAAAGACCTGCGAGAGACGTAGGGGTTCTCTTCCAAAGGAAATTGAAGGGTTACTCTGAAGATTAATGATCTTGAGATGTTAATTCAGCGGAGAATTTATTTTTAAAGGCTGAGATTTATTCTGAGCCAGAGGATTTTAAGTTCAGCTGGGGGACTAATGAGGTGTGGATTTTGTTTTGTGGAGTTCCTACTGCCGCTGTCAGTCATTGAACAGGGGGTCTATTCACCCTGAGTCTCAGAGCTGGTTAAAAGCCCTACACCTTCTAACACAGAGAGCCTTCCTAGCTAGTAACATCCTCAGAAAACCTATAGGGGTGGCTTACTTCTTTTACACTTGAAAGGTTCCATGTGTGAGATTTCTGTGTTTTTTATGAAGAAGTCACATTAGTGCAAATTTCTATTAATTATTAACACATTGCAAAAGCTAAAAATTCACATTTTTCACAGGAGGGTAATTTTTCCTTTCCTGGTCCATATATTATTTTGTTTTGTTTTCTCTGCTTGGAGTTAAATATAAAACAATTTATTGATAGCCACTGGGTCTCTTCCCAGACTCCAGAAAAGACTTCCTGGCCCCTTTGAGATCTGTCTGTTGCTGTCCATCTCTCCCTCCTAGTTTAGTTGCTTACAGAGTGAAACCTTGCTCTCTGTTATCAAAAGTAGCACCATGCCATTGCTTATAGTACCCCCTGGCTTGTGCTACGTCCCCTTGTCACCCACATACCTTAGAGGCTCCATCACCCTGACAGTAGCTTTTCCATCACTAATCAGAGTAGTTCTTGCACCAGAATCTAATTAATGTGCCTATCAAATTGCCTATTTAGGAATCAACTGGGAGAGAGGAAGTGGCCACGCCCAGGCTGGCAGTGCTGGTCTTCATGTGTCGGAGTCTCAGGGCTTCAGCTCCATTGTATTAAAAAGCATCTTCTCTATTACCCATTGCTAAGTAACTATCTTAGGACAGGATGTCCGGAGGGATGTACAGACTTTCTGTGGACCCCCTTTGGCCAGACACATCCGTTCATAAGCAGAGGGAGGCCATGCTTCTAGAGTAGACTGCCAGGGGTTGCTACCACAGGGGATGGATGCCTTCCCAAGGCATGGGCCAGACTGTCTTTGGGGGCTTATTCAACCAGAGCCTGTGCTGACTCTGTTCCTGGCAGGAAGTCAGGCATCCCTGTAATGTTGCTCAGTAGGTGGCTTCTGTCACAGCTGGATGCTCTCAGCCTTCCCTTGGGGAGATTGCCCCCTCATTTTGACCTCATAAAAATATAGTGTCTTTAGAATGCCTATCATTGCTTAACGATAATTCATTCTGCAGAATGGGATTTCCAAGGCCCCATTGCCCAGATTAATGGCTGTTCCCTGGACATCAGGAAAACCTCAACAGCACAATTATTTGTCTCTTCATTTTATATACATTCACCCACACAGAGGATGAGCTAGAGAGAGAGAGAGAGAGAAAGAGAGAGAGAGAGATGGGTGAGCTAGGCTCTCACACAAGCAGGGACAGCGAGAGATTGAAAAAAAAAAGATTTATAGGCTGTAGCAAGAGAGGGTAGAGGAGGGGAGGCGGATGAAGACCAATCATGCTGAAATGAGACTTGACTTGCTGCTCTTTTTCTTTCCCAGTCTGTTTTTGCTGGGTGCCCCTCCCCAGCAGAGCTGTTCAGTCACTCCTGTGTGTGCTCATGCATAAATTCAGGTCAAGTAGAAAACCCCGACTTCTCTCTTCATCATAGGAACGGGTAATGTTCTTATCGATACGTAACAAGGAATCGCAACTAATTTGGCTCGTGACCTTATTCTTTTATCATTAATGGTGGAAATGGTATTTGTTTAGCCATTAATACATTCGGTTCAGTAAACTAAAGCTGTTTGAAATTTCCACTAATCCTTTCCCATTGAGGGTTTCCTTTGGACCAAATCACTTGCAAGTAAAACTAAAAAGTAAATGCATGCCCAGGTTTCTAAGATTTTCTGGGATCAAACATAATTTACAGGGCACAGCATTTTAAAATGAGATTTCTTTCTCTCCTTTATGTTCGCTAGCTGGTCCCAGAGTACTGGAGCATGAATGAACTGTTTGCTGAAAATATAAATTGCATGAACTTACCCCATGAAGTGTTCAAGTACTAAGGGCTTTTTTTTTTCAATGAAAGAAAATTGAACCAGTACACTAGTAGAAAATAAAAGTAGAAAACTGTTATAACACCTAGCTCTTTTCCTTTTTTTCTGAAAAGATGCTTTTCGAATGAATCTGTCTCTGCTGTTTAATTTACAGTTTGAGGGCTCATTAGGATGATGAATGGCATGGCTGGAGAATGAAACATACTTCCTGAACAAAAGACAATGTCGGTAGCCTAATAACATTTTATGCTAGCACTTATATCAGTCAGAAGTAGATGCTATTTATCCCTGTGATTATTTAAAAATCATTTTTATTGTCCTTTGTGCTGGGTCCTCTTGCAGGGATTTTAATTCAGAGTTTGACACCTACTTATTAACTTCGACGAAGTGTTGAGTGCAAAGGCCGATACTTTATAAAGAATTCTAAGCAGCCGTGTTTATATAGCCTGCAGCTGTACACAAATTAGCTCAGTTTGGATCTGTTTCGATCAGAAATAGAAATCGTGTCGAGATAGCAAGTCACCTCTGTTTCCTTGGCGAACGTGTGCTCTCTGCTGTCTGCCTCCATCTGAAGCAGCGGGACTTGCAGAGTAGACAGAAGGGGAGTTTTCCTAATGGTGGAGGAGCCCTTATGCATAAATACATCACTTCCATTTCCCTTGCTTTCTCCAACTGCTTGTCCCAAACAGCACTCTGTCATCTGTCACCACACACTCACGCCCGTCCTTTCTTCCCTCAGCCCCTCTCCAGGCCCACATTTCCACTCCCACACCCTCACTCTCCATCCAGATTGCTTCTTCCCTAAGCCATCTGTCTCCCTGGCTGCATATTTTCCCAGCTACTATGTGGGCTTAATTTTTTTCCAGGGTGGGTAGCACCCTTTTGAAATTGAGTGGGAGGCCTATATATGTGTGAAGAAGTGAAGACCAGGGATCCTGGGATGAGGGATTCTCCTGGCTGCTTTGCAAAACAGCTAGCACATGTGTCTGTGCATGCATGTGTGTGTGTGTGCCTGTGTGTGCATGTGCATGTGTATGTGTGTGAAAGTATATGTGCATTTATGTGTGTGTGCTTGCATGTGTGTGTGTGTCTCTGTGCATGTGTATGCATGTATGCGTATGCATGTATGTACATGCATGTGTGTTTGCAGGTATGTATGCATGTATACATGTGTGTTTGCATGTGTATATATGTATGCATATATGTACATGCATGTGTGTTCAAGCATGTGTGTATGTATTTGTGTGCATGCATGTGTGTGTGCAAGTGTATGTGCATGTATGTGTACATATGTGTGTGTGTGTGTGTACATGCATGCTCGTGCTTGCTCACAGTGTCATTCCACCTTTTGTGTGGCCGTATTTCCAGCCTCTGTTTTCTCCCCCCCTCAAGATGCCAATGCATGTCACTTGTGACTCATCCTTGAGGTTTTCTGAAAGGCCAAGTGTCTGTCTGGTCCTCCTAAGAGGAAAAACAGCTCTAGCACTGGCTCAGAGAACTGGGTGAGTCACACCCCTGGGAGATGTCTTGTCATTTCCCAGGGTTCAGCAAGCACTCTTAGGTGTGAGACACAAAAGTGGAAACGGGAAATGTGTTCTCTTAGTCCAGTGCACACGTGTCTTTCCACACTCACACACTCCTGCAGTCTTGGGTTTTGTTTGTTTGCTTTGTATTTCTTTTATATAAAGCTGCAGAGAAAAAAACAACAACAAAAACTCACCACCCACAAAACATAAGAGACAAATTCTTGGAAAGCAAAATTCTTGTTGCTACTCTTTTAAACTCTATTTAAATGGTATTTGCAGCTAATATTTTCTGCAGAAATTCTTCAGAGGCTTGAATTTTGTTCCTACTGGTCTGGCATCACAGCCAATGAAAGAATATCCAAACACCTCCTCAGTTTCTCTGTCATTTTAGATAGTACTCATATTCATACATAATGACTTCTATATCTTAATAAAAGTTGCAACAATAATTAAGAATACCTTTTTAAGCCGGGCGTGGTGGCGCACGCCTTTAATCCCAGCACTCGGGAGGCAGAGGCAGGCGGATTTCTGAGTTCGAGGCCAGCCTGGTCTACAAAGTGAGTGCCAGGACAGCCAGGGCTACACAGAGAAACCCTGTCTCGAAAAACCAAAAAAAAAAAAAAAAAAAAAAAAAAAAAAAAAAAAAAAGAATACCTTTTTAAAAGGGCACATAGAGCCACCTGATTGTTCCAATGGACATTATCATAAAACTCAAGAGAGAGCTCATGGCGTTAAGACAAAGCTTTCTAGTCCTCAGAGAATTGGGCATGGCCCAAGGAGTTCTGTGACCACGAGAGATGCTAACCAATGTCTTTTGCTTCCTTTGACAAAACACGAGCACAGAAAGATCGGTTGTTTGTGTCCAGCGGACCCAAGTTAACCTTGCCAAAAGGTCAGAGTTCCTTGACAAAGCACCCTTGACCTGTCGTAGCAGAGAAATTACACGTTAGTGGTCTGTTCCACCTAAAGGGATTGGTGGTGGAGGGAGGCTGTCACACATGTTGCAGATTGTGCATAGTGCTTCGTTAGTGTTATTAAGACTGTTGTGATGCTCTTTCACGGAGGCACTAAGAAGCTGAGGAGCATGGCCCTGAACATAGAAACAAGATCCTGTCCACGGTGTGAATTTAAATAAACTGGAAGATGGATGGCGGAGACCTAACAGTTCAGGGAAAGGAAATGATTTCAAGAGAGGAATTCCACGAATCTGCAGAACTCATTATGGGGGCCTCGGAGGAACATCACAGACCCTTTTCAAAAGCATAAATAATGGGCACCTTTGTTAAAGAATCCAGTCTGGAAAACAGTTTGAGAGCCTTGTGCTTTATGTCTCTGTCACCACGACTAGTTCTGGAATTGTTTTCAACCCTGTAAGTTGTCACTTCATTTCTTCTTCCCGGCAGAGTCCTGGGCTGCCCCCTGAGCACACACGTTAGGACACATAAAGACAGCCTGGCAGGCTTCTGAAGTGACCTAATTTTGCAGCCTTTGGGCTGTCCAAGTTTTCTTTTCTTCTGTCTACATTTAATCCAGACAGCTGTGCACCACATAATGGTGTTTTGTTTGGAAAGGAGCATTTGAATCCGAGATGGTCCCCTGAGCGTCTATAAAGCTGGAAAGGTCCTATCACTAAGTGGAAGCACTGTGGCTGTCCTAACGTCCTGGAATAGGGCCCTGGTCCCATGATTCTGATGATGCTGTACCTACTGACCTGTGGTTCTAGGACAGTAGGACAGTGGCAGTTATGTCTGGTGTATGTACGTTGATCATGATGTACATAGCTGTGTTACAACTATACATACTTGCCCTGCCCTTTAATCATCAGCTCGACTGTACTCCTGGAAACACTGCAGAGAAGTGTATCCTGGCAGCAGCTGTAGTCTCCGTGTTTGGGGGTTACCTGCCTCTTGGTTACATCTGGTGCCATGGGGACAGAGTTTGCTGCGTTGCCAGTCCTTGAGCACCCCTTGAGCACTGTTACACACTGATGACATTGCCTGGCACCTCTCTCAGGTTTTGCTGTCATTCTATTTAAAGTTACTCTCTATTCCAGGTCTTTAGGGGGTTAGGGTTAAAGTCTTCACAGTTTATTACCATAGTGTACTAAGTTAGGAACCCTAAAGTAGATTTGTTTGCAAGCTTTGTCTCTGTCTACTCACAGCCTTTGTCTCTCTCAGGAGGCATCACGTGTTCACACAGGAGTTCAATGACAGTTCACTCAGGTAACTAATGGTTTGGCCTGGTCCTAAATTTTTATTTTTTTTTTTATTTTATTAAATTTCAGAGTTCCCCCCCCCCCAGAAATCAGGATAACTATAAACAATACAAATGATACCTATAGTCAGAACATCAGAAAACATGTTTTTTTTTCTAAAGTCTATAATGCTTGTTACAAAGCGGCATATCTCAGATATCGTGAGATACTGAATGGCTTTAGGAGAAACTACATCCAACAATCCATCATGAGAGAATTAAAATGCTTCTTTGTATTCCAGTAAGTAAATAGTCATCGAGCAGAATTTTCCCCTAGCTCAGTTGTTTTTGTAAATCTAACTAAATGTAATCGCAGACAGAGAACATTCCATTTTAAGAACAACTTCATGTTAAAGTCCTAACTTAGTCCTTTGAAATTCAGCTAAAGTAATTTTTTTCTTAATCAAGCTGCCTTTCCTTGATTCTCCCCTCAACTGGAGCAAAATGCACGCTTGGTCTGGAGAAGATTGACACAAGGTCCCGGAAACGCCCTACCTTGGTTTTACCTGCTACCGACCATCACAAAATCACAGTTTATTGGCTGATTTTTCTTTTTTAACAAAGAACCTAATTGCCAAGTGCTTTCCAGCATTGAGTGATGAATAGCCAAGGTCAGTTGACCTTCAGGGGAGGGACATAGCAGTGTGAAGTGTAGGCTAGGAAGAGTGACTGTTTTGGTTTATCCATTTATGATGAATGATGATTTTGGCTCATGACTTCTGTGGTTAGTTCTCTCTCTCTCTCTCTCTCTCTCTCTCTCTCTCTCTCTCTCTCTCTCTCTCGTCTCTTCATCTGCATCACCTTGAATAGATTCTGACACGCAGTGAGGGATTGCAGATTGCATTCTTTGGTGAAGTTCTTTGGTTTAGAATGGAAGAAACTAGTGTCTAAACAGCGTGCCGTCTCCCCGTCCAGCAACCTTCGCTTTAGTGAGAGGCAGAGTTATATTGGTTGGTAACCTCAGTAGGTTATTACACGGTGCTCTGTGCTTTTCTTTGAATTTCTCCTTGTGTTCTCCTTCATGATATTCTCGTCATGAGAGGAATTCCCATTTGGAATGAATGAATCCCACTCGCCCTGTCTCAGGACCTCATCGTCTGTTCCTTGTCAACCTGTCCTGCTTCCCTGGAGCTGTCACAGAGCCCCTGCCCAGCAGGAGGTGGACAGCTTCAGTTATGTCACATTGACACCCCCAGTGTGTGCTGGGCTCATGTTCTTCCCTCTATCCTACACTCCAGTCACTTACCAGGTATCACTGTAAAAACCAGAAACAGAGAGGGCCCTGGTGCTTCTGTTCTGACCACATGCTAATTCTCATTACTGCCCTTCAAGATGTATCAAAGATGAGCGGGGTCAAGAACCTCCTGTGAACCTGTCCTTCACTGCGTCCAAAACACACTTAGGTCACACCCTCCTGCTCTCCACACTCACTGTCTTATATTCCTAACTTCCACATACATCCTCAGCCCAGGCCTCTATATCCCCAAACAACAAGTCTGCGCTGTATCCTCACACCATTAAAATGTTCAGTACTGTCTGAACTCTGGCTGCAAATATCCATTGTTTCTGAGAGTCCATGGCTGACTCAGCTGGAAAGCCCAAGGAAGGGTTCTGTTCTACGGCAGGTGCAAACAACTCTAGAGAAGCGCTGTCTCTACGCTTGAAGGAAGCTGAAGAATATTGGTGTGGCCAAGGGCTGGTATCCCAAGGCAGAGTGGTTTGGAATGAGGGAGGAGATGGGTCACGCAGAGCCACTTAGGCTGTCTTTGGCCTTTGCTTCTTAGTGGAAGACCATGGAAGGCAATAGTATTAAGCAAGAAAATGATACCACATCCCTTTCCTCTCACGCAGAGTAGTCTGGCTTCTGTGTAGAGAGAAGTAAGGAGACCTGAGAATCTCAGCATATGCAGACATAAAGTTCCTTTTGGAGATGGAGTTGCTTTGCCTTATGGCATAAATGAATGTAAAGGAAGTCGGCATAGGGTAATCTTAGGTGGGCAGACAATGGTGGAAGCTTAGCAGTGGAGATCAAGAAGTTAGTCACAGGTATATGGGTTGAGATACCCAAGTGGATGTGACAGTCCCCTAGAGAGACAAGCCTGGACTTCAACAAGAAGTCAAAGATACACAATCACAAGCCAAGGTCCAGGGGATGGCTGAAGCCAGCAGGCCCAGCCAAGCCTGTCTGGAATAAAAAGGAAAAAAAATGAAGAAGGTCCCAGACCTGGTGCTTTGTGACATTGGGTTGAAGTGATTGAAGGAATGGCAGCAGAGATGAGAGACAGGGAAAACCAGAGCCACTGATGTCCCTGGAGAAAGAAGTGCACTACTTGGTCTGCTTACAGCAGGAGGGAGGATGAAGATGAAAACAGCTCCAGTGGTGAGCACCACGCAGGTTTCCAGTGACTTGTTCATGAGCCGCCTTGTGGAGGTAGGAACAGAAGCCACACCAGGTCTATTTAAAGAGGGAGGCTCAAGGAACATGCCTGACAAATACAGACCAAGCCATGTGTGGGACTCCCTGTATGCATTCAGCGGGGTCCCTCCTCTCCCAGAACCTTCTCTGAAACATTCTTTGACATCTATTTGCTTCCATTTCATTTGATCACTACATCTGTATGGAGGACTTGCCATGCCATACCCGGTACTCCCTAATGGTTGGAGGCGTCGAGCATGGACTACTGGCATTTCCTGCTGCTCTCCGTTTATCTGGCCATTCAGTCCATATTTAGTGAGCTACCACTAAATGTTATAGGTCCTGTCTCCCAGAAAGCTTCGGTGATTCCCAAACTGAGGGTCTCCATCTAGCATTTGTAAAGATACAGACAGACTTATAGATAATTATAAATATTTTCAAGTAGTAGTAATAGGAAGCAGGAAGAAACAGAATTGGAAGTGAGAGAGAGAAGAGCCCTAGGCTCAGCAAGACCAGGGGCATTAAGCAAAGGGCAGGTCCCTGTGAGGCCTGATGGAGCCTTGGAGGCCAGGACACTGTGGCTCCCTTTGCTTGAGAGGAGCAGGGAACAGAATGCATGCCAGGGAGCAGGGGTGAGTCCCCAGAGAACATCCGATTACTTTGTATCTTGATGTCATTTCATATTTACAAGAAGAGTTACAAACATAGCCATTTTGCACAGGTGCAATAATTTTGACAGTTTGCTCTACAGACAGTCATTCTTTGAGTTCCCAAGTCATGTCAGGACACTGCTAAGTACTCAGAGCCTCTAATGAAATGCTGTAGTTTGTGCATGTGAGCCCTAAACACCTTCCTATACGTCAGACCTCTCTGGGTGATTAGGATCCCATGCAGTGTAAATAGTTGATATAAAGCTTTGCTTTGGGAATAATGGTAAGAAAACAAAACAAAACAAAACAGGTAGGCATACTTATATAAAAGAATTTCACTGCTGTAGTTAGTTGAATCTGCAAACTAAAAAACCATGTAGTTGTGGCTGTCTTTGCCTGGGCTGACTTGCTCATTCCCTTGTGTTCCCCCTCCACCCCTCTGTCCTTCCCTCCCTCCCCTCCTCTTTCTCTCCCTCTCTCCCCTTCCTTCCATTCCTCCCTCTCTCTCCCTGTCTACATGTGTGTGTGTGTGTGGGGGGGGTGTATATATAATCTATCTGTCTGCCTATCTATCATCGCTCTCTCTCTCTGTCATTTCTAAATATACAAGTGTGTTTTCTAAGGTCAATGGCCTTCACTTTTATAACTACCAAGACTGACCATATCACCCCCGGGAACTGTAACTGTGATCTTCTGCTGTTGTATATATTAGGCTTTCTCCAGCTGTCTGAGGTAAAGGTCCTTATACTTCTCCACTCCCCATTCACCAGCTCCATGATCCAGAGCACACACTTCCGTGAGTTGCATTCTTTGGCTTTTGGTTACAAGAAATATCATCCTAAGCTTGTATTTTATTCCATAATATATCCATATTTACCTTTATTGGAATATTTTAATATTGGAATATTTTAATATTTTTAATTTCTACCAATAAAGCAAGATTAACAACAACAAAGAGTCATGATTTCCTTACCTCTCTAGCTAAGGAAAGCAGATGCTCTTGTCCATATTCACCGTTTCTGAAGTCCATGCTGGGCAGGAGAGGGCTGCTGATACCCATCAGGTGCTAGGCCCAGTGATACCTCATCACTGCCTTGCTGTCACATTTTGAGATCCCAGATGAATTTTTTTTAGCCACTTTGGGAGATGGGCTGCACTTGCAGTTGAAGGTCACTGACTCTGTTCTCAACCTTGGGAGAGTCAGTCTAGTGGACCTAAGAGCTCAGAGCTTGTCAGTCAACTGGTTGAACTTGACCAGAACGAAAATTGGCTAGGGTGGTCCAGCATCCAAAGACAGCCACAGTTTGGTTGGACCTTTTCACTCCAGCACTACTGTTTGAATTGGCAGGAGTGCAGGACAGGTGTATAATCTACTCCATTGGTTATAAACTCTCTCACTAGTGAGGTGCTTGCAGGCATAATGGGGAAACTTAAGTGTCAGATCTGCCGACATCTCTGTGCCCTATTTAGGGCCAGCATTCAGACCCTTTTCCTTATCTTGTCCTCTAAGGACATCAGCACCTCCTACTCTTTCTGAGTCTCAAGAACAGCTTGCAGTCAGTGCCCAGAGAAGCATTAATTCACAGCGACATTCTTGAGGTATCCAACTTCACCTTCAAATTATCCCACAAAAGTACCTGACCCCATGGGGTGAATCTTTAATGGTGTCTTTCGACTTTAATTGATGTCTGGCACACACTGGGTCCTGGACCTTGGGTCCACTAATGTCCCACTGAAATATCACACAGTTGCCACCGTCCTAGCAAGAAGTCAGTTGTGTGTGTTCAAATGCTTTTTTTTCTACCATTTCATAGAGTAACTAAAAGCTAAGTTTACCTCCAGGAAAGTTGCCACAATGTCCATGTGAAGTCATTGACCGTGGGCTCCTGTGCTGTAAGGTCTGAGTTCTAGTTATTGTCCATTCCCTCCTCTCATTGGACGCTTTGCCACCCGCCCCCCACCACGGGAGGGACCAGGAGGTGGTGCTTAAGGAGATGCCATCTTTATGAAGGATCCTTGCTGAGCTTTCAGAAGTAGTATTTCAGTAGAAAGCTATTATTAATGCATTCTGTAGAGAATTTTCTGGGAAGGTTGTTAATTCCGCCTATCCTAGAGAGTATTTATGGTTCTGGGGTCTACTTGATGTGGTATACATAATTTAAGGGGAAACTCTCAGTTGAATGAGCCACTAGGTATGGCAGATTCCACCTGGAAGTTTAGAATGCAGAAATTAAAAAATGGCAGACAGCAAGATGGCTCAGTGTGTTCTGTCTCCAGGACCTGCATGGTAGAGGGGGAAAACTGACTCCTGCAAGTTGTCCCTTTCCTCCACTTGCATGCTTGCATTCTGTCACATGGGGACCTCTCCCCCACCCCACCCCCCAACACACGCATACATCTAAAAAATATAAAAAGGTCAAAATGTACTGGGACAAGAGGATGCTGGCACGTTGGCATAAGACAGCTTCATAACAGGAGAATACTTCATACACAAAGAGTGGGCTGAGCTGATATGTCTGTCCCGTGTGTTTCTTTATCATTAGTCAGAACATCATAGATAGCCCTGATCTCAAGGCTCAGGAAGCCAGAGCGGTTCAAGACGGACACTGCCTGGGAGCTCTCTCCACGCCTCGCTTTCTTGTCTCTTTCATTAAAACAAAAGCAAACACCAAAGCAAACAAAAAGCAACCCAATCCCTTGTCCAGAACTTTCAAAGTGACACAGAGAGGCCCCTCCTCCATGACAGTGCCTCCTGGTCAGGACACAACCCCTCAAGGCAGCACCTGTCAGGCACCCCTCCTGGGTCCCCCTTTCTCCCTTTTCTGGCCTGGTGTTGAGCTGAATGCGCGTGGGCTGCAGCTACTGTCAGTGCTTCAGATGTGGGCCTCTCTGTAGACTAGGGAGGCATGATTAGCAGATACAATTAGCCGGTTGGATTAAAAAGGAAGAGAAAAAAAAACCCAACACCGAATTAATTATTGCCCTATTCGTTATCAGCACTGAGAACATTGGCTACTGTTGAAGTTTCTCTGTACGGCAGGAAGGAGGTGGGAAGGTTAGAAATTAGAATTTAGGATTTTTTTTTTTTAAATTTCTGAAGGAAAGAAACCCAACACACTTTCCAAAGCTGTGAAAGCGTTCTCCTGATCTGGTGGATCCCATCTGTGCATTTTTCAGTGACATATTTGAAGTACATGAGCTATAGTCAAAGGACCTTACAAAAAAGAAAGCAAGCGAGCGAGCTGTGGGCGTTAATGAGAGGGCCCAGCTTGACAGCTGTGAGGCAAAGCTAAGCTGAGCACGCTCTCTCCGTGTGCCCACCTGTCCCTGGGGCATGATTAGTGCTCACACTTCCTGAGGAAACTCTGGCATTCTGAAGTGTCACCCAGAATCCAGAAGATGCTGTTGGCTCATCATTCTGTAGCAAGGGAAGTGACCCTGACTCTGACCTCTGGACCACCCTTTGACCACAGTGGAACTGGTCGGGTGAAGGGGAGCTCCTCTCTGTCTACACTGCCAGGGGTGGGAGGATCTGAAGAAAGAGGAACCGTTAAAAAAAGACTTTACCCCTGAGGTTCTCACGTGTTCCAGGAGCTTAGGAATGGCCTTCTCTCCAGGCTTGCAGGGAAAGGCGATTGCCTGCCACCTTCCTGGAAACTCAAGCCCTAGGAAGATGGCCTGATAGCTTCCAGACTCCTGGCGGCTTCTTATGGACCTGTGATACCTGTAAGCTATTCTTGGTCACCAAGTTTATTCAGTTTTCAGTAAGAGTAAATGCTTGAACATGGTTCCATAATGCAGACCCTGATATTTGGGTTCATCCTCTTGGATGTATGTTAGAAGTGAGGACTTACAAGGGTTAGTGGCTATGATGCCCATGGTGGGAGTGCCTTCAGTTGCCCTGCTTTTGTTGACTCCAGCACCATAGTCTGTTGGCAGTCACGTGAGGTCATCTCACCCTAACCATCTTTTCTGAAACCTGGCTTGTCAGGTCTCCTGAAGACTCTGAAGCCCTCTTGAAAAAGTATTGTTTTTTGGTTTAAACTATCCAGTGTTGGTTTTGTTGGCTTCTCTTGGACACCATACTGAGCCATGTTGTGTTTTTCTTAAAAGAACTGAAAAACTGTGGGGCATAACTTGTGGTTGCTCACAAGCTTCTGTGAGGGAAGGAGCTTCGGCTTATCTGTCACATATACAGCCAGTGTGACTGACTGAAAGCTCACCTCTTGCCTTAAACTCTTCAGCAGTCAGCCCGTGATGTATCCAGCCTGTCGGAACTTTAATTTCTGGCAAGTTCTAAGTGTTGATGAAGTTGCCCATCACTTGGAGTTCTGTTGCCTCCCTAGTACTGACTGATGGCAGAAGGTCTTCAACAGACACTTAGGAGTGAATGTCTATACTGCCCAATATTGGCTCTAGATTTGCCTGTAATGTTTTTATAGAATTATTCTCATGTATTGTCTACAGTGAAACCCTCAAGTTACAAGTATGTTGTGTCCTTTCTTTGTCACACGCTACAGTGGACACTCTCTTCACACAATGACAAAACACCAGGCAGAGGCAACTTAAGGGAAGAAGGATTTATTTTAACTTGTGGTTAAGAG
This sequence comes from Mus caroli, assembly GCF_978045245.1. NCBI lineage: Eukaryota > Metazoa > Chordata > Mammalia > Rodentia > Muridae > Mus > Mus caroli. Next base: position 35,313,097 of record NW_028227256.1, on the reverse strand, counting down.
GTGACACATGAAGTTGGCTGTGGTGGGAAGACGTGGGGCATGAAGTTGCCCATCCGGTTATCCATACACAAGCAAAGACAAGTGACCTCTGTGCTTTGGGCTTTCTTTCCCTTTGAATTCAGCCTGAGACTATCTGGTGGAATGATACCGCCTGCATCCCTCAGGGGTCTTCCTTCCTCAGTTAAACTGCTCTTGGAAACACTCTCGCAGACCCACACAGAGGAGGTGTGACTCCCAGGTGACCCTAAAGTCAGTCAAGCTGAAGATGAAAGATGGCTGTCACAAGCCAGGCCCTGGTACCTGCACATCCAGACATTACATCACAACAAATGATATCTAGAACCTAGTACACCTCTCTTCTCTTGGTCTCGGGTAGGCCGCCCCCCCCCCCCTAAATTTTTGATCTGAATAATTAATCAAATTAAAGATTTCCTCAACTTTGCTTTACTGCTGGCTCACCATGACTTGCAAAGCTTCAACCCCTGTGTTATTGGGGTTGCATCATGGGATCTAAAGTCAGGAGCCACTGATATGTATTCTGTTTCATTTTGTTGGATTGGCCCATCAGCTTAGGGAGGTTTTTCTGAGTTTCATTCTGTCACCCGATATATGAATTATCTGTGGTTAATATTAGTAGTTTTCATGCTTGCATAAACAACTGTGGATTGTTCTACTCTTAACAGACCCCATTGTTCATTGGACAAAGACAGCCGTTGTTTTCCTTTCCCATTTAGAAGACCCTACTCAGAGAAGCTGTCCCATTTCCAATGGCTAGAATGGCCCATAGTTGCCCCCGTCCCCAGCGAGGGGTGGCTGGGCCACAGTGGCTGAGCTTTGCCCTTTGGCCCTGGGGTGTTCTATTTATCCATTCCATTCAGCTAAGTTTCATTTAATATGCCACATAACTCTTGCTTCACTGTTTGGTTTCTACTTCAACACATTCTCTGCAGCATGGGCACCCCAAATTCTGTCAGGGGACAGTAAAGCCATAGGCCACCACTCAAGGCACCACGAAGTCTTCAACTGAGAAAAGGAACACATGACTCCATCTATTTGCTTGATTTGGAGTTTCTTTAGTGATGCTGACTCAGCGATCAGTGAACAACACGAGCCGGGAGTACTCTTCCATGTCTAGTGAACACGGAGCTGTGAAGCAGTGCTCAGGCAGAGCCCACAATCTGTTTCCCCACACGTCACTGGAAGAATCTCCATGAACTAATACTTAATTAGGTTTCTCAGCACTTACTTTTGGTTGGGTGGTTACCCATTGAACAGTGATTTTAGAGCCTACATTGTAAGCAATTTTAGAGTCTACAATGTTACATTGTAAGCTTCACATAGAGCAGCTAGAAGCACGCTGCCCTGGGACAGTTGGACATAAGGCCTTGACAAGTTGTCCATAGCAGTTATCTTGAAGGATTCTCTTGGAGGACTAGATGCCCAATGCACAGAGACCACCCATAGAGATGAGTTATCAGCAAACGCTGCATCAGGACCATTTTCTTTTCCTCCTCCTGGAAACTGGTTCCCTAGACTTGAGGTTCCGAGAAGATAGGCTGCTAATGTGGACATTCCTTATATTGTATGTTGCGCCCACTTTTGTCATTTCTAGTGCAGTGTTTGTTCCACTCTTGTGAAGAGGCAGCATCTTTGTAGCATGTAGATTTCAAACAAGAATGGAGCATGCACATGTCCTGTTCTTCACCCCTCACATCTGTCCTAATTTGGCTTCAGGCTGCTCAGCTAACTGTCAGCCGCTCATACAGTGTTGCCAATATACCCTTGCTTAATGATGCTCTTCTTTGTGTGCAATCTTCTTTAAATTATATTTATTGTGTCTGTAGATCAAAGCATAACAAACAGGTTAGTAGATAGCTGTTTAGTGTTCCCTATAATGTGGTCTGCACAAAACATAAATTATCACTGGACTCCAAATGTTTATCAGCATACCTAAGTCATACTTGTATTTATTTAGAATACTTCATGTAGTGGTAAAGAATTCTAGTTGGGGTCGGTAAAATTTTCTCTGATGATTTAGTTTTTATAAAAGGGGGTTTAAAAATGCACAGGCTGATCTGACTCCTGACGTTTGTGTACATTAAATCAGGTATCATTTAAATTCACAAGCCAGCTGAAGGGGCTACAAGTTACAGCACAGAACTGTCACTTCTACTTGATAATAGGTATCCTTTCAGAAAAAAAGAGCAGTTATTAGCTTAGTTTTGTTTTGCTTTGTTTTCTGAAATAGACCATTGCAGAAACCCAGGGCAAGTGCTGGAAATACCAGCCTTTCAGCGACCCCACTATTCTCCTTCTCTGCCTCTTGATATTACTGGGGAAGAAAATCAATGGCCGTACAAGATGAGTGCTGGAGTCTTTACTGAGCAAGGTTGGATGCTGTCTGGAAGGATGGATTGGTGCTAAATTTCTGTAGCGCCTTCGGTGGAAAACATCTGCTGAGATAATTTATTGAGAGTTCTATTTAAAACTGTATTTATTTTAATAAAAAGTACTTGTGATACTAGTTTTCCAAAATAGGGTCGTAGAATTGTAGGAAGTGCCTAAAGTAGTGTAGAATGACCAGGGGGGTCTTTTTAATTGCCACTGTAGCTGTTTAAAGGACCAAAGTTGGAAAGGGGAACTTTTTGGATTCTGGCACTAGATTTTAATTAAGAAGAGAAAATTGAATGAGTGTAGTCACAGCTTCATTGGATACCTTTTCTGTATCTTAGCCTTCAGCGGAAGGACACATCAATGGGTTTGAAAAATCCACACTGTGGTTATAAAATACTGTTTTACACTCAGCTGTTACACAGGATAGAAAGCATGAAAAGCAAGATAGGATTGTATGATTCCTACCTATGTCATTTGGGCCAACTTCAGGACTACACTGTGGAGCACTGGGAGAGACTGATACAGTGGTACTAGGTGTTTCTAACCAGCTCTGAGACACTCAATGGCTGAAGATTGACACTGGATTTATCTAACCAGCCCTGAGACACTCACTAGCTGAAGACTGTGTATGTCTAACCAGGCCTGACTGGCTGAAGATGGGGTGTGTCTAACCAACCACAGACACTAGCTGAAGAGTGAGTGTGTCTCACCAGCCCTGAAACACTCACTGTCTGAAGACTGGCTGTGTCTTACCAGCCCTGAGACACTGGCTGAAGACTGACTGGGTGTATCTGAGACACACTGGCTGAAGACTGACTGGGTGTGTCTAAGCAGCCCTTAGACACTGGCAGAATGCTGGGTGTTAGTAATCCAGACTTTAGGAGGGTGGTCTATCACCTGGGGTGAGAGTGTTGACATAAAATCATGATTATTTTCTAGAACATGAAGCATAGACCATATAAAGATACTTTGTGGGATATTTTGTCCTACCCTGTAGAATCTCCTCCCTGCTATCTCAGGCTATCTCTGAGTGTAACACTGCAGAGAACACATTGTGAGTAGTGTGTCCATTCAAGGATGGTCCATGAACCATAAGAAGTCTGCCCCTTGATCCAGCAACGTAAAAAGCAAACGCAATTACATTCAGCTCTGAGGGAGGATTTGGAAAGGAGAGGGGTTTTTAAAAGAATCTTGAAATTTTCAAAATCGTTTGCCACTAACGACCCTGGGAGTTGTAACCATGGACCATTTAGGAGTGTAATAGAAGCTGCCGAGACGAACCAGGAGAAGCAAAAGCAGTTTGAGCAAAGCAGGGAAGAAAACACCTTTCCTCCTCTGCTGCCATCCCCACTGGAGGAGAGGAACCGGAAAAGGGGTGGCAGATGGAGACTCTTAACAAGAAAATGGGTCACGGAATAATTTATGAGCAACTTGGAAAGTTATTTTGTTAGTAATAAAACCATGTAGTAAAACTACGAAGGAAAGCATGGGGTGGCATGTGCTCCATCTGGGCAAGCGGAGGGATGGGAGATGAACAGGAGAGCAGAGGCCTAGGTTTATTGTCTGAGCACCGCGGCTTAAACTCTTTGGGCATACAAACATTTATTTTACTGTTCTTAATGTGTACCTACGCATCGTGGGTGATATATTCTGAACTAAAACATTTAAGAAAACAGGGAGCCATTAAACAGGAGTGAGGAATACACTCAGGGATTAAAAATGGGACAGCTTGCAAATCTTGAATTCTACCGACTCGGGCACTGGTTCAACATGATGAAAGGTATAACTCACCCGATTACAGGTGCGTACAGTAGGCCAGCATTCCCCTGTGTGCAGAAGAGGGATCAGAAAGCGTTCGAGCAGAACACAAAGCCAGGGAAGTTAGCCCGAGGCCCATGTCTCTGTCACCTGACTGTGCTGCATGCCTCAAGCTCATCTGGTGAGATTTCCAGAGCAGCAGATGTAATGGTAACATTGGGTAGTTGGCTTGTTGCTTTGTTGGTTTGTTTGTTTTTAGAACCCTCCATCCATGCATGTCGTCATCTGACATGGCAGTGCTGCTGAAAGTCTGCCCTGTTACCAATTTAATCTGTTTCTAAAAGAAATGCAAAGGATGCATGATTGTGTGTAGCTTCCAGGTGAGGGGCAGGCAGAAGGAACAGTGTAAACACCATGATTAAACAGGCAGGTTTGCAGAATAAAATGCAGTGTGCTCAGGCTAAGTAATAGTCCTGTCTGTCTGGCGTTTCCGAGCAACCGGCACATACACAAGATGATAACGATGTGCTAACAGATGTGTTCACTGTTTTGTGGTGGTTGTTACACTGGACATGCGTACAATTTATATGGGACACTTCAGGTGTACATATAGCTTTCAGCCAGTTAAAATTTCTAAATAAAACATTTAAGATGTAAGGCCAGTATGGGTTCTATGTGAATTCCCTTCCTAATCCAAATACATTTTGAAAAACTATATAAATTAAAAGAAAAGTGGCCATTGAGACAACTTAAATAATCATATTGTTGGCCTATGATCATAGACTAAAGGCTGTGGTAATAATCTCTTTAAAAGCTACTGTTTTTTTCATTTATTTTATGTGACCAGTGTTTCCATGCATACCACAAGTGTGCCTAATATGCCACAGAGGTCAGGAAAGGGTCACATGATCAGAGGAGGGCAGATCCCTCTGCAGTAGAGTCGAAGATGGTTGTCAACTGCCCCGTGGGTGCTAGGAACTGAGCCCAGGTCCAAGTGCTTTTAGCTACTGATCCATGTCTCAACACACACACACACACACACACAGAGTTCCTCTCTTTAATTGAACTCTTACATCATTAGAAGGGAAGGGAAGAAAAAGTAATATGTTAAAGCAGACAGAAAACCATCATAAAAACAAAACTAGGGATAGACAGATTCAGAGATTGTTTGCATTCTCTGGGCTTTGGTGCTGACTGGGGTATGATGAGTTAGCTCATTGGTACCTCAGCGCTTCCCAGGCTATGGTGTAACAGGAGAGTTCCATGGGAGCTTGTTAAAAATGGAAGCCAGTAGCCCCACCCGCCCCAGGACTCGGACTCAGTTGTTCCAGAATAAGCGCAGGGATGGGGAATTTTAACAGTTCCATGTAATTCGGGGGGAAAAAATGTATAGAAACTATAGTCATGTAGATCTGAGGAGAATAGGGAAAGACTTAGTGGGCCGACAGGGGCAATGCTTAGCTAAGCAAGTGGATTGTGATGATAGTCAAGGAAATTCACCCAAATTGTCCGATGGGCTCAGGGCACTGGAAGAGCTGAGCTGTTTTTCCATGGTCAGTTTTTTAATTGCTGCCATGTTCATAAAGTGGGTGGATCAGCTAGGTACTACTGAGGTTTGAAACATCCCAACCTTAAGCAGGTTAAAACCATGGTCATTTGCTTTCTCCCGCCCCTAAGCCTGACAGTTTAGGCTGGAACAGCTAGGTCCAGCTCCTTGTTAAAAATTGTGCTCAGATCTCTTCTATGATTTTTCCTTCCTTCGCTCACATCCCTCCTAAGGCATGTGCCTTACTCCTGTTGATGGTGGGAGAGGCTGGAGGGAGGGCCAGGTTATCTTTTTCTTTGGCTCCCTCTGTGTCCAGTTACCCCATTGGCTTCAAAGCAAAGTCATTTGACCAACCAGAATTGAGGACTGGGGGAGGATAGCCCACCCATTTTTAGAGAGAGGAGGAGCATGGATATTTTCTAAGCAATAATGCAATTACAGTAAAGTTCCTTTAATTTGTTCCAGGCAGGGGGAGAACATGAATAAGATCCTGTACTGAATGCATTTAAGGTCCATTTGAGAAGAACTTGCCCGTTACGGAAGGTGGGCTAGGAGAGATGTAGAAAGAACAGCACTCAATTCTTTGAACATCAAAGGAGACGATGATCCATTATTTATAAGGCTTTCAGGAAGGTTGAAATGAGTGGGGCTTACAGGAGGGCTGTGAGGTTTCACCATCCAAAGTGGAAAGTCACATGGATCCAGGCTGGAGCTTGCGTGTGTGTGCGTGCGTGTGTGTGTGTGTGTGTGTGTGTGTGTGTGTGTGTGCGTGCGTGTGTGTGTGTGTGTGTGTGTGCGTGTGTGTGTGTGTGCGTGTGTGTGTGTGTGTGTGTGCGTGTGTGTGTGTGTGCGCGCTCTGCCGTTGCATTCCTGTATCTTAGTGTTCTGCACACCTAAAAACCACAAGGTACATTTACTTCACTTTATTTTTCTAATGAGCTTCTGGTTGGTTGAGTTGGAAGAACCTTCTGGGAAGTAAAGCAAGAACCAGAAAAGAAAATCCCAGTTTTGATCATAGTTGATCATGGGAGATTTGCCATGGCTGTATTAAAACTATATGCTGCAAAACCATTTGCTAATCAGTGTGATTATTTTGGGGTTAAATGTTATTCAGTCTTACAAACTAACTGTGACAATCATAATTACTGCAAATAAGTAGGGTGCGGCATTATGCTCTGAGTCACTCAGTTATGCTTGTCTGAGTGATAACAGTTATAGCAACAGCTTGGAAAAGGGCCCCCAAACATAGACACCAGCTATGACTATTCATTTATTTAGACTGAATGATCAGTTTAACAGATTTTCCCATTGAGAAAATAAATACTCACTTGCGCAATCTTGAAACCTTCGTACCTATGCAGATAGTTCAATAAGGTGAAAAGATGTGTCTGTATGGGGTTTTTCAAGGAAAATAATGCAAACATTTAAAAGTAGAAAGTAGTTTACCCCCACACACACACACATACACACATACACTTTGATAGGATTTGCTGTGTCTCCCAGGATATCAGACCTCTTCCCTCGGGAGATCCTTCTGCATCAGGCACATACCTGAGCCCAACAGGTTTTGTTCATTTCTAGTTGCCATCCTAAAGTCAGGTGGAGATGGTTCACTGGCGCCCTTTGTCAGCAACAGCTTAGTTTGCATGTGTGTACTTTTCCAAACTGCTAGCCTTACCTGAATGTGCTATCTCCAGAATGCTTTGAGAACTGTTAACAGAGCTAAAACATGCCTGTATATGACCCGATACCCAAGGAAGCAGAAGCCCATGGTATTGATAAGTGGGATCCTTATAGTGGTGACTGGAATGTCATCACTATATGTATAGATACGCCAGTGGCCTCAGGGATGGCATCAATGTTATGGGAGTAACCAACTACCTTCTAGTTGGACTTAAGGCACAGTGTACATGAAAGCGCACACCTGGAACTTACTGGCAGTGTTTGTCTAAATAGACATAGTAAATCTGTGTCTGTGGACCCATATGGATCCATAGTGGCTGAATATGCTCAATGTACAATATGATTTACAGAAAGAGGCCTCATGGAATGCAGTATATATAACAAATACATATATCGATAAAAGGTTATAAATCACTACTAAATATTAACCCAGTTGCAAGAATCAGTCTGAACTTCTAGGTTTATGACTGACTACAGAGGAAGAATGGGGCTTTGTTTTCATAGTTTAAAATAGATTTTCTTATACAATATATCCTGATTACTATTTCCCCTCCCCCCCCAGCCTTTTTTACATCTCCACCACCCAAATCCACAACTTTTCTTCTCTCTAATAATAATAACAATAACAACAAAATAGGACCAAACAAAGACTGAAGAAAGAGCAACAGAAAAAGTACAAGAAACACACACAAACTCTAAGACACACACATTTGCACGCACAGAAAACCTATAAATATAAAATTGGTCTTAACAGCTAGCATCCACTTATAGGTAAATATATACCATCTTTGTCTACTAGAGTTTGGGTTACCTCACTTGACATGATTTTTTTCCCTAGATTCTTCTATTTTTCCTGCAAATTTCATATTGTCTTTTTATTTAGTGGCAGATGGCATATTCCTTTCTGTAAATGTACTTTATATATATATATATATATATATATATATATATATATATATATATATACAGCCATTCATTGATGGGTATCTAAGCCATTTCCAATGTCTGGCAGCAATGAATAGAAGATCAGTGAGCATGGTTAAGGGGGTGCCTCTGTGATAAGATGAAGCATCCTTGGGCCCAAGAGTAGCTGGATCTTAAGAGGAATCTTTCATGTTCCTGAGAAACCACCACACTGCATTCCACAATGGTTATCCAAGCCTACGTGCTCCTCAGCAGTGGAGGAGTGCTCTCTTGTCCCACATCCTCACCAGCAGGAACTGTCACTTGTTTTATTGATCTTGGCCATTCTGACTGTCATGAGATGAAATCTCAAAGTCGTTTTGATCTGCATTCCCCTGATGAGTAAGGCCGTTGAACAATTCTTTTAAGTGCTTCTGAGCCATGTGTGACTCCTCTTTTGAGAACTGTTTCTGATCTAGTTTTCTGCAGTAATATCGGGAGGTGTTCCCACCATTGGCCGTTAGCTTTCTGAACTCTGTAACTCTTGGTGTGTCCTCTGTCTCTGGGAGTTTTCTTTGACCACTACTCAGTTCTTTGAAGTTAAACGAATGGCTGTTCTTCCTGATGTCTTTCTTGTCAGGGAGCTAGCTCTAACCTGAGATACTCAGTGTTTTTAACCTTGAAAAGGCTTTTAGACTTTTATTGACCTTGAAAAACACAAATCTGTTCCCACCACCATCTGAACACTGATCACTGACATGTATAATTATGGTTGAAGGCATAGATGTGGTCCGTGAATTGTGTTTACACAGTTGGCCCTGCCCCCTGCCAGACACATGACCTTGAGGAAGACGCTCATGTACAAAGTGTGCGTAATAACAGGGCATGCTTTAGGAAAGCGTGATTACTGATGGATGCAAAGCCGTCAGCACTGTGCCTGCAAAATTAGACTCTCTACTGGGATTAGCAGCTACAACTGAAACTGTAATCAGTCCCCTACGTCAGAGGTCCAACAAGACCCACTCAACTGTCCTATCTGCCACCTGCACTGCCTGTCCTTCTGGAACAGCTGACTCCCTCTCCCAGACAGCATCATCCCCTACTTGAGAAAAGGTGGAACTGTTATTGTATTCAAGTATAATTCAAAAAAGCATAAACACCAGGGAATTCAATGTAGGAGGGGAGTGCTCAAATGGAAAGCAAGCATGCTTTAGGAACCATTAGGTTGAAGTAGGAACTACAAGCCGGGGGATTTTTTTTTAACCTGCTGTAGGGCCATATGGTTGCAGAATGTGTTGATGCTGCTTCTAAGATCCTTGAGTATTTTAAACTTGACATGTTATTTTTTTAATGATTTCAAACATCATTTCTCTCAGAGCCTTTCCCTGCATTGTGGTAATACCAAGCAGATGGCCCGGCAGCGTTTACATTAGCATTTTCCAATACTGCCATGTTATTTGCAATATTTCTTTTCAGAAACCTGTGATTTGTTCTCTACCTTTTCAGAATGGCTGCAACGGAATCATGAACAGGGTCTTAGAACTCCTAGGAGCAGGGGCTGCATACTGTGTAGCATTCCGGGTTTTATGGAGTTTTGTTTTGGGCTTTGTGATTATTGTCATGGGTGGGAGCTCTCATTTTACTACTTCCATGAGGGAACCATCCTCCTCTGTCTTTCTGACAAGAGACACATCAGTGCTGAGAGGAACCGTGGCTGTCCCAGCACTCTGTGCCTTCTTACATTCTTACAGGCACATTTTCTAGAGTAGCCGTGTTTACTTATTTATTGCCTGGCCACTGCACAGAGCATCTGTTCCGTGAAAGGTAGACCCTGGTTTGCTCAACCCTGAAGCTCCTGCACCAGCCAACACAGCACCGGTGCAGTGTGAGTCCTTGGGCACAGGAATTAGAAATAATAGCCAGATCTCTAGAAACTAGGGTTTTACAAGCCAGCTAGTTCTCTGAACAGAGCTACTTTCTCCCCTTTTTTTGACTTTTATCTCATTCTGGTATATTTTTAAGGGGGCTTTGCTGCCAGCTTTCTTCCAATTGTCTTACTTCCGTAGTTCTGTTTTGTCTTATTTTGGTGGTGGTTCTTAAAAAAAAAAAAACCCAACAGTGTATTATTAAATCGTCAGCCTCTTGGGGCACCTTTTACCTCATTGTGGGCACAGTGGATTAGTGCCAACATAAAGGCATTTTCTTGCTTAACAGATTGGGAGCAGGAAGCGGGACCGGCTGTATTGATCAGCACTGACTCCGGGGCCTTGCCTTTTAAAGGCCTGTCCTAATGAAACTAAGCCCACCAGTGTCCCTATTAAGATGCTTTGGTTTCGTTCTTCTAAATGAGAAGCAGAGACTGCCGAGGTGTCTGCTCAGCTCATGGGGTGGTTAATGTAGCAGGCTAGCCACGCCTGGCTGCTGCATCCCTGCCTGGTCTTGGTGTGATCTACTGCAGATCATCATTGTGCCCAGCTCGTGACTGGCATAAAACGCCTTTCATTAAGTGTCTCCGTGACTTCAGGCCAGAGCCGTATGGTCTTAGACCTGAGCTAATGGAAGAGAAAAGTTAACGTGGAAGGCTACTCTCTGATGTGTCTAAGAAAGGACCGCTTGCTCTAATTGTTGGAAGTGTTGGCAGGTTGTTTATTAGCGGGATAACAAACCCTGTCTCTTGGCTCTGAAGTACAGTGGGAGTTACAGATACAGATACTAGTGCTTTCCCTAGATAACATTCTAAAAGGCAACACAGACACAGAAATTTTAAAAATGTAGAAAAATAAAAATTCTGATGGTTTTCTGCAGTACAACTTTTTTTTTTCAAAAAAAAAAAAAAAAGCAAAAACAACAGGCAACAAGCAACTAGGGAAGAGATAGGAAATGGGGGCATTTGGAGTTGAGCTGTGAACACAGTAGACGTCAGGATCAGCAATGCTGTGGGATAGCATGGGGTCCCTGTGTCAGCTGCCTTATACTGGAAGACGTTGTTGTCCTGTGAGAACCGCTGTTCAGAGTGCACTTGCTTGGTAAGCCCAAGCACATGGCACTGGTGTCACAGAAGGGCCCTTGGCTGAGACTCAGAAAGAGACATAGCTACTTTGAAAAGAGAGCAGCCATGTGGTGTGGACCTGCTTTTTAACAACCCAGTCACACACAAACACTAATTCATTCCACTAGAGCAGCATAGACCTCTCTTTTGCTCAGAGATGCCCTCACCTTCCAGTACACCTTAAGACCACGCCTCCAGCATGCAGACCTGTGAGGAACATAACCTGTCAAACCCCAACAGGAATGAATATCATACTAACTTTTACCTACGTGTCTATTTTTTTCCTGAATATCGATTTTAACCATTTATTCACTTCAAGCGTTTGTTGTGTTAATCTTCTCTGTGTGTCGGGAGGAAATACTGTGCTCCTGTGGCAACATCTTATTTCTACTCTCGGGGCATTCTCAGAAGAATAATCTAAGAGACAAAGCCCATCGGATCATGAGACTACAAGAGAGCAAAGAGGAGTGGGGTGCAAGAAGGAAAAAGAGGATGGAGCAGTTCAGTGCACACTACATGTTAATCCTTTTCTTAGGGGTTCTGTTGCTGGGATACAATGTCACAACTGAAAACAGCATGGGGAGGAAAGGTCTGTGTCAGCTTGCATGTCCCTCTTACACTCTCTTCTGAAGGGAACTCAGGGCAGGCACTCAGGCAGGAGCTGAAACAGGAACTGTGAGGGAATGCTGCCTGCTGGCTCACTTTGCTTTCTTATATGCCCCATGGCCACCTGCCCAGGGGTGATAACACCCACAACAGGCTGGGCCCATTCACACAAATCACTAATCAAGACAGTGTCCCACAAGGTTGCCTACTGATAGATCTTACAGAGTCCTCGCAGATGACTTTGGCTTGTGTCATGTTGACAAACCTTGTCTTACAAGCAATAGTCTCCTCATACAAGCCTGTCACTCATGGAGCCCCACATGCTATGACGCCATCTCATAGTTTCCCTGTTGACATTTCATCTTCTACCATGCTGTGTGATTTTTTTTTTTTTTTTGGTTTATTACTTTCCTGGATCTCATGATTAAAATACAAGCTCTGCAGTGATATGGATTTTTATCTTTTTATTTCACTTCAGAATCCTTAACATCTAAATCATTCCAGATACTAAATGTTAGGGAATGTTATTAATTAGCTACCAATCCATCTAAGTATAAGAATACCTTATTCAGATATCTTCAAGTGCCCTAAGAACTTTCTGTTTTACAGAAATCTGGAAGATCTATGGTATTTTAGAAACAGGCAAAATAGTAGAGTTAACATCATCTGGTCTTCCTAAATTCGATGTGACACACTGGTGACAATTGCTTTCCTGTGTGTTTAACATGATGTCTGAGTAATTCTAACAATAAGAGTTATTCCTATTCATTGATCAGCTGTCATGTGGAAGGCACGTGTTCAATGTTCTGTATGCAGTGCCTCATTTAGCCTCCATGTGTGCTTAGTACTGTTCTTATTCCTGTTCTCAGAATGAGAAAGATGAGGCTGCCAGATTGCTCAGTCTATAAGGGCCCCTGCCTGCTACCACGCCCTATGATTGGAGTTTGATCACTGGGACCAACATGATAGGAAAAGAAAATACTGCCCCAAAATATGTGCCATGCCATGCCATGCCCACACTCATATACTTACGAGCAGTCACAAATTAAGTAAATAAATGTGAACTTTCCACAACTTAGAGGCTAGAAATATGGCTTCGTGGTTGAGAGCACTTGCTGCTTTTTTGGAAGACTGGAGTTTGGCTCCCAATACCTACATTTAGTGGTTCAGGACCTCCTGTTAATCCCAGCTTCAGAGGATCTAACACCCCTTTCTAGCCTTCTTAGGCTTTTGTGCGTGCGCACGCGCGCGCATGCGCGCGCGCACACACACACACACACACACTTTGAAATTTTTATAGCTAAATTAAGGAAAAAAACAGAATGAGAACATTGAAGTATAGAAAGGTTAGAGACAGTCCAAGGACCCTATAAGACTGGGTTTGCAAAATCCCTTGGCTCCAGCCCATTGTGGGCAGTGCTATCCCTAGGCAAGTATGACTGGGTCATATAATTAAGCAAGCCACAAAGTCTAGACAGTAAGCAGCACTCCTGCGTGCTCTCCATTTCAGTTCCTGCCTTCAGTTCCTGTTTCCACTTCCCACTTTGGCATTCCCCGATGATGGACTACATAGCCAAATACTATGCCAAGTAGCCAAGGCTACACCAAATAAACCCTTTCCTCCCCGGATTGCTTTTGCTCATGGTGTTTATCACAGCAAGAAGAATCAAACTAGGACAATATTTAGATCTGAAAATAGGAAAGTGCTTTAAAACATTTTGGATACGGGATTTCAGCCTGTATGATCAAATTCACAGCACCACGGTGTCATTTATATTCTTGCTTGAGAGAAAATTGATTATATGTCTAACCTGGGGACACAGATTAGAGGAGTTCTAAGTTTCTTTAATTGGTTAATTTCATCAGCCACCTTGGATTACTCTTTCCATCCTGCAAGTCTCTGTGTTCGGAATTTCATGCTTAGAAGGAGAGACGTTTGTGATGGTGCTCGGTTACCAGGTGTGGTTTCTCTGGTTATTTTCCTCATCCTTTAAGAGGCTGTGTTTTAGAGATATCCTATCAGTAAACCTGCTATTCAGAAAGAAAATGTCATTTGTTCTTTCTTAGATTAGGAGGCAGATAGATAATTGGGGTCAGGATGAAATTCAGGACAGAACTGGAGAGGAAAGGGCGCCTTTCAGATCTCTCTCTCTGAAGGTTTGCTTGGGGAGCGAGTGTCGAACACCTTGGTCCTGTCACCCATCTCCACCCTGCTTCTTCTTGCTGGGAGGAGTGATTCAGGATGAAGAAAGGAGAGGTCTTGCCATGTTCTTGTCAATGTTGATTACAAGTGTTCCTTGATGACTGCCTTGTGGTTTGTTTACCCCATGTTGACAGGACAGTCTGGAAGATGACCCTGACTTCAGCACTGAGCACTTCACTGAGACATGACCCCACAGCAAAGCACTCAATATCCATCAGTGACCAAGATGTAAAGCCGCTGTCTCTGTGTCTAATTCCTTCATGGCATACAAGGGCAGCCCACTGATACACCACTAAACTTGCTGACAGCCATGTGTACTTTCATCTACAAGCTCCAATTGATGTCACTAGCTTTCGTTATCATAATATAACTGGGCGACCTTATCCTGTTGCTAGGAACCTGATAGGAGTATTAAATCTGTAATAGTTGATTATTCTATCTCAAATTCCTAGGATTAAGCATTTCATAAGCATTTGGTGTTTTTTAAATATTTGGAATATTTTCATGTGTATAATGAGGTTGCATGGGATAAGCCTGAAGTCTAAATGAAATGCGTTTATGGCTGGCATGTACTCTACACACATAGATCATAGAAAACTTTATGTGATGTGTTTATGTGCCTGACTTCTGACCATCATGTGTCATTTGAGATGAGATGTGGAATTCTCCATGTGTGACATTCTTTCCGTGCTCAAGATATTTTGAATTGAAGTTTTTATAAGAGATGCTCACCCAGCAACCCTTTATGAATATCGCTTGATCATGAATTGCTTGATTTACAGGTGCCAGTGTGGGAATTAGGGAGAGAAGGGGCCTGTCAAGTAGTTCATGAATCAGTAGGTATACGTTTAATCTCAATGAAGCAAGTAAATGTTGATGTCCTAACAATTAGTCTTTAAGGCAGTTTTTATTTGTTAATGTTTTAGTGAAAACAAAGATAGCTCTTATGATGCAGGCGACTGCCCTGGTCATTAATTTTTTTTTTAGTTTCATTTTAAAATGATTTCATTTGTGCATGTATAGTGTTTATGTGAGTACAAGTTTGAGTGTGCATGGAGATATGTGCACACACATGTAGAGGCCAGAGGTTGGCATCTGATAGCTTCTGCTGTGGAAGAGTGCATGTTTGTGCAAGCAGATGTGTGCACACACATGTAGAGACCATAGATTGACATCTGCTATCAATCTCCCCTTGGTTTCTAAAGGCAGGGTCACTAGCTGAGCCCAGAGCTCAATAATGGGCCATACTGGGGCTAGCCAGTGAATTCTGCAGATCACCCTCCATACTCCCAGCACCAGGGATACAAGTCATGACACTGTACCTGACGTTTTACATGGACGCTGGGAATTCAAACTTGGCTCTTCATCAATTTTGCCTGCTCCCCGTTCCCCAGAACTTTTGATTTAAAAATAAAAATCTAATTTTCTTTGTGAATATATTGGCTACACGTTTTGTCATTCAGCAGGCATCCTGTAGGATTAACTGTTGATTTTCCACCAAGTGCTCTGCCAGGACCTGGTCGTGAGCATGTGCACGGGAGGTAGCATGTCTACTCTAAACTGCTCTCGCAAGCAGTGGTGCCCAGAATATATCCTTGCCTTATTCGTTTCATTAAAGGATGATGCAGGTTGGTTCTCCCTTCCCCAGAAGGCAGCAGGCCAGAAGAGTTCCATTGTGCAGATGTGTTTAAAATTTGTAAGATTTGCAAATACCCAGAGAGATATTTTGGGGCTGGTTCCCCTGTCTAAACATGAAGTTCATGTGTGTTTCAAATACACCTCGTGTGCACTGCCTGACATTTTAAATGCTTTTGTGTTGTGCACACACTGTGATGGTGGTGACACTAGCATTCCACAGGCAGAGCTGGGTGGAAGTAGCGGAACAGAAGATCCATGGGTGAGCAGAGCAGGAAATGTTGGCACTGAGGAGCAGAGAGGAGACAGAGGCTCCAGCTTCAGATAAGGGAAGGAGAGTGTGGTCCTTCAGGGGCGGCTTGTCGGGGTAGCAGGCTCTCTGTTTCATGGCTCACAAGTCACCCTGTGCTCAAGGGGAAGGCCTGGAACTTAATGGTAGAGATGCCCCTCCCCTGACACGAACAGAGTTATGGGAGTTCCTGGTGTTAGCTTAGATCTCCAGGCAAGGTTTTCATGGCATTGATACAATACTGCATTTCTTTGTCTCAGGGTTCCTGTACATGAAAAGGTAGTAAGATGTGTTTAAAGATAGTCCTGTAGAAATATTTAGGTGTATGTGTGGGATAAACAATTTCTAAATGTTTAAGGATTTTTGAGGATTTGCTGATAACTGTTGTGGCCTCTGTCAGCACTGTTTATGAATGAAAGTTTTGCTACAATGTGTCTGATGAAGAGTTAAACTGTTTCCAATGTGAGTGCTGTGTGCGGCTCATCCCCTCTGCCATGAGATGCCATTTCGCTCTGATTTGATAGAGCCTTTTCTCCCTAAGCCTTGCTTCTTCCAGGGAGCTGTGCTCAGCATGGCAATTAGGGACATGATGCTGTGCTGCTGGCTGCCTCTGGCGCTCTTCTCTCCCAGAACTTCAGTCTCCACATTTCCCTGGCAGGCTGTGCAGTGTGTGTGAGTGCTAGGATTTGGGGAAAGCATAGAACAACCAAGGCTGTGGAAGGAGAATCAGCCAGGGATGCTAGCTTTTAATTGAAGTTGAGTTGGAGTTTCAATGAGGTGAGACTGTTAATGACAGATTTCAAAATGCAATGATTGAAAAATGAGGGGGGGGGTCATCAAAGTCACAGTAAACAACTGAGCAACAGCTCAGCGGCTCAGCATGAGACAACAGCCACAAGCCCTCAAAAAAAAAAAAAGCAGAGTAATTAAATTTTACATGGTGCAGCCTCCTTCTCAATGGGTACCTTTCCAAGGGAAGCAGTGATTTCATTGTGAAAAAAAAAATACAAACACAAGTTTGGAGATGTAAATTGCATGCATGTTTCAGCCTTACCCATAAACAGAGAAAGTTATCAAAGTATAAATAATAATCAAAGCACATAACTATAGTGGAGATCAGAATTGGGGGAGATTCCCCAAACCAGAAGGCTCCTCGGCTCCTTCACCTCTCCCCCACTCATTGATCTTCTGTACATTTGGGAAAAGACCACATGGGTCTCTATGCGCCCATTTCTGAGGACATACATACGCTTCCTGTTCATTGTATTGGTTAGAGAGGAGAATGACCTCTGACTATCTTTCTCCTCCCCTTTCCCTCCCTGCTTCTGTGTGTATGATGTAGAGGTTAGTTGACTGAGAGGCCATGGTTATATGCTGAATAATGTGTAACATCAACAGATGCTCACCTAAATGCTCCCAGAATCCTTTGCTCTCCCCACTGTGAGCATGAATGTCATGTCCACTAGTTGCAGCCCCCAGGACTGAGTGCAGGGAGTTTGCCTGAACTAGAAAAGTCACTGGGGAATGATAGAAATGTGTGTGGCTCTGCCTTTGCTACTGTTGCTGACATAGGGATTCTGGATAACGCCCTTTATTTCTTTAAGCCAAGTTTCCTTGTCGGTTAAAGTCATTGGTTTTTGCTGAAAGAGCTCCTAGGTGCCTTCTGAATCAGACTTCCTTCAATGCTTTGCCATGGAGCCACCCCAATGCAATCAGAGCCCTGGAGGTTCAAACCAATATGGTTTTCTTCTTGAGTCCTCAAAACTGTTGTGTAGAAGACTCAGGGGCTCACTCTGCACTACTGGAAGTTATCATCCTGGCCGCCTCAGTTTGGTGCTCTGTCTTGATGGCCTCTGTCTGTCTGTCCTGTCCATCAGGTCTGCACAGCCATCAAGGTGAGCCAGTGTCATAATCCTATGCACTCCATCAGCAGTGGGGACTAAGGTGCATCTGCTACACATTTCTCTTCATGTGCCCTTACTAAAGTAAGGCAGAGGGAACTTACAGGATAGTAGGAACAGTGTGTCCCCGGTGTACAGCACATCAAGGGGAATTAACGTTTGGCTTTCAAAGGAGACATTACTTTCAGATCTTTTTTAAACTAAATATAATCGTATTATTTCCCCCTCTTCTACCACTAGCCCTTTCCTTGAACTCTCTCTCTCTCAAAATAATGGCATCTAATACTTTGATTGTTCAGCACAATCTCTCTCTCTCTCTCTCTCTCTCTCTCTCTCTCTCTCTCTCTCTCTCTCTCTCTCTCTCTCTCTCTCCCCCCCCGCCCTCTCTCCCTAAACCTAAACATGTAAATGCAACCTTCTCCATTCTGGTGAAACTTGCATTTATATTTTCAAGGATGATCATTTGGTCCTGGGTAACCAATCAATGAGCTCTTCCTTGGTGAAGACCATCTCTCTGTCTTTCACATCCCTAGCATCCCTTAGCTACCTGTGGTTTTCTGTGTAGGGCCAAGACCCCCTGAGAGTCCCTCTTCTATGTCCGCATGTCAGTCCCTGTTGTCCTTGCTCAGGTCTTGTTGAGACAGTCGTGTCAATGAGACCACATGGATGGATGTCGCCTCTCTGACACATGTAGGAAATAAACCACCAGACCTTTTCTCTGACTCTTACCCTGTCTCTGTCCTCAGAGGAGGCTTATTTAAGAGCTTAAACCTAAAGTTGAATTTGAAGTATTTTTAGTAGGATGTTGTTCCCCGGGTAAGGTGAGGTCACATTTTCCCTTCTAATTGTTTCTGAGGTAGAAAACAGGAAGTATATTGAGCAGTTAGCATTTGCTTAGTCAGCATGATGTCTCCTACGAATGGTTGGGGACTTGAATGTGAGAAAAATGGTTGTGGCTTTGGAGATAAATTTTCCAACTGAGACCACTAATTCTTCCCACTTAAATACCAGAGGGGCTATTCTACGGGAATGAAGCCCTGGTGTGACTGAGACTTTTCTATGTAGCCTTTGTGACAATTGTTCCAGGCTTCCCCTTTGCAGACACATTAGGCCATGCCTGCTTTGAGAGAGGACATATTTCAAGGACAGTGTTTATTGTTGGGGAATTTCCATAGACAGGAAATTTTCTATTGCTAGCACCAGGCATCCCATAATCCAGTTGAATCACTGTTCGTGTATCACATGTCTTTTTTCAAAGTCATGTGGACTTCTTGGGCCTCAGTTGGTAGGGGCCATACAAATCACCAGTACTGTGCCAGAAAAAAGGTGAAGTCACTTGTGAGACTTTATCAAGTCCAGTATCTTCCTTCATGCTGACCTATTAGCCGGGGCAAGGAGTGAGGAGACATCCATCTCTGTGAAGCCACTGTCAACCTTTTGAACATTAGAGTTGACTCTGATCAGCTTTGTGTACCCTGGTGTGGTAATGTATAGAATCCCAGAACTTGAGAGCTTGTGACTGGGAATGGCAGGTTTCAAAGTAGTCCAGGCTGTGTAGTAAGACCCTGTCTGAAATGGCAAACTGAGATGAAATAACGACAGAAAGAAACACATTCATTACTTTGCTTGCCATCAGCTGGCATGCATATTACACACGGTACATACCGTGTGAAGAACACTGTTCAGTTTACTTGACACGTTTTATATAGAGTGTGTGCTAAGTGAAGGGATCATTTGGGGTGTGTGGGGAGGCTAGGCTGAGGAAGGTCATACTGCTGAGAACACCAGGTTCATGTATAGCCACTTTGAGGAGACTGTGCGTGAGGTATGACCCCAAGGAAGCCCTAGAATTAGCTAGAAAACTACAGAAGGCATTCCTGGAGGAAAGAGCTGGAAAGAGAAGGCAGTGGGTTTGATTAACAGATCACCCACACACACAAATGTCTCATTCTAGTGTGTTGCCCTGTGCTGCGGTTGGCACCCTTGAATTACAGGGCCCGCAGAATGACTTCCCCGGGACCGCAGGCAGCACACCCAACAGTAGACACTCATTGCTTTTATGTTCCCATAAAACCATGTCCTCTGCTCGGCTCTTGGCTGTGTAACCAGCAGTAACTAAACAGTGTCTGTAGACCTTGCTCTCCAGTCCCCTGTGACCCGAGGCCACCACACCTCAGCACTGCCTACAGTGCAAGGCAGCATGGGTAACTGCAGAGCAAGTGGTTCTGGTGAGATCTGACACCAGCACTCTTGGCAACACCCAGTGGACCCTGGCTGTTCTTACTCTGTATTTTGTTTTAGACTCATCCTGCCGCTCAGTATGGGATTTGAGGACTATGATCTAGACTTTTATTGAAGTTGCGGTGACCACCATACTTTCATCCGGTCCACAGCACTATTTCATGGGTAGACTGGATCTTTACTTTGTGGCAAAGTCAACGGTTTCCAAACTTGGATGAAGCCCAGGGTGGATGGATGGATCTCAGAATTGTGGAACGTTTGCAGTGTTTCTGGAACTTTCCTCACTTCAATTAACATAGAAGGAGAGATCTGGACTATGTCAGGGGCACACATACATGACTCTGCAAACCACAGCAGGAACTGACCAATGAGAGCTGTCCATCAGGGGTAGCCCTGTCAGCACTCCCTGCCTTAAACACCCCTTTAGGTCAACATTGCTTTATCCCCCAGGTGACTTGGAAGTGTGATTGTCCCCATCTCTCTGTGACCATAATTCCATTCAGTCAAGCCTGATTTATCTTTCCTTTGCTTTCAGGAGAGTAGATCTGGAGAAAGCAACAGCTGTGTGGAAGAAATAATTCGGGTAAGGATGCTCTTTAAAATCTTATCAATGTTTTGGTTATGCGTATAGAGTTCCCAGAAGAAGGACGTTCTGTGGCCACATTATCAAAGGGATCTCTAGTGGTTCTGAGGATTGTCACCTGAGTCACCAAAGTCACTCTGAATGAAACAGCAGTTTAGAAGCTTACCCCGCCCCATGCGTCGGGGTACACTGAGATGACACCATTAAAGAGATCAGCTAAAGACCAACAAGACAGATGTTAGGTGGAAACTGCAGCAGGATTCATATCTGTATGTACCCGTTTATCACTCGAGCATCCTTGAATATGACACATTCTGAGTCAGGCAGGGATGCCTTGGGATTTTTTTTCCTCTAAACTTAATTAGAATCAGAAGCTCCCGAGGTAGAGATGATACTGTACTGCTGTATTATTTCTATGCCACATTGCAGGTTTTAAATTTCTCTGATGCTGTGTTTGCCCATCCTTCCCACTGCCTCCCTCTTCACACATGTTTCACACACAAGTGGACAGGCTGGGCTCTTGCACCGTATTAGCTAACCTGTTCTAACTTACAACCAGGAAGTCATTATCAACCTATAGTTTTTCTTCCCTCATTTTTTTCATGGGAAAAAAAATCACAGTTCTCAGAAAACTGATATTGCACTGGACAGAACACCAAAATAAACTATACCAGGTGGTATGGTCATTCCTTGTAAAAAGGAAGACATTTGCATGTTCCTACCTTTTGAATACCCTACATGTGTTTATGTGAATTGCCAACACATTAAAGTATTGTTATATAATTACTTGACTTAAAATTTTTACCTTCACAAATTGTTTTTAAAAACAGGATATTCTTCTTCCTGAAAAGTGCTATTTTAAAAATTTTTTTAAACACGGATGTTGGTCAGAATAACTAAAGTTGGAGTGTTTAATTCATAATGATTTTAAATTTTTTTAGTTTTATTTATTTATTTATGCTTCTGAAGAAAGCTGTGGTCAAGGGACAAAGGTTCATTCCTTTAATTATGTTGAGTCTGTGTTTTATTTAAGAAAAATCTGCACTACCTGCTTCATTTTGGATTAAATCATGGATAGTTTTTGACGCTGATAAGCTTTTCCTAACTCTTTCAGCATATTTTCATGTTGCGGCGAAACACTCCATATTTAGGCCCCTTTGACTGGCTGTGGCGACCACATTTGAACACCACCCTCTCTCACTGTAATTAGACATGCCTCCTCACACCATCTTGTATCCGTTCTGAAGAAATTTGTCATTTGGCATCCCTTATCATTCTCCTTCGTCCTTGCTTTCCCAGGCTGGCTGGACCCAATATTTCTGCCCCCATTGCCCGGTTGCTGGGATTCCAGGTGCCTACCATCCATCATGCTCAAATCTGGGCTTTGTGTTCTTATCTGTAGACAGGGCTTGAAGATGAAATAAAGACTTGAATAATGTATACATCAAAAAGGTATGCTTTAAGGAAATTGAAATTCATTTAAGTAAATCAGATTCCTCCAGTCAAGTTTAAAGCTTTCACTCTATAAAGACAGCCAATGACAGTCTCATCCCCCTGTCTACCCCATCCCTAAACTTCCTACTGCACTGCCTCAGAGCCTCCCCCCTGGGTGCTGCCTCTGCCTCAGCCCTCCTCCTGTCAGGCAAAGAGAAAGACTGGAGCCATGGAGTGGATGGGTTGTTGCCCACATAAGAGGCTGAAGTTTTTACACATGTACTGGCTGGGCCTGGGCATGGGGACTATGTGAAAAGAGAGTGAACGCTTTGAGCTCTCCTCGTCTCAGAACCTTCAGGAAGTCTAGTACTAGACGAAGTAGTAGTGGTGTCAGTGTAGTCTTGGACACCAACCCCAGCCCCTCAGGTGTTGTTAGTAAGTTGGTAATGGAGGGGTGCCTGGGTTTTTTTCTTGTTATCTTTTGCCTCACTGGGTTGGTGATTCTCCAACCATCATCTTTCCCTCTCTCCTGAAATGTACCATCTCCCCCAGACAGAAGGCCAGGGCTCCTTTTTACTGACAGCCTCAGATACTTACTATGTATCAGCCTTGGATGCTTACTATGTATCAGCCTCGGAAGCTCACTGTGTATCAGCCTCTGATGCTTACTGTGTATCAGCCTCAGATACTTACTGTGTATCTGTCCCTCCTAGACTGTGGCCCTGACATCAAGTCAATGAGCAAGTGAGTGAGTAAGTTTTCCTCCAAAGGAAAACCCATAAAGTCATGGTGATGAGGTTGCTGTGAGTTGTGGATGTGGCTAGTTGTTTTCTTGCCGTCTAGTTTCCATGGATAGCCTCTGTAGAACCCAAGTCTTTCATAATTTTTCTGCTCTGTGACTCACTCGGGGCAACCGGATGTGGCCAATGTCATCAGGAGTAATTGTTTGAAGCCATACTATGTAATGGGTGACACTCTTGTAAAGGAAGCAGAGTGCCCTGAGACTATCTCACAATGATGACGGTTGGTGTTCTCATGTCCTTTCTGTGGAGAAAGGCATCTAGGGAAACGGTTGGGCTAAATAGCCTTGGCCTCCTACCCTTGAGGAACTGTCTGCCTACCAGCAGTGGTCCAGTTAGGAAGTACGTAACACTAGCGGGGACAGATTCTCGGGGATTTTCATGACCCTACCATGTGCTGTATGACCTTGCTTGTGGTTCAGACTGGTCTCACTGAGGAAGTGACTGGGAAGACAAATAGGACATTGACTGGGGAAATGAAGAGGCCCAAGCAAAGGAAACAGAAGAGCCTGGTGGAGGCCTGTGAGGACAAGGTAGCAAAATGACAAGAGAACAGTGGATGGAGATAGGGGAGCTAGATAGGGCTGGCCTCCCAGGCATGCTCATGCCCTATGGTAGGCAGCCATTAGGTTGGTGAAGAGGATGATATGGCCACATTGACAACTTCAGTTCCCTAGTCTCACAGACATGCAGGATGAAGAGGCAAGGAGAGTAGGAAGAAAGGTTGGAAGCCCTTGAAAAGTGCAGAGGAGAGATGTTTAGGTATGCAGACTCTGAGCAATGGTGGCACTCTGGATTACTTTGTTTCAGTGAGACAGAGGAGACACAAATGCATTTTATAGACATGCTGTGTTGAGTTGACTTGGGACATCCAAGGAACAGAGACAGACATGTAGGTGAGGTAGCTCACAGCAGACAACTCAGCTAATGGGTAATAACAGGACAGATAAGGCCACATTTTCCAGGAGAGAGGCTGGAAACAAGAGAGCAAGTGCTTAAGGCCCAGGAAGAGAAGGTCCATCTGTGAACAGGAATGGGAAATCAGATTGAGCATAGGGCTGGGAGATGTTTAGAAGTATAGGGTGTCCGGTCAGTTCTCAGTGATTGAAGGAAGGAAGCTGGGCCATTCTGCTGCAATGGGGATTCCCACATGTGAAAATGCCAGCCCGTGTGACCACATGATAAACCCACACAGGTTTATGGCTCACATTGTCAACCGCATCTTTTAACTTGGGCTTCTGCGTTCTTTATTTTTGCTGAGGTGACTATTTTCAAGTCATTTGAATATTACCATACATTCTAAAGTATCATTACGTTTTTACTCTTACTCAGAGAATTTTTAATCCTGGGACCTAATAAATCTGTGCGTAATTATGGAATTCTCTCAGCCAAGGGCGAAATTATCACCGAGTCCTGTAGAGATGGGCCATGAGGGCCGACATATGCTCCAAGTAGGTAGTTCTGCAAGTCATGCTCTATCTCGCCCCCAAAGATCCGAGTGGAATAATACCTCGGTGCCTTTCAGAGCATCTCCCATTAACATAGAATGGCATTAACATTTGTTCAGCCAATAAAAGCCCTTTACAACATAATGGAAGGAGTGCAGGGCTGGGATCCAGGATATACAAGTTTTATATACAAGAAGGTTTTATGTTACACTTCGCTGAGGGCACCCCCACTAAGTGCTGTGCCTTATAATAACAACCAAGGGGCCAATACTTGAGGCTCTGGTTTGAGTTTAGAGACCATTTGAGTGTGCAGTCTGAACAGACCCCATTCCTGGCTATCATCCCTAGTGTGAGTTATCCATCCTGGGTATTCACATAGGGTTCCATACTACTGTTTATATGAAAGAGGTAAAGCATGCTTGTTTAAATTCTGAAGATCCATTTCCTGACTTTAAAATGGAATGGCCTTCAGGCAAGTACAGGGCAATCGTTTTTGTCCGCCCCCCCCCCCCCCTTAATTTCCCAGAACACTGAAGCTCCCTGCTACACACCATCTCTGGAGAGATCTGTGCATGGTAAACAGTGTCATATGGCTTGCGCATCATTAAAGTCTGTCACATGGCCAGGCTCCGGGTGGTGGGACAAGAGAGGCCTTGTACTCAAACATCTATGTGCTCCTTGCCCCAGATGAAAACATATTAGCTGCTCTGTGCCTACGGGAACAGGAGAGACAAAGAGATGACTTGTTCTGAGTGACTCGCTTGGGTCATTTGGAGAGCTGGCTCAGGTCACAGCTCCTCCACTGCAGAGCAGAGCTGCTTTTTATAAAAGTTTGTATTGCTTCTTTTATCTTTTTTTTTAATTTGTTTCCAACCCTAAAGATTTAACTCATGACAAATTGAAGCCCACCAGTGACAAAAATCAACCCTGGGAGAACTGTCAAGGAATAACATTAATACACCCCATTGCTGATTATAGAAAAACCAGCCAAAGTAAGCCTGATGTTCATATAGAGAGTTCACTAAACAAAACCTAGAATCTTACTCAAGGATAAGTTAGGGCATTTCATAGTGTTGCGTTATATGTTTTCTTCTTGGTTTTGGTCATCTGAATGTTAAGGACAGAAATTCCATGTGTTTATATTTCATCTATAGATAAGTTCTTCATTAAAAAAAAATCACCGTTAGTCCATTAGTTTGAAACCGGAAGCCCTGTGTAAAGGACTATATTCGTACCTACCAGAGGTGTCCAAGTGACTCATTGCAGGGCCATCTGGCTGCAGTCTGCATGCTGTGCTATGAGTCTAAAGGAGTTTAGTCTGTAAGAGAGGTGGGTCTGAACGAGTAGGCTTTGGGTACGGAAGCTCCTTCTGAGCACGCCCTGCTTTGATTCTCAGTATCCTCCTTTCGCATCTGCTGCACAGTTAGGAATCATCCCATCATGTGCAGGACGGTAGACTGTTAGATAACTCGGAAACCATCAGCAGCCTGCCTTTAGTGTCTATCCTAGCAGGGGACGGTACCTCAGCCTGTTCATGAGTGTCTGTCAACATCTGCAGGTATGTCATTGGGTTTTCCTGACATCATACTTTGTGGATTGTGCCATTTGGTTATGGCAGCAGCAGTGAAAAATACTCCATCCAGGAGGGGCAGAAAATACCTACAAAACAGTAGATGTGCTCAGTGCCCTAGAGGCTCAGTGGGTGGGATTTACTGGAAGTGATTTACTGGAAGACAGGCAGAGAGGAAACCCATGGAGATGTACTCCTTTGAGAATCAGCCCTCCTTGACAGGTGAAGTGCCCAGTCCAGCCCCACCAACACAGTACAAGAGGCTAGGAGCTGGAGTGTTGCAGCAAGGGAGTGGTCTCACAGGCCTCCTCCTCAAGGTGGGACTACACACTGACATGATATAACCCATTCAAACTCTCGGGGTATCTTCTCCATCTTACCCTCTCTAAGTTTAAGGGAGTGGTGTCAGAAAAATAGTGCTCAACTGTGAGTCTCATGGAACAGAGAGTGAGAGCTCTTATCTGTGCCCACAAGTGAGACTTCAATTGCTATGTCTTCTGTATAGAGCAGAAAATATTAATGCATGCAAAATCACAGTAGGCAGCCAGACTTTAAAATGTACAAATCACCCTCAATGACATCACTTATTTCTTCTTCTTCTTCTTCTTCTTCTTCTTCTTCTTCTTCTTCTTCTTCTTCTTCTTCTTCTTCTTCTTCTTCTTCCTCTTCCTCTTCCTCTTCCTCTTCCTCTTCTTCTTCTTCCTCTTCCTCTTCCTCTTCCTCTTCTTCCTGTTCTTCTTCCTGTTCCTCCTCTTCCTCCTCTTCCTCCTCCTCCTCTTCTTGTTCTTCCTCTTCCTCTTCTTCCTGTTCTTCTTCTTCCTCTTCCTCCTCTTCCTCTTCTTCCTCCTCCTCCTCTTCTTGTTCTTCTTCTTGTTCTTGTTCTTCTTCTTCCTCTTCCTCTTCTTCTTCTTCTTCTTCCTCCTCCTCTTCTTCCTGTTCTTCTTCTTCCTCCTCTTCCTCCTCTTCCTCCTCTTCCTCCTCCTCCTCCTCCTCCTCCTCCTCCTCCTCCTCCTCCTCCTCTTCTTCTTCTTCTTCTTCTTCTTCTTCTTCTTCTTCTTCTTCTTCTTCTTCTTCTTCTTCTTCTTCTTCTTTTGAATTGACAGGTTAAAAATAGTGTGTCTGTGCATTCTAGGGGAACTAGATTCTGGTGTTCTGTTGTGTAGTAGGATGATACATTATATATTTCAAAAACATTAGGGAAAGAATTCCAAATGCTTTTCACAACAGAGAAATGGTAGCTGTGTAAAGGCGCGGTGTGCCTGGACAGATTCGCGTGTTATGCAATGTTTGCACAAAAATTTATTTTATTGCTAAGGATCACAGAGCCTTGTACCTGCCAAATACGTTCTGTGCCACCCAGCTGTGCCCCTGATCCACTCGAGTTGCCTTCTGCACGGCCTTTGCTAGAGCACTCTTCTCTAGTACAGGTTTTTAAGGTGCTGGGGCTGGAACCCAGGGTGCTGCACATGCTGGGCAAACATCCTACCACTGAGCCACATCCTAAGTTCCTACTCTCATTTCTCTTTATGATTTCTGTACTTAATAAAGAACATTTGTAAGTATATGTCTAGCAGCTGTATAGGTCACCAGATTTTGGAAACCTTTCAACAGGGCCTAGAGAGATGGTTCAAAATGGTTAGCAGAATCCATTGCTCTTCTGGATGGCCTGAGTGCGATTCCTAGCACCCACATGACAGCTCACAACCATCTGTGACTTCATCCCAAGGGATCAGATGCCCTCTTCTAGTCTCCATGGGACACACACACACACGGTGCACAGACATACACGCAGGCAAAACACTCATATGCATCAAAAAATAAATAAAAGTTTCTTAAACTTTAGAGTTACTGCATTGTAAATCCTCCTTGAAAAGGTTTGGGGTCCTAATGAACAGACGTCTAGACATGAAAACGTGCTGACATGATGTCAGCACTTAAAATGTGAAGGTGAATAAGATTACACTCGCACCCTCAAGTGTGTGAGTGAACTCAGTGTTGCACCAGCCCCCTCTGGGGCCCACTTCATCTCCGCCTGGTGTTTTCAGTTCTCACTCTGACCTAGAAATCCTGTCAAACAGATGGGCTTTGCATGTTGGTCCCAAGTACATGTCCCCAAGCCCTGTCCTAGTACCACGCTGCCCCAATCTCCCCAGAACCGTTGCCTGTGTTAGCATGGGGACTGTGTGACCATGTTAAGGTCAGGCCGTCTTCTCAGACAGGCCCTGCTGCAGTGGCATACCCAGCAGCCAGCAGTGGAGGTTGCAGTGTGGGCCCCATGCCACGCAGCAGGGTCCCCAGGTTATGCTGGACTTGCCTCCCTTACGATGCACTCACCCTTCAAGGAACTCAACTCAACTCACTGTGAGCATTGGTCGTACCCTGTCCTCATCAGTATTTCTTTGTCCTCAGTTCCCCAAGGGATCTTTTATTGGGGCAAGGGTGTTTGGCAGAGAACCCAGAGACCTACCCAGGCTCGATCACAATCTACCATGCCTTTAACCTTAGTACCCAAGGTGGCTCTTTTAGAAACATTTTCTGAACATCCCACTCTTATCTTATCTTATCTCATCTGAACTCTTATCACCTCAGTTGCTCTGTGCCTCTTCAGATGCTGTGCCCTTATCTGCCAGGCTTCGGGCACAGAGTAAGCTTTTCTACTGAGGAAGCATTTGGTGTGGCCAGCGTTTGGGAATGCCTGACTGGGCTGGGCCTCTCTGCTTGCTGTGCCACTGACCCCAACTAAGTGCTTCACAGTCCCTGTACTTGGCAGACTAGCATCTCCCTCGGGTGTCATAGGACCGGCTGGCTTCAGCTTCTCACGGTTCCGGGCACCAGGATAGCTCAGTGAACCCGGCAGAGACCCCACCTTCCTGGAGCCCTGTAATCCAGGCTGCTGATGCTAGACACTTGGCCATTCTTCCATGTTGCCCCTCCCTCCTTCCTTCTGGGCATTCTCTTCCCACTTGGGACCAACTCTCTCCCATGTTCCCAGGCCCCATCCTCCATTGTAGCTGACTCAAGAGCTAGCAAGTGTTTCCACTGCTTTGTAACCACTGTGTCTCCAGTAGCTTCCTGTATTCGGAGTACACGTGTAAGTGTTCCAAAGCACTTTGATCTGACTAACAACAGCAACAACAACAACAACAACAACAACAAATCCTAGAGACAAGGTGGGTTTTCTCCAGAGCTGCATTCCCTGGGGCTCCTCCCTGGCTCCTAGGTAGGCTAGGCTCTCAGCAGCTTAGTTCCCACTTTGCCTTCTCTGCTGCCTGACTTTGATGTTCCATACCTGTAAATCAACTTGTACTGAGAAGGTCACGACCCCACACATGCTCATGGGGGGGGGGGGGCACAGGGAGGATGCTCAAGGCAGCACTTGTGTCTGGCATCTCTCCCCACTGTACCCTTTTTTAAGATTCCTCCTGGCTTTCGGGTCCTCCCTTCCTGTAGCTATCTGGGATGTTGGTAGCCTTCATTATCTCCTCCTGCTTTTCTCGTTGCTGGTAGGTGCTGATATATTCCTTGAACCCTGTTCTGTTTCCTGGATGCCATGCTCACCTGTCCGGCTATCCCCATTTCCACATGTTTTTAATGCCTCTACCTTAGCTCTGCCTCACATCGCTAACACCTTTTCCTCCTTGGTGAATATTGTTGTCACGTGGCTGCTAAAGCTATCGGATCCTTCTCTCCGCCTACCTTCCTCTCATTCAGTTCTTCTCCAAACAAGTTTTCATATTCTCATTCTCCCTCCCTCCTCCCCCTTTCTCTCCTTCCCCACCCCCTCATATTCCCCCATCTCCTGTCCAGGTCAGAGCACCACCCTTTCCAGCCTAGAGTATTCCAGGAGACTGCCCACTGACCTTTGGCATCTATCCCCCATCTAACTAGCTCTCCACAGTGTGCACAGAAACAGCTTCCCAAAGCCTACATTTTACCAGCCTCTCCCAAGCTCAGGTCAGTCAGATTCCTGGCTGTGATCTGCAACGCCCTGTGTTCTCAGCCCCCATATGTTAGTCCAGCCATGTTTTCCCAGTCTGCACTTCAAACTTTAATTCCTTTTCTGCAAGCGTGTCACCACCTCTGGCTCTACCCCTGGATCCTGCCTCGACTACTTACCTTCAGGCCACAAATTCAGCTGACTGACTCCCTTTTTTTTGTTCCTTGATGCAGCATTCTCTCTAGGAAACTGTCTCATTCCCCAGATCTGAGATAGAGGCTCCTAGTCTGTGATTCCAGGAACACTCTAATATCCGTTACCTGGTAGCCTTTCTATCTCTCACTGGTCCATCTGTGTTGACGAGCCTACAAGAGATGCTTAATAGGGGCTGGTGAGATGGCTCAGCGGTTGGGAGCACTGACTGCTCTTCCAGAGGTCCTGAGTTCAAATCCCAGCAGCCACATGGTGGCTCACAACCACCCATAATGAGATCTGAAGACAGCTACAGTGTACTTATGTATAATAAATAAATAAAATCTTTTTTAAAAAGATGTTTAATAAATGCTGAGCAAGTGAATGAGGAGGAATGAATGAATGAATGAATGAATGCTTGTTACTTGTTCCTGATCTTCATACTGTCTTCTAGCACTATAGCAAAAACACTTGAGGTGGTTTTTCCCTTAAAACATTACTTCTCTGGGGACTACCAGCACCGCCGTATGGGGAATCGTCATCACACACCACATGGTGATGAGATGAAAGTTTACCTGCCAGTGATTGGTGCTCTGAAGTGGAAGAGAATCTGGCTGTCACCGCAGCACATCAGGAAAGCCTGGGCCTTTTGTATCTGCCGCCTGCGTCTTGATTGTCTTTTATGAGATTGGGTTTTTCATTTTGATAGATAATGAATTTTACAAGTTGGAGAAATCAAGATAATAAGTTTGCAAGGATAATTTGGTTAATTAGCATGTTGCTACTGTAGAATCAAGGGCTGCAAGTCAAAGCGATTTCACTGCTAATGTGGTCTATGCAAAACGTCTCTCAGAAAAATTAAAACATCCACCCAGAGTGATCAGCTCAAGGCTCATATTTAAAACTTGTATTTATTATGAAAACCACACACAGTGTTCTCTGTTACTTTTTTTTTTCCAAATTGAGGGTTGTGGAATTACATTGATTTGATGCAAATTACCATTGTATGCACACAGATCTCTGAAAAATAATTTCTAACATAGATAATGATAGCTTGACGATAGAAGAGATAGAGACTTGAAAGATGAGAGCATCTATCCTGGGAACTATTATATATTTTAAATAAGGCATAATTCTTTACCTATCTGATCTTACGCATATTTACCTCATTTGAACTAAAAAAAACTTAGAAAGCCAATTTTTTCTGAAATTGGCTTTAAAATATAAAGAACAGAGGGGGCAGAGGATAAACTCTTCCTTGCCTCTGATACAGAAAGCTCTAGGTTAAAAAAAAAAAAGCTTCATGCTTATTATCAGTCTATGACAGATTTAAACTCTAGGCTTTGGCTACCTGTAAATATTTTCAAATACAGATTTGTTGCACATATGAACTCCACACTTTAAATCACCGTGGTATTTCATCCTAATGAGCATGTTTCAA
Organism: Mus caroli; assembly: GCF_978045245.1. Classification (NCBI taxonomy): domain Eukaryota; kingdom Metazoa; phylum Chordata; class Mammalia; order Rodentia; family Muridae; genus Mus; species Mus caroli. The sequence goes on along the minus strand of NW_028227256.1, from coordinate 35,281,484 downwards.
ACTACTTATATATGTTTGTCTCCTCTCCAAGTTTAGCTTTTCCATCTCAAGGAATAATTTGTATGTGGGGTCATTTCTTTAAATATGCATTTAAAATTCATTTTAACAGTATGTACTCGTAAGAGGACAAAACAGATGGGCTTTTTAAAGTTTAACGTTAGCAAGAATTGCTGTTGAACACTTGTTTTTAAATGACCAGCTCCTGAGTCTTACCTCAGCCATGTCTCAGGAAACCAAATTAGAGATTAAGGGCCTGGTGAGGCCAAGGCTGAACTCCATGGTCTTCAAATACAGAGCCTCAGAAGAGTATTGATGCTCACCAGAGGAAAGGGGAAGATGGAGAAAAGAATCCCCAGACATCGTGTGTCCTGAGAATGATGTAACCCAGAAAACAAGCCACAGCAGGTCCCCTTCCGTTAGGGAGAGAGCCCCCCTCTGCTCTGCCAACAGGCTTCATCATCTTGACTTTTTAACTTTTCATTTCCTTGCCTGCTTATTGAAGTCATCACTACATCCTGCCCGACCCGAGCCCCAAACTCGGGAGGGAAATAGGCGAGATGAAAACGTAGCTGGTCATTGTTGTATGAAAGGAGGAGCCAGCCCATTGTGTGTGAATAAAGAAGAGGTTCCAGGAGTGTGAGAGACAAGTTCTGGTGCTGGGGGTGGGGGTGGGGGTGGAGGTCACGGTAGCCCGAACCATCTAGAAAGATTGTCAGCAGCCCTTGGATGGTAAGATGATTAATCACTTTAGCACAAAAGAACACAAAGGGAGACTTGTTCGGAGTAGGCAGGGGATGGAGCATTAGCTCCAGGTGCCATGGGGCTCCTCTGTTTAATAAGGTTTTTTTTTTTTCAAGTATGTGCCACATCAAAAGCAATAGCACATGCCACTACAGGAAACTCAACTAAACGGCCAGGGAACAAAGTAGTAAGTTAGAAGGAATACTTAAGAAACAAGATTAGCAATCATTTGGGTTTGAAAATCCCTCCACCCAAAGCCTACTGTGTTAGTGTCAGGAAAACTCACAGACCTTCAGAGGACGTGTCCTGAACCCTTTACCCATAAACATGAAAGGAAAAATCAGAGGCTAAACAAGTTCCATGATTGGAAGCATAGCCCACTATTCCCTGCAGCCTGGCTTAACATGTGCTGCTTCACATGAGTTACCCATGTTCCCTCATGTAGCGCCCTCCCTGTCTTCCAGGTAGAAAGAGAGAGGTAGAGGCCATAGAACACAGAGCTGAGTTTAAGCTGGGGCCTCCCAAGGTGCAGCCTGGGGCTCTTTTATACCCTGCAGAGTACAGCCAGTCCTCTGTTCCCACAGGCACCCCAGGCCTATGGGGCATAGGAAGGAGTCAGGAAAGCAGCTCCAGTCTGAACGGTGCACCAAGGCTGTCACTGAGTGTGTGTGATGTGTGGGTGTGGCCCCTGCATCCTCCACCTCCTCACAGATCCCAGGCTCTCTCCAGCAATTCAAGTGTGACGTCACTGCCTCGTGTCTCAGTGGTGAGCCATGATGTGAGACCTAGTATGTCCACATCTGTGCTTAACGTGCTTAGACTTGCTCCATGTCACTAGTCATTGTTCAACACATTGTGTTGGGTATTCTAGTCATCTAGAGATGACATAAACCATATGGGAAGGCATTTGTAGGTTTTGTACAAAAGCTGTACCATGTTATACAAAGGATTTGAGCATTTACTGGTCTCCATGCCTTCAGGGGACCAATCCCCAGTGGCTACCCAGGAACAACTGTGTTAAAAAAACAAACAAAACAAAACAAAACAAAAACATGTTTTTAAACATCTGACTGACTGTTGCGCAAGTACCTCAAGACCCTTGGATCTAGTCTACCTCACTCCCTTCAGCCTGAAGAAGACACATCATGGCTGCTTTGACTGTTTCTGTTTGTGGAGGGTAGGAGGGGGCTGCTCACTGTTCCTGAAGTATAGGACTGAGGCTTTGGATGTATAAGCCACCCCATGAAGGAACCGTGCAAGCATAGAGACACTTTGATAGTCCCTGTGTGTCGGCCTGGAGCATACATAATCAGTTATTTAACAACACACCTCAAAATGCCAGACTTTTTTTTTTTCTTTTTTCTTTTTTTTGCAATGGCCTGGGTGGTTACTACTGTCTGGGAGCCCTGTGGTACATGGTAGTCCCCATGTCACCTCAGGAAGAGCAGCACTGGATCTCAGGGGGAGGAGAAGGCAAAGACCCAGAGTAAGGACCCAGCAGGTGGGACTGCAATGCAGAAGCCACCTCTCTGCTGGCTGCCAGGGGAAGAGTTTCCAGCTGAGTCTGCCTTAAGCAGCAGCTTACTGAGCATGTGACTTAGAGCCAGCGCAGATTGCAGTGTGGTGCACACTCATTTTCCGAGGGGAAGCCAGCCGTGGTTCTCATCCACTGTTGCATATGGCTGGAACATCTCCTGCTAGATACATTTTCGAACTCACGTGTCCCAGTGAGTCAGCATGTCTAACAGCGTGTTTTCATTCATTACATGTGCTTCTGGAGGAGAACTCTGTAAACCTGTGACTAGAACAAACATTTTATTTTGGAACTGACAGCCGTTAGCTGCCGTCGTTCTTACTGTTGAAATGACGTTTTGGATTTGTTAGAAATGGGGCTGACTTGAAATCTCAGTATAAAACATATAGTTCTAGGATATTTGCTAATTTTTTTATTTGCTAAAGTATTACTGATTATAGGAGGGACTTAATATTAATATGAACTTCCCTGAGGAATTTAAATACTTGCTTAGTTTCTTTACAACTTGGCCCTGATTTGTAAGACAAAAGTGTTTAAAAAAATCTTTTGAAATTGCTTGTCAAACAATAAAACACAAAGAATAGTCTTTCTTGGAGCAGTAGAATGTTCTGAGTCACTTCTCAAAGTGGTTTTGCCACAGTTCAGGTCCATACAGTGAGCGACCACAACAGAAACCAGTGCAGACTGCACCCCCTGGTGGGCCATTTGTTTGATAAGCAGTTGGTTGATAGCTTTTTGTCTCTTAAGGAAGAAGTGGAAGTTTACATGTAGAAAATTCATGTCTTTGTAGGAACTAAAAAGTGTCCAAAATTACCAAGCTTGGCTTGGTCTTTGGTGGGAGGTCTCATCTGTGTGACTCATTCATGATGTTAACCTGTGTTTACTTGGAACACGAAGAACAGTGCATGACATACCCACCATTGGAAGCAGGGTCTCTTGATGAGTTTTATTTTCGGGCACAATAGTGGTCAGGGTGTCTTGCTAGGTGTAGAATTAACTGCCCAAAACTTGAGAAAGTTCTCCCTAAAATATTAATCATCTTGTAGCTTAGAGCTGACTTCCTTTAGGAACACTGGCCCCACTGTGAGAGAAAACGACAGAGGACCAGGACATCAGTGACTTTCACAAAACTCCGAAGACCTTAAGTTGCAGAGCAAACAGCCCAAGCTATAGAGTGTGTGTATGTTGGGGGTAGGGGGCGCTTCAGGACAATGTGGGACCTGGGTGTTGCTTACATGGGAGAATAATCAAGGCCATGATACCTATGAGAAGCCCAACTAGAAACTGAAATACTTGCTAAAGGTTAAAGGTAGGCTCACAGCCATGAGCAATTCATGCTAGCAGGTTTGCCCCCTCTGGTGGGTTTTGTCTCTACCTGGCACCTGTAGGGAGACCTGGGAGACTCCTGACCTCACCTATGAACATCCATCCAGACCCCGTACCCTGCCTCTCTTCCTGATCAGAGTCTCAGCTTGCAGGAAGGACACAGAAGGTCAGCCTGCAGAACTGCATCCCTCTACAAAGGGGGGAGGGTGAGCAACAGCTACAGCAGCTACAGCCTCTGCCAAAACACAGACTCACCTTCCCTCAGTCCTGGGGCACAAAAGCAGGAGTACCGGAAATGCATCATGAGGGACCCTGCTGGAAGCCTCGCTGACCAGGGGAGGACAGGAGGAAGCTAAAGTGCTACTCCTTGAGGAAGGGTAGGGATTTGTGCAATGGGCAATGGGCTAGAAGGCTCAAGAGGGATGCCCTGTCAGGACCCCAGTGGAAGCCCGAGTAGCAATCAGAGCAAAGACACCATCTTCCTTCCCTGACTCCGTTCTTGAACACAAAGTCAAAAAACATAGTAGGGTATAAAGTAGAAGAGCTTTGCAAAGGGGAGAGACAAAGTGCAAGTCCCAGGGGAACTCACGTGTACCTCACTTCCTGGATACATGAACACAGACCTCCAAATAAAGAACAAAAGCAAGGCCACTGGAGGAGCATTTCACTGCACAGCATGGAATATGTTTACCTCAGTATCTAATGACACGGCCAGAATGGTTGTTTGGGAGAGTGGGTATGCAGACACATCCAAAAAGAAAAAAAAAATTTTTTTTGAAGAGGCAAAGCAGTGGTCCCCACCAGAATCTACTACAGCACAGATAGTAGAACTTTAAAACAAGGTATTCATTTGCCACCGTTAATGTGCTATTCTTTTGTTTTTTGTTTTTGAGACAGGGTCTTTCTGTATAGCCCTGGCTGTCCTGGAACTCACTCTGTAGACCAGGCTGGCCTCAAACTCAGAAATCTGCCTGCCTTTGCCTCCCGAGTGCTGGGTTTAAAGGCGTGTGCCACCACTGCCCGGCTAATGTGCTGTTCTTACAGCATGCAGAGTAACACGGGTTATTGCACCAGAGATGGGAACCATAAGGCAGTGCCAAATGAAAAATTGGGAAATAGAAAACAACAATTAAAAAAATGATCTCTCTTCCCTTTCCCACAGATGACAAAGAGAAAGTACTACAGCACTCTGGTAACTTTCTCCTAAGACACACACACGCACACACACATGCACACACACACACACATACACACACACGCACACACACATGCACACACACACACACACGCACACACACACATATACACACACACATACACACATGCACACACACACACACGCATACACACACACACACACGCATATACACACGCACACACACATACGCGCACACACACACGCACACACTCACACATACACACGCGCACACGCACACACACACACACACACACACACACACACACATTACTGCCAGCCTCACCCACCTAGCCTATGCTCACTACCCATCTTTGGTCATTTGGCATTTATTGTCTATTGTATCTAACATCATGCGCAGTCGCACTCATTTCTGGCAGCATCTTCTGGATTCAGAAGACAAGAATGTCTTATAAAAGGTTCACCACTTGCTCCACGTGAGGGCAGGCTGCCATGTAGCAGCCGTTATTGAGTTGGGGAAGCTGGAGGAGGAAGCTGGAGATGTCTTGCTATGCTTTCCTCTTTCCCAAATGAATGCCTTTGATGGAGTCCAGGCTCTCCTTCCACGTAGAAACCGGCATGCCTCTTCTCCTTCAACTTCTTCACATTCTCAGCCATCTTCATCCTCCCATTTCTTCCCCATTGGTATTTTATCTGTGCGGTAAATTTGGTTTCAGATGGGGTACACAGACTCGCTGAGATAATGAGCCAGCATCTGCATGGAGCTCACAGTACCCAAGCCTTATTAAATAGTCAGGGTCAACATCGGGTTTCAGAGCCAGCCAGCGGACACGATGAAGCCTCATTAAGAGCTCGTTCTCTTTTAATTTAAGAAAATGTTTCTTGTCCTGGGCTTCTCCAGGGCTGCTTAACTATTTTTGAAACATTGTGTTAGCTTTTGAATAAAACAGGCCTAACAATCGGCTACACAAATTGTAATTTTCTCTAAAGTGAGAACAAGGTGGCGGCTTAGCTGAGGTCACGGCCTAATCTTTTGTGATGTCTCCTGTGGGTGGCTGCACATCTCCCTTTTTGCTCCCCCTTCCACACCCTCCTCCCCGCTCCAGCCTCTGCCTTCAGCACTGGCGTTGGTACCTACGGGTACCCTTGAAAAGCTCGCATGAAATATGCCATCCTGCTGCTTGAGAACGTTCAAGAGGGGACACTCAGGCTTTCAAAAATATGTCAGTTTTCCTGATTATCTTTTTTTTTTCCTTCTTGGAGGTCAAGCTTTCCATTTTGACACTTAATGAATAAACTGCCTGTGTTTCGAGAGATGGGATAATGAATGTTAAAAAGACATAATCAGCAATGACTAAATAATTAAGGGAATTGAAATGCAGAGTCATCTGGGAATGCATTAATAATAACACAATTTGTTCCATATGCTAAAAAAATTCTGTTTTTAGAAAATCAGTCATTACATATGCTCCGTGGCAAAAGGGAGAAAAAAAATTAATGTTGACTAATAGGAACTGTAATTAGATGTTCTGCTTCTAAACAGCTGCATAAAAGATGAAATCATATAGAAGGTATATTTAGATACGAGTCAGAAAGTAAACTGATTATTATTCATGGTGCTGTTAATGGGAACTGCAGTTTATGCACGTAGTGGGAATTGTGTCGGGCAATTAAGAGAGGCGCAGGACTTCCCGTTACGTGTTTACACTTACACAGTCCCTTTCCATCCATCAGTGACTGTCTCTTTCCATATCTTTTGCCAGTGAGAGTCATGAAGGATGTGTACACTGAGCATCTGGGGATCCTGGGGCTTAGCAGGTCTTACATTGAAAGGATGCTGTAGCCAGAGGCTGCTCCAGGCTGAGTCCCGTGTGGCTCTATCAGGAAGGGCCAGCAGGTGCGCCACACTCTTCAGCTTCTGCAGGTGTCTCACCTTCAGGGGTTGTGGGAAGGCAAACAGTAATGTCGCATGATCTCTGCCACAGAGAGACCACTGCAGGTGTCCTCTTAAGTTGCCCGATTCTTGAAAGAAAAAGAAAAAAAAAAAACAAAGTAGAGTAAATATGTAGCAACTGATACCTCTGCCATCTGCCCTGCGCCTCTTACCTGGTCATCGACCGGGATTGGTCCCATTTCAGTAATCACTGTGGCATGGCTTCCCTTGGGGTTGGCCTCCCTCCTCCTGTCTAGTAGGAAACCCTGGGAGATCAAAGGTAGAAGAACAAAGACATTTCTGCTCATGGAGTCTCCATATAAATGACGACGCTTCATGGGAGGATGACAGTATGATCATCATAAGTGACGTGTTATAAGAAAGTGAGACTAGCATTTTTTCTTTCTTTCTTTTTCTTTTTCTCTTTTTTCTTTTCTTTCTTTCTTTTTTCTTTTTCTTTCTTTCTTTTTCTTTTTTTTGACACAGGGTTTCTCTGTGCAGCCCAGGCTGTCTTGGAACTCACTTTGTAGAACAAGCTGACCTTGAACTCAGAAATCTGCCTGCATCTGCCTCCCGAATGCTGGGATTAAAGGCGTGCGCCACCACCACCCGGCTGACTTCAGCATTTCGATGTGCATGCCTACCTACCATAGTTCACAGGAGGCCAGGCCACCACATAGCGCCCCTCCTTTAGGCTGGCAAAGACTCTGGAGGGCAACAGCCAGGATGTCTCTTTACCACATCTTCTGGTGTTCTCAGCCGCACAGTGACTCTGTTTGCAGAAGTAACACTCCCCATCTTGTCACTGTCTGGTGTGGTCTGTGGAGAACCTGGCGCCTGGAACCTCTCCTCTGAAAGGAGCATGAATTATATGTTTGAGTTTCTGGACAAGCTCACATCTGCTTGCCCCCTCCTCCCCTGCCCCCATGTACAGAAGGAAAACAGGACCTCTTCCTTTGGCAGTGTAGCAGTTGGGACACTTGCCATGAGTTCTTTGCAGACTAGGAGTAAGCAGAGTGTTAGATCTGATGTCTGCATCCCTGGGTTGGAATCTGCTGTTTTTATGGCCTTAAGAAAAACCCCTCTGCATCCCAGTCTTCTCATCTATAAATCAGAGCTAATCAAACCTTCTTTACCTGTCTTGCAATGGAGGTCTGAGGTTCTCACAAGAAAGATGGATATCAAAGTGCCTTGTAAACTATAAATCATATAATAAGATGCAAGGCTTATATTTTTTTAACGTGTTTATCACCATCCTTTTAGAGCACTGGGTTCTCGAGGCATCAGACTGTCTTATTCATACCCATAGAATACATGGCTCTTCATTCATCTCTGTAGATAAATTGAGGCAGTAGGATGCCCTCCACACCCCAGCCTCCAGAAGACATGTGTTGGCTATGAGCTGTACTCCAACTAAGGTTGCGGATCAGCTTGCCTTGAATTGGAGATGGCCCTGGGGTATCTTCTAAAGGCAGCTTAGCCACAAAGCCCCTCAGAAGTGAACTGAGATGAAGATAAAGAGAAACAGAGAGGTGGCAGGTGAGGAAGACAAAGGTCAGCCATGAGCCCAGTGATGCACATGTCCTCTAGGAACTCAAGGGTCAAGAGGTAAATTCTCCCAGAGCTTCCAGTACAGAAAGTGGCCCGGCAAACACCCTGGCATTCACCTCTAAGGTCATAAACGTGTGTTGCCTTAACACACTAGGTCAGAGGCAATTTAGTCCTGCAGAGATTGGGAGCTGCATCAACCCAGCTCGACTACTGCAAGGACACAGTCTGTCGGGTGCCGTGTTAGAAATAACCAAAGCCAAGACTCTCCCCAGTCAGCTGAAGGATTAGCAGCCTAATGCCTCTACACGGGCCTGGTCTGCCCAGGCGTTCTGACTAATCCTGCACTTTGCCTTCACTTTAGTTCCTGACTTCAGTAAGCAATAACTTTATTGCTCTGTGCCCTGTGGTATTCCACAAATACTCGGCGACTGCCAGACAGCTTAAGTGTTGAAATGATTTCCGAGGCGAGGGAACAGGTGTGGTGAGGTTAGACGTCCTGGAGGGGGATAAGCAGGACTTTCTGGCATTGCATAGCAACCAGGAGGATGCTCATCTGCCTTCGAGTTACCTTTGGCTCCCCTCACCTGCTCTTCACACTGAACATTCCACTTCAGACCACCCAGTGGTAGGAGGCCTGGCTTATTCAGCAACTGTGAGGTTGGTTTACAGGTGCCAGTATTGATTAAAATCACCGAGAGCCTTAACTACAACCCACCAATCCATTAGTACATTAGGAAGGGCCTGGATTGTGAGTGTATAAGGCTGATCTGGGCATGCTTACTGAGCACTCACTATACCCCACTATAGATCTAGTATCCATGTGGTACTGAGCATGCTTACTGAGCACTCACTATACCCCACTATAGATGCTAGTATCCATGTGGTACTGAGCATGCAGCAGACTAATTTCCTAGGGTTTTTATAAAATGAAGAGACCTTTATCCTACCCACACATTGTCCATCAGAAGTTACTGGAGAACTCCTCCAGAAAGTGCTGTATTTGGCAGGAAACTGCCTTAAAATAGAATATACAGCCCTATATTAAAGGAGTTAATGACCACACATAACAGTGAATAGGTAGCTCACAAAAGCCACAGGGGCATGCAAGGCCAGTGTGCACATAGATATAGCAGGGCTTACTGGGCAAGGATTTGGGTTTCATTTGCTTACACATTTAGAGAAACAACACACGCACACACACACACACACACACGCGCGCGCGCGCACGCACACGCACACACATGCACACTTGTGCTCCTTAGACCTTAAATGAAGGCAACTCCAGACCACTCCCACACACAACAGCAACAATCTTGAGTAGCCGCCTTTGCTTCCCGTGTGCAGTTTCTTGAAGACAGACAGGCTTTTGAGTTTGAGCTTTATGGCTTGCTAGCTGAGTGTCTGTGGATAGACTATGTGATGTCCTTGAGTTTATTCTGGTTCTGTTGAAAGAGATTGAAGATGGAGAAAGATGACATGAACCATGCCTGTGACACTCCTTTCACCTGTAACCCTTTTTACTTCCAGGAGGTTCAGGCTGGTTAGAAACAGAAGCCTTTCTTTTTCCACCTTGCCTGAGATCACTGAGAACAGGACACTTTAACAACCCCCACCCCTGTCACTCTCCATCTCCCCCAATACCCTCTTCTGTTTCTTTCCCTCCTTACCAACATACCTTCCCTCCCAAGTCCTGGGATATGCCTTGGAGCCTCAAAGGCTGTCTTCTTTCTAGAAACATCTTTTTTATGTTAAAACAGAACAAAACCAACAAAATACTTCAAGAAACACTATTTCCCATGCACCTTCAAAACACACACAGACAAAAGCCTTCTTCCTTCCTTCCTTCCTTCCTTCCTTCCTTCCTTCCTTCCTTCCTTCCTTCCTTTCTTCCTTCCTTCCTTCCTTCCTTCCTTCCTTCCTTCCTTCCTTCCTTCCTTTCTTCCTTCCTTCCTTCCTTCCCCGTTGTCTCTCGGAGTTTAGATTTATATCCTTTCTTACCTGTTGGCTTTTCCTGCCTGTGGAGTGGACCTGTGATCTGCAGAAGCAAATGGAATAAGACCCCTCTCATTCTGTGGCTGTATTATCACCAGGCACTCATTAAGCAAATCCAGCAGTTTAATGCACTAACACAAACGCATGACCGTGTAAGAGAAAGTATTATAGAAGTAGTGCCACCCACAGCCCCCATGGAGTTGCAGTTGGAGAAAAGCGAGTTACAGCCCTGCTGAGGCAGGCACTGTTTCTGTCTGGGAAACTAAGTTCCCGACATTATATCTCATTTTTATATATCGTTGCTAAGCAACATTAAAAGGATATGGTAATTGCAGTTATGTGGACTTCCTTAATTTTTTTTCCTAACACCACTTCTTAATTCTGTTAAATTAGCCTTGTCATTGATTCTGTGGTCTTTCCTGGATGTATTGACTGAGGCTCTGCCGTTAGCCGGGGTGGGGGTGGCGGTGGCAGCTTGCTTTTGTAACTGGATCACACGCCCGAGCCGTTATTGGCTGCTTGTTCATCTCCCATTGTTTTTTGTTTACACTACAGCAGAGTTCCCGTACCTGCCATGTGATATAAAAACAAACAAACATTAAAGTATGATACAAGCCCTAGACTGGGCTTGCTGGTGGATCAGTTAAGTCTGACCTGCTTTCTAGAATCCGTTTCCTATCACTGGTGATCTTGACGCTCCAAGGACGTCTGTTTCTTTGTTCTGAAGTGCTTCTCCAGTCTGTCTGCTTGCTTCTCCCCAGTACATGCAGTGTCTTGGCCTTAGCGCAGAGGTGATGGTCAGCTGGGAGTGGAAATGTAAGCCTCCATCTCAGGGTCAGCTGTTTTGGCGTTAAGGGAAGGGTTCCCACCCTACGGTTGCAGTGACACTAATATACACAGCACCTGTGCTGGACCAGTGAGACCAAGCACCTTGTTTTCGACTGGATGTCCTTCTTGAGGAACGAGCACCCAGGACCATGCAAGGGCAGCATTCCACAACACTGAGCCGGCAGAGCTGCAGGACACGGGCTCCATAGTTACAGAGGAGTGAGGTGACCTCTCTTTCTCACAGGAGGATATGACCAGCTTGTCAGAAAAATAGGGCCTGTGCCTGGTCCTCTGATAAAGGAGCCTGCATGACTAAGGACATTAATCATGGGGCAGAATGGAGGTGGGTGAGAGCTTGGTGGCTTCACCAGCATTAAGACAGCTCCTAACGTTGACTCGCAGTCTGTAGAAAGCTTCATTGGTTTGTGACCTCAGAAGAAAAGAACGTATAGTTTGGGCTTGGAAATCTAATATGATGCCTTCCCACCAAGTTGACTGTCAGAAAAGCCAATTGTCTGTTTAGGGACATAAGTGTTCTCTATCTCAGAAAAGGCATGCACACTGGGTATGTTGTAGCAGTTGGGATCTTAGAGGCATGGCTAGTTCAGTCCTAACCAAAGAGCTTCTGAGATTTTATCAGACTTACCAAAAACCAATGGGGCCTGAACCACCAAAGTGTGTGCCGTGCAATCATGAGGGCCTGAATGTAATTTCTAGAACCAATGTTAAAAAGCTGAACATAACAGTGTGGTTTATAATCCCAGTTCAGTGGAGGTAGAAGCAGGAGGCCCCCAGAGCTTACTGGCTAGCCATTCTAGCGTACTCATGAAGTTCTAGGCCAGTGTGAGACCCTCTTTCCAAAAATAAGTGGAGGGTACCCATGGACTGATACCTGAGGTTGTCCCCTGGCCATTATGTACATGGACATAATGTGCCACACGTGTGTACTCCCCCACACATAAGCACATATCCGGAACCAACAGATCAGCTAGCAACCCATATACTCGTCCCTAGCTCCTGTTAGCGCATATCTAAGGGGACAGCTAGTATTCAAATGAACTAGTTTTATTCACCAAGAACATCAGTACACTTACATGCAAACGGTAGATTTTATCAATATTGGTTGGTGGATGCAAAGAACACCATAGGTTGTACCACTGATACCCCAGAATGGGGAACACTTGAAGTTAAGCATCCCCTCTGTTGTCTTCCTGAAGCCTCAGATGACCCCTCCACCCTTCAGATGTCTAGAGGCTCATTTCTGCTCCACAATACATAATATTATGTTTCTTTTCAGAAATGAGGAAGATTTATTAGGGGGGAAAGATGCTCAGTGTTACTACGTCACGTATAATAAGCATCATTCCTGTGAAGATTTAGCACTTAACATAAAGGGCTTTCTGTCTGCCAGATGGTGAGCTGCCGCCCCCTACCCACTTATTTCCCAACAAGGCTGCATTAGGGAGGGTGTTTGCCTAAGTTATCAAAAAGGCAACAATAAATGTTAACGAGCACGCAGAAAGGGGGGACACATGCATTCGTTGAAAATGTAAATTAGTACCACCATTGTGAAAAGCAGTGTGTAGAGTCCCCAGAAAACTAAAATTAGGACTTCTCTTGGATGTGGCAGTGCCATGATTGCCGCTGTGTACAATAGAAATTCAATCAATATGTGGGAGACACCTCTCTCTCTCTCTCTCTCTCTCTCTCTCTCTGTGTGTGTGTGTGTGTGTGTGTGTGTGTGTGTGTGTGTGTGTGTGTGTGTGTGTGTCTGGGTGACATCATGTTCACTGAAGAAAGTCCAGAACAGAAAACAAGCACTGTACAATCTCACTCTGATGTGGAATCTTTTAAGAAAGTTTATCTCAGCTGAGTAGTGGTGGCAAAGCCTTTAATCCCAGGATTCAGGAGGCAGAGGTAGAGGCAGGTAGATCTCTGAGTTTGAGGCCAGCCTGGTCGACAGAGTTCCAGGGGCCAAGGCTACACAGAGAAACCACATCTTGACAAACAGAAACAAAAAATAAAGAACACTTCTCTCAGAACTAGAAAGTAGAACAGAGGTCAGCAGAGACTGGGACAGGCAGGGGAAAAGCAGAGGGAATCATGGGACAGGCAGAGGGAAAACAGGGGACTCATGGGAAAGGCAGAGGGAAAAGGAGGAATCCTGGGAAAGGCAGAAAGAAAACAGTGTAATCACAGATGCTTGAACACACATAAGTAGAAGAGTGAATCTTAGTGTTCTGTAGCATACTGCAGTGACCATAGTTGATGATATATAAGAGAAAGGATTGCGAGTGTTTCCAGCACAAAGAAATGGTATTTGCAACTATAAAATTGCTGGCTTTCCTGTATTAGTCATTTTGCACCACATGTATCAGAATGCCATACTGTGCTCCTTTAGAATGAAGAGTTCTGTGACTTCATGTCAGACTCAAGTAGGGTGAGTAGAAGCAAGTGTGCAATCCAAGGAGCTTCAGTTGGGACTTCCCCCTTCACGTCCAGACTGGTAAAGTTCCCAGGACAAATCAGAAGCCAGATCCCTGAGGCAATGCCTGGGATTTCTGAGGCAGCCATCATCCCCCTAACTCCCGGTGGCTTGAGACAGTCCACGACGTACAGGGCTATTGTCTGCCCCGAGTTGTCTCATCTGTGCCTAGCATCCTGCCTGACATAATATACAAGAGCTCAGTACACATTGATGGGATTAATTAACTAATGACTTGAATGTTAACCTACTGAAGGTGACTTCATCAGAGCAGTCGGCTGAAGCAGTGCTGCTCTGAACTGCTGGGATCTGTTCCTGTCGACTGTATTCGCCATGGTCACTGCAGTGCATGATGCTAAGGGCTCCTCTTTGGCTTACTAAAGTGTTTACCTGTCCTGCGAGGCCTTTTTGTCTGTTTTCAAGTGTTTCGAATTTTGTCTAGAAATAAAAGGTTAAGATTGATCTTAAGGAATGCTTCAGGTTAAACTGCTGAGTGTTCACATATCCATGAGTTCTGCCTGTCTATCTCTCACTGTTTGTGCCTCCCACTCCCTATGTGTGTGCCCGAACACGCACGTTCATATGTGTGTGCATGCCTTTGTGCATGTGTGTGCGCGTGCGTGCGTGTGTGTGTGTGTGTGTGTGTGTGTGTGTGTGCACCTGCAACATTCAGCCCAGGTGAGAAAACATTTACCCTTCTGCAATCTCATTCTGCAGAAGCAGCCATATGCATAATTATGAGATAATGGGATAAGCACTTTACTATTAAGTATGTGCGAAGTGTTCCTGGCGGGCCTGAAGAGAAGAGATTTTCATCCAGACAGTAATCAACTGTTGTGTTGATTGTGGTCAGGAAAATCAATAATTGATTACCGGTTTAGATGATGAGGATCATTTCCTCAGGCACCAAATTATAATGACTCGTTATTGTATTTTCAGAGAAGTTCTCACAAGCCATTGCCTCCCAGACCCTCTGTGTTCTGTTTATTGCTCTGCTATCTGGTGAACAGCATACACCTTGTTCGGTCTTCATTTCCTTTGACGCTTTCTCCCATGCATATAATGAATTTTTATATGTGAATGTTTCGCCCTTAGTTCCCTCTCTTGTTCCGCGCTTATTTCTTCTTCCCTTCTTCATCTGTGTTGAAAAAGGATAGTGCTGGTTTTGGGCAAAGCAAACAAAGAACAAAGCAAAAGGATCCCACACAGTGATATCTACTGGTGCACCAGAACCCAAGCAGGCCAGTTGTCACCCTCAGTAAACAGCTCTGTGTGTCCTGCTGACTACAGAGTCTTACCCAGTTGGTGGGAACTCGGCTGACATGACTGGCTGCTGCTACAACAGTGAAGGTTCTGGAAGTAAAGGGCCGTTTTAGGCTAACTACCTAAACCAGCAGTTTCTCACTCCCTCTCCGACTTTCATGGGTTCTCTATTCCTGTGACTCACTGAACTTATTAGTGTCACTTGCCCATGTGTAGGTAGGAGACTGTCTTGTGGGCCATAGTCAGCTTACCGGTAGCTACAGGACTGAAGGGAACAGCATCCCTTGCTCAGCACACACCAACTTCCGTAGTCCCACAAGGAGGGAGCTTTCAGCACGCTGGAAATACGTCCATAACAGTGTTGCTTCTGCTTAGATAGAGTTTCACTCTGTAAGTTGAGATGACTGAAGACAGGCTGCTTTCTTACTATGAAAATGAAGGGTAGTGAGCATTTATTTTTTAAACCTAACATTATGCCTAGAGACCAAGCGTGGATTCTGAGGGGCAGAAATGGATGCATCATTTCCTGGGCTCCCATCTGGGCAATGACATTTGTACAAGTCACTGCCACTCACTGTTTGACATTAAGAAAGCTATTGCTGTACCTGGGAATACACCTCATGGACACTTGATGAAGGTGATTTCCTGGGCCTGTTTTAAAAATATAGCAGGTTTTTAAAAAAGATTTTCAACACATTTTATAACATTATGTTTCTTAGATTTTAAAAAAATGTATGTATTTATTTATCCTATATGTTTGTATGTACATGCCTGTGTGACTTCTTATATATTTCACACATGCAGAAAGCCAGAGGACATCTCCTGAAACTGGAATTACCAGTGTTTGATGTGGGTGCTGGTAACCAAACCTGGGTCCTCTGCAAGAGCTCTAAGTGCTCTTAACTGCAAAGCCAACTCTCCTGCCTCTTCACTGGATTTTTAATTGTGTTTCCAGTTAAAAAATATTTTTCCAAGGCCTGGGTAGCAAATTTTAAAAAGTTTCCTATTCATACATGAATTATTCATTTAAAAATAATTTCCATAACTTTTTAAACTTGGTAATTACATGTTTTAATTATATAATTACACATTCTAATTATGCCGTTAAATCCGATTACAGTAATTATGTAATTATATGATAATTGGTATATAATACACATGTGAAAACCTGCATAAGCATGTATTTAACAAAGGAAATGGCTCTGCAGAAGACGACTGTGGGAAGAGTTGCAAAGGAATTGTCTTAGAGGGAATGAAGAAACTGCACTAATTAGTGACTTGGATGAGATTGAGACCAGTGTGCCATCATAGAGACCCAAGCACTGAGACCCATGTACAGTCATAGAGACCCAAGCACTGAGGCCCATGTGCCATCATAGAGACTCAGGCACTGAGGTGTAGGAACTAAAGGGGGTATGGGGGAAGAGGGAGAAGGGAGGATAGCCTGCATCCGGCCAGAGTTCCTCCTATGCTCTGGGCAGGCGGACACAGGAGGGCTGCCAGACGCTTTCCACTTGGCGCTGGGTGGGTGTCTAAGCCACTGACCCCACTCGACAGGGGGGTATGGACAAGGGGCAGCCCCCGACTGGGGGCCCTGGGGCAATACCCTGTAGCCCCAGGGTTATGGAAGAGAGGGCTGAGGGAGAGAGGTTCCCACGCAGGCGCGAGTGAGCACAGTGGGCCTTGATGAACAGAAACAGTCTATGGTTTTAGAGCTTTATTGTAGAAAGGCAGGAGGAAAGAGAGAAGGGAGAGAGAGAGAGAGAGAGAGAGAGAGAGAGAGAGAGAGAGAGAGAGAGAGAGAGAGAGAGAGAGAGAAATATCAATAGGATAAGCAGTTTAAGTGGCTTTATTTGACTCTATAAATTACTCTAGTGACAAACAAAGAAAAAAATCAAGACAGACAACATTAACAGAAACACAAAATACTGTATAATACATTAGGCAAAAGTCCCAGAAGAAAGTTAAACATGAAAGAAGAGGTTGAAGGTAATACTTTGAAATGATATTTTCAAAATTACGTGGCTGATTTTAACGAGCACAGGTTGCTGGGAGGTTTTCATGACATGTTGCCTGCGTGAAAAATATGTTACAGAGAATCACACTGAAGTAGATGTTGTTGTTTTTCTTTATTGAAGTAGAACTGACATTTAATGAACTGCACATATTTAGACAGACACAGCATGTTTTTTCGTGGTATTTCCTGGGGATATTGACCACAGTGAACTCAAAAGGACATATCCATCACTTTCAGTCCCCACCCCCCATCCCCTTATGAGTCTCCTGCAAGCTCTCTGTACAAAGCCACACATCTGCTTGCTGCCTCTGCTGCTGGCCTCTTAGCATTTCATGTGGATGGACCCACACAGGGCACACCCTCTTCTCCTCTTCTCCTCTGGTTTGGTTTCTTTCATGCCAAATAGCTACTATGCTGCTCACCCAAAGTGTTACATGTATCAATAGTAATTACTTTTTATACAACTAACAATTCTATTTCCCAACAGGTAATTTTTCTACTACTGAAGTATTTTCCTCCCAGACAAAAGCACAAGAGTTTTAGAACTAAATTACACAGCCCTTTCTCTCTCTTGCCTCCTCCCAATTCGAAATCCATCTCCTGATGGCCAGGATCCTCTGAGATCTGCAGTTAGCCTCAGAATAGTCGAACAGAACGCAAGCACGGTGGCTTTGGCCTTGTCTCAGAAGATAGGCTGTGCCTGTCCTCCTTAGCCATTGTTTCTGAACACAACACCACTCTCCTTCTGTGTACTGGTCACTTTGTGAGTCTGATGCTTGCCATACTGCTTTGGGGAAACTGTTGAGGCTTTAGGTACATTGACCATCCTTGCAGTAGAGGTATTTGTACAATAAAATGGGAGGCCTGACATCCATGATTGCCACGTGAAGCCACTCAGGCAGAGCAGAAAAGGACAATAGTCATTACTTTTATCATTAGGCATTATTCCATTGTACGGTGTCATATATGTATGTATGTATAGGTATATGTATGCTTGTGTATGTATATATGTGTGTGTATGTATGATGTGTGTGTATATATATGTGTATGTATATAAATATATATACATATATATTTATATACATACACATGTGTGTATATATATATATATATATATATGTATATATAAATACACATATTTTTACAGGACACATGAAGTCTCTTTTCTTTGGGGTAGATTCCCCAGGGCTGAAATGGTAGAATTAAGTTTAATAATTTTTAAAACTTGACCAAACTGTTATGCAAAGCCATATAACATTTCCACCTGCAGAATAACAAAGTCCACTTCTCCATGTCTTTGCAACACTTGGTATTTTTAACTTTGATGTTTTCTCTGGCTGCTTCTAGTGTTTTGTCTCAATCACTGGCTTTGAGTAACTTTACTATGTCCTTGTGTAGCTTTCTTCACATCTCAAATGTTTAGAACACTTGAGTTTAATGTACCTGTGGGTCTATAATTTTCATCAGAATCAGGTTTTTCTTTCATTTCTTCTTAAAATATATATTTCTACCTCCTCCCATTCTTTATGGAGTCCAGTTTCATATCCCTCAGGCATATACTAATGTGTTCCACAGTTTATTGTTATTTTTTAAAACTATTTTTTTTTCTGTTTCATTTTGCTTAGTTTCTATTTCTATGTCCCACTAAATTCATTTCAATATACGTTTTCATTTGGTATTTTATGTTGGATAGGGGTCCTTTTGTATATTCAGTCTTATGTGTGTCTGCTTAGCTCATGTCGATGTATAGATTGCACTTACAGAGGCCACTGAACATCCACATCAGATAACTCAGACCTCAGTATCAGCTCTTGATTGGGTTGTCCTTGTGGCTCCCTTTTTTACATGTCTGCTGACCTTGGTTTGGATGACCAGCCTAACTCCACCTGTGCTTAATTTGCAAACCTCAAACTGTGTTCTGAGAAGCAATTATAAGTTACGTGGAAATGGTTTGTCCTTCCAAGTCTGGATTGCACAGTTTGCTGGGTGGGAAAGGGTGGGAAAGGGTGGGAAAGGGTGGGATTTAATCACCTAAGGTTAGTCACTGTTTAGTTCTTTCTTTCCGTTTGCTGTGCGTTTTTTTCCTCGTTATTATATACTGCTTACAAATAGCTTTGAGTTTCAGGCACTTTTCAAGTGTATCATAAAGTGTGGCCACACTAGCCCCTCCCAATTCTTTCACTTTAGATCCGCCCGCCCACCTCTTTTTTAATCCAGCTCATCTCTTCCTTACCCACAGTCTCCTTTTGCTTTCGTCACACTCACACACATGCATACATGCACGCGCACACACACACACACACACACACACACTATCTATCTATCTATCTATCTATCTATCTTTATAATTTATCTCTAAAGAACTCTGTGGTCCACAAATGAGAGGAAATGTGATACTCAGCCTCCTGTGGTCTGAATCAATTTGCTTAACGTGACCTGTGGCTGCATCCACCCAGCAGTGATGTAATTCCATTCTTTGTATAGTCCCGTAAACTCTGTTGTGTAGACCATGTTTGTCACCATCTATCCTTGATGGGCATGCAGGCTGATTCCATACCTTGGCTCTTATGAATATTGGTGAGCTCTACATGAATACACAAGTGCATCTGTGGTGTCTCTTGTGGATTTCCATCCAGTGCTCCGTTAATTAGGAAGCATTCCTATCTCCTTGACGAGAGCAATTACTGCTTCTGGCTGGAGCAAGCACCCACTGCTGTGTCTGTCTCTGAGTTTTCCACTGCTTTTCTTAGCATTTCACACACGTGTGCGTCCAGGACCTGGGGGAGCGCTTGCACAGACACCCAGTTTCCACCTGGAGCACTCTCTTCCTAGTGCTCTGTTTAGCAAACTTGAGTTAGCTTGTTCTTCCCAGACCTCCAAGGGCCTCACCTCCTTGCGCCTTAGCCTATACATTCCTTTCATGCAGGAAACCCGGCCAGGAGCATAGCACAACCATTTGTCTTTCATTTCTCAGGAATCAATGCCATTTGATGGCCTTGTGTCCAGAGCCCCGGGAGCCTTTGCTGTATATATATATATATATATATATATATATATCAGAATTTTGAATCAAATTCTATTGCTCTCCTAGAAGAACATATCTATAATGTGCTATGATAAATTCTAGTCAACTCTGCATTTGGATTGTGGTTTTCTGTAGTGTTCTGTCTTCTTTGCAAAGAGAAGTTGCCTTGATGAGAGGTGAGGGCTACATGTATCCATGAGTATAAGGAGAAATGCTTACAGACTGATGCTACCATCAGTTATGCTGGTTAACTAAACTAGTGATCCTGGATTCTCCTCCAAAACCATGACTTCCCTAGCACTGAGTATTTAGCTAGCTTCCTGTACCAGGCATGGTCTTCCTCTTGCTGAGAGGGTGTTAAAGAGCAATTAGTTGCCACCGGCATATGTATGCCACCACAGAACCCTCAGAGGTATTGTGCCAAGCTGGCAGTGTATATGGTTCACAGGCGCCATAGCTGAGGAAGACTGCTGGCTGCCTCCCTTCCTCAGAAGTCTGCATGCTGTCCTGTGGTACCATCATAGCTAGTCCTCATGGGAGACTTGTTCAGGTCATTTCTAGCTCAGGGGTCTTTGATCACTGTTTCTGAAGTTCATGGTTGTCTTCAGCTATGGGGACTTTCAGATCACAAAGCATCACAAACATGTTAAAATTATGGTTCTCTGAGTAGACTTTGGATAGGGCTGAGACTGTGAACGAAAGGATGGTTGTGATCCTCTAAGGGGAAGAGAACTAGCTGACTCCAGCTCGCACCTTAGTTGGGCTTCCTTAGCACTGACACTCAATACTAAGCAGGAGCACAGGTAGTGAACCATTTTCGGAGTATCCTCTATCTTATATTATCAGTTCCACAAATATTGTAGATTGCATTTTCAACAACATGTATCTCCCCCCACCCCAGTTGCTTGTAAATGTAAGCAAATCAATGAGGAAAACATGGCATGGACAGTGTGATATTCCCAACACCTGCAAGGCAAAGGGGGGATGTGTGAATAACAGGAGACTGCCACAAGCAAGCAACACAGAGGAAGCAACATAGTGTTGCTAGAGGCGCTAAAACGTAAGAACAACTGTCTGGGAGGGAATGAGGAGAGGGAGAGTTGGTTTTCCAGACATCCATTCTTAACATTGTAGCACCTTAGAAAGGATCTCCATCCAGAAATACATAGTAGCCTGCTCAGGTGGATTTGAAGCCGGGCTTGACATCAGCTGGACACTCTTGAGTAATCGCTCTATTCCTCTGACAAAATCATGAATGGCATAGGACCTACCCTCCCACCACAGCTAGGAAATGATGCAGAACCTTGAAGTCACTGGGTTTAGTTATCAGACAACAGTCCGTTCAGACTCATGATCCTGTGAAGGGAAATGAACTGCCTGATACCCGACAGTCGCGCCCGACAGTCGCCTGAGATGACTCTGGGCTGTGGTACGCAGGGACAGGTCCAAGCAGAACCTTGAAGTCGGTCTGGGTTGAAAGGAAATAGAGCAGAGTTTAGAAAGACTTAGGTAGCTGGGATTGACAACAGGAGACAAAGTGACAGCGTTCACAGGAAGAGCCCAAAAATCTATATGGTATGTGTGTGGTGGGGATGGGGGTGGGGGTCCTTCTATTTGTCTGAGTGCTAATCCTTGCATGCAAAAATGTAAAATTCCATAGGCCCTAGAAGTAAAATATTACCATGAAGCCATGAGCTAAGTAAGTAATTCCCAGTACTAAAATACAGCAGAGGTACATTTAAATTTTCACAGGCTGTAATGGAAAGACCTCATTAAAAACCTACAGCAGACTTGCAAAGGAGCTAAAACACCCGAGAGTCAAGGGATTGGTTCCACCCTAACAAACTGAAGTATAAGGTGTTAACAACTGGATATGTAGATATAAGGATGACATAATCAGAACATTACTTTGTATGCTACAAAAATTCATCAAAAAATGTAAAAAGAGCACCCTACTCTACAAGTAAACTAATTTTCCCAACTTCTTCAATGCCTAAAGAAAAAAAGGGGTTTACCAGCCTAGCACCCATGGTATTAGTAAGTGGGCAACTTGAATGCTGACAGACAAGAAGACCAAGCCTGTGACCCATCAGAGAACTGGCCAATGAGAAGATAAACAGAAATGGAAGAAAAAAAAAATGATGGGCTAAAGCTTCACCGTGGGCTAGAGTATTCTCCTGCATATAAAAGGTTAGATGAACAGAGCAGTGAAGGCCATTAAATTTCTACAAAGCAGATCTTTAGAGCTAAGAAAATGCCTAATTTGGCATTCTAAATGTACTCTATGGGTGCACTAATGCATTGACATTCCTTAGTACCATTGGGCTAGGAGGTTGGGGGTGGGGGTTCGAAGACTGAAAAAAGATAGTTCAGCAAAACAAAAAGCAAGAAGCAAGATGACCAAAATTAATTAATATGTGTTAAAAATTGTAAATTGCAAATACCACTGATAGCGAAATCTAGAGAAAAGCAGGTTTGGTTGTTGCTGTTGTTGTTGGAAATGATACAAACAGTGGTATAGTGGGCTGTCTGTTTGAAGTAGGAGAGAAAACCCTAGACATCTAAACCCATCAAAAACAGCTTTCAAAAATAAATGCAAATTAGTTCATCTACAAATAACAAGAAAATTCACTGAAACAAATGGAACTAAATAGATAAGAATTGGCGTACATTAGTCAGGGCAAATGGAAACTATGTCTACACAAAATAAACATTCTGGAAATGGTGAATGTTATTTTTCCTAGTTTTAATTTTATTTTAAATAACTGAGAGCCTAAAGCAAAAGGATAGGAAGCCACGGCTGAGGGGAGAGAACTGAAGTCAGGAGAGTTCTAAAGCAGGCCCGTGCTTCTACTTAGGGCACACAGAATGTGTGAAATCACCAGAGGGACACCCAGGGAGAACCAGCAGGACAGCAGATCAGCCAGAAACCTAGAAAATGTATAGGAAAGAGCGAAGACAAAGGACAGAGAACTCGGAGAAAAAAATGTAAACCGATATCAAAGAAGTAAGCTTACATTCTATCATTTTATAATTACCTTAAAGAAAAGCTTATCTAGGCACTATTTAAAAGTTTAAGGTTATTAAAGTGGCTATAACAATTCAGAGGCAGCCAGCATGCTGCCTATATGCTTTGAAAATAAAATAAATCAAGGTTTCCAAAGCAAAAGACTTAAAACCTCATGCACATGCTAATCTAAAGAAAACAAGGATGGAAGGCGTTGTCTTTATAATTGAATCCAAGACAAATATTGTCAGGAATTTGGAGGAAAAGTTTAAAATAATAAGAATTGTGTAACCAGTCATTGGAATTATGTAACAACCTTTATAAACCTTTCATAAAATAAAGGAACCTTTTATGACATGGTATAAACTGTAGAAATAGCAAGAGAAACAACTTGACAGTTTTAGTTGGAGATTTCAGTATTCTTTTCTCGTCACTGACAGAAAAGAAAAATTTAGTAGGATCACAGAAGACCTTAAATCTCAAGCAAAGGAGTTGACATGATGAGCCCTGTACCCAGTAGCAGCAGGTTAGTGGCTTCATTGAGCGACCTTAGCACATCCCATTGGGCAGTTCTGCACCCAATGGTTTTTGTCAAGTATGCATGGCACAATTGGTAAACTAGACTGTTTGGCATTCACAACACACCTCCCTACATTAGAAGGTTCTGAAGAACAGAAAAATATGTTCTCTAGTCAAAATGAAACTAATTTGGAAACCAAAAGGAAAGAGATGACTGGGAAACTCCCAGTGTTGGAAGGTTCAGTCCCATGATTCTGCATAACTCAAAAAAGAAACCAGAGAAATTGAAGTGTATGCAGGGCTTGCTGACAGCATGCCTGTCACATTCAGTTCACACAAGTGTGTGGAAAGTATAGACGCAAGGTTCAGAACAGGAAAGGAGAAACCTTCGAAAGACGAACTTCAACACGTTCGCTGTCTTAGGCTCCGGCACCACAGATGAGTTTCGAAGGCAGATCCCAGATGTTAGCTGTCTAAGTTCAAGCAAGATATAATCTTTATGCCCTGCTTCCTTGGTGTGTGCAAATGTTTTTGAGGTTCATCTGTGCTGCTCATATCTTGGTCCATCCTTTTTAATGTTAATCCCATTGAATGTGTCTACCAATAATAGGCTTCTCCATTATTTGTTTGTCAAAGGATAGTCTGAGTTTTCACTTTCAGGCTTTGTAAGTAAATCTGCTGTTGTGTGCAAATCTTCACATAGTTGTATGTTTTCATTTATCTACGCTAAACAGAACTGCTGGCTCATGTGTCTATCAAGGCTTCAGCCTTGACGCTATTAACATTTTGAGTTTAGGTAATTTCCTGCTGCAGGGACAATTCCAGGGACTGTAAGATTGTGGCAGCACCTTTGACCTTTACCCACTAAGATGCCAAATAGTATCTCTTTAGCTGTGACTACTAAAATGTTTCCCAGAGTTGAGACAGTTTGTCAAATTCAGTAGCTACTTAATGGATATTATTGCTTAAGTTACAAAAGCGACCAGTGCTCTTTGGGAGAGTCATCACAGATGTGTCTATGAACCCCTTCACTGGGTAAAGGGAATTCAGATCTCATCCATCCAGAGATTCTGTGTCTTTCATTCAAAACTTCAAAGCACTACTCCTCTGTGGTTTGGGTAGTGTAAGGTAGCCTTGTTAGCAAATTGTTGCAAATTGATTGCAGTTGTAACAGTAGTTACCACATAGTTCTCCACCAGGTTGTAAAACTTCTTGAGGCCCTGCCTTTACCATACAAGCTTCAAGACTCTGGTGTTGCTGTAAAACTCCCTCCCTTATCTGTGCTGTGTACACGTTTTTTTTTTTTCAGATGAGAAACATCAACTTGCAGTATTTTGAGGGCAGTTGGTAAATGCTTGAGTAGTCATTTTGATGGAAGAATTTATCACAGGCGGGAGAGGTCTGCACGGGAGCGTGTGGGTTTTCTGATGAGCAATCACTTTGCATTTATTTTTGCAGGAGCCGCCATCCACGATCTAATTTAGGTATCATCACTAGAGTCCATGCCTGTGTAATTTTGGCTGGCTCTACATCGCCTTCATTGTTGGAAGTAGTTGACAGATTCTGTAATGTGCTTTAAAATGCAGAGAGCATCATTTTGTAGCTCTCGGCTAATTTGCCTCTGCTATGGTTGTTTCCTTTTCCAGCAGGCCTTAAGAAAGTATGGGAAAGATTCTGTTAGCAGTGGGACATGTCCTGCAAGCAGTGTCCCTCCTCATACAGTGAAGGCTTCCCCTGACACACCCTGCCCATGCTCACTGTCACTTTCTCCTCATGCCAGATAGGTGGCACTCATGCAGGCTAACAAACGAGATAGTTTCAGATTGGCCTGTTTCTGGTTCTGAGAGAGGTTAGCCATTTTGTTCTGATGATATTTGCTTGCTTTTTACAGTCTGTAGAAATGCAGACATTACCAGTCACCTAATTGGCAACAACTTCTTACAGAAGTTATGGCAAGCCTTTTAAAGGAAGGACATTTTATAAATGTAATCTAGTCTTGTTTTTGTCTTCTAATTACAGAAGATCTGGGATGGGTCCAGGAGGAAGCTTAGAGATAGGGAATGAATTCAGGGGCTGGCAGGAGCAGATCTGGTCCATAACTAAGCAAACAGGCTGCCTCATCTCCCACTGAACTCCAGGGTTATTTCTCTTCTGCCAAAACAGCCTCCACCCAACTTTGAAACCCAGCCTAATGGTGTCCAGAGAGAACTGTGTAGTCTTCCTCTGCAGGTTGCACATCCCGGAGAATTGCTAAATGATTTGTTTCTGCAACAGAGATGTGTGGCCCGTCTGTGGACAGCAAGAGCAAGCAGGAGCTGAGTGTGCAAAGCATGTTACCTTGAAGCCCTGGGAGCCAAGGAGCAAAGCCACAAGGTTTTCTCTGCAGACAGAGCAGAATGCTTCCTTCCCACAGCATGTTCAGATGCACCTTGGTGTCAGTGCCTTGTGAGGGAGGATGGCTGTCTGCACGGGGCAGCCTTGGGAAAACCCCACATCACCTTTCCCTTGTCCTTTACCTCTGTACTTCAGCCTAGTGCTGACTGAACTCTGATGTAAGGGTTGATTTTGCAAGCATTTTGCTAATCACGACCCAACAAAGCACTTCTGGCTTCCGTCAGAGTGAGTGGGGTGTAAGCCAGCACCCGGCCATGGCCTCTCCTTGCCATCTGTGATTTAGAGCAAAATCTTTGAGAGAAGTGTAACTGCCTGAATTACTGCTCTTTTATATGTTTTTAAATGAGAATGGAAAGGCCAAGGGCCCTTTTTTTCTCATTTAATACTATTAAATCATCATTAAATCTTGAACTGAACACTGGCTGATTTTAATGATGCCCTCAAGTACCCATCCTGGTGCTTGACTGTGTTAATATTGTTGTATATATGGATACAATAAATAATGCCTAGCTAAGATGGTATGAGGAGCATGGCTGTGTGTATCAATAAAAACAGTTGTACTAATGAGACCAAGTGTCAGGAACAGATGGCATGGCGGGAACCTGGCCATTGAGGTGCGAGTTCGACAGAGTTCCATGGCAGGTTGAGTCCCACCCTAAAACCAGCCTGAATCCTCTAAATATTTTATAGCAAATTGGAATGGAAGGATTAATTCGAGGTTCTGGTTTATTTTTTCATTATCTGGCTTTATAACACTGCGTCATAAAAGCCGGGACAGCAGCTCGGTGTCTATTCCGTTGAGTGGCTGCATGCCCCTGGCATCTGGGCAGCCATGGTTATCGGCTGGCTGATTCTCCACTACAGCAATCTGCTGGACAAAGACAAAGGATGTGGAAAATGCTGGTCTTAAACCCCTGTTGTTGCTTTAAAGGTGGCCTGTTACTCTGTCTCAGTTCTCAGGACTCTGTCCGTAGCTTTAGGACGTTGTCAACCTATAATTGAAGTAATCACAATCATGTAGTCCACCATTTTCATGAGGAGTGTCTTCAAAAATTTGCCTAAAAGCTTCAAACCCTAGATATCCTGGTTTTGTCCTAATGATACATACCTAAGATAAAATTGGGTTCATAAATTAGGCATGGCAAAAGATTAACCATATTGATGATAAAATAGAGCAATTATACTATAATAAAACTTATGAAGAACTTAGGAATCATTTGTCTTTAGAATTCTCTATTGATAGATTCAGATGGCAGTTGACCATGGATCACCAAAGTCAAGGGCAAAGGGTGGGTAGGGCCTGCGGAACAGTGAATTGCTACACTGGTGTGTGTGTGTGTGTGTGTGTGTGTGTGTGTGTGTGTGTGTGTTAGGATTGATATCTCATGGGACCACCCATCTCGCGAATCATATCCAATCTGCAGTGTATGGTAGCATTTCAGGAGAACGCCATTACTGCCTCTCTATTATCTCTCTATTGTCTGTCCTCATTTACATGTGAGGAAACAGAGCCTTGGACAGGAGATAACTTTTCCAAGGCACTGAGCAAAACTGACAGAAATGATTCCAAACACTCCGGGTGAGTTAAGGAGTTTGAGTCCCACCCGTGCCTTTGCACAGACATCAGTGCTGTGCAAAGAGTGTGTAAAGCTGAGGTAGAAATCCCTGAGGAAATCTGTGAGAGGTTGGTCAGAGACTATGCAAATGGGGTGCATTGTTCCAAAACCTCGGTTCTTCATAGATAACTTTCGGAAAGCTTACACAGATCCCGTCCCCGGGAATTGCTGGAGCTCGCGGGAAGACTTGGAAGCCTCCTGCGGAGCTGAGGTTTTCCCATGGATTCAGGGGAACAAGAGCGAGCAGGAAAGCTTTTCATCCACTCTGCTTTGTGTGGCTTGTAAAGATCTGCTGGAAAACGGAAGAGAATTAAAAATATCCCCCATCTTACTGCCCCCCCACCCGCCCTCTGATAAGATCCCATTGTAAAAGCAAAGAGGGAAAGGACAGAGTAAGAAGGACAGAGTAAGGCTGGATCTTCCACGTTTAGGAATTTTAACCTTGACAGCTAATTTTTTGGAGGTTTGGAGATAGTGTTTGGGCCAGAGCTATCTACATAAATCTTACCTTGGTTCCAAATTTAGGCTTGGTCATTTAGTTTGAATGTAGTACCAGCATATCCGTGTGAAATCTCACTGCGACTCCACAGATGTAATCCCCCACACAGGCTTCCTATTACACAGTCTCCTGTAGATTAGAAAAAGGCATGAAATAGCCCCAAGCTGACAAAAAGCAAGAAAGCCAATACAGGGCCTTCTGTCACCTGAGTTCACCCTGATCCTGCCTCTTCCGTGACTCTGGATGCTACAGTGCTGCTTCCTGGACTTCATCCATATGATAAAGTGTAACTTACAAGGTGGGCACCGTCCGCCCTTAACAACCTTGGCTGCCATGGTAAGGCAGGTCCATAAAGGAGAATAAGATACTTAAACCTAAGAAGAGACCACTGTGCATAAACACTCAAGATACAGCCCAGGAGATACATTTCATATTGTCTTAATAAATAACTGCGAGGCTAAATTGAGGAATGAAGAATATAAGAAAAAAAGAAGACAACAATAACAAATTTGCAAAGAAGAAAACTTAACACAGATTTCTTGTCACATTTTGACAAATATGTAAACTCTGGTACCTCCAATAAGAAGGGCAGCCTGGAGAACCTTGACTAGGTTTTAGGACAGTTATATCTGTTTTATGTCTCTTACTCTCCATCCCCAACAAAAAGTGGCTAAGAGCATTGAAGCCCACATTATTCAACAAAAGAAAATTGTTCCTGTGTTAAAATCTTTTTGGTTTTGTTGTTGTTGTTGTTTTGTTTGTTTGTTTGTTTGTTTGTTTTTCGAGACAGGGTTTCTCTGTATAACCCTGGCTGTCCTGGAACTCACTCTGTAGACCAGGCTGGCCTCGAACTCAGAAATCTGCCTGCCTCTCTCTGCCTCCCAAGTGCTGGGATTAAAGACGTGTGCCACCATGCCCGGCTTTGTTACAATCTTTGTACAGCCTGTTCCCTGACTTACAGATAGCATGAGCTTGTAAAGTTGAGAAATAGCACCTCCTCCTGCTACACAGACGTCACTGTTCAGAAATTGCACTAATAAGCCATATTCAGTGATAAAGAAGCACATGACGCTTCCTTTGCTGGCTCCTTGACCTAAGGGTCACCCCTTGCTCTGGTTCCTTTATGGTCCTTTACGGATCCCATGAAGATGAAGTCCCAGGCCTGTGCTAAGCATCTTGGTTCAGTGCTATGATTTCTGCAGGCCCTGTGGATGCTCCTCCAAACCTGGAGCGTGCGTGAGTTTGACAGAAATTTTTTTATTCAGAAATAGACACACAGATCCCAAGACCCTGTGAATGTTCCACAGTGACCTTGGGTGCCGGATGGCAAGGCACAGGCAGCCCACTAGCTTATTTTTATTTGAGGAAATAGTGAATAGTGCCCAGGGGATTCTGGGTCATGTTGGCAGATGCTCTGTTTGGTTTTCTGAGCATCCTGGAGCCTCATAATCCTCCAAGCCAGGGCAGCTGGTGAGATGGACATTTGTTCTCTGCTTTCTGCAGTGGTCCCTAGGTGTCTTCCTTGAGTACCTTTAAGGATCCTTGGGTGTGCCTGGTGTCAGTCAAAGATTGCAGCCTGGATGCCACGTGGTTGAGGAAGTGCAGTATCTGGGCTTGGAACATAGTAGGTGCACAACTGATCATTGATTTCCTGGCTACAGCAGCCATGGGAGCGCTTCTTGAATCACTCTCTTTTTCTACGAGGGCCCTGCGATGTGCTACCTGAGCAAGAATACAAGATTGGAGAGATGTGGCTGGACTTTTGACCATTCTTCCCCTTCCTGGCTGTTTAAGTGAAGAACAGCCCCACAGCAGGAATTATGCCTGCATTTAGAATGACAGCACCAATGGCTTATTACAGGGGGTTTGAACAGTGATTCTCGTGGCAGAGAAATCTTGACTTGGTCCTTAGGGCAGTGTCAGCCTAAAGGGGGAGCCCTCTAACATCATGTGGCTCTTGGCTCTTTCTTCCATTTGTAGAGTTCTGTGCCCTCTTCAAAAAGAAAGCAGAGTTACACACGCTGCAAGGTCAGTTGGTTCACATAGCAAGGACGATGACAAAACAGTCTGTGGAGCTGACACCCCGTCCTTCCTCGGGTGCTATCTGACATACCCACATGATGCTTCTGAGAAGGTTTGGAGTGGGTATTCCATGTTTCCACAGTCAGAGTGAAGGATGGAGGGGTTTCTGTCCCTTTAGATGGAGAGGAGACAGACACCTGGGAGGTAAGATTAGCAGTGCCTGGAGCTAAGCCTTTGTTGCCATTTTGAAGTTGGGTAAACAGTGACATTTTCTCCTTGCCATTTCTGCTCCTTCCCTTGCCAGCCTGGGCTTGAGTTCCAGGCAGCCGCTCCCTCTCATGTTCCACATTAGACTCCCTGGATCTCTAGGAATGTCTCTAAACAGGAAGGCAGGACAGACTTTGAGGATATTTAAAGTTGTTCATCTGGAAACTATCCAAGCTAGGAGCATAGATCCTCTACCTACTCACAGGCCAAAGGAAGCATTTGGGCCCCCGCCTTTTGTCCTGGGTTTCTAAATGCTGCTTACAGTTAGACAGAGACTCAATGCACGACTCAGAAACACCAGTAGTGCCTTCAAAAGTCCCAGCTCTGAATTCTCCCTGAATGGTCTTGGGCATGGGGGGTGGGGGCTGGGGCAGGATGGAGATGTTTGGGTGCAGGTTAGCAACTGAAATGTCAAACGCCAGGCCAGGCCTGGGCCTTTGATGTGGTATTGGAGGTAATGCCTGAGGCAAATAATAAATACTTTCAAACCGGGTCTCCTGACATCCCTGGGGAGGCTACATGGGGTTGTTGGAGGTCCTTGGTCCTAGAATGTGTGTTGTAGCTGGGCCAGGAAAGCCCCTGGGTGCTCAGTGGGGTTTGTGATATCTTTCCCAGTTCAGATTTTATTTTAACCATTTCCATTTTGCTCTCATTTCCACCCCCTACCTCACCAGAATTATGGTCTCTAAAAAGAGAGCATAGAGGTAGGAGGGGGAGGGGTGGAGGGTGTGTTTCTATTTTATGATGTGTACCAGCCTTCATGCCCTGCTGGACTTTTGCCAACAACCATGGGACGCCCCTTATGTGCCTCCTGATTGTCCCTGCTAAGTGTAAATCCTAGTCCAAAAGAATAATCTGATATTTGTAGGGCTCTGGGACATAGCCCAAGATGAGATGGCAAATCAAAACACTGGCATCAGTAATTGAAAGAAGTAAAAGAGAGGAAGGCACATGCTACTGCAGACCTAGCTTCAGGTGTGCATGTACTTGTCTGTTTGGCCTGACGCTACCCAGGCAGTGAAGTCCTGTGTAAACTTACATGTCATGATTGCCCGCACAGTCCCTCCCAGGACTTCCCTCACATCCCACAAAGGAAACACACTCAGTTCTTTTAAATCACCTTCTCGGTATCTAACAGTCTTTGGTTCCTTTAGTAAGACTGTAAGGGTCTTTATAGTAAACGTGTTTAACCCTATTTGTTTCTTCTGTATGTTTGGTGCCTCTTCTACAGACCATCTGCTGGACCTGATAGAAGACTGGTTGTCAGCAGGCTTGATCTGTACAGGCCTAGGTGGTAGATGCTATGGGGTCTGAGGACCACAAACTCAGTCATGGCTGCTGACTTTAGCACAGAGACAGCCACTAGTGGAGTTGTAGAGTATCCAGGACCTAATAGAAGCCTTTGTATTAGAACTACCATAAGATACTTCTAAATATGTACAGCTGCTGGGTATATTGCTGAAGGAATCTTAACTCAGTGTATCATGTGGAATACTTAAACCTGTGTTACCGCAGTGCTGTTCACAACAGCCAAGATAGTGGGCTTAGATGTCCATGAACAGATGGGTGGATGAAAACATATGGTGTTGGTGGTGACTACTAAAGAAAAAGATAAGGCATGGTGGGCAGAGTTACTAGCTCTGGTGGGCGGGGTTAGTAGCCATAGTGAGTGGAGCTACTAGCTGTGGTGGGCGGGGTTACTAGCCCTTGTAGGCAGGGTTACTGGGTAAGGTAGGCTGGGTTGCTAGCCATGTTGCGTGGAGTTACTAGCCAAGTGTTATTTAAGAAAGGGAAGCAGGCATGGCCTGGTTTTCTGAAGTGACAGTTGAACAAATTGATCTTAGAACTGAGCCAGTGTTGGGATTGAATAGACATGCTCAGGAGACACCAAGTGTGGAGGACCTGGGGCAGCAACCTGTTCTGCGGTTTGGTGAAATACCAGGAGCTTGTTGTAGCTAGAAAATGCTAAGTAAACATAGGATGATGGGCACTCAGCCAACAAGAGAACCAGAGGCCAGATCCCGCAAGAGCCCACAGGCTGTCGTAAGGACCCTGTGTTCTCTTCTCTACAAGAATCCACTGGAAGTTTTTGACAGAATGAAGTGATCTGATTTGGTTTTAGATGACAACCCTGGTTGTTGTACAGAGGAGAGACTTGAAGGGAACTCGAGTGGAAACAAAATGGCCAGTCTTAGAACTCAAGTGAGAGACCCTTGCTTGTGCTGGGGTGGTGGCTATGGAGGTCAGAAGTGACTCAGGATCAGATTGTAGCCAGAGGTTTTTAATACAGATCACAAGCTCCGTTTGGAAAGGAACGAATGGGATGTTGGGAAGCATTAAACACAAGTGTGGAACACAAAGAAAAATGCCCATTAGCAGAAACAAATGTTCCCAGGATGAAAACACCCAGAGCTTAAATATGTCTGAAAGGGTGTTACAGAGCTGCTGTCTGGGCTGAGCAACCATCGGAAGATCAGAAGAGCCAGGAAAATGTTCTTCTGAAACATGGTGAAAACAGGGAGGGAGCAGACAGTGTGGAGGAACTCCAATGCAGCGATTCCTGAAGAAGAGAATTACCACCTAAAACAATGCTGAGTTGGGAGACTGAGTTACGGAGACCAGGTTGACAGGCCATGTCAGCTCTGCACTGACAGCATCCAAGAGAAGAAATGAGGATGAAGTGTAGACAGCTCTTCTGAGCAGTTTGATTATCCAGAGGATGGGAAATGGGCCAGTTAGTCAAGTGTGCTGTCAAGGGAACGTCTGATGATGAGCAATGTATCTTCCCCCTCCTGTAACAAAAAAATGATGCACAGGAAGGAGGGATGGTGACCAGGCGGCCGTCTGAAGCTTCACTGGAGTTGAAGATGCGATGCGGGAGTCTAGTTTTGATGGGATCATGTAATGATGTAGTCTGTGCTACGAGTCGGTATAAATAAAAGATGTTTTCTATGTCTGTGTCTGAGTCATGAGCCTGCAAATTCAGGTTCTGAGTGTTGACTCTGGTTGACTACCATTATGTCTTTGGGGAAGTTTCTGAGCTTCATATTGATAGTTTTTAAATGGAAGTTCATAGCTATAACAATTTTTTAATCGCTCAGTGTTTTTTATTGCAAAACTCACCTAAAAGTTGTTTGTAAAAATCCTATGAAATAATGTACTGATCTGGGTTATTACTAGTATGTTGCTTGTCTTCCTGTTAATGTACCACATTGGTATTTTTACCATTTATGTCTCCCAGGAAGTACTTTTACCACTTATGTCTCCTTAATCGTCTTATAATTTCACATAATAATGAGGTACAGGACGATAATTCAACATTTGCCTATAATGTGTAATGATAAAATCAGAAAATTCTGACTCTGAGTCTCATCGTGGTTCATTATCCTGACATGAACAGGCTATGCTGTATTCAGGTATCCAATATTACGCTCTGCCTCATAACTATATACAACGAACAGTATCATGCATTCAAGATTGATTTTATGTGTTAACAGCACTATAGTACACCACAACCATAACACGCATGAGAAGACCCCTAAGACTCTCAGTAGACACATAAGAGTGATTTGGAGAAAAACTCAACACTTTTTTTTTCATCAAAACACTCAATAAATTATGAACTAAGTTAAACTTCCTTACCCTATAAAGGTTATCATTATATATACATATATATCGCAGATTTTACAACTTGTTATATATAAAAATATATGTGGAGCAAGATTGTAGAAAATTCACAGCCAATTTCATGCTTAATGGTAAATATATAAATATATAAGCCACAAAAGGAAAAGCAACAGGAAGTTGGATGGATAGACAGACAGACAGACAAAATTGAGAGGGAAAGTTGTTGGGGGATGGGGAGCTATAGGAGAGGGAATTGAGGAGTAACTTTGATCAAACCATATCCTATGTATGTATGTATGTATGTATGACATTTCCCAAACAAAAAAAATTTTAACTGTATTTTATGTGTTTGGGCATTTTGTCTGTATGCATGCCTGTGCACTACTTGCTAACTTGATGTCGGCCAAAGTCAGAGAGGTAATTGGATCCCCAGGAACTGGATTAACTATTGTGTGGGTGCTAGGACTAGAACCTGGGTCCTGTATAAGAGCAGTCAGTGCTCTTAGCCACTGAGCCATTTCTCCTACCCCTCAAACAAATGTTTTTTTTTGTTTGTTTGTTTGTTTGTTTGTTTTTCAGTAAAGAATTAAGAATAAAGGAAAGGGAAGGAGTGGAAACGAGGGCTCACAGGAATGCAGGGCTTCTAGATGGGGCTGCGAGCATTGGCCTTACAGTTTCCCCACTTCTGAGACTGCTTGGCCTTTGCATCTTAGACCTCAAACTAGTCAACTTGAGCCTGACTGTATTGTCCACTGAGACCAGGTCACTTGGACATGCATGTTACCAGTTGAAGCTAGATATGCTGACTACAAATTTCCCAGGTTTGTGGGTTTTCCTTCTATAATGGGGTGCAAGCAGAGCTTGTGTTCCCAGAACCAAACTGGGCAGGACACAAGGTCTTCTGTGTAAGGCCACCAGACCCAGGACAAGATGGCTGAGCCATGGGTTTGCATCTAGCGTTAGCGGATGTCACCCGGTCTTAGGAACATTTTCATGGATTCAGAAAAACAAAAGAACCAAAGGAGTGCCTGGTGTATAGTGAAGGTAGAGAGTGACTTTAAATGTTCTGAACGAAGAGTCTTAAGGAGAGATGTGTTCAAGGGCAAGCTGGTGAGGGTGCTTACACCAGTGTGGCAGTAACTTTCGTTGTGGGAGGAAATCCAGATCACTGGCTCCTCAGGGCTCAGCCCCTAAGCCCCAGCACATCACAGTGCGGCCCGCTGATGCCCATGGTGTGGCCATTGCGCATGCGCTGCCTCACTGTGAGCCTGGGCCTCAAGTACATGAGGACTCAGGAGAGGAAGCTTTGCTCTGCTTAGAAAGTGCGGGCAGCTCCTCCAGGCACTGTTCCAGGATGCTCGTGGGTCACAGGCAGGTAAAGAGAAGACCCCCACAGGCACTTGGCACAAAGTGTCAGTCTGTGTTTACACCCTGCTTCTCTAGAGTTCCTGTTATGCACACTGCAAGCTCCTAAGTCACTCCTTTCCATGAGTTGCCACCCACGGAGACATCTGAATTTGCAGCCAGTGACCGAGGGAGTTACCTCGACACACGTGTGTTTGTGGGTTCCTGTCTGCCCACATGCCGTAAGCTCATTTGGAAAAGAGCCCATTCTTTGTATTTTCCGTGCCCCGTGACACACTTAGCACATGCCCCCGCACGAAGCCAGCTGGTGGTGGCATCGTCCCTCCCTCACGCGGGAATACTATCAAATGCCTCAGAGCTGAGCCCACTCACTCACATTTTGGCTGGAGGCAGCCACTGAGATCCAGCTGGAACTGTTTGTTGTACAGACCAGAATAAGAAAAAAAATTATTTTAGCAGATTTTTGTTGTTGCTATCCCAACAGTTGTCTGTGAATCCAGAGCCCAGAGCTGGACAGTGGGACGGGCCCTCTCTCAGGCCAGTTCCCACTGCTGCAGCCAGTTTGCCAGTAGGGAGGCACAGGTGCAGGAGACAGGTGACTGTGTTTTGGTTTTTATCATTGTCTATAAAACAGAACGAGGAAAGAGATTTCAGCAGGCCATAAAGCATCCTCCACTACAAATGAGATATTAGTGTTAAAATTCTTGTGTGTTGCTAAATATTTACCCAATACAGGGTTTCTGCCTTCTGCCAACCGGAAGCATTTTCTTGGCAAATGCGCCTCATCTGGAACTCTGGAATCACTCTCTGCATTACTCCTCTAAGTGCATAAACACAACCATCTGTCTGCATGAGGTAAACAGACTGACCCCTATTCTTTATTAAAAAAAAAAGAAAGAAAGAAAGAAAAGAAGACCTTTGTTTTAAATTTAAATTTCTTGAAAATTTCCCAAGATAATCCCGACTCTGCTTGCTGTTTGCAGCCAAAGCAAACAATTCTGAGAGACTTCAGCAAACAGGGAACCTGTTTCTTCTCTCCGGAGCAGTGTGATCTGAAGCCAGTCTGAGAATTGCATAGCCAACAGTCCCCCTCCCTCTTTTCCTCCTATGTCTTGGGTACATTATTTTACTGGCCTTCTGTAGGCGCTGGGTAGCTTTAAAGCATCGCATTCGTCTTGGACTTTATGCTGTGAGGATCCAGAGTCTCGCCAGCTACGCTGTAATAAAGTTAGGTCGGTAGCTACTGATTAAATTCCTTCGAGGTGTTAGCTGGTAGATTCATTTTGGGGGTTGGGGAGTGGATATGCTTTGGGTGTTTGGATGCCATCGAGGAATCACTTGCAGTCCTTGTAAATACCCGTATTGGAAAACTAAATACACAAGTGTGTTCTCCTCACTCAAAACTCCTCATCTGGTCTTCACAACCTTGAGAGAAGGAAGGTTGGCAGTGGAGACCCAGCATGACACACTGGGTTCCAATCCAGAACAGCTCTCGCTCTTTCTCTCTCTGTGTCTCTGCCTCTGCCTCTCTCTCTCTCTCTCTCTCTCTCTCTCTCTCTCTCTCTCTCTCTCTCTCTCTCTCTCTCTCTCTCTCTCTCTCCCCCCCTCCCTCTCTCCCCCTCCTTTTCTCCTTCCCTCCCTCTCTTCCTCCATCCCTCTTATTTCATTGGCCAGTTTAGTTAAAGGACTTCTAACTCTTTGAATTCAGTTCCACTCCGGCCACTGAAATCTCTCACCCCTGTGCCCTATGTAGTAGCACAGCACAGGAAGAACGCCAGAAATAACCGTGACAGAAACAGCAATGTTGAATCCAGCTCTCCCCTGTAACCACCCTTAAGTTCACTCTGCTGTTTTCTAAGGAGCACCTCACTAAGCCAGACTCTGGGGCCATAAACATCTTGAGAGTGTTACTATGTTGCCACTCAGTAGAATGGGCGCTGGAAACCAAGTGCTCAGAGAAGAGGGTAGGGGTGGGGTCTAACACCAGGCGACCCTAGAACTGCCTGGGTAAAGGAGGTAGAGGGGAGCTGTTCCCTGGGTAGTGCGGGTCTTGAGGTTCCTAAGGTGAGACTGGAAGGGAACCTTGTCTCTGGCCGAGGAAAGCCTGAGGTGGGATTTCCTCCTGTGAACTATATGGGGGCTCCTGCAAGGAACAAAACTTGAACACTTGGGTTCAGGGATTCCTTCCAGTGAAACTGACCCTGGATAGCAGCCTGGCATGCTGGGAAAATTGTCTGTCAAAGTTTAATCTGCCTCAGGACTGTTCCCTTCCCTACCCTTCCCTACCCTACCACACCTGTACACAGCACCTTTTGTGACAATTAGTTCAAAATTGACTTGAAGACTAAAACCTCAGCTTTTTCAGTTAGAGAATAATTTAAAAATTAAGACAGGATGTTTGACTCCTGGAGTAGAATGGTATTAGACCTAACATCACTTCAGGCCTGTTAAAATACATTTTTAAATTGCCATTATACCACACAAATAGAGAAGAAAGAAGGTGTCAAAGGGTGGATGAGGTAAAAGAGCAGAACCTGAAGAGAGACCTCTGTGCCTGACATACCCTGTCCAATTTTCTCCTTTTGTAAACACTCTGACTCCTATGTTCTTCTTTCATGGAATTCACAGACAAGGAGAGGCCAGATCTCCCATAAGCCAAGTGCATCATCTGGCCAGGCACAGAGCAGGATGTCCTGCCTCCGGCTGTACCTCATGCCCCAGCCACCCGGCCCACACCTAGAGACTACTCTTGTCTTCCTGTCTTCTTTTATCCTAGTCATAGTGCATGAAAGGTCAGAGAAGAAGAGAACAGGGCTTGCCTATGGGAGAATCACAGTTCTGGGAAGTACTTGGGACTGCCTGCGTGCAGTCCTACTGAAGTGAATCTGTTCAGGATTCAGAACCATATTTGTGATAGATATAAACGTTCTTAGGTCCCACAAAACGTATTAGATGTTCTTATCAGTCCTTTACAAGCTGAAAGAAGATGGAGCAATCTTCATTCAGATGTTCTGCAAAGTGACTCTGCAGCAGAGGTAGCCAACCTAGGTATTCTCAATCTACAGGCATCCTTGTTTGAAGAATTGGAAACATGTCATGTCACTCTCCTTGTGAGCCTTCCATGGCTTCTATAGCTGAGACTAGAATCGAGGCGCCTCATTCCAACCCCCGTATTGTTGCTATGTGTTTATGCTGTGTGGGTCTTTCTCTGAGGCCTTCCAGGTATAAAATTTAACTTGCTTCCTTGGAAATCTGGCCCCTCCTTTGTTGATGTGCTTCACCTGGACCAACCACCTTCCCTTTAAGAGGTGTGCTGGTCTGGACAGCATACCTGAGGTACTTCACTGATTGCTGCTGAGTCTTAATAACTGCTTCTCAGGCTGTCCATGACCTGGGTACCCCTTTCCTATACCT
The DNA here is from genome assembly GCF_978045245.1 of Mus caroli. NCBI lineage: Eukaryota > Metazoa > Chordata > Mammalia > Rodentia > Muridae > Mus > Mus caroli. Next base: position 35,242,903 of record NW_028227256.1, on the reverse strand, counting down.
GTTTTATCTGCCTGAGCCTCACAGGGCATCCTCCAGTCCCACCACACGCAGGGTCACCCTGTGGAGTCTCAACTTCCCCCAAGCCTGCTGCACCTCCTCTCTCTGCTGTCTGCCCAAGTCGCTCTCCCAACCGGTCTGCTTTAATATGCAGTGCGCAATGCTACTCAGGTAATCCTTCCCTGTTCACACCTTATACGGGGATTTCTGTGCCAGAACACAACCTACATCCAACGAGTGACTCGGTGACACCCGAGGACGTATTTTTTTGTGTTGTTGTTTGGTGAATACTTTGGAAATTTAGAAAACTAATGACACATTTTTCCAGTTGGGTCACTGTATATTTTACATATAATGCATATATAAAAGAAACTCATAGTGTAAAAATGAACCAAAAAAGTTGCAAGAAATAAATTAAAATGGTCAGTTTGATAAATACAGAGTTTTGAGACCATTATCATGACAGAGTTGCAGAACACTTTGGCACCCCAAAAGGTCAAACACATACATGTGCACATGCTTGTGTATGTGTGTGTGTGTGTGTGTGTGTGTGTGTTTGTGTGTTTGGAGGTTTGGTCTGTCTTATTTTTTTATCTTCAAACAGATTAAGAACAAAAGTCCTGCCATCTCTGGCCTCTGCTGTGTCACTTGGTGGCTGACACCATGCTAGGTCCCTGGGAGACAATTATCTTCATCCTACCAAAGGCTAAACAGGAACGTTGCTGTAGTGGCCTATTTAAGCTTTTATTACACCAAATATGCCTGGAAATCAGTCTCTGATTCAGCATGAAGTTTGCCAGTAGGCAATGGAGTATGCCTGTTACGTGCTTTTATAACGCTGTCACACAGAAAAGCGCCCAGCCTCACACCCAGCAGTAAAATTTTATTACTCACCTTTTTCTCAAGTTATTTTTTTCTTCCAAGTTTCTTAGTCATTTTTACATCGAGTTCCTCCTTGTATATAAATAATATGGAAAATATATAGTGATTCAAATGGCCAAACAGGCCGTTCATTTCCTGTATATTCTTTAAACAACCATATGAAAAATATGTAATCATACACCAAAGTTCGCAAGGAATATTAATAAACATTTCATAAATAAGAAGGGAATATCCAACGAATATGGTTTGTTGGCAATTAAAGGCAAAGTTAAAACAACAGCTAAAAGATCTTTTTCCTGTAAGATTGGGATAATGTAAAAAGTGTCCTTTGAAGAAAGCGTTAGAATGGTTAGAGAGAGGGGCCATTTGTGAGGATGGACAAGGTCGAGATATAAACTGAGAAAGGAAAACCTTGGTAATATACCAAAGTTATAAGTATTCGTACCATTTGGACTAGAAATTATCTTAGGGAAATAATTCTAGTGAGGAATGCAGACATGCAAATAGGTACAGGCATGGGGATTTTTGCCAAAGCATCATTTGTAGTAATGAAGAAATGACACAAGGCAACTGTGTCGTGGGAGTAAACAAACAGCACCCCTGCAGACAGCGAGGTGGTCTTTGCAGCCCTCAAGAAGGAGATACATTTACATATGGCGCTGTGAAATAAAGATGTTCAGTTAAAAAACAAACAAACCAGTTACCCAACGGTGTGACCTCATTAAAAATATGTGTATGAGGAGTTAGGAGAGCTTGCTGTACAACCCTGAGGACCCAAGCTTGGATCCCAGCACCCAAGTAACCAGGCATTACACACACGGCTCCGACCCCAACCCTACAGGGGCTGAGTCAGAGGATCGCTCGGATCGGGACTTGCTAGCTTCCAGTCTAGCTGAGAAAATGCAAGCTCCGTGTTCGGGAGAGGCCCTGTCTCAAAGGAATAGGTAGAAGAAGATGGTAGAGGATGCCCAATTCCTTCTTCTGACCCCACACACAGGCACAGACTCCAGCAGCAGCACACATATGTGTTCATACTTCCACACATAGGCACATACAAATGAACGCATGAATATATATATATTCATATATATATCTTTCATATTAGTATATTCACATAAAAGATGGATAGTAGCCAGTGTTTAACACTCTTCACTATAGACTTTGTAGATATTAATATCCTAGAGGGTTCCCACACTCCCACACTTAGCATTTGTACAATGTTTCACTTTTAAATAAAAAGTGTAATTTATCCAAGCAGAAAAAGGACCATGAAGATACTATTTAATTAAATTAAAAATTGAAATTAAATCATATGATCTAGACAGCCTGGATATTCTGTGTGCAATTCAAAATGGCATCAAGTCGGGAATAGAGACAAATACACACAAAACTGTTAAGTCGGGAATGCCCTCTCCCCTGGTATGGCTACACCAAAGTCAGAGGGTGTGTGTGCTCCAGGTCTGGGATCCCTAAAGTTCACCCCTGCTGGAGATGCTCAGTGCTCCTAAGAGAAGCAGCTCAGCATTTGACACAAAGCCCTGGGAGCTGATGCATGTTTCCATTAATGCTGTCTTCCCTGGATCCATTAATGCTGTCTTTCCTGGATCCATTAATGCTGTCTTCCCTGGATCATAGGTTTTAAAGTAGTTGTACTTAGTGTACAAACAATGTGTCACGTGAGGGTATATGCACTTTGCCCATGTTTCTCACCTCAGGCTCCTTCGTCCCCTCTCCCCACAACCTGCCTTCTTCTCCCTGTCCTAACAGTTCCCATCTGCTTCCATGTCTGTGTAAATATGTTAGTTAGACCTGGAGTCTGTATGTGTGAGAAAATGCCAGGTATTTATCTTGTTAAATTTTTTTCTCTCTTGCTTTATAGCTTTGGTTATGAATTCAGGCCTATATTGAGTAAGAGTGGGGAGTGTCTGGCTCCTGATTTCAGGGGAAACAGTTCAGTTGCATATAGGTTTGCCACACACCACATTTATTGTGTTGAGGTTCACTCCCTGTCCCTAGTTTCTTTGGCACTTGTATCACAAAAGAATGCTGATTATTGCCAAAGGCATTTTCTACATCTACTACGATGATCCTATGATCTCTGCTTGTGTGTGGTATTAAAGTCATTGATATGCATGTGTTGACCCACACTGAGACACGGTTTTAATAGTTACGGTGTTGTTATGCATTGTGCATAGTACCTTGAGTTATATTGCAGAATGTTACATAGCAGAATATTGTGCAAGCTGTCTGCCCCTTTTGATACTTAAACATTTCCTAGGAGCGGTAAGCATCTCTCTTGTATGCCAGGTTATGGTCTAGTATGCCAGGTTACTGGCCCGCAGTGAGCGCTCAGCACACGTTCAGTTGGATGCACACTCAAGTGTCTTATAGAAACTGAGATGATTGGGCTCTGCTAAGTCAGCCTGCTTCTCGTGGGTACAGGCCTCGCCTCGGGAGAGGAGACATCGCTGTTGTCAGTGAGAAGCTCTGTGAGAGCTGCACACTCCATTTTCTCTCGTAGTTTAGCCATCCTTGCCATCTTCTATGTGACAGTCTCCGTGAGATCTTCCTTGTTTACCTATTCCCTAAAATAGTTTCCTTTTTTTTTCTATTTTATTCACTTTACTTCCCAATAACAGGCCCCTCCCTCCTCTCTTCCTGGTCCCACCCTTCCAAATTCCTCTGTCCATTGCTGCCTCCTTTTCTCCTCAAAGAAGAGGCATCCCCCTTGGGTACCCCCCCACCCTGGAGCATCTTGTCCCAGTAGGACTAGGCACATTCTCTCCCACTGCATCTCAGGTAATTATGGGTTTGTTTTTTTCTTTACTTTAATAATGGGCCACTATCCCCTTTTACCTTTGTTTTCGATAGATACCTTCCACATCTTTGCAAATTCGTTCTTCTATTATTAAAAGCTTAATTTACTTCTAGTAAATGCAGTTGGTAGCAGGACATACGTGTAAATCCCAGCACTTCAGAAGAAGAAGTTGAAAGGATCACGGTGTAGTGAGCCTTCAGAAACACAGACATCAATGGGCCAAACAAACCGGTTGTTTGTGTTCTGACTACCCTGACATCTCGATTCAGATAGATGGTTTCTTGAGAGGAACCATTTGAGTCCTTTTCTGCCCCATTTTAAGACTGTTGTCCTCATGCTTTTTTTTTAAAAAAAAAAAGGGGAAAAGAAACATGGATCTTATGAAAGCTACACAACTGTCCCCTAGAGGTTGGATGGCTGCTGGTGTTTGGTGATGTTCCCTATTTCCTACACAGCCATCCTGCCTTTCCGATTCATCCTTGAGACCAGCAGACATTTCTATAGAGCTGGGCCACCTGTGTGTGCTATTCAGTGATACAGTCACCTCAAGTGTTTGAATAAAGTCAACACAGTAAGGTCCCCTACCTTCTGCAGTTTTGTCTTTGGCCGTTTCACTGAGGTCCAAAAATACTAAATGAATAACTCTAGGCATGCTATTTGAATTGTGCCCTATTCTGAGTTGCATATTAAAATCTCTCCTGCCCCGCTCCATGCCTCCTGAGACAGGAATCTTCCTTTTGTCACTGTGTTCACCCTGTGTGCACTGCCTGCCTGCTGATTCCTTACTGGCTCTGTTGGTTACCACAGTCCACCACCACCCTGTCACAGGGCTTGTGTCCAAATGATTGATTGATAATGACCCAACCCATAACTAAGATGGGGACGCTGTTCAAATCTGTGGGTGTACACATGGAAATAAGCACAGTTATATGCAAGATTTCAGACATTTCCTGGAATCTTAAAATGTGTCCCCCAAAAGTAATGGAGTCTCTTATAGACAAAAGCCAAAGTAGCCAAAGGGAATGGGAGCTGGGAGATGTCTGTAAGGGGATGGGCGCAGGCTGTGGGCTGGACCAGCCTCACCCTCCTCCATCGTTGAGTAAGAAATCCATCATACTTGGAGCCATACCTGGAGTGTTTCTCCTGCTCCTGGTGACTCGGGTTTGTTTTGGTGCAGCCTTGCCTGCCCTGCTCTGTCTGTCCACCTGTCCTGCTATACAAAGCCTTCTACTACTGTGTTCACCTCCTGCCCAATGTCCCCTGCAGACGAGGGCTTAGAGCAGTGTACCCCCCTCATAGCTACCCAGTGCTATGCCAGGGGTTGTCCTTAGGCCTAAAGCGCACGTTCTAGATTCCTTTACATGATAATCCAGCTTTTCAAAGATGGTGAACCCTGCTTACTCTTTGAGGAAACTCTAGACACAAAGGCACACGCTCCCTTCTGTTTGTGCACGAGGCTCCAGTGGCAAGGGAGTGGGGAAGCAAATTATTGTTTAATAAGCATTCTTTTATTATGCCTTTTATTTGACTATGAATAATTTACCAGTTAAATATTAAATAATTAACGGAGTAAAATAGATTAAAAAACAAACTCATAAATGCCTTCTTTATTTATCCTCTCCCTTCGCAAGGCCCAAGCCAAAAGCTGCCAACAGTAATTATAAAGTTGGTATTATAGCAATAAATCTCACTGACTGAGTACCTACTGTGTGCCAGACATTCTAGACTCTTTGTATACGTATCACTATTTCTATGAATCCTTTAGCTATGGTTAATATAATTTTGTATATGATAATAGTAATAGTAGGGGGGAACTATTCATGCAAGCTCATCCTGCTCATTTGTGGCAGGGCCAGTTATTACACAAGGATTTATACATCATCCCTGGTCCTGGGGTTTCATAGGCCACCCCTGATCCTGTTCAACCATTCTGCTTCTCTGTGATTGATTGATTGATTGACACAGGAGTTTGTCAAATGGCTATTTTCCACCATACTTATAGAAAGGAGTTTGGGAATGGAAAATCTGATCTAAAATGCACCCACTTCTACCCTTTGCCCCCACGATCTTCCTCTCTGGTCAGAGTAATGCAGTCTTTTCCTTTAGCTATATTACAAAAGAGCAACTTAATGGCAGCAAACCATAGTTCAGAGATTCATTATAAGCCCTAAGTGTCTCTCAGGAGGTGTTTACCCTTTCACCAAAAGGCGTCATGGGAGTCAAAGCTAAGGTGATGGCAGTACAGTTAATACTGTGACTTTGCCCTCACTGTTGCCCACCTCAATCTGATGTGGTTCTCAGAAACAGCCCAGAGAAGAACCAAGCCTATGTTTAGAATTTGGGAAATGCCCCACAGTTCCTCAGATGCTTATGATTTTGACTTAAATTTTTTTAATTTAAAATTATGCCAATTACTATATCTCATCAGGAGCACAGACTGGAGACTAGCCTGTGTGGGCTGCGGCCCAGGGATGGAGATGCTGACACCTGGCTTGCAAGGGAGTCTCCAGCACCTCAGCTATGCACCCCTGCCCTGGCAAATTTAAATTCTGAGAACCCAGTTTAAATTCTTTGACTCTAACGTTTTAATCCACTGAGAGTTATAAAAACAACCCTAGACTGAGGGATGAGAATTCTAATGTATTCTACACATTAGTAATGAAATGGCATACAAAGACAGGTGGATTTAAAAATAAAATTTTAAAACATGTATTTTTTAAAATTATAGTTTCTGAGTAATATTAGGGCTCCTTTAAGACGAGAGCACTAGAGAGTGAGAGGGGCCTCTTCTGTGTTCCTGCCCCTCAAAGACACAACTGCACCTATAAAATGCATCCTTCTAAAAAAGTCCAAAATTAGGTATTTAACCTGAAAATAAAATTTGGAGGTCACATCTTGACTTTCTATGGAGAACCCTGCATTTCTAGAGACAACTCAAGTCCGCCCTGGTGGGGTTTTCATCCCGTGGCCTCAGCTTTATATAGTAAGCGGGACGCTCACAGTGTTTGCTGCTTGGAGCACTTGTGGGTTTTGCATTCCTCCATCTGTGAAGACTGCATGGCATGTTCTTTCCGCAACCCGTTCCGATGACCCCACTGAATTTTATCCCTTGATGCGTCACCCCTTTGAGGGCAGAGCCCTAGCATTGCAGATGATTGGCTGAATTAGCATTCCACTCGGAGATCTCCCCATCCACTGATCTAAGATACTCAGAGAAAGGATTGCATGTGTGGTGAGCAGTAAAAACCCTCTGTTGGCAGCACAGGCTACCTGTGGATGATTGAATGTGTATGAGCAGATGGTATACAAGGTTGATGCACATACTATGACATTTTATCTGAGGAAGAGTCTGCCGATGTAGGTGAGGTCTTAGGATGATTTCCCATTAATACCAAAGGATGCGAGTGCAGCTTCTGTGAATCCCCGTCTTGGTTACTTTTGGTTCACGATGGCTCTGTTCCTGAATTTTAAGATCACTGTGGCTTTTGCTAATACTTTAAACAGTTATTAGTCGTTTGTTTATTTATAGCCACATATAAACCAGTTACAATCATGGTTTCTGGCATTTTAACAATCTACACTACAGAAATTTCTTAAGCAAATATTTTTAGAAGGTACATTTTCTCCAGCACATACTACTTTCTGTCCGAAAGCTTTCTGTGAGTAGTGTTTCCATTAGGAAAATGGCAACTGTAGTGGCTATTCCTGGTTGTCAACTTGACTATATTTGGAATGAACTACAATCCAGAATTGGAAGGCTCACCAGTGACCCTTATCTGGAGGCTTGGAGATCCTTATCTGGATCTTGGTATGGAGATCTTGAGCCTTAGTGGCTATGGATTCCAGAAGATTAAATCTCCGAGTTTAAGGAACACACTTTTAATCTGGGCTATACCTTTCATCTGGGATTAAAGGTGTGGTGGAACACACCTTTAATCTGGGCTACACCTTCTGCTGGAGACAATATAAGGACATTGGAAGAAGGGAGTCTGGCTCTTGCTCCTTCGCCTGCTGGCTGTGTGAGACTGAGTAACTGCTAGATCCTTGGACTTCCATTCACAGAAGCGACTGAACCATTGTTGGGAATTGGGCTGCCGACTGTAAGTCATCAATAAATTCTTTTACTATATAGAGACTATCCATAAGTTCTGTGACTCTAGAGAACCCTGACTAATACAGCAACCTTATTAGTTTTGTCAATCTTTAAAGTTTGCGTTGAATGCTGTTTCTCAGGCTGATTCCACTGGACTGTCTCATTTTAGCCCTTGATGTCTGACCAGCTTCACTGTAGACAGAGCTTGCAGTGAGATCAAATGTACTATTCCGTGTTTGCCAAGCCCAAGCCCTTCTACTATAGACAAGTAGACCAGGGATGTCTTTGAAGTTCTGTTCTTGGCTATGACTTTCTTTCTCTGAGCAGAGCCAGCTAGCCTTGATGGCCAGCCCTGGAGTCTGCATGTGAAGGCCTATGCTGACCATTTCCTCAAGCACCATGTGTGGGTTGGTGATTAGGGCATAGCCTTCCAATACACCAGGGAAAGAGCATTTCTTTTTCTTCTCTTATTCCCAGACTGCCCCCACCAAGACCACACTCCTCAGAAATGCTGTCCCCTTCTGCAGAGGGCAGTGAGCAGCCGGCAAGGAGGAGATTGGGAGGTTAATGACATTATCATGTTCTGATGGCGGTGACAATACCCTGTTAGGAATGTCACCACATGAATACCTGTGAAATGACTGAAAATCTGGGTGGTTATTCTTTTATAGAAACTGAAACTGAAACCCTGCTCTACTCTACAGCTGTCAGCACCACAGGCAAACAGCTGCTCCAGCATTTAACCCTTCCGTTCCCGGGTGGCAGAGTTAAGCCATGGTCCTACTTAGAAAACAATGTTTCTGAGAACAAAGCTGTAGTTGGTTGCCCACCCTGTGAAGATGGCCACCTGTTGCCAACAAGACCACCCTCTCCTACCTATGATCCCCGACCCTACAGTCCTTTTTCCATGTTCACATCTTTTTATTTTGTGACTAGGCTGTTTTTGCCAGGGTCATCTGCATGGCCATGCATGTGACACCAGCCAGGGGAGCTTGGTGGGGTCATGGGGGTGGGGGTGGGGAATCTAAAACTAATGGCTCTTCCAACCTGGTGTCTAGCAGTTGGCATCAGTTTTGACCGGGAGAGATAGGATGCCACAAGCTCCTTTCCTATCCATCTTGGCAGGACTTGAGTTGTGATGGTTCATGTGCGCTTCTACAGCTCCTACAGAGTTTATGATTGCAATGGCTGGGTCATAAAAGGGTTTGATCACGGGTCTGTATGCACAAGACAAGATATAGTACACACAGGATTCTTTGTGATCCAGGGTTAGGCTTCCCCTGCGGGGTCCTGGAATATCTCACCTGTGGATAAGGGGGGGGGGGGAGGACATGCTGTAAATAAAGCGAAGTATCAAAGAAGGGTTGAATCAAAATCAGGAAATGTGGATGGGGTTGGAGACCCTGGATGCAGGGGGTGAGAATCTCTAGCCTTGACACAAAACTACATTCTTCTCTGAAAAGAAGGTAATATGGGAAAACTGAGGGGAAATTGGACAAGAATGAGAAATCATACTTGTGCCTGTCCTTTACTATTTGTTATTTTAGTTCTTAATTTTTATACAGTATGTTTTGATCATATTTTTCCCTCCTCCAAGCTCCATCAAGGTTCTCCTCTTAGCCACTGAACTTCATTTCTTCTTCTCTCTTAAAAAGAAACAAAAAGAGCGTGCATGCACACACGCACGCACACTCACAGACACACACACACACACAGTCTATGGAGTCCGTTTTGTGTTGGGTAATACTGAACACGAGGCCTGCCCTGAGGTCCAGTTGATGAAATCCATTCCACTCCATTGCGACTCACTTATCTCTCTCAGCAGCCATCAATCACAAGTAGCCTTGGGTTACAGGTGGGACTCGGTCCTCCTTCCCTCATGTTCCTCATGCTGGGATTCCATCTTGTTTGACCTGTACTGGCCATGTGTCTGCTACCACAGTCTCTGAGTTCACATGTGCATTAGCCCTGTTGTGTCTGGAAAACACCATTTCCTTAGAGTTGGACACCACCTCTGATTGTCACAGTATATTTGCCTCCATTCTACACAGATCCCTGATCCCTGAGGGGAGGGCTCTGATAACATCTCATTTAGAGCTGAGTGCTCCAAAGTCTCCCACCCTCTGCACATTGTCTAGCTGTGCATCTCCATGTTAACCACCATTTCCTGAGAGAAGAAGCGTCTCTGATTAGGGTTCGGCAATGCACTGACCTATGTATATAGCAATGTGTCATTAGCAATTATGTTGTTGATATGTTCATTTAGCAGGACCCACGGCCTGTCTAGTCTCAGGTCCCAGGCCTAGTTAACAGTGTCAAGTACGGGTTCTATCTCGTGGAGCAGGACTTAAATCCAGTCAACAGTTGGTTACTTGCACAGCATCTGTGCCACTATTGCCCCAGCAGATCTATCTTACTGGCAGGTCACTGTTACAGGTTGCAGACTTTGTACCTGATGAAACTGAAGGTTACTCTTCTCTTCTGGTAGTTTGTATAGAACCTTCTAGTACCGTGAATGCTAGTTAGCAATGGTGAGCAGCAAGCTTCTATGTGAACACCAGCTTGATTGCTTGATGTAAGTATTGTAGTGTCTTCAGCAATAGGATCATGTCGAGTAACCAGTAGTAGTGGAAATATCCTGTACTATATGTGGGGTGGGAGAGTCTTTGCTCACACTTTTAATCAGTACCAGGAATAAATTTCAACTGAAAGCTTTTCTATCGGGTCCTAATTACTTAATTACTTAATTTACTTGGCCAACTCTTGTTATTTTGTTACAGATACATTCATTTCAGAAAACCTAGGGACCTTTTTTCAAAAATAAAGTGCAAATCGCCCTTATGAATCATAATTCTTTGAATAACTTCAGTTCTAGTAACATATAATTTGTATAAATAATTACAAACTGAACAACAGATTGCATATGAATGATGCCTTATTTTTAAGACAAACACACTTTGTCATGTGTTCTTATGTCTTAGGCTTCCAACATCTAAAACTCAGAAATAAATTAGGTTTCTCATTTTAGAAGCAAGATCAGACACAGTGTGATATCGATCTGTGCTTCCTTGATGAATGCTTAGATATGGGGCATTCTGCTGTGTTATTGTGTGCCTTATCTGATTCAATCTTTATGCCTGACTCAGGGAACGATGTTCCCATTCCCTCTTCTTCAAGAATATCACAGCTGAGGTCCAACGTACTGTACTGAGCTGTGCCTTAGGTATGCTTGCTGAGCTAGTGACAAGCGAAATAGAGAAGCCTGTCTGCTCCTGGTTTTCCTGCACAACCTTAGTGAATAATTTCAATAAATGCAAAGCATATCTGATAAAGCCATTACATAGTATAATATATAGCATTTCATACTTGCATTACATTAGAAAGCTTATTTAAATAGTCCATAAAAAGTTCGTGGTTTTGTTGCTTGGACGTTCCATAGAACAATGTCCATGTTCACTACTCATTTTTGTGTTTGATAAAGCTTGTTGGATGGGTAAATCCCATTGAAATGCAGAGCAGTATTTAAATCAGCACCAGCAAGAAAGTTTACATTGACACATGACTGCTTAGCTCAGCTCACCTCACCTCCTTCTAGGGAAGATTCACTATAGAAAATGCTCTGGCTGACACTTACATAAGTAGCTCCTTTGCCTGAGAGACTTGCAGCCCCTCTTTAAGGTCTTGAGTTTAGTTATCTAAGCATCCTCATGAAAGGTTATCAGGATCCCTGTTTGTTGATTCTGTTGAGTAAGACTGGATCCTCTTGAAGGAAGGTATCAGTGTCTCCTGAGTGTGGTTTGTATTCAGCAGGGAGAAAAGCATCAGAAGAGGAAGCGTAGGTATAGACTGAGGAGTGCACTTTTAACACGATAGCCCAGAACAGGCTCTGAGTGGAGCAAACAGTCAGTGCTGGGGATGAGCCTGGGGAAGGAACTCCCATGTCATAGTGGAACAGTGGGGAGCACCAGCAAAGACACGGAACTGTCATGGATGCTGTGAAGTGCAGCAACACAGGGAACGGGCACTCATCCAACGCAGGCCCTTCGTAAACAAGGAGACACTCACTCATCTGTGAGTATTACACAGTAGGAAGTGGAGTGAGACCTACAGGGATCCCTTTATGTTGCTCTCATACATGAAGCTGAGAGCTCTGAAGGCAAGTGCACTGCAATGAAGAAATGTCCTTTCAGGAGAATCCAGTGAATGTGGCTACTTGAGGTAGCTTTATTAGGGAAGGTTCTCCTTCCAGGTGATGATAAGGCCTTGGTGAGTTGCGAGTTCATCAAGCACCCACTTTTTTTAACCCTTAAACTACATATACCCAATATTCCATAGACTCTCCTGTGTGTGAACATGGGCATGTGTGGGTTGCAGCAAAATAGGATTAAATAATACCTTAAAAAATAACAAGAAAAGGTGGCTATTGACATGAATTATATACATAAAGAAAAGCTAAAGAAAAGATGACGGTTTCTTAAGGGACGAAGCCAAGGAAGAAGAAAAGGTTAAAATTAAATGGGCAATGACAGGATCTAGTTCCCAGGAAGAGGACAGGGGTAGGTGAGGATCACAAGTGGGGAAGGCAGCTGGGCTTGATTCCCATGAGGAGCCACAGATCTGTCTTCTGGGAGCACTGACACCCAGGAGCCTCTGGTTGTTGTCAGAGACATAATAGGGAAGCCCTGGGTACTGTTAGATGTGAGAACCAGATAGGTTCAAGGAAGGTCACAGAATATAGGAACAGTGTCCAAAGAACATGGAAGAGGAAATAGACTAGAACCAGGGCAAAGAGCATCCTAGCCAACTAGAGGTCCTGGACTGGAAGTCAGCATCTCAGGTCTGTAACTGATACACAGTGCCTTCTCCTTAGCAGCCATCTGATCAAAGAAAGTGAAACAAAGCTTTAATCTAAAGCTTCAGTTTAGAAGCTGACCTAAGAGTGCTTTTCTACTCTGAATCTAGATACTCAGAGTAAACTAGAGAGAAACAAGAGTAACACTTCCAAAAAAATGTTTTATATGTGTGTGTATACTATATATACTATATATTGCATATTATAATATGTTATGTAATCATATACTTATGTAGTGTATAATATATAATATATGTGTATATAGTATATATAGTATACTATATAAAGTATGTACTAAATGTACTTTATGCTATATATACTTTATATAGTCTACTATATAGAGAATATAGAATATATGTTATTACATATTACATATATAATAGATGTGGACTCAGATCATGTCAAGAAGTGGTGCAAAATGTAAAATGCTTTGGGGCTTCTACAGGGTTGTCCTTAAAACCCAGCAAGTACCTCCACTCATGAACATGATGCCCCCCTAAATACAAACCCAGCATCCCTACTCCTCAGAGGGAGGTGGGAAGAGACGAGGTCATAGGCTAACCGGGGTCTGTTCTTGATGACTGCAGACTTTGAGGGACACTTTGAAAGCTTACTGCTAAACCTTCCTGCCTGCGGCATGTGTATCATGGCAGAGCTGGTGGAGGCCCACTAAACCCTTACAGGGTGGTCAGGGTACTCACCTTCCCTTGGCTCCCATGTGAATTCTGCCCCATCTGAGGCTCTGCCGGAGAGAGCTGCTCAGGAGAAGAAGACTCAAGAGCATCCCTGGATTTCCCAAGCCCTGAAGGATCCTTTCTCAAAGCCTTGCCTACCAGAGGGTGGGGCTCTGTCCAACAGAACAGATGTCTTAACTTTTCTTTTTTAAAAAAATCAATTAACGTTTGTGTTTTCTCAGACATGAAAATGCAGGACAATCAAAAGTGGGGTTCAGAACCTGTTTTCATTGATCCTCTTGGCCATCAGGAATCAATTTAATCCCTTCATACGTTATTGATGGCAGCTGCCTTCTAGGAGACAAAACTGAAGAAAGATACTAAAATAATAAATGTGAACAAACCCCCACCCCCTTAGCTCAGGAGCCAGTGTCTGTCAAAGAGCACATGACACATCAGTGTGCACAGACTCAACATGTGCTAATACTGGCTTGAAGGATTTGATGCCGTCGTCTCTCTCTTTACTGCAGCTGTGGGGCTGGTTTCTCTCCTTCCCCTCCATTTCCTATGAAGAGTGCAATGATGTATGGAACTGGTTGGGAACTCCATCTTTATCTTTAATAGTTTAGACAATTCATCCAATAAAGATTGCTAAGATTTCAGCTGTCTTAAGCACACCTCCAGAAACATCCCATGAATCTTGTGTAGTGGTTCCAGCCTCTGTTTGTAGGTCATGAAAAATAGGACAGCCCTCTCTTTAAAGGTGTTGGGGGGAGAGCCTGAGACTGTTCATAAAAATGAGATTCGAACCTCCCTTTGAGTTCCCTTTTGTCCTTTATTTATTGCTGACATTCTGACGCCCCTTGAATCTCTGCATGCCCCTTACCTTGAGACGATTGTTTGAAAACACTGTTTTTAATCTCACCTCTAGGAGATGACCTGGCTTCCTCCACTTTCTGCTATTCAAGCTCCTGCCAAAGTGGAACCAAGCAAGTTCCCATTCCCAAATAAGGTGAGCGTGTGCAGCACTAGAGAGGTACCCCGTGTCTGTCTGTGTAGACGTTTAGAGTGAATGGTATGTTAGCCCTTCATAGTCTTTACCCCTGTAAATGTTTCTGCCGGTAGCATAGACTCCGGTCTTCAGTGGTTTGTAAACTATGATGTGTCTTCATTGAAGTGGGCAGCAAGCTTTGACCTTACACTTCCATGTCCTGCGAATTACTTTATGTTAAGTCGGCGGCGGTTCTCAGCCTTCCCAACACTGCAACCCTTTAATGCGGTTCCTCACGCTGTGGTGATTCCCCCCAACCGTAAAGCTGTGTCCTTGCTACTTCATAACTGTAATTTGCTACTGCTCTGGATCACGATGGCCTTCAGTGACCCCTGTGAAAGGGCTGCTTGACCCCTAAGGGGGTCATGACCCTAACTAAGGATGAGAACCACTGACCTAAGTGTTTGTGACATTGAATAACATCTTGCAATCTTTGTACCCATTCAGTGAGCTCCAGTGTCCACACAAATACTCCAGAAAGCGTTTTTTAATGGTTAATCTTAAAATGAATGCCTTAGAATTGAAGGCATGTAGTAGTTAACGTCCCTGGATATCCTTTTACAACATACAATTTCCTAAGATTCAAAAAGGATGTCTGTATCTTCTTTAAAAAACTCAAGCCGCAAGATACACTTAAAGTCTAGTATGCTTTCTGTGACTTTCCTAGCCATGTAATTAAGTCCTCACTATAAAAGATCAAACTATACAGGTAGAAAGAAAGGAAAATGGGAAGCTCGCTGACACCCAGCAAATCCGTTTTCTACAGAAATATCACTGCCTTCTGAGTGAACCACTTAAGTAACAGTTCGTTGCCATTACTGAAATGACAAAGTCTGTGCTAAGGGCTGGACTTTTGCTTCTGTCCCTGTCTCTCTCTCTCCCTCTCCCTCTCCCTATCTCTCCCTCTATACCTCTCCTCCCCTCTTCTCTTTCTTTCATGCAAAGAATCAAACCCAGGGCTTCAGGTCTGCTAGGCAAGCAGTCTCCCCTTGAGCCACAAGCCCAGCCTCCTAAGGGGTGCTTACATTTCCCTTAACAAGGGTACTTGGAAGACCTCCTGAGTGACTGTGGATAGTAGCTTAGTGTTGGGTGGTGTGGATTTGCCTTGATTTGTTTACTCCACTCTTATTGGTAGATAGCTAGCTTATGGTCAGTTACCTCAAACACCAGGACCACTAGCACTCTTTGTGAATGTCCCTTTGTGTGCCTGTCATTGATTATCCCCAGTAATGGCTGGAATTATGATATGGAGCCACTGGAAACTGCATTTACACTTGGCTATGTTTCAAGAACTCTTGTTATGCATCCCAGGCAATGATTAATGCTAGCTAAGGTTTTATCATCGCGCCTGCTCGATGGATGGAAAGTTGATATCTCCTTGTTTTAATTTGCATTTCCCCAATTACTTCTCTCGTGAGCAATGGCTATCTCTCCTCTACGAATGGCCCATTCACATCCGTTGGCACTTCATAAAAATGATTTGTAGTGACCACTTTTATCTTACTCATTTGTCTAGTGTACATAATGGAATCATTTTCTAACCTTATTTATGGGCCTTTTGTCTAAAAAAAGTGTTAGATTTTTCTGTCAGAGGAAAGTAAATCCTCTTTTCCTACATTCTAACAATGGTCTCTATTCTAATTTTAATATGTTTTTAGCCTTAAAAGATGTGGGATGTTGGGAGTAGCTTTCGTCTTTGTAGTGGCTAGTAAATTATTGTAGCACTGTTCACACGTTAGCCCATTTTTCTCAGAGGAACTTGAAGTTCCCTGTGTGTGTCAACATTCTAATTTATTTTAGGCCTGACTAGTTAGATATATGCACACACACATATTTCTCAATAACTTAAGTCAGGCCAACTAAACTGGGCATGGTAGTCCCATGGACTTGAAAGGCCGAGGCAGAACAATCTCCTAACCCCAGGACTTCAAAGACTCGCTTTGACAACATGGTAATGCTCTGCCTCAAAAACAGACAGGGCTTGGGTGGGAGGAAGAGGAAGGAGAAAGAGAGAAATAAGACAGAGAGTTGCAGAGTTCTTGAGACAAGAATCAGAGAGTGAACATTCCCGGCTTCAGTAACACCACCTAATAAGGAAAGTAGCATATCACGGGTAAGCTCTAAGCCAGACCCCTTTGAAATGCTCAGGCTTCGAGCTGAACAATTTCTGTAATACATGGTTCTAGCGAATTCTTGCCACGTTTAAAAGAAAATGATAAATCATCACAATCGGCACATAATTCGACCTGAATCTATGGTCACGCAGAATATCCTCAGACAAGCCTTTCTTAAATACACACATCTATGACAGAAGTTGTGGTATGGCTAGGTTCATCCCAAAGTATATTTTGTCATCCCTGTCTCAAAAATGTGTTCTGTTTTGTTTCATGTGAATATTCAAGTAGGACCTTAACTCCTGAGGTGAAAATGAAATCTTAAACTACTAATGCAAAAGTTTCATTTTGATAGCTTTATTGAATGACAACTCACAAATGAAAATGTATTGAATGAACCAGTCAAATGACTCAGCAGGAAAAGGTGGTTACTGACAAGGCCTGGTTCCCTGAGGACCTGAGGGTCCCTGGGACCCACGAGGTGGAAGTAGAGAATTTTGAACGTAGTCTCCTTCCATGGATATTTTATTCCCTATTCTAAGGAGGAATGAAGTATCCACACCTTGGTTTTCCTTCTTGATTTTCTTGTGTTTTGGAAGTTTTATCTTGGGTATTCTAGGTTTCTGGGCTAATATCCACTTATCAGTGAGTGTGTATCAATTGACTTCTTTTGTGATTGGGTTAGCTCACTGAGGATGATATCCTCCAGATACATCCATTTGCCCAAGAATTTCATAAATTCATTGTTTTTAATAGCTGAGTAGTACTCCATTGTGTAAATGTACCACATTTTCTGTATCCATTCCTCTGTTGAGGGACATCTGGGTTCTTTCCAGCTTCTGGCCATTATAAATAAGGCTGCTATGAACATAGTGGAGCATGTGTCCTTATTACCAGTTGGAACATCTTCTGGGTATATGTCCAGGAGAGGTATTGCTGGAGCTAAGATGAAAGGATGGACCATCCAGAGGCTGCCCCATCTGGGGGTCCATCCCATATCAGCCTCCAGACGCAGACATTATTGCATACGTCAGCAAGATTTTGCTGAAAGGACCCTGATATAGCTGTCTCGTGTGAGGCTTTGCCAGTGCCTGGCAAATACAGAAGTGGATGCTCACAGTCATTTATAGGATGGAACACAGGGCCCCCAATGTAGGAGCTAGAGAAAGTACCCAACAGCTGAAGGGGTCTGCAACCCTATAGGTGGAACAACAATATTAACTAATCAGTACCCCCAGAGCTTGTGTCTCTAGCTGCATATGTAGCAGAAGATGGCCTAGTCGGCCATCATTGGGAAGAGAGGTCCCTTGGCCTAGCAAACTTTATATGCCCCAGTATAGGGAAACACCAGGGCCAAGAAGTGGGAGTGAGTGATTAGGAGAGCAGGGCAGGGGGAGGGTATAGGGTACTTTTGGGATAGCATTAGAAATGTAAATGAAGAAAATATCTGATAAAAAATAAAGAAAGAAAGAAAAGAAAATTAAAAAAAGAAAACCATTTAGAGTAAATAAATTATCTTTTCTTACTTGAAAAAAAAAAAAGAAAGTAGTCTCCTGACCTCCAAAGGTACACCGTTACCAGCATATGCAATGTGCACATGTATGTGCAGGAAAATTATATACGCACATACATACATGCATGCATGGATGCATATACACATGCACAAAGATCTTTCCTCTTAGCAGATCTTAAGTGTATGATAAAGTCATTATAATATTAACTGCAGTTGTATTTCTGACATATTATGCTACATATCATTCATACCTTTCACATATATGGCATGTATACATGTATGTCACATATCACACACATGGTGCATTTATACGGGTCTATTATGTAGAATGTGCAGGTGTGTGTAAATGTGTGTGTGTGCACATGCTAAATGAAATAAGCCAAAACCAAAAGATAAATATTGTATTATCACTTAAGATTCTAAGTCTATGTAGGATCTAATATCATCAGACCTACAGAAGCAAAGGATAGAATGGTAGTTTCTGGGGCTTGAAGTAGCCATGGAAGGATGAGGCAAAAGGTACATTTGTGTTAACAAAATGATCATGCTCCAAATGACCTCACAGGAGATGACGCACCTGGGAAAAATCCAAATTTTATAACAAATAGCTAAAAGTTGTCTAATTTTTTTTTACTGAAAAATATCCTATTACATATTGAAAGGGAAGAGATTTCAAACATGAATGAAAACGGTCTTATTTAGGGCCACTGTAGGGGTTTGCGAGGTGCTCGTCTCTAGGGTGAGCATGTAAATTGCTTTACTTGCAGGGTGTGAGTGGTCTTACTAACGCCTTCTCTCAGACAGACTCCCTGAGAGTATGATCTTATGGTGAGCTGAGTCTGTGTCCCTTCTGGCTTGTGCTGTAGCATTGCTGCACACTTAGTGTCTGCAATGGCATGTGTCATGTACACATTTGTATCATGCAATTCACTGTCTCACCACTCTGGGGATGGGGCAGAGCCTTGAGGCCAGGTTCACTGACTGAAATCAGGTTCCAGGCCAGGGCGCTGCTCTTTGGGACAACTTGCTTTCTTTCTTTGCTGAGTTCTGGAAGGATCCTTGCTAAGATCCTTGCCTGCCTTGTGTTCTCTGACTCCCTCTAACCCCCTCCTTTGTCTCATCCAGAATATTGAAATTATATTGAGCCTCCCCGAATAAACTCGTACTTCAGAATCATGAGCTGAATTCCATCTGTCACAGCCTTTTTTCCAGAGGTGAGGCGGCGTACTCTTGGAACTAACAGCAGCAGCGTCTTCAAGGGTGCCAGGGTTCTGCCCATTACAAAGAGAGTTATTAGCGTTTGCAGTAGACATTGCCGCTTCTGTGCTGTAGTGTAGACTGTGGTGCTGGAGGCGAGTGCAGCCTAGCCCAGGGAGGCAGTTGCTTCTGTACTGGCTCTGCCGACTCCAGTCCTAAGGATCTTCTCTCTGTACCCCAGTCTCAGCTAATTAATATCTTGACAGCTGGACAATGCCGCTGATTGATTAGACTATTCATGTATGGATTATTGAATGAGAACTGTGTATGGAATCTGAGGGGCAAAAATCTTCAAAATGCCTAGTAAACAATGGAATTAAGACCTTATTAAGATTAAGGGTGTCATCTGCTCTCCCAAAAAGAAGAAGTCAATTTTACGGCACATTTTGAACGTCCAGTGTCACTAATTTAATTAGCTAAACACTTCTGAGAATTTCTTCATTTTGTCTAAGTATTAAAAAAATATATACCGAGCAGAGTCAGCTGATAATGAGCCTGGCTTTTGTTTCTGTCCTCTGGGGACTTGATTTTGGAGTCACGGTTCCCTAGACAAACACTGCCCGGCGTTTCTGCCCCTTTCTTCAAATTTCAAAAGTAATTGGATTTGGTAAAGAAAACAATGCACACCTCTCCTGTAAATTGGCTGCCATTCCTGACCAGGTACTTCAGCCAAGAGAGAAGAAAATGAATCCGCCCTGCCTCTCCCTCCCACCCCCATTCTGCAGCAGTCTTATAAGTTGAAATGCAAATAAAGAACTGGAGGATGCAGTATGCTTGCTGGTCTGGGTAGGGATACACAATGAAGCCCAGTGGTGTCTCGGGAGCAGTTTATGTGGTCAGGAGTAATAAGTCTGGGGGACTTATCCAGCCCTCATCTGGAACTATTCTTGCTGAGTGGTTTTCAAAGTGCTCTGTAGAATTCTAACATCATTCCAGAAATGAGAATTGACTGCCATTTTCTCTAATTCACCAGGAGAATGAGAACTCACTTGTGTGGAAGGAAGCGCCCACAGTTGGGAACTTTATCACACATCTCCTCTGGGTAGCTGGCTCTCTCCTCACAACCCCAAATGGGAATTTGCAGGGAAGCTCTATGATTCACTTCAAAGAGAAACATTTAAATTAACTATAAATTCCATTTTGTCAACTTGAGCCTCATAGATGCAGAATGAGGCAACACAGATTGCTTGGGGCCAGCACAGAAGCCTCTGCAGGCAAAGGCACTTGCTGCCAAGACTGAGGACAGAAGGACAGGAGTTCTAGCGCCAAGACTCACATTGGAGAAGAGAACTGATTTGTACAAGTTAAACTCTGACCTTAGTACATGTGCCCTAGCAATATGCCCCCCACACACACTTCATTTTTTAAAATGATAAAAAATAAAATAAAATGTTTTATAAAGCTATGCCCTCACCAGAGTGCATACTACCTCCTTCCAGAACTATAGCATCATTTTCTAATAATTCCACCATGTTCTTCATTTATCCAGAAATCAATCCCTCCATAAGTCAAAGCCTCTTCATCTAAATGCCCGTGGAAATGTCTCAAAGACACGGCCGGCTGTGTATTTTACTAGTCTCTTAGATGCTGCTCATCCCGTCAAGTTGATAACTGTGGTTGACCATCAAAGAGCCCATGAGAGAAGGTGGCCTCACTTGATTTGGAGGGCATGGTGCCTTTTATGAAATGGGATATTTATCACAATTTATCACAGTACTTCATTGAAGGGTTCTCTTGGATACCACGTGCCTAGTTATTTCTATCATGGGCAAAATTAATTAGTTTGTTTCACTTGTGAGTTAAGTACCACATTTCAGGGGCTTCGGGATCCCCACGATTCCGAGTAACAGTTTAGGTGTTGGAACTTCAGAATTAGTCCCAGCTAAACTCATCCTTTAAAGCTATAAGGGCTGATTCTCGCCGTTGTGCACTTGACCATCAGAATGACACACTTGGAGTGTGAGCCTGAGACATCACATAAACTTGAGGGAAATTCCGATATGGGATGACAGCAACTTGTTTCTTCCGGTTCTCTGAACTTTGTTTATTACCGTGGAACCGTGCTTGGATTAAGACTCACAAGAGTGAGATTTTATGACATTATCAGTTGTCTTTTTAAAATATGTACATTCATACCTTAATATAGTTTTCCTTTTAAAATCATATGCTTGAAAATTTAAAAAAAAAAAAGGAGGAGGAGGAGGAGGAAAAGAGAAGGTCTCCTGAGAGTCAGGAAGATCTCAGAGAGCGAGTCATCCTTGAATTACAGAAACCAGATGCCAGGGAGGCCCATATCCTGAGAGGAAAGTAGGTCAGAGCGCACCAGCTGAAGCCTCACACAGCTTCTTGGCATCACTTCCAGCCGGTTAAGAATCCCTTCTGGACTCACTGGCATAGCATGAAGTAGTGAGAAGCACTGGCACAGTACTGAAGTAGCCTAACTAACGGCTGAGAAGAGTGTGGGAACAGCAGCGCCCAGCAAGGGCTTAGTATCCCCATCCCCGGGCAGCTGCCAGGGGAAGGTCATCACAAGGGAGAGGCACCCTTTGAGGTAGAAGCTACAATGTGTTGGTGTCTGGGTAGTTGGCATGGACACAAAAATGTAAAGGACTTCGGCTTCTGGGCCCTTGTGAGAAAGTGGTGATCTCCCTGTGCTGTGACCCAGCCTGGCTTCCTGTAGAAGGAGCAGTCTGCACATTGTGGAGACCTCCGGGATTTCACAGCTAACTACACAGGGAAGGGCGGCAGGTCCTTTTTCAGGGTTAAGGTGGTTCCTTGTGTCTTAAAGAAGCTAATGCCTTTAAGAACAGACTAATGACATGCAGGGCCAACTGGCATTAAGAATGATGGTGAGGGCCAGACAGATGGCTCTAGGTAAAAGGACTTGCTCTGCAAGCCTGGTGTCCACATAAATTAGCCACATCAGTATTAAGCATCTGAAACTCCAGCATTCCTACAGCACAACAGGAAGAGGAGACAAGGCTAGTCAGCTGGAAGCTCTCAGGCCAGCTAGTCGGTACATGCAGTGCAGAGACACAATCAATCATGAGAAACCCTGCCTCAAATACGGGTGAAGGTGAGAATAGACTCCCAGAAATTGTTGTCTGACCTACGCACACACATTGGGGAAAAAAAATTAAAGAATAAGGCGATATCATTCCTACCCAGAGAATGGCAGTCTGGGAATATTGGAGTCTAATGAGTTAGTATTTTTTGAGCTAACATCTGGCGGTCTGTGCACCAGGCAGTAGACATCAGCACAGTAAGGAACAAAGTCTGAGTTCATTTCTACCTTCTCTACAGAACACTTCGGCGGTGTTTTATTATATTTTTAACTAGCAATTATTTTAAGCATATTCTGCTTCGCTTCCTCTACCCCTGCAAAATGAAAAAAATAAGTCATTACTCAGAGGGTTTTTCACCTAAAATTTCATCCTCTAGGATGTAGCAGTGAAGATTCAGGTCAACGGTGAGCTTACCTTCGTTCTTTACTTAAGAGGAGTGAATGCCAGTAGTAATTATATGAGCTCTAGGATGTATCACCAAGCAGACATTTTATCCCCATTAGTGTGGACAGACAGTCAGGAAAGGCCTTGCTGCCGTTTTTTAGGAGGATGAGCTGAGTCCTGAAATCCATGTCAGTTACCATCCTTTTCCATTGATGGTGAGCTTCGCCACTCCCCCACCCCCACGCCCGGAGGCACAGCCTACACACAACAGAGAAGCTAATCAAGGCTCATAGTGTTGTCTGCAAATTAAAACTAAAGCACACTCGAGCCCCTATATAGACTCTAAATTAATTGAGAAAGTACACCAACCCATCTGGAGTCCTTAACTCTGGGTCCACAAATAAAGATTTTTTTTTTTTTTAAATTTCAGAATCTATCCAAAGTAGGCCAAAGTCATTTGCAGACGAGGCTTCAGCCCGTCCCGTGAAGAGCAGTGTATTTCTTTCATCTTCACACAGCAGTTTTCCAAAGCTTGAGTTTCAGAGTAAGAACAAAACTCCTTGTTCTTCTGCAGGTAAATAGCTCATGGTTCCTAAGAAGGGTTGCTTAGGTCCTGGGCGTGTCTCAGGATACCCAGCTTCGACCCAACAGACTGGCATATTCTATACCATTCCAGAGAGGTGCCTTTCTAAAATAGACACTCTTACTAGGGTTTGAATATCACCGGTCAGATTAAATGACTCCCCCTTCCCTATAGCAACTGCATTGCTAGACCAAACTTTTGTAGAAACACGTGACATGATGTAATAGTAGCTAATTCCATTTCACTAGATTTTAATTCTACACATCAGAATTATATAGGCATTTTAGATCATATGCACTGCTTCACATTTTATTTACACTCTTGCCATCTCAGTTCACTCATATTTTATGTTAAGGAAAAAAAAAAGGTTTTCAAAGAAAGAAAAAATACAATTCTCAAGACAGAAGTGTACATTTCCATTTTAATACAAGTAAAATCTGATTCAATCTCTACTTACCTGACTAGTAACTCGATCGAATATTCAGAGTGACACTGGATTTATGCCCTTGCAGGTAAATGGTTATATGTAATAATCTTTATGTCTATCACAGTGCGATGACCACTATTGCTTAGTAGAGTGTGTCCAGTCAGGATGAGCCCGGCGGCCTCATCTTTAAGTGTATTTGGAGTAGGGTACATTCAGAGGCAAATGAGTTAAGTTCAAAGACATTAATGCAATGTAGTCGTGGCTAAATCTGGAAACGGAAATCATAAATTTCATAAAGAAAACGCAAAGTTGACCCTTCATAACCTTGGGCTAGGTGACAGACTCTTAAGTTGCCATACCCAACATATGAGCAACAAAAGAAAATTTAAATAAATATAATAAAATGTAAGAGTTCTGTGCATCAGAGAACATTATCAGTAATAAGAAAAAGACTAGGAATCAGGGAGTTATTGGCAGGCCGTTTATCTGATGGGGTATAGAACCAACTGTATGAGGAACCTTTCAACACAATAACAAAAAGGTGAATAATTAGATTAAAACTAATTACTCGAGTGGGTATTTCTTCAAGAATGAAAATAGCCATCTCCCACGTGGAGAAATGCCTGACATTTGTAGGTAAATGCAAAAAAAAAAAAAAAAAAAAAAAAAAAAAAGCACAAGGAGCTACCACTTAGCTCACACAAAGATGGCCTGTGTGGTGAATGGAATCAATTCAAATCAAATCAAATTGACTCAAAATCAATTGAGAATAACAAGTGCTGGCAGGGAAATGGTTCTGCTACAGGAAACGGTCTTAGTGCTTCTCAAAACCGTAGTTACGTAAGACCCCAAGTTCTAGCTCTTGGTATGTACAAAAAAGGGTTTCAAGCTACGTTCCAGTATACGCATGTCAATAGCAGTGTTGCTCACAAAATATAGACACTGTACACACCTATCGGCAAGTGGATGCATAAAATAACTTTTTATATATCCAATAGTATTCATCCTTAAAAATGAATGGAAGCACTTTAGAATGACTTTATTCACCCATTGGGACTGTCATTTCTGAGGCTCACTGCCACTGTCTACTAACTTAGGCCTAGTCCTGGAAGCTTCTGGCCTTTGTACAATCTTTTCTAGGCCTAGAATGTTTTCAGCTCTTAAGACTTACTGCTGAATAAGCTCACACTTTCTTATTCCTTCTGCTCTTTGGCTGGCTGATGCATCTCAGCTGTTCCTCAAACTCCTCTCCAATCTAACTGACTCAATCTGGACTCTCTCTTGGCCTCTGAGTGGCTCTGCTTGGCCTCATCCTAACTTTGGCAATCTGTTTTAATCTTCTGGCTCCTTCTCTGGCTCATGCTTGTCTTTCCCTGTGTCTAGCTTTTCTCTCTGCAACCTGTCTCTCTATAAAACTCTCCAGGTAAAACTGCTTCCTCTCTCTCTGCACTGCCTCTCCAGTAGCTTCCCTTTCCTCTCTCTTCTCATGAAAGTTGGGCGTATTCTGTTCTGTCTAGTCTTTCTCTGATTCGCCACTTTGTCTGCCACTCAAGTAGACATCACTTTCAAACATGGCTGCTTTCTACAAACTAACTTTAGGTTCATTGTTTGGGATTAAAGATGTGTACTAAGGGTGTGTCTGCATTCCAGCCAGAGGGATTAAAGGTGTTAAGGCTGAGCCACACCACAACTAGAAACAGGTTGTTCCAGTAAACAACACAATTCCAGAGTTCACAGTGTGGTCAAATACCCTGCAGCAATAGCACATACCCACAATCCCAGTACACAAAATTCTTGTTAGGTAGAATTCTGATTTCTAGGCTGGTGTAGACTGTATTGGGAGACCTTGACAGAGAAAGAAGAGGAGAAGAAAGGAAGATGGGAGGGGCGGTTCAGAGGTTGGAGAAAAGGAGGGGAGAGATGGATACTGATTGGATACCAATACCTGCTTCAACAAAAAAGCACTTCCAATGTGGCATTCTAACTGAAGAAGCCAGGCTCAAAAGCTCACAAGCTCTGAGGCTCCATGTGCATGATATGTGCAGAATAAAAAGGTCTGGGAACAGGGATGGAAGTGAGTGGCTACTGGGGCTTAGGGGACAATGGAGAGGCCTTGGGAGAAGCTGCTTAAACAGAGGCTTTACGTTAAACAGAGGAAAACGTTGCGCCTGGATGGAGGTGGCGTTTGCATGACACGGTAACAGTGCTCTCCACGCCACTGAGCGTTTTTGTTTCCGAATGTTTGTTTTGTATTATGAATTATCACCTCGATGAAACATAACCAAACTTCAATAATGACAAACAACTCCAGTTGTCAACTGTGCTCCCAGAATGCTGGTGAGCACATTTGTGTAAATGTTTTCTCGTGAGAGTAGCAGGAGATACGCGTGGGGACTTGGCTCCACATCATGAGCAATAGATCAGTAATAGATCTAATCGTGTATTCGGCTTTGGGACTCATTGATATTTCTTGTCTTTTCAGGACTCGCAACTTGTATCCTCTGGACACAGTAATCCAAGTAAGAATGCCTCTGTCCCTTTCTGATGTCTCTCTATTGCTTTCTGAGTTGGGGGAGGGGAACATAAATAGTAGTTTCAGAGAAGCGCCCGAAGAACTGAATCAAGAAGGAGAGTGGATGTTCCTGTGGCGTGGCCTAAAGATGGCTCTGAGTGTGGCTGTTTTGGGGAGAGCTGGCCAAAAACATAGAAGAGTGCATTTCAAAGAGATCCTAGAAGAAAGAATATTGTGCGCTGCCAGTCCTTGGTATACACGAGAGAAACAAATCAAACGGCAGGGAACAAGATGTCTGAATTAGAAGAAAATGAATAGGCAAAGA
Source organism: Mus caroli (assembly GCF_978045245.1). NCBI lineage: Eukaryota > Metazoa > Chordata > Mammalia > Rodentia > Muridae > Mus > Mus caroli. The sequence goes on along the minus strand of NW_028227256.1, from coordinate 35,216,356 downwards.
AATCCAATCAGAAGGCTTCCCAATAAATGACCTTAGACGTTATGAAGGAAGTGCACACTTGCTAAATATACTGTGCCTTCCTCCAGAAAGAGGCAGACTAGACGAGATAGGAAGTAGTGTCCTTATTGAACCAGGGGCTAATGAAGAACATGAGCTCTGCCGTCCAAGAAGGGAGCACTCTATGAAAGGGAGTTTGATTCTCTTCCTTGGCCCTTACAAATTGGCATTAATGTTGTCTGGGGCATTAAAAATACATCAGCTGCCCTGTTTGTGTCCTAAAAGCAAGCTCATAAGGACTGAATGGGCTGTGTATGTTTCTCGAGCAGCCAGTGAGCTGGGAACAGCCTTTGCTACTTAGGAAGCTCTGTAGGAAGAGAAAGTCAGTTGGCGTTGCTGAGTGTGTCTGTGGAACTAAGACTCATCCCCTGGACATCTGTGAGGCAGGAGAGCTAGAGGGAAAAGATGTCCACGCATTGTACTGGGAAGCACCATACAATTCATGCACAGGTAGAAAATGGTCACTAGGGGGAACATTGGCACATGGCATCGTATACCACCCTCTGTAGGGCTTTCTGGGACATAGCCACCTGTGGGGACTAGTAAGTCTTCTTCTCCTGTGACAAGTTACTCAATGTTTAATAAGCTTCTGTGTTATAATACTAAGATGTTAAATGTGCCGCTGTATGAAAGCACATGGTGTAGGTCCCCGTTTTATAAGTTGGGAGCATGCCTGTTCAGATGGCAGCGACTTGATCTTAAGTGCTTCCTCCCCTCCCCTTTGGAATCCTTACTCAATGACCATGACACTACAGAAACGAGACTAAGTCAGCAGCCACCCTGAGTACAGAAAAGAGTGATACCTTGTGAACAGAAAGATGGGCCCCTTCTGACACACAGCCTTAGCAGCCAAATTACAGCTCACACAGAAGAATCAACAGAGAGTACGTGTTGGAATGGGAAAAGATCCCTTGGGAGCCCCTGGGCGGGCTCTAGGTCTCCATGGAAACACAGCGAAACAGGCCTGGGTGGTCATGATGGACACCTGGCCTATTCCACACATGTCATCCTATATTCCCCAACCGAGCTAGTCACACATAAACTTCCCATTTTGTTTTCCTTTCAAAACGCTCAGAAAACCCAAACTACAGTAATATTTGCTTTAAAGATGAACAGTTGGCTAGCTCTCCTAGAAAGCAACAGAGTAGGCTCTAAGATGATGCCAGATCCAAGAAGTGGGATTAATCCGGTGATGGGAGAGGGGAGCAACTTTTCTCAGCAAGATGATTAACCAAAAATTCTGGACACCCAAAGTAAAGTATCCCTACTTTTCTTAGGGAACAAGAAGGGAGGGGTATTGGGCTCTCGGCTCATCTACAGCTCTGTCTTCTCTTGTGAAGTTCTTGGCAACATCCCTGTCTTGTACATCAGCCCTTCTTTCCCAAGGCACGGGTGTTCTAGAAAGCTCCATCATTGTTCTGATGCAGAAATGGACAGCTCCCTAGAGTGAACAGCAGTGAGCCCTGAGAGGAGGCATGGCCTCAGAGAGCTGTGTCATTCAAGGCAAGGAAATCAGAGGCTCAAGTGCAGGAGTCTGCAGGAAGACCTGTAAACGATGTGTTCATAGAAAAGAGCAAGAGATCACTGTGAAAAACAAGTGGGTGCTGCATAAATGACGGCAGGAGTTAAAAATAGGATCAATAAAACCAATAAGCAGTGGTTGCAGCCCCAAATCTGGCATATACAATCAAACCCCTCATTGTTTTTCTGATGCACAGATGGGAAAGATCAAAGAAGGCTAAGAAAACCAAAAATTCAGCACCAAGGTCCAGTTCATTGGGAACACCAGGGAAAAAAGGTCAAAAAATAAACCTCGACTAAATAGCACCCCCCCCCGCAAAAAGAATTTTAGTGGTACACAATTTGTGTAAAAACATTTTGTGTAAAAGGGAAACAAAGACTGTACACATATTGAGTAAAAACAGAATTCTGACATTAGAATTGTAAAGGCCATAACGTGAGCTCTCTTACAGAAATAGAAGAAAAGATGGAAGGTAGGGTAAGGAGCAAAAGAAGACGTTAAGACACATTTCTATAAATTAAAAAAAATAGAAATTAAATTTTCCTTGGGGAGGTTTAATATCAGACTGAAAATTGTTGAGGAAAAAAAAATACTAATGAATCAAAACTGTGAACTTGGGGCTAGAGAGATGGTTTAGTGGTTAAGAGCACTGGTTGTTCTTCCAGAGGTCCTGAGTGAGTTCAATTCCCAGCAACCACATGGTGGCTCACAACCATCTGTAGTGGGATCTGAGGCCCTCTTCTGTCTGCAGGCATATATGCAAATAGAGCTCTCCTATACATAAATAAATCAATCTCGAGAAAAGAGGAAACTGAACGTAAGAAATTATGAAGAATGCAGCTTAGGGCAGCCAAAAGCAGACCGTGGAATTTAAAAGACCAGGGATGAGGCAGGGAAGATCACCACACACCTGACTGGGATTCCCAAAACAGGGTGAGGGGAGGGGCACATGGCAGCTGAGAATTATCCACATGGACCGCTAACCCAAAGGTCCATGAGGAGGTGAATGGAAAGAAGCCCGCACGTGCACTTCACTGCCAGACATGGAGGAGGGAAAGGTTTGCGTACCCTTTAATACATTTTGTTTATAAGAAAGAAACGCCCAAGCTGATCTCACAAGCGTAGCCATGGAAGTCAGCAAACCGTGGACATAGAGCTGCAGTTAGCTGAGGGAGCTTATTAAATCAACTGAAAAATCTAGGTGGGTAGAGAGATGGCCTCACAGTTAAGGCTGGGTACCACTCTTGCAGAAGACCAGAGAGCCATTCCAGCTCATAACCCCATGGAATCCCAGATCCAGGAGACGCAGCACCCTCCTGGCTCCCTTGTGCGGCTGTCCACAGATAGTTAAGTTAAATATTTTATTTCAAAATCCCATGTAACCAAAAGCAAAACTACATGAAATTAATGTTGTCATAGTATATGTTTATAATTATCTAATTTTAGAAATTACGTATTTTATATAAAAATTTTACACACCTAGCCTGAGCAGTCCTACCTACAACCATTTATTTAAAAATTATTTAAAATTTTTATTTAAAAAATGGCTCAGTTATTTTTAAATGCAAAATCATTTTGCATGGTAAAGCTGGTTGCTTTCTACCAAGGACTCCACCAAACCCAGGAATGAGCTGGCACCCACTTTTGGACATCCTCGTAGGAAGGGCAGCCATTCCCCGCTTGCTAGGGCCAGCATAACTGTGGTATCAAAACTTTACAAGATCTGCACAAGAAAGAAAACGTGTAAACCAATGTCTTAATGATCCCAGTAAACAAGCATCCTAAGACTATGTTTGCTAATTAAATCTAGCAAAGTATAAAATACATCTCAAAGTGTAATAATTAAGAAGTCCTATTTGTCCTAGTAATTCAAAATCAGATTCTGTTCAAATACTTACGTAATTCTCTGTGGTAATTATGAAGAGAAAATATGTTTAATCTAAGACATTGAGAAAATACTTGATAAAATTCAATATATGTAATTCAAGGAAAAATGTCAATTGAGTTGGGAATGGAAGACCAAGTCTTTCCCAGGAACGGTTACCCAAGGCTGGAAGGAAGAATCTTTATCCGATTCTGTTCAGGTATTTCTCTCACCCTCTAAAGCTTCAGCAAAAGTGCCAGTTCAAATGGACCGGGTAGGGTAGAATCCTTGATCGCAGCTGTAAACTAAGAAAAGGGAAAAGTGTTCATTCGGGTGCAAATCCCCGAACTCGTTTCCCGGAGTGGTGCGATCATCACCATATTGATAGAACACTGAAAGTCCCACAGATGGATGATTAGAATTAATTAAGAAGTTTTAACAAACTATTGAGAAACATTACAGATGACCTAGCATTCGAAGGCACAGGTTAGCATTCTTTACACATTGAACTGTAGATTCGGTACAGTGCCCATCAAGTTTCAAACTTCCGCATATATGGAAGTCTGCAAGCTGGGCCTCCAATTTATAGAGCAAAAGATGAGCGTGGTAAGACTTTACAGGCAGAACGAAGTTTGAACCTCGCCGTATCAGTATTGAAAGCAAAGCTTCATAATGAAAGTAGCCAGGGAAGGTGGGTGACGGACCATGAGTCCATGGGAACTGGAGTCCCACTGAGGCTAATACTGTAGGTCAGTGTGGAGAAGCAGGTGTCTAGTGCCAAATACTTAGAATGAGAAACGATGAAATTACCTCTGCACCGTGTATAAAAATTACCTCAAGTGTCTTTAAGAGGCCAGTAAAACTGTGTGCTTTTAGAAGGTGGTAATGAGGTTTCTTGTCTATATCCTCAGTAAATATGAAAATGTCAAAGGAAACTATTGGCCAATATCATTTCTAGAAAGATAAAAGCATAGTTCGGTCAAATATGCCAGGACAGAAGTAAAAGGCTTACCCCAGAATGTTTTATCTTATTATTTTAGGCTTATAATCTGTGTTTAAAAACTCACCATTTGTATTGAGACAATGAATCACTGCAGTGAATATAAAGTGAGTGATGCAAAATGGCACAGAAGAGTCGGTACAAAGTCTGCATCTCTTTAGTTCTCAGAGACATGCAGGCAACGCGGTGAGCTCCCATTGCACCTTTGAAGGACCGTCAATTTGGATTTACCAGTCTGGGGGCAGGAAAGCCCTCCTGCCAAAGCTCCTAATGCCCCTGGAATGGTGTCCAGGGACGTACCCTTCACAAACATCAACGCCCATCATGAGCCGCCTGCTCAGAAGCTCACAGAACACCTCTGGAGCCAGAGGCTATGCACATCCTGGTGGCTGATCATAAGAAGCCTGCTCTTGAGTGTCAACAGCAAGACTCAGAGGACCATGGAACTGCAGTACAGTTCCATTCGTATAAAGTGAGAAACCGCAGTGACTAGGGAATGTGTACCTAGTGGTATGTCTATCCAGAAAGGAACAGGAAGGTTGAACTGGAATCTTCTTTCTAGCTACTTGGCAGCAGGCTAGGAAAGAGGATTGAACCCACTGGAGGCTCTCTGGGGGATCTAGACCATTTGATATTGTTTGTTTCCCACCTGGAAGGTGTTTCCATAGTTCATTTTAATTTTTAAAAACACTTTACTGTTCCCAAATCATTTACCTACGCATTTTATGTGCATTAATTCACATAAATTAAATAAAGTAAATTCACATACTGTTTAGCAATCTTTTAGGAAGATTGGCCTGGCCTTTACTTGAGCAGAACTGACCCATGGAGCAGTGGAATGTAAGAGTGACAAGCATTTGGCATAAATTCGCAAGCGTTGACCTCCTTCTGCATGGGTCAGCCCTCACTGCCCTGTTCGTTATTATCTAATACTCATATTAGACTCTAAGTGCTCATGATTGCTTTGTAATTTCTCTAATTGACCTATAAGCAAATCCAATAATTCCTTAATTTGTATTAACGACAGTGGTTTGTTCATGATTATGATTGAACAGAATATGACTATTTTAAATTTTAACAGCATAAAAGGGAAGATCTAGCTGCTTAGAGCTGAGAAAGAAAGGGAGGGAGGAAAGGAGCCATGAGTGAGCCTCCTCAATGTGCTTTGTATAAAAACAGAAGCTGAGGAGCTGCGGAGGAGGCTCAGCCTTAAGAACGCTTGCTTGGTTCCCAGCACCCACGCGGCAGCTAACAACTGTCCTTATCCACTTCCAAGAGAGCTGATACACTTTTCTCTAGAGCCACCTCACTCCTTTGATGCACAGATGTGCAAGAAGGCAAAACATCCACACACATGAAATAAAAACACAGAATTATTCTTAAAAGAAACAGATTAGTCAAGAAATAGAAGATTACGTTCTGTCTTTTCTTTGGAGCAGATAAATCTTTGACTTTGTTTTTAATGTGAGAAATTAAAGATTAAATATACTTACAGTCGTGAATACATACAAGAAATGCTAAAAGTAAAGACTGAATTAGGGAAAATTACGGAGGGAGAGCTTATTACATGAATGGGAGTAAATGTTATCTGAAGCAGATACATTGTTTAGAGTAGTAATTGCAGGGTAACAAGTAACAGAAGCGGGTGAAGTCACTGCTGCTTGCCCAAATGCACTTGAATTACAGGTGATTACAATTGTGGGAAGTGTCACAGGATGGCTGAGTCTTCTTTTGAGAGAAATCTCAGCATACTGCACGTCTATTGGGGTAGGGATACAAATCTTTTCTAGTATTTTAGTAATTTTGCTAACATTTCAGTTAAAAATTCAGAACCAAGGCACAGTTTATCACAGTCTTGCTAGACCCCGCTCACCCGCTGGCGTTTCCTTTATATTGTGCTTTTTCATTATTTTTAAGCTTTTCATACAGTGTGTTTTGAGCATTTTCATCCTCCCCCACCTGCAGTCCTCCCTCTCCACCCAACTACATGTTCAAAATAAAAAGCTAAGGCATCAAACCAGAACAACAACTGGGCATAGAAAGCCATGGACCCCACAGGTCGATTTGATTCCCTTCCCAAACTCTTCTTTGTCAGGAAGATTGTTCCCATGAGACCCAGCAGGGCACGCGCTATCTTGAAAGGAATGGGAATCAGATTATTTTTTTTATCTTTACCTCTACCAGGCAGAATACCAGGCACACCGGAGCCCTCAGTGTGTATAATCACTTATAAAGGAAGCTTTATCATGTTTTAAATGACCCGCCAGGTGATCGATCTGTTTCATGCCTCAACTCTATCCATCTCTATAGTGACTGCACCTTAAAAGTTCTAAGCTGCACTCGGCCCAAGAGTCTTCTACTTCCATTTTAGTGACTGCATCAGAAGGCATTTGTAACACTGAAAACGTGTATCATACACACATAATATATGATAGGTGGGTGGATCAATGGAGAAGGAAGGAAGATATATAGAAATGATAGAGAAATAATCTATAGATAACAGAATATAGATAATAGATGCATAGATAATATCTATAAGTAATAGATACACAGAGATTATCTAAGATATAGATAATCTGTAGATAATAGATTATCTATGTGTATAGATAATCTATATAATAGAGAGATTATAGATAATAGATGCATAGATTATAGATAATAGGTAGATAGATGATAGATAGATGGATGGATAGATAGACAGATAGATAGATGGATGGATGGATGGATAGATAGATAGATGACTCAGTGAATAAAAGTGCTTCTTACCAAGCCTGGTGACCTGTATTCAATGCCTGAGATCTACCATACAACCCAGATGATAGGAGAGAACCAACTCCCAGAGATTGTCCTCAGACATACTTGCTATGGTATACATGCCCCACCCTCATGGGGCACACACACACACACACACACACACACACGATAGATAGATGTAGAATGTATAGATTAATATCTTTATATACATTTGCATAAATCTGAATGCATTTTCACAGATATCTGTACACTGCTTTCTGTGATTCCTTTCCCTCTTTCTTCTCGGAAATTCTACTCCCCTGTGCAAAAGGACCAACCTGTACACCTTCTGCCTTACTTTTAAATGAACAATGCAGATTTCCCCCCAAAGAGAGTGGTGGCATCCAAGAGCTAATGTAAGGTGACTCCTATGAGTCCTTTCTGTGGGGCACAAGCAGCCACCTGCAAACTCCTGATCCTGAGGCTTTCTGACTGCCCTTTGTCGCTTTCCCTGGAGGCCTGGTTGAAGCTGTGATGATTCTCAGTAGCTTGTGCCCTGAACATTTCAAATTGACTTCAGAAATTGCATCACCTAAATTCTCAAAGAAGTTGGGGGTTTTATTTGCTTGAGGCTTCCCCCCAGGCCCCCCCCAAAAAAAGACAAGAAAAAGAAAAAGGAAAAGAAACTGCAGTTCCTGTCTCAATCCGGGCCTTGCTTCTCCCCAGAAAGTGCCCGTCCCTTTGGCACCGAAGTTGCCGAGAACACCCACTATCGGACTTCTCCTGTGCATGTCCCATTTGGCCCCATGTTATCTCTCCTATTCGTCCAAACCTCTTCTGTTTGCCCTGTTGCCACAACATAAATGCTGCTAAGAGCAAAGATAATGAGCTGCGGCTTTGTGCCCATGCTGACGCCAGTCCACAACACCTCCAGTCCCTGGACCCCATGTGCAATCCAACCTGGATCCTCTCAGCCTGGCTCCTTGGCAGGATTATTGGTCAAGGTAAAACATTCATGGAGATGCCTGATTGAGGTCTTTCTTTATCTTATAATGATTCCTTGTTTTCTGACTGGAACAGTTGGAAATGTTTACTGTCTAGTACTGCTGATCCTGTCTGATATCCTCCATTGTAATGGTGCCTCAGTATAACTGTTGGCAGCTGTTCCCATTTCTCTAAACTTGGGGGAGGGAGGAGAGTCAATGTATATAAGAATTAAACCTTTAATTCCATCTTACATAACACAGGTGCCACGGTTGTATTTTGGGATTTTGGCAGGAATGGTGGTTGTTCTGGGAATATGATTCTGGAAAGGGCTAAATTAGGTTATTTTCCAGCATACAGGTGCCTTGACCAGACCTTACATGTCTCCTAAAGGAGCATACCACAGTTCCGCCCAGAAGATGCAATGTAATGTAAAACTCGGTGTGTTAGAACAAGCCTGTCTGTCATGTTTGCTTTTATCTGAACATGTTTCGCCTGGGTTGGGCACCAACTAGTCACGTAGGTATTGTGGCTTTTTTTTTCCCCCCTTCTTAATGAATGGGATTTGGACTAAGTGGCTGGCTGCCTCTTCTGAGTGTTCTAGCACAATATAGACACACACCACAGTTGAATCTGAGCTATGTGTATATAACTGTCTTTTCTTCCTCAAAATGGCTTAATCTCCTTCAAGCAACTACAGAGTAGGCTTTGGAGCTCAGTTTGGACAGATAAGTTCATTGTGTATTCCAGGAGGTTGTTCCCAAAGCGATATGACCACAAGGACAAGTGATATCACCGTCCAGTGTTTGGGTAGAAGGGGCTAAGCAGAAGCAAAGGATGCTGGGAAGTGTCAGGCCTGCCATGAATGCAAGGAAGCTTAGCTGCTGCCACTGGCTATCTCCTGCACCTCAACCCTTCCTGTTGGGTTGGTGCCGTAGAGCCCTCTGTAGCAGTACCATAGCATGAGCAGCCCTTCCCTTCCATTGCCAGAAAACCAGAAGAGCTCCTTACAAAATGAGGGTGCACATTTCAAACCGCCAGTTGGTCCAGGATTAAGTATTACCTTATGCCTGTTTGAAAAGACTCTGGACTGCTTCCAAGCTCCTAAAACTAAACCTCCAATAGCCACGTCGCATAGAAATGTTCATTCACTGCCTCTCAGATGGTCAGAAGGGATTTCTGGTTTATATCGTATTCTGCTTTTATTGGGAGCCCCAAAACCTGCCGCCAGAGTTGTCCAGGGGGTAAAATTCTTCAACATCTCCTGACAATGGCATCACGGTTTTGTGAAATTCTCTCCAAGTTCTAATTCAGCCTGACCCCATTTGGCTCGTGTTAGCAGAAGGGACCAAAGTTGAGCGTGCCTTGAATGTACAGCGCTAATGAGTTTATTTCCTTCAACTTTCTGTAAAACGTAGTGGAGAGAAACTGATTCCATTGTAAGATATTCATCTTCTGGCACGGTCTGCACTCCATGTCTCTGCTTGTTTGCAAATAGCTCCTCGGTACCTTCTCAGGGCCCTGTGCCTGGGCAATTGTATTGCCAAAGCGAAATCTTTTTTTTTTTTTCACATTCGGTTCTCAAACAATAAAAGATGTTTAGAAGCCTCCTGCTGCACACTTTGAAAGCTTGTTAATAGGAGCATAGGAGTCTGTTTAGTCTTACATCTTAAAAACTCTGAAACTGATGTTGGTGGTTTTTGTTTTTTGTTTTTTTTTTAAGAGAAAGCTGATGCGGAGCCAGAGAGTCCAGACAATGGCGCGTCGAACACTTCGTAAGTGTCTTTCCAGTTCCTCTCTGAGATGACTGTTCTTTAATATGCCTTATAAAATGAAACAGTGCAAGTATCCTGTAATAGTGGTAATCAGAGTAGAAAGGAGGCCCACGGTTCTCTTTTTTCATGATAATGCCTTTTTAAATGCTTTCGGGTACAGACGCATTTTGAGGTTTTTCCTGCTTTAGCATAGAAAAGGGATCTTGCAAATGCAAATGTTCCTCCTTATAAAGTAGAAATATAATTAGACTAGAGAGTACTGGGGAGAATGGAGATGAGCCCTTTAAAATTTGGCTGCAGACTTTTAACACTGACATAAGATTTGCAGAACTTTGCACATGTGCTTGGGGGACATTCTGTCCTACATGCCACATACTATGAAGTGCCCAAGTCGCTTAAAAAGCCTGCCTGCCATCCGCAGTCCCACCTCTGAAATATGTGACAAACCCAACTATAAATATCACCGAGATCCCAAGAGTTCATTGATGTTTTTAAGTAAAGCGTTTTTTTTAAAGATGAGAAAAGACACTTAGAAGGTACCTGTCCCTCGTTCTTACATTACAATTTTTTCCCTCAGACTTGAAAGAACATAAGTATGTTTTTAATGGTTAATATGATATATAATTCAGGTACCAGAGCTCAGACAGTTAAACACTTGCTGGGGCATGTGGTACAAGGGTATGCTTGTAATCCCAGCACTGGGAAGGCAGTGTTAGGCAGATCCGTGGGGCTCAGCAGCCAGCCAGTCTAGCCTACTTAGTGAGTTCCAGGCCACTGAGTCCATGCCCAGTGTCAAATAATAATGTTATTAATTATTATTATTATCATCATCATCATCATCTCATATACCAATATTCAACACCACTGAAGCACAAACCAACACATGAGTGTTTAATCATGATCTATCATAGGCTTCCGCATTAAAATGTTTAATTTTATTACTTTTGAAGACTGGAACATGTTTTATTATAGAAGTGACTTTGTGATTGTCTCTGTTTCTGGATCAGTGTTCTCAGTGCTACCTGAAGTGCCCCTCATTTGCAGCCATAGTCTACAGTGTAATATCATGTTCTTATTTTGTCCAAGATCTCTTTCCGTCTATAGAATGGCTCTGCATTCTGCACAAAGTGGCTGGATGTTGTATCTCTATAGGTTGTGTTTCTCGGGATATATGCATATCCCTTTAATGTTCTAATGGCTTTCCTTGTGCTTTCTCAGAAATAATAAACATGACAGTCCTAAATAATGAAAATGTTGCTAATTTTAAATTGTGCCTCAGAATATAATAGGGAAAGAGTTTTAATGCCATCTGGAGGCACTCTAAAGAACTGGAAAGGGTAGAGTCGCTGAAGAAGTTAGTCATTTTGCTTACCATTTGGACTAGATAAAAATGTATACAGCTAGAGGGTAAGCTGTTGGTAAGCTAGTTGCGTTTCAATCATTCTTTGATAAGAGGATTGATCATTATGAAAGCAGCAGTCTTTGAAATGCCTAACAAATTTTCATCTGTCTCGTTTCACAGACAGATAAAAAGAGCATCGGAAATGTGTTGGGAAACCATCAGAATGTTGTACTTAACTTTACATATTTTAAAGTCTCACTCACCAGACACCAGTCTGACTCATGCAATTTGACGTGCTGCTAGTGATCCCCTCTTCCTTCCGTTATATTTCTATAACATCCACTCCCTGAAATGTTGGTTTCCACTCCCTCCCCAGAGCCTTATTTCTTCTAATGTATAAAAATTAAGTAGGCTATGCAAGGCATTATTAAGTTTAAGCCCTCTGGTGGTATCAGTTCCTCGGTACCCCCTCTAACTTCCTCTGTCATCTGCGTCATGGTTGCCACTCAAGTCACAGGAAACAGAGAGCTGGGTTTACAAGGCTCTCTTACAAGAGGGGCACTGTGGGCCTGGAGTCTCTTGGAGCGCTTTCCTGACCTTCTGATACACTCAGGCAAGAGGAACACTGTGGTGGGGAGCTTAAGACTCCCATGCCTTAGACACAGGTAGTGTAGACATTTTTGTATGCAATATTATATAGACCTATTCATGTCTATGTATATACTTACTGTGCTTACATACACAACCACATGCATACCCAATACACAAATACATGCATATACCCGTCATTTGAGTTTATAGGTATAAGAAGGGACACTCTACCCACATTACACACTAGGTATGAGAAATCTGAGGATCAGAAAGGCTGTCCTATTTAAAGGCTAAGTTAAAAACCTACCTTAGGAATGTATAGTCTTGAGACAAAGTCGGGTGTGAATTGGAAGGAAAATTTAAGACATTGAACAACTTTTTGTTGGAGAGGCATGCCCATTATGGGCTACTGTTACAAAATATCACAGACTAGATGGCTTAACCCAATAGAGAAATGTATTTCCCACAGTTTTGGAGAGCACCAGTCCCAAAGGAAAGAGTTGGGGAGGTCAGCTCCCTCTGACAGTTGTAAGGGACATCTCCCTGAGTTCCTGGCCTGACTTCCTCACTCTCGGCTGCACGAGGCTGTCCGTCCTCTCTACGTGCCTTCACAGCATGTCCTTTTCACACACACCTTTCTCTGGGTCTCCTTCTGTAAAGTCACCAGCCATGCCAATTAAGGCCTAGCTTGTTAACTTTAGATGTCACCCCGATGGCTTCATTTGAACAGGATTACTTCTCTGAGGATACGATCTCAGAACAAGGTCACATTCTGAGATATTAGGTATGGTCTGAAAAGAAAATGTCTCCCGCAGGTTCTGGTTTTGAACCCTTGGTCACCCCCAGCTGACACTATCTGGAAAGATTTGGGGACATAAGCTCTGGGACTTAGCAACTCACATGGAGGGAATCACTGAAAATCTCTTATTCTTGGTCCCTTCTGTCCCTTTGTCTACCTCCTGTCCACTGTGATATGAGAGCCTTCTCACCCACTTGCTGTCCTGAGACACTGCCAAGGCTCACAGGGTGAAACTGTGGGCTGAACCCTCTGAATTGTGCACCAGAATAAACATCTCCCTTCTTTAACTTGTGTCTTTGAGCTGTTTTGTCACAGCTCCATAAAAATAACCAGCACAGTACTAAAGTTAGAAGGTCACTGTGAGGACTTGTCAGGGAGAAGACACTTCTGTCCCCTGTAGCCCTTCAGTGACGGTGACTTTGAAACCTGAGTGCTCAGGCATCAGAATTTAACGGAAACACGGTGGAGAGCTGTCAGAGGGTGGGGCAACGGGAGCAAGCTTGAGAAAGATAGATGGGAAGTTATGAGTTCCGTGGGGGCTGAGCGGACATAAACTGTGGCCTGCAGTTGGCCAAGGTATGGTGAGACACAATTGCAGTCCCAGCACTGGGGAGACAGAAACAGGAGGATCATTGCAGGTTCAAGATCAACCCTGGTCTACAGGCTGCACTCCAGACCAGCTGAAAACCACAAATACACAGCAAATCCTGCCTCGATAAACAAGTGGCGTCGGTCGGTCGGTCGGTCGGTTGGTCGGTCGGGAGGCAAAGCAGACTTTCTAAGGAAGAGCCTTCCCTCCCTGCTGTCAATTATGCTGGGCTGTAAGTGTGCTGTGTATGATAGGTCAAAGGAATGGGGAAAATTCCTGAGATTTCCTTCAGGATTAATGAGCTAAGAATTCAAGAAGATGAAAGGAACCACTTAATATGTAGACACAAACAAAACCATAAATGCCTGGTGAAAGGGTTTCGGTTACATCAGCGATGGAAAAGCTCGCAGTAGACAGAGTCCACTCCCAAGGACGGGCAAGACTGGAGGCTAACAATTTAAAGCAAAGTAGAGAAAGTTTAATCCGGGAAGGAAGCAAAGTGGATTGGGTGAGCCCTTGTATGGACCCTTCCTTGGGGACACTTGGCCATCCACAAGGAGCAGCAGGGACTCAGGGACAAAAACCACACTTGCAGTGGCTTGAGAGGTCAGAGGATAAAGTCTGCAGTTGTGGACGTGTGTGGCCATTAGGGGCAGACATTTCATAAAGGAGTAAGCAATTCCCCCACCCCCACCCCAATCCTGTATCTCAATCCCATGGGTGCTTTAATGGCTCCTGATTTGGGGGGATGCTGGTGAGCACAGTAGGACAAGCCATAACTAGAAAGCTGAAAGGAGCAGAGACTTCAGCTCCTGCCTGGAGTTGGGAATTCAAACCTCACCAACATAGAGGTGTTGATTAAACTTCCATTTCCCTGCGCCCAAAAGGAGCAAGCTTCGAGAGTAAAGTCACTCTTGGAGCTGGAGAGATGTTTAGTGATAAAAGCACATACTGCTCTTGCAGAGACCTGGGTTTGGTTCCCAGGGCTCAGGTCAGGCACCTCACAGCCCATAACTCCAGCTTCAAGGGATCAGTGCTGTGCTGGCTCGTAATATGAGAACTTGACACAGTCTAGAGACACTGGAGAAGAGGGAACCTCAACTGAGACTGTAAAATAAATCTCCACAGAGTGTGCCCAGGGATATTACAGACTGTGCTGGGCAGAGTTTCACCAGCCAGAAAGTAACTGCAGAAATTTAAAAACTAGATTAACAGAAATGGTGACAGAGCAGAAGAAACAGGAATGAAAGACAGGAGACAAGGATAGGGAGCTAGTAAATGTGAATCTGGCAGCAGTGACCATAATAGGGAGCCATCAAATGTGAATCTGGCCCCAGTGGCCAATAGGGAGCCAGCAAATGTGAATCTGGTCCCAGTGGCCAATAGGAAGCCAGCAAATGTGAATCCAGCAGCAGTGACCAATAGGGAGCCAGCTAATGTGAATCAGCCCCAATGACCAATAGGGAGCCAGTAAATGTGAATCTGGCCCAAGTGACAGTGTTAAATGTGAATACATTAAAACCTCCACTCTACAGGGAAAATACCATGCTGGCTATTAAGTCACAACTGTACATTGTCTACAAAATCCATACTTCAAGTATAAGTATACAAATAAATGGAAGCCTCGAGACAAAAAAAAAAAAAAAACACAAAACTATTTATATAACAAATGCAAGGAAACTAGAGCAAATATCTTAATACTGCTGCCGAATAGTTCTAAGACAAAGGACATGGTCGTTATAAGGTATTGGAAAAAGGACATTTCCTAGTGCTAAGGAGGAAGATATGATATTCATAAGTATGTATTACTGGCCGACTCAAAAGTCATGACAAAAACTGACTAGACTAGCATCATAGGTAGATTTTTTTTAACACATCTTTCTATAGTGACTAGTAGAAAAATAAGTAAAGTATTAGGGTCTGTGGAATGTATGTACCTGAGCAGCCACTCTGCCTTAAATGTGTGTACTGTGCATCACCAAGAAGTGCAAATGCAGGCTTTCCCGAGGCACAGACACCAGTCAAGGCTGGCCGGATTTTGAGCCATGGAAATGAAATACCAAGGAGCTTCAGAGTGCGAAAACGCCGTAGCTCCTGCTCCACGATCACACAGAGTAGTTGTATTCTACGTCAGGAGTGATAGCGTCCTATTTAAATCTCAGTAGCATTTCTTTCTTTCTTGTTTATTTATTTATTTATTTATTTATTTATTTATTTATTTTTATTACGTATTTTCCTCAATTACATTTCCAATGCTCTCCCAAAAGTCCCCCATACCCTCCTCTCCCCCCACTTCCCTACCCACCCATTCCCATTTTTGGGCCTGGCGTTCCCCTGTACTGGGGCATATAAAGTTTGTGTGTCCAATGGGCCTCTCTTTCCAGTGATGGTCGAATAGGCCATCTTTTGATACATGTGCAGCTAGAGTCAAGAGCTCCGGGGTACTGGTCAGTTCAGAATGTTGTTCCACCTATAGGGTTGCAGATCCCTTTAGCTCCTTGGATACTTTCTCTAGCTCCTCCATTGGGAGCCCTGTGATCCATCCAATAGCTGACTGTGAGCATCCACTTCTGTGTTTGCTAGGCCCCAGGATAGTCTCACAAGAGACAGTTATATCAGGGTCCTTTCAGCAAAATCTTGCTAGTGTATGCAATGGTGTCAGCGTTTGGAAGCTGATTATGGGATGGATCCCTGAATATGGCAGTCTCTAGATGGTCCATTCTTTCATCACAGCTCCAAACTTTGTCTCTGTAACTCCTTCCATGGGTGTTTTGTTCCCAATTCTAAGAAGGGGCACAGTGTCCCCACTTTGGTCTTCATTCTTCATGAGTTTCATGCATTTAGCAAATTGTATCTTCTATCTTGGGTATCCTAAGTTTTGGGCTAATATCTACTTATCAGTGAGTACATATTGTTCACGTGAGTTCCTTTGTGATTGTGTTACCTCACTCAGGATGATGCCCTCCAGGTCCATCCATTTGCCTAGGAATTTCATAAATTCATTCTTTTTAATAGCTGAGTAGTACTCCATTGTGTAAATGTACCACATTTTCTGTATCCATTCCTCTGTTGAGGGGCATCTGGGTTCTTTCCAGCTTCTGGCTATTATAAATAAGGCTGCTATGAACATAGTGGAGCATGTGTCCTTCTTACCAGTTGGGGCATCTTCTGGATATATGCCCAGGAGCGGTATTGCTGGATCCTCCGGTAGTACTATGTCTAATTTTCTAAGGAACTGCCAGACTGATTTCCAGAGTGGTTGTACAAGCTTGCAATCCCACCAACAATGGAGGAGTGTTTCTAAATGCTACTCTAAATGGAGTAGCATTTCTAAATAATCTTTGCGTTAAAGAGCACTTCACACGTGCAGTTAGGATGCAGCTGTGTCTGAGCAGGAAGGGAAAGAGCAGTCAGTGGAAATACCTGTATTGGTATTATTAAATAATTAAATTCCGCCTTTAATCCCAGCACTCGGGAGGCAGAGGCAGGCGGATTTCTGAGTTCGAGGCCAGCCTGGTCTACAAAGTGAGTTCCAGGACAGCCAGGGCTATACAGAGAAACCCTGTCTCGAAAAAAACCAAAAAAAAAAAAAAAAAATTAAATTCACAATCAAACCTTTCACAAACGGAAAATTCTTCCAGAGTCAGGCAGTTTACTACTAATTGTTTTATTTCTAAATAAAAAATGTTGGGGCTGGAGAGAAGGCTCGGAGGTTAAGAGCACTGACTGTTCTTCCAGAGGTTCTGAGTTCAATTCCCAGCAACCATATGGTGGCTCACAACCATCTCTAATGAGATCTGATGCCCTCTTCTGGTGTGTCAGAAGACAGCTACAATGTACTCACATAAAATAAATAAGTAAAACTTTGAAAAAATGTTTATCACCAGTAAAACACTATCAATGAAGTGTTAGCATCCCACAGATTCAGTAAATAAAAGAGAAAAAAGAAATTCATTTTTTGAGACCAGTGCAACCCTGACACCATAACCAGCGTTAAATCTTATAAAGAAAGTTATAATCGAGTTATAAAACGTTTTGCAAAACAATTAAGGTATTAACATACCCAATTGGGTGTTTTAAAATAGAATATAATTTACTATGACTTGGTAAGATTTACTACAAAAGTATATGTTTGCTTTAACATTAAAAATGAACTAACATTCTGGGCTGGGGTGGCACACACCCTTAATCCCAGCACTCAGGAAGCAGAGGCAGACAGGCACATCTCTGAATTGAGGTCACCCTTATCTTCAGAGTGAGTTCCAGGACAGCTAGAGCTATAGAAAGAAACCCTGTCTTGAAAAATTAATATAATACATACACACATGTATGTTAATATATTGTTTATATATATATGTATTATATATATTGCTTTATATATATGTTAGTATATTGATAAATGAACAAAAATTGATCTGGGTACAGCAAAAGTACATGATAAAAAAAATGTTAACTCCCATACGTGATTTTTTTTTTAATGAGCTAACTATGACTATTGGGAAACCTTTAATCTGATGACAGGGATATATAAAAAATTAAGACCTGCTTCTAGTGGCACATTTAAAAGTAGTGGTCCAAATGTTTTCCTTCTAAAATCATCAATACTGTATGTGGTTGTTACACCTGTCCAGCATTCTACTAGAGATTCTAGTTGGTCCTATAGGACAAGAAAAGGAAATAACACACATAAATATTAAGGGGGAAAGTAACGCAAAAGCAGAGAACCTAGATAGATATCCGTAAGAGTCTTGGTGAAGAGCAAGGGCATCCCCAGATAAATACCCGATTTCAAAACTTAAAAGCAACAAGACCATGTAGCATTGACTTAAAACAAGACTATGTAGCACTGGCTTAAAGCAACAAGATGGTGTAGCAATGGCTTAAAGCAACAAGATGGTGTAGCACTGGCTTAAAGTAACAAGAAGGTGTAGCACTGACTTAAAGTAGACACAGCAGTGGAAGAAGACAGGAGTCCAAGGACAGCTGTGGGCATAGGACAGCCATGGGCACAGTTGCCTTTCTTCACACATAGTAAAGCAGGCTGGCTGGAAAAGAAAGCCTTTCACCAAACAATACCACAGTAGCTAGTGAGGGGCTGAGTCTCCTGTTTCATTCAGCTGCAGAGACAGGTGATAGACCTCAGTATAAAACCAAGATGACAGAATCTCCAGGGAAAATTAAGAGGCAGCACCTTCACTGCCTGAAAATAGATGTTCTCTAGAGAAATTATAAAGTCAGACAACAGAAAGAAAAATCCTCATAAATTTACCTGTGTCAAAAGAAACCTATTTCGTCAGAAGGAAAGGGCAAGCCAAAAGTTTGAAGGATACTTCTGCAGTCTAGAATTTGGCAAAGGATGTACCCAGAATATATCAGGAACTCTGGGAAAGTCCATAGATAAAATCCTCAAAGATACTAGAGAAGATTTGCAAGTGGACACTAAGCAGATGAAAGGGTTTGTGTCACTAATTATACTCGTCCAAGGGAAACACAAAGCCACAGTGGAACACAGCTACGTCCTCATTTTCATGAGTCGAATAAAAATGGCTGACAACACCGGGCAAGTGGCAGTGACGCTATGTAGCGACAGTAACCATCTTCTTCTGCTGTTAATACATAAGTGGTGAAGACAGGACCTGAAGCCTAGACCTCAGTCATAGGAGCGAAGTTCATAGCCAGTGTCCATTGCTGCTGTCTCAGGGCCACAGGTGCTCCTTCAGAGATGGCAGCGATCCTGGGAAGAACAAGCCTTAATGTATGTAATACCTGAAGACGAGACCAGATTACTACTAGATAGCCCTCCAAGGAATAATGGCCAGATGGAGATGTCCAAGACCCTGCAAAGCCCACAGTTAGACTGATTGCTGAGCTGGCCTTTTCAGAGGCCTGCCAGCCATGAGGAATGTACTCTCAAATCAAAGGTCATGGCACGGGCTTGAAGACAAAACCCCAAGAGAGTGCCCCTTTACATTTGTGGATGCCCCTCAGTCGGCCAGAGTAAGTGTGCCTTGAGAGAATGAAGATTATAAATGGCCTTCATCAGTCAAAGTGATGGGATTAAACAAAAGGGTTAAACTCCTAAAAAGAAAAAAATAATAATAACCAAAATGAGACAGAAGGAGAATGGCCCGTCCAGTTGCCTACATTGTACAGTAAAAGGAGTTGGAAGT
This sequence comes from Mus caroli, assembly GCF_978045245.1. Classification (NCBI taxonomy): domain Eukaryota; kingdom Metazoa; phylum Chordata; class Mammalia; order Rodentia; family Muridae; genus Mus; species Mus caroli. The sequence goes on along the minus strand of NW_028227256.1, from coordinate 35,196,930 downwards.
TATTATAAGCTGGACTAAATTGCAGCAACCCATGAAGTGTTCCTTCTTCCAAAGGTAATGTATGGAAAATGCCCATTACCAAGCTGGTACCCAATAACTCATCGTTATTGCCATTAGACGAATATTTATGGTGAATAAAAACCCCAAAACAGCCCAGTCTCTGTGGCCATTCAGAGCTTTATTAGAAGCTTAATTTGTCCTTTAAAACAAGTAGAGAACTTAGAAACAATGAAAGGAATTAAAGACAAACTAGTACAAAGTTTTTATAAAAGGTTTTCCAGTGTGGCCAGGACTAAGAAAAGAAAGATCTGGTATCAGTGTAGTCCATGGGTGATGCCCAGAACAAACCCTTCCCCGAGCCTCCACGGGGCAGGACCATATGCAAAGGCTTTGCCTCACTTCAGAGAGCATGCATGGCCCGGAGAAGCTGAAGACCAATGCTTCCACAACTTCCCTTACAAACATCTGGCCTGGTGTGGGCATTGCTAACTAGGAAAGAGTCAGTCTGACTGAGCTGCCATGCCTGTGTGCAGCATGCTGTTGAGCCATAAGGGGCAGCTTGTTCAAGGATGGAAAGGGTTGGAAATGTTCCATGCTCATAGCAGAATTACCTTAAAAATGTTAGGTACGGAGGAAATGATTGTTCACTGTATCAAGAAACGTGTCATTGATACATATCCATTTAATAATCGAGTTACACAAACTGGTCAGATAATAGCATCTGGAAGTTGATCAAAGTCTATTGGAAAATGGTTTCCCCTCAGGAAAAGAAAAGAGAAAAGGAAAGGAAAGGGAAAGGGAAAGGGAAAGGGAAAGGGAAAGGGAAAAGGAAAAAAGAAAAGAAAAGAAAAGAAAAGAAAAGAAAAGAAAAAGATTTTGTTTTTCACTGAGAAACTTGAAACCGTGGTGGTATTTATTTTGGCTGTGGCAATACATGTGTAAAATGATGAATTATGTCTGATCTGTTGGCTTATTAGGTGTCTGTCCCTAGAGACCTCTTCTCTGTATCTGTGTAAGTGATTCGCCAAGATCCTGTTAGCTAGAAAGCTGAAAAAGCTAACGAAACAGCCCTTGCTGGAAAAGGCTGGCCAGGTCCTGTTTTCCCCACTCTCAAATAACAAGGATGAAAAATAAGTGCCCCCCAGGCCCCCTCAGACATCATACAGAAGTCCAAGATAGATGCAGGTCTATGAAAGAATGAGGGGGCATCTCTCAGAGGCTGCCATGAGCAGCCTGTGCACGGCTTAGTCAACATGGCTGGTGGAGGAGAAGAGATGCCAGGGTTGTTGTCCATTTTGCCCAAGAGGGAGGTCGGCTGTTAGATCACCTTGGTTCAACTCTCCTGTTCATGTAGGAATGCCAATAAGGTTTGCCCTTCTAGAACAAGACTATGTCTTCTGTGATCCTACACCTGGTTGGAGGCTCCACCCAAGGGCCAGTAGAGAAGCCTCTAGCAAAATGGAGGCATCCATTCCCATGCCCTCTGTTTGATTCTCTAGAACCTCGTACTTCTCTTCCCTGTTGTTGTTTGCCTCTGCCTATGCAAGGCTGGCCAGCTTGTAAAGACTTGGTTTCCTTAGAAGACTTCCAGGGATTCTCCTGAACCTGCCTCCTGTCTCACACTAGGTGCACTGAGATTACAGGTGTCTGCTCCTGCATCCCGCTTGGCCTGGGTTCTGGGTATGACAGCCAGCTTAGCCTCTCACATTTGCACAAGTACTTTATCCGTTGGGCCATCTCCCCGGCCCTTGCTCTGCACAGAGCTGGAACAGGATGGGCCTGAACACAGCCCTAAAACCCACCCCAGGGGACTCAAAAGTATCTTCATCGGACCCACATAACTTTCAGTTAAAGAACTGGAACCCAGAAGATTGTAGGATAGTCTCACGGGCTTGTGATGGAGCTGCTGGGGCCCTGTGTGGTAGGAGGAAGTTTCTAGTGACCCCCCAAAAGACCAGATGCACAGCTAGTGATGAGCTTGTGCTTACAGTGGACAGCCTCTAGAGCAGTGGTTCTCAACCTTCCTACTGCTGTGACCCTTTAATACAGTTCTTCATGCTATGGTGATCCCCCAACCACAAAATTATTTCCATTGCTACTCCATAACTGTAATTTTGCTACTGTTGGGAATCATAATGTAAATATCTGTGTTTTCTGATGATCTTAAGGGTCCCCCAGGAAAGGGTTGTTTGACCAAGAATGGAGTTGCAACCCACAAGTTCTAGAAGAAGGCATGAGCCCTTTCAGTGCACAGAGCCTGTCCTGGCAAGCTTCAGTTGCTCTGTGTTCTCCCTGACCTTAGCAGATGCTAACTTCTTTCCCCCTTTTTTTGGAGGAGACGTTTGGCTGTAGAAGGAATCTGTTTCTTGTTACCACATTTACTGACTGTTACCGACAGTAAATATCGCCTGACATTAATGGATTGGTTTTGTTTTCTCCTGGCACAGCCCTGCCTTCCCCACAGCTTCCTCTCGGTGCTTGTTTGTAGGAGCCTCCCCGGCATTCAGAACATTGTATTTACACAGTGCCAAAGCCCTTGTACGAGTAAATAAATTGGTAGAAGAACCCAGCAATGATTGGAACACATTCACTGGGCATTTTGTGCACTTTCTCTTACCGTCTATCACTGTGAGCTGAATATGTTCTCTCTTCCACACAGTCTAAGATGGGAACCTCTGAAATGCACAGCTGAAGTGGTTACAAACTGAATCCACCCTTGCCCCTTATCACTGGTACCCTATCTGTACACCTGGCACCTGAGATATTTCCCCAGATTAAATACCTGTTCTGTGCCAGGCGCTCAACTGGATACATTGTTGCATTCAGTCCACAGTGCAGTCTGATGAGGTATATTACCACACTGTGTCACCAAGCACTGAGCTGGCTCCCTGAGGCTTCACAGTTGGCGGCAGCAGCACCAGGAGTCTGGCTGGTTGCCCGGCTCTAACGCCGCTGACAGGCACTGCTTTAGGTCTGTGGCCTGGCACTGGAGACCTCTGAAGAGAAGAGCAGTCCTTAAGGAAGAAATGCCATTTCTAAACAAAGGGCTGATAGTTCCCTAAAAAGCTCTTCCAGTCTTCATCTCCCACCTACTGACAAGAGAAACGCTTCTGGAGGGCTGTGAGGATACGAGGAAAGCCGGGCCCCAGGCCTTAGTGCCTGCCCTGCGGGAGCCTACATAGTGTGGGCAGAGCTAAGCAGAAGTCTGGAATTCTCCTCCCAGCAAGTGGGTTCCCAGCCTCAGCCCACCTGCTCACCTCAGAGGGCCTCTGCTGCTGGCACAGGCCACCACAGTGAAACCATGCCTCCCGGATCTCACAGAGAATGTAAAACGCATTGGCCGCTGCAGCTAAGGTTCTGCCATAGAGAGTTACCCACTTCCGCCTCTAGTCTGACATGGCTGACGTACATAGTTAGGACAGACGACTGAAATTTTACACACATGCCTATGTACACTCACCTTTTTAGGTTGTTTTCTTTTTCAATACTTTGCATATTTAAAAATAAGGACTGTATGGAATTTCAAGCATTCAGACAATAAAAGCGAGTATTTAGTGACCACAAGTTGGCATACTTATGCTAAGTGCAGGGACCAGTTGTGTTATTTAAACGCATGTGAACTGAAGCTGCGAGGGGGGTGAGGTAGCTCAGAGTCTTCACAGAGTAGACATAGCACCTTCATTTTATAGAAGAAGTAGAAGCCCAGCGAGCACATGTACAGACCAGTGTTGTTGGATTTTGTTTTGTCGTTTTACTGTCCGTATGCGTGTTTGCCTGCATGTATGTCTCGGCACCGTGTGCATGCAGTGCCCAGAAAGGCCAGAAGAGGGCGTCAGATCTCCTGGAGCTGGAGTAACATGCAGTTGTAAGCCACAGTATGTGTGCTGGGAACCACTGGAAAAGCAGCCTGGGTCCTTATCCACAGAGCCATCCCTAGCCTTCAGGGATTTCGAACATAGTTTGTCCATGGGCACTGGATTACATTAAAAATACAAGCAGGAATTGACACCTTAAGTGGTCTCAAGGCATGCCCAGTGGTTTGGATGTGCTCTGTGAAGCTGGATGTCCGGTGTGGCTGTACAGAAGTGAGCTAAGGGACATTTAACGTAAGAGATGGAGCCTGGTATAGTCTTCAGTTCCTTGGGGTTGCTGGCTTCTTGGGCATTGTAAACCCTGAGCCTGACTCCTGGACCTCTCTGGCCTTTAGTTTTGTGATGTGACTGATCCTTCTGCCTCCAGGTCCTCACCAAAGCCAACCCAACACCAGAGCCCTCTAGGAATTGGACCCAAGCCAGCCTCTAAGCTTTGAAAGGTTTTCCAGCTGGGGAATTTCGTTATAGCAACAGAGAGGGAGTAATTTCAGAAGGATGCAGAGCCACTGAGTGATCTCACTTGGAGATTTGTTTGACCCCAAAATTACAAGACTCGTTACATCTACTGGATCACTTCTATGTAAGGGCTTAGAGGATAGAAGGAATATTGGGGTGTTTTTATGTGTGTGTTTGTTTTGAATCTCCAGGAATAAATAGAGTAATAGAAGTGAAACAAGAAAAATAGGCAATAATTGAGTAGAAATAATAACCATAAACTTTTGCTTCTTAGACCAATATGATAAAAATTTCAGAAACTATATACTCTGAAAAGACTTTTCAAATCAGTAAACATAGAAAATATAGACGGAAAATATTTATAGATTTGAGGAAAAAAATCATTCATTTGACCACAAGACAAAATTTCTTTTTATGAGCCATCTTCAAACATGGGGAGTCTTCCCTACTTTGTGCCTCTCGCCTCCCTTTTTAGTGTGAGTTGGGCATTCTGAGCCCATGCCCCAGGATTACCGATCACTCTCGAAGACTTTGCCCATGTCATTTCTACTCTCTTGGGGTGGGGGCCTTCTCAGCACAGGCATCCATGCGTGAGAGGTTTGTGATTGAGCCAGGATTTGGCCTGGTTTGACTCCTGGAGCCATGCTTTTCAGGACACCTCTGTAGATGACCTGTCCTGGTCACTAGACTTCAGCATGTTCGTAAGACGATGAATATTGATGTGTCTCTAAATAACGAGAGTTTTTAATCATCACTGTTACTGATCGTGCCAAGTGCCTCTGAACAAGTACTGAGCAGAGAAGGTTCCAAACTGAAGCTCAGTGCTTGAATAAATCATCAGCTCAGACCCAGCTTGCATGGCTGGGAGCTGCACTGGGGTCTATTGTTACCTGAGAGGCATTTATGCAACTGCTGGCCTTGGGTGGTGCTGAGCGAGACCCTAGGGCCTCCGCTGGACTCTGTCCATGCCATGCTGCTCTCTGCCCTGGGGAGCTCGCATTCCAGCCTGTAGGCCACAGTTAAAATAAAGGGAAGCTGTGGAGAGCTTCCGAGGCCAGGAACATTCAGGAGGACGGTCTGTAGGAAAGTTCCCCTCCTCTGGGAGGTGTAAATAGATGCCTCTCTTCAACCTCTGAGTAGAGATGCCAGATAAAATACAAGGCACCCAGCTCAATTTGAATTTCAGATAAACAAGGAATAATTTTCAGTGTGTGTACTGTGCAATATTTAGGGCATACATATGCAAAAAAATATTATTTGTTGTTTACATAAAATTCAAATTTAGTGGGAAATCCCATTAGTTTCACTTACTAATTCTAACACCCTGCAGACATCACATCAACTCTTGACTCGAGTGTCTTCAAAGCACTGATGAATAGGAATGAATGATAAGTGGAGAGTGGAAGAGAGGGAGAGAAAGAGACAGAAAGAAAGAATGAAAGCTGGAAAGCTGCCAAGTAAAATAACTAGATTCTGGAGAAGAAGAAGCAAAAAAAGAATTCCTAAAACTGAGGTCATAGAATGGAAAATATCTGTTTCATGGAGTCTTGAGCCTGAATATTGGCCGGGGCAGGGGGCAGAGAGAGGGAGGGAGGGAGGGAGAGAGAGAGAGAGAGAGAGAGAGAGAGAGAGAGAGAGAGAGAGAGAGACTTTCTTTCTGTTCTTGGTATCTGTGCGGCTCCACTTCTCCAGGAAGGGAGGATGTGGAATGTGAAGATCCTGAAACCATGGGACTCGCTTTATTAATTGCAGGTTTTGTTTTTCTTGCAAGATGCTCTGCCAATTGGATAGCAAGGAAAGGTACTAACTTCAGCTCTCATGTCTAAGATGCCCTTGAAACTTCGTGGATAACTTCTTATTTGTCTTGTGCTAAAAAGCAGAAACCGACCTGACACTTGATATGGAGAGGAATCTGCACTGTTTGAAAAACACAGATTGGCTGTGAAGCGAGAAGATGGATTTTTTTTTCTTTCGAGTTAAAAATATTAACTGACAGTTCGGGACTGTTTGCTTGTCCTTTATCTCTAACCAGACAAAGTACTCTAACCAAGAAACCTCTTGCCTTCATCCTGGGCACGTCACAGACTTGACGCTGTTCCTGGGAGATGGAGGTGTAACTGTGAGTGGGGGAGAAGGATGGTTGGAATGTGGAGCACATTATTTAAGTCACGTGTGCTAGGTTCTGACCTGCTGAGCCACAGCTGGATCAAGCCTTAAACAGGGTAAGAGTCATTTCATGTTACTGTTTATCTTCAGCCTTGCAAGCACGGGCAGCTCTGGGTGAAGCTCGGCCTGCAGGTTTGTGCTGGCTGTTGCGGGTGCTAATGTGAGGGGAAGGTGGATGGTTTCTGTTTGTGCCATGAACTACAGTTTAACACATGGCATCATTAGGATTGTGGCCTCGGCATTGGATCATGTTTTTATTTAGTGTGAGAGACAAGAGTCTGCGTGTTGGAGATGTTTTTCAAGGGCTGCACTTGCAGATTCCTAAAGCCAGGCAACTGCACAGGGGCCTCCTGTTTCTAAGACTTGGCTTCTTCATCTTAGCTGGGAGAAGAAAAGGCTGATGACACATGAGATGGACCAAATTCATTATAAGCCTTCCAGATAAGATGCCTTCTAATTTCTAAAATAAAACCCATCCTATCTCTTCTGCCTTTCCTCTGGGCCTACACCTTACACGTTCTTAAAGCAATGGTGTGACTGGTTCAGATAAAGAGCCGAGCCATTCTGCCTGCATGCCACTAAAGACTTCAACAAGTTCCCGAAGCCAGTCTCTCTCCTGACAGCCAGAGGTAGATGGAAACCACAGGGTCAGGGAGCCACGTGGCTAGCCTGTGGCAGTCGGCAAGAAACAAGTACAGTTCTGAAGGGAGAAATGACCAAAGAAAGCTGTCAGGTGAGCTAATGGCCAGTTTTGGTGGCACCTGGGTATGCTCCAGCCAAAGAGGATTTCCTCCATCCAACCTCGTGGCTATGCATCATAAACAGGCTGTATCCCAGACCTCCAATAACCTTTAAAAAAGATTGCGGCATAAGGAGATAGCTTGGTGGGTATGGTCCTTGCAGTCCAGCTTGAGGGCCTGAGTTCAAATTCTCAGCACCTACATAAAAACCAGATGTGGTAGCCTAGTGGTGAGACACACTGAGGTGGGAAGATCCCTGGAGTTCACTGGTTATCCAGGGTAGCCAGAACAGCGAGCCCCAAGTTCAAGTTCAGTAAGAGTGATCCTGTCCCCAAAATAAGGTGGATAGTGGAAGATACCCACCTTCAGCCTCTGACTTCTGCTCTCTCACACTGTACAGGTGCACATGCCATCCATGTACACACACACACACACACACTGAATGGGTAAATAACTGAGTAAATAAAGTGAAATATTAATAAATCAAATCAAAATTAATCAAGATGACAGTGGTGGCACATGCTTTTGGCCCTCCTGCCTCAGGAGGCTGAGGCAGGAGGATTGCTTTGAGTCTAGTAATTAAGACACCAGCCTAAACATAGGAAGATCCCATCTCGAACAACAGGTATATCATTTCCTTCTCCTGTAATATGATATGTATTCACAGTAAAAAAAAAAAAAAATCACGACTAACTCCAATCCCATCATGCCAACTACTAAAGCTACTGAGACAAGGGATTTGTGTGTTCAAGGCCAACCAGGGCTATGTAATGAGCTCAAGGCAACTAAGTAACATTCTATCTTGAAATAAAAAGAAACAAAAAAAGGAAAGGAAATCAGCTTAGACACCTATCAGATGATGAGTGGATAATTAAAATGTGGTAAATATATAATAGAGTTATATATTATATTTCTTAAGCCATACGGAAAAATAAAATTAGGAAATCTGCAGGAAAGTGAATATGTATGGAAAGTATTAGACTGAGGCACCCCAGACCCAGAAAGACGATAACCACATCCCTCTATCATGTGCAGATCCTGTCTTCTAATTTGTGTCTCTGTGTATGTGCATGTATGTGTGGGTGTGTGGGTGTGTGCATGCATGTGTGTGGCTGTATTATGTATGTCTGTGTCTGTCCATGTATATATATGTCTGTGCATGTATGTGTGCTTGTACGTGTATGTGTGTATATGTATGTGTATGTCTGTCCATGTATGTGTGTGTCTGTGTGTGGGTGAGTGTATGTGTATGTCTGTGTATGTATGTGTATATCTCCGTGTGCATGTGTGTGTGCCTGTATGTCTATGTGTCTGTGTCTACGTGTTGGAGTGAATATGGGTAGGGGCCAGGAAACTAGAAGGAGAGAAGAAGCTTTAAAGAAGACCTGGAGGGTAGAAGGGGGTAAAACACAGGACATAAAAATAAAAATGGAAAAGGCGAGAAAATGCCACAGTGAAATCTGTTGACAGATGGACAAATGGACAGACAGAAAGACAAGGGGACGGAGGACAAGGTAGCTGGGGTAATATATGTAGCTCAGTGGCAGAGAGCGTGCTGTAGGCAGGTTTATTCTTCAGTCCTACCAAAATTAGAGTAGGGAGAGGGGAAAAGGAACAGAAGAAAAGAATGTTCGAATTCAGGAGGTTGTCTGCCTGGCTTGATTACCTTAATTATGGAAGACACTTAAGCACAAGGCTCTGGCCCTCCTCCGCCAGAGAGAGACTCATTCATTGAGACTGACCTTGGACCAAGAAATCTGTGGTTTTTCACTTTCCTGGGTGATTGTGATAATTAGGTACATAAGGACTCCACCAGCGTCCTAACAGAATGGAATTCTTTTCAGCAACAGAGGGCTTTGCTTTCCATCCACACAATGCACGTGGAGCCTCTTTCTGAACTGTTCTCGTTAGCTTCAGCTTCTCCTAGCCTGGCTTTCTCCTCATCTCAAAGGATGACATGTCTGGTCCCCTCTGGATCTCTTGACCTCATCCCTTCCCTCCCTCTCCAGGGTTTCCCTAGAGAACCTCCTTCCATAGATTTAGATTTTACCCAAACAGAATAAAAACAGTCACGCTGATCAACCACTGTGTATCAGTCATCTCCTTCCTACAGGGCAGCTGCAGTGGGCTGACTTCCTAAGAGACAGGTGTGTTTAGCTGTAGCTTGAGGGACATGTTCCTCACAGCTGTCCAGCTCTGGAGTTGGGGTGGTGCTTCAGGGCAAATCACTGTGGCAAGAGAACAGGATAGAGGAAGTGAGGCGGGGAACAGGGAGAGTCAAGGATACAGCTCAGACTTTGATTACTCCCAGGGATAGGCATTTTCTTCCAGAGGCAGCATCCCTGCCCCCACCCCCAACCGCCACCCCTCCTACCTCAGTTCTTCCTACTGGGGCTCACTCTTAGATGGTCCACCATTTCTCAATGGTACCATCCTGAAGACAAGACCTCTAACACTTGAACATCATCCACACTATACAAGTCCTCCTTATCCTCAGGGATGTGTTCCAGGATTCTTGGCGGGTTCCAGAATCCACAGGTCGAACCGCACTTTGTGTACACTGTCTTTCCAGTACATACCTATCTATGGTAAAACTTAACTTGAAACATTGGCACAGTAAGAGATTAGCAGCAATAGCTAATGATAAAATCAGAGCAGTTCTAACAGTGTGATGTAAAGTAAGTCGTGTGAATGCTGTCAGTCCCCTCTGCCACCGAATATGCCATTGCTGTACTTACTGCGTTGAGTGTGGTAGCCACGTTAACTGTGAAAGGTCTGCAGACCAAGTAACTTGTGCAGCTTGGATACCTAGGACAAATGGATGGTCCCCATCCAAGTAAGACAGAGCAGAACACAATTAAAAATTACGAGTTGGCCAGGCATGGTGGCGCACGCCTTTAATCCCAGCACTCGAGAGGCAGAGGCAAGTAGATTTCTGAGTTCGAGGCCAGCCTGGTCTACAAAGTGAGTTCCAGGACAGCCAAGGCTATACAGAGAAACCCTGTCTCGGGGAAAAAAAACAAAAGAAAACAAAAAACAAAAACAAAACCTCTGAGTTGTATCTAGAGTTTTCTGTCTCAGAGTTCTGGACTTTGACTGACCATGAGCAACTGCCACTGTGGGACAAAATACCATGGCAGACGGGAGACTGTAGTAAGACCATGATCTCAGTATTGATGTTCTGTTAACCTTTGTTCAGACATTGTTCACATCAAATTGGGCATCTTCCCGACCCTTCTAACCAGCCTTTCCAGCCGTCCACTGAGACTCCACACAATTCATCTCGCATTCTTCTCCGTGTTACCCACTCCCCCCGCCAGCTCTTCTTATATTGCCTACTACCATCACCACCTGTGGTTCTGTGGCTAAGAACGGCCCCCGTGGCTCATATAGGTGAGCATTCAGTCACTACGGAGTGGAACTCGTTGATAGAAATCCAAGGATTAGGAGATGTGGCCTTGTTGGAGGAAGGGTGTCAATACAGGTAAGCTTTGAGATTTCAAAAGCACATGGCAGAGTCTCAGTCTCTCTCTGTCTCTCTGTCTTTCTTTGTCTCTCTCTATTTCTCTGTCTGTCACACAAACACACACTGTGAATCAGGATTAGCTCTCAGCTACTTCTCCAGCACCACACCTACCTGTTGTCATCCTCCCTCCCGCCAGACTCCTACCATGATGAGAATAGACTAAGCCTCTAAAACTCAGTTAAATACTCTCTTTTATAAGAATTGCTTCGGTCATGGTGTCTCTTCACAGCAATAGAACATCAGCTAGAACACCATCCCAACGCCGGGCGTGGTGGCTCACGCCTTTAATCCCAGCACTTGGGAGGCAGAGGCAGGTGGATTTCTGAGTTCGAGGCCAGCCTGGTCTACCAAGTGAGTTCCAGGACAGCCAGGGCTACAGAGAAACCCTGTCTCGAAAAACCAAAAAAAAAAAAAAAAAAAAAAGAACACCATCCCAAACCAAAGTGATATCCTCTTTCTGAGTCTCAGCCTCTAGTTCCATCTGTCCCATCAGGTTCCGTTTGTACAGTTTCTCTAGGGCTCGCTCTTTCTTTCTTTCTTTTTTTGGTTTTCGAGACAGGGTTTCTCTGTATAGCTCCGACTGTCCTGGAACTCACTCTGTAGACCAGGCTGGCCTCGAACTCAGAAATCCGCCTGCCTCTGCCGCCCAAGTGCTGGGACCCTTTTGGTGTCCCCGGCTGCTGGATAGGAGGTCTTTTCTGTTTCATCCTTTGTGCTCTATGGAAACTTGATCCCCCACCAAGCTTCCTTGTGTGTATGATCCTGCCAAATGAACTTATATCACATGAGACTGGGTGCATGCAGCAGGGTAAGGCTATAGACCCAACTTAACTTAAGTAAAGGACAGTTGGGATTCTACTGTCTCTCTCCTCTATGATGGTCGGTAACTGGACTCCTAAGATTTCTAGCCTGGCCTTCAGGATCCTCTGTACTCTTCCCTTGGTTATTTGTTTCGTCGTTTTTCTTTACACAGTGCTGGGGATTTGAGTCTTGGGGTTTGCTAAGACATCAGTAAGCTACACCCCCTAGCTCCCTATTCATTTTTCTGGCCTCATTTACCACTTCCTGCCCTTACCCCCAACCCCCCACACAAAGCACCACAAAAATTAATAAGCTTGCTATTACTCTTAATGTGTACCCACATAGACCTCCTCTGCTCTTGTGGGTGTGCCATTCTCTGTACCCAGAGTGGCTTCTCCTGATTTCCCTGTGACATTTTCTCTTGTTTCTCAAGTGAAATTCTATGCCATTTCCCTATGGCAAGGCTTGCTTGGGTTCTACTAACCAGCTCAGTCTTCCCTCTACCATTATATGATGAACTTACTCACAGTAAAACAAAGATACTGTCACCCCTGGACGTCTGAGGGCAGGGTGGTTCCAGGCCCCACGAAAGGATATCAGAATCCCTTAAAACTGCATATTACATGCATATAACCTGCTCCCATGCACCTTAATCTATTTCTCAGTAAAGTTATGTGTACCTGGTGCACATAACGAGCCCCCAAACACTTGAGCGTTAAAGAAACAAACCTGCAAGTTACACAGATGGCAGATACAGAAGCAGGGGAGAGACGGCGAGCATCCCTGAGCCTTGTACAAAATGTAACTCAAAAGCCTCAATAAGTTATTGTTACACCATCACATTGGCTAAAATAAAGACTACACCAACTGCACATGTTGGCAAGGATGAAGAGGACCTGGATCAGTAAGCACAGCCCTGCTGCAAACGTAAAACACTATAGCCATGCCAAAAAAGAGACATGTTTGGCGATTCTTTTTATGGCTAAAAATGGACCAGAAGTCACACTCTTGGGCATACATCCCAGAGAAATGAGATTTTATTTTCACGCAACTTGTACATGAAGGTTCATAGCAGTTTTATTTGTAAAAGTCCCAAACTGGAAACCAACTCCATGTTCACAGCGTTATATATTAGTTGGCAGTAAAAAGTATGAACTGTTGAAACACATGATGAATTGGACGTCTGAAGGAACCTGGGCCGAGTCAGAGTACAGTCTCTGAAGAATTCCTCCATTCTCAATGTAGAGAGCATCCGAGCAATACCTAGAGTATGAAGATTTAGACAGAATCGCGGTCACCGATGGTTAGGGTAGGAGTGGCTGCCAAGTGTGGCTGAAAGGACGTTGTAGAGACTGTGAGGCCAGTGCCTTAGGGGAGTAGACTGTCACACATCTCCACAGTGCTATCATCCACACGCATGTGTAACCACTGAGACCTGAATGCACACTCTTCAGGGTCCCAGTGGCCATTTCCTGGTTTCAGCACAGTCATGACAGATACTGGCATCGCATGTGTACGTGTGATTCAGTGATCCAGCGCGTTCGTATTGTATCTGCCAGCCAGGTGTAACATTCAGAGTGGAAAGCAAAGGCATACCTATTGGCAGAGTGGGGGTGAGGTTCAAGACATCCCTGTGCATCTCATGGTAGCTTAGCACAAATCTGTGTCTAAGCTGTGTCTCACACGAGTAAGCCTAAAGGAGTAGTTGCCGTGTTTCTGTGTGTTTCCTTCTAGTCTTAGTCTCTGATAATGAGGATACCCGGTAAGAATGTAGCCAGAATCTCCAAGTCTCCTAGTGTATCAGGCTTCAGGGTGTTGTTAAGTTTTCACTGTTCCTTTTTGTTTACTGGGTATGTCCATGGCTCTCTGTATACACAGCCACATGCTGTTTGTGTGCTGTCTGTCACCTGTGGCTGCAGCTGAAGTACTAGTGAATATTAGCTGTCCCTGCCCACCGTCATCTTGGGTGCACGCCCACATCTGGCACACTCAGATGCAGCTCCTGTCTCTGCTTCTGTCTCTGCTCTCCTTTGCCCATCCTCGGCAGGCTGACCATCAGCACCTGTCATAAAATGGCCCAGGAGCCAATGAAATGCATTGGGGCCTTCAAGTTCTCAAAGTGTGCGGCTGGGTTTCTTAAGGTCAGGCAACTTCTTCCTGAAATGAAGGCTCGCCCCAGCTCAGCAGACAGATTGCCTGGTCATTTTGTCCTTGTTCCACCCTTATGCCCCACCAGGAGGCAACACATTGACTTTTGGCAACACAGCTCTGAGTATCCATTAGAACACCATCATAGGTCTTTGAATTCCCCAGACCCTGGCCCTTTGTTTTCTTCTCCTTGTGTTCTGTTCAGTTGGTGTACATCCTCTTAAACCAAGCTGATGATGGACTTGAAATGAAAATTTAGTAAGTAATAAAAACCAAAGTGTGAATATGTTTTAAGCCTCTCTAGGGGCTGGAGAGATGGCTTAGTTTAGAATGCTTGCTGAGGTCTTCCAGGGGACCTGAGCCTGGTTCCTAAGCATCTGTGTCAGATATCTGACAACCATCTATAATTCCAGCTACAAAACATCTGGGGCCTTCTGATGATGATGCCTGCACACACTCATGCACTTCCTCCTCACACATGGGGACACACATAGACACATAACTTAAAATTAAATTATATATGTATACATAATTTATTTACATATCTGTACACATAATGCATATATGCCTATCTATACGTATTTCATGAGTTTCATTTCTCTCCATACCTTCTTCTTGCCACCGTTGCTGAGGTTTTGAATGAGTATCTTAGCCCAGAACGCACCCAGGTAAGGCAGATCCTGCTTGGAGGTTGCTGAGGGCATGTTCTGAATGTCTGGGTCGTCGGGGCAGGTACTTGTTCAGAAGCCATGAAGGTTATTTGTAAAAGTCAGCTGCTTCCCTCACAAACTCAAGCAGGCGCTCCATGCAGGAAGCTTGTCCTGTGCCGTAGGAGTCCCGTGAGGAGCAGAGTGGAGCGGAGTAGAATCCTGTACTTGCCTGTTTCTCGTCTGTTGCCTAGGAACAGCTCTGAACAGAGAGAAGGCATTGTGGTGACTCTAAAGGGTGGCTCCATAGAGGCCAGCACTGTTGTAGATGACAGTCCCACTGCCTATGACTGTGACCCTACCTCTTACCCATGCTTATGGAATGAGGAGCAGAGAGCAGAGTTCCCATTAACCCAGACCTCAGGCTAGTGGAAGACCTCTGTAGGTCTTGTGACTCAGACACAAGCTTAATCTCAGTTCAAAATCCCTCAGAGATCTTTTCCTATAAACACAGACTCTATAATTAATGCAGATCTAGGGGAAAGACTAACATTCATCAGAAGGTGGCACACTTTTTCTCTCACTTTTAAAAACACAGGTATTAGGATGTAATTTTGACGCTGTTACTAAATGTGTCTTGTTTAAGAAAGCACGTGGCCCCTTCATTATATGTCCATGTTTTGTGTATAACTTGGTGGCCTGACACGGAAGCATTTATAGTCTATAGTCCAAATTCAAATGTTATATTTCAGCTCTTTCAATTAACTACTACAGTTATCACCTAGTTGAAAACATATTGCCAGGTTTCTCCAAACTCAGAATCAAAATTAAGTTCTGCCTACTTAGAGACTGCTAATGTGAATCTGTCAGCACTATGGAGTGATCTCTCCTTAGAAATGATGGAGATGAGCTATGAGAACTTTATAAGTCAATGGGTAAATATGTAAACAATCAGGTGCTTAAACTGATAAAAGCAATTGCTGGCAGTTTCTGTATGGATACCAAAGTTTTCCATTGTCTTATTACCAAACACCCAAGCCTGTCATATCTACCAAATGACTTAAAGGCCTTGGCTCACTTTTTTGCTAGAGCACTTAGCCAGAATCAACAGGCTTGGAGGCAAACTTGATGAGGAATTTCCAACCACTGCCAGTGTTATGGCAACAACACTTCAGCGCCCTGATACCCACTTTTCCAAAGCATGAGTCAGGCAGACTGTCAGTCTGTGTTCTGAAGATACCCTCCTTAGTCACAAGACTCCCTTAGAGAGACGGGTTGGGAGATGGGTAGCGATCCTGCAGGCTGAAGAATGAACATCAAAAACCCACAAGTCAGCTACTGGGAAAAACATTGCAAAGGAATGACGCAAGCTGTTTGCCTAGATACTGTTTGCTGCGGCGATGAGATTGGAACTTCACGCTGAGAAGAAGGGTAGTCGTGGTTCAGTTCTTGGAACTTCTAGTTAAGGTCAGGGGTAGCATAGAACTCTGTGTCCACGTCCCCAGAAGACACTCGCACTTGAAGTTGGGTTTGGTGTGAACCTTCATGATTCAGACAACCCTAAATACACAGAGTGACATTTCTTTTTAAAATGTACTCATTTGAATACAACTGTGCTCTTAGTGGTTCCTCCACCTACATTGTGCTATCTCTAACAAAACCCTGGGAGATGGGGCTGGTTTATTGTTCACAGTGTAAAGAAACCTCGAGGAGGTTCTCTGGTTAACAGAATTCAGAGAACACAGATCCGCTAACTCTACGCTCATAACACTTATCAGGGCTAAGAGGCCCTAAAAGATGTTCCTGAGACAGTACCCATTTTCCTCTTGTTCTGATCCCCAAAGCCCTTCTAAAAACACAGTGTGTTGCCTGTTTGGAATAAATGGTGGGGAGAGGGCTCAGTCAGCGAAGTGCTTACCTTGCAGATGTGAGCTCCCGAGGTAGACCCCAGAACCCGTGTAAAAAGCCAGATGTGATGGCTTGTGCTTATAAGCCCAGTGCTGGGGAGGTGAAGTCAGAGGGATCCCTGGCACCTTGCTAGCCTACCTACTTGATGAGTTCTAGGCCAGTGAGTGACCCTGTCTTAAAAACATAAATTGAGAGAGATCATGGAAAGATGCCTCAGGTGGACCCATGGCCTCCACGTGCATGTACATACCCAGGCACACACATCTGCACACATGAATGCACACACATTCAATGTAAAGGGTAGCTATCCCGCCCTCTGCCCCCAATTGCATCCTGTCCATCTGAGGTGCAGTGGTTGCATCTTTCTGCTTACAGACGCTGCAGCAATCACACAGTGTGCTTGAGGAGCTAGATGTGAATAAAGCGACATGATGATGAAGCTTCCTGCAGCTCTTTCACGCAGCAAAGGCTGTATGAGCTCTTCTGTCAGGGTAACTTTACAGGCAGTTTATCTAGGCTTTTATCCATACCTTTCAGCAGAAAAATAATCAATTTTGTCTGGTGCCCTGACAAAGGAAGGGTGTGGACAGCTGACTGTGGTCCGAGGCTGTCATTTTAAGGGGCACTGCTATTCCTCTCAAAGGAGCTAGCTATGAGCATTTCCTAAAGCCTTCCTGCATGGCCTGGGGTGCTCCTCCAAGTCATTTCCCCCCAGATTCTGAGAGTTCTCTGAGCTACAATATATAACA
Source organism: Mus caroli (assembly GCF_978045245.1). Classification (NCBI taxonomy): domain Eukaryota; kingdom Metazoa; phylum Chordata; class Mammalia; order Rodentia; family Muridae; genus Mus; species Mus caroli. The sequence goes on along the minus strand of NW_028227256.1, from coordinate 35,179,917 downwards.
CGGTAGCTGATCACTTAGGTCCTCGCAGGTAATATATTCCAATGTCTTTGTTTCTTCCCTCCTGGCACAACAGTAAAATGTATAAGAAGCTGCAAATCCTCACATGGACATATAAAAATGAAGAAAAAGAAGGGATAAGTGGGATACTGAGCTACTGGGCTCTGAGTTGAAGAAATCTATTTGTTAACATAGCTGAGACGAGCCATGTTCACTTACAACAGAGAAAAGGGAGTTCAGAGGCATCCCTGCCTCCTCCATCCTATGTGGAGCCTCACACAAAGTCAGAAAGACATTCCCCAGGTTATTTTTCCTTCCAGCTTAAGAGTGCACATCCAGGCTCTCTGGGGAGAAGAATGTGTCCCTGTACATAGACGGAGGTCCCTGGCAGGACACGCCTGGTCATAGAAAAGCTAACGAAGGAACTGAATCAAGCTGTCAGCAACTGGAGCCATTGGTGTGAAATTCCCCTAGTGAGAAGGAGAACGTGGGACCTGGGCCCCCAATATAGGAAGGCCTGGTCTAGCTGGGCATGTGTGCTGTCCAACAGAGAGCCACCAACTACAGGTGGCTGTTAAGCACCTACAGTGCACAGTCTATAGACGAGGCTCAGTTGGTAGGAAGCCAGCCCAGTGCATAGAAAGCCCCAGTTCTGTCTTCAGCATTTCATCACCTCGAGCATTGACACATAGGCCTGGAATCCCAGACATCCAGAGGAAGTTCAGTGTCACCCAAAGAGTCATTCAGTTCCCGGCCAACCTGGGCTACCTAAGATGCTCTTTTAAAATAGGCAGTCTGAACTGAGATCAGACCAAGATGCGAAACTTGTCATATGAAGAAAATATAATCATAACACGGATCCTTTTTATTATATGCTAAAATAGTAATATATTCTCTGTGAGGTTAAATAAAATATATATGTAAATATATACATATATTTATTATCAATGGTTATTGGCTCCAGGGTACCAAAACCTACCTATGCTCAAACCTTTAGAAAATGGTATTTGTGTTCACTTAGAAGTGCTATACATCCTTGTGTAAGTGTCAAATAAAGTGTGTATGACACCTCATTCAATGTAAAGACTCCATAAATAGCTTATAATGCTATGTAGATATTAGGGACATAGGAAAATGCCCATCCATTTTCAGTAAAGATGTATTTTTTTTTAATTTACTATTCATGGTAGGTTGAACCCTCAGATCTAGAACCCATAGACTCAGCTGGCTATCTTCAAATTAATATCACTTTTTTTTTCTTTTAACATGCCTGCTAGAAATTTAAACCTTTATAGGAAGCTCACGTTATGTTTTGCCAGACAGCATTGTTCCCAAAAATTGGTCAGCATTTGAACAGACAGAGAAGAGACCATAGAAGCCAACCTAGCTTACGTCCAAGTGACTGCCAGGCATCCCTGGGGATGCTTGTCTGCTTGCTTGTCTGCTCACTTGTTTGTTTGTTTGTTTGTTTTGTCTTGAACCAGTAGCTCATCTATGCCAAGCTGGTCCTAGAACTCCATGTGTAGCCAAGGGTGATCTCAATTATCCTGCCTCCACCTCCCAAGTGCTGGGACTACAAGTGTGCACTGCCTTGTCTACTTTGTGTGCTGCTACAGATAAGAGCCAAGGGCTTCATACTCTGCAAGCACTGTGCCAACTGAATCACATCACAGCCCACTCTATGCTCTTAAGAGCCTCAGCACCATCATACGCCCACCTCCCCTCCCGTAGGCCTGCATGCTAAATTCCTCTGGCTGCCTCTGTGGGTTGCTAATCATGGCATACCAACGTGTCCCCTGCTTTACATCTGCTGGCCAGCTACTGGAGTAAGCATGTCTCTTTCTTAGTCAGAATTTTATTTTTAAGTCCTTAAAATCCTTTGAAAGTCCAAAATATCCCTCTCTTAATTTCCTGGCTAGAATGTTACAGCAAACTGTTCAGGAGTGAAAATGTAAATTGAACACAGAAAAAGACTGGGTTTTTCTGTAGGATGATTTAGCCAAAGCTGTAATGTGTGGGAAATAAAAGGGACTGTCTAGGTACTTTTCTTCTTTGCCAACCTTTGAGTGCAAAGAAAGAAAACAAAATAATTGTCCTAGCTTTTATATTACCTAAAATGTTTTTAATGATGTTTGGTTGAGGGATTTGGGGGTTTTATTTTGTTGTTGTTGTGTTTGTTTGTTTGTTTGTTTGTTGTTTGGTTTTATAGGTTGATGTTGTTTGGGTTTTTGTTTTGTTTTGTATTTTAGTGTTTTGGGGATGTTTATTTTTGTTTGTTTGAGTTGTTGTTTTTGTTTTGTTTTGTTTTGTTTTGTTTTGTTATAAGGAAAGATAGAGGACCTTGGATCTCAGAGTCAAGATGGCAGAACATGAGTCCATTTGCCTGGACTTCACAGTTATTGGTGGGATGACGGTGGAACCCTGTGCCTTGCATATGCATTTCCACTAAGCCATGGGTGATACCTCCATCCCCTGTCACTATGGAGCCTTGGGTGACTAAGCCCGTGCTTGCATCAAAGCAGTAACACTCCCTAGTTCTGTCATACTGTAAATCACCCTTTCAACTGTCCTTACTTAAAATCACCTTGACTTCTAAAAACTATCATTTTTTTAAACAGAAAACAATTATAGTTGCTCTAGGTAGTAAACTATTAAGGTTTTAATGTGTGGGCCATTTCCATATGCCGTTTAGAGTTGGCCACATCCTACTTACTATTTTTTTTCTGACACTGTCCTTGCTCTTCAGCACGCAGATATAGAAAGTAGAATTGAGCTCACAGAGAAAGAGAGAGAGAGAGAGAGAGAGAGAGAGAGAGAGAGAGAGAAAATCCCTGCCATGCACTAACACATTTAAGGTTGCACACTTAGACAATGATGCTGGCACAGTTAATTATGGAATCCTCGCCTCTGCTTCTGTCTCTTGTTCCACCCTGTTCCTTTCTATGTGGATTCAAAGCAGCCTGTGAGTTCACATTGATTTGGTTGGGGATTGGCCCGGCTGTTGAGTTCCTGCTTTGTCTGGGGCCCATGCTAAACTCTTGGAAAATAAATCAAATAATAAGCTGACATGGTGCCTAGAACTACATGTCCTGCAGAGGACCAGGCTGAGGTGTGAATGGTGGATCCAGCGTGGCTGGAGCTATGATTGACGTTCATAAAAATGGGCTCAGCTATGCCAGAGCCTATAGCTCCAAGCTTTTACATTGAGTCTCCTCGTCACCGACCTGGTGCCTGAAACCATGCCACCCCTAAAGGATTTGAGTGTTCAATGCATGATCTTGATTCTGAAGGAGTTTGAGGAAGAAGGGAAACATATCAGGGACCAGCCTGAGGAGATGGGAAGCAGAGGGAAAGCTGGGGTTGGAGGTGCTGGTGTCTGTCTGTACAGGATAGAGGAGAGATGTATAGACTGGGCCCTTGAGGTATATTATCAGACTGGAGTCTGCTCCTCTCCTCTCCTGTCCTGAGAACTCCCCAAACTCCTCCTGAACTCATCCTGTGTACATCACTCATGGGTCCCACACACAGCCCCATCTTCTACCTCCACAAACCAGTAACCTCTTCTAACTCTGCCATTAAGGGTAGTCAAGTGTAAGAATAAAGAGCATGCTGCTGGATGAAGGGGCAAGCCCAAGAGACGAGCAGAATGCACCATCCTATGTCTCTGCACATAGTAGGGCATCATGCCCACAGTGGAGCTCAGTAAGGACTAGAGCCAAGCTTAGCAGGTAGAGCTTGACCCTGGGAATGGGTCCCTCCATAGTTAAGTCCTCTTTGGATATGAACGGGAGAAGCCTTGATCTAAAAACAGGGAGGATGCACACCAGGGTAGCCAAGGTTGCCACAGCTCACTGTGCTAGAGCCAAGCTATTCCAACCTCACCACACCTATGGGCACCACTGCTGGTTCTTGAGGCTGAGTACCAGCCCTTGGTGGGATCCCTGAGGAAGTACTTGAGAAATGACCTTCAGGCTTTCCATGTTGCACATCCTGTTAGGCACTGTCAGGCGGGGAGTCCTTCCCTGAACACTAGGCATGAATTAAATATCTAATGACTGAGTCACTCCCTGGCAGTTAGCCTCCTCTCTCCCAACACTCCTCAGAGGGTAAAAGGAAGGAAACTCCACCATATATAAAGCCTGAAAAAACAAACTTCTTCCTACAAAGTCTTATGTTGTACTAGGAGAGTTTTAATCAGAATCTATTTTATTAAAGTCAAATTTCTTTACATGCCCAGGTGTTTCTGTGATGCGTTCAACAGTAGTGCACAATCATTCGGCCTTGGGGGAGCTACTTCATAAGTGTTGCACAGCCCACAGGGTCCTGGAGCTCTTGGCAGTGTTTGGGGGGGGGGGACCTTGCCATGAACACTGTAGACAGATCTGCCCAAGCACGGGCTGTTTTTAAAGTTGAGACAGTTGGTCAGTTTCTACTTTGTAACCATCAGTGAAGTCCTCCCTGTTCCAGGCCCTTTAGATGGGCTTGCGTAATTTACTGCCATTGTTTCTAGCTCAGTAAGGTAGACTCTAATAGTGTTCCATTCCGTTTGGGATCCTGGGTCAAGTTCTGTTCCATGTCTTGTCTCATGTCCTTAGGGTATATGAGGCAGTGGAGAGGAGTATACAAAATATATAATGTGTATGTGGGAAGTTAAAAAATGCATATATTGTTTTTAAAAATGCTAGTGCCACGGGGAAATCAAACCCCCAAAGAGTGAAATCTACGATGAAGCTATTTGTGTTCAGGAATAAAGACTGAGAACACACCCTGGGATTATATAGGCAAAGGCCGAGATATGGCTAGGGAATTTTATTAGGACATAGAAATCCACACAAATTACCTTGGAAATTCATTGGCCCTTTGGGTGCTTCAGGGAGCTGGCTCTCTCTGATTGGTGTGTGGCAGCAGTTACTGCATAAATCTCATCGTAAGGTCATATTTGGCAATTTTATTGGTACTTACTCCATAGAAATGGCCTCAAAGTAGAGCAGGCTTTTACATGGGGTTAGTTCTGGCTCCTTAAGTAGGTGTCTGCAACCCAAGTCTTCCTTTCTTGTGGATCCCCAGCTCCATTTTATCCAGGTGTGGCAGAGAAAGCTCCAAAGCTCCCAAGCACCAGAGACACAGAAAGGAGCAGGAAGATGCAGACAGTTACGGCTCAGCGGACTGGAGGACAAATAATTACAGTATAGGGTGCCAGGTGCACTGAGACATGTGTACAGTAGAGGGAGATTAATTCAGGTCGCTGAGCAGGGAGATGTGCCCTTTGGGCATCCTCTAAGTTAAGGAGAAAGAGGAGGCAGACCTCAGACAAGGGGAACACCTGACCAGATCCTGAGGAGAAGAGCCGTGAAAAGCTTGCACCAGTTCCGGTGTAGGCCAAGGGTGGGCACCAGGCTGCGGCGGCAGTGAGCTGAGGCCAGAAGCTGAGTGATGTGCGGTTAGATTTCACCTGGACTGTAAAACAATGAGAACTAGACCCAGAGGAATGACTAGAAGCAAGGAGAGAGGAGAAGAAGCTGTCACAAAGAGAGGGGGCATGTGATCTGGGGGAATGGGACAAGCACCTCTAGGGGCTGTGTTGTCTGCAGGAAGGAAGAGAGAGCTGTGCTGCTGAGCTCCACACTCAGAAGTGATGGTTGATTTTGAGTAAGCAGGTAAGGGGTTCCAATTTTAGGAGAATCAAGGTGAAAGCACTTCTAAGTACAGGTTAATTGCACAGTCAACGAATGTTGATTGTGTGGTTATTCTATGCTACACACTTTTCGAAGGAAGCCACAGAATATAAACTAGTGGCTGTAGCCTCCTGAAACCAAAGCCAGTGTCACTGGCCCGCGAAGCCAGCAGTTAGTGAAGGTCCTGCTGTCATATCTGGGAATAGACACGGAGACATAAAGAGACAGAAGAGGTCAAAATTGGCCCAGCAAGGGGATGGAAACTTCCGGGGCGTGGCCAGAAGGAGTAGATGCAATGAGGAGAATGGGAAGTCTCAGATAAGGAAAGGAGAAGACCAGGATTGCTGCAGAAACTGCAAAGCTCATGACACATAAAGAATGGCCAAGTGACCAAGCAGGGCAAGCACATGTCCATTTAATGTGACAGCTGAGGTCCTCAACAGCCTAAGTGTGTGTGCATGGACGTGTGGAGAACTGTGATTTGAAAAGAAATCTGCTCCTCTTGTCTAAAATCTGAAGGCTTTGGCCATGATTTTCAGCACTTCTGTAGGGGTAATGACAGCTCTTTTGTTTGCGTCTGTAGCCCAATACTTCTTATAACACCCGGCAGCTTGGTTCCTCCCGGCCCCCTTCCTGCATCTTCCAAAGGCAGCAAAGATTGTTCTGGTACTCATTAAAATCATTTTTATCAATTCTTTGGAGATGTCACACAGGGAATCTTTGTCATAGTCACCATTCTCAATCCCTTTGATCTCACCTCCATACCCGCCCAGCACTGAGTGTTCTTTTTTCCTATGGAGTCGTCTGTGGTGTGCACCTACTCTCCTGAGTGGAGCCTACCCTGGAGTGTTGTCAGCCCACCAGAGGTCAGTCACATCATTAAATAAAACTGACTCGCCCTCCCCCAACATCTATAAAATGCTCTTCAGCTAATGGTGTGATTTTTGTGCCACTTTCCCACCCCCCACCACTAGAACTTTGTCTGACCTGAGCTTGCCTAGGTCTTGTCCACGCTCCCATAATCTCCGCGGGCCCAAATGCACAACCTCCCCGTTGTGTCTGGAAAACATTGTTTCCTTGGAGTTGTCTATCATCTCTGGCTTTTATGATCTTTCCACTCCCTGTTCTGGGAAAATCCCTGAACCTTAGCGCCACCCCACCCCTAGAGAGGTACGATATGTATCATTTAAGGCTGAGTACTCTCTGGTCTCTTACTTTCTACACATTGACTGGCTCAGTGATTTTTGGAAACAATTGGCTAGCGTTGGTTTAAAAGCTATCATAGAAATTAAATATGGAAGAGGCTTGGGAAAGGGCTGGTGGTAGAGCCCTTGCCGAGCGTGCATGATGCTCTGGAATCCTTCACCACTAGAAAAACAAAACACACACACATGAGGGGGGTCGAATATTGATGTAGGAGTGATATAGGGAAGGGGGTATAGAAATAGACAGACACCTTACATAGAAGAATTCTAAATAATTTATGTAGGAACCAGTCCTAAAGTGGGTGAAGCATCTCTGTCTCCTTCTGTATGAATCTTGCTATGAATCTTGCTCAGGGTCTTCTGTGCGGACTGAGGAGGCATGAGAGCTTAGATTTAAGGAAGTGAAAAACCCTGATAGACGCCAACTCTGCTGTAGTGAAGCTCACCATCAAGTGCTAAGGCACGCTGACCACATGCTGCTCTCGATAGGATGTGGGAAGAATGGCAGTTTACCTCTGAGGTCATGCTCTCTATCTAAGTGTAAACAAAAGAAAACCAGCATATAAGCCAGATGTGGAGCATTGTGTTAAATATACAGCCCCTCTCCTCAGGACAGTCAAAACGTTAAAAACCCACGTTTAAGAAGCCATCACAATTAAGAGGATTCTACCAAGGCAGGATGACTAGATACACCATTCTGAGCTATGGCTTACCTGTGTGAGCTCAGGACAGAAAGGGAACATTAGATCCAAGAGCTAGGGCTTACCTGTGAGCTCAGCACTTAGGAGGCTGAGGCAGGATGAGTTTGAGGACAGCTCAGTTAGAGAGAAACATACTGCCCCGCCCCCCATCCCAAGGTGGGGGACCATTAGGTAACAAGTAAAAACTTTGAAAATAGGTGTAGACTTAAGTTGGTATGTCAATACTAGCTCATCTGTGGCAAATTATCGTCAGCATTAGATCTAGGCAGTAATGGAAATCGGTACTGAGTGTGAACAGTCCTGTCAGGGATGTAACTAATGCACCGGTGTCAACGGCCATCTTGGCGTAGCTCTATTGATGGTAACCACGCTCAGAGCACATGAGCCTGTAGGGAAAAACACAATGCTTATCAGTAATGTGTTGATTAGCATATCATTCCTTTGAATACTGCTAACTGGAAATCAGTGGTTGCTTCTGATGCTCACACTCATACTGCCCTGAAGACAGGGCATCCTAACAGGTATCACTGTGGCTGTAGGACTCTATATGTAGGACTCTATATTCTGAGTCTAGTATTCCACACTTAGAACATTCAAGGAACTCTCGACGGAGCCAGGGGCGGGTCTCAACATGAACATTGCTTGCCACAGAAGCACAGGGACGTGTACTCAGGTGTCAGGCATCTATGTGGCAGCTTTCCCTGTCAGTCCCAGAGCTCAGGAGGCGGGGACAAGAAATCCCCAGAACAAAGTGGTTAGCTAGGCTAGCTGAATCTGTGAGCTGAGGCTGAGACCCTGCCTCAGTATATAGGTATATCAAGGCCAGTACCGATGTCAGGTAGAAGCCGGTGACGCTGTGCTCTCAGCAGGGCAAGTGTCTGTGCTAAGGACCCATGAGAGGTAATGTTGCATGCCATCCATCAGGCATGCCCATCCCTGCATCCCCATCAGACCCTCAGGGTCATGGCTAAGAGCTCTGCTGCAGTGAGATAAGACACAGATTCACTCGTCCACCCTCGGAGTTCACACTGCAGCTGAAAAGCCCCAGCACCGTCTTTCCTCCAGGATCACTGTGGCTGTTGCTGGGGCTTTATTTATTCATATTTTCTACAATTGTAGGTTGCAAAAACTTAGAGACCTGTTAGAATGTGGCAGAATGTGAGTAGCCCCTCAAGATGCAATGTGATTTCTCACAACCAGGGCCAATGGTATAGGGCATAGAGAAATGTGTAGCCATGGGCAGGAAGGAGACTCATGCTAGGCCATAGGGTCGACACTCAGTAAGAAATATGCTAGCTGAAGCCCTGAGTGCTAGAGGGTACAACGTGTGCCTAAAATGAAAAGTGTTTTCAAAGACAAGCTTCACCCATAGATATTACTTAACGTTGGCCTTAAAGCAATTGATTTTCTGCTGTTTTAATCAAAATGTATTTCTCAAGATTCTCGACTCATCAAAAACAGGGAAAGATAAGCATTTCTGAACTGTGACCCTGTCTGTTTTACTTCCTGCTCCCTGCCCTCCATCACTGAACAGACCCACATAGGCAGGATTCATGCCTTGCCTTCCAGTATGATGGCCGTGTTCATCAAAACTGCCGGATGCTTTTCCTAAGCAGCAGCATGGCAGTGCTCTTCCACTGTCGGGATCCATCCCAGAGATCCAAATGCCCACTGAAAATCTTCTGCCTGATTTCTTCTCCTGCCACTTAAGAGTTTTCTCAGCACTCTGGAAGTCCAAGAGATGGATATATAAAAATGTGGGATGGGTAACAAATGACTCCTGCTGTAGCTGTGTTCTCCTTAAACCCAACATAGCTGGTGCAGAACCTTGAGGTGCGAATTAAGGAGACTTCAACCGGTCTTGGGACGCCCTGCTTCCAACCCTGTAGTAAGAACCTTGTCTGTAATAGATGGAACAGAATTTCTATATTTACACAGACTGTTTGATGTGTTCTCTTTTTCCATAAGCTAACACCCCACCTTCAAAAGATGCTGGAGAGTGATTCCTGTTGACTGAGCTATCATACTTCCTATGGCAAGAGCCAGCTGTATATATCTGATACTGGGCTTAGGACATTTAATATAGCTGACCTCATTTTCGAGTCTATTCCCTTTATTTTTTTTAAGTGCTGAATTAGTCCTTCTCTAGATGAGGGGTTTTTTTTTTTCTTTCCTTCAAATTGTAGTTTTATATATTCAGGCCACCTGGATTACTTTCATAATGAAAGAGTCTGGAAGTATCAGACATAATATGCAACATATTACAAGAGTGTTAACATTAAAGCCGAATTCATGCGAATGCCTTAGTTAGAGGATCATATACCAATCTCCAAGTCCAATGAATGGCTAATGGGATGCATTCTCCTTAATATGGAGCATGAAAGTCTTTTTCTCCTCTTTACATTTAAATGACAAGCTTATTACATTGCAGCAGAGAGGATTAGTGGATCATGTAAAAGCTGCCAAGTCGTAAGAAGCAAAAAGTCCTGAGGGGTCTGTAGTCTAGGACCTAGACCGTTGGCTGGGTGTGTCTCAGCAGAATCCAGTTCCAGACCGGTTCCCAGCACAGACTCCCCACAGAATAGGACAGAGTTGTTGGACTGCTTCGATGGATCTTGGTTGGTTTGTTGGTTGATTAGTTGGTTGGTATTTTGAGACAGTATCTCTTTTAGCCCAAGCTGGCCTCAAAAAATGCTAGATAGTAAAGGATTTCCTTAAACTCCTGATCCTCAGGTCTGCCCCCGGCCCCTGCCCCTGCCCCTCCCCCTACCTTCTGCTCCCCGCCCTCTGTCCTTTGCCCCTGTCCCTGCCTCTACCAAGTGCTGGGATTTCAGGTCTCTGTGACCACAGTGAGCATTTTATGAAATGTAAATGGCCTCATGAATATCCAAAACATGGAGGTATTCTCAAGATAGAGCTGGGGAACATACAAATTAAGTGGGTTCAGGGATTGGAAAGCCTTATTTTTATAACTTTAGGCCTTAGCTATCAGAACTTTCCTCATGACATGGGTATATTAGTTACTTTCTTGTTATGCCAGAAATCCAGACAATTTAAGGGATAAACGAATACAATGTATCCTAGTAGGGATGGGTGCTGTTGTTCCTTCCCATCTTGAATATCAAGAAGCAGGGGGATACAGAATCAGGGTAATGGTTATATCTGTAGGGCCTGCTTAAAGGCCTTCTGCTAGCCTTGTCCCAGGAGTTCCTCAGCCTCCCATGGCACTGCCAGCCAAGGACCAAGTATTTCCATACACCACCCATAGGGAACATTTCTTACCCAAACCATTATAGCCGGTGACTCTCCCAGCAGAGTTAACATCGATATAGCCTGCATGGTGAGTGGACTGTGTGCCTGCCATGACCGTACAGAAGCAAGAGGATCAGAAGCTCGGGAATCTCCTTTGATACGTGGCTCGCTTAAGGGCAGGCTGGAAAGGACACCCGAGAATTTGTAAGCAGACACAGAAGAGGATTGCAGGACACTGGACCCTCACAAGCCAGAGAGTAAGCCTACAAGGTAGGAGAGCAGGGCCATGATTGCCTGCCAAGGAAAGAAGACATCATATTCATCACCTCACAAGGTTTCTTTTCTGACTGACCCCAGTCAACAGTGAGCCATTTGAAGACAGAGACTTCTGCAACTTGATGCTTTTAGCTCCTAAAAATGTGCTCTTTGGAAATGGGGAATAAATTAGCAGTCTATGATCTGTGCTAGAAACAATAAAAATGGGCCTAAATTATAGCCATTACAGTGTTAATATGGAGTGGCTGATAAAATACCTGTCAGAATATCCAGTGATTATGAGTGGCCACTGTGTGTCGTACACACAATAATGTGCATCGTTTGTCCCCTGAGTAATCCTCACAGCATTTCTAGAAGGGAAATGGTTTCGGTTTACTGCCTTATAGATCAGGAAACTGAGGCAGAGCAGTCTTAAGTTCTTTGGACAAGGACACATAACCAGTGGGAGGTAGATTAGGGATATAAAGAGTGCATCAGGCTCCCTGCTGCCGACCTCTTCCTGGTTATTATACAAGCAGGTCAGAGTTTGATCTAGACAAGAGAAGCCACTGTAGGCATTGCAAGCAGGAAGACACTAACATGAAGAATTAGTAGCTTCCAAACTCATCAGGTGGGCTAGGAAACCTTAGGTCAGGGAGCCAATGGGGCAAAGTTGGTAATCAGAGAGTCATTTTCAGAGAAGCAATAAATGCAAGGAACTGCAGAATCCTGCTAACAATAATCTCAGATGCCTATGGTGCCTGCAGGTATTTTTTCACAGGGATGCTGGGAGCTACTGCAGAAGTCACAGCAGCCATGTGCTACAGCTGATACAGCTGCTTCTCTGCCCTGGGAGCAACAGTGGTTGTTAGTCTCTGACCTTCCAGGCACCTTCCAAGTGCCTCTCAGTGGTGACACCTAAATAAAAACCATGCAAAGGTCGGCTTTTGGGAATTGTAGTCCCCAGGCCTCTGGCCCTGTGACAACAGAAGGAATGGCCATGAGGCTCCACATGCCTGAAATGCTAGATGCTGAAGATGTGATATTCCAAGTAATCTCTGTGTTGTCCCAGAAGCTGAAGAGCGGGCCAGGAGATAATGCAGATTCTCCTGTGCCACCTGTAATTCCTGAAAACAACTCTTGCAGAATTCGAAATTACATCACAGTCTCTCAGCTAATTAGTTGGTAATGATGAGGTCATGCGTATCCTAGGCTCTGAGGAAACATAGCATTGTCCTTTTCTTCCTTACTTTAAAATGCCAGAGGAAAGCCGGGTGTGGTGGCGCACGCCTTTAATCCCAGCACTCGGGAGGCAGAGGCAGGTGGATTTCTGAGTTCGAGGCCAGCCTGGTCTACAAAGTGAGTTCCAGGACAGCCAGGGCTACACAGAGAAACCCTGGCTCGAAAAATTTAAAAAAATAAAAATGCCAGAGGAATGGAACTGAGGGGCGTTGTGTGCTAAGCAAGTTCCCTACCACTGAGGCATGTATTATGGCATCCCAAGCCATAATGCATGCTTATTCAAATATTCTATTATTTAAACAGAAGGTGAGGGAAAGGTAGAGTCAGGTGAGTCAATATACAATTCCAACATGCATGGTGTGCTAGTTATTCACAAAATTATGTACAGAATGAGCCATTTATCTGTCAGTGAGTTAGTGGTAGCGTCTGTACAAAAGTGAGATTGTTATCTGGTAGGAATTAAGACCATGAGTCTCAGCTGCTCAGTCGGTTTAGACTTTTGTAACAGAATATCTTAGAAAGAATTTTAGACTAAGTAGGTTATAAACAACGACAGGCTAAGCAGTTCAAGGGCAAGGCACTAGAGGGGCCTCAGATAGGTGTGCACTCTCTAGGTCGCAGGTAGCACCTGTTGGTCGAGGCCTCGTAAGATAGATCTCTTTGGGCACTTTGCTTCTTGGTATGGTGTTGCTAAGAACTGGAGGTTGAACCTAGGGTCTTGTTCATGATACACAAGCAGTCTACCACTGTGCTGCATGCCCAGCTCTGGGATCCTTTGTAAGGGAAGAAATCCCATTGATGATAGCCCTCTTCTCATTCATAACTATCACCTCTCAGCACTGGTGATTGGGTTTCAACTAATGGATTGAACACTGTACCTTATCAAAAATATTGATGCCTGTGGCCAGTCCAGCAAAGCCAGAAACTAGAGGGATGTGGCCCTCGAATCAGTATGTTTAGAAGCACTGCAGTCTACACTGACCCTTCACTGCACACCCCTGCAAGGCCGTGGAGTTGACTTAACACTTTTACCTACATTGTCTCTTTTGAATCTTGACTGTCATCTATCCCATTTTGTTAATGGACAAACTAAACCTTAGAAGCATGGACATTATCCAAGGTCAGGAGCTGTCCTTTAGGTCTTCTGATGCAGTCCGTGTCATCCTGTTGACAGTGGCTCTTAACCCTTGCTACAGTTTAGAGTCACCGAGGGAACTTTGAAGTCTGGACACCCAGCTTGCACTCCAGATCTGTTAAGTCAGAGCATGCGGGAACAGTAGAAGCCAGCATCAGTAGTTTTAAAAATTCCCAAATGGTTCCAGTGTGCAGTCAAGCTTAACAGTGGCTGTGTCATGGTGTTCTCAAAAGCTGTGACATAGCCTAACAGTGGCTGTATCGTGGCATTCTCAGAAGCTGGAATATAGTGTCATGGTGTTCTCAGAAGCTGTGATATAGCTTAAAGTGTGAGTTTGCTCACTGAGAGATTATGGTTTTTCCTCCTTCCTAGTTCTACCAGCTTACCTGTTCAAACAAATCCTTTCATGAGGGACTCTCTTCACATGTCAGAAACAACGAAATGCAGAGGCTGGCATTTCAAGCCCAAAAAGCAAATCTTATCCTAAGTGTATATGTCCTTCCTAACGTCAAGACGCCCTTACTGTCAGGAGCTACCACTTAAGCAGATCATTAGCAAACAGAACAGGTATCAAGCTTATTAATTAACTGACAGTAGCTAATATTCAACATCAAAGACTAGAGCTAGATAAATATGTATGTCTATCCCTATGATGAAGTACAGGTTCCTCTTCAGCAAGGATCGAGTAAAGAGGTGTCCATCGTTGGATCTGTATGGCCGAGAGCATTTTATATCCCTAGCCTGGACCTCTGAACTCTGCTCCGTTGTCTGCCAAGGAAAGGGTCATATTCTTACACGTGCCATGTTTGCATCCACTTGTCTTTAGAAACTCAACCCTTTAAGACCAGGAGCACCAGCTTGAAGACTCATTTTCTAGAAGTCGGTGTAACAAAGATCGGAATTTTAAAATCATCTTATGGAGAAAGCATTTCCTGTTAAAGTGTTGTTTCTAAGCCCCTGTTGTCTTTTGATAGAAACGATAAAGTATGTAGCCCCCCCCCCTTTTCCTGTAATTCCTTCAGGAAGAAGCGATTTTAAAGTCTAATGTGTTTGGGCAATGCGATCTTAATCGCTATGCTCTGCGTTGCCCTAAATGGAAAAGATGGAGTGTCTTCATGTGTTCATAAGCACACAAATGGCATGTGGCACTCATTGGGAAGAACTATAGGGTGCTCAAGAAAAGAGGGCCCCTTGTCCCTACCTTCTTTTCAAACCAATTCGCTCCTGCCTCCCAGCTCCAGCGACTAGAATTCTAATTCCAAGTGAAAAGAGCAACCAAAGACACACTTGGAAATACACAGCCAAAAGAGCAGAGAATTTCAAATAACCTCAGTGCTTTACTGTGCACCTTTATTACACCCCAGAGTGAGGAGAGACTCAAGCTCAGGTAAGAAGTGTGCAGACTCCCTTGCCAGGTGCTCAGAATCGTACAAGATGTGTTCACAAGGCTGCCTGCTACTCTGGGTATCTAGGACATGCCCCCTAAATTCGTTGTCCAAAGCCCGCACTTCCTGCCGTCCCTTGTAGTAGTTGTGTTGGTTTCTATTTCCAGGCGCTTCTGTGATATCAGAGCATACATTGTGGTGTGTCAGGCATAGACTCACTGGGTTAATACCAAGATGAACTGCTGACATAGTTGACTCAGACACTGTGAGTGCCAGGATGCTCACACCCAAAGGGAATAGTCAGTGGAAATGTGCCTTCTGCTCCTCTCTCAGCTGCTACACAGTTTTCAATGATGTCACTTCCACAGGCCTGCCCCAAGCACCCTATCAGTCAGTGTAAGAGAGCTGGAAGAGAGACAGAGTGCATGCTGGGAATTTGAGCACCCTCACCTTCTGAAAAAAAAAAAAAAAAAAAAGGAAGTGTTACCTAATACCTACAAGTACCTGTTGAGCACTTAAAATATATATGCTATAATACAGAAATATCATATTGACACAAATAAAATCTCACCTACTTATTCTTAATATCACTATTGGAAAATGTCTCACTTTATTTCTTCGGTTGAATGGCTTGAATGATGGCTGCAAAGGCTTACCTCAAGTCACTAGTAACAGTCTTCAAGAAGAGACACACTAAATATTCACTATACAATCTGCTAATGTAATGCTTAAGAAATAACCCTCAACTTAGTAGCTCAGGGCAATATCCTTTATGTTTTTGTTTCATGGGTGAAGAATCTGAGAGTGGCTTAGCTGGGTCTTCTAGCTCAGTGTCTATCATGGGCTGCAAACACCACACAATACCAACCAGGCTGTGGTCTTCCCACGTCTTGACTGGAGAAAGATCTACCTCCAAGCTTACCACTGTGGATACTGACCGGATTCAGTTCCTTATAGGCCGTTGGGCTCAGAGCCTTGGTTGCTTGTTGTTATTAGCCAGTGGCAGCCATTCTCCATAAAGCAGTCATACCATGATGGCTTGCTTTATCAGAGCAAGCAATGAGAGGAACAAAGCAAACACCCAGCATCCAACAGACGTTACCTGGTCTCCACACCCTTTCCCATCACCTCTGCCCTGCGCTGTCCGATAAAGACCATAAAGGCCAGTCACCAGAGCAGTACACTCCAGAGCAGGCATTGTGTAAGGGAGGAAGCAGACGGAGGCAGAGATCACGGAGATTGGTGCATCCAGGGCAGACTGTGAGACTTCAGCTAACATCGCAGTCATTGCATGTGGTTGTTTTGTCAATGTGTGGATACATACACTTATCCAATGTTCAGTATCTACACTGACTTTCTAATGCATGGAGAAACCACAATCACTGGTAACTGGGGAGGTTGTCATGAATGGGGGCAAGGACAGAGGGAGAGATTTAACTAAATACTTTCCTATGTGGGAAGTTTTAAGGTGTGTTGTGTGTGTGTGTGTGTGTGTGTACATGTCTGTAAGATAAAACCACACCAAACCAAAAAACAAACAAATGAAAAAAATCACAAGCACAAATGGAGTTCTTTTTTTGTTGGTCAACTATTCCTGGGCATGTGGCCTACCCCAGAATGTGTGTTGAGACATCACAGGGCACTCCATTAGAGAAAATAGATTTCTCTCATTCCCAGCAGGTATCGATTGCAAGTGGTACTAAATGGTTTTATGTCAACTTAACACAAGTTAGAGTCTTTTGGGAAGTAGAAGTCTTCATGGAGAAAGTGTCCCCACCTGATTGGCCTGTGGGAAAGTCTTTTGGGCATTTTCTTGATTTATGATTGATGTGGGAAGATGTAGCTCACTATAGGAGGTACCATCCCAAGGTTGGTAATCCCAGATGATATTTGAAAGTACACTAAGCAGGCCACAGGAAGCAAGCCAGTAAGCAGCAGTCTTCCATAGCCTCTGCATCAGTTACTGCCTCTAGCTTCCTACCTTGAGTCCCTGGCCTGACTTCTCTCTGTGATGGTCTACAAGCTGTAAGATGAGATAAACCCTCTCCTCCTTTAGTTGCTTTTGGTTGCGTTTTATCACTTCTGCGTAAACTCTAAGATCCAGGCCATTGTGAAATACTAGTTTCTAGAATGGACATTTGCATATGCAAATCTATTTCATGAAGATTCATACGAACTGTCTCCGAACAGACATAGGCATAATGAATTCATAGTCAGATCTCAGACAGGTGGAGATGGTGGCAGCTCCTGCTGTAGAAACAAATCTGAAAATCAAATGGTGTGATTAAAACTCAGATTTGTTTTAAAGCCGTTAATAGGGAGCAAAATGAAATGAACTTTAAATAAAAGACTGAGGTATCTTTGCAGAGCCTGAAATGGCAAGTGTGGCCAGGAAATCCAGCCAATTAAAGGCTCTGCTCCATGGAGCAGTGTCGGTACACCCTAAGGAGGAGGCACTTGCTGGGTGGGTCAGCAGCTCCGACAGAGCTAAGTAGAGAGCGGTGTGCACCTGTTACGGGCTGTTGTTTCTGCTCTGAGATTTCAAGAAAGTAAGCACAGCTACAGTGTAGCTGTTTCTCATGCTTCTCAAAGACAATGATGCTTGGGACTGGAGAGATGGCTCAGCCGTTAAGATCTAGCAACCACATGCTAGCTCACAACCATCTGTAATGGGATCCGATGCCCTCTTCTGGTGTGTCTGAAGTCAGTGACAGTGTAGTCATAGAAAATAAATAAATAAACCTTTAATCTGCTTTTAAAAAGAGAGACGACAATACTTATGGAAGTTAGGTAGTCAAATGTTAAATTGCAAAGATTGTGGCCAAGTCTTTCTTGTGAGAGTGCTGAGTTTGCTGACAAATGGAGTAGGTGCCTATGGTAGGATTACGGAGCCAGAACATGAAGATTTGGAAGCACTGAGATGTGGATGTAATGACACAGCTGCCTCCAATGGCAAGTGGAAAGGAACCGGCCCTAGAAGGCAGTGTGCATTCTGCGATGGTGTGTGTTCTACTCAGTGACTGCAGGAGTCAGTACATGTCAGCAATTGTCGGCTTTCCCCTCACTTCCAGAAAGGGGACAGTCTGTGTGAGGCCAACACCAGACAGATCTGCCTCTGGTGACCCCTCTCTCCTTCTGTGGAAGGAGGAGCTCGTTAGCCAGTATCTTCAAACGTGCTGACCCCTGTACTTAGTAGTAGCATGCTATGGTAATGATAAGAAGTTGTTGTCTTGGTCTGGCTCACAGAGTAAGCTTGTAACCAAGCCTGATGATCTGAGTTCAAACTCTAGAACCCACATGGTAGAAAGAGACAACTCCTGCAAATTGACCTCTGTGATACACATACCAGGCGACGTGCTCTTGCACACAGGCATGCATACCCACATCCTGTCTGTGTCATAGATTTAGTCACTGCACCCCATTCTACTGTGTGACCCACCACTGACTCCAAAGGGCAGACCTCCCTAGATACTGGGCTGGCAGACTTGATTTCTGCCTTCTTTTAGACGCTAAAGCATCTTACCCCACTGTAGTCACAAAGTAGCAACATTGGAAGAAGGCTTGAGCAAGAGCACTTGGCCTAGTTGCAGGCTTCCTTGTGACATCTTTGTATCTCAGTTTATTTATCCATATGGGTTACTTAGACATTTAGAAGCCCTATTGCTTCATTGTCAAAAAGTATAGTTGTCCCTTGATGTCCATGGGGGAATGGGTTCTAGGACCTTTCTCTGAGTCCAAAATCTTTGGACACTCTAGCCCATACTGTAAAATCTGTGGGTGCTCTGGTCCCTTCTATAAAATCTGTGGACTCTCTGGCTCCTTCTATAAAAACTGTGGATGCTCTAGCCCCTTCAGTATGCATTGGATTTACATGTAACCAACTCACATCCTCCCATGGCTTTCAGTTTTGCCTAGAGCACCTAGAACACCTAATGCAATATAAATGCCTCCTTCTGCCCCATGCACAGGAGACAATGGCCCCAAAAGTGCACTTGTTCAATTGCAGTTGTTACTCCAAATTATATTGATCAAATAAAGAAATTTTTCTTCTTTGTGAGATGAGAGAAACAAATTTACTTCTTAGTCTCATGGAACCTAAATCAGGATCTCCAACATGGGCACCATAAGTCACCTACCCAAAAACGTAGACACTTCAGGAAGAACTGACCCCATGCCCTGACAACCACAGTTTACCCACAAAGTCACTGAAATAGCATTGAAGTTACTATAAAGGTATCTGCCTATGATAGGCCTATAACCGACCCTTATGGCCATAAGCATATTTGGTTGACTTCAAGGAAGACATTGAGGTCTTTAAGCACAAGAGCTTGACAGCTTCCAAACCAGTGTCTGAAGCCCTGGGCTCTGTGCCAGTGGACTCTCCCTGCTCTGAGGCAGAGCCATTCTGTGTGTCCAGAATACATTTTAGAAAGTGCATGTCTGAGCAAGAGTCCCTTGGCAATGGACAACTCTGAAAATTGCTATGCTGAAGAACTGGTCAAAGCATCACTGATAAGAACCATTCTTCCCGCTAAGAACGTTAGGATACATATTCCCTTTTCTCTGTCCACCATTGGCCTTCATGGACTCACTACTTGTGTCAGGATGCATGGTGGTGGCTGGTGACCTGTGGAAAGGGCCCTTGTAGACTCTTCAGAAGTGTCCTGCTGTTCATTGCCTTGTACTCAGAAGATCATGGAGGAGACAACTTCTCCAGCCCTTGGGCTGTCAGAGGGCCTGTATGAATGTCATGTGACTAATGGCTGCATGACCCTTAACAGAATTCTGTTTGCCCTTCCTCTGTCTTTACCATGAGCATTCCCCAACAGGCCAGAGGACCCAGCTGGGCTCCAAAGCCTGGAAATCATTGAACAAGCACTTGGGGAATTTAAACTTCCCAGGGAGCAGCCCCTGTTTGGTTCTGTTTTTCTAAAACTGCCAACTCAGAAGGAGGCCATCTCATCCTGAGATTGTCAGGAGGGTTAATGTCTATGATGTGACTATCTGTTCTTCCCTAAGTACATCAGGGAGAAACTACATATAGTATAAGGGTGTGAATAGAACTTAAACACAGACCTGAAAGATGATGTTTCAGTATTGAAAGACTTTGACTCTAAGTGTCCGAATTTCTTTGTCCCTTTCAGAACTCTGGAAGACGACCTTAAGCTAAGCAGTGATGACGAAGAGGGTGAGCAGGTAAGGCTTTCTCATGTGTAGATGAGGCACGGATGAATGGATACAGACACTGAACCAAGCTGGTCTTCCATACTGGACACTGTGCTGCCATTGATGGATTTCTGTGTGTTGGTCCAGTCTGCTGAAATGTCTTGAGCTCAGTTCCCATTAAAGGATTTCAGTCTGTGACTTTTGTTTTTAATGGCATAGACCATTAAAAACATTGTTTTGTTTTGTTAGAAACAATCATGTTTCTAACAAAACTAATAGAATCAGGCTTCCCTCAGAAATAGATCCTCCTCCCTCTCCCCTTCCTTCCTTCCTTCCTTTCTTTCTTTCTTTCTTTCTTTCTTTCTTTCTTTCTTTCTTTCTTCCTTCCTTCCTTCCTTCCTTCCTTCCTTCCTTCCTTCCTTTTCTTCTTCTTCTTCTTCTTCTTCTTCTTCCTCTTCCTCCTCCTCCTCCTCTTCCTCCTCCTCTTCCTCCTCCTCTTCCTCTTCCTCCTCCTCCTCCTCTTCCTCCTCCTCTTCCTCCTCCTCTTCCTTCTTCTGGCAAAGATAACTGGCCTTCTCGAGATCAAGCATATGACCTTACACACATTAGCATGCAGCGAGGAGGCCGTAGCATTAAATATTGAGAAGCCTTATACAGACATTATTAACAGTGAGAAGGAATGAACACAGAGGTGCTCGAAGATGATGAATAAAAAATAATCAGGCACAGTCTCGGCTGTTTGTCTGAAATGATAAACGCGCTGCAAATAGTCTCCCTGGCTGTTGATTCACCAGCTTGAGACATCAGTCAGGGGGGCTATAAATAGTCTTCTGATCAGTCAGTTAAGGTGAAAAAATACCCGCTTAGCATTCATCACGTTTGCTTCTGCATCTCGGGGAATCGTTTTTACTTTAAAGCAGATTTCAAGAGCACTAGAGACAGATTCCCCTCCACTTCCTTCATCTGCCCCACCAGCTACACTGTTGGGTTTGGATGAACAGGACAGGTTAGGAAGACAATTTAGAGAGTTCTCTTTTTTATGTCATCTTCATATGTTGGGCTAAATGTATGTGCCAGTCAATGGATTTTTTGAAATGGTGAACTTGATTCAGAGGTATCGTGGAGTGTTGTGCACGTGATTTGCTGTCTAGACATGCAAATACAAATAATATTTATAGATGGGAGGCCAAAGTCAGTGGAGCATGGGATGGGGGCAGGGAAGACATGCTCCTCCTCTTTGTGAGACAAACTAAGGCACATGGATGAGCCAGGACTCCGTGAACCTGGGAACCTGGTTGGCAAACCGAGAGCGTCCCAGGAAAGGGAGGTTAGCGGGGCAGAAGGGGCCTCAAGCTTGGAGACCTTTAGCAGTGGGATGATTTGTTTCTAGATGTCTAACGCCGGCAGTCAGACACCTCAGCAGCCACAGCAGAAATTCATTTCTAATTTTGTTTTCTCATCTGTGCGAGCGACTAAGAAGAAAATGATTTCCTCTCTGTGTGTGTTTTAAGCCACTGAGAGGCTCAGCTAGGTACCAAATGGGTTAAGCCTTCTCAAGCATGCAATCTGTGTATGGCTTCTATTAGAAAAAGGATTCACGGGCTAAAACAGTTCCCAGAACTATTTGCAGGAAGTACTTCCAGTGAAGACGCAATTTAAGAAACTCATCAGCGTTGAACTGTCCCATCCTCTAAAGGTACACAAATCATTTGCTCTGCTGTCGGCTTTCCAGTCTACACGGGCGACACTGTACTCTGAATATACGTGTCGGACTGTTTGTTCTCGCTTTTCAACCGGACCCTAGTGTGTGTCTCACTCTTTTCATACAAGAAGCTCTCGGAATGAATTGATTTTTATACAGTAATTCCCTAACTCATCAACAAGACTCCAGACAGTGGGGTTTACATATGATAATTTAAGTTAAATTGTTAACATTAATTAGATTAAGTTGTCCTATTTGGGTCCAAAGTATACTCTTGTATAGTCACAAAATTGTGACTTCCCCACTCTTTTTACTATTAGATTTATTGGACAGTTCTATGCATGTATATACTGTATTCTGTTTATTCTGCCTTGCACCATGGTGAGCTCACCTTTTGACTCAGCTGAAGACAATGATGATGTCCCCTTCCCCCTAGATTCCATCCATTGCCACCAGTTCATCAGGAAAAAGATGGGGACCCTTGAGTCCTACCTAGCCCATGATTGGCTGTTGGCAGGCCCGTTCCCAGCTTAGGCTACTGTAGCTGCTGCAGGATCGTGGGGTTTGTGATGGGTAGCTTACACCCGGAAAGTAGTGCTTGACCTCCTACTCCCTGACTTCCAGCTTGATATTCTTTCCTCCCTGTCTTCCTCAATGCTCCCTGAGCCTTGGAGGAATTCCCCTACTTTTAGAAAAAGACTAATGATAAGACCTCCCCCTGAAAACATGTAGTCTACATGTATATGAAACACATTTTATTTCTCTGACACCAGGAGACAATGACACATTTGTTTCCAGGTATAACCAGAGATCGCCTCCTTCCCAAAAATCTTTTCAAAAAAACCTTTGCAGTTTTTTTTTCTTCCCTGAGAAACTACCTGGTTGTCTTTATAAATATTGGTCCAGCTGGCCTATGTGGTCACCTTTTAAAAAAAAAGAAGGAGGAGAAGAGGAAGAAGAGGAAGAAGAAGAAGAAGAAGAAGAAGAAGAAGAAGAAGAAGAAGAAGAAGAAGAAGAAGAAGAAGAAGAAGAAGAAGAAGAAAAGATGTCCCTAAGAGCCTCAGGTTGCCGACTGTCAACCTCCCACTCTGGTGCATTTAACACACATTTTTTCTGGCTTTCCTCCTGACCGCCATTACGCTCTTAGAAGTCAGAAGCTGAGTTGAGGAAGGATGACCACTGAAGCATTACTGCAGGCTCCAGGTCCCTGCTCAGCTGCTGAGGCGCTCAGCAGCACTGGCCCAGCTATCCAACCAGAGTCCTTCAGTGCTCCACTTGTGAAGTTAGAAGTCCCTATGTCCCTTGCTCTTCCTGCTACTGTGACAAACGCCTTCAGAAGCAGCTCAAGGAAGGTTTATTTGGGCTCACACCCGGAGGCATACAATCCAGGATCATGAGGCCATGTTACTCCCACAGTCGGGTGAAGGAGGATGATACCCAACATGGATCTCTGGCCTACACACACACATGCACACACAGACATACACGCACAAACACACATGAATGTACAGACATACAAATATATGAATACACACAGGCACACACACACATGCTCATACACACATGCACACAAGCACACTCATGAGTGCACACATGCACACACAGGTGTACACACATACACATATGCACAAGTGTGCACATGCACACACACACAAGTGCACACGCACACACATACAAACATACATGCATGAATATGTATGCACTCACACACATGTACACACACACACACACACGCTCATCACTTTATACAGCCTTTGATGGAGGCTTTTGTGTTGCGTTGTATAGACACTGCCGTCTCTGCTTCTTCTCCATTAATAGCCTATAGATACTTCCGTCGAAAACTTGACAAACATGGAATCTAACTCTAACATCTAGGGTTCTGTGGCAGTGCGTAAGAGTGTCCCACAGTAGCCCAGACAGACCTCAGACTTTTGACACTTGTCATCCCTCAGCTGCTCAGGTGCTCAGTGCTCCTAACATTGAGAAAGAGCCGAGTCCTGTCCTGTAGTTTCTCATCTCCATGCTGAGCCCTGTGGCTGACCTGTGTCCTCATCTGCCTGCTTCATGTGTTCTTATCTTCCTCCTGGGTTGACCTCCTTCCCTCCTGTCACAAGAGGGTGCTGCCAGTCCTATCAAAAGTTTGTCCCATTTCCTCTGCGGCTTTCATTCTTTGTTCTGCCTTTCCCCTAAGGATGACTCTCGCATCACATTCTGCTACTCAGAAACCTCCAGTACCCAAATACCCAAATACCTGTCTCTTCATCCCTCACCTTACCAGAAAAGTGACATTGCAGTGTGCCCCTCTCCCTCACCTGTGCCCCTCCCCCCCTCACCAATGCCTTTCCCTGCCCCTCGCCTGTGTTCCTCCCTTCCCCCTCACCTGTGTCCTTCACCCTTTCACCTGTACCCCTCCCCCACTTACCTGTTCCCTCCCCCAACCTGTGGCCTTCACCATCTCACCTGTACCTCTCCCCCCTCACCTGTGACCCTCCCCCCCCCCCTTCGTGCCCCTTCTATTGTTTTGCCAAGTGCTCAGTCTCCACCAGGTATTAGAGTCTGAAAGGATTCCTTCCTACTTTTTACTTTCTAGTTCCTGTCTTTTGGGGCATCCTCATGTCCCCTCCCCACCCCCAGTGACCTTCAGTTTTTCTATAATGGCAATTTCTACACAGTCTCAACTCAAAGCACTCTACCAAAATACAGACATACTTAAGTTTTCTATTTGATTGTCTCACAAACATTCCAAACTCAAGCCATGCCAAACTGAACTTCTGGGTTCTGCCACCCCCTGTTACTCAAATATGTTTGTCTTGTGATTGTTCCCTTTTTCAGACCTAGCATGCCCAGATGCCCACTGTTCAAGCCTAAACCCACAGGACCCAGTCTTGATAACACCTCGTTCCTCACTCAAACACTCTTTTCTTCTCTGCCTTCTATAAATTTAACTTCCAAAATTAAACATTAGTGTATCAACCCCTTCCCATCCTGAGTAGTTTAAACCAGCTTGTGGGAACTGTCACCTTGTTCTCTGACATCTATAATATAGTTTGTCCTCAGTGATCTTTTAAAAATGTACATCAGATCAAATCATTACCTTTTTTTTTTTTGAAGTTTCATTTATGTGTGTATCTCGATGTTTGTATGTGCACTTCATGCATGCAGTACCTGACGAGGCCAGGAGGGGCATCATATCCCCTAGAACTGGAGTTAGCAGGCACTTGCGTGCTGCCCAGTATGTGTGCTGGGAACCAAACACTGGTCCTGTACAAGAACAGCAAGTGCTCTTAACCCAGCTAGCTCTCTGGCTCCCAAATCATTTTTTTTTTTAATCTAAAATCTGAAATGAATTTCCTCTCCCACCTGGAAAGAAATGCAGGGGTCCCAGCATGGCCCCCACTAACCTGCAGTCTGGCCTTGTTCATGCCTCCCTTCTCTCTGAACTTCCCAGCACTTCCGCATTCCTGGGCCTTCCTTCAGCTCCTCCAACAAGCCATGCCCAGCTGCCTCAGAGCATCCAAAGGCTTCTGCTCTGTGTCTTGCCTGGTTGACACCAGTGCATCCCGAAGGTACAGCGTCATTTCACGTCCTCAGAGAGACTCTGGAATGTCCTTTTGCTCCATAATATTACTCTTTCTCCTGGACCTCACCCTAATTTCAACTATACTGTATGTATTCACTTTTAATCGTAGCTGCTCCTATAAACAAAGCTGGAAGATCCCTGAGGACAGAGACTGGCTGGCTCAGTGGACTCTCTGTCTGTTGAACAGATGCATAAATAATCACAGGGCGCTGTCTTAAACTGAGATCCGGTCCCACGGTTCCTACTAGTACCCAGAAGCTGAGATGACCTTTGTCCTGCCTCTGTTTCCCATCACTAAACCCCAAACATTGAGTGAATGACGGGAAAAAAATATAAGGCTCAATATCATAACGCAACCATACATTCACATATAGCCTTGCCTCGCTGAGAACTCTACGCCATTCCTTACACACTCATCTTGCCGAGCACTATTAGGGTGTAAGTTCTGTAAGCCATCTCAGGCTGGAGCCCCCGAAGCCGAGAGACCGGATCTCCTCACTGTCCCCTCGCAAAGGCACCAGAATTGTACTTGTGTTTACTTGATAAGTTGGTTGGGACACCTTTGAAATGAAAGCATGCTGTCATCAGACTGCTTCCACTCGGCGAAGTTCGAGCAGACCAGAGAACGACATTTCTTGTTTGGGTGTGTATGTCACAGACTCCCATGATTAGTTGTGCCCTGGGAAAATGCGAAGGAAACTAGGTGAAACAATACCTGGAGGCACCGTCAGCCTGATGGATGTGGAGGGAGGAGGAACACACACGTGTGTCTGACCCTTTAGTCAAAGTGGCAATCTCTCCCTCTTGAGTCTGGAACGGTTTAGGAAGTGAGACTGAACAAATTTCTACGTAGAGTCATCGCAGCTGAGGCAAGAGGAAAGGGACAAATGATGGAGACTTTTGGCAAGCTGTAGCTGAGACAGTGTCAGCTGCAAGCACCATGACAAATCCGTAGCTCAGGGACAGCTATCGAGGGAGCAGCCATCCACACTGAACGGCGATGTCTGCCTGCAGCTCCGAGTAATCACATTATCCACA
Organism: Mus caroli; assembly: GCF_978045245.1. Taxonomy (NCBI): domain Eukaryota; kingdom Metazoa; phylum Chordata; class Mammalia; order Rodentia; family Muridae; genus Mus; species Mus caroli. The sequence goes on along the minus strand of NW_028227256.1, from coordinate 35,153,584 downwards.
CAGATTGGGCAGCCTTTTCGTTTTAATTATATAAGTGCATTTTTCTCTTTAAATGGGTGTAGTTTATCCACTTAAACCGACTGTTTTAACTTTACAGGCAGTGATCATTGGATTTAATCTGTAGAGGGGAATTTCTCTATTGGCCTAATTGATTTCTCAACACAATGAAGGAAAGTTACCTTTTAATCCCCAATCAATATTTGGAGAGCGTACAATTAATTTAATAGATATCTGCATCATTAACATAAATCTGCAAGCTAAAGAGGCAATTATTTTCTTATTTATAATGCAGAGAGTAATAATCTTGTCTGTCAGGGAGAAGCTAAAACCTCACGCCTCTAGTATGTCCAGACTACAGGTGAGGCCCCGCTGAGCCCCCAATGAGCCCCCGCTGAGACAAGAGCCATTGCGTTTCATGTGGTCTCTGTTGAAGTGGCAAAGAACTAGTCACAGTTCTCAGCTCTGTCCTGTAGAGGCCTCCGAGGACTCATAGCCGTGTGGGGTAAACTATTAAAAGCAGATTTCTGCCCATCTCCCCCCAACCCTTGTTTTGTTTAATATGGCAACTTTGTAACAGAGAGCAGGGTTTTGAGAACACCAGAAGGGAAAAACCTTAAAGGCATTGACAGCGCATGTCACCCATCAGTGAGCTCTGACAGAATAACCGGGTGAGACGCAGCCCAGTTCCACTAGACGTGTTTGTCTTCTCAGCCTCGGCTTGGTGGGTGTGGAGGTTCTTGGGGCTGTGAAAATTTATTACACACAGAGTCAATCTGCATCCAGGCAGCCAAGTCAGAATAAATAGAGTCATTGTGCATGTCTGGGATCTGTGGCCAGAGTTCATCCAGTCAGCGTGACATTCGCATCTCGGGAGATTCATAAAAGCCAACACCCTGGTATGTGCTCTTGAATCCTGCCAAAACTGTGTAGAATTATATAAACAGGAGTTGAAGCAGTAATCAGAACCAGGTTTGGGGGGGCGCAGCTCCAAAATCAAGTTTTTCTTTCATGAGAAATGAACTGTCTAAGAGATGTTATTTGTATCCAAACAAGAGCTATGCAATTTTTGCATAAATCATTCTCAGAATAGTCTTAAATACCTACTAAGCTCCACAGAGCCATGCAAGCTGCTGGCGTATTGCTTAAGATGAGTTACACATTAGTAATATTTGTTATGATAATTTAACCACAAAAACTTTAAGTAAATTTTTAGTGCCAGAAAGTACCTCATTTCCTAAGAACTATGCAAAAAAAAAAAAAAAAAAAAAACCTACATATTACATATTTTGACCGCAGCAGGAACACAGGGATGAAAGAATGGTGGCTTGCATTTGATTTTGTTTCTAGTCTTGTAATCATATACCTGAGTGCTCAGTTTGATAGTTTCCCTTCTGAATGGAAACACAATAACTACAATTGGAGACACCTGCCTCTCGGAGCTTTGTTGAGCCTGTCTAGGAGTGAGCACACATCTGAACTGTCAATCACAATCAGCTCAGGAGGAGGGTGGCCTTGGTTATCAGCCCTAATTCCACTTACGAACAAAATTTTATTCTCATCTCATATAAACATTTACAAAAGCCTCGTGTGGGGGGGTGGGGGGGGTCAGATTCTTCTCTTTCCATTCTAATCAGCCGTAATTTCCAAAACTGATACGGGTGACTTAAACGTCACTGCCCACAAATGTGTGAAGCCCTGTGTGCTGTTCCCTGATGTTTTAGAGGCTTTGGAGCTCAGGTGAGGTTTGTGTAAGCCTAAGCTGAAGAATATATGTTGACAAACAGAAATCTGAAAAGTGAAAGACTTATATAAATTGTATAAAAATTAAAAGATGGACCGATGAATATAAGAAAAAAATTATTAACACAGACAGGAAACCATGGTCTTTGCTAAAATTGTATAGTTCACACAAGGAGCTTTTTTTTTTTTTTTAACTAAGGCAAGGTTTTGTTAATATCAGATGCCAGTACCACCCTCCTGGATCCTCCATTTCAGGAATTCAGGGAGACAGAGCCAATGGACCAGTCTTCTCTGACCTAACTTTCAGCAGGACTGTCAGTTGGCAAGGAAAGTGGATTCCCCCCTCCAGAGCACATTCCTTTAACTGGGAGGGGTGACCCTCTGTCCAGTGACTCTGATGATGTGGAGTTTGGGGATTTTGTTTGTTTTCTTCATTAGTTTGTCAGGAAGTGTCAGCGTTTAGAGTGTCTTCGGTCGTTGTGTGCTATCACGTCTCTCCCCCTGAGGTTGGTGTGTTCTATCACGTCTCTCCCCCTGAGGATGACGTCCAGATAAGCTTTTGCAAAGTTTTGTTCTTATTTTTTTGTGATCCTAATTTTTCCCCGTGTATGTGCAACTGGTTACCACGTAAACATGGCTCTTCTCAGGAGACTCTCAGCCTGGAGAAGCATAGAGACAACCCACTCAAGGGTCCTTGGCACTCTCCAGTTCTATCCAGAACAGCTCAGTATCCCACGAGTTATGCTGAATTGAACAAAACCATCTCTAAGAAACAGATCAGACAGTTGTTAAAACTGGTTTCAAGGCACACCCTCAGGTGAGGTAGGTTCCCAGATAGAGCCCACAAATTGTTAGAAATATGTTTGGGATAGTAAAGAAAGACACCAGCATTCCAACTGAAGTGTCTGCAAATAACAATCTTCACTCTTGCTAAGAAGGTCTGCTCGGAAGGACACAAACACACCCTGAGACGGAAAAGGTGTCTCGGGTGTTGACTGTGTCTTTTCCCCATTGGCTAGGTCTGACCTCCCAGTCTTATTCAATTAGAATTGGCTTATAAGACATGAAGGAGGAAGGGGAGAGAGGCTCCTGCCCGAAGCAGAAAAGCATCACTGCTCGAGGCTATCAAATGTCTAGAATAGAGCATTGACCTTGGTGTAAACAAATTTCTCACTGAGTGAAAATGGTTAAAACGTTTGCTTAAAAGTCTTACCAGGTGAGGAAGATAAAAAAGATTTTAATTCCTGGTCCTAAACTCACGTTTTATAGTATTTGATCGAAAAGCCTCCTATTTGGTGTTTTGTACAATCATTGCCACAACTGAATCACAGGAGGTCCTGGTGAGCCAGATCTCCCCTGGGGAGGTTGGGTCAGCACTGTCTCTGGGTTTATCTTTCTTCACGTTAGGCTTCGCTTTTAAAGGTCCAAGGCCGTTCTAAGAAGGGTGTGTGCTTGCACACCATGGTTGTGGAGCTGTGCTCACATAGCCAGTGAACACCCAGATACTGATAACAAGTGAACATCCAGATACTGATAACAAGTGAACATCCAGATACTGATGACAAGTGAACATCCAGATACTGATAACAAGCTGTTTCTGCTTTCTCTTGCATAATCGGTTTAGGAAGCACAAGTGAGATGGTCTGCCTGCCCGGCACAAAGCTATTTGTACCTTCAAACATTGGGTGTTTTTTAGTAGAAACGTTTGGATGAGATGTAAAGCCAGACTCAGATATGGGGGCTTCAGTCACCGATGTCAGTTAAAACAAAGCTACCGAGATCTTTATTTCGCCTTCCTTGTGTGGTCTTCATATAAAAGCAAAGTAACATGGGTAGAGTCTGCGTTCACAGTTACTGACCACCCACCAAGACCAGTGGGACCTTAAGGAAATTCCACCAAAGCATCTTACTAAGGTAGCAAAGGGGACCTTTGTAATCGCTCTGGAGGCATTTGGAAAGTCACAGAGTGAGAAATGACTCCTCCTAGTGCCTGCCTGCTAGAGCAAAGAGAACCTCAGGGAGTCATTGCACCAGAGTCCAGTAGGTAGGAAGGCTGTGGGGGGAAGGGTGGAAAGATGGCAGTACATGGGATTAGGGTGCACTTGGACAAGCCCAATGACTTCAGATGTTCCCCAGCACAGTAAAGGGGGCTGACTATGCGTGACAGCAGTTACTCATATATTTCAAATTAGCTAGTAAAGGTTTTGAATATCCCTGATGATAGGAAATGATAAATGTTTGAGATCAAGAAGATTCCATTACCCTGATCTGACCATTAACTTTATGCACATGTTGACAGATCACACCACTGTGACCGTGTGTGTGTGTGTGTGTGTGTGTGTGTGTGTGTGTGTGATGTGTCAATGAAAACTTTGGATATGTATTTCCATTAGTTATAAATAAGATATCCCCCTTTGGACCTTGCTCAAGTTGTGGCTGCATTTAGACTGCCATGTGGAATAAGTTTCAGGAGCACTGAGTGACCAAAGCCCAGATGAGGAGGTCACAGCTATGGCAGATCACATAGGATTTAGCCAACACTTGCATCTGGCAAAGTACTTGGAACATCAAGCATAGTTACTGCACACGTAATTCACCCTGGGAACGGGGACACTTGATCTGTCCCCAACTCAAGCCTAATTAACCAGCTAGTCCATAGCTTACACAGTTATATCAGCTTTTTTTTTTATTTTCTACCAACATCAGCGTTATGCAAACCCAGCGATCCCATACATAGCCCAAGCACAACAGTGTAGAACTTCCGACTCATTACTGACTATGTTCCTCCCCCACCCCTCCATCCCCTGTGGTGTATATCTCTGGATTCTAGAGAATGGTCTTACCTACTCTGGTGAGGGCTAGAGGCCAGCGAACTTTGTAGGTGAATCACCATCTAATTTAAATCTGTGTCTTGGTGTCAGCATCCATATTCCAGATTTATTCCCAGTGTTAAGAACCAGAACTGTAAAGGCATACCCCACCCCCCCTAGACTCTCTGTCCTAGAACCTCAGCCAGCTCTAGGTATCATACGCTTACATGGTTGCTCTCCTGAAGATGTGAACTCACAGGCTGACACATGGTTGCACACGCATGCTCTCTCTCCCTCTGAAGGCGCAATTGTCTTGCCAGGGCTTTGTCCTATGTCTGCCACCGTCACAAAAGCCTCCTCTCAATCCTGAGGGCAGGTGGATTTGGCTCTCCATTATCCAGAGCAGCGTGTATCCATTAGGTTAATCCCAACGGCCTTTGGAGCCACTCACACCTAACACAGCCAGGCTTGGCCTTCCTTACCCAGTCCTGTCACAATGCGCCAGAGTAATGGATGAGCTCAGGATAAGATCGCATGCTCTCGTAGTTGAACAGTAGACCCTAAGTCTGTAAGGGAAATAGCTCCAGACCCCACAAGAGCCATGGGGGTAGTTCAGAGCGTGTCTCCAGGGAGTAAAATGCCCTGGAGATGCTTAACAAAAGTCAGTGTGCCTCCCTTAACCATCAGAAGACTCAGTTGTGCCCAGAAGTCCCCTGTTAACATCCTCTAAGACCTCTGCCTTGTGTCATCTTAAAGGGAGCACGGGAAGCTGGAGTTTAACCGCTACCCTGCCCAATGGCATGCTCTCCAGTGATGCGTGGAACCAGAGCCTGTTACCGACCCAGAGTTTGGGGAGGAGGGCCCCAAGGAAAGTTGGGATTTAAAGAAGCAATTCAGACGGGGAGCTAGACCTCAGAGCTTAGGTGGGATCCAAATCAGGGGCAAGTGCTTGGGACGAGCCAGAAAACCTTACAAATGTCGGTTCTCCTCTGCCAACAGGAAGGTTGGTGCTTTGTCCTCTGATGCCCCCCGTTCAGCCGTGGGCTTTCTTTACTGATGAGTTCTGTCACCTCTGAAATTCTGCCTGCCCTTAGGAGCCTATTCAATGTGGGTTTTATAAAGAGCAAGCAGTACCCACACAGAGCTGTCTTTATTAGAACAGCCAGGCAGCCCAGGATGCCCAGCCAAGGAGGGTTTCTCTCCTCCTTTCTCCACTGCTGTCTGGTTAGCGCCCGCCCAAAGCGCTCTTACACTGAGGTTACGTGATATCATCCTCAGTGGCTCTGCCTGACCCCAGTGCAGGACAGGGCGCAGAGGCAGCCCGCTGAGCACAAGGCTTGAACCTAGACGTGCACAGTGCTCATGCGTTCCCAGGGAAACACAAAGAGAGCTTCCTTCAGAGCAACAGCAAAGTCTTGGCCCAGAACCTTAAGCTGTACTTCTCAATTTTATGACTGCTGTGGGTATTTTGTGGAGAGGAGAGGGTATGCATGCATATGTTTTCATGTGTGTGTGCATATGTGTGAGATTCACCTTTATTTTAAAAAATAAACAAAAAAACCTTTTTTAATTGTATTTGAAATTTGCAGATTAAAATAGGGTGGCTGAATAGTCAGCCCTAGGGAATCTGCCTGTCCCCTGCTTCCCAGGCTGGGGTTAAAAATGTGTGCTGGTATCCTTTCTCCCCCTCTTCCTCCTCCTCCTCCTCCCTTTCTTCCCCTCTCCTCCCTCCCATTCCTTCTCCCCCTCCTCCCTCTCCCATTCTCCTCCTCGTCCCCCACCTCCTTCCTGTGTAACATGGGCTCTAGGACTCTAATATAGGTCCTCATGCTCACACCAACTGAGCTCTCCCACCACCTTTTTATTGGTATCTTTGTTTGGTTTGTTTTTTAACAACTTCAGCTAATATTTCCAGATGTCATCCATCATCTCTGTTAAACATCCATAGGCAACTTGACCCTAATGGCACAAGACCTACTCCACCTTGACCACTCCTATACCCCCAGCCCCACATCTCCCCCAATTGTCTCCATCCATACCAGGTGCCCAGGCATGAATCTGATGCTGACACCTTCCCTGTCCTGATCTGCCGTGTCCTACCAGAGACAGTTCCCTCAAGTCGAAGTACAGACTGCTCTCTCCATTGTTGAATATTTCTCATTGTAATAACCTCACAGGTAGTTCTTCCTCACGCAAACACATTCATCATACAAAACAGAAGCTAGAGTGATATTTGAAAATAGACTCTATCACCAAGCCTCGTTACTTTCTTATAGATTTACAGGAAGTTACACAGGACGTACATGCACACTTTGCTTAGCTTCTGTCTGTGCAAAGTCTCTAATGACTTCCAGTTGTCCTGTACCTCCACAAGCCTGCACTTGACCTCTGTAGACCTTGACATTGGCCTCATCTGGCTCTGCCATGGTCCCAGTGCCCCACCAAGCTGTGCCACAGTGAGTCAGGAGCTAAGCCTGCTGTAGCTTTTCCTCTGCAACTAGCCCTTCCTCCTCCACCACCCTTGCTTCTTTGGTCTAATGGCTCTCCTTTTCCCTCCCCCATCCCTCTGGACTCATGGCTCTCCTCTTCCCTCCCCCATCCCTCTGGTCTAATGGCTCTCCTTTTCCCTCCCCGATCCCTCTGGACTCATGGCTCTCCTCTTCCCTCCCCCATTTCTCTGGTCTAATGGCTCTCCTTTTCCCTCCCCCATCCCTCTGATATAATGGCTCTCCTTTTCCTTTCCCCATTCCTCTGGTCTCATATGTTTCTTTTCAGGCCTTGTTATCCCACACTGGCTGAGCTTTCTGTAACCATTGGTCATTTCACTGTTCCACTTCAAGCATGCTGTCCCCTCAGCCACAGCCATTGTGATGCTAACTGTTGTGTGCCTGTGGGCCTTTCCTGTCTGCCCCACCTCCAGACTCAGAGGACTATAATGACAACCTTCATCTGCTCCTCCTATCACCTACACCAAACCTGCACATAGTAGGTAGCTCAGAGTAAATTGCATAGCTATCCAGGCATAAATTCTATTTCCATCAAGAAACTACACATCTCTGGGCTTCTGTGGACCTCTAGGCTCTTCCTTTCTTTTTACCTTACAATCCCACCCAGTGTCTATGGACTTGCCCTGTGCCAGACCCAATTACAAAAGGGCATTTAATTTCCTCTCTGATTGCCTTTCAATAACAGATTGTGACTTGTAATTCATTTAGCATGCGTTGGAGCAGAATATCTGCTGATTATGTTACCAAGCATCAACCTTGTTAAAATAAAGAAGTAGAAAAAAATGTCATCTCTTGAGAGGAGCCTGGAAAATGACTATTTCTGGCAGAAAACTTGTTTTGTCTTATAGACTTGAGCTTCAGCGTCATTCATGAATGAATAATGCACTCAGGAAAGATGAGCGAAGCTCTCTCTTAACCCTCTCAAGTGACTGTGCTGCCGCCGAATCAGAGGAGAAACTGATGAGCGATTAGGAGAGGAGAATGTCATTGTGGTACAGATCTTAGAGGGATGGAACTGGGCAGTCCATCTAGTTCTCAGCTAGTCTTTCGGGTTTCAATGGCGAGTCACCTAAGTCATTTTTTTCTTGACTCTTCAATCCTGATGTTTATTTCTTTCATTATTTTCCAGCCTTAAAATTCATTTTTTAATCTTTTTTTTTTTTTTTTTTTTTGGTTTTTTGAGACAGGGTTTCTCTGTGTAGCTCTGGCTGTCCTGGCACTCACTTTGTAGACCAGGCTGTCCTCGAACTCAGAAATCCGACTGCCTCTGCCTCCCGAGTGCTGGGATTAAAGGCGTGCGCCACCACGCCCGGCTCATTTTTTAAATTAGGAGAACAAGCAACAGAATCTCTTCATAGTCAGCTCTTGCCTAGGTATAGGACATAGCATTTTACTTTAACACCATAGCTATTTTTTTTTCCTGGAGGAGTGATTTTAAATGTTTAGTACATTCTCATTAGCTTTCTTAATGAATGTTCTCTGTAGAGGATTTATTCATAATAAAGAGGAGCTGCAGTGAAAAGCACAGTCAGAAACCAAGCATTTGAAAAAACCAGGAGGGTGGGCTTTTGTACTGAGTCCCACTGCACTGACCGTGTGGTGACGCTCCTCACAGACGGACTGGAAGAGTGAAGACTGACAGGAAGACATGGATGGATGGATGGATGGAGAGAGCCCGATCTCTAAGACCAGCATCCTTTGGCTTTGCTAAAGGGAAGTTGCCCTTGATCCCACCCAACAGGATCGACCCATTAGCAGGCACTCCTCTGTGGAGTGCAGCCGTTCACAGGCAACTCCGTGGCTGCAGCCACTCCCTGCTTTACATTGTCTTCCTGTATTCTCTGAATCTCTTTCCAACCAGCAACCATGGCATCAACACTCACTGTGGATGACCAGGCACAGAAGTCAGCAAGGGGAATCCATGGAGACTGGAGAAAAGTCGATTGACTTTAAGTTCAGACTGGATCTTTAGCCCCGCCCCTCCTGAGTCACATGGGGTGTACACAAGCGATCGGGTGTTCCTACATGTGCTCTGCCTCCCTCAGCTGCCCGCCATGCTATCTTTTGTTATCTTTCTGCATTGTTAGAACTTATGGGGTAGACAGAAATTTCAAAATACAGCTGTTTCATTGGCTACAGTTTGCTAATTTTGCCCGCTAGGTAACCATTAGCAATCTCAAGTTCCTTTATTCCAGTCTCAGTTACTAATATCAACTCTCAGATTATACATGTACCAAATACAGGGTTGCTAAGAAGAGGTTATGGCAGCTGCAGACTTGCTAGAAGCTGTCCTGAAGTCAGAGCGAGGACATACAGAACCAAGGGAGAGACAGTAGTGAGCACGGGATACGTCCTATTCACCACAGGCAGGATCAGGGCTGTTTAAGCACGGAGATGTCAGATGTAGGTTTCGAGGGTCAGTTTGAAGTGTGCCAAGTGTCACCAACAGTTGGAACTATGTTTAAGATAAGACTTAAGCATAGGTGGCTGGTGCATTCGTTGCTGTGCTTGCTACATTTCAGTTTTGGAGAATTTTTTCCTTGTTTTGTTTTTTTGTTGTTGTTTTTGGGGGTTTTTTTGATCAGGGTCTGTCCCTGAATCTGGAGCTCATCGCCTGGGATAGTCCACCTGAGGAGTACGCTCCAGAAGCACACTGACCCCTGCTCCCCAGCGCTGGGCTTAAGATACGCATACGTGCATGTCTTTGCAGAAGTGCTGGGGCTCCAAACAATACTGCTTAGGTTTATACACACAGCAAGCACGCTACCAAACCATGTCCCTGGGTCGCCAAAAACACTCTTAAAAGAAACAAACAAAACCACAGTCACAACTTCATTATTGTGTCTAAAAGTATCAATAATCCTATAATATTTTGAGATTGTCCAGTCAACGATCAGGTTTTCAAATAATAAATAAATAAATAGATCTAAATAAATAAATAAATCTGAAAGAAAACAATAAAAAGTAATTAAATTCTATCTTTAGTGGCTAGCAAGATGGCTCTGTGGTCATAGTACATGCTATGCAAACTTGGGGACCTGGATTCGAACCTCTAACACATAAAAAAAAAAAATACAAAAAGCCAATCATGTGCCTGTGACATCAGCGTTGGGGTGGGGCAGAAACAATCGGATGCTGGGAATTTGATGGCTAGTCAGCCTTCCCAAAATGGAGAGCTTTGGGTTCAGTGAGGGACCTTGACCCAAGGGAATACGACAGGCATCAGTGGAGGAAGAGAGCCAGTGCCCTCCTTAGCCTCTGCACACACATATCCACAGGTGTGCCCAGCCATACTCACACGTGCACAGCCGCAGACACACAACATAAAAACGTACCAACACCGATCTACACAAGAAGTTAGAAGAATACGGGTTTGTTTGGGTTTTTTTTCTACAGGTAATAAGGATAAAACAATGGAAATTTTATTTTAGGTGGTAGAAAAAAAATGTTCAGGTCTTAGCCATGCTTCCTGAGACCTGCCCTACACTGCCAGGGAGAAGTATGTAGCATTTCCCTCACAGTCGCCCCCTACTGGCAAACGTATGTTACTGCAGCACCCTTTACCAAGAACCTTGCTTTCATGACATAGCAGGGCTCTTTACTGTGTTGCTAACAGTTTAAACTTTGGCTGCCTGACAAAAATGTGCATGTGTGTGAGATACTTTTTTTTAAGTTGATTGAGCGCATAATTTAAAAGTCAGAATATTAAATAAACATCTCTCCCTTTTCTTCCAGCAGGCAGCCCAGAGAACAGCTCTCCGCACTCTAGCTGACAGGTACATTTTGTCATTTTTATGAACTATAAATTGCTTTATGAAACATTGAGCCCTATTTATTGTGGCATATAATTCATAATCGGATTTTGTCCCTAAAGAATCTGCGAACTGGGATGTTAAACATTCCGCGTGCTTGGATTTGTCATGCGTGCATGGAGTTTATTACCGCAAAACTCGGCTTGTTGTATTTCACATAAACTATGAAGAATCCCTTGTTGTGCCGTGAAACGAGAGACAAGAATCTTAGTGGGGAAGGCCTGAGTGGTGTGGTAAATTCTGAACTTTGGAATTGGCTGAGAGCCAAGCTCATTTCTCAGCAATAAGTATCTCTTTACTTTGAGGTGTTTTCTTCGCTCTTTCCATATTGGTTCACCCAGAGGACTCTGTCTTCCGATAAGATTTTCTCTTGAGCTGTACGCGTACAAGCCAGCCACTCATGCTCTCCTGCCCTACTCCCTGTACCTTTGCCTGTTGCTCACCCACCAGACTTCGTATGCCCTCCGTTGTTTGACCTGCCTTGTATGACTGAAGGAGTCATAATCCTGAAGAAAAAGCATAAACTGGAACTCACACCTAGAACAGACCATGACATGTGTATGTGTGTGTGTGTGTGTGTGTATGCGAGTGTGTGTGTGAGAGAAAGAGACAGAGAAAGAGACAGCGACAGAGAGGGAGAGAGACACACACAGAGGCAGAGAGAGAAAGAGAAAAGGAGAGGCAGGGAGAAAGAGGGCAAGGGCGAGAGTGGGTGAGAGAGCGGGCACACAGGCACACATGTGCTCTGTCAGCAGTCGGATGAACTCCCGACACATCTCTATATCTCGACAGTGTCAGACTCAGTCAGAGATGCCCCTGAGGTGACTGGCACACACATCAGGATTGTCTAGCCAGCCTTTGCCCTCCCTTCCTTCGGACTTCCCTTCAGAATGAATGAGCAATTGCTGACTGAACCAGATCAGCGCAGCACTCCTCCCAGGTGCGGCTCCTCCCTCGCGTAGGTGGATTACAGAGAGCACATGGGTAGAAAGCACTTCCTCTGTGGGGGCCTGAACCTGAGGAAGCTGATTTCAACCAAGAGCCTTTCACCAGTGACAGTCTCCGAATCGGGCAGTGCTTCTGGGCCTTTTGGTCAGAGAGACCAAGGGTCCAGACTCACATTGTGACCCAATCAAGCTCTTCCTACACGTATTTCTTTCTTCTTTTTGTCTTCTCTTTGAACGTAAGAGTCTTTTGGTCAAATGCTTTGAAAAGCAAGGGAAATCCATGTTCCCAGAACGGCCTTTACTGTACATACAGTACGTCCTTTCTGGGCAGTCATGAGAAGCTTGTGATATCACATTAACGCAGTGTTTCTACAACCCTGTGGATAGACCACAAACCACCCATTTACACCCTTTCCATGAAAAACCGTGTGTGTTATGCTGAGAAGCATCATGGCAGCCTCTGTCAGAATAAATCCAACTGCTGTATGTTAGGAAAATGGTCATACCATCTAAGATCAGATAGGCTGCATCAGAAACCAGGCCGGACACAATCAAAGGTCTCTCTCAGTGACTTAGCCCTGGGAAGCCAGTGTGGATAGATCTTAATGAGGACCCCTTTGACCTCTTTCGAATATTCTCATTAGAACCTGTCAGGCCAGTGCCGTGCCCAGAAGCCAGGGCCCCGGTGTCACCATTGCTTTCTTTCCAGTATAAAAGGCCATTCCCCTCTTCAATCCAAAAGGTTTTTATTCAAAATTAGAGGAACTCGGCTCACTTCCAGGTGATAGCTCAGACTACTGCACTGCTCCGGCGACGCCTTTGTAGGGAGCTGCCTTCTCCTTGTTTCTCTCTGTCTGCATTAATTCAGAGCCTAGCCACTTGAGTGACGAGCTTTTTGACACTGTGACACATCATTATGGCAAAATCTGTGTTCAAGAACCAAATAACTGAGTTACCCTGAAGACATTTCTTAGGTGACTTCTGGTTTGGTGTTGGGTTGCAGTTGGTGGCCATTTTGAAGCACATGCAACTCGTGGCCCCCTCGCTGGACACCCTCTAAAGTATGTGTATGTGATGATATGTGCCTTGGGCAAACTTGGGATCTTATGGTTGGCTTGTTTAGCTCATCGAGAATTGTGCCACTTCCTCCCTGTCAGGACACATTCTGTTTTCATGATGGGGGCATAGGTGAGAGCACCTGGAGTCACTTAGAGATGGTTCACTATGTAACTTGACTGGCTTGGATCTTGCTGTGTAGAGCATGCTGGCCTTGAACTCACAGTGACTCACCTGCCTTTGCCTCCCAAGTGCTGGGATGAAAGGCGAGCACCATATCCAGCTCTCATAGTGAGTTCTAGGCCAGCCAGGGCTACATGGTGAGATCCTGTTTTCAAAATAAAGAAAAATGAATTATAAAAGCTCTTCTTCAAAATCAGGACTTAAAAGCACCTACTGAATTTATTTGGATTCACTAATTCATTATTTTCTAGTTTTGTTTTTGTTTTGTTTTGTTTTGTTTTTAATTAGAGGATAGTAACGGCTCACACGGCAGGTATCTTTTTCTATCCTGTTACTTAATATTTTGAATAAACCAATATCTTTAGAAAAAAATATCCTTGTGCCTTGGGTCCATATCATGGTATGATTTGGTTAATATTCTGTCTGTCAGAATAACTACAGATTTGCAATGAAACTGATCATCCCAGCCGTGGGCTACCCAGAGCAGCTACTCAGAGCGTGGGATAATCCATTAGTCACTGTGGCAGTGACGAAATATCTGCAGCTTAAGGAAGGAAGGGTTCATGTGGGCTCACAGTTCCTTGGCATTCTGTGAAGGTCATCGTGACAGGAACTTGGGACAGCCAGTCACATTATGTCCTCAGTCAGGAATCGGGTAGCAGTGAACCATCCTTCACTCCCTCCTTTCCTTTTGCTCTGGGCGCCCCCAACCTGCAGAACCGTGCCGCACACAGTTAAGGTGGGTCCTCCCATCTCTGTTAACCTAAATTCCGCTGTCCCTCAAGGCTCTTCTACATAATTCTTAATCCCGTCAGGCTGACAGTGTAAATCATCACAATCTATCAGACATCAAATCACAGGATTCCTCTGGCTTCCTCAACGCTGTCTTCTAGCCTGTTCTCATTTCTGTCTATAAAGTTCCGTAACAGCCACACGGCACTCCGCTCTTTATCCAAAAGACCAAGCATGCTCAGACCTGACGTGTTCTCTAAGTTTGTGATTTCTGGAGTTGGGCAGAGAAGCATCTGTCTCTTCAAACATCATTTCTTCATTGCAGAAACTCTTTCTTGGAGCTTATTTAAAATATGTCTTACACTGCGTGTGTGTGTGTGTGTGTGTGTGTGTGTGTGTGTGTGTGTGTGTGTACAGGTGCATGTGTGCATGCTTAGATCTCAAGATCAGAGGACAACGTGCAAGAATCAGCCTTCTCCACTTAGATCTCAGAGATCTCAGCGGGCCACTCACTAGTCCTTGTCTAACTTTCTCAGATACACACAGTCCTGGCCTGTCTCTATCCACAGTACACTGGCACACTGGAGCTTAACACCCGGGGCATGGGCTCTGAAGTTTGGGGAGTCTCATGATCAGTAAACAGTCCTGGAAAATAAAAGCTGTAATGCATCCGTTGCCTAACTTTGAAACTCGCCTCATATACTGACCAGAGCAGTGGGCTTCGTTTATAGTGCAGTCTACATAGCCATAGAAGAGTAGACCAGGCAAAATGAGAAGCCGGACTCCAGCCAGCTCAGCAGACCCACCCTGAGATGACAGACCGAGCCGTTCTGGGAAGATGGGGCAGTGCGAGTTTGGTTCCTCTCTATACCTGACTGTGGGTTTGTGGGTTTTTGATTTGATTTGATTTTTTTGTATTTTTGAGAAGTTCGAGCCCCACTGGTGTCCCCAAAGGATGAAAACAACAAGCAGCCAGGGCAGGAAGAGGTGACAGTTTTTTTGAGGAGATAAATAAGCCAATTAAGAGAGATTACTTTGCACGGGGCTCTATCTTTATAATCTAAGTGCTTTTTCTTCATATGGGCGGTTACACTTAATGGACATGGGGAGGGAGGGGAAGAAATGGATGCCTGGTTCCTTTACAAAGATGGGAGACTCTGCACTGCAGAAGCCGCCTCGTTATCAGAAACGTGGAGAATATGCAAGGGCTCTGAGAGAGGCAGGATGTGTGTGCAGCCTGCGAGGAGCCCTGACTGTGATTAACTTCTCTCTGTAAGTAGTAAATAGCAGACAGCCCTGATCAGAAGAGGGATGCGTGTGATTTATCAATCTGAGCGACTGCTCATTTGCAGAGGAGCTGGAGGTCAATCTGGAAGTCTGCGGCCAGAGGAGCGGGAGGAGATTGCCAGGACTAAGAAGTTAATCATACCCCGAGACTGCTTCCATCTGTCTTGGGGCGACGGAGCCTCTGCACGGAGAGCAGGCATGCTTTATAGCACCAGATCAGGAATTAATATTTTCTCTGGAACCTCAGGCATCATTTGCAGCAACTCAGGCTTTATAAAAATGGAGCATAATTTGGTATGAATAAATCACGCTCTGTTAGAAATATGAGGGGCTGAGGAAAAAATTCACTTGACTCAAAAAAAAAAAAAAAAAGAAAGAAAGAAAAGAAAAGGAAAGAGGAAGGCGCAAGAAAGCTAGTATCAGCGCAGCCGTGAAGCAGCGGCACTCGGAGGGCAGGAACGGCCGAGTGCTTAAATTGTGCATATAATCATTTTCTGAAATGTCAGCGAGCAACTCCCAGCCATGGCTACATTTTTATAGCTTTGGAGACACATCACCAGACTATAACCTGTCTGCCCATCTGGCAGATTCTCGGGTCCAAGATCCATTTATATTGAAATCCAAACAACTGCCTCAGATTTATTCATTTATTCCACGGAGACTTGCCGAGCACCATGCGCTCGATGGGGTGCAATGCGAGATGAAGTGCACCCTATGAGAAGTGCTGCTTCTCGGGGTCTCCGCCAGCAGGAGGCAGGGGTATGGAGAGAGGCCTTCTGAACTTGGCTCTCTGTTTTCCCCTTTCTCAGATAAATCTCATGCATGGAGTCCTATTTTCCATGGGGAAGAATAGATGGAAATGAAGTCGATGACAAATAGCCTACAATTAAGGGAGCTTCACCTCTATCTACAGAGCCGAGTGTGAAATGGTCTGTGTCCAGAAACAAGATCAAACACGTACTGGGGTGGGGGTGAGGTGCTGGCTGGCTCAGCAGGGGCTTCTGCTCCAGCTTCTTTTTGCTGCCCCCTCCAGTCCAAGAGTCCAGCTCAACGGAACCAAGGGTGTGTAGTGCGCTGGCAACAGCCACCAGCTCACAAGTATACCTACCCTTAGGCTCTGTTCTGCTCAGTCCGGTGTGAGGGAGGTCTGCAGCTGCTGGGCACTGCTAACTGATCCCTTCTAAAAACATTTTACAATTTTTCACTTATTATGGGCAACATTTGTGCCACTGGGTGTCTGGGAAGGTCAGAGGGCAATTTGAGGAAGGTCCTCAATTTGAGAAGGGTCCTCTCCTTACCTCTTAGAGACCCAGAGCACAATGACTCTGGTTATCAGTCTTAATGGCAGCTGCCCTCACCTGCTGAGCTAGCTGGCTGGCTCAAGGGATCCTTTCTCTAAGCATCAAAAAGAAAAGATGGGGCACTTTTAAGGAAGTTTTAAACTCACAGCGCTCACAGTGTTAAAGCAACAGGTCGCCACTGGCCTTGCCTACAGCCCCCGTTCTCTAGTTTGTCTCCAAAGGCTAGTGTTATTCTTTAGAAACTGTATCTTTTTTTAATCTTCAGAACAGTCCTGAGAGGTACATGGAACCTTAAACAAAACAAAACAAAACAAAAAAATGAGCAAACCAAACCACGGGCACATGTTGTGACTCAACCAGGGGCCACATGGAAGCAAGTGGCCTAGCTGTGATCAAACGCAGGTCCAACTGTACACTCTGCCATCCTCTCAGTCGATACTGGCTTGGAAATGGTCAGAGACCTCCACCTTAGGCTTGACCACCTTTCGCATCCTCGATCTTGCTGCTGTAAACATCTTTTTATCCCTGGGAGGTTGCCTGGCAGGGATAGGGAAGAAATTATTGGATGGATAAATGAATGAATATATGGCTGCATGCATGAATGAATGAATGAATGAATACATATATGAATGAACGAATGCACAAATGAGTGAATGAATGCATGTATTAATGAATGCATGAGCGCATGCATGAATGAATGAATACATGTATGAATGAATGCATGCACGAATGAATGAATACATGTATGAATGAATGCATCATACATGAATGAATGAATGAATGAATGACGAACCAAACCCAGTGGTTTGTGGTTACAGAGGCAACTCTGGGCTTAAAGTAGAAAATTATTTTCTGAATTTAGCTCCATGTCAGTAATAGAGTGCCTTGAAAAGAAGTTGATGCAGAGGGACTTGGGAGTTCAGGCAGGTACCAGCCTGCTTGAGAGTCAAGCGACATGATCAGCTATTACATTGATAAAACAAGAGAGACACTGAACAATTAATAATAGCAAAATCAGTCCAAGGGTAAGCAAGACAGTCTCAGTAAACTGCTCAATGCATTTAAGTTAGAGTGGAGTAAGTTAAGAACCCAGGGACAGGGAGAAGATCCTGCAGTCTCATCAGAAACTTTCTGGCACCAAGTGAGGTCAGGTGATGAGTGCAGCCCCGCCCCCACAGCTGTAGCCCCATCCCCACTCTCATTGCAGTGATTTGTATCATGGCAAGACTTAAAATGCCCCCTTCTTGTCTACTAATGTATTTGGTGAACATTTACAGTTCTGAACCTGGACACTGGGTAAGGCACCATTCAAGGATCGACATACCAAGATCCATCGTCTGTGGCTCCCACTCCCAAGGAGGCCGGTATGCAGCAAAGAGAGGATGGTCCTGTGTGTCAGCATGCACAGTGTTCCTCTTGGAACAGTTGTGTGTCAGCATCCTGAGGGCCACAGCCATCTCAGCAAGGAAGAAAGGATTCAACATTAGGGCCATAAAGAGGGGCTGCCTTCAGTAGAATCCCACTTCCCTTTGTGTCCTAAAACTGCTTTCCCTAAAAATCCTACTGCGTGCACCTGGCTTTCTATTAACAGACTCGAGCAACTTCCCTCCACATCTCAGACCCCTGGGACAATCTCTCTGACCCCAGGGCTGATGCTTTCAGCCACTTTAGCAAGGAAAGCCCCCATCAAGCCATGGGGGAATCGATGACCTTGGTAGGGTATGTGGAGCAGTCAGAAAAGGGGACCCGATGGGCATGTTAGCTGTGACATGAAGGAAAACTTCATCAGTGCCCGTGACCAGGAGTGGAGCACAGGACTGTCTGTATGAACAGGGTCAGGCTTCAGGGTATCCAGAGAGTGGCTCTGCCCTGTGGGGAGGGAGGGACTAGAAGCAGCTCCACAGAGTCTGAGACACAGAGCAGCCATTTCTTCAACTGCTTTGTCTCCCAAAGGAAGATGTCTTCTACTAATCTTTATTTATTTACTTATTTACTGTTTACATCTTAAACGCTGATCTAGCCTTTTCTCTCCTAAAACACCAAAGCCAGGATCCTAGATGAGGTCTGCTCATGCCTCTAAGGGGGGGCCTGGCCACAGCTTGTGTCTCTACCACCCTCTCAGTTCAGCTATCTGGAAGGCTCCTCTGGGTCATTTACTGAAGCTCTTCCCAGTGATCAGAAAGGAGCTAGCCTGATTTTCTTACTGCAGAGCAAGGTGATCCTCATTATTTGAAAACCACTGTGTGGGGCCATGTACAGAGCCATAAATGCTAAGTCTCT
Source organism: Mus caroli (assembly GCF_978045245.1). Taxonomy (NCBI): domain Eukaryota; kingdom Metazoa; phylum Chordata; class Mammalia; order Rodentia; family Muridae; genus Mus; species Mus caroli. The sequence continues at coordinate 35,134,929 of NW_028227256.1, read as the reverse complement.
CTGGTCTATAACAGGGTCCTGTGATTTCCATCCATCAGTACTCACAAAGGGAGACCCTCCACCCGCCCTTCTAGAGGGAAGCCACATAATTGTCCCTGACGGCCCTCGGGTGGCTATTAGCCCAGTCAGCTGCATTAACACGACATTAACAAGAGGCTAGTGCACAGGCTAGAGAGTCTAGAACTCTGCTTTAACGTTCCCCCCAACCCAGTACTAATTTCCACAATAAAACGAAATGGCTCCAGAGAAACCATTGAGTCCTATCAGGTAAATAATACACAGTTTAAAAGGTCCCAGGCATGTATTCACACAACAGAAGAGAGCCAAGGAAGAAGTCAGTCTTCTGAGTAAATAAATAACGGATTGTATAGAGCCACTAATTGCCCTTTACAGTGGTTTAGTGGGTTTGAGAGTGCTTGAGAATTAATACAGACTTGCCACCGGATGTCTGTCCAGGGAGGGGTTAGCAGGAGGGTCCTCTGGGTGAAAGTGCTTTAACGCTTTTAGTTAATGTCCACAATTGCTGAGAGCCCCAGCTCATGGGTGACGTAACTTTTGTCTTCTTTAAAGAGAATAATGCGGTGATGACGTCCGTGCGGAAGCATGACTGCACTTGATACCACTGAGCGGATGTGTGGAGAATGGTTAAAATAGGTATTATGGACCTTACATAATAATAATAATAAAAATCTAAAGCTTAACAAAGAAAATGAATAGCAGATACAGCCCGAGATCCCTAATCCAAAAATTCTCAGTTGCAAAAGGCTCCAAAAGCCAGAACTTCTGGAGCACCAGTTTAACACCACAGTGGAAGATGATTGCTTATTAGGAAACCTGGTCTGTGCATGGCTAACACATCGTCTCAAGTGACCTTCAGAATGTGTGTGTAAGGTATATGAGAAGCCATTGGGTTTACTGTATTGGGTACACACACACACACACACACCACAGACTCTGAAAAGGAACTGAAGTCAGAAAGCATTGTCGAGACAGGAATTTGGGGAAAGCGTTGGTGCTCCAAGACTTTTGACCGACATGGCGTTTTCTCCTCCATAGGGCAGGCGATCGGTGTCCTCTCCTGGGTTTGAGGTTCCGAGGTTCCCACCAAAGCACTGTGTACCTCATTCTCAGATAAGAGTTAAAAGTGACCCCGGCCTTCTGCACTGGGGATAGAGCAGAGCTAACCCCTCTCCTGCTCCCCAAGCCACTGTGACTGTGAAGTAACACAACCAATTGTCACCTTTGTTCAGGTGCATCACTGTGCTCTGAGGACTGTGCAAAGGGAGCAGAGGGAGCCAGGTCCTCACGCCTCAGTGCCAGGGCAGTTGGACCACATTACTCATTTCTACACATTGTCATCCTACACGGCGTCCTCTTCCTATCAAATACATCCTCAGACATTTGCTAAGTTTAAATCCCAGTCCTATACAGTATTTTTTGCTTAGTCTTTGTCACTTGGTCAGCATATCCTGTGCCTTTTAACACCCTTGGGGTTGTCCCTTCTAAACCAAGGGGAGTGGATGTTCTGTATGTCTAATGTTCGTAGCCTATTTAATTCTTATTTAACTTGACACAAAACAGTACACGTGGCATTTCAGTGCAAAAGCTGGGGCGGGGAGGAAGCTATTGTGTGATTAGCATGTTTTCTGTGTCACAGCTATCTACTGAAAAATAGAGACTTTTTACAATTATATATTTCTGAAAGAGACTTTTGCCTGTACCTTGTTGACAAACTGCTTTGATTACAGACTTACTGTCCCGCCGGAAATGAGTTACTAATTGGTAGTTACTGGGCCAGTTATTTTAGAATGTTTAAACTGACCACTAGTGAGTATGGCAACATACAGTTCCTGCCTGCCTTGAACTTCAGCCTGTGCTATCAGTCTCAGTGACCCTGCTCTGGGAAACTGAGCTAAACCCAAAAGAGGCCACAGAGTAACATATTATATGGGGGTGTGGGTTCACGTGTGTGTGGAGGCCAGGGAACAGCCTTATGAGCTGTCTACCTCTCGTTTTGCGATGAGAATCTCTCACCAGCCTGGGATTCTATTTGTCTTGGCTGACTGCCCAGCCTCCCAGTTGATTCCCCTGCCTCCCCAGTGCTGAGATAAGAGCTACTCCTGACTTTTTTGCATGGGTGCTGGGGATTTGAATTCATACCCTGAGGCTTACCTGGCAAGCACTTGACCAACTAAGCTATCTTCCCAACTCACCAATTATATATCTAACAAGAAAAGCTTTTTAAATGTTACATCCTAAGTGCACGGGTGGTTTTCTGAACATGCTGGTGCCGCAGCAAGCCAGTTAGAGAAACGTCTGGAATGGTGTGTTAGCCATTTGATAGTCTGAGGTCATTGTTTTGCATCTGTGTCTTGTTCAAAGATCAAACTACCTAGCTGTTTATAATGGGAGTTTATTTAAACCATGGCCCCAGTGCCTTTGGCTTGGTTTTGTTTTACATCTCCAAGCCCACAGAGTCTTCTATCTCTGGCTTTACTGGCCTGGCAGACAGGACCTTCTCCAGAACTGTCCTTCCCTCCCAGAACTGTCCTTTGGCCAAGTGTCTCTCTGAACTTGAAAATCACACAGCCATGAGACCTGGCTGTCCAGCCAGCTGCTACTCTGAACTCATGGCCTGCCCCTGTCCAAAAGTCCTCCCGTCCCAAGGACCTGCTCTTTCATCCTTTGCTGAGACAGCCTTGGCCTAGCGCTGGCTGTTTGCACTAGCTAGCTGGCCTTTGATGGCTGTGATTTGGAGCCACTCCACTGCCCTGCTGCCAGGGAAGGTTAATGTGCTCCTGACGGCTGGGACAACCTGACCTTTCTCACTTTGCCCAGCTCCCTGCCCTGTGCTGGTTCCTAGGCCAGTGTCTGGCAGCCACATGATGTCCTCACCCTGGCAAGCAACATACAGTCCCTGGGCAGCATATGTCCCTTCAGGATACACCACGCAGAGTATATTCCAGATGTTTTAGAACAACCATCTGATCTACCAAATTCCAAGTACATTTCTCGGCCTTGCCCCTTGGGCTCACTACAATTATTCTGTCTTCTTTTGCATACGTTTTCCCGCTCTTTATCCCTCTCATCTTAAGAGAGGGAATCCAGTGTGACGGTGCTCACTGTAGTCAGTTCAGCTAAAACGTTGAAACAGGCTTGCTTAACCAAGGCCATGGCCCCTGTTAAATATCACAGGCCAGGTCGGCCTGCTTGCTGGCCCTGGTGTAGCAAATCAAATAGTGCTTTCTGAAGACCTGCCTGGGCTGAGTCGGAGACCCTGCCGCTCCCCGACACTGCCTCTTCTTGGCTTTGTTCACCCTGTTCACAGCCAGGGAGTCAGCGAGCCACTTGAGGTCACAGCTCTTCATCTTTCAATGGAGACAAATCTTCCCTGTTCAGCTTGCCTGATCCTAGAGCTAAGAGGAGCCAAGGCAAATAACACCACTCCATGAGCACTGCAAATTGAGGTGTTAGTCACTGGAGAGAGCATACGAAGGAGTGCCAGGTTTTCTTTGAGTCACTGTCCTGGCTATTTTATGTAATTGTGAAAGGACACAAGTTCCTATTTGCAAGAAAAGATGGGCACAAAGCACGTTGTTAACTCTCCCTCTCTGGATGGTAGGTTACCTCTGACCTCCTGGGGGGGCCATGCTAGCTGAATGTCTCAGGGCCTATGCGTGGGCACCTTCCTGTCACCATGCCATGTCATCAACAGACAGCCTTCTGCGGCATGCATTAGTGTCCAAATCTTGCATATGGGAAACTGAAGCTTCAAATTGTTGAGTCACTTGCCACCCAAAGTTAATGGACACAGAAAGGGGTGGTGCCTGCTGGAGCCACAGTTTGCAGGGGACATGTGGCCTTGGACAGGGAAGGTCTGCCTCACCACAGGCTGGTTGCCCGGGGTTCGGGTTCCTTTCCACCCTACTTAATCTCTTACAACAATGCATATTTCAGCTCTCCTTGAATCACACACAACACATGCCTGGGTGCTTCACATGGGGACAGGGCTGCTCCATTCTCCGCCCCAGAAGATAAAGTCAGCTGGAGATTTATGTGGTACAACGTGCCTCTCCTAGCCTGGTTACATCCAAGCAAGCAGGTGCAGGAATGTCAGCCATCTTCCCATGCTCTAAGCTTAAAATAGGAGATGACGAAGCATTTGAAAGGTGAATTGGTTGGACTCAGACAGATTTAGATAGGGAAGGAAGAAGATGCAAGCCAGTACTGTTTCCTAAGATTTCTACTCCTTGGAGAATTTTCCTCTTCCAGCTGGCTGGAGACCTAGTATCTATTCACTGGTACTCTGAAAGGAAAGAAATTGTATTCAAATATACATCATGTTTTTGAAATGTGCACACACCCATGTATCATTGCTTTGGAGACCAGCCATCAGCCATGCCAACTTTCTTGCCCTAGCAAAATGAGGCAAAGCTTCAGAGTGGTGGAAACCCCATAGCTCCTTGGATATCTCAGATCAGTAATAAGAGCTCAGCCAACATTGTTTCCTAGGTCCCTTTCAAGCCTTGGCTCTGTCATAGGCCCATTTTGTGATTTAGCCACAGAACTATTCATTCTTTCATACGTAGCCACACACACACACACACACACACACACACACACACACACACAACACATACACACATGCGGTATTCCTTCAGCCTGGAATGCTTTCCCTTCCCTGACTCCCTTCTGCCACTCCCTCCAACCAACTTGGAAACCTTCCCAAGCTTCAGCTCACAACTTAGATACCCTTCCCTTAGTCAGCCCTCCTTTTTGGCCATCCATCCACACTTATCCTTTGGTGGTACTCACCCCTGTGAGATCAAGCAGCTTTCCACAGGTGACAAGTTTCAGGAAATACACGTCAAATCTGGGCACATCCAGCACAGCCTGACGTGTAGCCTGGATACTGATGACTGACTTGATTTCTCGGTGGCTTTTCCAGCACTGGCAGAGGGGAAGATCGCAACTCCCTCCCTCTGTCCACCTTGCAACAGTGTTGCAGGCATTGGGAGAGATTATTGTGCGTGCGTGCGTGCTGTGCGTGCGTGCTGTGCGTGCGTGCGTGCTGTGCGTGGGGGTGAGCTTTGTAAAGCTAAAGCTGACCAAAACTTGTTTCTTAGTAACAGGGCCGCTACTAAGCAGCAGCCCCTAAACAGCTTAGTCTTACCTGGCGATAAAAGGCAGCGTCAAGCCCCTGCTCTTAATTCTTTACCTCCAACCTAGGACCAACCTAACTATAAGTAATTAGAGAAGGTTCAAAGTAGCAGTCACAGTAAATATTGTCCTGTAAAAGAAGTCACTAAACTGGCTATTTCCATCCAGAATTCTCTTAATTACATGAAGCTCCAGCTCATTTAAGTCCCACCTCCAGGGAGACTTTAATCTTCCAACTGTAGCCATATTGGTTACCTGGAGACCGTCCAGCATGTTTTCCTTACTTAAAAGTAGCAGCAGTCAAGGAGATCAGGAGCTGGCAAATTATAGACAAGAACTGGACCTGGATCCCTCCGGAGACTGTGGTGTGTCTCACGAAGCTCAGCACCCTTGGCTTCTGTGGTTCTAAAAGATGTAGTAGCCACATGTAACTCCGTGCACCCAGACTCATGCCTCTGCCCTCGTGTAAGTTTAAGACGGCATCCCCTCTGCTGGGTAAACCAGTGTGAGATGACACAGCATGAGGAGTGCTCGACTTTTCAAAACGTGCACCAACTGTTGGCAAGGCTGTAGAGAAATCGGAGTCCTCGTGCCTGGACTGTGACATTCCCAGTGGTACGACTGCTGAAGTATGATGACCTCTCAAGTTTAAAAACAAACAAACAAACAAAAAATCTGTCATCTAGTACTGTGGTTCATTTCTCGAGGGAACAGTGAAGACCATGTCCTTAACTCTGCATGGCTGTGACAGGTCCTCAGTGGCTCCTATAGATGGCCTTCTATTTTCTGACACCACAGTAGGGTTTACTTGGTTATCAGCTTTCCTGTGCCAACGTTGCCTTTGTGAGCTTCTCGGTGATTCCTATCACATGTCAGCAGGCTCTTCCCTTCACCTGGTGATGAGGATGCCCAGAAGGTCCTCTACTGGGGGTCTTTCTGGGGTGCCCAGCCATGGAGTAGCCTCCAAAAGGCTCAGCAGTGAAACCTGGTTTGATGGCCTTACAAGACCCTGAATCTGTGGTGAGGTCTGGTGTGCCCCCACACCCCTGCAAAGTCTTCCATTAACGTCCTAACGCACAGCCTCATAGTATTAGGGGTGAGAACTTTGGAAGGTAATTAGATTCAAATAAGGGCACAAGCTCCCATGATATTAAAAAGCATACACAGGGAAGAAGTTGTGTAGGCACGCTGAGGAGGCTGTGGGCATGCCAGAAAGAGTTCTCACCAACAAATGAGTGTGTCGGCACCTTGGTCTTGGACTTCACAGCCTTCAGAACTGCAAGAACTGAGTATCTTATTTAAGCCACTCAGACGGTGGTATTTCTTATAGCATTCGGAACAGAGCAAGACACCATCCTATACACTGTTTCAATTCTCAGTGAACAGACAAACTAACAGCATGCCTGCACACCACATTTTTTTAAAGGCAAGCTGCATCTGTTGCAATAGTAGAGCGTGGCCTGTGGTATAGCTCAGAGGTAAAGTGCTAATGCGTAGCAGGTGCAAGACCTGGGTTCAATCCTCAGCACACAAATAAATGCGTATGGTATAAAGGGGGTGGCTTGCTTTCCAAAGGAATTATCTACCTTTTTGTAGTATACGAATAAAATCCCACAAGAAGCACGAGCCTGCGAAGTGGAGCCTGCGTTTGCAGAACTAGCTTTCTTTTCAGTAAAAGATTACAGTGAGGTCTCATTAAATTCCAGCATCATTGCCAATAAGACCGCAACTCCCCTTGTCTTACTGTACAAGCACTGCAGATTGTAGCTTAAGGTGGGGGGAGGGGGGCTGTGCCAGCCATCAAGCCTGCAGAACCCCTAAGTAACAGTATCCCGCACATCTGGGCAGAGCCACAGTATCCCGCACACCTGGGCAGAGCCACAGTATCCCGCACATCTGGGCAGAGCCACAGCTGTCTCGACTCTTCTTTATAGACACTCTGGCCTCTTCCTGTGACCCCTTCAGAAGTTAGAAATAGCCAGAGGGTATTTCAGTCATCAAGCCGCAAACAGCTTTTATGTCAGTAGGAAGATGGTCACATAAGGCTCCCTGCAAATGCGGAAGTTCTGAGAAAAGCCCATTAACCCCGAATCTTGTGGCTTCGGAGTAGATTCACAGTATTTTACCACTGTGATGCTTCCATCTTCTGACTGTCCTTCCATCCCCCACAAAGGATGGTGTTAAATTGCTTTTAAAATACAGCTCCGGCAACTTGAAGGACGAGTCTCCCAGGTCCCTGGACTTTCCCTGTCTGTGATTAACTGTAATTAATCCTCTGGCCTGTCATCCCACCTCAAACCCTGCCGTACGACCCACAGACTGTGGCAGTTAGTAATGATGCAGTTTCTGGGGGTGATTCATCTTCCTCTCTCAGTCATCCCCATCCCCTGCTCTCTGTTTGATGCGTGTGCACATATGCTTTGACCTGGGATGGACAAGAAATGCCATAGACCTAAGGTAGACAGAGTATCCATGAACAATGGGTAATCTCATGGTATAAATGGCTTCTTAAAGTTGCCTACTATGCAGAATGTACCTAGTAAGTCTCAGTAGGTGTCCTGCATTTCATCTGGCAATCCCACGCAACCCAAGTTTGAAGTCCAATGCCATAGGAAAAGTCCAGGGGCTGGGGAGATGGCTCTGCAGGTAAGAGTGCATATGGCCGGCCCATCCAGAGGACTGAGCTCAGCTCCCAGCACCCATACTGGGTAGCTCACGAGTACCTTTGACTCAGCCTCAATGGATCCAATAGCCTCTGTGGGCACTAATACATGCACACCCACACGCATACACACAAATAAAGTGAAATAGTAAATGCTTGGCTTAAAAAAAAAGAAGAAAGAAAAAAGTTTGGGATCTTGAAGGGATGAGAATGGGCAGTTCTTCCATTGTTTCTTTTATAGCTGATTCCCCTCTTTGAAGAAAAGGGGGAGGGGTGGCTCCACATGAGAGCATACGTTTGATGAGTCTGAGGCTCTGGGATCCATTGCCAGCCCCAGTCAAAACCACAACTGAAGAACTAATAGAATAAACATTGTAGTTCCCGCTTATCCTATTGATATTTCTCTCTCTCTCTCTCTCTCTCTCTCTCTCGTGTGTGTGTGTGTGTGTGGTGCATATATATGTATGAAGTACATATGGAACCTGCTGGAGGTTGCAGGTTAAGGCTCCTGGCTAGCCTCCTGTCCTCTCTCCTCCGCCAGCGCCTGCTCTGACAGGAAACACTAGACTCTTGCTTTGTTTGGAAGGTAGGCTACTGCTGATCCATGTTCATTTGGAGAGCTACTCTGATTTGTATGTTTCTCAAGTTAGCCATGCAGAGGGCTGCCTTTGATAAAGCAGACGCCACTGAGAATTTCAGACCTGTTTCCAGTTGTGTTCAGGATAAAGAGGCTTTCTGTTGACCTCTAGTCACGGCAGGTTGTAAGCGGAGGCCCTTACTCACAAGTCGTGGTTTGACTCTGAGGGGTCCTCATCAATGGGGCTGTGGAGATGCTCACTCTCAAACTCTGTTTCTTAAACACGATTACTCCCTTGGATATCACACAGTATTAATTATTCATCGGCTAACTTTTTCCAGCAGTAATTAATGAGATAAGTCACACAATGGAAACGGTAGTAAATATAATATAAAGCAATTACTAAAGTAGTAATTTTCATTCATAATTATTTTAATTACATGGGAGCCCACTTATTTCAAGCCCTGTCTCCACAGAGCTTCTTTTGAGCTTCTGAAACTGTTTCCAAGTAGGGAGATTCTCTTCCTCTCTGCCTTAGTGAGCAGCCAGAGGCGTTCGGGCAGATGGGTGGCTGGAAGGTGTTAGATGGGACCTGGGCTGTTTGGAAGGTTGGGATCTCAGGGGCATGGCTTTTAAAGAAAGACAAAGACAGAAGAAACCTCTGGCTTCACCAAGAACAGCTAGATACCTGTGCATACTTACAGGACTCTTCATCAGACATCTATCTATCCAACTACCCACACATACACACACACACAGAGACAGACCTTACTAGTGCTCTGTGGTTGACATGTTGAAGTTCTTAATAGCTCTGTCTTTGATTTGTAAGGTCTAATGCAGTGGTGGAGCATATTCCAAGGCAAGTCACGTCTTGTCACATGACATCCCTCTCAGCCAGCAGCTCCCCTGCCCAGGCTCCTGACCCCACCCAGCCTTCCCTGTCCCTCCTGTCATCACTCTCATAAAGGTGTGACAGGATGGCAGGACACCCACACACTTGTGCCCAGGCATGGCAGCAATGTCCTGTTACAAGCTATCTGCATGATGGCTTGTCCAGTGGGTGACTGGGTGGGATTGATCTTCTCCCCAGCCTAACCTAGGAGCCTGGTGCATCCCCATGTGAGAGTCACAGTGCCTTTATGGCAGCCATAGAGAACACAAGTAACAAATAAAAATGTTATGCCAACTGAGAGATAATGCAAGAGGCAGACTAATGTCCTCGTGGGTGTAAGGTGAGCCTTCCTCCTGCCATTTGGACAAGGGGCTCAAATTGACATTTTTTCTGAGTAGTGGTAGCCATTCTCACTACGGGGATGAGGAAGATGGTGGGTGTATTGGTTGGCCGGTCATTAGGAACAGCCTGGCTGTTAGTTTTTTAAAAATCTTAATGAAGTATTTCTTTAAAATTTTTATCTCTTTGTCATTCCAAGATCTCAAATACATTTTGCTCCCAGATGCCAACCCAGGTACACAGTGTTCTGTGTGCTAATGTCTAATTAATGACCTAACTCCTGGGAGGCTCCAGCTTGCCTCTCTTTCATTGAGGAGGGAACACCCCTTTAAAGAGAGAAGTTCTGATGAGAATATCAAAGCTAAGTTTCCCATGGAGTTTCCTGTACACGAGGACTGTCTCCATGCTTCGGAGTCACCTGCTCAACCGAGGCCTGGCACTGTGTTTCCTTCCTCTAAGCACAGTTCACTGGAAAGCAGGCTCAGCCCTGCTGGAAGGGCTTTGTCAGAGAAGGTGGGGCTGGGGTGAGAGCTTTATGGAATTTTGATTCGCATGGAGCAGTGTCATTTCTGAAAACCATGTTGCTTGCATTCTCTGTGATGGCGAAGCTGAGTGTCTGAAAGCCCAGCCTCAGATTCTAGAGACACTTTGCCTACATCTGGGAGGTAGAGCACTGCCATCCATCAGCCCCCATAGGGACTGACTTCAGGATGCCCTTGCAGAAACCTACACCCGCTAATTCTCAGATCCCTCAGGTCCAACAACAGAGTATGTGACAGAACTTTCCACATCCTCTCACCAAGTACTTTATATTTTGTAGATTACTCTATAGCACAGCAACTCTATAACACAGCAGTAGTGCTATAAGTAGCTACCATACTCCACTCATTAGGGAGAAACAGAAAAAATGTTCTCTACATGTTCAGTACACATGCAGGGTTTGGGTGAATATTTTTTGATCGCTGGCTGAATCTTTAGATGTGGAGTCCCCTGTGAATGGCTGGATCTGTGAATGCGGGGTGCCCTGTGATTGGCTGGATCTGTGGATGTGAAGTGCCCTGTGATTGGTTTGATCTCTGGATGTGGGGTGCCCTGTGATTGGTTGGATCTCTGGATGTGGGGTGTCCTGTGATTGGTTGGATCTCTAGATGTGGGGTGTCCTGTGATTGGATCTGTGGATGTAAAGTGTCCTGTAATTGATTGGATCTCTGGATGTGGAATGCCCATGTACATAGGGCCAACTGTACTTATTAGTAGTGGGAATGTCAGTTTTTATCTAGGCTACTAGAGGCAATGAAGCCAGCAACTTAATGGCATAGGCCAAAATGTTGCATGATACTCCTATAGGCAAATAGGAAGAGTTACAAGGAAGCACTGTATAGTCATCTTCTATTAACTGTAGTGAGTGGCTGCAACCTCCACTGCAGTGGTCTCTGACCATTCTCCCTCCCCTTCCCCCCACACCCACACGCAGCTACTCATCAGCCTACCTGGGGAATAGGAAAGGAGTTTAAAATGAACTTAATCTTAACTGGTAGATAGAAATTCTAGGATCTGTCAGCTTTAGGAATAAGTAACTATGTATAGGAATAATTAACTATGTAACTATGTATTGCTCCAAGTCTACTAGAAGAAAAGATCACATACTTCAAGCCCTTCTTTTAAAAGATAAGGAAGTTGAAACCCACAGTGAAGTATTATTAGAACAGCTGGCCCTATGATCCAGCCATGTAGACTCTTGACCAAATGGCTCTGCTGGGATCTTAACCAAGATGGCCCATCAAGCTTACCCTGTCAGCTCTTGTCTTGATCTGTTTGCTGTTGCTATAACAGAACTTCCGGGCTTTATACTTTATTCGTCTCATGGTTCTGGTCACTGGAAATTCCAAACAACATGGTACTAGCATCTAGCAGATATCCTCCAACTCTGTTACAACACAGTAGATGAAGGAGCAGGAAGGGCCTGTGTGGTAATGAGGAACCAAGAGACCAGAGAGGCCAAATGTGTTCTTTTATAACAATACTCTCTTGAAAGACCTAACCCAGTCCTTCAGGCATGGCTTAATCACTTCAGAGTGCAGCAGCCCCGTGATCAAATCACCACACACTACACGTCAGAACATCGGCTCACGGGAACCAAGCTTCCGGCCTTGGAACCCATGCTGTGGGACCACAGGAACCGCGGCTGTTCTGAGCAGATGGGTGATGACTTATATTGAGGAAAAGGGGAGAGCTCTGTCTGGGTTCTATGGGAATAGTCCTTGGCCTGTTGGTGGGTGCCTGGCTTGGCATGGTAGTGGGAGCACAAAGAGGCCTTGTACAGGAGATTAGGCAGGACTCTATAGGCAAAGACTTTCTCTATGGCAACCCATGGAAGATCCCAATGAAAAGAGGCAGTCCATGGTTTTAAGGCATTTATTGTCATGGCAGAAAATGGATAGGTAAAACCGTACCCCAGTTCTCAGAGCGAATCTGAGGTTGAATACCTTTCCCAGGGAGGAGTGTCTGGAAAGGAAAGCCTACTTGGCTAAGTCTCCAGACCTTTAGGTACCTCATTAAAATGGAGATCTGTCTTAAGGCTACGTGACCACAGGTCACACATCCTCTACCTGTGAAGGGGCTTGGGGCGTTGCCCTTATGTGACTGATGACCACAAATCTATGGAGCGCTGCAGCCTCGTGCCAGGAGCCTAGTATCTGGGAACCAGGCAAAACGCCTGCCGTTTCTCAGGGTTGCTGGGGTTTCCAACCTTAGCTCAACCAGGAACCAGGCTGACTTTCATGGTCCTACAAGAATTCAAGCAAGTGATACAGAACAGGTGGTAGGCTTAATGAGAAGCCAGGCCAGAGCTTCCTTCCTGTGTACTGCCTACTATGTGTGGTGGTCCCAGCCTAAACACAAGCCTGGGGCAGCCTTGAGAAACACAGAGAAGCCTCTGTTTCCAGGGCTGAGCCACTGGGTCTCAGAACTGATGAGTCCTGCAAACACTCCCCTTGGGGCCTCTGGTTTTGAAACATGTCTGTCTCCACTGTGCTTTTCTTATTTGGTTGTGGTCCCTGATCCCTATTTCCAGATACAGTCTGTCATCAGAGTGACCTCATCTTTGAATAGGCCCTAGATGTCACTTCCCACAGACATACCTGAGTAACAGGAACATCCTCACCAGGGAACAAACCCAGCTCGGTTTGCGACAGCTACCAAGAGCACAGCTTGAGCGGATTCAGCTACAAGTCTGGATCTCAGATTCTGTGAGTGGATTCCCCTGACATTCCCCAAAGCTCCCCGTCCTTAAATCCTGTGCCCCTGAGTGAGATATAAATTAAACGTCACAGGATGGTGACACTCAGGTGCTGGCTTTGCTTTAAAACACAGCAGAGACGTGGAATTGGTTTATTTTCAGAGCTTAAGTGAGGAGGAGGGTTTTCAGCTGCCAACCTTCATTTCAGAGGAAGAACCAGGCACTGCCATTGCCCAGGGCTCTCATGGCCCCCTTTGCCCTTGATTGGAGCCACCAGGCTTTGCACTGGGACATCCTGGAATTAAAAGAGGAGACCCTGAGAGGCCCTGTCACAGGCTCATTGGGCAGGTGTTGCCGACATTCACGCCATGCTAGTCATTCATGCCGGCCCCTTCCTGATAAGGCATGGTGGAATTCCATGGAAATACCAGATGGACAGCATGGGTAAGCACCGGCTCAACTCAGGCCAGGGATATAGTTCATTGATAGACGGCATTTTCATTAGCTCTGGAGGCCCCAGATCCAATCCCTAACACCAAAACAATCAAAATGAAAATAATTTTAATAAAGAATCCAGATAAACTATAGAAAGGGCTGCTTGGTCTTTCTTAGGCTACCGTGATAATATTAGCTATGTTTAAAAATAAAGGATAACATTAATTATATGCTAGGTTCCGTGCTAAGAACACTCAGTGTTTTCTCATTTGGGCTACCTAGCAACCCTATAAAGCTTGTTCAATTATTACCCCTTTCATACTCATGAAATATCTGGCTCAGAGATAACTATTAATTTCCCCAAAGTCACCCAGCCATTAAGCAAAGTAGGCAAAAATCCATTCAGGTCTGATCCTAAAGCCTGTGTGTCAGTCCTTCCTACATGGCAAAATTATTTAAATATCCCCAAATGGGGCCAGAAAAGCCACTGGTAGTTTCCATTTTCAGGGACTAATCCACTCCTCAGACAGCACATGGTGCTAGAAGCCAAGGCCAGGTTCTAGCCCCTGTCTACTACTGACAATGAATGCTATTTGACCTGGAACAGACCCTTGATCCTCCACCCTGCCCTAGAGCTGGCTCTCCTACCTAAGTCATAGGTTTATTGAAAGAGTCAAGAGAAGGGCTTGAGAATGCTTTTAAATAACCTTATGAATGTAAGCATGCTTGCTATTCGAAGGAGTAGAAAATAAGTTAGAAGAGAAAAATAACAAGCAGGTGGTAGGAGTAACCGTGTCAGAGTGAAGCTGCTTTTTTAAATGGAGTCAACAAGCTTGGGTAAATTTTTACCACCTTCTGGATTCTAGTGTTCCCATGGGGAAGCATTCTGGGGCTGCACTACCTCAGGAGCTTAAAACATACAGAAATGAATTTCAGAACCCTATAAATAAGTCAGGAGTGGCAGAGTATCTAATGGGACATGGCTGTAAATGTTGCGGTTGCTGAAGGGCACCAGAGCTGCACCTCAAGGGACAGCCCTTGTCTTCATGAACTATTTGACTGGGCACGGGGCTGACAGGACTCGTGGCTCTTGAATACGTCCTTCAGCATGAGTTTTCTTCTACAGACAGATCCAGGGTACAACCCAGAGAACAGTTGGAGAGAAGGGGAGAGCAGTAAATTACCACAGCCCAGACTCTCTCAGCACCTCATTGTCTGCAGGTGGCTGAGGAATGAGCAGTGGACTTGGAGACATTCCGTGGCCGCCCTTTTAACAGTAACGAAATTGGGGACAAATGGGTGGATAAAGGCAGACAGCCATGCTGTTCTTAAGAGTAGGTCAAATGAAACGTGCTAAGGCTTGTGCGTTCGTGCGGAACACCACTGGCTCTGGACAGCTGGAGTATGACCCAGACCAGGCCTTTAGCATGGCCTCCTCTCTCACCCCTACTAGTGTGGCCTCTCACCTGCACACCTGGGATCACACACATCCTCAGCCTTCTCTGCCAGGGGACAAGTTGTACTAGCAGGTCCCCGCTCTCTGACACCATGCAGGTCCCAGGCTACATCACAGTTCTTGTCACCAGTCAGAATGCTGAGTTCTCCCATGAATTGTCACTGTAGACAAAGACACTTTTTTAACACGTCACCAAATCCAAAGGGTGCAAAGGTGTGTCGCTACAGACAGCTGCTGCTTCTTGGCCCTGTCTCTCAAATAGTTCCTAAGACGGGAAGAGAATGCAGCACTGGCCTTGTCAAGTAAGTCATGAGAAGGTGTCCTGGCCTTAGCCAGCCCAGGGCACTCAGAGGTGAGGTATGCAGGGACTAGCCCAACTTCCTCTAAGGCCCTTCCCCCATCTTGAATCACAGTTCAAAGTATGTCTGTCATGCTTTCTTCCAAGTAGTAAGTCCAGGGACCCCCTCTTGAGGGCACACCCTCTGGAAGGCAGGGCCAGCAGACTCAACATAGTCACAAAAACAGTTACATGGAGACTTCTGAGACAGACATTACTGAGTAAATATTATTTTATACATTCCAAAACACGTTTTAGAATGTTTATGTGTTCCAAACATGTTTATAGGTTCCCAAAGACGCATAGCTATCTTTCACATGAATTTCTTTTAACGTTTAAAGCATTAGAAGCCTTATCAGTGCGTCATAATCAATTTGCCTTATAGAGGATAATGGGAGACTTCAGTTCAAGATGCTGAACTCAGTGTCACCTCTGTGACACAAGCAAGGATAATAGTTAAAATAAAATAAAAGACGCCCTCCCAAAGTGAGAGGTAAAGGTCTCTGAATTCGCAAATGCAGTCATGGAATATTTGTAAAGATTGAAGGGAAGAGGGGGGGTAGGTAAGCTACGAGTCATGTTACTCCCTGGATGAGTGACAAGAAGCAGAAATTACTGAAATATGTATTGAGGCACTCAGAAGTTAGTCAGTGAAATTATCATTGAAATTCTCCCACACCTATAGAAAGAAATGGATATTCAAACACAAGGCATTTAGAACTTTAATAGGAATAGTATATTTAATATAGTACATTACCCATAAAAACCATCAACAAGCCCAGGAATGTTGTTTGCAGATTATGTATTTTCCCCCTTCTTTATAGCATGCCTTTCTTCTTGGCTGGACTACATATGGGCATTTACCCAAATGAAAGTAAAAAGTATATAATGTAATGCAGAGCGCCAAGCCATAGCTTTTGTGTCTTGGTTCATCAGGATGACGACAATATCCCTCACCACGTTCTAAAAAGAATAGCCTGCGAAAACGCAGGGCCATTCCAGACACAGTAACAACATGGGGTTATCCCAGAACACAAGAACATGTGTTTCTTAACACATATCAGTAGTCAGAAAGAGGTGCCATGAACCTGAGGCTCTTAAACTCAAGAATGCTGTAGAGGCACTGCTGAGGCAGATTCCTAAGCCCTGGTGCCCGACTCACCTGCAAGAGCAGAGTGTTATGAAGAAAACAAACCCAGGCATGACCAGGGACCCAGAGGTGACATCTCTGCTCTCTGGTATCTGAAACTACTGGTCAAGCCTTAGCCCCCAAGCTCTTCCCACGCTGGCATATGGACACAGCCTCAAATTCTCAGCAGGACTATGCACGTGGCTCCATGGCCTGAGCCACATCTCTGGACTTGGTGGCTTGTGTAAAAAAAAAAAAAAAAATCCCAGTTGCTCCAATAGCATGATTAATGTCCAAGTTTATGGCTGTCTGTATTGCTGAATTTCTTTGCTATCAATTTTAATCCCTCCCTAAGGGCAGCAGAAGGTTCTGGACCCCTTTGGGACCTGGGCAGTGCTATATAAGTCTACTTTATGGTTTTCACCTCCACCCAAGCCATACCCAGTTTCCACCCACTGTACAGGAGTACAGGAGGCACCCACTGCCTGCCGCTGTATGTCACCTCTTCCATGTTCTTCCACAAGAGCTCCCAGGGTATCCTCCAGGCTCTAAATTCTCTCATGCTGACCCACATCCCCATCCTATCCTTTTTTTAAACCTCGATATAACAACATCCCATAGTGAAAAAGCTATCTCTGAGTAAATACTTGATCTAAGATTTGACCTAAAAGCTGTTCGTGAGCATACATTTAGAAAGTTAAAAATGAAAACGGTGCTGATCACCTGCAGGTGTGGTGTGATATGCTGAGAGGTGACGTGACCATCCCAGGTGTTAGCCTTCAACTCAGGAAGTTTATAATAGGATCATAAAACCTGGACATATGTGTACATATACATATGTGTCATGAGGGTTCCAAAAAGAGTGGAGAAAGGGTGTGGGGCTGAAAAAAACTGTCTCAGAAAGTGTTCAAAATAAAATGAATATTTAAAATTTTTCAATTTTTACAAAACAAATATAAACCTGTAAGTTCCAGTAGCTAAACAAACCCCATGTAGGATGAAGCCAACGAAATCCAGGTGGAGGCACATGAGTTGGTTACTGTTCTCATTGCTGGACAAAGCACGTGACAAAATGACCTTAAGAAAGGAAGGTTCATCTTAGCTCATAATTTGAGGGAACAGTCGTCCATTGGTAGCAGGGGAGGTACAGTAGAGAGATGATTAGCTGTAGCTACGGAAGCAGGAAGATGAGGCGGCTGGCCACAGTGTGTCCAAAGTCAGGAAAAGGTGACTGTTCACCCCACCCCCTTTATTCAACCTGGGGCCCGCATGCATCTTCTCTTCTCCACCCTTCTGGAAACTCCTTAGCCATGCCCAAAGGTGTGTATGCAGCAACAGTCAGACAGCACAGCACAATCACACTTCCAACAGCAGAAGACCTGCAGCACAGTGGTTAGGATGTTTGCCTAGCATGTTCACACCCCAGCACCATATAAACCTGCAGAAGTGGCACATGCCTGTAATCCCAGCACTCAGGAGTCAAAGGCAGAAGAACCGAAGATCAAAGTCATCCTCCATAGCTATAAAATAAGTCTGAGGCCTACATGGGCTACATGAGACCCTGTCTTTAAAGATGGATGGATGGATAGATAGATAGATAGACAGACAGACAGACAGACAGACAGACAGACAGATAGATAGATTCTTTTTTAAGCAGTGAGAGGCAAATACTAGGTATGTCAGGGCCATTTCGGTGACACTGGACTCTGAAACCTGGAGATATCAAGAAAGTTACACATCACTTAAGTGCTAAACCAAGAAAACCGTCCATCTGTCATTCTGCATACAGAGAAATCCTTCAGGAATAGCAGACACACTTCTTAAGGAAAACCAGCACAATTACCCTAAAAGCTAAAGACTGCTGAAAGAGGGCCTTCAGTGAGGGAGGAAGGGACCTTGACATATCCAGAAAACAGAACATATTTACATAGAAGCATAATTACAAGAAATGTTCCTTCCCCTTGGTATTCTTATATATTTATTATTTTTCTTTGAAATGTTGTTCACATACATTTCAGGCATCTATATAATGAATTTTAGTCCTTTTAATCCCACGTTTCATCTTGTAAACTTTGTAAGTTGCATCTGATTATTGAAGCAACATTAGAAATACCATTACCTGATTTGAATATTACATAGTGGATGCATGTATTGAAACGTCATCATGCAATCCATAAGGATATACAGCTATTAGGTTATTTAATTTAAAAGAAATAAAAATTAACCAAAAAAGGGAGAAAGAAAGAGATAGCCATATTAGTGCCAAGTAAAGTCAACTTAAAAGCAAAATGAATTCCCACAGGCTGAGCACAACATGATGTAGTGATGAACAACTCAATTCTCATGAAAGGTTAGCACCTAATAACAGCATAAATAGAAAATAAATATAAAAGTATCAAGATCTTGAGACATGGTTCAGTGGTTAGGAGCACTGACTGTTCTTTCAGAGGATCCAGGTTTGACTCCCAGCACCCACATGGCAGCTTTCAAGCATCTGTAATTCCAGTTCCAGGGAATCCCATGCCTTCTTCTGGCCTCTAAGGCCACCAAACATGTGCCTGGGGCACATACATACATATATGCAGACAAAACACTTAAACAAAATAAAAAGAATTTTTTAACTGTTCAAGTAGTTGAAAGCATGACAATTATCATACAACTTAGTCATCACATTCCTTGACATAAGTCACAGAGAAATGGATATTTACATCTGCACAGGACCCTATCCAAAAACATTGATAGCAAGTTTATTTTTAATGGTATGACACTAGAAACAACCAAAATGCTCCTCCATGGGTGAATGGTTAAATGACCATGGAATGCTACTCAGTATATCTACTCAGTAACTTGGATGGGTCTCAGAATATGTGGCGATTGTATTTTTGAAGTAATATACCCATAGGTAAGCTTATTGGAAAAAATCTTATTTTTAAAAGGAATTAGACTACATGAAATGTATAATTTACAAAACAACAGAGTTTTAGAGACGAGAACAGATCAATGTTTTTCAGGAATCAGCACGGCTCTGGCAGAGGCAGAGAAGCTATGGTTCTGAAATAGAGTTTAGCTATGGCGCCCCCATGTGTTGGCAGGAATCCAAGCATGTGATACAACCCAGAGCTGTATGTACATTGTGCCATTGCCATTTTCTAGTTTTATACAACCCAGAGCTGCACCCACTCTGTGCCATTGCCATTTTCTGGTTTGATATTTTGATCCATCTTATTACCTAAAATATAACCACTGGGGGAAACTGGGCAAAGGACACATGGAAGATCACTGCTATTTTTACAGTTTCCAGTGACTCACCAATCAGCTCATAATACAATTTTTTTTTTTTTTGAAGTCAGAGGCTGGAGAGATAGATGTCCCAGTAGTTAAACGGAAGAGCTAAGAGCTTGGTTCTCAGCACCCACATCAGACAGAACACACACAAATCATACAATAAATAAATAAATAAATAAATAAATAAATAGGAATAAACCTTTTTTTAAAAGGCAGGCCATGAGCATGAGTTCGTTGTGATTGCCTGCTTGTCCGAATCCCTAGTGAAATCCTAGCTGAGTGTCTATCAGTCTGTCCACTCTAACTAGAGCCACTCACACTTTCAGAGTACTGGCCAGATATCAGCTGTGATTCTCAGTCCTGTGCCCAGGTCGATAGGTGGCCTACGATGCAGTGAAACCTGTTGTTAAAACTTCAGATTAGTACCAGTATTTTCAAATCAGGAGAACTGATATAAACATTGGGACCGGGGACATCCTCCAGAAAGTCTAAACACCTAATATCTACTGGACTCTCACATCTATATATCAGAGATATTGTGGGGATGGGGACACATTAAGCTATGCAAGACTCTCCTGCCTCACAACTTCCCCACTGGAGAGCCCAGGGTCCAGGATTATACCGCTGGACAATAGGCAACCTGCCTGCATATGTCACTCTTTCTGTGCTGCTTGCTTGCTATGTTAGCTTTTCAATTTTCAGCCTGTGTACAAATGGAAACCTAGGCATCCTCAAAGTATCAGAAACAAACTATGGAGGTTGGGGTATACATCTCTTGAGCTACTTCATAGCTATGTTTATTTGAGATCTGTTTATGGTAGATCTTCTTATTTGACCCAGGTGATCTAATGATTCCAATCATCAGAGTGGTCAGGAGCTCAGTGAACAATGTGCCAGAGAAAACCAGAGAAGAAAGCGTTGGTTACATCCAGGACATTAGGGGAAGCTCAATGGGAGAGGTATCACTGTGTCTTGTTCCTCAGAGAATAGTAAAAGGAATAACCAGAAGAGAGGGAACAAGGACTTCTGACACAGGGTGTAGCATGTGCATAGCTCATAGCTTGGATGGGGCACAGCCACCAAGATGGTGAAAAAATGGACAGTGGTCATGGTTCAGGGACAGCCACATTGAAATGGAACTGGAGACATGATAATGAGCCAAGCGTGAGGAGCATCACAAGCCATGTAAAATACAGAAGTAGCTCCTCGGGGAAGGAAAACAAACAAGATTTGGGATAAAACTACAGTGCTATCAGTTTGGATCTGGGAAGGGAATTCTTTCTACAGTGAAGTGCCTTGGCCTGCTTGCATCTCTCATTTCTGATATGAGGAAGCTCTAGATCAGCTGCTCTCCGTGGTGATGCTACCACTGAAGGACTACCATCTCCCAGGCCCTGGTGGTGGCTGGGAAATGGCATGTTTGTTGAGTTGTTATGGAATCCTTGAGAAAACTAAGGAACTAAGTGTTTAAAGCATGTGTGTCACCATCCCAGGAGACATCAGAAATCCCTGCCTCGTCATTTGTCCCTGCGAAGCTGTGATAGCTTGGGGGCATTTATTCAGGCAGGCATGAGACCTTGAGTCTTAACTGTGAGAGCCAGGATGTGTTCTTTCCATTCAGCATCTTTTCTTTTATGGCCTGTATTTAGACTCAGCCTGAGCCAGACTCTAGAAGGGATGTGTCAGTGTCAACTAAGGCAGGGATTTGGCAGATACATCCCCCAGAATAAAGCTGGGCATCTCTCAAAGGTGCATTTGAAATATTTGAGAGCAGACACTCTGAACACCAGCAGACCAGTTTATGAAATCAATAGAAGACAGAAACAAACTCTACTGGGAAGCCTGCTTGAGTTATAGTAAATGGAATTTATAATACATTTTAAAACATATTTCTGAAAGAAAGAAATGTTGAAAATTGGAAAACAACAGAGGTACTAAAGTCCTCTCACATTTGTGTTACCTCGAGACAGGAGAACTTAAAACTTTGTGGAAAATGAGATCTGGTTTGTCAACATCAATTAAATCAGTGATGGGGGCGGGTTCCATTTAGTTATTCATTCTGTAATTGCCTGTGGATACCCAACTGTGCCAACCTGTGCTAAGCTTTTGTGACCTAAAGACTTTGCTTTTAATTTAGAGGGGCTTCATTTGGTTTGTCTCTGTGGTGTGTTGGGGGTCAAGGCTGACGTCAGATAGCTTCCTTGGCTCTTTATCTTACTTTATTTATTGGAAAGGAGTGTCTCACTAAACCTAGAGGTTGCTGTTTGGCTAATCTAGCTAGCTTGCTAGAGGATACCAGCTCTGTCTCCCATGTACTGAGACTACAGGTAAACCATCACACCTGCCCAGCTTGTAGATGGATGCTTGGAGATCCAAACTTGCCAAGTTTGGGCCTATTAGTCTACTTTTCAAAGAATCCCTGATAAACATAGCATCCAGGTATGTACTGGCCTTTTCATTTGAGTATTTGGAGGGGGGGAGGGGTTCAAGACAGGGTTTCTCTGTATAGCTCTGGCTGTCCTGGAACTCACTTTGTAGACCAGGCTGGCCTTGAACTCCGAAATCTGCCTGCCTCTGCCTCCCAAGTGCTGGGATTAAAGGCGTGTGCCACCACCACCCGGCTCATTTGGGGATTTTTAAGTGTAAGCCTATGGTGGCCTTTCAAGAAGGTTTTTCTGATTTTTTTTTTTTTTTTTTTTTTTTGTATTCCCCTGATTCCGTGACTCCAAAACCTTCCTTACTATTCTGAGCCAATTCTTTGAGTGATCATCTGTAGGAGTGAGTGGCCATCCCTTTTGCTGTCACCTCCCCCCACCCCACCCCCCCACTGTCAGCCCAGCCTAGGCAAAGCAGCTGCATGCACTCAGGGCCAGAGAAGTCACTGGCAGCTGGCCTGGGTGACCAGTTGTTCCCCAGGGATGCTTGCAAAGGCCACTCAGCAGAGCTCTCATTGTGGAACAGGATTAGATGAATAGATCGTGGATAGATTTCTCAGCCTGACAGCCAGCTGAGTCCTGCTAAGCCCTGCCCAGACATACTTGGGGTTTTTTTTTGGCTATGCATTCTCTCTTCAGATCAGAGGAACATGAATACCAAATGCTCTTTTGCTTCCTCTGGGATTACATCCAGATAAATTCATCTTAAGTTGGAAGCAGTGTAGATTGTTAACATATTAAGTCTATGAACACTACCAACTGAAGAGTCTTGGCTGTGTCCCCTTGTGATAACGTCGCCGCTGATACCCAGCATCTCCAGAGGACAAGTCACAAACCCAGGGAAAGATTCAGATTGAACATTTCACGTGCAGTTCCTACTGAGTACATAGTGCTGTCTCACCTCACCATTAAATCCAAATTCTGGAGCCAAATACCCATCATAAAAGGGCTGTCTGAGTCTTCACTCATGATCTCAGACATATTATGAGTCTCTCAGATCTTACAAGCCAGGTGTGAAAAAATATCTGTGCCCTTGGTTCTCCCAGATGTTTTTAAAGAAAAAAATTTAGTTACGGCAGTAAAAATTCCATTTAAAATGTGTTTGTTTATTCAGGGTAGAGAGACAGAGATGTGCGAGGCTTTTCTGCCAACCTATTTCAGATAACTGATTGTGCTTGCATCGTCCTGGCTGGCGTGTCTCATCCATGAAGAAGGGGTAGTGACAGAGGGAGGCAGTCTGTGACTGTGTAAATGGCACATCCCCAGAAATGAAAACCTCTCTTCTCAAATGACAGCCCTTCCCCATGCCGTGCAGGCCACAAGGAGTTCCACCCACACACCGAGACCTCGGCTGCACTTGGACAGGGTTAGTTTGCATTCACAATGTGCGTTTACTGAGGGCACTGACCATAGTTTTATAAAACCAATCAAAATAATCTTTGTTCATCTTTATTTCCTAGCCTTCAGCAAACCTCACCCTAGAGCCTTCCTGGTGCCGCCTTTACTACAGTTCCGCAGGTTGTAGGAACCCCCAGCTACTTCATAACTAATTTTGCTACTGTTGTAAATCTTAAGTATCCGTGTTTTCTGATGGTCTTAGGGAACCCCTGTGAAAGAGTGGTTTGGTCCCCTCCCCGCAAAGCATGATCCACAGGTTGAAAGTCACTGCTTTAGAGCATGGTAAGGAGTCCATCTTTGCTTGCTCTCTGCTTTCCACATCCTCTTATGAGGAAAACACTTCCGGACCATGTGTAACTTTGCTTATAGTTTTGTTGCTTTTGATGGTTGTCTGTGTGTGTGTGTGTGTGTGTGTATGTCTATGTCTGTGTGTATGTGCATGTGTGTGTGTCTATGTCTGTGTGTATGTGTGTGTGTGCATGTGTCTGAGTATATGTGTATGTGTGTCTGTATGTCTCTCTATATATAAGTCTGTGCATGTGTCTGAGTGTGTGTGTGTGTCTCTGTGTGTATGTGTGTGTATGTCTGGGTGTGTCTCTGGGTGTGTCTAAGTATGTGTGTGTCTCTGGGTGTGTATGTGTCTGTGTCTGAGTGTGTGACTCTGGGTGTGCCTCTGTCATACTGCATCCTATCTCTCTACTGGGAAGAGGTACTGGGGATGGGAAGCACTAGAAGGAGGCAGGGCAAAGTTGAAAGGGGAAGTCCACAGCAGTTCCCAATCTCCACTCTGGGTACCTGTATACCACTGGGAGAGGGAGTTGGGAACCAGGGGTCTGAAGTCTACCCTTTCCCTCAGGGTGCCTGCGCACCAGGCAGAGGTGTGGGGAGGGTTCCGGTGGAACCCGGGATGAGCAGAATCCAGTCTGATTGGGAGCGAGGGCCAAGTGTACTGGAGGGGCTGGAAGAGAAAAAGTCTTCCTTGGGCATCTCTTTAGTGGAAGACCTTCCCTGCTGCGATCCTTCATGAAGTAGTTCTCTGAGATGGTCCTTGCTTGTACATATTGCTTTATTTGAGGGTGGATGTAAACATATACACTTATTCAGGGTAACCTGGGAATTATATACCTTTTGTGGGAAAGGAATACCCAGGAAGGGAAGGCTCAAGACTATCTAGACCCCTCATTAGACCTAGATCTGGTCATCCAGACCAGGTACAGAGACAGTTAGGGAATGGCTCCATTCCTACCGTTCTCAAATCTCTGAGATTCCCTGGATTTGAGTTCATTCAACCTTACCAGTTCTGATGCCTGTCTGGTAGCATGGTCCCACGTGCCGTGTGTGTGTGCGTGTGCGTGTGTGTGTGCGTGTGTGTGACTGTCTGTCCCAATGTTTTAGTGGGCCAATCAAAAACAAAAAAAAAAAAAAAAAAAAACAGTGCAGATCCCAGATGTCATGTCAGCTGAATACAAGCCCCAACTAGGAGGTAGATTTTCATCCTGAGGAAAAAGATATATTTTATGAACTATTCCTTCTCCTCTCCATCTCAAAATCTAAAATCTTTCCTCAATGCCAGACACCAATAACAGGATGAAAATAAAAACCTGTGCAGCCGAGACAAGGTGTGAGCCTGCAATTGTCTGATGTTGAAGGATTCGGGCAGATAGTATATGTGGACGTACAATGCGTGACTTTGGCAGGAAGGAGTGAAAACCAATGGAGTTGTTTATGTTTGAACTCCACTTTCCCCTAAGTCCGTCATTCAGAAAGGTGCTTTTCATTGCCAGAGTCCCCAAGACTGCAGTGTTTCCCTCCTCCCAGCCTCCACAAAGGGGAATTTCTGAGATTACCCTTAGACGACATTAAGGGATGGGTGAAGGGGTCCTAAGCCATGTCCAGTCTCCTTGGCACTTGAGACCATAAACTGTAAGGAGCTCCAACGCCATATCCTCGTGGAAGTCAGCCCTGTTGAAGCCGTGGTCACAGTTGGGAAGTGGCCAACAACTCTTTGCCAACTCAGTACTTCAAAGGTGACCAGCATTTTCTGAGTTAGAATTTAAGCTAAGAGGGACGCATCCGTGAATGTTTCAGTGAATGTGCAAGCACACTAACATTTTCTTTTTGACTTATGCACTCTTTGATGGATATGTGATACCTGAATTTTTGTGGCTGGTGAGCTACCATTTGAAAAAGTGTGGATCGAATTTTCCTGTTGAAAATATAGGGACAACATGGCAGATTCTAGCACGTGTGTAATTATCAGGTGTCAGCCGAGGATGCCATTTCTACTTGTTATAGGAGTGATTTTTTTTTTTTTTAATGTTGTGAAAGATCATCGGCTCTTGGTGAAGGACTGCAAAGCTACTGTTCACACACCATGCCAGCGTCCATAACGACCACAGCACTGGACTCTACAATGGAAAAACAGAGAGAAGCAAGATGTTTAACTTTTGACAGTCCCCACATCTTTGGAATCTTCCAGGAGCCATGAAGGCTCACAGCAGAACCCTGTGGCCTTTCTGCAGTTTCCTTGCCACTAGACATTTTCCTCTAAAGCAAAAACAGAGTTATTTTTGACGGTTTGCAAAATATTCTGAGGTCTTTGGATTCCCTCGAATCTGTATGGGTTTTTAGAGTGGAGGCGCATTTGAAAAGCCGTTCTCAGAACGAACAGCAGCAACCTTGAAATAAGCCGAGAGTACCACACCACCTCCCTCTAAGTAGCCACGCATCAAACCAGTGCCCAATAGCGAGTGGGCGCTGTTCGCTCCCAGTTTTATTTCTGAGTCTAATTTTGTCTGATTTTGGCTGCTCTGGGCCTTGATGGTTTGGATGGTTGTCCTGAGTCCAGGTCCTGTTTGACAGATGTGTGCAGTCTGTGCCTCCTCTTTCCTTTGCCAGGATGGCAGCCTGCTGGTGTTTCCTGTTTGCTCATTTGGCTTTCTTTCCCTTTCCTTCTTGGGGGGCCTGGTGGACTGGCAGCTCCGTGGTTCAGCAGACCAACTGTAGAAGTTCGGCGCCATCCAGCAAGGGCGGCAGCAGCAGCAGCAGCGGCGGCAGCAGCTCCTCCAGCGACTCAGAGAGCACTTCCGGCTCCGACTCCGAGACGGAGAGCAGCTCCAGCGAGAGCGAGAGCGAGGGCAGCAAGCCTCCGCACTGCTCCAGCCCCGAGGTAGGCAGCGGCTGCAGACTCGAGTCCTGAGTCCCCAGCCCTGGCTTTCATCCTGCCTGCCTACCCACCCTCCTGCTGTCCCCAGCCTGGACAAGCTTCTGGCCTTAGGGTCTCAGCTCTGCTCTCCACTGTGTCCTCTCCTTCCTGTCTCAGGATGACACTGCTTCCTTTCACATGCAAAGCATCAGCTTTACTGTCTAAAAAAATAGTTGTTCGGCTTCCAGAAATTTCCACACATGCTATAAACATCACTGACAGGAAATAACCTATGGCTGGGGTCTCTCCCCCTCAGGGTCATCCCAGGCATTAACCAGGCAGAGAAGTTTGTCGCTTGGGAAGTGTGACCACCCGTAAATCACAGGCCAAAGAGTTTTATGCATCGGGCATGCTTAGAATATTACCTTTCTGCAGTTTGTCACGGATCAGAAGAACAGGGGCTATAAATATTAATAAAACCCCCTTTATTGTGTATTTTCTTTGTGAAAATATAATGGGGGAAATTAGCAACCACCTACAAATAATAATGAAACCTTTTACAGCTGTGATCGGTATCTAAAAGGGAAGCTTTAGGTGCCTCATATAAAAACATTATAAGGTATCAATAAAAACATTGCTGCTTCTACTTTTAGCGGAAAGGGGGATATAAATGATAATTCAGAGCCCAGAGGTTCTTGGGTGAGGACGGAGACCCCGGTCCTTAAACCTGTGAAGCTGAAAGGGTGGGCTTTGATTTCTACATAGTGAATAAAAACAGTTCCCCACCCCCCACCCCGAGAATATAAAAACAGTTGACATCCCTGTAGGTTGTGGGGTGAAAGGCTTTGCACACATCCAAGGGGCCAAATTCCTAAAGGTGCAGACCTACTCCTGAAAAGTCCAGCGGTGAGAGCAGAGCACTGTGTAGAGCATCCACACCGGGCATCATCCAGGTGCCACACATGGAAATAGTTACGGCTTGGTTCCAGGCTCACAGAGGCTTCCTCACACCCTGCCAGCTTTTGTTTTATGTCCCCACACCCTCCCTTCCTCGTCAGCACCTCTCTGCTTCAAGGCAAAGCTTTCCATTCATCCTAAAATGAGCCTTCTACCCAGTGTTTTCTCTCCTCCCCACAAAGTCCTCTCCTGTCTGCCCAGCTCTCCTTGCGGCTCTGTCTGCCTCTCTCCATACACATAAGAGCAAAGGCCTCAGCAGCACTAACCAATTCATTTTAACCTGGCTCTTCCCAGAAACTAAGCCACGATCCCTCCCTCATTATTCATTTATACATTCTGTAGCCACTCAATAAACATTAGTTGACCAGCAGCCACAGTACTCGGTGTTGGCCTGGGAATGTAGCAGTTACCTAACAAAAAGTGTCCCGTCTGCCCAGAGCTAACATCCCCATGGGGGTTATTTCAGATGGAAAAAAAATAGGAATTAAAGAGAATAAAATCCAGGAGGTAAGTGGACTTTATTAGTGTCCACCTTGTGCTATAATTTTTTGAGAGAGTTCAGAATATAGAATTTTAAGAAATGACAGAGCTAGAATTAGAACCATTGCTAGAGTACTTGCCTGACATGCACAAAGCCCTGGATTCAATCCCCATTGCCAGAAGGGGGAAAGGAGAGAAGGAGGGAGAATAGAGTAGATGAAGATGGTACTGGGTCCCAGGCCAGTGCAGGAGCCCGGGCTGAGGGTGAACTGAAGGGCATGGGGTCCATGAAGTGCCTCCTATCCAGGTTCCTCTTTGTGACTTTGCTGGTTAAAATCACAAGTGACAAGTCTTGGTTTCACATTGAAATTTGAATCCTGGGGCTCCTGGGTTTCCTAGAGTTTTGCTTGAGAACAGCGGGACACTCTAACAGCATCAAGCCTGGAATTCTGGATGATGGATAGAGAGCCTCCTGTCGTTTCTTTCTGAAAGTCTCGGGGGTCCCTGGCTAAAGAGGGGGACTCTGAAGTTTTTAAGTTCTTAAGAGAGCATGCGAGGTTTCCACTTCCTTCCTACTCTGTATAGAGAGAAGGCAGACACCGAGTAATGCATTAAGCACACTACTCAGTGTCCCTCTCTGCTGGCAAGGGACATGTATTTGTTGGAATAAGAGTTGGATTTTTTGAGCCTCTTCCCCAAGGCTAACGTAGACACATGGCCTATATGAAGGAAGAGTTTGTAGGTAGATGAACATCGCAGTGCTAAGCAGCAGTAAGACTCTGCTGGCCCAGTCTGCCTGTCAGCATGGAGCCCTGTAGTACAAGCCTCTCATGATAGACCAGCTCTGGATAGCCACACTGCCCGGCCCACTCCTCAGGCCCACTTACACTGCCTCAAAGCAAACAGCCTTGGCCCTCACTTCTTTTCCAGACCACCCTTTCACGGGAGTAGAGGAAGCAGACGCATTCATGTTCTGATGTACAAGTCTTCTTCCAGTGTGGCAGTGCTTAGAAAACCCTGTGGGCCCCACTGAGGCCCCTAAGGTCCAACAAGTTTCTGAGCTACAGTGGGCGCTGGCGGGCCACATTGCTACAGCTAAGTTCCCTTGGCAAGTCATTGCCACACGAGCCCCATTCAATAACTGCCCACCTCGAGGTTAGATATCACCATAACCAGGAACAGGTAAAATCAAAGCTCTTGAAGTTTATAATTAACCATTCAGATTTACATAACAATAAATTCTCAATTCACAAGATGCCCACACAATAATTTCAGAGCCAATTGATAATGATACAAGCTGCCTACCTAGATTAGACAAGTTACCCCAATTATTCTAATAATTTCAGAGCCAATTGATAATGATACAAGCTCCTACCTAGACAAGTTACCCCAATTATTCTATCCCTATATGATAGTATATCTACCTGTGGCTATTTAAAGCCATGGTGAATCTCTCCGTCCTCCATCTTGCTTCCTTCTCCCCTACCTGTCTCCTCCATCTCCGTCTCTGTCTCTGCAACTCTTCGAGTCACCTCCCTTTTCCCTGTCTAATCACAGGCTTCTCCTTGTATAAATAATTAAATTAATTGGACAGGGAAAACCCTGCTATACCTAAGAACTGGTCTTTATGTACATGGTTGCTGAAAGCCACTTCATGGTTTATGAATCCCTGAAGCATGGCCCAGGGCAGGTTGCCGAGCCTGCACAGGACAGTCTTGTCAGCATGCACATCGCTCCCTGTGAATCGCCTCTGGGCTGGCCTTATGCTGGACTGATTTTTTTCAGTTGATTTTTCTCTCAGGGACTTTCCTGGCATTGGACATAGGCTCATTCACACTAGTGCTTCTCGGGGCTGGAAGCTGATTTTTCATGCCTTTGCCACGCTGAGAGCACACAGGGTTTCTGTTGCCAGAGTCCTTATAGAAAGACCCTGGTCACATCATATGAATTCTTGGATAAAGCAGGTTAAGTCTGTGTCTTTATATTGAATAGCCCCCGACCTAGATATTGCACTAAACCTTTTTTTCCCTTGCGGCTCTTCCGTAGTGGATCTGACCAGTGCAGATCTTCAAGGAAGACTTGAACAGAAAGTATGTGTTAGAAAAGAACACTACAGATTCTTCTTTACAACCAGCAGAGGAAGCATGGAGTGTGTTCTTCATGCCGATGGATGCACAGCCTCTTGTTAATCACATTTCTCAGGGGCACATGGTGATGTGTGCTGTAAAGTAGATGAGGTGGGGATGTGTGTGGAGACCTTGTATATGAATCATGCAGAAGATCAACCAGGGAAGAGAGCTGTAGCTGTGCATGCAAGGCAGTGAACCCCCAGGAGACAGACACAGACCCCAGGCAGAAACCTCAGTAATGCCTCAGCACATGGTTGTGGGATAGGATTTGAAGTCTCGGCTTTGTCTTCCCTTGATTACCTGTTGTTTGAGATTCCATGGCCAGAATTGCCTCCCCTCCACCCGCCATGTTAGCTTCAGCCACAGCGCTCCTCCCTCATCCATGAGGAACAGAGGTATATGCAGTTCTTCTGAGAGCAGAGGCATCGCCATCAAGCTCCCAGGCCTGGCATAACTGCTGCAAGCCATAAAAAGGACCAGGTCCTAGCCTGAAAGCAGTGTAGACGATGTTGAAGCTACAAATCACAAACCCGGGAACAAACACCAGAAAGACTATGCTGCGTGGTGAGGTAGAGGCCAACAGACATGGTTCGCAGGAGTCATGTTTTCTCCAAGAAGTCTGTCTAAAACTCTCATTTTGGGTTCAGGATTGACATTTCTTAAAAGATTGGAATCCCTTACGTAAGGCTACTCAGAGAGTCCTGGAGGAGGGGAGGCAGCTTGTGTGGAGAACCTGATCTGTACACCGGGTAGGCAAGCCTGAAGTCACTAGGAACCAGGCAGCCTTGGCATCTCACAGAGCACCTCTAAGCCCCATCCACAAATTACAGGTAGCATTTCTTATCTGCAAAGATTAAATTGGTTGATGTATGCAAAGCGGGAGGCATACGTAGATGCTCTAGCAATGATAAATGATCCCAGGATGATGGCTCTTGAATGCCAGACTGGGGATTCGGGTTTTGTCTAAGAGGCAATAGGAGGTTATTGGAGACCCTTGAGGGGGAGAATGTGATTTAGTGCTGTGTTGAAAATGATACTTCACACTGATTCATTCAGCTCTGAAGTACAAGGGGAAAAAAATGACCCCAGAGTACGTCTGGCAATGGGCCCGTGAAATTCTACAATTCACTATCAGTGGTCCCACTCTGAAGTTCCATGGTGACTCTTCCCATATGCAGCTGTGTTTGCCTCACACAAGAGCTGAGAGCCTGGGGAGCCAAACACAGCAGCAAGTTCCCCTTGGCAAGAAGCTCTTCTGTTCCTATTGTCCCATTTGCTGCCACTGCAGCCTAAACCAGGCAGACATCTCTACAGGCTTCTCTGCTTCCCTTTCTCTTAAGAAGCCAATAAAATAAAATAAAATAAAATAAAAATCACATGTAACACTCAGAGGTAACACTCAGGGATTAGCTTGAGTACCCGAATCCAGATGCTCTAAAATCTGCAGCCTACTAAGTGCTGCCATGAGGCCACTGGTGGAAAACTCCACAGCAGAACACTTGGTTGTATGTACACATTAAAGCTGCACAAAATTACCACTAAGGGGCAGGGATAGTTCTGCAAGTGAAGTGTTTGCTGCATGAGGGTGAGGAGCTGAGACCCAGAACCACAGGAAGCCAGGCATGGTGGTAACTCACATCTGCAACCCTAGGCTTTCTGCAGAGAGATGGGAAGCAAACACAGGAAAATCCATGGGGCAAAGCTGGCAAGCTAGCTAGCCATGGGCAGCAGAGACGACACCAGAGAGCCTGTGTCAAACAAGATGATTACTGACACCTGAGGTGGTTTCTGACTTCCACGTGCATGCTGTGGTGTGTACGCAAACACGCTTAGGCATGTACATGCATGAACACACACATACAAACACACACACACACACACTAACACACGCACATGCACAATCAGGTATGTATGAAGTTTAATGACTTCTACATTTAGACTTGGGTTCCATCTCTAAATGATCTCATAATTATATACAAATATTCCAAAATCCAAAAATAATATAAAACCCAAAGAGTTCCAGGTCCTGAGCATTCAGAATAAGGGAGACCAGGCTGGTCTCATCTGCTAAGAATGAGCAGTGGGGTGTCGCTGCTCCCAACCACAGCTGTGGTTGGTGACATGCTCGCTCCATCCCCTGATGTTATCAGAGGCTTCCCACCACCCTGAACCTTGTACCCTCACCTCTGTGGGCCTGTCTAGTATCCTCGTGTCTCAGACACAACTCTCCCCTTGTCCACTTAGATCTGTAACAACAGCCAGAGACCCAGCTCTGCTGTCCATATGCACCTCCTTATGAAAAATAAATCTTGATATGAAAGAGGTTATAATAGAAATGTATATTCTCACAGAGAAGAACCTGACTGGTTCTGCCTCTACGCTTTGGACTGGAAAGTTTGAAACATAGCTAAGAGGCTGGAGGTAGAGATCGGGTTATTGTTTGCCTGGTATGTGTAAGGCCTGGTACACCATTCAATGATAGATGATTGACAGATTGGTGACAGGTGAGTGATAGGTGAATAGACAGACAGCAAATGATGAGTAGGGTAGGTAGATAGGTGGGTAAATAGGTTGATTGATGATTGATAGATAGATAGATAATCGGTAAATAGATAAATGATGAATAAGATAGGTAGATAGGTAGGTGACAGTCCTGACTCAGACAGACAAGCTTGTTCTAGGCCAGTAGTTCTCAGCCTGTGGCTCATGACCCCTTTTGGGGATGAAATGACCCCTTCCCAGGGGTCGCCTAAGGCCATCAGAAAACACAGAGATTTTCATAACAGTAGCAAATTGCAGTTATGAAGTAGCAATGAAAATAATTTTATGGTTGGGGGTCACCACGGCGTGAGGAACTGCGTTAAAGGATCCCAGCATTAGGAAGGCCGAGAGCCTCTATTCTAGGCTAGCATCTGGTCCCTGGAGTAGCGAATGCCATGGATTCAGAGAGAAGAGACCATACAGAAACATTAAGGAAATTACTGTGATTCTTCAAATGTTTGACCCTTGTCATTCTCAGTCACAGATTAGAAATCTGTCGCTGAAGTTCCATGCTTCTCAAAAGGCACCATTTCTGTTTATTTTATTGAATCCTAGCATTACAAAGTGAGCTTTTATTAGAAACCAACATTCTCTGTGGAATCTTCATTTTTAACCTGTTTGGAACACAAATCCTTACAGACTCAGCTCAAAACTGTAGACTTCTTGGGGGAGGGATGCCAACCCAGCCTTTCCTATTCAGTTCCAGAGAATTCCATGCACCCTCTGTGTAAGCTGGTCCAGAGGTCGGAATTTTAAAACTGTGACACCCACAATTTGCTCTAAGTTAGAAAACTGTCTCCAGGAATGGTTTCTGAGTCTCCTGTGTCCAGACATTCCTAGCAGAGCATGGCAGAGCTGGCAGAAGCAGGCTGGGGGCGAACTCAGGCTGTCAGGGCTTACAGGGCACACTGGGCATCATCTTCAATGTCATTGCTTTTGTGGTTTAATACCTGTGGCTTACGTGTTTTTCTGCATAAATTATACGCTAATGGGGGAGGGGGCCTGGGTTCTCGGTTCAAAGATTTTCCCAAAGATAACAAGAAAAAAAGAAAGAAAGAAAGAAGGAAGGAAGGAGAGAGAGAGAGAGAGAGAGAGAGAGAGAGAGAGAGAGAGAGAGAGAGAATTTTAATATTCAGGACCTTCCAGTTAAGTTCATAGAATCTCAGATTTAATCTCAAATTTGGGCGTATATGTGTAAATATACATGGATTGATATATCTGCATACACATAACTAACTGTTTAACACTTAGAAGTTCTAGGGGTGAGCTGGGGAGGTTCATTGCTTTCCTGTTGTTTTATTAAGTGGACTTGAAACTGCTTTGTGGATACAGAAAAGCCAGGGGCCAGCTGGGCATCCTCTGTACCAGCAGAGCGCTGCCCGACATACCTGCGTTTCCATTTTGTTTGTTGCCAGCCCATTCAGTTTTCTTTTGCTTAGCAGAGAATGTCAAGATCAAAATGGCCAGGGCCCCTTTCAAGTGAGCCTGTTATAAAAGCTGTGTTGTTTGTCCCGGGTTTTCTGTTTTCAGGCCGAACCTGCGTCCTCTAACAAGTGGCAGCTGGATAAATGGCTAAACAAAGTTAATCCTCACAAGCCGCCAATTCTGATCCAAAATGAAAGCCACGGCCCGGAAAGGAATCAATACTACACGCCGCCGGTGAAAGATGAAGGGCAAGACTGCGGGAAACTTCCCGAGATCTGCCAAGCCAGCCTGAGGGACAAGGAGCTCAAGACCACCTGCAAGGAGGAGCAGCGGCCTAGGACCGCAAACAAGGCCCCTGGCAGCAAAAGTGTAAAGCAGAAGTCCCCACCCGCTGCTGTGGCTGTGACCGCAGCTGCCCTCCCACCCGCGGTGCCCAGCGCACCCACGGAGAGCGCGCCTGCGCCCACCCGCAGGTCAGCAGGCAAGAAGCCCACCCGGCGCACCGAGAGGACCTCAGCCGGGGATGGTGCCAACTGCCACCGGCCTGAGGAGCCAGTGGCCCCAGACACGCTGGGGGCGAGCGTGGTGGGACCCCTAGAGCCCCCCAAAACCAGACCCTGTGGTAACAACAGGACAGGCCACCGCAAGGAGCTGCGCTCCTCCGTGACCTGTGAGAAGCGGCGCACGAGGGGGCTGAGCAGAATCGTCCCCAAATCCAAGGAGTTTATTGAAACAGAATCTTCGTCTTCCTCTTCCTCCTCGGACTCAGACCTGGAGTCAGAGCAAGAGGAGTACGTACTGTCCAAGGCTGCGACCACCACTGGAAGCGAGCAGCGGCTGAAGGAGGCCGCCAGCAGCAGCAGCAGCAGCAGCAACAGCAGCAGCAGCAGCACCTCCCGGGCTTCTGTGGGCTCCATCAATGCCAGGACCACCAGTGACATTGCCAAGGAGCTAGAGGAACAGTTCTACACGCTGGTCCCCTTTGGCAGGAATGAACTGCTATCTCCGCTAAAGGACAGCGATGAGGTCAGGTCTCTCTGGGTCAAAATTGACTTGACCCTCCTGTCCAGGATCCCAGAACACCTGTCCCAGGAGCCTGGGGTCTTGAGTGCTCCTTCGGCCAAGGACACTGATAGTGCCCCAGCCAGTCATGCATTAGACACACCTGCTGAAAAGACTTTGCCAAAATCCAAGAGGAAACGCAAGGTAGGCCTAGAGTTGGGAGGAGCAGTCGTTCTCTGTGTCGCTTTGCACTGGAGGGCGAGGGGTAGATCCCAGATAATAAGCTGCTGGTCTGGACTGTGGGTGTCTGCAGTTGTGTGTCCTCCAATAACTACATAAGTAGTTGTTATACACACGCAATAAGGAAGTACCATCACACCTGATAGCTGTGAATTCTTAAACACTGTCCCAGCCTGAAGAAATGATTATTCAGACAAGACTGAGTGTTCAGATCCAGGCAGAATGCAGGGGAAAGGGGAGACTGGTTAAATAAGGTGACCTGGAAATAATGTTTATTAGACAATCCTCCTGGCCAAAATGAAGGTATTCCTCATTTTGGAAGGGTATATGTCAAAGGCATCATCTCTCCTGGTTACAGTCATCTTTAGTATAAGCAAGAGAATTTATGATTCAGACACAAAATGTCTTTCTTCACAGAGTAACATTAAAAAGCTTATCCCTATAAAGTAGAACTTGAAAACCTTGGAAAAGAAGGACCACCAAAGGGTAGCTTCTTCCTTTGTTCTTACTACGTATGCAAAGGCTTTTACACACACACACACACACACATCAGGGTCATAAGACAAATTTGTGAGAGTTAGTTGTTTATTTCCACAACATGGGTCCTAGGAATTGAACTCAGGTCATCAGGCTTGGCAGCGAGTGCCTTTTACCTTGCAGGACCAAATGCGTCAACTGCCTGTCTGCCAAGAACAAGGGAACTAGCCTTCAGTAGAGAATATCACAGTCCCCTATGCCACCCATTTTCCACAGGCGGGCTGGAGAGGGCAAATGATTAACCAGACTCCCTACACAGACTGGCACAGCTGGGTCCCCCCTACTGATGCTTCATAACTGACAGCCAAGGACTTAAAGTTGGCTTTGGACTCCTCATGGGGCCATTGTAACAACATGAGCTTTGAAGTTCTCTATGGCAGAGGCTGCATGACACAGTCCTAGCTAACAAGAGTCAAGTTCTCTCTGGCTTTTATGCTTGCCTTTTCTCCTGGCAAACACCCCCATACAGCCCTGGGGATACCACCCTAGATTAAGCTCTTGTCTCTCCAGGAGTAGCACTTTGGGGA
This sequence comes from Mus caroli, assembly GCF_978045245.1. Classification (NCBI taxonomy): domain Eukaryota; kingdom Metazoa; phylum Chordata; class Mammalia; order Rodentia; family Muridae; genus Mus; species Mus caroli. The sequence goes on along the minus strand of NW_028227256.1, from coordinate 35,098,603 downwards.
GTGGATTTCTATTGTTCCCTAACACTGTAGAGTCAAACACATTTGTTGCAGCAAGAACCCAAAAGAGGTTCTATTTTACCAAAAGGAACTTTAAAGTATTCAGGGCCAGAAGTAAAGCACACCAGGCAACAGCCACTGCTTGCCGTTCACCAAAGGCACACATGGCTTTAAAGAGGCAGAGCTGGGGTTTCTCACCGTGGTTACTCCAACAAGTTTGTGCAGAGCACACTGCGTATACTTTATTCTCATACCAGTCAGGGATGTGGGATAGTGACGCCACACGCTAATTCAGACCAGATCTGGTCTGCAAAGCTGAACACGAAGCAGCCTTCGTCACGCATATTTTGATCACAACACGGTATCTTTCCCTTCATTAAGTCACGTATAAACCCAAAGCTGAATGGCTTCTGCTTATTATCATCCAGTGCGACAATGAAGATGACTACAGGGAGATAAAGAAGGTCCAGGGAAGGAAGGAGAGCGCCTCACGTCTCGCCGCCTCCACTAATAACGCCTTGTCCGGCAATCACTGCAATGTGAACGTCAACAGGTAAGCCTGTTCCCCAGAGGGTGGGGGTGAGCTGAGGCAGGCCACTGAGTCTGAAAGTCACCTGCTGTGTGGAGGAGACTGAGGGTCTTTTGATTGCTCTACTCTGAGTCTGTGGCCTTGGGCCCTCAGAGTATCCAAAACTGATACTTAGGTCCAAGTGCGAGCCTCTGGCTCTGCTTTTGACAGCTATGGCAGGTCCTTCCGTGTAACCAGAGACCAGCAGCCAGGCAGCACAGCTCTGAGCTCTGTACTCCCCAGAGATGATATCCCCCCCCCAGATGTGATAACCAAACGTTACAAGCTAGTATTTTAATAGTAGCTGCTAAGCACATAAAAACATAAAACCCCAAGGACGTGGGAAATCCACACTTTGAGTCTGCAGGTGATGGACCTAAGCTCTTGGGCATAGACAAATTGTAGACTTAAAAAGGACGTGTGCTTCCAAGGTCAAACCACCACCCAGTGATTCCTCTAGAGGAACAGCACAGGCCCCCACACACCACCTCCCTCTGTGATAAATGGTCCTCCAGCAAGGCAAGGTCCCAGGTATTCATTAAAGCAAGTAGCTTAGCTTCTGTCATAGAGGCTTTTCCATTTAGAAGCACCTCAGCCCAGACCCCGCTGTTCCTCTGCTGAGACACCTCTCTCTCTCCCTGACTATACATAGAGGGCTTTAAAGAGGAGATTAATGGTTCTGCACAGCACATAAAAATGTAAACTGAAAGGTTGGGGAAGATGTAGAGCAGCGCTGAGAGTCAAAGATGAAATTGGTGAGCAGAGGCACACAGGCCACAGTGCTGTGGGGATCACCTTGAGGAGGGAGGCTGAAGCCCTGCACAGGAGGGAGCAGATCCTCAGTGCTCCCACAGTCCTCTGTGCATTCTGAAGGACTAGGGCAATGGGAATGGAGGGACTCTGCCCCCCGAAATGGTTCTCTTTAATGTGCAATATGTTTTATGTGCATTTGTGAGTGCATTAAATAACCTTCCTATCTAGTGACTGTTATAACCACTGCATAGCTATGAGCACCAATGATATTTCAAGGTGTCTGCAACAACTATGGTATTTCCAGAAAGCACAGTGGTTTCTGCTGAGGCACAACTGTGGGTGTTGCTAAGGTTGACTCCAGCTTAACTGTTCTTCCTATCCTTGCCCTTGCTTGGAACTAAAGGAGATGTTCCAAAGAGAGTTGAGATGTTTGAGAGTGATGGTGACATGGAACCCTCTCTGCCATCCAGAGTCATGGACCTGGAGTTTAAAATTCTTGCCCTCACACTGTCTGGCAGAGCCTCCGTATCTGATTGCTTTGCTAACACTAAGTAGCAACACAATATGAGTGGGAACACCTAGCAATACAGTGTGCGCAAACTAAGTAGGGAAACAATGTGAGCAAACAGGTAGTGTTCTCGCTGGGAAAGGTGGTCCCTGAAGCTCTGGGGATTGTACTTCTCTCACAGGTCTGCCAAGTGTTACCACCTCAGGAGAGCACAGAGCTGATCACCCAGCGAGCTCTCCAGGGGATGCTTCTTTTTTTTTTTTTTTTTTTTTTTTGGTTTTTTCGAGACAGGGTTTCTCTGTATAGCCCTGGCTGTCCTGGAACTCACTTTGTAGACCAGGCTGGCCTCGAACTCAGAAATCCACCTGCCTCTGCCTCCCGAGTGCTGGGATTAAAGGCGTGCGCCACCACGCCCGGCCCAGGGGATGCTTCTTAAGTCCTCTGTGTAAACTCGCAATGATGAAGAGGGAACAATCAGATAGACCCATGATGATACTTAATGTCCTAGTTTGTTCTTCATGACACATTAAAGAATGTAAAATTATAGATGCTTAGAAGCAGGGTTTTGCACTCCCGTGTCAAGAAACGGTGGCTTTCAGGCTTCCAACCTCTATCCTTAACATCAGCATCCTTCCCGGCAGCAGACACTACTTGAGACTCACCCAGAACAGTTGTCTATAACATGTTATAGACTGAGTACTTTTGGAACCAGAAATTCTGTCTCCGCGCGTATCTATTTGCATGATGTTAAAGAACTTTGCTGTTTAATTTAGAGGACAGTGTTTAAGGTTCCCACTGTGACTACCAGCTAAGGAAATTGCTTTTGAAGTGACTTAATGGCTTGTTTGCTCTGATAACCAACACATACAATTAACTCATCATAACCCCAGGAGTCACAGGCTAACCCTTCATCGGTTTTACTGTTCTGTTGTGTAAATTGTATTAGGTGACTCCATGGGCATCTTTGGTTAGCAGTGATTGACTCTTTCGGGATACCATATCCTTCACAAACAATTCCTCTTCCTAATGCAAAACGCATAGATCCCCGGCAGGAAGCATTATCATAGACACGGTAAGACTTTAGTGTCAGTCAGTCTGTCTTCTCTGATGGTTGATTTGGAGAAATTCTGTTTAAGAATAGACAGTCGTCTTTAAGGTAAAAAGTAAGAGCTGAGGATCAGAAATTGTGGTTTCAGGTACCAGTTGCTTTGTTCTGTGTTTATTCTGATCCGTGCCTGGTGAATTCAGAAACTCAGTGGTTGGAAGGTGGCTTCAGGCCTTGGAGTCACCCTGATGTTCTGTGACGGTATCCTGCAGACTCAGTCGCTGGCCAGTGGGGGCCCTCTAAGAAACAGAGTACAGTTTACTGCTGTTGACTGTTGCTTGGTTTTTCCCAGCTACTCAGGCTCATGAGGAACAGCTCACTTATTCAGTATTTGTAGACCCCTTGATGAAGCACTGAGAGTGTGGACATGTTACTCTTCTCAGTCCCTCATTAGCAGGAACTCGAGATTACTGCACGTCCCCATAAAGTAAAGAAACCAAGCATGCACTCTGTTTATTGTTTACTGTGATCCTGGTGCCATAAAGTCACTTTGCCAAAGTAATTCCCAAGAAACTGCCTCCTGCCAACAGATGTTAAGTAAGAGGTTGGGCAGTACAAGAAGCACGGCCTCTCTTCCCTGTGCACATTGGGACGCTCCGTTGCTGTTTCTCTTTTCAGCTTGGCAATACCAATAAACAAAAATGAAAAGATGCTCCGGTCGCCCACTTCGCCACTCTCAGACACATGTAAACACAAATACGCCAGCGAGGACCTGACTTCTTCCAGCCGACCTCACGGCAACGGGTTGTTGACTTCAGCGTCTTCCAACAAAGAGCCTAAGGCTGAGAGTCAGCTGCAGACACTTGCTGGGGACCTCACGGTTTGTCAAGGCCCTTTCTTTCTAAATAAACCCAGTGAAACTGAGCCCGCCACTCTGTGCCTAGCTTAGAAATCCAGATTCTCACGGGGACTGTGGCAGCAGCACACACCTGTGATCCTAGCATTCAGCAGGCTGAGGTAGTTCAAAATCAGCCCAGATTTACATATCAAAACCTTATCTGGAGAGAGACAGAGAGACAGAGACAGGGAGAGAGAGAGAGAGATAGAGAGAGAGAGAGAGAGAGAGAATCCTTAGATCTACCCTAGATCTACTAAAGCAGAAGCTGAGTCAGCAATCTGTTTTAGCAGGCTTCCATATGATTCTGATATGTATCTAAATTGGGAAAAATACAAGCCCAGGGCCTCCACCCATGGTTGCTATTTGAACTTGAGAAAGTTGCCTAACCCACCCAGTCTCTTCTCCCATCCATGGAAGGAGAATAAGACACCCTTTTTTATATTGCCATGGGGACAGAATTGACAACGGTGCAGAAGTCCTCAGCTTGATCCCTAGACATGCACAGGCTGAGCATCCCTAAGCCACAGGGTTCCAAGATCTGAAACTTGCTGAACACCAACATAATTCTGCAATCGGGTCATTCCACACCTGACTTCCTCCTAGGATAGATTCACAAAACTGTTTTAAAACATACAGCATACAATTGCTTTAATGTATATCTAATCACTACACTCGTGGGGAGAAAAACAGATGCATTTCATACTTAGACTTGGGTTCTACCTCCCAAAAAAATCACTTGTGGTCCCCAGTATTTTGGATAAAAAATACACAACCTGTGTTACTTTTTCTTTATTGAAACAAAATCACCATCATGTCTAGTACAGAACAGAGTGATATTCTATGGGTTAAAAGGTATCTAGTGGCTCTCTCGGCCAAGTGGCCATGTCTCAGTGGCTTCTGTCTCATTTTTTATTTAGAAGGCATCTCACAACAGTTCTGAAAATGGCACCCTCCATAGCAAGTCACGGCCCCAGACGGAGCCGTGGTCTCCAGGTTCCAATGGCCACAGGGACTGCAAAAGACAGAAACTGATCTTCGATGACATGTAAGTTCTTAATATGGCGAGGAAGAAGAAGGTAGAAAAAGATCGCTGCCTCTCATTTTTGATGTGGCTATTTACCTTTACACGATATGGTCACCTACATGTCCTTCTCAAAGGAAGCCCTAACTTTGTGGCCACCCCTGGGTAAACAGGATCACCAGGGATAATGGGTTTAGCACCCAAGGCCTCAAGAAAATGAGGCAAACTGAACTGATGGGCCTATTTCTTCTTTAATTATGTATGTATCTGTCTGGGTATGTGTCCATGAGTGTGGGTATTCATGGATCGCTCGCCCAGTGTGGGTTCTGAGACCAAACGCAAGCCCTTTGCAAGAGCAGGGTATACTCTTAACTGCTCAGCTCTCTGTCCAGACCCCGGTGACTCTTATTTCTAAGGATATGGATTAAGGGATATCAGATTTACAGAACCAAAAGTGCTTCTTAGGATGGCCAAAGTCGATTTGCCCCTGAATGCTGTTTTCTGGCAAGATGTGGGTCCTTTGTAACAGCGTAAACAGGCCTGATACAGAACAGCCAGCCCCACATCATCTGTCCACTTCTACTGCTAAAACCTGAATGCAACTCCCATAGCCAGCACAAGCTCACAAGGAGAAAGGAGTGGAAGGTGAGTAAGAAGACTGGCCAGCCATGCTCTGGAGGCTGAAGATAATTTAGTGTTCCAGGGAGAAAGCAGGTGTCAAGGAGGCAGAAGGTGGAATTTCATGAGTTCAGCTTGAATCCTGCTTTCAGTTGTTAGCTGACCCACAAGCATGCAGTGCAATGCATGTCCACATGAGGCAGGATAAATGAAGTCTCCAGAAACAGCAGGCAGGAGATTCCTGCCCTCCGGTGGCTTACAGTTCAACTGCAGTGACAGACTATAAGCCAAAAGCCCTCTGAAAGTCAGACTATAAAGTGCTCTCAAGGTGTCCCAGCCCGTTCTCAGAAAGATCAATAATACCAGTGATGACTGCCTCCCTCGTTTGGGGTGCCTCACAAGCAGCAACATCTGGGGAACCGCAGGCACCCTGCTGGGATCACAGCCTTGCTCACTGTTTGACAGCCCTCCCTCATCCTCACCCAAGTATAGAATGTGTTCCCTGCTTCTCTGTCAGACCTAAGTCGAGTGGTGATCTTTTACGTATTAATTAGACTTTTATACATTAACCAGGGCACAGAGTTCTGGGGTTGGAAGCCAGATGTGTCATTTAAAAATCGCGTGCTAAGGTAACTGAATCTGGGGAGCGAGGTCTCCCTTCCTCATCTGGTTACTGGAACTGCATGCCAGCTCCCTGCATGCAGCCCTCCCCTCCCGTCCCCTCAGCTGCTCCAGCACCCACTTTAGTCACCTTCCCTTTGCTGAGCACAAGGGGAGGTGCTCATTGGCCCTTGGGATGCCAGTCAGGTGGTCAACTGAGGTCTCTCTCGGACTTTGTGTGGAAATTGTCCCTGTGAATTTTAGTCATGTTTGAAAACAAACAGAATTAGAGTGATAATTAAGGTGATCGTAGGATTTGTGGTTTGGACTCACAGCTGGTAACAGAAGTGTTAGGCATTGGGGTGCCCAAAACACCAAATATTTCCAGTATATGACATGGGAGCATAATAAAGATAAGAAGAAAAAACAAGTATGTATGAGAAAATAAGTTTAATGACTTCCCCAGTGTTCAAAATAGAGGGCTGAGTCAGAAAGAGCAGCCCAATATGTAAAGTTTCTAGAACTTTTTATGAGTGGAAATGTTTCTCATTATATTCCTCATCTGTACCAGTGAAGAGGCTCAGCCTGTTGGCAGGACGCATAGCTCTGGCTGTTGCCTGTGCTGGGACTGTTTGTTCTCTTAGGGATATGGTAGAACGAAATGGAAAAGCTTTCTTCCACACCCCCTGCATGGAGAGGAGTGTCCACTTACCCCAAGTGATTTGCAATCTCTGTTAGAAAAATAAACACACAACAGAAACAGCCACCGGCCTAAGAAAGCTGTGGGAAGAGTCTAAAAACTCAAAAGGCAAAGAACCAACATTGTCTCTCCCTTTAAACCATGAAAATAGCTGTCCCTCGAGAGACCAAAGTCACCTGACATGCAAAATGTCTTACACGCCCGGCTGCTACATACAAAGCACCTACTATGTGCCGGGTACAGGCAACAGCCAGGATAGACTGATGAGTTCATTCTGTTATTCTCCAGAGTCAGAGGAGAGAAGCCCATGGTGGACCCATACAACCACCACTACTGTGACTGCTATGGCCAACCTGCTTCTCTTCCCGCCCCTTCTCTTCCCTCTTAGTTCCTTATCTTAGTTCCCATCAGCTTCTTTTCCTCTTCTTCCCCCTTCATGTGTACTCCCACATCCCCCGTTCTTCCTTCCTTTCTGTCATAATTAGTTCTAACTTGACACATCTGGAAGAGGAAACCTCAGTTAAGCAACTGTCTCCAGAAGAAATGGCCTGAGGCTATGTTTATGGGGTGTTCTCTTGAGTGTCTGTTGGTGCAGGAGCCCAGCCCACTATGGGCAGTACCATCCCTAAGCGGGTGATGCAAATAAACCCTTCCTGCCCTCCCCTTTTCCTTCCCTCCTCTCACTTCCTTTTCCTTTTCTCTCACTTCCTTTTCCTTCTCTCTCACTTCCTTTTCTTCCTCTATTACCTGACATTTTCTGCCCTGGCAGCTTCCTGGTCAAGAAGGTCCTCAGCCCCTTCCACTTTCTTTGGTTTATCTTCACTGGGGCATCAATGGGCCCTGAGATGAACAGAGAAGCTGCCAGGAGAAGAAAGGAAGGGGCCAGATCATTAGGGCAGAGCCACTGAGAAGGTGATGGGAAACAACTAGAATGATCCAAAAAGTAACAGGTGCCACACTCTGGCTTAGTTACTTTGTTTTCATTCCTTGATTTAGTTATTTACTTTGCAACCCAATCACATCTTCCCCTCTTCCTCTCCTCTGGGTCCTGGCTCTCACCTGACCTCCTCCATCCTTCCCCCCTTCTCCACAGAGGGGGGAGACTCCCCTGCACATCAACCCAAGCTGCAGTCGAATAGCTTTTTCTAAAAAAGGAAATTCATCCTTTTGTATTATAAATACTTGTTAATGGTTGAATAAACATACAATTCAGACAACTGAATCCACCAGGCTGTCAAGAATGGGTGCTGAATGAATATAGCTGAATTATAAATGCCTTTCCCAGGGGAGGGCCTGGATCTTTCTCTCTTTCTTTTTCCATAAACTTGCATGAAAGAGCGCTTAGATTCATGCCTTCCACACCTCACTTCCTATGTTTCTTACCAATTAAGCAGCAGTTAGTGCTTTGAGGATGCAAATGAACTGAAGGGGATAGCTCTTATTTTAGAACCTGAATCAAGGTCGGCTTGCTCTTGGTAAGCTGCAGGCACAGACTAGCAGCAGTCTGACAGCCCCTCCTCCCCTGACATTCCACAAAAGCATGAAAAGCAGGGACAATTACTACTCCACAGCCTCAGGAGGAAGGTGGAAAACAGACTTTTCTTTTAAAAGACAGAATCCGAGAATTTATATCAAGGAGCGTCAGTGCTTGGTTCAACCCACAGCTTAGATGCTGGTCTTATTAGTGCAAAGCAGTGAGCTGTATATTATTTGGTGTTGTAATTAGTGACAGGGAGCTTTGGCCGGGGAGAATTGAGAGAGATATGGGATGGGAAGCCTCAGTCCAGAAATCCTGAATTCATGGAGCTGCATGGTGAAAGGCTTGGCTAGGAATGAAGCCCGCCTCCTGCCAGCCGTATTGCTGTGTTAGAAGCCAGCGGGGCTGGAGGCCAGCACTGCCTGCTGCTCTCTGAAGGATGTACTGTCCCCTGCCCGTATTTCCATGGAAGAGGCAGTCACGACCAGAGCACCCAGCCCATCTACCAAATGTCCCATCTGTCCCCATGATGCCAGGAGCAGAAGCAGAGCTAGCTATTCCTCCTGAGCTGAATGGGGGCTCCCTGGAACACACAGTACTGAAGGCGGTGAGCATGGTAAGTGTGAATGGCAGGAAGGGACTGGGGCTTACCATGTGTAAGGTAATTACATGGCGCAGTCTCCTAGCTAAAAGGATTTTAATTTTATAGAGGAAGGGAAGATCCCTGCATATGAGAGGTTGAATCTCCCGCAGCATGACTTAATCAAAGGAAACAAGTAGAATGACTGCATAGGCCCTATTGTCGTAGGCAGGGCACTCTGGGGACCTTTCCACAGCACTGCTGTCCTGAGGGAGACCTTGCTGCAGCAAAGCTGGACCCTACCTTTTTGTTCTTAGGGAACTGTTTCCATTGCATATTCAGGTTGGGTCCCTACTTTATTCTGATGGATGGAAAAACAGAAAGGTCGGGTAGAAGGAAAAGGATACATCCTTCTCTTACAGAAACCTTCAGGCCTTGCTAAAATCGATTGCTGAAACATCCAATGCAGAGAAGAACAGCAGTGAGATGGATGGTTTTCCATTTCAATAAAAGTTGCTTAAATGATTCAAACCTTGCCTGCCTTAGCCAGCACAGCCTGAGAAAGGTACTCTGAGTGCTGTCAGAAACGCATACGGAGTAGGGTGCTTCCCCTCTGGAGACACCAAGTTCCAAGCTCCTTAGGATTCCAGTCAGTATCCATCAAAGAACAAAGCTGCGTGTAGGGATCCTTACTGCTTAAACACTGTCTAGCTGCATCAACAGGGTGTGTGCAGACAGCAACACCTGGGAGCCCCAGTCTCCAAACATCCCCGCCAACAGCGATGACTGGAAGGGAGCAGGCGGGAGAACACTTGCCTGGCGTGCAGGAAGCTGAGTTTGTCACCCAGCTCTGTAAAGCTAGCACTACAAACAGCTCGTGTGTGAAAAGGGAACATTCAACCTCTTGCACCATCAGCCTTCTTTTGGAACAAGCACCTGAAAGCCAAGGACACAGTTAGGGCCAAATGATACCGAGGGTATCGCAAGAAAGAGAAATCTATTTGATACCATCATTGCTCCTCTGTCTGGTGTAGATTTCAGTTTCTCTAAGCAAATCATCCCGATTTCTCCACACCCAGAAACCTGTTTTGTTCAAACACAGTGAGCTCTCATCCCTGCCATTTTGCACAAAACAGGCTTGCTCTATGGAAGAACGGCTTTTCAAAGAGGTAGGAATTACAGAAAGCAGTGTGCCAGCCTCTCTGTGGGAGGCCATTCATCTCTCTGCTCCCTCAGCCAGGAAGGAGAACAAAAACCCAAGTCCTCTCTAAAGCTCCTGTGCTCCGATGTGTCAGGTCCTTTGCACGCTGCTGCCGCTCAGGGCCAAGACTATGTGTCTGTAGATCATGCTGATGGAAGAAAAGAAAAGGAAACGTCCTGTTTGGATCAAGTACACCAGTCGCTTTTGTTACACTGACCTATTAGCACAAAGGTGCACACGACTGAGCTCCGGCTCTGCCATTAGCCAGTCCCGATTTCTGTGGAGCGCTGGATGCTCTTCCATTTGCAGTGTTTAATTGCACGTTTATTGGCCTGCTCATGACCGTCATAAAACACTATGAAAAATAACACACAGGGTATTATTATAGAAGTGTAAAGACTCTAGATTTTCCCACTTAAAGACAGGTCGGGTGAAAAATGTATTCTGCACTGAGACCATTAGTTTTATTTCAGAACCCTTGGTATATTAGATTCTGTACCTCTGACAGGTGTAAGGACAATTTCATTTTTCCTACTGACTTGTATACAGCTGCGAAAAGAAACATCTTCAGATTAACGTGAGTCCACAGCCACGCCGGACAGTCTGAGTGACGTCCCATTGGTCCCAATGGCTTTATAATGGCCTGGTTTAAGAGCATAGCAGCAGAAATCACCTGAGAGGAGAAAATGGGCCAATCTTCAGGCAATTTTCCGTGCTTAGTATAGTGAGCCCTCCATTATATGCAAAGCGGATTCTAACGAGCGTGTTTGTAAATGGTCCATAGATGGCACCGGGTTTCCCTTTAACATGGCAGGCTACTGTTGTAGCTGCCAGGATCCAGTCAGAAAATTAAATGTGTTACTTACCCACAGGCACTGCTGTGTGTCGATGACTCGGCCTCCACATCAGATTTGAAAGATGCATTCACGTGCTACAGATAAAAACAACATTGATTGAAGAACACACATTAGGGCCTATCAGCGCCTGCCATCTCTAAGAGTAACTTAGAAAAACCTGTAAAATCTAAGATGCCATAGCTTATGATCAAGACAGTTTTTTTCATGGGAACAAAATGCATTTAAAATGACAATCTTTTAGTGGTGAGGTCTACAAAACAGGACACACGCAACAAAATGACCAAACTTAGATACTGGAGTGTAGAGCAGATAATGATGTGGAGAATTTCAAGTTGCCATGGAGACACTCTCCGGCTCATTGGCTTATGATGCTGCACCCTCTCAGAAGGCAACACTCTTCCCTAAGCTCAGAAGAAATTCAGTGCAATTCAAGGATGACCAAAGAGGTCAACGCTGAAATGTACCCGTGGCCAAGCTGCACACATGAAGTAACTATAGCCCCGTAAGCTTGGAAGGCAATTAATTACCCACCAAGTATAGCACAGACAAGTTCTCTGTAGTGGTGGGAAAGAGTCAGAAGCAAGGGCTATGCTCATAGCTCCTGACAGTGGTCAGACTCCAAGGGGAGTAACCTTTGGTTCATGATAGGATTCAGTGAACTCTCCGTGAATGAGCGGAACTCACAACATTCCGGGCAGTGAAAAGGAAGAACGGAGCTTCAAACCAGGGAGGCAGGGCATCAAACTGATGGGACCTGCAGACGTGGCCCAAAGTCCCTCAGGAATCCCTAGCCTGAACTAAGATTTGACTTCAGAGGCCCCAGAGTTTGATTTTAGAACAAGATGGTAACACAACAGAAACCATATTTTAGAAACACTGGTCAAGGAGTAAGTTTCCAGATTGACTCTAAGGGAGGAGGAGTTATAGCTCCACAAACCCTGATAAAAGCCAGCTCAGATGGTTCTTCCTTAAGAGAAGAGGAATAGGGGCTGGAGAGACTGCTCAGCAGTTAAGAGCACTGGCTGCTCTTCCAGAGGTCCTGAGTTCAAATCCCAGCAACCACATGGTGGCTCACAACCATCTGTAATGGGATCCGATGCCCTCTTGTGGTGTGTCTGAAGACAACTATAGTGCACTCATATACATATAAATAATTTTTTTAAAAAATTAAGTTTAAAAAAAGAGAAGAGAAATGGTAAGAAGAATAATGGACACATCTGGCAACCAGAGAGAACCGGTGAAAACTAAACTCACCTCACCCGGTCGGCACTGGGGTCTGAAGCTTGGGAGTCAGTCTATGCTTGGCTGCCGGCAAGTTCTAATTGTCTTGTGTTGGGATGTGAAGCCAATGACCAATCAGAGCAACAGCTCTGCCCCTTCTAGTACCCTAACAGCAGATATGTGTCATGGCACAGTTCCAAACTCACAGGATCTAACCCATCAAGAAATATCCCTGGAGGCTAGAGAGGTGGCTCAGGGGTTAAGAGCTCTGGTTGCTCTTCCAGAAGACCTGGATTCGATTCCCAGCAGCCACACAGCAGCTTACAACTGTCTGTAACTCAGATCTCAGGGGACCCAACATGCACATGATATACAGACATGGTATATAGACAGAGTACCCATTCACATAAAATAAAGGTTAGAAAAAAAAAAAGTAAAACTAAGACTTTGAAAAAGAAAAGAAGGGCTGGTGAGATGGCTCAGTGGGTAAGAGCACCCGACTGCTCTTCCGAAGGTCCAGAGTTCTAATCCCAGCAACCACATGGTGGCTCACAACCATCCGTAACGAGATCTGGCACCCTCTTCTGGAGTGTCTGAAGACAGCTACAGTGTACTTACATGTAATAAATAAATAAATCTTTTAAAAAAAAGAAAGAAAGGAAAAGAAATTACACATAATCCATAGACTTCAGAGGGTCACCAGTGGCTTGTCACTTTACTTCAGGATGCTGGTAACAAAGGAGGTTGTACATGTGTGGGGCAAAGAGTGCACAGAAATGACATAATTTCTGCTCAGTTCCACTGGTGAATCTAAACATGCTCTAAAATCGGTTTGTTTGGAAGCAGAAGCAAGCAAGTAGTAACAGTGGAAATTGGCCAAGTTTGAACCAAGTCAGTCTGTAGCCAAAGAAGGAGGAGCAAGCATTCTTTTAAGGCAACTGAAAAAGCATCCAAGTGGAGCTGGGGTCCCCGGGAAATGAACTAGAAAAGCAGAGGTGTCGGGAGCAGCCCTCTTAAAGAAGGAAACCTTTAGTCACAGCAGAGACCCACCAAAGGGAACAGCAGGCTTTGGACTGGATGGGAGCAAGGATGGTGAAGAAGCCATTGCTGCCAGACAGACAGTAGCATCCAGGGATTTCGGCAGCTGCCTTGCCACTTCTTTATGGTAACAGACCAACATGTCAGTCTCAGTATACTGCCACAACCCTGACAATATGTGTTAAATTTCTTTTTAAAAAAAATACTTTTTTTTTTTACAATCCAGTCATTGTCCCCCCTCCCAGTTCCCCCTCCCATGGTTCCTCGTCCCATTCTTCCTTCCCCCTGACTCCAAGAAGATGTCTCCCACACACACACACTCCCACCAGGCCTCCCCACTCCCTGGGGTCTCAAGTCTCTAGAGGTTTTGACGAGTCTTCTCCTACTGAGGCCAGACCAGGCAGTCCTCTGCTGTATATGTGTGGGGAGCCTCATATCAGCTGGTGTATGCTGCCTGGTTGGTGGCTCAGTGTCTGAGAGATCTTGGGGGTCTAGGTTTGTTGAGACTACTGGTCTTCCTATGGAGTCGCCCTCCTCCTCAGCTTCTTTCAGCATTTTCCTATTCAACCACAGGGATCCCTGGCTTCTGTCCATTGGTTGGGTGTAAATATCTGCATCTGATTCTTTCAGCTGCTTGTTGGGCCTCTCAGAGGGCAGCCATGCTAGGCTCCTGTCTGTAAGCACACCATAGCATCAGTAATAGTGTCAGAACTTGGATCCTCCCCTTGAAATGGATCCCAAGTTAGACCGGTCACTGGACCACAGAAGAGACCAATGGAATCTCTTCTCCATTTTTGTCCCTGCAGTTCTTTTAGACAGGAACAATTCTGGACCAGGGTTTTTGACTGAGGGATGACAGCCCCATCCCTCCACTTGATGCTCTGTCTTTCTTCTGGAGGAGGACTCTACAAGTTCCTTCTCCACATGTTGGACATTTATCTAAGCTCCCTCCCTTTGAGTCCTGAGAGTCTCTTTTTATTATTATTATTATTATTCCAGGTTTTTTTTTACCCAAAACTAATTATTTGCTTTGATTGTGATTTTGTTTCTTAGTTTGGTTAATGAAATGTAGTATTAACCCACAGTTTACTATCATAGCACCTACTGATCTCTTTGAATAAAGAATGTTCTGACTACCTGGTATTGCAATGCGATGAAAAACCCATTAGAATCTGAAACAAGACCGTTTAAAATAAACATATCATAACAGGTTAAGCAACCCGTGACTAATGTCTCGGCTGACATCATAGCCCCGACTGGTATTCATGAGTAGGTCAAGTTTCTTGATCACATAACACACGGAATACAAAATAGTTTATGCTGATGGCATCTAAAGGATGTGAAGGATTTTTTTAAAATTAATCCATTAGACTAAGCATTTTTAAAGGCACCATCCTCTGCATAGCTTTCCTATCTATGTGACTCAGGGTCGTTATGCACATGCAGTTGGTCTCAGGACAAATTACCCTCATCTCCCAGAAGACCTGGCCCTGGCCAAGGCTATTGCTTCCATATTACACATGTCTTCTGTTCACCAGCAAGCTAATCAGCACTCCAGACGATGCATGGTGTCTCTGCATTGTTACAAGGTAGACATCATTTTACAATTAACTTTATTACAACTGGAACATAAACACACTGCATCACAGTTCTTTCATTTCACTGTGAGGCTTTGAGATAATTAAATATATGTGCATACGATTCTAGGTACTATTTCTGTATATAAATGGCACACTCAAAAGAACAAATAAATATTCACCCGTACATATTCATGATATTATCATCAGATATATTTACAGATTTTAAGTTAAAGGGGGATGGGTTTCTGTAGATATTATGCAAAATAAGATTTTTTTACTGTTTTCTTATCCATACCAAAAAAAAGAAAAGAAAACTTGTCCACAAATTAGGCACTGAGGAATCACGTTAAAATAACTATAAATATTGGCTATCTGCATATATTGAGTGGGCTCTGAATTGCTAACTTAGGAGAAAAATAATGTATTTTATGTACAGGCTGTAATTTGAGAGTGCAAAATGTAGGCCTGATTCTGTATTAAGCAGAGTTTTTTAAATTGCGCTTTATGTTGGAATGAAAGGAAAGCGTAGTTCCCATAGATCCCACACTTAAGCAGTAATGACATCTGATGTTCTCCTCTTACAGGCCTCGAAGTGCAGATTATTTTATGCGAGAAGCCAAGCGGATGAAACATAAAGCAGACGCCATGGTAAGACCCTTTCTCTCTAGACTTGCTAGTCCAAACTGTGTTCGTACTGCGGCTTCGTCACTGGGGCAGTATAGTCAGGGCAATTATAAAATCTATTACAAGGATGGCTGGGCCTGCTAAATGGGAAAATGTTTATATAATCAAAGGCTCGTAGCCCAATAAATTATGACTTCACTCGGCAATGTCTAACTGGAAGAAAGCCCTGGATAAATGAATATTGCAATTTCGTCTTAAGGATTGAGTAGTAGCCAGCATCAGTGGAGTCAGTGGGTGGAGCTATTAGGAACAAATTAAATTTGCATTTTACTCTCTGGCTAGTCTGGCTGGCTGTTCCTTGGCTCAGGCCCATGATCAAATCTCTTCAGGAAGACTGGTGTTCCTCATGTGGGGGCCAAAAAGAAACACATCCCCTCACGTTCTACAACATAGAAATGGTCCCCTGGACTTAAAACCTCGGGTTGCCATGATCTGATCTTTTTGAAGAATAACTTTTCTGACTTGAGCAATCTCCAGTTTTGGAGACCTTAAAGCTTTCAAGCAAGGAATAGAAAGACTTCTGATTTGTTTGTTTCTACCTTGAAATTCTAGAATTTTCTTCCCCATTTGAGTTCATAACAAGATCAGTCAGGGGGGCTGGAGACGAAGGTGCCATTTCAGTTACCTTTCAGAATATGATTCCAGTGGGGAAGATACGTAACCCCTAAGAGGCGTTCTCGGAATGCCTTATGCTGCCCACCACAGTTATCATCTGATGTCACCTGCCAAGAAGCACTGGGGTAATGTGGATAGAGGCATGGAATATCAGAACACGGAGAGGATTGCAAGGAACGGCTCTTGTCCTCAGACAAGTGCAGAGTCTAGGTCATCCAAAGAAGCTGATGTGTGGATCACTCTTTCTATAGTACTGAAAAGAAGGAAAGGAAAGGAAGGAAATTAGTTAGTGAGTGTACATGCATGGCCACTGCTGAGCAAAATCACACTTTGGTTTCATTTGGTTTGTTTTTTTTCAAGACAGGGTTTCTCTGTGTAGCCCTGGCTGTCCTGGAACTCACTTTGTAGACCAGGCTGGACTAAGCGATCCACCTGTCTCTACCTCCCAAGTGCTGGGACTAAAGGTGTGTGCTATCACTGCCCAGCTGCCTGTTTTGACTTATAATGTATTAAATTATTGATTTGTTAACAAAAGTTTTGCTCTGCATTCATTTTTCAAAGTTATCATTGTTAATGAAAGTTTGGGAAATTATGTATTTATTTTTAGTGGTGGGTTTGAGAGTAGTTAAAGGGAATGTCCATGGATTTTTTCTTTGATTAATAAATCATGGGAAAACAGAGGTGTTTTTGCAAGGCAAGAATATATGATTTTCTGGAGCAGCTTTCAGTGTCTAGAGACAGAACCTCAGTACAGAGTCCTAGACTTGGGAGAACTCGGGCTGTAAAGCCAGCCCGTGGCTGCTGCATCAGGTGTAGGGAGCCCTATTTTGCCAGGTATGTTCAGCCAAACTGTCGGTGCTATGAAGTTTGTGCTGGTTAGCATAAACGTAGACCTGTGGATAACCCCCAGAGTTGTTCTTGTGGTTTTTCAGCTCTGAACCTTGGGTCGATTCCCCACTTTGTTTCTGTCCTCAATCATTAGTGAGGCCCTCCTTCTTAGCAATGAAGCTCAGGAGGGTGGGCATCCAGGGGGTATAAAGTCACAAATACCCCATGAGGTGGTAATCAAGGCTCAAAGACAGCCATGGAGATCTATGTACTGAGCCAGAACTTTGAACTCTGGCACACAGTTAGCACCATGTGGGGATAAATTTGCCAGACCACTGGGGAAAAGGAAACAGAAATCTGCAACTTAGCCCTGAGCTGCACTGGCGGCTGTCAGTCACATGACTCCTGCTTCTAAGCACTTACCTGCCTCAAATTCATGGCAGTGTGAGAGAGAACTGGAGAGGACTTGTGCTGGCTCTCTTCTACCCGTGGGAGATGGGCTCCAAGCTCCAAGCTCTCGCATCGTTCCTTGAAGCTGCAGATTATCCAAAGCCTTTCTCATATGCATCCATGTTTTTAATATGCAATAAAGCACAGAAAGACATTAACAGTGACTAGTAAATACTGATCATGTAGAACAATTATAATAGAAAACTATGATTTAAAAAAAAAACTAAACTACTGTATATTTCTGGAATTTTCCTCATAACATTTTCAGACTGTGTTGACCACAGGAACCTGAAACTGGAAAATGAGCTATGGATGGCAGAGAGAGCCACCTCCCGTCCCACCTCCCTCCCTCCCTCCTCCCCTTCCTCCCTTTCCCCAACCCCCAGCTCAAATTTTAGAGCTCGAAGCCTGTGTTTCTCAAAGCATATAAACTCTGAGGCAATTTCCCCCTTTAAAAAGCTCTTATGAAAGATCACATCCCCAATTCTGTTTGTCAGGTGGAGAAGTTCGGGAAGGCCCTGAACTATGCCGAAGCTGCCTTGTCCTTCATCGAGTGCGGAAACGCAATGGAACAAGGGCCAATGGAATCCAAGTCTCCGTACACCATGTACTCGGAGACAGTGGAGCTCATCAGGTAGGCAAGCTCCACTTCCAGCAAGGGCGGGGCGGGGCGGGGTGGAAAGCGGTGCACATAAGCACATACTAAGAAGAGAATTGTGGCCGGCTCTAGCAGCCATGGGGAGCCAATGTTCCTCTGTAAATGGTTTTTAAAGGTTATTTAATAACTATTAGTTTATTAATACAACTCAACAAGCCCCCCATAATTGAGGCAGAGTCCTATGGATTTTTAAAATCAGTGTTAGCACAATTACTGTGCCAATTACCCCTAATCTATTTTTCTCTATACTCGACTGTTAATTTCTCACTTGTGCTCACCCAAGTGCTTGCTGTTTTAGTCTTGCCCCGGTTAGTTCTGCTGTCAGTCTGTCTGTGGGCATTTCATTCAGCCAGTGCTCCTGGTCCACCAAGTCTAATGGAGACCTTTTATTCTCTCGGTCTTTTTCCCCTTCCCCCTCCTTCTCTCTCCTTCTTTCTCCTCTTCCTCTCCTCCATGTCCCTACCTGCAATGTCCCCAAGCCATAACTGAAACTCCACCAGCCTCTATTCTCTCCCATTAATTGGTTATCACCACTTTTATTTAACCAATAGCTTTAAATTGGGGTGCTGGGTTTACATTACAGGGGCTAGTATACGTGAGAATTTGCTTGTGGGATTGCAACTAGATCTTGGGGTTCAGAATTTAGCATTTGTATATACTACACCAGACCAATTTCCAAACATTCCTCCCCCAAAATAAGAATGTGGAGGGGCTTACAACTCTCCCTTGGCTTGCCATCCTGCTTCCTATGTGAGGCAGGGCACCTCTTTGCACAAAGCCTCCCTGGTTGTCCAAAGTGAGCGGGGATGTGACCCTGTGTCCCTCAGATAGGAAGTGGTAGGTGTTGAACTCATTTCTTCTATAAGTTGCTTGAAAATAAAAGGTCAATAGGGAAAATGGAGATTGAAGTTTGTGGTAGACCAGTTAGCTGCACAAGCCACTGGGTTTAGTCCTTGTCACTCAAATGAATAAATGTATTCACTCATCCTACTTCTCAAGAGTGGTGAGAAGAAATGACAGTAGTAACCTGAAATGTAGACCTAAGGAGCCATTTCTCGGAAGGAAACCTACGAAGGACCGGAG
Source organism: Mus caroli (assembly GCF_978045245.1). Lineage (NCBI taxonomy): Eukaryota > Metazoa > Chordata > Mammalia > Rodentia > Muridae > Mus > Mus caroli. The sequence goes on along the minus strand of NW_028227256.1, from coordinate 35,079,623 downwards.
CGTCAGTGTATACTAAGCAACAGTGAATTAAAACTACAGGCAGACCAGGTGTGCAGTTTGATTTTTAAATATCTGATGCCACGGGGCCTACAGTGAACTTCAGTGTTGTGTCCTGCTTAAAGACATCATGCTGTAAAGTGGACAGGTGAATCATAGCCACAACAAAGCCTATCAAACACACGGGATGCAGATATGACACCTGCTGCACCCACTGAGGCCGGCCACCTGGCCCAGAGGGAGCACAGTTCAGAATCAGTGGCACCCCTCAGTACCCAGAAAGTGGAGGCGAGGGAAAGTTCTCTTACCTAAAGGATGACCGCAGTTAATGGTAAGGTGTGTTTCAGAGGAACTTCAAGAGAATTGGGTGGTTGGTTGGTTTAACATTCTCACCAAAAAAAAAAAAAAGGCAAATGAATAAAAAGGTGCTGTGCTAATCATCTTGGCTTCATCAGTATAGAGTGTGAATGTGTATCACCTGACAAATTGTACCCCATAAAAATGTAACCAGTTATGAACTCTGCCATGATGGGGTTTGTAAAGGAGCAGAGTGGCTATTTTGCCACTTAAATCTGTGCCTTACCCACCAGACCTAGCTCCCCTCTCCCTAAAAGACACTCGGGAGCCAGGGCAGGGGCATCTCTCTACAAGGGAGAGATTTCCTCCCTCCCCAGGGCTACAGAGAACAAAGGATCATAATCAATTCAGGGGAACAAAGCCACCTTAAGATTCTTTCTTTTTCTCTTTTTTCTTTCTCTTTTCTTTCTTGTTTGTTTGTTTGTTTGTTTGTTTGTTTGTTTGTTTCGAGACAGGATTTCTCTGTATAGCCCTGACTGTCCTGGAACTCACTCTGTAGACCAGGCTGGCCTCAAACTCAGAAATCTGCCTGCTTCTGCCTCCCAAGTGCTGGGATTAATGGCGTGTGCCACCACCGCCCGGCCACCTTAAGATTCTTGCCCCTGAGCACTGTTAGGTTGGGAATCACTCCCAACTCATGAATTTCTAAGTCACTACAAACTACAGCAAACATAATCACAAAAGATCCAACTTTGTATGTGTGCATGTATGTGCATGTATGTGCATGCATGTATGTATGTGCGTGTGTATGCATGTATGTGTGTGTGCTGCCTATATATATGTATGTATGTATGTGGTATGTGTATGTGTGTGTGTGTATGTGGTATGTGTATGTATGTGTGTGTGGTATGTGTATGTATTTATGTGTGTTATGTATGTGATATTGTGTGTGCGGTGTTTATATGTGTTTGTGTGGTATGTACATGTGTGCGTGTGGTATGTATGTATGTATGTATATGTGTGTATGTGTGTGGTGTGTGTATGTATTTAAGTGTGTAGTGTGTGGTGTTATGGGTGCATGTGTATGTATGTGTGTATATTTATGTGTGTGATATGTGTATGAGTGTGGTATGTTATGTGTGGTGTATGTATGAGTGGTAGTATGTGTGTTTATGTGTATGCTATATGTGTGGTTTGTGTGTATGTGTGTATATGTGTATATATGTGTGTGTATGTGTTATATATGTGTGTGTGTATGGTATATGTGTGGTGTGTGTGTGTGTGTGTGTATATATGTGTGTGTGTATGTGAGGGTTAGGGGGTATGTATGTGTGTATGTATTTTATATGTGTGTAGTGTGATGTATGTATGTGTGTGGTGTGTTTCTGTGTGTGCATGTGGTGTGTGTGTGTGTTATCACTAGAGCCCCAGAATGAGAGGAAAAGAGGGCAGAAAGAATAGTAGAAGACATAATGGCTAAAAAATCACTGAACAAAAGACAGATTAAAAAAACCAAGAAACCCCAAACAGGATAACCCTAAAGACACACCAAGACATGCCAAGACACACCATGACAACATGAGACTACAAAACCCAAATCCTGAAAGCAAACAGGAAGCAAAGGCATTTGTCAGTGCTGAGACCACCTCCGAGGACAGCAGTGGTCTCCTCTCACTGGGGCAGAGGGAGTCCAGTGCTCAAGCTGGAATCAGGCTAAGGGCACCAGAAGCATGTGTCTCTAGTTGGCCCACATCTCTCACTTCCCTCTCCCGTTCTCAGAGCACAGTGGAAGGTTGGAATGGAGATAAAACAAAAACAAATTGTATTTGGAGAGTGCCAGAATACAACCTAGTTATTTATAAACTAGTAAAAAAAAACTTAAATAAAAAAATATTTTTTTTAAGAATGAAGGAACTTCCTCAATAAAAAAGACATGGTAGAAAAGGGAATCTTGGGGTGTCCAGGAGGAAGAACACTTGTAGCTGTGTCCACAATAAACGGTTCCTTCCAGTGAGCTTTGTAAACGGTTTGATGGTTGAAACACAATTTACACCACTGTCTGGTATTCAAGATACTATGACTTAAAAAAGGGAGGTAGAGACATCTGTGCCTCAGTCAGTGTAAAACATCGATGCCATCAAACTGTAGTCACACAGACAGGGTTTTACCCTGGGCAAGCTCTGGGGTAAGCTGCAAAGGGCTGCTCTCGAAACTTAGAAGTTCTGCAGCAACAGGATTACTTCCTCAGCCATTTTCAGCAAGCCGCTTGCTATGCCAAGAGCTTCACAAAGTCAAACCTGAGCACTACCCCCTACATCTGAGTACCAGGCTGAGCCTCAGCTCCATCCTCAGTGCCGCAGCGTGGTAGAAATGCAGGGTAATGATGCCTTACCATATCTGTGAATGCTTCTCGAGCTTGCAGCTCTCCTGAGAGTTTGTTCTGTGTCATTAAAGTGCAGACGGTAGCACATCACACAAGCCATCTCTTTCCAGTTGGCACAGTAATGCCATCAGCTAGCTTTTAAGGCAGGCTTGTCAGCACTGTGAACACCGATGTACTCAGGTTGGGTTCCATGGTTAAGAACACCCACTGCCTGTGCAGAGGACCCAAGTTTGAATCCCAAAACTCAAAGCTACTTTGTGATGTAGGCTCCGGGGGATCCAACACTCAGTCTGTCCTCCATGGGCATCCGCACCCATACATACCCAATTGTACATGAATGTACATAACAAGACACGCACATATACATAAAAAGAAAAGAAAGAACGAACACCTGAGGGTGGGGTGGAGAACCATAGAAAAACTTCTGTTGATACCCAGAAAACACTTTTTAATTCCTTTGCTTTTTTATCTTTTTTATCTCTCTTTTTTTTTTTTTTTAAGGTATGCTATGAGACTAAAAACCCACTCAGGCCCCAATGCCACACCAGAGGACAAACAGTTAGCTGCGCTTTGGTAAGTATAACCCCAGCTCTGCAAATGGGGTGCTGAGCTGCCCTGTGCTTCTTGGAACCTCCAGACCACTTTCCCCTAAGGTACCCTGAGTTCACGGTTGACCACATCACAGGGAGAGAATGGTGACAGTAGTTGGTCAGGGTAACCAAAACCAGCAGCCCCCTGTCTCAGAGAAATAAGGTGGTGAACAACAGACACCCAATGTGGACCTCTGGACTCTACACATGCATGGGTAGGCCTGAGCACACACATATACACACATGCGCACACACACAAGAGCGAAGTCAAAACAGCGGGCCCCACCTCAGTCCTTTGAACGTGAACTGTGCTAAATGGAATTTTTCTTATGCTTAACACTTTCCATGCAGTCAAAATCATGGACAAGTTACTCTGCATGCCGAATCAGTATGCATGAGTACCCACAATCCATTAGAGTTATCAATACACTGAACCGAGGGGATGCTCATTTGACTTAGGTAGTAAAATAATTTCTTCCACACTAGCTAATGGGTAATCAATCTCCCTGCACTTAGGCTTACAGCAGTCAGGGCTGTGCAGTGATTACTCTCCTCACAGCATCTGCTCTGCCACTTCAACCCATCTCTCAAACTGTAAGGCCCCTCTCTTAGTCTCTCTTGTCCTGTGAATTCCAAGTGGTGTGTGCCCTCAGCAGGTTCCCTGAGCTCTAGGTCTAATCTGTGAGATGGAAGAGCGAATGGGATCTCAGATGGCCTAACCGCAGGTAGACACAAGATGATCTTGAGCTGTTTGACGTGATTTCCTCGGGAGTCTGAGGTGCTAGAAGAGGTGGGTCAGGTTATACTGGGCGCCTTGTGATTGTAACACATACCTGCTCTGAGCTGGGGAAGAATTACCCGTGTCAAGCACCAGGAAAGAATGAGTCTCAGGAAATGCTAAATGTGCCCTTTTCTTTATTGAAGTACCGTGATGAGATTAATAAATTGACGGTGATTAATAATTAATGTTGGAATATATGTAGGATATAAATAATTATACAAAATGTTGTAGAAAATGAGCCAGCATAACTAGCCTCAGATTAGAATTTCTGTTGTGGTTGTAATGCACTTTATTTGAACTGATTACAATCTAGTAAAGCGTTAACAAGCAGAGGTGATAAAATCTGGGAAATTGCTGTCCCGTCTGCGAGGCCAATAGCTCACCCCATAAAGCAGTATAGACTGTGCTAGCACTCCCTCGGGCTCTAGTGGGGAGACACTGCCCTCTGGTGGTGGAAGAGGAGAGTGGCCTGACCCTGTTCCCAACAAAGAGCTCTTCAGGCTGTTATTACACCTCATCTGGTGGTAAATGCAGGTATGGGGTCCTCCTTGGAATCTTGAGTCATGTTTTTTGAACAAAAGGAACATCAAATACTCATACACATACTTAAGGTGGAAACATTTTAGAGGTATAAGTGTGATCAAAATATTGAGTCAGAAATGACAGGATTTGTTCTGGAGCGTCGCTGTGAAGGACACACGTTTCTCTTCTTCCCCTGCAGTTACCGATGCCTGGCTCTCCTATACTGGCGGATGTTTCGACTCAAAAGAGACCATGCTGTAAAATATTCAAAAGCACTTATCGACTATTTCAAGGTACTGCCTAACAAATATGCGCCATGCCTCCTTGTGCTAGGCTCTCTCCCTGGCAGAGGCACCTCTGAGAGGCCTCATGCACCCATTGCCTTGAGGCTAAACCTGCCATCTCTGTTGTCCAGAGTCACCCCATTTATGACACACTTGTGACTTGCAGGGCTCCAAGAATGGGCCTTGAGAGCCCAGATAATTTGTTCTCCTGTCTTCATGTCCTTATTTTTAAGGCCTCTAAACAGAGAATGTCCACTTTGTCCCTAGTGTCCAGGGGATAAATCTGTCTTTAGAACCGACATGAGTCCTTATCTTCACGTAGAATCCTTAGAAGTAACTACTTAGAACCACTCCCCTGAGTTCATCTCTGGTAGCTGATTTAATCTTTGATTGAAATGCCATTTTTACGGATAGGAAATGGCTCGTTATAGCTCAGAGACCCTCAACAGCAATGTGTGGTGGTGACACGGATCGAATCACGGCCATGGCAACTTTTATCTCAGAAAATTCAATTACTTTCCTGAGAAGAATACAAAACTAGCAAAACAAATGAAGAGCACCTCTTTGCTGCGCTGTTGCAAGTGCACCTGAAGTTAATCATTTGTTCAAAATGTCGTTTGTCTGAGATTACACCGTCCTTGTCTCCACCCCTCCTTTGTCATACACATGCATGTGCACACACACACATACACATAGACACACAAACAAACACATACTCACACATACAAGCACATACTGAGACACACAGAAACACACTCCCACATACAAACACATACACAGATACACACATACAAACACACTCACACAAACACACAGACACATAGAAACAGAGACAGACACATACAGCAACACACAATACAAACACACAGACACATAGAAACAGAGACAGACACACATATACAAATATAGAGACACACACATACAAACGTGTACACATAGGCACATATATACACAGACACACATAAATATAAACACACACATGCGCACACACACATACAAACACACTCACACAAACACACAGACACATAGAAACAGAGACAGACACATACAGCAACACACAATACAAACACACAGACACATAGAAACAGAGACAGACACACATATACAAATATAGAGACACACACATACAAACGTGTACACATAGGCACATATATACACAGACACACATAAATATAAACACACACATGCACACACACACACATGCACACACACACACATACAAACACACAAACACATGCACGCATGTGCATGCACACACACATCTTTTTTAGTCATTTATTGCCAACCTGAACATCTGAGAGACCAGCTGGATGGTCAGGCTATCCTGGTGATGCTCTGGTCTGTGTCTGGTGCACTGCCATTTTCTAATTGTTCATATGGAATGACTGCTGCAATGAGCAATGAGGTAGCCTGGTAGGCTTGCCTGTGATCCCAGCACTCAGGAGGCAGAGGCAGGAGGATCGCTGCAAGTTCCAGGCCAATCAGATCTATACAGTGAGACCTGTCCCAAACACACATAACAGACATGGGAGAGGAGGCAGAGTGAGTGATTTTCAGGAGATCGGAGTCTAAGGGATGAATTGCTATATAGAGTAAAACCAAAGATGCTTGAAAAAGGAGTAAGGTGAATTCTGCGATCCCAGTAAGTTCTGGCAAGCTTTAAAGGATTGTTTTTAGTGTGTGTATCCAGTCTGAAAGTATGAACAAAAATGGACAGAGAAGGGAACAGAAAATCAGTTTCTCTTCTAGGAGTTATGGGCATTTGTATGTTTTTTAAGTATATTTCAAGTGGCAGGTTACTATTAATAGTGTACAGTGTGGTTTGTTGCACACTGCACCTGTTAAATTGCTGCCACCATCTTTGTGACAGGACATCTCAGATCTGTCCCTCTCTCCCAGTTCTGACCACATGCCTTCAGGGGATCTCCAAAACTTGTCCTTCCTGTTGAAGTTTTGTACCTACTAGGTGCCCTTTGTGCCACACTCCAAGGATCGTTTAAATACAGCTTGGGGCCTGGAGCCTGCAGGCTACCGTGATAATTTGGCTGTAAAGACCATGCTTTAGCAGTACGTCTCTGAGGAGAGATTGTCTCTACCCATGTCGTGGTGCTTACAGACTTCAGAATCTTTCTGAAGCTGCCTGCAGCCCCCAGGCGTCTCTCCCTCTTCCACGTTGCGCTCGCCTGTCCAGAATGTTGACGTGAGGAAACACAGGTGAAGAGCCTCACATCAGCTAGGCATGAACAGTCAGAACTGTTCTGGCAGGAAAGAGAGGGAACCCCCTAAGATGATATTTTCTTCCCGGCTTTCTCCATGAGACACGTGAAAGTGGCAGTCTGTGACTCTGTCCTGTGTCTACACTTGCTGAGAACCTGAAAAGCCAGTTCTTATCAGAGTGGTAGCTTCCGCACTAACACTGGATGGCCAGGCACTTCACGAAGCTCCTTCTGCCAGAAGCACCTTCTTAGGTGGGCATGGTTTCTTGTCCCTGAAACAAAGAAATGGTGGGACCCTCATTGTCCTAACCCCTCCTGATGTAGACTACCCAAGAAGGCAGGTCAGGCTCTCAGGAAGTCCGCTGGCTGCACTTGGCAATTTCTCTTGGTTAAGAAAACACTTTCCAAACTTTTTGATTTGGGCTGGTGTGCTGCCTCAGAGGCTAGACACGTGGCATCTAGCTGCCTGATGATTTGAGTTCCATTCCCCCAGGACTCATATGGTCCCCTGACCTCTACACACCCATGGCATGCTCTCACACGCAGCCCTACACACACACACACACACACACACACACACACACATTTTAAAAATTGCTTTCTCTTGCTTGCTTATATGTTTCTGCTTTGTTGTGGTGCCTTGGATTAAACCCGGGAGCTTTGTATACCAGCCAAGCAGTCTGTGACTGAGCCACACCCCAACACAGGGAACCTTTAAATGCCTGATGTAGTACCTAGCCCATGAGATGTAATATCCAAGCCAGACTACCTATGGAAGTCAGGGGCTGAGGATAGAGCTGAGTGGAAGAGAGCTTTCCTGTAACACCTTGGGCTCAGTGCCCAATACCACCAAAGGGCCGGGGGAGGGGGGGGACAACATCTCAGTACAATTAATTGGGCTAGTAATAAGGTACCAATAAGTGTCAGAATTTCTAAATTTTCCATTAAGAAATACATGTGAAGCCGGACGGTGGTGGCGCATGCCTTTAATCCCAGCACTTGGGAGGCAGGCGGATTTCCAAGTTCAAGGCCAGCCTGGTCTACAAAGTGAGTTCCAGGACAGCCAGGGCTACACAGAGAAACCTTGTCTTGAAAAAAAAAAAAAAAGAAAGAAAAAGAAAAGAAATACATTTGAAGCTATTACTTTAAGAATATCCTCTTATTCCTTTAAGAGAAATAAGTTGTTGTTGTTGTTGTTGTTGTTGTTGTTGTTGTTGTTGGAGGAGACAGGGTTTCTCTGTGTAGCCCTTGCTGGCGTCAAACTCCAAGATCTGCCTGCTTGTCTCTGGAGTATTGGAATTAAATGCATGTGCCACCACACCCAGCATTAAAAGAAATAATTTTAAAATTATTTAAAACAATGGGGTTTAACGCCACACTTCTTTCAAAAGCCTCTGTAGATGATCACTAACGTTAGGTGTGAGGCTTGCCTATTGTGTAGAAGGGGAGAGTTCCTACTCTGTTGAGAAGATTTAGACTAATTTCCAATTAAAAATAAACAAACAAACAAACTCTGGATTGGCTCATCGTTCACCAAACCCTTGCAGTTATGACTAATTCCATGCCTAAATTTTGTGTGTAAAGGCATATATGCACACTTATGCACACACACATTCATGCACACACACATTCAGTGTCTGTGGAAGAAGAAAAGCCCCGAGATTGTAACTCCCCCCTGCCCCTAATCTGTTTTCAGTGACCTACAGAATCTTAGAAGTTATTGTCACAGTTGACTGAAAATATTGCTGCTGTCACTTAGCCAGTGCCACTCACTGTACAAATTTTCATTTCCCTGCAGAATTCATCGAAAGCTGCCCAAGCCCCATCCCCATGGGGGTCCAGTGGCAAGTAAGTTCACTTTCCCCAAATGCAGATAAACCACGCATTGCATGACTCGCTACCCAGAGGGAGGGGCTGCCCTCCCTGCCTCGCCTGCTCCCAACCTCTCCACTCTGGATTTTCTACCTCTCTTCTTCCAGGAGCACTGGAAGCCCATCCCCCATGTCTCCCAACCCTTCTCCCGCCAGCTCCGTGGGGTCTCAGGGCAGCCTCTCCAGCTCCAGCGGCCTGTCCCCATCGACCATCGTCAGCATCCCCCAGCGCATTCACCAGATGGCGGCCAATCACGTCAGCATCACCAACAGCATCCTCCACAGCTATGACTACTGGGAGATGGCTGATAACCTGGCCAAGGAAAACAGAGGTGTGTGCACAAGCCCTGGAGAATGGGGACCCACCCAGGCACAGGGAAATATGCCCGAGGGGCATTGGCGATCAAATTTCACAGTTTACAAAAGGAGAAAGAAAAGGCTGGCACCTGCCACCTGGGCCGGCTTTTACCCTTACTGTGGAAAAGCAGGTGGATTCAATTAGATGCAGATACACACAGATGCAGGTATCATTTCAGGCGCAGATGTACATGTACAATCATGGGATTTCCCAGTGAGCTTCTTGCACATAGACTATATTTCATTTTAATTTGCTTCTCCCCCACCACCACCCTGCCAAGACCTAGCCTAGTTCTTAGAACACAGATGGGGCTCCAAAAATATTAAATATATGAATGAGTGTTAGCAGTTCTTTACTGTCTAAGCTGCTAGCCAGGCTTGGTGGTAGAATCCTAGAGTCATGGTACTCAAGAAGTTGAAGCTGGAAGATTTCAAGAAAGTTGAGTCCAGCTTGAGCTACAAAGAGAGTTCCAAGCTAGCCTGGGCTATGTAAATAAGGCCTGTCCCAAAAAACAAAAACAAAAACAAAACAAAACAACCCAAGTGTTAGTGCTTATATCTTTATATTTCCCAAGAGGATGTCTTACACACAGTTGTGAATTAATTACCTTTAAAAGAGTTTTGCTGGTGACAGAAGTAATAGGGGTCACGGAGAAGGCTCAGTGGGTACAAGCCTGACAGGCTGAGTTCACTCCTGGAGCCCACAGGAGAAAGAGAAAATCAAATCCCAAAAGTCATCCTGTGACTGCCACATGTATGCATAAGTACCTCTGTCCTCTCCCCCTCCCTCTCTCAGACATTCTCTGCCTCTCAAACAGTAATAAGACTTCAACGGAGCAGTGGGTACTTTCTGAGACTACATTTGTGGAGCCTAAGAAGCTGGGAAGGGAAAGGTTTTAGGTGGCACTGGGAACTACCTACTGTTGACAGTGACGGGTAGGGTATAATCCTGGTTCTGTTCACCCAGGCTGCCCGGTTCCTCCTCTGCCCTGTGCCTGGATTCCTCCTCGCACTCCCTTGAGTGTGCAATCTTCCCTGAACCTCTGTTGCCTTCTTAGAAGGATGCCACTTTGACCACACTGTCTTGGATGCTTCCTCCCAGGGAGCGTTACTCAGTGACATCTATGTGTCTCTGTTCATCACACCTATGATTCATCTGCCTGCCCTCCCCTCCCCACTGCTCCCAGAAAGTACCTAGGTACAAAATAAAGGAGCAAGCAGACCACTAACTGACCCACTGTCCTGGAGCCTCACTCCTTGGACCCCCTTCGGAGGCTCAGCCCATGACAGTTGACAGGGAAATAACAGAGAGGCAGTCATATTGACTTTGAGTGAAAACCATTTTTTTCCTCCCAGGAGAATGTAACTGGAACAAACAGAACCTTGGTTATTTGGGAACACAAGTAGAGCAAATAACAGTCACTTATTAGGGTGTAGGGCTTTATTTTGTTCTAGGGGAAGGCCACATACACAGTGGAGAATGCTTGAAGCCATGAATAGATTGTCTCTGAAGTCATGCAAGCCCTGACTTCCGTGTAGCCCCCCTCAAACATCTCTCTGTCTCCTAGAGTTCTTCAATGACCTGGATTTGCTCATGGGACCTGTCACCCTGCACAGCAGCATGGAACACCTGGTCCAGTACTCCCAGCAAGGCCTGCATTGGCTTCGGAGCAGCGTACACCTGTCCTAGGGACCACGCCTTTGAGCCAGACTGTGTTTTCTTCTCTTCAGTGGCTCAATGTTTCCGGACACTGTGCTACTGACTTTCCCAGCCCAAACCACAGTGAACATCTCAGAGTCTAACAACGATGTTTCTCTGGGGTGTGTGTGTTTAGATGTGGGTTCGTACAAAGCTGCCTGTGTATGTGTGTAAGATCAACAGCTCATCAAAATGTATTCCCTTTGTCTAGTTTCTATAATCCCAGGCTAGACAGTGATTAGAGGTTCCTCATTGGAGAAAACCCATGCAGTACATACGTGCTCACACACTCAGACACATCCTCCCCCCCAGTGCTAAGCCATTGCCTTCTTGGAAAGTTCCACCGAGATCTCATGCATTGCTGAACCTGGTGCACTCCTGCACCTGGAGAGCGTAACTGCCAGACGAGTTGAACCTTTCTCTTATTATTGGTTCCTTTCAGTATTATATACAATACCCCGATTACTTTTGGTTGTTGTATATTAATGAGCAATTGATGAAACAAGCCAGTTATTTTTTGTGCCAGAAGTTCACTAGAGTGCATGTTTCCAAACGCCTTTACCCTCCCTACTACCCTTCCCAACCCCTCATTATCTACCAAACACATTATAAGCCAATGGGATCCCACGAGCGTCCCTTGCCTTGTCCCCACATATGGCACCAGGATTCAATAAAAGCTCAGCAACCCCACTAGCCACGGTGGCTGTTCTGGTTCGGAATGAAAGTCTTCACCGGGTGGCAATGAGTCCTCCAGGCATGGACATTCCCTCTTTCTGCCACTGTGACTCTGTGGCTGTGGCCAGCCAACCCATTTCAAGTCTCTTCTTTCTACAGTAGCTTTCTTGCAACTATCCTCAGCCAAATGACGACAGTGTCCAGAGTGTGCCGTCCCTACATCTGGCAGTTGCTTTGCAGACTCAGACACACTCACTGTTGTCACCGGCCTGATTCTTGCTCGTCACACACCATGTGTGACTCCAGGCCTTGAGTGGCATTTTGACTTGGGGGACTTTTTTTTTTTAAGCTTTCATTAACAAGCTGCTTAAAATGCAGGGAAAGTTATCCCTGCGATGATCAAAACTCGGTTTGGAGTAGCAACAACCAGAGTATCTTGCTTCTAATCTTCGCATTTGGTGTGTTTTTGTCTTGACCATGGGTCTTGTCTGGTTTGTTTTGGTTTTGGTTTTGGTTTTGGTTTTTGGTTTGTTTGGTTTTTTTTAATTGAGTTTGTTTTAGTTTTTCAGCATCTCATTTACGGTTTTTGTCAGAAGTTTGTTTTCTCATGTTTTTTCACCCCCAAACTTAGTCTTCTTGTTAAATATATGTAGATCTGAAATATTAGTATAAAGAAACAAGTCCTGTAAACAAGGTACATCTTACAACACTTTAAGAACAAACCATTGTCCTTGAGTTACTTGACTGAACTATAGCAGATCAGCCAGAGGGAGATCAACAAGGCCATCTGCAGACCCCTCCATTGTTCAAGGTGGCTGAGGTGTCACAAAGTGTGTTTCCTTTGTCTCCCTGTGAGCCTGACTACATACACATACACATCACTGTCTGTCAGCTTTGTCAGTAGGTGGCAAATAAGATTGCTCTCATTCCCCAGCTCCAAGAGTGGATTCAAAACTATACAAACAGTTGAGCACGGTTTGGTGATTTGCACCAAAGTGGATTGTAGAATTTGCATCTGGCTTTCGCCCTCAAACACTTGAAATTTTTAACAGTACATTGACTTCAATTGTTTGGGACCAGAACTGTTTTTATAAGACGTTAGAATATTTGTGAATACATAATGAGGTATCTTGGGGGAGAGGACTCAAGTGTAAACATAAATCTCATTTATGTTTTATAGAGACCCTGTACACAGGAAAATAATGTCTGCAATATTGATTGTAAGCCATCCCAAGAGGTCAGGCATGGGATTTACCACTGGTATCATAGCACTGTACAAGAGGTTTTAGATTCTGGAGCAGATTAGGTTTGAGATTCTTGAAGTGAGAAGGTTTTACCTCTGTTTCCATCTTTGTATTTATCTATACAACATGCTCCTTGCATCCCTTTCTCTGACTGTTGGCAGGTCTGTGATCCCATCCTGTGTTTAAAGTCTGAATATACGAAATTGAATCACCTTGTGTGCAGCACTGCGACTTTGTTCTGGTTACCCTTGGTGAATTCTGACAAAGAGTTCCAACTCTTGTATAGAGCCGTATCCTCAAGGGTCCCTGTGCAACCTTGGGGAGTGTCTCTGCTCCTGCCTTCCTTTAAAGTTACAAGCTTGGTTGTGACACTCACACAATCCACATGCCTGGGAAACCCATTAAATTGCAAAAGTGACTTCTGGCTGATTGTACCAGCACAGGTTTGACCAACACACTGATGACCAAACAAAACTTGTAGAGACTGGTCTGGGGTGGGGCTGGGGGGTTAGTGGGTGTGGCACATAGGGGGTGGCGGCACATAGTCAGAGCTTGCAGGTCCTAGTCAAGTTCCTTGCCCCATCCATGGAGCAGTGACAGACCCTGTGTAGATAATTTTATTAAGAAACCATCTCGCATCTGATGAGGCTCAATGTTGGTCAGTCTGGTAAGGGACCGTCTTCCACTTGATGCCGTGCAAGACCATCCACAACATGTTCCTTGTCTGAAGTTGGATTGCAAATAGAAACATCTTTCTTATGTTTTTTTTTTTAGATCTATTTATTTTATGTATGAGCACACTGTAGCTGTACAGATGGTTGTGAGCCTTCATGTGCTTGTTGGGAATTGAATTTAGCACCTCTGCTTGCTCCGGTCTGCCTCACTCCCTCCAGAAGATCATTACAGGTAGTTGTGAACCACCATGTGGTTGCTGGGATTTGAACTCAGGATGTTCGTAAGAGCAGTCAGTGCTCTTACCTGCTGAGCCATCTTGCCAGCCCCTTTCTTATGTTCTCTGACTATAAAAATCCTACATATTCATTATAGGAATTCAAATAATGCTGAAATGTAGAAGATGCAAGCCTGTGGTTGCCTCACTCCCGAGATGACCATGGCTCAATGATGCTGTGTCTTTCCAGAGAGTTTTACATGCAAGCATAACATCTGCTACCACTTGTATCCATTGGAAGACATACTCTGACCTCAGCTGTCCCACCAAAGTCCAGCTGATCCCCTCTCCCATGGCCTGAGTAGATGCCCACCTCTGTCTCAATGTTAGAATGACCTTTGAAAGGAAGCAGCTTAGCTATTCCTGAGCAAGCTTTAGCATTAGTTGTTACTCTGCAGGTCTCAGTCTCTGGTGCAGATGTGCCCGGAGAGAGATCGCTTAAAACTGGCTTTTGGAGACATTCAAATGGAAACTTGGTCCCACTCTCTGAGAGGATGCACTGGAAGAATACAGTTGTCAGTTTGTGTGCTAGATTGAACACCTGGAATGCAATGCAATGAGACTTTCCGCACTAAAATGTATCCCAGTATGTGCAACAATGGTGTGTGTGTGTTCTGCTGTGGAGCCGTGATGTGTACATCTCTGACACCCATACAGAATAGACACAGTTCATACAAATACATACATTTAAATATATATATGTATCAGACAGCTAACACAGAACTGTAGTACACCTGACAGATAGGACTAGTGCCTAATACTGAGTCTAAGTCACTGCACGCTCGGATCACCTTGGAAGTACAGTCATTATTATACAATCAACGCAGTGGTATTTATGAATCACATCTTTGAAACTGTGCAGTAACAGTAACATATGCATATATTTTTTAAATAACATTTTTCACAGTTTTCCAGCGTTAGTTACTCTTGAAATCTGTATCACCCCCCAAAAAAAAGGAAGAAAGAAAAATGAAAGCTTTTTTTTAATGATGTAGACACTCTTCAGAACTAGTAATTGGCATATGAGTTCCTGTTTATAGATATTCAAGAGACTTTAGCAGTCACCAGCCTTAGCGCATGTACAGGATATTATTGTGACTTAATTTATCTGCAGTTTTTAATCCATATAAAATTGGAGTTTATAAACAGACTTGGATTAAATATGTCTGCCTCTCTGAGGCTGCAAACGATACATTAAATGATTTATGTTGTATGTGAGAGAAACTGAGTTGTACATTTTTAAAAAAAGTTCACCAGTTTCTGCTAATATTTTACGAGGAAACTTTAGAACTTAAACATTTTCAAAGCAGTATTCTCACTCCCATCTTGGAATGTCCTTAGAAGCAACCTTGTTTCATAAATGTTCTCTTCCTTCTTTCCTTCCTTCCTTCCTTCCTTCCTTCCTCCCTTCCTTCCTCCCTTCCCTCCTTGCTTCTTTTTCTTCTCTTTTCCTTTCTTTCTCTTTTTTTTAAATCTTAGGTATTGAGCTTAGGGCCTGGCATGTGCTATGCAAGCTGTCCACCCCTGAGCTGCACCTCCAGCCCTCACCCCTTCACTGATGCTCCAATGCAGCTTCCATGGTTACCACTGTTACATCTGACATTTTTCAATAGAACTGTAGTTTCCTACTTCTGTTTTCCATACCCAAATACCCAAATAGGTCCATATTTCTCTTCTGTCTCTGTTCCTCTCTCTCTCTCTCTCTCACACACACACACACACACACACACACACACACACACACACACAAACTCACTCACAGGTTCTCCTCCCCCTTCCTCTCCCCCATATCCCAAAGACTGCTCATGAGGAAAGGGCCCCATCAAGTCGATGACGACATGGATGGATGCCTTCGAGTAGTAGCCCGGAGACGCTGCTCTAATCGACACATGACACTCGTCTTTAGTGGCACACGTCAGTTCCATGACTACTTGTGCCAGGCTTTTCCAACTTAACCTAGTGGCATTGTGTTTTCGATCCTAACTCAAGAAAATAAGAGAATTCTGAATCAAAGAGCTGAAGTATTACAGCAGTGGCCAGGACCTGTGCAGACAAAGGTCTGTGGATCTTACTTTGATCTTATCTCCCTCCCTCTTCCTTCTCCTCCTCCTCCCCAAGCTGAAGACGCAGGAACAACAGAAACAGTATGACCTCTTGGCCTGATCCAGTCCGTATCCTCAAGTTCAGGCATCTTTCCCCACCACATCATCTGATAGAGTCCACACCGTCAAGAGAAAAAACACAGGAAAGGTTGGACATTTCAGTTCAGTTCTCAACAGCTGAGCAGCAGGAAAGGAACCCTCTTGGTCCCCGGAGGTAGCTAGGATAAGGGACTTGTCCTTACTAGCTCCGGGGACCACTGAGAGTGATACTCTTTCAGTGGTGGACTAAGAAATCCAGCAACCTTCCCAACCAGAAATGCCTTTCCGTTGGATAACTTAGGTGACACCATTGGCATCTCTTCTTATCAGAACCCTGCTGTAAAATGTAAAATCAAGCCTAAACCACTGGAGTCTTAAAAGACAAGTTCAACTGCGGGGAGAGGCTGACCACATAAACTGCCTTTTCAACTGTTTGGAGGCAGAATTTTGTTTTCCTGTTACCTATTCCTAGAAGGACACCTCTGTCAAACAGCACAAAGATGTTTCCGTGTGAGGGCATTGTTCTCCTGGTCCACATCATTGTGTGTGCCATCAGAAGGGTTAACTTGTTTGCCTGGCACAAGGCATGTTATAAAACTCTATTCTCAAACTAATTACATCTGACCACGGTTTTGGTTTTTATTATTTAATTGGCACTTTCAACACCAAGGGGTAAATTTGGGGTCAGCTGCAGAGGGACCTACAGTCACAGCTCTTGGTGGTAATGGGAATCGGGGGATTAAACTTCCCTGTGTTATTTGGAAAGCTCACCTCTTAGGGCCAATTTTAAAGACAGTGATCCGAAGGATGAATTTAAGGCATTAATCTCAAATCAAAACAGAGAACTAAGCATCCAAGACATAGATGCGGCCCACAGAGCATCAGAAGTACTGATGAGGCCTGGAGAGCCAACTCGAGCTCTTGTTTCCTAGTTACTTTCAAAATAGAAAAGGCTTGGGGGAAGTGGTTCATACCCGGGCGAGATGTAAAACATCACGCTTGCTTGTGGTTTTCCAGCATTACCTGTGCTAATGAAAATCACTGTGACATTCAGCTGATATTTATGAATTCTATTTCAAGACGACCAAATGAGCACAGAAAATCCTCAACCGGGGAATATTTGTGACTTGATAGAATGGTGTTCCACCCACTGTAGCCAATGGTAACACAATGTCTGAAACAACAGTCTGTGAGCCTGCTTGGTTACCTTTCCCTGAGAGCAAGAGTAACACAAATATGTCCATGTCATTGAGAAGCCAATGACTGGAAACGCAGAACCTGGTGGTCTTTTTCAGCACATCTCCCATCGGCCATTACTGGGTTCCTTTCCAGTAGTGCTAGGAGTCCTGACACTGGATATTCATCCCCTGGAGTTCCAGGTCTTCCAGTTCAATTCCAAAATGCCCCCTTTTGCTAACTGGATTGATTTCATTGTTACTCTTGGGGTGTTAAGTATGTAAGTCAGAATTAGGATCTTGTCACTTTAATAGAACAGTTCCGGGAGACAGTGAGATTTAAAGAAACAGAACTGCAAAGCAGGAAGTCCCTGCTGCTGGAGAGCACGGGAGAGCAGTTGCTGGCTGCCTGAGCATGTTCCTTCAAATACATCTAGCCCTTGGAGAAAGCTGCACTTCTCGCCTCACTGGCCTCTGTTGATATGTTCAACACATCAGCTACCCCACTTCGTGAGCATGAAGATCAGTAGATTGGGGTGTGTGTTCAGGTCACTCAGCAGGATCCAAGCATTACCATGTACCAGTATAGTAGTACATCTCTGTAATCCCAGCACTTGCAGAGCTGAAATGAGAGAATTGTGAGTTCAAGACCAGCTTGGGCTCTATAATGAGTTCAGTGTCACCTTGGATGCATAGCAAAAGCATTATGGTAAGAAGAGGGCCAAAGAAATATACTGTGCATGCATCATGTGTGTGGTGTGGAAGGTGTGACTTTCTTGTGGGATCTAGAGCTAATAGCAGGGTAGCCACAGCCCCACCTACGAGCCCTTGAGAGAATAGCAAGGACATCCAGGGAAGGTGGTTGCTTGAGAATTCCCCAAATGTGTTACCAAAATTAGGAGTCCTTCCTGGTTGTAGGCAGTGCTCTATCAGAACCATAAGGGGAATCACAACTGAGTTCTCGCCCTCTTTACCACTCAGCTCTGGCTTTGGAAATCAGTGGGATCCCGATGGAAAGGGAAAGGAACAACTTGGAGTCCATGATTTGACAGCTCCCATGAAAAGTACCGAAACTGCCAGGATGGAGGCCAGCATTCACAGCCCTGTCTCGTTCCCTGTTCTCTCAGCCTTTTCCCCTGGAGATGGAGAGACTGAGTTCTCTTTATGTGTATCTTACACCTCTAGTGCCTGTCATGGGGGTGGCAGCTGCTCTGGGAGGCTTTGTCCTCCCCAGAAAGAAGATCTGCCATAGGGGACCTGGGAAGATGAAACCTCTCATGGGAGAGTGGGTGGTTTTCTCTAGTGGGCTAATGGCTGCTCAACATAATCACTTAATTGCAGGTGAAACCTTAGAGCCAGGGAAGAGAGGAATGTCAGCTTTCCCAGAACTCAGTGCTTTCTGTGGTACCCAACTAGACACCAAACATTCTGACCCCAGCATCTGGACAAACTATGTAGATCCAATCGATGCTTCACACCACTAGGGTCAAAGCCCTACACATAAGAATATTTAGTTCTTGCCAAATATTAGATAGACACAGGGCCAGTGTGTCTCCCATGCATCTCTAAACCACTGCTTTGAGCTTAACCAAAGTAAGCATGAGATGCTCAAAAAAAAAAAAAAAAAAAGCCTCCCTTTTATGCTCCCTAGAAATCCCTCCCCATTCTCTCTCTCCCCAGTGAGAGCAGTGGCCAGAGCTGCTGGGAGATTTAGTCTGATTTAAGGTCAAATGATTACTGCTTTCTTTCCACGAAAGCCCATGTCATGCCATGTGGGTTTCAGACATTGGCTGAGGAGTGGGGCACTCAAGGTACCATCACATTGTCCTTGGGGGAGCCATACCAGCTGGACCCTCGGCTGGCCATTGCCTCTTCTGAAACAGGATATGGGGAGCATATTCCTCTGAAAGGGGAGCAATCGCGTGTTTTCATGACTCTGAAAAAGTTTAATGTTTTGCCCTGAACATTGGCCTTAGTGGTGGGATTTAAAACTCTGCCGTTTCCCTTATTATGGAGGTATCAGCTGATCTTGGAGAAACGACCATTCGTGATTGTTCCCTGAGCTCAGATTTGATATTCCAAAAATCAAAGGGCTAGGCCACCAAGCCAAAAACCATCTCCAAGTCTGCATCTCAGTCCTGGGAAAGCAGTGGACTGTGCTCCCACCCCACCAGACTCTGCCAGTGATCTATCTAAAACAGCCACAGCAGCAAGCTATGGGGCCCTCACCTGTGCCTCCCACACAACCAGTTTGAAGATGCTTGAAGGGACTGAGAGAATTTTAACAGGTCAAGTCTGTATAGTGAAGAGACTTGTGAACATTTACACACAACAGTGCCGAGAATGCTGTCGTTATATACTCCGGCATCTCTGTATTTTGTCCAGGTGCTCTAAATGCAAATATCTCAAACCCATCCATGCTATGTGATGTTCATTCGCTTCTTGGTATGTTTGGATATTGTTAAAGTCAGCAATCTGTGATGATAGTGGATCACTATTTTATCCAAGCAGTGGTTCTGTTACACGTCAGCCTTTCAAACACTGCTGATGAAGTTGTGTGCGGTTCCCTGTATCTGAGTGTGTGACCAGAATCTTAACACAAGAGATTAATAAAGACTCGTAGCTTTAATGAGGAGCTCTTGCTTCCCAACGTCTGTGACTATTTTTCACAAGGACCGGTGGGTCTTGAGTGAGCAGCACAAGCCTGCAGGGCTCTCATCTCCCAGGCTTCTTTGAAGATGCCCACATGTCTGGGGTCTGATATCTTCATTTGGTGGTTACTCAGATCTGCATAAAGTGGTGCAATGTTAAATCTCCTTTTCGGTTTCTCCCACAATAAAACTTGATCCCACACAGAGGAAGCAAGCCCCCTCTGACCCATCCAGCAGGTCCAGTTATTCGAGGGTCTCGAGGGGACCTTCTCCTAAGAACCAAATTGGGGGGTAGAGAGAGACGAGAACCTTGTGCGAATAACAACACGGAAACGTTCTGAGTTGCATCAAGGCTCCAATGTATTAGCCAGGCCCAAGGTTTAAATGCACAAGCAAAAGGGGAAGTACAGGTACTTATCAGCGGGAGGAGTGGGGCAATAGAATTGCACAAGCAAAAGGAGAAGCATTTATCAGTGGGGGGGGGGCAATAGAAATTTTTTCTTTTGGCAGCTACATGGGGAAGCAGGAACTTGGTGGTATCAGGGTGTGGTCAGGACATCGGAGATGACTTAGGGCTGGACAGCGTGACTAGAAAGAGCAGAATGACCCCAGAATGGTCGAGGGACCAGGCCTTATGTTCAGATGCACCTACTGCCCCGACGCACCAGCCTAGAGCATCTTAAATGTGCCCTTTTCACTGCCACGGTGGCCTGAAGCTTTTCAGGAATCTGGAGCCCCAAACTCTGTCAGTTTTCCACCCTCCCTCTCATACAGCTACACCCAGCACGCGCCCCCTCTGAGGTATCGCCTGGGTCAGGTCTGCTTGAGGCTGTTAGATCTCCTCTACTTGTCAAAGAGACTAGACCCACTTGTCCTTGGAACTTCTGCCTTATGGCTTATATATTTTTCCTGGCTACTTTTCCTGATCTTACTAGAGACTAATGATGTCTTCTATGAGCAACAAGAATGTAATCACTGTGAGTACGCAGATACATCAAGTGGGCAGAATAATCACTGGGTCCATAGAGCATGGTGAGAATACTTCGCACTTCCAAGTATTGTCCCTACCCATCACGGTCCATTCAGAGCTCTTCCGGATTCCTTCTGGGTGCTTCCTACATTACAAAGGCTTCTGCTCCTCCATACACAAGAGCCATCTTATGTTATTCCTTAGAAGGCTGGGCCACAATGAATTCCACTTCTGGGAAACCTGGACTCCTCTTAAATCATTTCACTGTGTCAAGTGGCCACTTGGCTAAGAGAGGTGTTTGACCTAAGAAATCTTCACCTCGGTGGTATCCCTGGGGATTCCCACACCTTCCAGCCTTCGGCAAGGGGTGGGGGGTCCTGGCCTAAATGTGCCTAGGATTAATTTCCTTGACTTGTCCTTGAGTGGTCTTTAGAAGAAAACCACTTTTCTCATCCCATCTCCCCGACTCCTACCCATGGTTCTCCCCATACTGGAAAGAGGGATATGTGGGATAACGTGTATGAGTTGGAGATATGCCCCCCCTCAAATTCAATATGTAAATCTCAGTGCCTAGTCCCTCAGAACATGATTGCATTTGGGGACAGAGTCTTTAAAGGGTAAGTGAAAAATGAAACCATTAAAATGAACTCTAATCTGAAGTATTATTGTGGGTGTGGTGTTTGTGCAGTACAGGCGCACACACCTGTGCATGTGCCTGTGAAGTCCTCTGCCTTCCTTTATCACGCTCTGCCATATTCCCTCAAGGCAGAGTCTCTTGCTGAAAGTTAATCTTGCTGTTTTAGGCTGATAAGCTGCTGAGATCTACCCATCTGCCCAGACAATACTACAGTTATAAGTATGCTTAGACAAATGTAGCTTTTACATGGGTTCTGGGGGAACTCGGGTCCTCGGGATGAAGTCCAAGGTTGAAGATTGGTGTCTGCCTTCATCTTGCATCTTAACACAGTAAAAGTCCTGTGTGTCCAATGTCCTTTGAAGAAAAGATAATTAGCACAGAGAGAGGGCCATGCCTGCGTAGGGATGCTCAGAGAAACATGCACTTGAAAAGACAGTATCCCAGCAACCATCTGCCAGCAAAAGAGAGTCTGGAGCAGGCCTTTCCCTCATAAGGCAGAAATGCTGCTCCCACCTTCGTCTTGGTCTTACAACCTCCAGCTCTGTGGGGCTGCCAATTCAAGGTATCTAGGCCCATACATACTCTGTGGTCTCTGTTATGGCAGCCCTATGGAGTGGATAGTAGCTCTCCTCAGCATCTGGGCATCCAGAAGGTCCCAGCCCCCTTTGACTGAGGCTCCTCATCCCTCTGGGTGGAATCTCAGGTAGGACTGGAGATTCATGGGAGGACAAGCTCAGATCAAGCATCTATGGCTCAGAGCCCCATCTGATCTATGGGAGAACACATCTTTGACGGAGACATAGGGGAACAACGGTCACCTCCCAAATATGGCCACCCCCTGCTGCCATTAGCCCATTTGACACACACTTCCTGAATGCATAAACCTACAAGTTTGAGAAACTATGGTGCTCCCCAATACAGAAACACAAGCCAAGTTGATTTTATGTCCACCTCCCATGAGCTTCAAGCCACTGCAGACATTCTGGTAGCTGGGGTCAATGCATACTAACCAACCTTCCTGCCTTAACTCCAGCTTCCTCTCCAGCTTCTTCTGCAAGTCTTAGAAGATAAGCATCTCAAAATCAGAAGAGAGAGAGTCGATCCTATTTAAAAGCTCCTATTAAACTAGAATTGAGACCTGGGTAATTTTGAGCAAGATGTAAATTGAGAGAGAGCCAGCAAGGTGACTACCCTTCAAGCAGAGACTGGGCTGACGGTCAGTCGTGAAAACTGGTGAAACTTCTGGAGAAATAGTTTCTTAGGCACGCCTCAGTAAGTGAAAGGTGATGTCCAAGTGGCCCAGAAATTCCACACCTGGCACCTGGACATATATCTGAGAGAACTGGAAAATAATCCTTACAAAAACATTTATGTGAATTTTCATAACAGAATCATTCTTAATATCATGCAAACACCCAGCAACTGACAGATAAGCAAACATTTATATCTCTGCCCATCAGCATCCCCCACATGTGCATTTTAACATGCCACAGTATAGATGGATTCTGACACCATCTCATTCATGGCAGGAAGCCAGACACAAGGCTACACGTTCTAGAATTCTGTTTATATTAAATGCCCACAATGAATAATGGCAGAAAGAGAGAGAGAGAGAGAGAGAGAGAGAGAGAGAGAGAGAGAGAGAGAGAGAATGAATCTGGGTATGGCTGCTCATATCCAAGAAGACAAGGAGAATGGGGCATGGCTGTTAGGCAACACTTTTTTTTTCAGGGTGATGCAAACGTCATGGAATCATGTAGTTGTGGTGGAGGTGTGACCTGTGCATTCACTAAAACCCACTGGTGTCTCTCAGTTCTGTCCTTTGTGTGTAATACTTTTCGTTAGCATTTCTTCCCGAACAGACCTGAGGATGTAAAGACCTTGAACCCTCATGAGTGTGAAAATACATCACTTGCATATTCACAAGTAGCAGACGCTCTTCCATCATAATTCCATTTGCTAAGAAACTTTTTAGTCATTTAATCAGTGCTCTCACTTTGTTGCTCAGGCTAGTCCTCAAGCTCCTGAGAGCAAGTGATCCTCCTGCCTCAGCCTCCCAACAGCTTGGAACTCTACACAGCCTCCACCACACTGTCTTGGGATTCTAACTTAGGAACGGTTTCCCCAGAAGCTGGAAGGTCCTGCTCCTTTCTTCTTGCCATCCATGTTTGTTACCTTCGGAGTAATGCAGCCTGTCCCACCCACACTTTCATTCTTGGTTTTCTTCTTCTCCTTTATGGGATCATTAACTTGGATGGTCAACTGTGTTAGATAAAGAAATACCTAAGGGATGAGTAAAGACCGCTCTGAGTATGTCTGTAATGGGGGTCTTCAATGGTGATTGGATGAAGGCTCTGCCTAATGGATGGCTTAACCCCTCCCTCATAGTATGATATTATCTCTAGTTAATGGAAGTGACCCTCGGGGTTCTGTGTTATTCTGGTTCTGTCCTGTTTCCTGTAGGTTCATTTAAGAATCTTCTCTGCCCTGTGCTTCTACCGCCATGATGGTCACCATGCACCATTGTACTGGCTATTTTTGTGTCAACTTGACACAGCTGGAGTTATCACAGAGAAAGGAGCTTCAGTTGAGGAAATGCCTCCATGAGATCCAACTGTAAGGCATTTTCTCAATTAGTGATCAAGGGGGAAAGGCCCCTTGTGGGTGGGACCATCCCTGGGCTGGTAGTCTTGGGTTCTATAAGAGAGTAGGCTGAGCAAGCCAGGGGAGGCAAGCCAGTAAAGAACATCCCTCCATGGCCTCTGCATCGGCTCCTGCTTTCTGACCTGCTTGAGTTCCAGTCCTGACTTCCTTTGGTGATGAACAGCAGTATGGAAGTGTAAGCCAAATAAACCCTTTCCTCCCCAACTTGCTTCTTGGTCATGATGTTTGTGCAGGAATAGAAACCCTGACTAAGACAACCATGCACCTAGAAACAACCGAGTTGGCTAAAACTCCAAAATTAAAATTAAAAACTCCAAAACCATACGCTGTTCTCTGTTTTGATCCCACCAGAGCAAAGAGTGTGAAATCACATCCTTGACGACGGAAACATAACTATGACACGGCTGTTTAGTGAGAGTGTTTTGTCTGGCTATGTTTCTCCAGCTGTCTGTGGGTGCTTCCTCTGTGGGGCCTGGATAGGTTCTCCTTCTGGGGTCATGGGCAGCACACTCTCCTCTTCTCCCAATGCTGGCTTTCTAAGGCACTGTTGAACCAAGAGGGGCGGGGGGGGGGGAGGCTTGAGAGTTCAGCTTCCGGTTCTCTTAGCTTGTAAGTCGATTGCTGATCAGTAGGTTCCTTGGCTCCGCCCTTGACCTCACACCTCCCTCGTTTTCAGTGATTCTGCGCGTTGATAGAGATCTTTATTTCAGTCATCAAATCTTTCATTTCCAAGCTCTCTCAAAACCTTCCTGCTTGTGGGGGTAATATCACTTTATTTCTCTCCAAGGAGTCTAATTATATGTGTGCCAAATTCTTGTCGTCTGCTCTATTAACTCTGCCCCTTTGGTGTAAGCTTTCCTATTAGTCGAAGTTGATGGTTCTCTTTTATGGCTGTCTTCAAATGTTTGGGGTTATTGGCTGTGATGGTCCATCTTTATTGCCAACTTGACTGGATCTGAAATTACCCAACTACAAGCTCCCCACCCCCACCCCACCCCGGCTTGTCCCTGATTTCAGTACTCAGAGAAGCTTAGTCAAGGAGGGAAGACCCACCCTCAATGTGAGTGGCACCATCCCATAGGCTGAGGCCTCAGACTGGATAAAAGGGAGGAAGGAAGCCAGCTGAGTGCCTGTATTCCCCCTCATCTGAGTCCTGGTCTACCCAGTATGAGCCCCTTATTTCTCAAGCAGTAAACCAAAATAAGTCCCCTCCCTCCCCTATAGGGTGCTATCTGTCTAGCATTTGGTCACAGCAATGTGAAAGGTAACCAGTTATTGGCTTTGTGCTCAACTGTGCCTTTGGGTTTCCTACTGTGACCCCCTGAGAGTCTTTGAATTTCCTAGCTATACATCGAGACCTTGGATGCAGTGGACATGCCAGCTCACTGGATGTTCCCCAGCCCTCACAGAACCTCTCCACACCAGACAGCTAAGTTGGAACACTCACACCTCTCCATTGCGTCCCCCTTGAGGGTGAGGAGGTGGCTGTGTCTACTTGCCTACAAAAGGCTATCTTTCCCCTTGTGCCTCCCCCAGTAGTCTTCACCCTCAAACTTGTCACTCACTGGATCATTTCTCTCTTAGTCTCTTTGGTCTTGCTACAACAGAGTACCACAGACTAGGTGATTGTTAAGTTTCATTGGCTCGTGGTTCTGGATAATGGCAAAGTGAACATTGAAGACTACATCTGATTGGAACCTCACTGCATCATGACACAAAGGGCGGCGGGGTGGGGGTGTATCAGAAGATGAGAGACTGTGAGCAGGGGCAAGAGAGGGAGCCCAACTCATCGTTTTATGAGCAAAGCTCTCCACAAGAAGAGCACTAATCAGTTCGTGAGGGCAGAAGCCCCATGAAGCAGTTACCTCCCAAGGTCCCACCTCTCGCAACAGTCGCTTTGGGGCTGCATCCAAAATGTGAATTCTGGGAAGCACACCGTAATGGTAAAAGGCTTCTGTCTTTCTCATGCTACATAGCTTCTGGGCTGTAATTTCCTTCTTTATAATGTTCCCAGTCTTCAGCCATCTTTCAGACATGCCTCTGAATTCCTGAACCTTTTAAGGTGGGGCCCTCTTTCTTGCTGTTTAAGGCAATTCTAAGTATTCTTGCTGCTGTTCTTGTTAATATTTTGTTCCCTGGCTTCTCTGAGGTAAGATCTTGCTATGTCAAACTCATGAGGTCAAGCAAACCTCCCTTCCCAGCAGCTAGGACTATAGACACATTTCCTGCACACAGCTTTCTATACCTGTCTTCATCCCCTCTCTCCCCTTGAAAGGTACCACACCCTGATGCTTGCCTGTGGCAGAAAACATTCCATTTAAGGCTCAGGCTGGATGTAGATGAGATGTTCCCCATTGATAGAATCCTCCCTGAGGCTGCTCACTGCCTGCAACTTCTGGTTGTTCGGCTCTTTACTCTGATGCTCAATCCCACAAGCTATTAGCATATATCTCTCTGCTTAGTACATCCATCAGGGACCCTCAGAGCTCTCTCCCTATCTGCTAGCAGTTTTCTTTTTTAACCTCTGTTGGTTCAGCCATACCTGTGAGCCTAGTTGTAAAGTGGTGTGGGTGCATCTGTCTCTAATTTAGAGACCCCCTTGGAAGGTATCTAAAATTTAAAATTTAGATCTCTAATTTTTAAATACCTCCTTGAAGGTCTGGGAGTTTGGCCTGGTGGGTAGTGAACCTGCTAAGCTAACATCAGAACCGAGTTCAGATCCCCATGCTAAGCAAAAAATGACAACCTGCTTGTAACCCAGATGCTGAGGAGGCAAAGTCAGGAGATCCCTGGAGTAAGCCTGCTGGTGAGATAAAGCCAGGTCAGCAAGCTCTTGGTTGGGAATAAGGGACCCAGCCTTAATATATAAGGTTTAGAATGATTTTCACACACACACACACACACACACACACACACACACACACACACACACACCTAGAGGCAGACAGATCAATTTCTACTGTTCCAAGCCACTGCTAACAACTCAGTATAAATTAGCAACCTGCAGAAGAAGCCAGTTGATAATGCTAGGACACAAAACTGGACCACCTCAGGGGGCTGCGGATAGAAGTCGCCTGGTCTGAGAAGTGGCCTCTGACTCCGACTGAACAGCGGTGAGCAAGTAAAGGGTGACAGCTGTACTTTTCCAGTTCTGTCGAGCCCACCGAGCAGGCAGGTGATCACACTGAGTCACCCTGTTGTTGGGGAAGCAGCTATCTAGCCTAAGGAGTTCAAACGTAGGACTTTGAGACATCTCAGTGCTCTTGGCTGGTGGCTGGAGTCACCTCAATGCATAAGGGTTATAGGTGGCAAGACATATAGGAAGTATCTGTAGTACTGAGTGTCTGTGTGGACATGGGATTGGACAGACGGCTAATCTCTTTGTGGGGTGGAGCCAGTGACAGGAAGTAGGGTTCATGACTGTTTGATAGACAGCTCAGTCTCCTGGAAGTCCACCTCCAAGCTGATTTTGTAAAAAGCCACTTCACACACGAGGAGCCTGATACATATCCATGCCTTCTTTTCATATTCCCTTCCTCCCAATGGGTGGGAGGAGTGATGGAGAGGTGGGGCACCAGGGGAGTCACAGGGGACTGTACTGGAGAGAACGGGAAGGCCCAGTAGACAAGGAATCCTGCAGTGGAATCAGACCCCTGCCCCAGCACTTGTCCCTAGCAAGTCCCTTATGCAAAGGCAATAAAAACAGAGGGCCCAGATCCGAGATGGTAAATGCAATGCGTGTATTTTTTTTTTTTTTTTTTTTTTTTGGTTTTTCGAGACAGGGTTTCTCTGTATAGCCCTGGCTGTCCTGGAACTCACTTTGTAGACCAGGCTGGCCTCGAACTCAGAAATCCGCCTGCCTCTGCCTCCCGAGTGCTGGGATTAAAGGCGTGCACCACCACGCCCGGCCTTTTTTTTTTTTTTTTTTTTTTTTGCGTGTATTTCTTATTCACTCTCCATATGCAGGTAAAGGGAGAACTGAGAGTGGAAACTCCCTAATGCGTAAGCATCACGGCCTCCCTGGGAGAGTTAGTTCAGTATGTCTACCTCAGGCCCGAGGTTGTAATTATGATTTAATGGAATGCGGCTTCATGATGTCTTTTTTCTTCATTTCATGTAAATTAAATGGAAATGCACATGTCTCTGTTCCTAGAGGGAGTTGGAAAAATTCATTAGTTATTGTCTGGAAAGAGTGTTGCAATGAAAAGATCTCCAGAAATGCAAGGTACTATTATTAGGTGGCTGCAATTTGTAAATCACATTGAATGAGTTGTTTTGTTTTATTCTGCTTTGTTTGGGGGGTAAAAATGGCAGTCTCAAACCCTGGATTCGGCAAAAGCCGACATACATCACACAGAAAACATATGAGGTGTTTCAGTGATCTTTATCCCACCCTCCCCACAAAGTGTGGGAGGTATTCAGAATTCCAACCTAAGTGTCCAATGTTCCAGAGACACTGCCACTAAGTAATATCTGTGACCTCAGGCAGGAGCACTGAATTCTCTGTGTCATTGTATCTATATGAGGAAGGCCAGGTGGCTGGACTCTGTTCAGTCTTTCGGCATTTCATAGATACCTGTTATTCCAAGACCCCATACACACAACAGGCCACAAGACTGATGCTCTCTAGATCATGCCTGAGCTGACTTACACATAAGGAAACCAGCGCTGTTGCAGTTCTCCACACTTACACAGCTCAGAGGCAGCAGGGACTGACTACACTCCCACCATACTCCACTCCATTCACGGTGCTTTCAAACACACGGCTGGGGTGGGGGACATGTAAGAAAACGAGTTGTGGCATGGTCCCCATTCTCTCTGCTGATTTTCTAGACCCACAGAAGCCACCTCTGACTGGCCACAGAAGCTAAAGACTATGGGAAGGTTTTCGTTAGATCTGTTCCCATTGCCCCTTAGTGTAGTTGCAGGTTCTTTCTCTGCCATTCAAAGATAGAAATAAAGTTCTCTAGGTTCACCCTCTTGTACACCTGACCCCCAGAGGGTGACAAGAAGGAGGAGGGAAGGGGAAAAGAGGGGGTGACTAGGAGGAGAGGAGGCTCAGTCAAATGGTTTGGTTCCATCTGATTTTCTTTCATTCAAATGGATTCATTAATATTGAGAGAGCCATCAGATGCTTTGGCTGAAATTCTCAACACCTCCAAAATCTGAGGGGACAGGAGGAAGAGGGAAGAGAGTGAATAGACAAAAGTTATCAAAATTCCTACATCTGTGGCTCATACATTTTCTGTGTTATGTGTGTTGGCCGTTGCCGAATTCAGAGTTGAAGTTAGCAGACCACTGAAGTGCTCCACAGAGAGAAGTGCCTGCTTTGCAATTCCAGGTTCAGTTCAGCTCCTAGAATCCACGGTGGAAGACAAAAACTAACACTCAAATGTTGCTCTCTGATATCTATATGTGTGAGGCATACCACACACACACACACACACACACAGTTGGGAGCATGTCATAGTCACTGTTCTATTGCTGTGAAAAGACACCATGACCATGGAAACTCTTACAAAGGAAAACATTTAATAGGGCTGGTTTACAAGTTCAGACTAGCCCTTTATTGTCATGGCGAGAAGCACGGCAGGATGCAGACAGGCATGATGCTGGAGAAAGAGACAGGAATTTTACTTCTGGATCAGCAAGCTACAGGAAGACAGAGACATTAGGCCTGGCTTAGCATTCGAAACCCCAAAGCCCACCCTCAGTGACACACTTCCTCCAGAGAGGCCACACCTCCTAATAGTGCCACTCCCTGGTGACCAAGCATTCAAATCTGGCCTATGGGAGTCATTCCTATTCAAGTCACCACAGATGGTAAGATGAATGTCTGTCACGTAGGAGAAAAACTGTCTCCTACTTTGGAGAGGCCCTCTCATCTGGTCTTATGGAGGCCAGGGAGAAGTCAGGATCTTTGCTTTTCAGGGATTGACTGTGAGGGACTGACTCATTCTGAGAATGGATGGGTTTGATCTGAGCCTCTGTGTAGCTGCTATGCCCTGAAACTGCTGTACTGAGGCTGACATGAAGTAGAAGAGTCTGGAGTTCTAGATGTGGAATATGCACCAGGCAAAAAATGCAGGAGGGCCCTGGACAGGAAGAGGACTAGACAGAATGCAGATTCATACTCACGGCTTTTGCAGGGTGACTATCCATTCCCCATTCTCCCGGACTTCAGTCTGAAAAGGGAGTAAGCTTTGTGTTGTTGAGTCAATAGATAAATGAACAAAGGAATGAGATGATAGATTATTCATGGTCTACAAATGTTTAATATTTAGACAACTCTTTTCTAATTATAATAATCTGTTCTAGATTTAGCTTTCAGATCCAGCACTGAGACAGAACCCTTTGGTCATGTGCAGAACTTAACAAAGGATAAATGTACAGGAGACAGAGACAGAATCGGCTGACATACTCAGGAGCAAAAAGAGCCCCAATCGTGGTGTGTTTAATCTAAAGCCACCTTCAGTTCCTTGAGATCCTGATACCATTTTTCTGTTCAAATCCTTCCTCACAAAGATGTCATTTTAAAAATGGTTTTTAGGGTCACAGGAAAGCCAAGAGGGATGTTAAGATATTTTCTATAGAGTCCCTGTCCAATAGCTGTCAGAGCCTCATTGTTATCAGCAGGCTCCACTAGAGCCTATGTTGGTGTAATCAGAGAACCCACATTTACTCACTGGTGTGACTCTTGGCATTGGGCAGGCTGTATGTCCCCATTGTGGTATGATGAGTAGTACTACAGTCCTCTCTCTCCCAGTTCTGCTTTCTACCGTTCCAGTTACCTGAGATCAACAGCACAGTTGTGACCCAGTGAACCTCCTTCCTGTACATAATCTGAGAGTTGATCAATACCCAATACCACATTGCGAATTGATTGGCTGGATGGTCAGGGACTTGGGAAAATCGTGATTGGAAAAATCAGTGAGAAAGACTTCTGGGGAAGAAGTATGTGGACAGATGTCTCCAAACCAGCAAAGGATGTGAAGATATTTGTGTCCCAGGTAAGTGCTCATCAAAAGGTGACTCTAGCCAAGAAGGAGTTCAGTAATCAAGTGGATAAGATGACCTGTTCTGTGGACAGTCAACATCCTTCTCCAGTCACCCGTGTCACTGCTCAAAGGAAACATGAACAAACTGGCCATGGTGGCCAAGATGGGGGTTATGCTTGGGCTCAATAACACGGACTCCACTCACCAAGGCTGATCTGATTACAGTTGCTGCTGAATGCCAGATCTGCCAACAGCAGAGACCAACAGGGAGCCCCAGATATGGCACCATTCCTCGAGGTGACCAGCCAGCAACCTGGTGGCAGGTTGACTACATTAGATCATTCTTTCATGGAAAGGGCCGTGTTTTGTTCTTACCGGATTACTTCTTCTGCATATGGATTCGCCTTTCCTACACACAATGCTTCTGCCAAAACCAGCACAGGGCTCAAGGCCTGTGTCAGAGTTAGCTTCAGTGGTCAACTTACCACAAATCTGGAGTCACCTAGGAAGAGGGAACGTCACCCAATTGCTAATGGATGTAGGAAGGCTTAGCCCACTGTGGGAGGTGCTACCCTGGGCTCAGGGAGACCTGAGCTGTGGAAGGAAGCAAGCTGAGCAGGCCATAGAGAGTAAGCAGTAAGCAGCACTCCTCCCTGATCTCGCTGCCTCAGTTCCTGCCTCCAGGTTCATGCTCTGTCTGAGTTCCTGCCTGACTTCCCTTCATGGTGAACTGTGATGGAGACATGTAAGCCGTGGAAACAAACCTGCTCCTCTGCAAGATGCTTTTTTTATGTTTAGTATAGCAACAGAAAAGCTAGCTATAACACCTGGTTTGCAACACTCATGACAGGCCTGGACTCTCGGGTAGAGTGGGTCAGAGGCCGTGCAGGCACATTTTGATTCTGCAGATGCTCTGATAATTTTGTCCTTTTCTTCAGTCATGTGAATCTAAAAAACATAAATTAAAATACACATTTGAGATTGAACTCACTCAGTTTCTAGTGTAGTGTTTTGTCACTTAGAGAGTACTCAGTAGCTCAGGACAATTTTTTTCCATTGACATCTTTCTGCAGGCTCCTTTGCCTATGAGGGTTTTGCGTGCCAGTCAACAAAACAATGCTTTACAGCTTCTAACTTTATGCAGCTGTTTCAAAGTGAGTGTGGAGAATTCCCAGAACTTGCAACATAAAGCAAAAAGAAAAAGGTAAAGACGATCTTTTAAAACCTAAACAATGATCACAACTGGACAGGCTTTTTTCTAAAGTCCCTTGCTGTTTAGTTCTTGTTGCTGTTTTGTTTTGTTCTGTTTTTATGTATAGGAGGCATCCTGTATCTGCTGAAACTGTCAGAAAGGGGTGCTAAGCATATCCGCCAAGCCAAGTCATTTTCCTTCCCTACCAGATACCTCATATACACTCATATTTTTGCATGTTTGGGTTCATCTACCTCCAGAGTTAAAACCACTACCTCCTAATTAAAAACCACTTAAGGAATTACTGCTCACACCTCAATGGGCTATATCAGTTTGCTAATTTTAGCTAATGAATGACTACAAGTAAAGGGTTCTAAATGGCACTCCTATATCATCTCATGGTTCTGTGGGTCAACAGTTGATACAGATGATTCGGTTCTCTACTTATGATATGAAATCCAGTGTGTCAGCATGGCAGGGCTGGGAGGAAGGCACTTCTAGGTTGTTTCTGGTTGTCAGCAGTGAATTGTTTCACGCAGCTATAGAGCAGAGGCCTTGCTTCCTGGCTGGCTGGTGATCAGAGGATCAGAGGTCACACTCAGCAGGGAAGGGCTTCTCTCAAGCTCTTCTTTGTAGCTTTTCGTCTTCAAAGTCAGCAAGGGCACTCCGAATCTTTCCGTGCTTCGAATCTCTCTGATCTCTCTCCATCTGCTCCAGCCATAAAGGAGGCTCTGCCTTGAAAGGAATGTGATGGGGCTGCGCCCACCTGCATGGCCTCTCTTTTGATTATCTCAAAGTCAAGTCATTATGATTTTCAATTAGATCTTCAAAACTTCTCTTGACAGTAACAACACGACCATGGGTTGAAAATATGATAAAAAACCAAGAGCTAAGAAAAATGTGACTCTCATCAGGTAGACAATCTTGGGGCACTGGCTACCAGCTGGATATGCGCAAAACCAAAACTAGAAAAGAGGCAACTGAAAGTGGAAGGTAAAGGTGTTTGGACTATTCAAACCAGACCACACCCTGAGGGCACAGTGGTTCACTGGGGCAACCTTCCAGTTCAGATGCCTCCTAAGTCCCTGCTTCTCTGGGGGGCTGAAGGGTCACTGATTCTCCAGAAGTCTTCTGCACACAGCGATGCAGTCATCTTGCCTAACCTTAGTCCCTCCTATATTAAGGCAGGTAAGCTATACCACACGAACACATGTGCACGCGCACACACACAGAGAGAGAGAGAGAGAGAGAGAATAATTGAGGTATTACAGCTCCAGAGACAGCTGCCGTGGCATTAGTTGAAAACAGCAAGCCACACTCTTGTCTGATTTCCAGAAGTGTTTTCTGTGTTCCTTGGCAAGACTGGGGTTCAGCTTTCCCTTCTTCCCAACAGTGAAGACATGTTTTTTGAGTGGGATGCCTTTGGTTGAGGATATCAGAAAACCCAATTCAGGTGACTTAAGAACCAGAGGAAACCATAAAGCAACAAGGAGCCCATTGGGGAAAGGTTTTAGTTATAGTTCTGGCTCCGTTTATAGGCAGTACTCTCAGCTCTGACTTCCTTCTTGGGTTGGCTTATTTACCCAGTATGGCTTCTCTCATCGTGACAATAGGCTTGCAGCACCTTGCCCTCCGTATTTACACAGAAGAGGAGAGAACTAGCATGTCCAGAGCACTGAAATCCCAATTCCAAGTCCACTGACCACTCTTTCATGGGACTATCACTGTTTACTTGCTTAGGCCTGAGTTACCTTGACAGACAGATCAAGCTTGCTGGCTTAGACTTATGAGTTCTTATCTCTAGGGCTGCGGTCAGTTCCTCAAACAACATGGCCGCTATCCAGTGAGAGGAGGGTTGGTGAATGTTGGGGCAGCAGCCTAAATGTCACTACAGTGAACACCCACCTTGGAGGACCTCGGTAACAGACAGGACTGCTGTTTCTCAACAGTCTCAGTACCTGTGGGTTACTATAATGTAAGCATCCCCCCTATACGGAATACTATTCCGATGTTTAAACATTTCCCATGCAACATGGATTCTGGATGCAAGCCACCAACCTCACCACATACCATCTCAACTGAAAAAAGGAAAACCTTGCTCTGACACATGACAAAATGGGATGACAGTGTCACTCAGTGCCATCTCTGGGGGCCATGTGCAATTGTTTCAACCTGCGCCAATGTGTTCATAGTTGGTTTCCACTAAACTATACTTCCAAAGTTCCCACTTGGACTCGAATTCTATGCTGCCTGCAGAATTCTCTATAATACAATCTGCTCGTGACGCATGCCTCTCTCCAGCTTCAGTGTTCCCTGGCTGTTTGGGGTCCTTCAGAATCCCGATTTCCCTTAGGAAGGCCTCCTCAACCTCAGCACTATTGGCATCTGTGGCCAGATGCAGGACTGGGTTCCTGGGCATGTGACTTATGTAGTCCCACAAGGCCGTACAACCATAAGAGCCCTAACACTTGTTTCCAGGCTCCATTGTCATTACCTTGAAGTTCTTTTTTTTTCTCTAAAGATTTATTTATTTATTTTTATGTATATGAGTACACTATAGCTGTACAGATGGTTCTGGGCCATCATGTGGTTGCTGGGAATTGAATTTGTTATACCCTGATTCCACAGGAAACCCAGAAGAGCTCAAGAATTGCCAAGTCTGCTACAATTTGCAAAAGAGTCCTTTTATTTCGAGTCTTCACTCGGATCTCAAACCCCCTACAGCGTAGGTTCCGAGTGCGGTCTCCCACTTGAGTGTCTTAGCACTTACATACATAGCAGTTAGACATTCTTTGAATGCTTAGGGTGAAGGGTAGCGAGGGTGGGTTAGGTAAGTCATAACTCAGACATGATACCATTTGGTAGGGCAGAATTGCGAGGCTGGGAGGGGGATTAAAGATTGTCTTTTGTGGAGCTATCAAGAGCTAATTTTATGGCTGGCCATAACTGTCTGTGACCTCTGATTACCTCTTTTCTATGATTTAAGCGTGGGACCCAAATCTCCTTTCTTCAAGGATAGGCACCAGCTGCACCTGGTTATCTAGGAGAGTGCTGGCCTTGGTGCCACTGAAGCTGAGGACTTTTTGTCATTTGTCTTATTCAGGCTAGCACCCAAGGCTCCTTGAATCCTCTCATAATGGCTAGGGAGGTTTGCTGCAAGGGCGGGGGGACAGAGCTTCTGAGGGGCAATGCAGAGGCCAGCCTTACCTTGCTTGCTGTGGGAGAGTGCCTGGGGGGAGGGGAACTTCTTCAGGAGAGTGCAGAAGCAAGCCACCTGTGCACCCAAATTCAGGACCTCTGCTCTCTCTGGTTCTGCTTGTTCTGGCCCAAAAGTGTATTTATTGTTATATCTAAGTACACTGCAGCTGTCTTCAGACACACCGAAGAGTGTGTCATATCTCATTACAGATGGTTGTCAGCCACCAGGTGGTTGCTGGGATCTGAACTCAGAGCCTTTGGGAGAACAGTCAGTGCTCTTAACTGCTGAGCCATCTCTCCTGAGCCTATCTTGAAGCTCTTAATGATCTTTAAACTTGTAAGTGAAATACAGGAGGACAAAAGAATTGTGTCTGTGAGCAGGGCACATGCCTGATAGTCATGGCCATGGTCCTCACTGCCCTATTTGAAGACTGGTGTTTCAGTGTCTTATGAACACAGAATTCTAGTGGACCCACGGTACATGAAAGTTCAGTGACAATCAGAGCAAGCAGAAAAGCAATGTGTTACACTTGTGCCTGAGAAAACCAGGATTCTGAATCTTATGAAAGCTCCAACCCTTTATTATAGCTCCTCATGTAGTGGTGACCTCCCAACCATAAAATTATTTTCATTGCTACTTCATAACTGTAATTATGGTACTGTTATGTGTGGAAAGAGGGGCTTACGGGGTGGTAGTGATTCTGGTCAGTTTCAGGGAGCTATCTTGAGTTGTTCACCTCCCTGCTTAAAGAGCTTCTCTGGAGGATGGAATGTTTACATTTCAAAGGAAACTGTTACATCAAAGTCCTTCTTGGTGGGGGCTGAGTCAATGCAGCAGGACTGTGAGAGAGCTGGTCACATTGTATTCACAGTAGGAAGCAGGGAGGAGACAGCTTCTGGAACAGTTCAGTCCAGAACTCCAGATTATTGGAAGGTGCCAGCCACATTCCTTAGAGACATTAACCTGTTCAGGGATTTTAAACAGGGCTCAGACTCTCCCCTCTCCTCATCTGTGGCTGTAACTCCTGACCAGTCAACACAAACTTCTCTATGATAGCACACTACTCAATTTCACTAGGTGGGATCCTTCACATAAACAGAAGAGCTATGTTAAAAGCTCTGCCGATGGACTCTACCATGCATGGTCTTTCAGTGGTGAAACTTATTTTCTGTCTTGTTAATTTCCCTATGAATTTGTTTATATATTTGACATTACTGAGACCAAAGCCATATATTCATATACAGTAGGTGACGCTCTAGCACCAAGCTGCATCCTCCCATTTTCTCCAGTAATGAAATTTATGTATCAGGCTGAATGTGGAACCTGGGACCTCATGTAAACTAGGCAAGTGCATTCCTTCTGAGTCACACCCTATCTCTCTCAATAACATAATTTAGATGGTACTTTCCTAGTCAAGAAAAGTTTAACCAATTTCAACTTGAAGAATTATATCAGGTCCTTGATGACCTCTGGACAGAAAAGTCTGTTGATAAAGAATTCTAGCCGGGCGTGGTGGCGCACGCCTTTAATCCCAGCACTCGGGAGGCAGAGGCAGGCGGATTTCTGAGTTCGAGGCCAGCCTGGTCTACAAAGTGAGTGCCAGGACAGCCAGGGCTACACAGAGAAACCCTGTCTCGAAAAAACCAAAAAAAAAAAAAAAAAGAATTCTAAGGAGCAAACCCCTCAAGGTGTGAGCTGACTTTTCTAATCATCACCTGTTCCTGTTCAATACACTTGGAAACACGGAGTTTGGAAAGAGTTGCAGCCCACTGTGGATTTCATACCGGGGAATCATTATTCCTTGCACCAGCCCTTCTGATACTTTGGTGTTGTCCAGGAAAAGCAGCCTCGTGGGTATAGATGGTGATTCATGCAAAACCACAGACAATAAATAAAGTTGTGATTCCTTTTTCCCAATGATCCTTAATCCACATTCCATTCTGCTTTCAGTACTGCCCGAAGCCGCTCTCTATACTAGGATGGGTTTATGCCCTTTAGATTCAGGTAGTCAATATTTATTTCCCTTCTCGGGGGAAAACCAACAATGCACCTGGCCTGGTTTTGCTCTGGCATTTATTAAAGTTCCTCTCGCTATGTATTTCTCTCCGGTTCTTAATTGGGAACTTAAGGAGTTGGGCTTCCTCATGAGTCTATTCTAATATGTGTAGATGATGTTTTGCTATTTTAAAAAAATGAATAAAGGTTTAAGAGTGATTTTGCATATTTATTAAAGACCTAAGCTTGGGAGAGACATAAAACCTTCAAAGAGGAATTACAGTCATCTGCAACAACAACAAAAGCCCCCATGCTTGTGACATTCTGTGCTACACGAAGACAAATCTCATGGTGTTAAAAGGGGAAGCATCCAAAATGTCCCCAGATTGACAAAATGACTTTGAACATTCCTAGGGTGGTGCTCTATGTCACAGAAAATTGGTACTAACCTTTCTCACATCAGATCCTCTTTTCATGAATTATGTCCTAGGTTCCTGGACCTCTAGCCTAGGAAAATAAACATGAAGCCTCCTGGGACCTAAATACAGCTCTAAGGTGGCACCCGAACACGGGTACCTAATTAGCATTATCCCTTTTCCCTTGTTGTTCATCAACCATCTGAATTCAGGGAATATTGAACAATTACACAAGACTCATCTGAGGCCCATTTGCTTTTCTTTTAGTTTGTTTTTAATTGGCACAATTATAGATATTAATGATGTACAGAGTGATATTTGTACGAACACATACACAATGTAAAAAACGATCATGACCAAACGATGACACCATTGCATACACTAGCAAGCGTTTGCTGAAAGGACCCTGATATAGCTGTCTCTTGTGAGACTATGCCGGGGCCTAGCAAACACAGAAGTGGATGCTCACAGTCAGCTATTGGATGGATCACTGGGCCCCCAATGGAGGAGCTAGAGAAAGTATCCAAAGAGCTAAAGGGATCTGCAACTCTATAGGTGCAACAACATTATGAACTAACCAGTACCACGGAGCTCTTGACTCTAGCTGCATATGTATCAAAAGATGGCCTAGTCGGTCATCACTGGAAAGAGAGGCCCATTGGACTTGCAAACTTTATATGCCCCAGTACAGGGGAACGCCAGGGCCAAAAAGTGGGAGTGGGTGGGTAGGGGAGTGGAGGGGAGGGTATGGGGGACTTTTGGGATAGCATTGGAAATGTAATTGAGGAAAATATGTAATAAAAAAAAACGATCATGACCAAGTATTTAGCATTTTCAGCACCGTTATCATTTCCTTTGTAAAATTTTGACTTATTTGTAATTACATGTCGGTGTGTGGCAGGGTTGTGTACGCACCTGACTACAGGTAGTGTGGAAAACCAGAAGGAGTGAAAGGTTTAGCTGCCCATGAGCTGCCCTGTGTGGGTGCTGGGAAGCAACGTAAGCTCCTTTGAAAGAGCAGTTAGTACTTACTCTTAACTGCTCAGGCAGCTCTCCAGCCTCCATTTACCATTCCTTAGTAATGGGAACATCGGAATTGAGTACCATTATTCAATCCAGTATGTAACTGTAATAGAACCCCGGAACTTGCTTCTCTGAGCTATTATTTTGTATGTGTTAGTCATTCCGTAGCCCCACTCCCCACTGCTGTGTCCTCCCTAGCTTCTGAAAAGCTCTATTCTTCCCCTATGAAGTCAGCTTTATCTCAAAGGACTTTCCTTTGGTTCAGTAATGTTTAGGCTTTCCTTTGGTTCAGTAACTAAGACACAGTCACCTCCTCTAAGAGCTAGGCATCAGTGGGCACACATCTAAGTTCTGGCTGGTCTCAGGGTCTCCATTCAGTTCTTGTGTACAGACTCCTTTTTTTTTTTTTTTAAAGATTTATTTATTTTATGTAAGTACACAGTTGCTGTCTTCAGATGCACCAGAAGAGGGCATCAGATCCCATGACAGACAGTTGTGAGCCACATTGTGGTTGCTGGGAATTGAACTCAGGACCTCTAGAAGAGCAGCCAGTACTCTTAACCGCTGAGCCATCTCGCCATCTCCCCAGCCCGGGTACAGACTTTTGTTGATGGAGGAAATTAAGCATTTCTCAACTAGCTTCCCAGCATTCTATGCAACAGTTTGATTTTTTCTATCAAGTATCATTGGCTCTGCAAAACACTAAAGCCACCTGTTTCCTGTCCGTTGCCCAAAGGTTCTGCACGACGGCTCAAGTCTCTATTACAGTCACTTGTGCTCTATATTCTATGCAAGATTGGTTACCCTGTTCCTCAAACAAGCCTGACCTAATTTTATCTGTAAATACTTTATTTTCAAAAATAGAAATTGGAAGTTATTAAGCAGGTTATGCTGATACACACCCAAATTTACCTTTGAAATACAAAATATTTCTAGAAATCAAATTAACTCAAACAACTAAGTTAATTGTGCTTGCTTAGATATACCAACCAGGGAAGAAGAAAAGAACTAAGATTTAAGCTGAGGGTTGACCATTTTGTTTGTTTGTTTGTTTTTAAGGCAGGGTTTTGCTTTTGGTTTTGTTTTTTGTTTGTTTGGGTTTGTTGTTGTTGTTGTTATTAGTGGTGGTGGTGGTTTTTAAATGCAGTCCAGGCTGGCCTGGAATTTGGCTGCACTCTTTCTGTCTCAGCCTTCTGAGCATTAGAATTACAGGCATGAGCCACCACACCTAACCTTTGATGTGTCTTCTTTCCATGAAGTTCATGATACTGGGAACAGAACTAACCTTCTTTCTTTCTTTCTTTCTTTCTTTCTTTCTTTCTTTCTTTCTTTCTTTCTTTCTTTCTTTCTTCCTTCCTTCCTTCCTTCCTTCCTTCCTTCCTTCCTTCCTTCCTTCCTTCCTCTCTCTGTGTCTCTCTGTCTCTCTGTCTCTCTCTTTCTCCTTCCTTCCTTCTTTGGTTTTTGAGACAGAGTTTCTCTCTATAGCCCTGGCTGTCCTGGAACTCACTCTGTAGACCAGACTGGCCTCGAACTCAGAGATCTGCCTGCCTTCTCCTGAGTGCTGGGATTAAAGGTGTGTTCCACCTCCTGACCTCAAGGAGGATTTTCTACATCAGTAGTATCTTTTATTTAGCAAGGAAATAAGACAAACTAAGACCTTATAAGAACTTGTATGCATATGGTGTAAGTATGTGTCCATGTCTGTGGAACCCAAAGACAACCTTGGGTGCTACTCCTGAAATCCCACCCATTCTTTTTGGGAAACAGGGCCTCTCACTGGCCTGGAATTGGCCAAGTAGCTTAGGTTGACTGGCCAGTGGGCATCTCCCTGGTGCTGGGATTACAAAACAGGTCCCAACATGTATGTTCTGGTGATCAACTTCAGGCATGTCCTTGGCTTTACAAGCCAAGTGCTTATTGATTCCACAAGCTCACCAAGCTCACCATTTTCCCATTTCACTGCCTTGTTTTTACCAAAGGGAAAAGTCTAGTGTCAGGAGCTGGAGGTGGCTCGGCATTTACTTAGTTTGCAGAGAACTGAACTTAGTTAGTCCCTAGCTCCTATGCCAGGTGGCTCCCAAGTGCCTGTAACCCGGACTTCTCGGGTACCTGCTCTAGCATGAGAATCCCCCCTCCCACTACACACACACACACACACACACACACACACACACACACACACACACATCACTAAAAAATAAAAATAAATATTTTTAAGTGGGGAACCACCATAAAAGTGGAAGATTGGGCCAGTAAGATGGCTCAGCAGGTGAAGGCCACTTGCTACCAATCTTCCAACCTGAGTTCAACCCCTGGGACACACACATGGTAAGAGCAGAGAACCAGTTTCACAAGCCATCCTCTGACCTCTACACACCATTATGGCACCCGCATGCTCTCTCTCCCCGCTCTGTCTCTCCAATCTGTCTCTTCTCTTTTTCTCTCCCTCCCTCTCATCTCCCCCACCTCTCACACACACATACATGAGTGTAATTCTTAAACATTTTAAGTGGAAGGGCATTCAAAGGCAAGCCCCCTGAATCTTAGGAAATGTCAGCTGACCCCTGTGTCAAAAAAGGGCCCCATTAATCAAGACAAGGGTCCCTATAAAAACCCTGAAAAACAATAACACACTCAGAGAAGGCATTATTAGCTGTCAGAGACAAGTTCCTGATTAGAATCTAATAAAAAGCAAGTGGGGGGATGTGGTCTCCCTTCCCCCACCCTGGAACCTGCTTGCTCAAGGGTGGAGTTTCCTGCTCATTCGTTCTGCCACGCCCACTGCTGGACCCTGTCGCTTTGCTGCTTGGAGCCACACACATGTTCGTCCTGCTACTGGACCCCGAGTTACTTGGCGGGAAATCGGGTTCCCTCCCCCTTCCTTTATAACTGAATGTTGGAATTAGTAAAGGGGGGCCTTAAACATAAAATCGTCTTGGCCTCGTTCTTTCTCCAGCCCCGTCTAGCTTCCTCTCTTTTCAGCTCGAACTGCCATCCTCAGTTAAACCGTTCGCGTTGCGGACTGCTGGTGGGGCCACAACAGGGGAAAAATTAGGATTCTCGATGCAGATAAATATTTGGGTCTTTTGGAGATAACTGACTGGTAATGCCAAAAAGTTGAATATGGAGTTTAGCAAAAATGCTTCTCTTGACGTTACATATGATATCAGAAATCAATTTGCGATAGTATTAGATTAACATAAGCAGGCTAATTTTAGGAGGGTCTACTGAGGATGCCTCTAAAACGTGTCATATCTGCCAGTGACACAATCCTGGCGGGAACCATTTAGGCCAGATGTGGATGAGCATCAAACCTCAAGGGCCCTCTGAATACTCCAGATGGAGTTTGCATGAGTGTTCCTTCACTGGGCTATAAATGAGCTCTGCTTACTGTCCATTTATTACTGGAGCAGACTGAAGCCCCTCTTTGCCAGAAAACTACCAGTCTATCTATGGCAAAAGAATAATAATAAATTTTATTTATTTTAATTATATATATTAATTAACTACATGTTTAATAAAATATATAATTTTAATATAATATATAATATAATAATATATAATAATATAAAATGGAAGCAGATGAACCGTGTGTGTGTGTGTGTCTGCATGTGTCTGTGTGTATGTGCAGGCACATGCATGCTTATGTCTCTGTACATAGAAAGGCCACATGAGGACATCAGTATTCCTATATCACTCTCTGCCTTTGTCCCTTAAGACATGGCCTCTTGCTGAACCTGAAGCTGGGCTGGGGCCCAGCCAACAGGTCCCGGAGATCATCCTGTCTTTTTTTTTCTCTCTCAGAGCTAGGATTTCACAGGCTTGTGAACAACTGAGCCCAGCTCTTTATGTGGCTTCTAGAGATTCGGGCCCAGGTAGTCATGTATGAGCAGCAAGGGCTCTTACCCACCGAGACATCTCCTGAGTCTTGCTCTTTTTAGCTTTGGAAATCCCAAACTAAAAGGGACATTCATATGACTAGCAATATTAATAAAGAACACAAAATTCTGTCTTTTACTCAGAAATGCTTCATTTACAGTCCTCAAGGGGGAACAGGAGAAACAACAGAACTCTCAGATGCAGTTGGTCATCAAAGCTGTCACAAACTTCATCTACACCCTATAGTATTACTACCACTTCTAATGTTTGTGAGCACCCCAAGTCCTCTCAGAGCACCCTTTTATTAATTAATTAGTAGCAAATTGTTATGTGTTTGAAAATTTATTCCTAATCTTATATCCTACCTATTGCACATTTAATTGTTTCCCCTAGAATGATATATTCAAGTCCATACCTCACAATGTGACCTTATTAGAAACAGGACTTTTGCAGATGCAATCAAGTTAATATTAGGCCATACGGGGCTATGGTTGGCCCCAAACTCAACTACAGGTGTCCTTAGAAATCTGTACACCCAGGCCCACATAGGAAACAAGGAAGCCATGTGACAGTCAGAAGACCCAGGAAC
Source organism: Mus caroli (assembly GCF_978045245.1). NCBI lineage: Eukaryota > Metazoa > Chordata > Mammalia > Rodentia > Muridae > Mus > Mus caroli. The sequence goes on along the minus strand of NW_028227256.1, from coordinate 35,036,229 downwards.
ATCAATGCCTGCCAGGAAAGACTGAAGTTAGGGAGGGGTACGGGCAGATTCTTCTTTAGAGCATTTGGACATCACAAGGCTCTGCGGCATTGTGATTTCAGGCTTCATTGTAAGAACTAACCTTTTGTTGTTTTAGGGCACCCAGTCTGTCTGTGGCATTTTGTCCTGACATCCCTAAGAAGCGATTTTCTTACAAGCAGATGTAATTAGTTGTCATGAGTACCTCACATATGAAAGCATTGCATGGTAGTTTCAGTAGAGAACACACAGATGGTTCCCACTCTGGGAAAAGGGCAATGAAAACACTGAGGTGAAACCTGCTAGATTTTAATAGAAATCACAAAGGACACTCAAGCTCTAGAAGCCCAAAGAACCAGTCTAAATGCATGGGCCAAGGCTGTCACTGGCGCTTGCATAGTCTTTGATTTTTATTTTCTTAAGAAGTCAAGTGGGACCCTTGGCCATTAGCAGACACTCCCATCATCCACATGAGTATTAGAGGGTAGAGTATAGCCTTGTAACAAGACTAAAGGATAAAGCCCTCTGCCTCTCTCAGGTGGATTATGGAACATGTTTTTATTGCCTGGATTTTACAATCTAGATCAATGGCTTCTAGCTCTATTATAAAGACTAATTGTCATTTTATCCTGACAATTGTGTTGCAGTTGGCTGGTGTGTCCTAACATCCAGACCAGCCTGCAGCTACATAGAAAGCTCTTATGTTGAAACAACATCAACAAAATCCACAGAAGCATAACTTTAAAAAAATCAATAAATAGAAAAATATGTATATTATGATTAATGTCTGGTGGCCTGAGCAAAATGGAGGAAATAAGAAAGAAGGGGAATAGGGTTGTGGAGAACCAGTCCCTGGCAGTCAGAAGGCGGTCAGACAGGAAGGCACACCATTCTTCTCTTAGACATAAACCATCTCTCAGAACCCCAGGCTCAGACAAGGCACTCTGAGTCAACCATAAAATGTGAGAAATCAAGGGCATTTCAGAATATCATCTGTCTTAGTCAGGGTTTCTATTGCTACACAAAACATCATGACTGAGAAGCAAGTTGGGGAGGAAAGGGTTTACTCAGCTTACACCTCCACATTGCTGTTCATCACCAAAGGAAGTCAGGATTGGACTTCAAGCAGGTCAGGAACTTGGAGGCAGGAGCTGACTCAGAAGCCATGGAGGGATGCTGCTTATTATTGGCTTGCTTCCCCTGGCTTGCTCAGCTCGCTTTCTTATAGAACCCAAGACTACCACCAGCTCAGGGATGGCACCACACACAATGGGCTGGGCCCGTCCCTCCTTGATAACTAGTTGAGAAAAGGCCTTACAGCTGGATCTCATGGAGGCAGCTCCTTTCTCTGTGATAACTCCAGCTTGTGTCAAGTTGACACACAAAACCAGCCAGTACAGCATCTAAGCACAGAGAGAAACAAAGTTGGTCTGTCACTCACAAAGTACCAAATACCTTCTTTAGAAGTCAAAGGGATGGGATTAGAACTTGGTCTTCGCTCTGGCCTCCTCTCCTTCTGGATGATGAGTAGACACAGGAGATTGCGGTTTGTGCGAGCATCCAGTCTGGAGTGTAACTCAGTTCCTCAGGCTCTCCCTGAAATAAACCAAAGGCTGACTATGTAACAGGTTTCTCTCTCTTTCTCTCTGCCTGAAACAACCCAAGATTCTCCAGGGCATGTGTTAAAAGTTTTAAACCCAGACAGCTCATCTATAGATGTGACCATGGTGCTCTCTGAACAGGGGGCATCAACAAAGCCACTGAAGGGAGAAAACAATAGCAAGGAGTGCATGAGGGCAAATCATCTGGAGATAAGCGTTTGGAACGGAGCAGAGAAAGGGGCTGGACGATGCTTTAGGGAACATTTGTATGCATCTATAAATGAGGAGAAAAGTGTTTGTGTTAAGGACAGATTTCTCTCTCGGGGCTATTATATTCCAAGGAGGGACAATGGTGTAGCCTCTGGTGTGTAAGTCCGAGGAGAGATCACATAGATGACAATGGGACAGAGGGCAGCTGTAGACAAGGTGGCCAAGCCTGGTGGTTTGAATGGGATGCCCCTCAGAGTCTTGGACTTTTGAATACTTGGTCCCTACTCAGTAGTTCTGTTTGGATCGTTTGTGAGGGATGCGGCCTTGCTGGAGGAAGTGTGTCACGAGGGTTGGGCTTTGAAAGTTTCAAGACTCCTGGCACTGTTAATTTACCATATCTGCTTCCTGCTCGCTATTGCAGATGTGAACATTCAGCTAACAGTTGCAGCCACCCAAGACTTGAACGGGAAGGTCAAACAGGACAGAGCAAAGGGCAAGGTTATTATGTAGGACATCATTGTGGCCAAGTCACAGGCAGGCACAAAGCTTGATCATAAGCACAGGGCTAAGGGGAGCAAACCCAGGGGATGATGGGAAGGGCACCAGGCAGGTACCACAGGATCATGGATGCCAAGAGAAGGATTTTGCTAAGGAAACACTATGACTCCTGACGTCGCAGTGATTCATGCTAGAGTTTTCTTTCATTAGCTCTTCTTTCTGTCTTAGTTGTCCTTCCTGGGTTCTCAGAGGCTTCCTGGGCTGGAGCATCTCCACCCTAGTCTTAACCGATGAAGGCAGCGTCCTCCTCCTTCCTGGATCTTGGATGCTCTGATGTCAGATCTTTGTAGCTTCTGGCTCAGTCTTTGAAAATAATTCCCCATGTAGGAATTTGGAAATAATCCTGGCTTTCCTGTCTCCTTGGCCCAACTCATTGTATGCAAAATGTCCCCTTCTGAAACTAGAGCAGGGTCATCTGTAAGCGCAGGAAGTTTGGGATAATTCAACTAGCTCATATTTAAAAATGAAAACAAACGATGCTTCTAGAAGGTTCTACCAAATATTCCCCCACTTTCTTTATGTCCATTTTCCTACAGTCTGTCTGTCTGTCTGTCTTGTTTTACCATCTGTTGGTTCCTTTGATATTGTTTAGTTTTTGTTTCTGCTTTTTCCTCTTCAGGGTCCGTGTGCTTCTTTTATTTTGGAATGTTTCTTTATGTTGGATTGGTCTTCTTTTCCTGTTACCGTCATATATCATTATTTCTTCTGCAAGTTTTACCTTTATTGCTGCTTATGTGTTAAAAGGTCTTGAGACAAGAACATTGGAGCCTGGTGCTTTGCTTAGCTGGAATTCCTTCTGCCTGTTAGTAATCATTTCTACCACTACCCTCCTTTACGTTTGCCTCCTGAATGTCAGCTATGCTTCCTGACACAAGACTCTTCATTTCACAAAGCCCTCTTCCTTTGTGAGTAATGAAAATGTTTTTTCAAAACCTTCCTTTCTTTATGCCTTTTGTGCTCTGAACCCTTTATTTCTCCTGTGTGATGTGTTTGAAGTCTTGTGTATATGGTTAAAAAGCTCTTGATTATGGATGCTGCCTGCGATATTGAGCCTCTTGATTTTTTTAATCTTCCCCTGATTAAATTCATATAATGATTAATTCTGCTTGTCTTTTATAATTCTCTTATCCTTATTCTTACTAGGTTCCCCAGGTTTTTTTTTAAGGCCAGAAACAAAACTCTTCCTATTGTTCTATCTTTAATTAAATATATTAGACAGAAATAGGTTTTTTTCTGTGACCATTTTGGCTTTCTAAAATTGCATTAAATCTATTATTTGAAAAATTTTCAGTACTATATGATATAACCATCACTTTGGTAGTTATATTTGATTTGCTTTTAAAACTGTTAAGGTCTCACAGAATTTTGTAGCTGGGGGAGACACTGTCTGTGACGATGCTTTGATTTTACAGACCAGGACATGAGGTCCAGAGAAGGCAATCAGCATATTTGTTCATAAAGCAAGCATCTCATTAGTAGCTCATCCCAGCTTCCTGTCTGATGCTCTTTCTGCAACAGAACTGCACTTCCACTTCAAGTGTTATTTGGATTTGCTGGTCCTCCTATGCCATTTTTATATAATGTGCATTGCACCCTTCCCTCTCTCCTTTAGTATTTGAACTTGAAATACCCACAAAAGAAAAATCTTCCAATTAAAAACAAAAATAGATTCCATCCCTCAAAGTTGCTACAGGTCCCTGGAGTTGTGGCTGATGGAATGGGCATAAGTCCCTGGGTTTTATTTCCAGTTCTGCCTTCATTTGGTGTAGAACCGCAGGAATACTTGCCCCTTGGGCTTTTCTTCTGGTGTTAGATTAACATTATAGAAAGACTCTATGGAAGACCCCATGTATCTAAAAGCAAGAATTCAGCATCATTAGGACATCTAATGTTGGGGGATGCACTTATGTTTAATCCACAAATGTCATCCTTATGCTTCTCATGTTAGTTAATGGGAGATTTCTAAACCTTATCAATAACCCCAGGCCTTAGAGAACTTTAGTCATTTCTTTCCTCCTCTTCCTCCTCCTCCTCTTCTTCCTCCTCCTCCTCTACCAGCCTCCTTTCCTTTGTAGTTTTGGTGAAGAAAGGAAAAGAAAATGCTGACCAACTGGGCCCCTGGCCTTCTGTGGCTTTTCTCTGTGAGGTAGGATAGCCAGACTCTGAGATCAAATGAGCAGTCTAGGACCATGAGGATGTGCCTGCTCCCAGGGAAAGCTGAGATGAGGAGCTGTCCAGCTTAAATGTGGACCTATGTCAGAATAAGGGATGACTCCAGCTCTCCACAGGAAGTTTGAGCAACCTTTCTGATCAATGAAACACACATCTTTGATCTTAGTCTGTCTTGACTCAAGTCAGCTCAGGCAGGAAGAGTGGGGGGAATCTACTCCCAGGACATAGGCCTGGTTTGTAGAGCTCAGACACAAATAAGATAAACACAGATCTGACCTAAGATAAGGGGCCAGGGCCTAGGAAACTCCTGGGAGGAAGTCAAGAGAAATTTGCTCCAGTTCAGTTGCTTTGCTACAAGAAATAGCAAGAATATGTTTCTTAGATTCTCCATGCCCACCACCCTACATGCAGAAGTCCCAGGGTCACGTGATGCAGAGAGATGCCCTTATCTGTTTTTTATTTCAAATTCCCTGAAAAAAGAGTCCTAAGTGAGTCAGGTACCTGCTTTTCTATTGGTTCTAGAAACTGAACTCAGGTCTCGGGCTTAGATGGAAAATACTTACTGATGGAGCTATCTCCCTAGCTTGACACCTTGTAGTTTAAAATGACTAAATGGAGACTTAAGGTAAACAGAGGTAGAATGCTGATAAATGCACATAGATTTGAGTGTGTGTGTGTGTGTGTGTAGGATGTGTATGTGTGTGTATGTGTGTCTGTCTGTCTGTCTCTCTACTCTCATCAAAGGACACTTTTACAAGGGAACCACCTCAAATTCATACATGCCCACTACGGTGCTTTGAATAAGAATGGCCCCATAGACTCACGTGTTTGAATGCTTGGCCCAGAGGGAATGGCACTGTTAGGAGGTGTGGCCTTATTGGAGTAGGCGTGGCCTTATTAGAGGAAGTGTGTCACTGTGGGTGGGCTTTGAGGTCTAGTGTGACACACAATCTCCTTCTGCTGTATCAAGACGTAGAACTCTCAGCTCCTTCTCCAGCACCATGCCTGCCTGCATGCTGCCATGCTTCCCATAGTGATGATAATGGACTGAACCTCTGGAACTGTAAGCCAGCCCTAATTAAATGTTCTTTATGAGTTGCCATGGTCATGGTGTCTCTTAACAACAACAACCAACCACCACCACCTAAGACACCCACAGATCCTCAAACATTTATATGTAGTTGTATAGTATAAGTAACTATCCTTGAAGTGTGTGTGTGTGTGTGTGTGTGTGTGTGTGTAAGCCAGAAGTCACTGTTGGGTGCTTTCCGCAATCTCTCTTCACCTAATGTTTAGGGTAGAACCTCTAATTTAACCTAAAGCTCACTGATTCAGCTAGACTGGCTGGCCGGCAAGGGATCCTTGACTTCTCTTCTGTGCCTGGCTCTTCTATTGGTTCTGGAGACTGAATTGAGGTCTCCGGCTTATGCAGGAAATGCTTACTGATGGAACTGCCTCCCTAGCCTGAGACCTTGTAGATTAAAATGATTATGACACACTTTGGTTTTCCCAAGGTGATATCCAAAGGTTGTATTCCCAGGCAAGTAATAAATAGAATGCATTGCCTCATGTGAAGGAGGGAGAATTAACGAGACAAAAGGAAAGCAGGAAAACAAGTCTATCACTTTTGTTTCATTTCAGCCAGAAGGCAGAAACCCTGGCATACTCAATGTAAGCCTTAAGGAGGACTGAAAGTGATCATTTGCCAGTCAAAAAGTGAATGTAGAAATAGATGAATGGAAGGATGTATATACTTATGTATGTATGTACATACAAGTATATGTATGCATGTACATATGTATGTATGTATATATGTATGTGTGGTTTGGTTTGTTTGTTTGGTTGGTTGGTTGGTTGGTTGTGACCAAATCCCTGGTGTCTTAGTCAGCGTTCCTATTCCTGCATAAACATCATGACCAAGAAGCAAGTTGTAGAGGAAATGGCTTATTCAGTTTACACTTCCACATTGCTGTTCATCACTAAAGGAAGTCAGGACTGGAACTCAAGCAGGTCAAGAAGTAGGAGCTGTTACAGAGGCCATGGGGGGATGTTCTTTACTGGCTTGCTTCCCCTGGCTTGCAGTATTAAAAACAGAATAACACTAAGTCCTCAGTTTCATATTCTCCAGCTTTTCTGATATGGTAGAGGTTTCATTATCTTCTTTAAAACTTCAAATAAGATTAATATCTCACATATACCATCTGGACCAAAGATCTAGGCTTACTGAAATGATGGGCAAACCACAGGCAAGAAAAGAGCTGTGTAGAAAGTCTAAGTAAGCTGCCCGGTGAGGCCGTGCCCCTTCATTGATGGGTGCTAGAGGGCTTCCTGCTCTGATGCCTGTTTTCCTGTGTGACCGTTACCCCCCAGCTGCTAGTCTTGGTGGTTTCTGTTCCTTTCTGCTTTGCATCTTGGCCCTGGGACAACCTTAGCAAGCAGCTCATTGTGAAGTGTTACTGGTGCTGCCTGACTGAATTCTTAATGGCCTTTCTCCTGCTTCTGCCTACCATGCCCTCCAGTCATTATCTCCTCTTTTGAGCTCTTCTTCAGGTCTGCTGTGTGGTTCCTCTTCTGACCTGGGTCCTCTTCCTGTGGGCTTATGGCAGCCTCCAGTGGTCTGCATTTATCCTCCCGTGCTCTGTTTGGAGCTGGTCTCGTTTTGTCATGGTTTCTCTGTGGTTTTCCTTAAGCTTTGGAACCAAGAAAGGCTCCTTCTGGCCCTCAGAACACCACTCAGCAGGACGTTAAGTTCTCTGCAGCCTCCTCATCCTTCTGCTTCTTGTCCAGCACTTTATTTCTTCACTGCATTGTGCACAGTTTGTTTGGACCTCAGACAGCAAATAATACTATAGGAGTCTACAGTCTAACTCCCAAAACTGGTCAGCAGCAGCTGTGAATGGAAGTCCAAGGATCTAACAGTTGCTCAGTCCCACAAGGCAAGCAGGCGAAGGAGAGAGAGAGAGAGAGAGAGAGAGAGAGAGAGAGAGAGAGAGAGAGTAAATCTTCCTTCTTCCAATGTCCTTATGTAGGTCTCCAGCAGAAGGTGTGGCCCAGATTAAAGGTGTTTGTCACCATGCCTTTAATCCCAGATGACCATGAACTCAGAGATCTTCCTGTCTTAATCTTCTGGAATTCATAGCCGCTATGCCTCAAAATCTCCATGCCAAAATCCAGGTGAAACTTTTATCTCCCAACCTCCAGATTAGGATCACTGGTGAGCCTTCCAATTCTGGATTGTTGTTCATTCCAGATATAGTCAAGTTGACAACCAGGAATAGCCGTTACACCTGGAAAGAAGCAAATAAAAAAAAAAGAAGAGTTTACTTTGGCCCATCACAGTGGAAACAGCAAGGTGGCAGGAGCTTGAAGCAGCCAGTCATGTAGGACTCACAGGAAGCAGAAAGAAATGAACGATAGGACTCATCTGGCTTTATCCTCCTTCCTTTTTAAATTCAGCCTAAGCCTCATCCCAAGCCAACAGTCAGGGTAGGTTTTCCCTGTTCAGTTAGACTTCTCTGGAAATATCCTCAGAGGCAGGCCCAGAGACGGTTCTCCCAGGCGATTCCAAACGCAGGCAAGCTAATCATCAATACTAATGATCACAATTTATAAGGAGGAAACAAACAAGGACGACTACCTGGCGACCTCTGTGTTGAGTACATGTTTGTTTTCCATCCTTTCCTAATACCAAAAAATTACTAAGTAGATTTTTTTTTCTGTTTTGATTTTGTTGTTGTTGTTGTTTTCAAGACAGGGTTTCTCTGTGTAGTCCTGGCTGTCCTGGAACTCACTCTGTACACCAGGCTGGCTTCCAACTCAGAGATCCACCTGCCTCCACTTCCCGAGTGCTGGTATTGAAGGCCTGCACCATCACTGCCCCGCTAAGTTGACTCTTTTTAAAAAATATTTAATTTTAGTTCTAATTGTTTGCATGTGCCTTAATGTGGGTATGTGCATATGCTTTCAAGTACCTGTGGAGACCAGAGTTGTAAGATCACCTGGAATTGGAGTTATAGGTGGTTGTGACCCATCCTCCACAAAAGCAGCACTCCTTAACCACTGAGCCATCTCTCCAGTCCTGAGTCTTCTTAATTAAAGAAAACTTAAATCACAAGGGAAAAGCAACTGCAGATGAGAGAGGTTAACAGAAGTTTAGAAGCTGAAACTCAGGAGGCAGTTGTCTATAATATGACTATGTCTATAACATGACTGCCTGGTAGAAGAAGCTACATGTGGAAGGAGAAGAACCATGGCAGATTCTCTTAAGAACTGGACATGAAAGGGAAAACAAAAGTCCAGGAAGATCCCAGGCTTTCTCGCCAACCCCCATGGAAGCATTTGGAAAAAGGTATAAGCACTCAGGGTCCCCCATGTCCTTGAGTTGCAGGCAGGAGGGTGCCACTACCCTAAACAAGTATGTGGTAGAGAGATGGGAAAGAAAGAGAAGTGGAGAGGTCTGTATGCTGTGGAGAGGGGCTGAACTGGAGACTCCATGGCAGTGAGGACCAGGCTGATGTGAATGACCTGAAGCCATATGGATGAATGAGGGCCCAGCTACCACTGGAAGCCATACTGATCTGGGTGGTCTGCCCTGCCATGAGGGGCCATGCTATGTCCTGGCCCTGTTCCCACAGAGGGCCAGGTCTGGTTCCTCCATAGCTGGGGGCTCTGAAGATGTCCTTAGTCTGTGCTGTGGCCTCAGGCCATGTTGATTCTGTAGGTGGGGCTGCTACTTGAGGCCATGATGGTATCTGGATCGATGCTGTCACCACAGGCCATGTCTGGGTTCTGCTGCAGCCAGGGGTTATGTAGATGTCCCCATGGCACCTGATAACACCAAAGGACATGTGGATGTCATGGTCTGGCTGCAGCCTGAAACCATGCTGATGTCAGTGGGCTGTGCTGACTCTGGGACCATATTGATGTAAGTGGTTTGCACTACCATCTGAGGCCAAGCTGATGTCCGGGCTGCCTCCAAGGGTCTTGTCTGGCTCTATAGTCCTACAGCAGCTGGGGTCTCTGACAGAAAACATGTGGAAGCCCATGACCTGTTTTCCTGCTATCTGTGAAGAGGAAAGAAGCTGCTTTTGCAGTAATATTGATGATTGATGATGCACCATTGAGAGGAAGGGACATAGAAGGCTTCTGTGACAACTCCTTTCTATACCCCAATCACTTTCCTCAAAAAGGGTAACAGCCTACACAGGAAGCCATCAAAGAGAACTCTTAGAAAGTGTGATAAGGATGCTGGGGTTGCCTCTGCACAAATTGATGGCCTCTGGAAAAGAAGAGGAAGGGGAATGACTCAGTTCCATTTACAGGGCAGACCACTGAGAGTCTGCCTATGCTCCAGCGAGTGGATCGATAACACAAAGTAGTCATTTATGTGTGTGTGTGTGTGTGTGTGTGTGTGTGTGTGTGTGTGTGGAGAAGACATGGAAGGACTGGGAAATGAGTGTAATCCGGGTGTATAATGTGAAATTCCTAAAGAATCAATGATGTGTGTGTGTGTGCTTTCTTAAAATAAAAAAGGAAAAGAGACTTGGGGGGGGGGGAGAACTGGACACAGAGTCTCAGTGAATACAGGAATGAGGATGAATGAGACTAGAAACAGGAACAGGCTGGATGTGTGTTCTGTTCTTTCTGCCCCATCTCTATGCACAGCAGCCCCCTTTTTCTGGTTATTCATGTCATAAAACTAAAATCCTTTATCCACCTAAAACACGGACACGTGGCCCATTAGCAAACCTTATTGGCTCTGTTTAAAAGCCAACTTCAAAGTGTGTCTATTCCTATCAACCTTAACAAAGGCTAGATAGTTCCCCTGTTACTTCTCACCTGGCTTTACTTATTTGTTATCATTTAAATTTCTTCTCAAACATAATATACTTTGGTCATGTTTTTCTTCTTTGTCAATTCCTTCCAGTTCTGCTCCACTTCCCTACTCACTCACCTTTATGCTCTTTCTCCTTAAACAAATGGAACCAAGAAACACACACACACACACACACACACACACAGAGAGAGAGAGAGAAAGAGAGAGAGAGATTAAAATAAACAGGCAAAACGCCGATAAGACAAGGATGCCCAAACAAATCAAAATGAGAGAACAAAAAGTCTCCAAAAATATCATTGAATTAGTTTTGGGTTGTGCAACTACTCTTGGGAATGGGGCCTGCCCCTACTTCTCTCCAGGACCTATCCAATTAGCTACCATGTATTGTCAAGTACTTTGGCCATTTCCAGTCCTTACTTTGAGTTAACAGTGGCATGTGACTCTGTTGGTCTTTTGTCCTTGAAACATTACCTCCTTTTGTAGAACTGTGCTTATTTTCCTGTTCTTCTACCTCTAACCATGCATCCTTCTAAGTTTGCTTAGACGGTCCCCCGTCTACTTTACTACATCTGAATGTAAAGGTGCTTACAGGGTGCTTCAAATTTCAGTCATCACATATCTTTTTCTCTGTTATCCTTCTATTAACTTTACATCTACATGACTGAAGTGGAAATCTAAGGGTTCTTTGGAAGGTTGTATTGGATGTTGTTTTGCTGGGGCAAATATGTGAAGGAGCGTTTTCCTGAAATGAACACAGGTGAAAGACTAAGGCAGACTCGGGAAGGAACATTTCACTGAAGCAGACACAGGAGAAAGATGTTCTGCTAAAGTAAACACGTGAAAGGACACGTGATGCAGGATGCTTTGCTAACAATGCACATGTATTGGTCTGCCTTACATTGCATCATTGAGCTCCATTTGTTGGGACTCCATAGAGAGAAACACACGGAAAAGCTTCTGGTGGTGTGCTGTGACTTCTTGGGCTCAGGCTGATTGTCAGAGTGGTGTCAGCTGAGACAGGCGAACATGCTGTGGAAAGACCTGTGGAGGACGCGTGATGTTTGGAGGAAGCATAAAGAAGACTGGATGGACAGTGATGGGGCTTGGGCTAGGCTTGCTTATAGAGCTAGCTGTGCAATGCTTGTTGGTCTCTCGTCTTTGCAGATCTTCACTTAGCTGAGAGAGGCACAGCCAAGAACTTTTGCTGGCATTCCTGTGGTCCTGGTCCCTTTTGCAGACTTGTGCTCAGGCTGAAACCTGGCTGTCTCTGCTAGGTAGTGCCACCACTGCCGATTTGTGTTTACTATCCAAGTCTACCGAACTAGACTATTGGTATATATCTATGAAATGTCTGGGAATGGATCAAGCTGCCACTGCTGACCTATATGCCTGACAATGCAGATGGACTTGCTCCAAAGAACCATTACTTGAAAGGGCCACTTCCCCTGAATCCTTTCTTTTACACTACCCCCTGGGGTTGGTGGGCTAGAAGGGAGGTTAAAGGGTTTAAGAACCCTCACAAAATGTCAGCCAACAAACACAGCAGGAATGTGTAATTAGAAAACCATCCTTTGCAACTCAATAGAGTAGTTGATTGAGATCATGATTATCAATAGAGGCTGAATCATTAGTGACAAGTTGATGGCAAGGACATAAGGTTGGTAAAAGCCTTGTCAACTAACAGCCTATATAGAGGAAAATATATTTTTATATTTTACTAAGGAAAACACCTGGCTGTTACCACTCTACCAGGTAATTCTACTTGTGGTGAGGAACCTATCCATTTCACTATGATAGAATATTAAGTGTAGAGCAGTGTGCCTGACATGTTCCTGCCAATGTAGCATTGGAAAAAATAGTGAGATTGTCCCATAGTCCCAAGTTTGAGACGTGGTACATTGACCAGTGGCTCCAGATGTCCCATTAGTTAATACAAATCTTAGTCTGGTTTTTAAGTATATTACTTTTTTGCCCAATGAGTTGCCAATCTGTTATGCTATACTTAACTTATGTGCCTTTATTTATTTGTAATAAAAGTGTTAGATATTTATTTTGGCATATGGATGATATGAAAAAAATGTATTGAGCCATTATTGCTAAGAACAGAGAGAGCTTGAGAACCCCGGTTAGTAGGGTGATAATCACTGTATTAGAATTCAGTACATTGGATGATATTCAGTCTTCTCACTTGATGTCATCAATATGATTCTCTGAGTCACTGTCTCCAGTCCTGGAGTTCACTCTTTTTGACAGTTTAACTATTCAGCTTCTCTGGAAAGCCTGCCTCTACTTTCTGAGTGCTAGGATTACAGGCAAGCACTCATCCCTCCCCTGCATTTATAGGGGTGTTAGGGACTTGACCTCAGTTCCTCATGGTTGTGTAGCCAGTTCTTGACCCCCTAAGCCTGCTCCCTGGCTCCGACTCTTGATGATTTCAGTATGTAAGGAGATGAACCTTCTCTGCTCTGGCCCTTCATTTATTTGAACTCTCCTTTACAATGACTTCATCCTCCATCCTGTATCTATAGCGAGACTTTCTCAGACCCACCTGCACTGTAAATAATGACTTGAAGTCTTCTAGGCAGTTTAAAGCTTAGGCCTTTTGCTTGGGCCATCTTCCCGCTAGCTTATCTAACTTAACTGGACTATCGTGCCAACGACCTGCCACGTGACTAGCTGCAGCTCTTCCTTTCTTTCCCTTTCTCATTGTCTCTGCCGGGAAGTTCCACCCCCTACTTCCTGCCCAGCTATTGGCTGTCAGCTCTTTATTACAACCAATCAGCATTGAGATAACCTCTGATAACAATTCTAGATTGCCTCTAGGCGTAGGTGGTTGTCCGACCTTCAAGTATCTGAACAGGTTGTGGAATTTATATACTTAGGAATATAAGGCCGGTGTTGGGCCACGGAAATGACAATAGCGATATCCTGCCAGCATTTAGCCTTCTGTCAGTACAGAATTAACTGAAAATACAGAGACACACCTTTACACAAAGTGAAGAAAAGTTACTCCAACAGTCATCACACGCTAGTTGTTGATTTATTAGTTTTATCAGAATTATCAGTTGACTAATCCCACCACCCCAGGCAAGTCCCTTTTCTTCCTCGGCTTAGGCTCCGGGTTGAGTCAATATAACTCTGCTGCCTCTGCCACCAACATCTTTTTGTCTTTTTCTCCTTTCATTGTAGTGTTTGGCAAAACCCATGTCCTGGCTAACCTGGACTATGACAAGACCTCAGTGCCTCTCACAGCTGCAGAGTGACAGATCCCCATACTTCACAGAACTCTTCATTCTCCCATCCTCCATTTGCCTCCCTAGCTTCCTTTGTATGGATATAATGGTCCCTACAGCCTATGCCACTCTCGGCTTCATGTTTCACAGTTTCTAGAATGTTCCCTGGTCTCCGTTCCTCGCCCATGTGGCTCCGGTGTTTCCCTAACAGAACCAACCTCTCAGTCCGTTCTGTAACTTTCCTCACAGGTTCCCACTGTGCCTGCAAGATTGCCCTCAGATGGTAGCCCTGAGCCTAGCCTGCAGCTGTTGCCTCTCTCACCACACTAAAAGCCTTTTAAAGACAGGAAATCAATATGTTTGGCCACGGGCATACAGGGTGTACCATATGACTGATTACTTGCTGGGTCACAATGAATGTTGTGAACTGTGTTGGTTAAATACAGACCTGAATGTATGTTTGAGAGTGTTAAGTCCTGGCAAACCAACTCTGCTTCCAACACCCTCCGTTCACGTGGGCTTGAGCCACGCCCCCTTATTATTTCATCTGTCAGCATAATGGATGGAATGCTTTGTAATAATAAGCACTACCTGGCCATGTAAGTCACTGTGAGCAGACCACTGTCAGTATATATATGTATGTATATATATATATATATGTATATATATATATATATATATATATATATATATATGGAATTTACTGCCAGAGGCCAAGTGAATGTGTAGCAGAATTCATGTCCTTTTATCCATAACCCTAAAAGGGTCATTGACCTGCGTTCTTATGGGCTTCTTAAGGTATCAGAAATGATTAAATTAAAAAAAAAATCAATTTTAATGAAGCTTAGGAAAGGAGTGAAAAGGTACAGCTCCCCCAAGGATTCCCAAGTGTGGGGTCCAGATGGGTCATCTTAGGTGCTGTCTCCAAAGCCTAGCTCACCTTCGATAAGGAAAAAATATAGACTTTATAAAAATAAATAGATGGGTAAGTGAACGTTGACAATAAAGTTAAAATAAGAACTTTCTGAAGTAGATAAAAATAAACCCTGGGCAAACTTGTTCATAACACAGACTCTAGAATTTATCTACCGTTTATTTCTTCTCGCCTCTCGGTTCTGTTTCTTTTACAGAGAAAGACATCTTCTTTCCACTTTCTTTCAATTTGACACAAGCTAGGGTTATCTGGGAAGAGGGAACATCAACTGAGAAAACGCCTCTATCAGATCGGCCTGTGGACAAGTCTGTGGGACAGATGATTGATGTGGGATGGTCCAGCCCACTGTGGGCGGCGGCCTTAGTTGTATCAGGAATAGAGGAGCAAGCCATTAGAGGCAAGCCAGTGAAGTGAGCAGGGTTCCTGCGTGGTCTCTGCTTCAGTTCCTGCATCCAGGTTCCGTCCTGACTTCCCTTCCCCGTGGGTTGTAAACTGTAAGGTGAAATAGGCCCTTTCCTCCTTAAGTTGTTTTTTGGTAATAATGTTTGTTGCAGCAAAAGAAAGCAAACGAGGATGGGACAGTTTGTTTATTTGCTTGAGAAAAATACAGAAAAAAGTAATCTTTGATTATGAAAGAAGAGGAAAAGTGTTCACAAGTTATTTTTCAGTCTCAAAAATAAAGTTTTGGTGTTTTTCTTATTGAAAATAACTGCTGTGTAGAGACAGTTTTTCAAAACTCCTCACAAGCCTCATTTCCCGCCCAGCCCCCCAACCCCCCGTGGTATTTCCGTACACAAGCTGGTGGTGTTGCAGCTCGTTCTGAAACTCCTGCAATTACACTTTATCTATCTCTTCAATTGTGGGTCCAGAGAAACAGGCAACTTTCTAGAGGTGGGGAGGGAATACTGAAGGTGAATTCATAAAGGAGAGCGAGCAAGTGGAGCAAAGGGGGAATAGGTTAAAATTGAGACAGACATATATATTTCACATGTACATATACATACACAGAAAGAGATATTTTGATTATCTCCTGTCTCTCTGGGAAAGGAACCTCAGGTTTGCAAAGTCAGTTTAAAAAAGAGTACTGCTGTTTTCTAAGTGCCTGCAAACTCCTTTCAAATATCTTAAGGTGGAGAAGGAACCAAAGTGTTCAGTTCTAGGGCAAGGAGTTGGTTGCCTTAATGTTTGAGCATTCCAACAATAAAGACTATCACAATAATCATGCAGTCTCCCATTGAACAGACACCACAGAGGCGGGGAAAATGGGCCTTATGAGACGACTGTTTTTTTTTTGCTAGGTGTATTTAGCATCCATGAATAAATGTGTGTAGCTGCTGGTTTTTTTTTGTTGTTGCTGTTGTTTGTTTTTTAACCATCACAAGGGAAAGCAATTTTCTTCAGGTCTGTGTGTTGCAAGTGGGAAAGGCAGGTAGAGCACAGGACCGGCAATGGTAAGATTGTGTGGGACGTCGTGCCTGGGCACAGCCGAGCTGGCTGCCAGCAAGTGACCTGGCATTCCCGCAGACCCTTGTGGGCCGCGGTTCTCCGCTCGCCGACGGAGCATGTGTTAGCCTGTGAGCGTCCTGGCCGCCGCTAGGTGGCGCCGCACATCAGTCGGAGCGCGGTGCGGCAACGCGTTTCGCGCCTCGGCCGACCCTGCGCGGTCGTCTACCCGGTTAGTCCCGGCACCCGCGCCCTCCGCGGCGGCTGGGGAGCCCGGGCGGGGCGGGGCGGGGCGGGGCGCGGCTGCGCGTCGCTGCAGCACCATTAGCCAGCCGGCCCCGGCGAGAGGCAGCGTGGTGATGCGGCGGGTCCCGCGCCACCTCCGCCCAGCCAGCCGCACGGTCACGTGCAGCCGAGGCGCTGCTCTCCAGCCCCCCCTCCCCGCGGGCGCCGGCGCGAGAGGAGGGCGGGGCCGGGGTCGCCTCGGGCCGGGCGCGAGCAGCGCGCGTGCGCCGCGCCCGGTGAGTGCGTGCGGGGCCGGGCCAGCGGGCCGCGGCGGGGACGGGAGGGGGAGCCGGGCGCGCGCCGGAGGAGCGGCGGGGGAGGGGCGGAGCTGCCGCGGAGGCGCGAGGCGGGCGCAGCGACTGAGGGAGCGTGGGCCGCGGTGCGGTGCGGTGCGGTGCGGCTGGGTGGCCGCCTGACCGGTTGCCTTCCCCGGCGTTCCCCTCAGCCGCGGGGAGGACACTGAACGACGGCGGCGCCCGCGAGGCCCGAGGAAGCGGCTGGGCCCGGGCATGGTGGCCTGGGGCGGCGCGGAAGGTGAGCGACCCCCGGGCCGACGGGTGGGGGAGGGGTGCCGAGCCTCCGCCGTCCCCGCCTCCGCCGCACGCGCGGCCCGTGGCGCGGGGGCCGAGGCCGGGAGCCCGCGGTGCTGCCGCGAGGCCTCCTGCCTGCCGCGCCGCGTCGCGTCGCCCCTGCGCCTCCGGTCGCCGGGTTATGTAACGCGTGACCTCCCGTTCCCGCTCCACACCCCGCGCTGCGTCGCGCGCCGACGGGGGCGCCCGCGGCCCTGCCTCGGAGTTCCGCCGCCGGCGTCGCAAGTCACCGGTCCCTCCTGCGCCGGCGCCTGGCCGGCCATTCATTCCCTCGCGCGTTCGAGTGTCCGCTCCGCCAGCGTTTGCAGAACGTGGCAGGGGGCACCCGGGGCCCGCGCCGAGGGTCTTCGCTCGTCCCCGGTACGTCGGCTTCTCCCCTCTGCCTTGCTCTCAGGCATCCCGGAGGCAGTGTTTCTCTCACTCCTTTTCCCTTGTCACTTATCTGTCCCCTTCATGTGCAGGACACCTGTCCCTAAGTGTTTGTACAGGTGCTCAGTTCACACTTGGGTGTGCTGTTAAAATAACAGTCGGGGTGCACCGAGGGGGCACTTGTTTGTTTGGAGACTCTTCCTGTCCTGGGTTTGCAAAGCCCGGACCTTCCTGTAGTATCGTTCCTTGATTGTTTAAAAAACACACAGGTGATACATGCCTAGGATCTCACCGTGTGTTTCTTGGTGTTTCTTGGGTATAAAGTAGAAACAAGAGACCTCATAAAAAGGATTTGTAACTATTAAGGGCTATGTAACAGCTCTTAAATTATTTGCTTGGTCTCTGGCTTCTCTGGTACCTGTTCTTCCTTTACGTAGAATAATAATACCACAATCTTGTTCCTGTGGAGTGTACATTAGCTCAGCTTAGCAATACCTCCATAAGTCTGTTTTCCCACATTGACCGGGCTTTGCCCAGGCAATGCTGCTAGAATACCTTTCCCGCCCTTTCAGTGCTACCTGTGCTGGACACTTGGAAGCTTACCTGGAGCTCTCCGTCCAGGAATTCAGTCTGCACGAGTGCACTCGTTCATTGCTTAGCCTGCTTACTTGCCACTTTTCTTGAATTTCTGTTTTCTTGTTTGTGTCTTGTAGGTCCTTTGAGGTCAGTATGTACCAAAATCGTGTATCTTGTCATGAAAGTTTACTCCTTTTTATGGTAAATAATGCATATTTGTTCATTTTCTTAAGGGTGGGAATCACTTTTAACATTAAATCTCTATGTCATCTCAGGTAGAAAAATACAAATTTTCAAAATTAATGTGCTGAAATATGTAACTCCACTTCTTTAACACTGAAAACTAAGACTCGAAATAGAAAGGAAGGAAAGCCTGTTCCCAACAACCAGTCACTGTAAATACGTTCCAGAGGCTACATAGACCTATATTTAACAAGCATACTGTATCCAATGGCATTTGAAGTGGAGAGATCAAAGCATTTACATATGGGCTTGGATTTTGCCTCTGCTAGTTGGACAAGCTTTTCATTCATATTTGGAAGACATCATTTTCCAGTTTGGGTAGCCGACTAATAAAGTAGTTCTTAAGTGAAAGGCATTTAATAAGACTATGAAACTACAGGTACTAGGTGAGTGTTTTCTGTAGCATACTCTTGTAGTTGTGTACTAAATAGGGCCTGATATGCTGGAGAGAAGACCATGAGAAGAAAACTAATCACGGGAGACCATAGGTACCTGCTGTCTACTAGTCAGCAGAGACTGAGGGCTGGCATGATTCTTAGTGTTTTATTAGAATGAAAGGGATTGAAATCATAGTATGAACCAGGCTCCGTTCATCTCAGAAGTCGGTAGGCAGAGGCAGGGGTATCTCTGGTAGTTTGAAGCCATCCTGATCTACATAGTGAGGTGCAGACCAGTTAGGGCCTGCATTGTTAAGACTCCATCAGAAATAAAAACCAAAGTAAATCATAGGGTAAGTTAAACAGAATGAAAAACAAACAAAAAATGCTTTTTACTTCTTGTAACAACAGTGCCAACTGAAACATTAATGTGGATATTAATAGACATTTAAAATTTTTAATTTTCTTTGAACAGAACCTGAGAGTATAAGAAGTGTGATAATTCAGAGACAAGTTGCAGGTTCTTTTAGTATCTCATCTTCTTGCAAACCATGCACAGATGCAAGTCTTAAGTTCTAGTGTTATCTTCCTTAGATTGTTAGATTAGTGTCCTCGCTGGTGCCCTTATTTTGCTTACTGTTTCTCACATAGCAATCAGGGTGATCTTTTGAAAAAGAACTTGGGTTGAACTTTCTGTAGTTAAAATCCTCCAAAAGCTCTGGGTTACATATCGAGTTTGAACCTAAGCTCCTCCTGCCATCAGGGCAGCTGTCAACATAGCCTTACCCCATGACTCTCACTATTGGATTTCAGGATCCAGGCAGATACACAGGGCACCTCTTCTGGCTGGTGGTAGCTGTTCTTGTCTTCTAGCGCTGTTCTTTACTTGAGGGAACTTTTCCTAGTTTCTAAAATAGAAGCAAGTCTCTCTCTTTTTGTTACTTGACTCTTTTGTTTGCTTTTACATTAAATTAAATATTTTTTCTCCTTTGTATTTATGATCACATATACTTTTCACTTGTTAATTATTCCCTTTAGATTTGTTGGCTCTCTCTTCCTAACTACAGGGTGGAGATCGTATCCCTAGTACTTAGAACTGTGCCTGGCACCTAATAGGCTCTTTGTAAAAATTGTTAACAATAATTGCTGTAGTTGATTTGAACACTTGACATCTTCAGTCCATATCCTGTCTGCTCCCATTTACTGATTGCATGACCCTGGACCAGTTAATGACTGCTGGTGCTTCATGTTATTCAGCTGTATATGACGACTAGAGTATTACCTACTTCATAGCATTACAGGAGTAATACATGTTAAAGAACACAGGTCTGAGTTTCCTATGCTATGTGTAAAGGCCAGAGGTTTATGTCCGAGGCCTTCCAGTTGCTCACTACCTTAGCTTTTGAGTCACAGTCTGTCACTGAAGCTGGAGCTTGCCATTTGGGCTGGACGGGCTGACCCTAAGATCTGTATCTGCTGGAGCACCAGGTTTTTTATGTCCTCATGTTTGCAGAACGGGTGCTTACTGAGTCTTCTCCTCAGTCTTACTAAATAAAACAAAACAAAAATAACAAAAAACGTTAAACATAATTGTTTCATGTACCAACATCATTTTTGTTGTGTTTTTTTTAGAGACAGGGTTTCTCTTTGTGCTGTCTTAGACCAGCCTGTAGATCAGAGCCGGCCTCAAACTTAAGAGATCCACTTGCCTCTGACTCCAGAGTTTTGGGATTAAAGTTGTGTGTCACTGTTGATGTGAGATAAAATTGAATTCATTTTTATATTTGATTTTTTTTTAATGAAATTTTGTTGCTTACCAAAACTTGACTTTTTAAATACTTTCTCCATCTAGAATAAAATAAAAAATAAACTGCTGAGAATAGCCTCACTTTAGTTTTATTGTGTATATAAGATTTATCTTTCAATCAAAAGAAGATGCTAAGTAATTTTCCCTACAGCCACCCAGCAGAGTGGCTTTCCTATGCTTTGCTTTGAGATTGTACTAGAAATATGATCGTGGTGAGAGAGCTTGCTGGGGCTTCTTGTTTTCAGACAGGAAAATTGTTGGGGATCTTATGGAAGTCTGTTTTTTTTTTTTGTAGTGTTTAGAAAGAAGAGGTGTTTGATCATCTCTGGTGGGATATTTTCTGCCATCTTGCACAAGGAATTTTTCCCTACATGCTATATTCTGTTTCTCAATTTGGCACTTAAAGCAACCTAGTGATACTCTACAACCCTACCTTTTGGTCTCTTTTTTTAATGTGTTATTTTTTTTTTCCTTTAGAGTTTATGGAAACGAGACCATGACTTTGTAATAATAGTGTTAATGCATCCTAAGTTATTCTTACTAATGTAAGACTCTGCACATGGCAATTATATTTGCTTAACACTAGATATTTTTACTTCGCATATGTCCTTGGCAAAATGGATTTTTGTAATTTCTTTTACATCTCATTCTCAATTTTAAGTCAGGATTCTAAGCCTTGTGCCTGAAACTTAGAAATACTGCTTGTCTTTTTAACATTTGTTCCAAAATGTAGTAATAATAGGTAAGTTACTATGTATGGACTATCTTCCAGGGCTCTTTGCTAAGTGGCTTCTCATTTAATATTCAGAAGCACTGTATAAAATTGGCACACTTAGGAAGACACAGGTTTGTAGAGATGGTAGGTTGGGTCACATGGTACAAAAGGAACTGGGAGTTTCACTGCTCCCTGATTCATGACCAAGGGTCCTAACGCCCTTGCAAGCGTTTCATTGTTGTCATATGTTTGCAAGTGTATGTTCCTTACAATTAGGGTGCCTGATCCCTGGAAGTTGTAGTTAGAGGTGTTTGCAGGATCTGAGATTTGTACTCTGGGCCTCATGATTGCACAGCAAGCTCTTTTAACCATGGAGCCATCTCTCCAGTCCCAGAATTGTAGTTTATGAAGAATTTAATACCCATTTAAACATGGACATTGAGGGAGAGGAAACGCAAGATGTGAGAGAGGAGAGTTAGTGTGTAAGTGAGCTTTGTAAACCTAAGACAGAAGGAAGTCTGGACTTCTCAAAAGAGACCATCAACATTTAAGTGTCTTAACAGTGGTATGGATGATTTTGTGACTTTTAAAGTTACATTGTTCTGAGGAATGTATCCTTAGAAAATTGACACCAGGAAGGAGTTAGATTTTTGTCATAATACAGCTACATTGTATGCTTTCCTTCTTGGTCAGGAAGAGATGATTTGAAAAACCTATGTATTTTTAATTGCATTCATTTATTTTGTTTGCATATGGCTATATGCGTCAGTATGTATATATAGAAGCCAGAGGACAATTTGTGTGAAGGTGATCCTCCTACCACATAGGTTGTGGTGATCAAACTTGGATCCTCATGCTTCAACCCCCTTTTAAAATTTACATTTATTGATTTGTGTATGTGTGGAGGTCCGAGGACATCTGGTAGGAGTGAGACTTTTCTTTCTACTGTTTATTTCCCAGCTATTGGACTCATTGCATCAGGCTTGACTTTTAAGAACCTTTGCCCACTAAGCTATCTTACTGGCTCATGAAAAACCTTTTATAGGCTGGTTTGGTCCTGTGGCTCTGTGTATGTGAGCTTGCATGTGTGTAGGCCAGAGGGTGTTGGTGTTCAGGTGCCATCCACTGTTTTTTTTTTTTTTTTTTTTTAAAATAAAACAGGGTTTTTCACTGGCTTTGGAATTTGGACAGGTAGGCTATGCTGGCTGGCTAAGGAGAATATTAAGTCTCCGTTTCACCAGCACAGCTGTGTACCACCAAACCAGGTTTTGCTGCTGTTGTTTTACGTAGGTTCTAGTGTTTGGATTGAAGTTTACCATCTGTGTATCTGTCTGTCCCCATGGCTTTCCATGTGAGTAGGGGTGGACAAAAAAAAGTCTGATATTAGCATTATGTATGATTGTACTTGAGTCTAGCATGAGTATGAACCAGGATTTTGCTCTCTGGCTTAGTCTTTCTGGATCCCACTGAAAGTTTAAGAGGAACGTCTTGAAGGTTTAGTCATACAACAATGGTTATATAATATCTGAACTCTCATTCTTACATCTGAGATTACTAAGACTGTACCATTTCACCTTTTAGGCACAGTCTGAATTATGTTGCTGAAATTCTGATTTAGGTTCGTTGAGTGCAGGATCTTCTTTCCGTTGTGCTGGACATTGATCTATGAAGTAGATTAGTAGGCTACCTCTCTTCCACCGAGCTGTAGCCTGGCAAATTGTTAACTGCTTGTGCAACCTTGGGGAAAGGCCCCATGAAACTTCAAAGTAAAGCAAATCCTGAGTTTCAAGGGCCTCCTGACCTTTCCAAAAGGAGATGCAGAGGAAATAGCTGTCTCCTGCCTCACACATAGTCTGAAAGGATTGCTTCTGGTGAGGATTGTAACGTTTCTATCGATGCCATAGAATGGGAAACCCAGGCTGATGTTTGTTTCAGTCAAATGTTTTTCCTTTATGTAGCTTCTGTTGTAAGTTGGGTTTATAGATACTTTCTGTTTTTTTGTTTGTTTGTTTTGTCTTCCTCTTTATTTTTTATTTTATTTCGTTGGTGTTTTGCCTGCTTGTATGTCTGTATGTGGTGTCAGATCTTGAAGTTCCTGACAGTTGTGTCCTGCCATTTGGGCACTAATAATTGAACCTGAGTCTCTGGGAGAGCAGTCAGTGTGTTTTTAACCGCCGAGTCACCTCTCCAGTCCCACTTTTCTGGTTTGTTTGTTTGTTTGTTTTTTGGTTTTTTGAGACAGGGTTTCTCTGTGTAGCCCTAGCTGTCCTGGAACTCAAGTTGTAGACCAGGCTGGCCTCGAACTCAGAAATCCGCCTGCCTCTGCCTCCCGAGTGCTGGAATTAAAGGCGTGCACCACCACGCCCGGCTTTTTCCGGTTTTTAAAATACTCATTTGTCTGAAAATTTTGGTATTTGTCATTTCTTTGAATTGAATTATTTGATCTAGATAATTTACTGAAAAAGAAGTGAGATTTTTGTGGTTGAGATGGAAGTATTACTAATGAATTTGTTAGACTGTAAAGTGTTCTGAAGATTGCTGTTTGGAGTTTTAGTGCTTAAGAGGCAGTACTGACACTCTATAGATTTGTAATAGTGGAGGCTAACGTTCTTCTGCAAGTCCATTACTCCTAATAGAAGATGTTCTAATTGTCTTTTAAAGATCATACTAAACTCTCTTGAAATTAACTTTCTCAGAATCTGTTAGGTATAGTAGTAGCTGTTATGGTAGATACCTGTAGTCCAGGAATTGGAAGGTAGAGGCAGGAGAATCATGGTTGTGACCATCATCCTCAGCTACCTAGTGAATTTAAGGCCAGACCCGGCTATGTGAGAACCAGTCTTAAAACAAACACACTCCAACCAACCAAAGCATAGTGTACTAAATGAGCTCAATTAAATGGAATTATCCTTTGAGTATCTTGAAGAATGTAGCATCTCATCTTTTTTTTTGTTTGTTTGGTTGTTTTTTTTTGTTTTTCGAGACAGGGTTTCTCTGTGTAGCCCTGGCTGTCCTGGAACTCACTTTGTAGACCAGGCTGACCTCGAACTCAGAAATCCGCCTGCCTCTGCCTCCCGAGTGCTGGGATTAAAGGCGTGCGCCACCACGCCCGGCTGTAGCATCTCATCTTTAAAGGCAGCAGTTTTCTTTCTATATATGAGAAGTCTCAGCATGAAGGCAAGGGAAGAATACAGAAGTTTTGGCAACTTAAGTTTTCTCCTTTTTATGTTCATTTGTAGTTACATTGAATTTAATGATTAGTAAGAAAAGAGACTTTCAAAAATGGAACATATAGAAAAGTCACACATATGCACACATACTGCATAGGGTGTGTACAGTGTGTGTGTGTACTTGTGAGGTCAGTGTTGGTGTTCTCGATTGTTCCCTCCCTTATTTTCTGTGATAGGCACTCTCACTAATCCTGTAGCTCATCCATTCAGCTAGTCCAGGCTGGTCATTGCCCAGTGAGCTGCAGAGATTCACTTCAGACTCCAGGGATTAAAGGTGCATGCCACCATGGTGGGCTTTTTTAATGTAGGTGCTGAAGACTCTAACTCAGGGTGTCATGCTTGAAGGACAGTCGCTTTGCTATGGAGCCACTTCCCCAACACCAAGTTAGGTCATATTTTTAAACTTTATAGTTCCCCCAAGGAAATTATTTCTAGTTGCACATCACTGATGCTCATTTACCTTGTAAGTTTTACTTTGTACAGTGGAATGCACAAGATGAAGATTTAAGCTTCTTAGATTGATACTCAAGGCCTTCTGTTACCTTCCTCAGCTATGTTAGTTCATCTACTACAGCTGACCGTGGGACCTACTTCTCAGTTAAATCTAGAATGTTGCCTTAAGCGTCTCTGTATTTTTTGTAGATTCATGATTTTTTTTTCTCTTTCTAACTGCTGTTTCTCTCTTACCCTGCTCCTTTCTACCTTTAACAGCACACATATTCATTACTGCTCTCAGCTTATATCTCCCTTTAAGTGTTGCTTTGGTAGTTTTCTTCTCCAACCTGAATTTGATTGCTTTCTCTGTGCACTGATGCATTCTGTCAGTGCTTCTAATGTAGGATCTAGTATTTAGTTTTATGTAAGTCTTTCATCTCTTGATTACCTTGCATTATGGTTTGCACTTTACTTACCTTGAAAACTGCAAATGACAGTGTGTTTGAAGGTCACTGTTAATCTGATCTGGATTAGGAAAGGAGGAATGTGGGCAAGCAGACAGGGAGGACAGTCACCTGTAGTATGCATCCTATGGAATTCACGCAGGTGAGCTCCATGTGGCAGCATTTGCTCCTTCCCTTATATGCTCTTTTCCTCTCAGCTCCTGGGCTAGTCTCTGTCTTCACTTCCCCTCTGTGTACACATTAAATATCAGCAAAACCAGCCATGACTAGTTTATGAATTACCTGGGAAATCTATAGAAATACAAATTTCTAGCCCTGCCCAAAACCTGTAGTCTCTGAATCAGAATCATTTAAGTTGGGATGCAGTGGTCTGTGTTTAGTTTTATAGGCCTGTTACGTTTTTCTGATGCTCAGGAATGAGAACCACAGCCCCAGAGAAAAACTCCCTTCTTTGATATTATATTACTTCAGTTCCTTACCTGTTTTGTCCCTACTACTAGACTTGGGTGTATGACCCATGAAAGCCTGTGGTTTCAAAGTTTACTGTGATTGACTGCAGTCTTGACGTTTCCTACAGATAATTATTTGCTGCTTTTCCACAGGCATGGCCAACAGTGTTTTACTTCCTCGTTGGACTTCTGTTTTTTTTTTTTTTTTTTTCTCATGCTCTATTGCCTACTCATAGTCTTAAGCTTAGCTAGCTTTCTTACACAGTTCAGAACCACCTGCCTAGTGATGGTTCCTCCCGTAGTAGTCTGGGCCCTCTTACATTAATTAAAACTGGAGGCAGTACTTCAGAGACTTGTTTGCAGGTCAGTTTGATCTAGGTAGTTAGTGGAGGCTTTCTTCTTAGATGACTCTTAAGCTAAGTAGGACAAGGAGTTAGAAAATTTGTTGGCATTTGCCATAACAGTGTATCCAGATAGATTATAAAAGACAGTAAGATGTATAAACTAAATGTGGAATAAATAATACTAAAATGTTTAAGTGTTCTTAAGTTTACTAGCACATAGGCTAAGCTGCTGGAAAAGACCGTGGATCCAGTGCAAACAATATTGAGACTTTTCTCTTGCCTGTGATAGTTCAAAGGTGGGCAGCTAATCCAGAGTGGGCAACATTTCAGTTCTCAGGCTATTCAGGGCCACAGTTTCTTTTTATTTAGCCATTCTCTAGGGATTACAGTTGAAATTATTTTACTTTACAAATGCATTCTTGAATTAAGCAATTTTTTTTTTTTAAGAATATAGGATATTTGATCCCTGATACTAGGAAGGTAAACATAAGGAATATGGCAGACACTTTTTCTGTGCATTTTGCCTTACTGACCAGAATTTGGTCACATCCATACTCTTGATTTTAGAGGCACCTAAGAAATGTAATTAACAGTTGCCAACTCTGTATCCTATTAAAGATGCAGGAAATATGAAAGAAAATTTGAAAATTGAAGATAGTGCCTTTTTTTTTCTCCTTTTGTTTTCTTTCTTTCTTTCTTTCTTTCTCTCCTTTTTTATTTTTTTTCCTACATAGCCTTGTTATTTTGGTCAGGGATGATTGTCTTAAAAGCTTTTCTTTTTATTTTTATTTATTTTTATTTTTAAAAGATTTATCTATTTATTATATGTAAGTATACTGTAGCTGTTTTTAGACACCCTAGAAGAGGGCATCAGATCTCATTACGGATGGTTGTGAGCCACCATGTGGTTGCTGGGATTTGAACTCAGGACCTTCGGAAGAGGAGTCAGTGCTCTTAACCGCTGAGCCGTCTCTCCAGCCCTTGTTTTTGTTTATATATATATATATGTTAGAGTGGTGTATCTGTTAATGGTATCTTAAAATTACTTTTATATGTACAGGTGTTTTGCCTACATTTATGTCTCTACCACATGTGTCATTAGTGCCTGTGGAGGCCACAAGTGGTTATCATTCCATGGAACTGTAGCTACAGGTGGTTGTGAGCCTCCATAAAGGAGCTGGGGGTTGAACCTTGCTTGGTTCTTTAAAATAGCACTTAGTTGTCTAAATTGTGGAACCATTGGGCCATTTTTCCAGCCCATGAATAAGGGTTTTGTTTTGTTTTGTTTTAATAAAGGTATAAAATGAGAGTAGAGTATAGGGTTGGTCAGGTTCAACTCTGTCTATAAAGAGCTAAAAGTTTGGTGATTTTTAAAGTTAGTGACTTAGGACCACGTTGGCTCTCTGTCTCTACTTTATTTGCATATGGACAAGTTGGAATTAGTCTAGGTAGACCTTATATTTAGGGTTTGTTTGTTTGTTTGTTTATTTTTGTTTCTTTTTTTTTTTTTTTTTTTTTTCGAGACAGGGTTTCTCTGTGTAGCCCTGGCTGTCCTGGAACTCACTTTGTAGACCAGGCTGGCCTCGATCAGAAATCTGCCTGCCTCTGCCTCCCGAGTGCTGGGATTAAAGGCGTATTTAGGGTGTATTTTCCTCCTTAGTTCTGTTAAAAATATGACTGCTAATGTGTCTACCACAGATAGATACTAAATTCTCTGGTGGGAAAGCATCCTTTTTTTTTTTTTTTTCTATTTTTTAAAACAATTACACTTAATTTGTGTGTATGGTGGGTGGTAGGTGTGGGTATATGTATATGTGTGTGTGTTTTAGGAAACAACCTGTGACAGTCCCAGTGCTCCCTCTACAGCAGCAGTTGCAACCTTCCTAATGTGACCTTTAAAACAGTTCCTCATGTAGTGGTAACCCCAGCCATATAATTATCTTTATTGTTACTTTATAACTGTGATTTTGCTACTGTTACAAACCATGTAAATATTTGATATACAGGATGTCTGATGTGTAACCCATGTGAAAGGGTTGTTTGACCCCAAAGGGGTCATGACCCTTAGGCTTATCAGACTTGGCATGTTTACCTGTTAGGCCATCTCACTGTTCTGTTTTTACTGAATTGTACTAAACTAGATTGATTCAGTAGAAATGGTTTCCATAGCAACACGTGATAATATCATTGTTGTTTTCTCATTTGAAACTATGGGAACATTAATTTTAAAGAAAAGTATAACTGGGCCTGACAGCACACACCTTTAATGCAGTCTTCAGGAAGCAGAGGGAGGTGAGTCTCTGCATTTCAGGCCAGCTTGGTATACATGGCAAGCTCCAGGCCAGTGAGCCCTGGGTCTAAAATCACAGATAGATTAGCAGGTCAGCTCCATCAGTATTCTAGCTTCTCTATCCTAGAAGGCAACAGTAGTTGGCCTGTCTGTTCTGTAGAAGTGTTGTGAAGATCAGTCACAACATGAACACCAGTCAGTAATGGGAGGAGTCGAACAGAAAACTCCCAAGAAAAGATAATTAGGGTCACTTCCAGAAAAGGAAGGCCAAATCCATTCTTGTTTTGGTTTGGAGAGTGCTCGTAGCTACCTTTATTAATAAAGCTCTTGGAGTTCTGTGCAGACTTCCTGTTGCTTAAGATAATGCCTTAGCTGAGTGTGGCACTTGTCTGTTGTCCCAACTGCTTCGGGGGCTGGGGTAGGAGTTAGGAGACCCTGACTTAAAACCTAAAAAAAAAGTATATCATTTCATATAGAAATTATTGTATTGTGGTTGAAAAAAAAAGCACAAGAGACTAAAGATGGAGGAAGAATACCCCTCAATGAAGTGGTGGAGGTAGTTACTATAAAGCTTGACTGAAACAGCCTGTGGGGTACTATCTTATACATAACACTGTTTTTAGAATGTGTACCATGTTGGTTTATAATCCCTATAAACAAGTCTAGAAATAAAAGCTAGTATTTGTGCTTTCATGGACATAGTTCCTGGGCCCTTTCAGTTGTGTGTGTAGCTTTTATGTTCACATTAAATAGCTTGGTGTGTATCCCTTCAAATTCAAAATCCTTACGTTCATATGTAGGTTGGATCTGCTAGGCTTCATAAGGTATGACATTGAAGAATGTCTGTACTGCTTTTAAAATGTAGAAATCATAGCCTGAGACATTTGAGAATCATAGCCTGAAACATTGATGTGTGGCTGGTTCTGTATGGCTGAGTCAAAACAGTCTCAAAAACATATTATAGAGGTTGTTGTTGATCTGATGTAAAACCCCAACTTTTTTTTTTTTTTTGGTTTTTCAGGACAGGGTTCTATGTATAGCCCTGGCTGTCCTGGAACTCACTTTGTAGACCAGGCTGGCCTTGAACTCAGAAATCCACCTGCCCCTGCCTCCCGAGTGCTGGGATTAAAGGTGTGTGCCACCACGCCCAGCTAAAACCCCAACTCTTTATGGACAAAATAAGAGTGCATTGGTACAGACACTCTCAACTCTTTTAGGCCCTTGGGCTTGTACTTCATTTATTTAACCATTTCCTGAGGGCAGAACTTGGCCTTTGTAAATTGCCTTTGTGTTTGGTCTCTGATTGCCCCTGATTCCACGAAAAATGTGATAGGCTGCATTGCACAGATTTCTTGGAGCTTTGACTCTTCCCAGCTTTGTGCTTCCCGTCCTCCTATTTTGCCAGTCTCATCTCGTAGCATGCTTCTAACTTTATGCCTTTAAAAAGGTATTTAAAATTACATCAAAATGCTTATTAGAACATAAAAACCTAACATTTTGATGATCCTTTTTTTTTTTTTTAAGTTTCTATGTGTAAGGTTGTTTTGCTTGCTTGTATGTCTCTGTAACACATTCATGCCGAGTAACTGCAGAGGCCAGAAGAGAACATTGGGTACTCCTAGGACTGGAGTTAAAGACAGTTGTGTATCACTATGAGAGTACTGTCAGTGGAGCCCACCACAGTCCTCTGACAGAGCAGCTGATGGTCTAGGCTGCTCGGCCATCTCTTCAGTCTTAACCATTTTGTAAAATGGGAAGTTCAGTAACATCAATACAGTGTGCAACAGATGTTACCGCCATTCATCTGAAGATTCCTTTCATCTCGACCTAGATGCTTCCTGTTATTACCCCCAGGTCCTCAACACACCATCCCGTTTTCAGTCTCTTGTAACTACGTTAAGTATCTAATCTGAGTGTGATGGTAGAGTATCTTTTTTTCCCTCTAGCTTTTTGGCTTTGCTTTAAAAAAAAGTTGTGAGTTTTACATATGGCCGCCTTTGTTTAGCATAATATTTTCATGACTATGCTGTAGCATATGTTAAATTTTCTAAGTGTAAGTAACATTTCATATGTGTATATGGCACATTTTGTTTTTGTGGTCTTATATTAATGTACATTTGGGGTTGTTTGTATCTTTTAGCTACTATGAATGCTGCTGCTCTGAATATAGGTGCATAGATAAATGTTTCCCTACTTAGAGTTTGGATATATACTCAGAAGTGGACTTAGATAATTATAATAATTCTGCTGTAATGCTTTGAATTTCTGTGGGATGTTGGAGCATCTTTTAAGTATATTCCCAGGAGTAGTGGTATAGCTGGGTCTTGAGGTAGAACTATTCTCAGTTTTCTAAGAAATTGCCAAATTGATTACCGAAGTGGTTGTTCAGGTTTGCACTCCCATCAGCAAAGTGTTCCCCTTGTTCCACATCCTAGTGAGCATGTGCTATCTCTTTGTGGTTTTGATCTTAGCTATTCTGATGGGTATAAGATGAAACCTCATAGTTATTTTGATTTGCATTTTTCTGGTGACTAAAGACTTTGAAGACTTGAAGTGCTTCTCAGACATTCAAGATTCCTCTGTTGAGAACTCTGTTTAGTTCTGTACCCCATCTTTTAATTGAGCGATTTGGTTTGTTGGAATCTAACTTCTTGAGTTCTTTGTAAATTTTAGATATTAGCCCTCTGTTAGATGTAGGGTTGGTGAAGATCCTTTCCCAATGTGTACGCTGCCAATTTGTCCTTTTGACAGTGTCCTTTGCCTTTGCTTTGTGTTTTTATGAGGTCCCATTTATTAATTGTTGATCTTAGAGTCTGAACCATTCGGGAAATTGTCTCCTGTACCAATGTGTTCAAGGGTATTTCCTACTTTCTCTTCTGTGACATTTAGTGTATCTGGTTTTATGTTGGGGTCTTTGATCCACTTGGACTTCATTTTTGTGCAGGGTGATAAATATGGATCTATTTGCATTCTACATGTAGACATCCAGTTAGACCAGCACCATTTGTTGAAGATGCTTTCATTTTTCTATTGTATGGTTTTGGCTTCTTTGTCATAAATCAAGTGTCCATAGGTGTGTGGGTTTATTTTTGGCTCTTCAATTGGATTCCATTGATCAACATGTCTGTTTCTGTACCAATACCATGCAGTTTTTATCACTATTGCTCTGTAGTACAGCTTGAGGTCAGGGATGGTGATCTTCCTGAAGTCCAAAACAATAGTTTTAGCTATCCTGGGTTTTTTTTTTTTGTTTTTTCTATATGAAGTTGAGAATTGGTCTTTCAAGCTCTTGTTAAAAGTTGTGTTGGAATTTTGATGGGGATTGCCCTGTAGATTGCTTTCGATAAGATGGCCATTTTCACTATGTCAGTCGTACCTTTCCATGAGCATGGGAGCTCTTTCCATCTTCTGATATCTTCAGTTTCTTTCTTTCTTCAAGGACTTGAAGTTCTTGCCATATAGATCTTTTACTTGCTTGGTTAAAGTTACACCAAAATATTTTATGTTATTTGTTATTTGTGGCTATTGTAAAGGGTATTTTTTTCCTAATTTCTTTCTCCATCCAATTATTATTTGTATAAAGGAGGGCAACTGATTATTTCTTCCTGTTAATTTTGTGTTTAGCCACTTGGCTGAAGGTGTTTATCAGGTGTAGGAGTTCTCTGGTAGAATTTTGGGGGTCACTTATGTATACATCTGCAAATAGTGATACCTTGACCTCTTCCTTTCCAATTTGTATCCCCGTGATCTCCTTTAGTTGTCTTATTGCTCTGACTA
Organism: Mus caroli; assembly: GCF_978045245.1. NCBI lineage: Eukaryota > Metazoa > Chordata > Mammalia > Rodentia > Muridae > Mus > Mus caroli. The sequence continues at coordinate 35,004,273 of NW_028227256.1, read as the reverse complement.
GAACTTCAAGTATTGTGTTGATAGGGAGAGAGTGGGCAGCCTTGTCTTGTCCCTGATTTTAGTAGAAATGCCTTTTCTCTTCATTTATTTTGGCTATTAGCTTGCTGTATATTGCTTTGACTGTGTTTAGAATGTGACCAGTATCCCTGATTTCTCTAATAACCATTAACATGAAGGGGGGTTGGATTTTATCAAAGGTTCTTTTAGCACCTAATGAGATAATCATGTGATTTTTTTTTTTTCTTTCAGTTTTATATGGTGGATTGCATTGATGAATTTGTGTCCCTGGGACGAACCCTATTTGATCTTATGGATAATGTCTTTGTGTTCCTGGATTCGGTTTGCAGTTATTTTATTGAGCATTTTTGCATCCATGTTCATAAGAGAAGTTGGTTTGAAGTTCTTTCTTTGTTGAGTCTTCTGTGGTTTATGTATCAGGGTGACTGTGGCCTCACAGAATGAGTTTGGCAGTGTTCCTTCTGTTTTGTAGAATAGTTTTGAGTAGTATTAGAATTATCTCTTCTTTGAAAGTCTGGTAGAATTCTGCATTAAAACCATGTGGCCTTGGCTTTTTTTTGTTGTTGTTGTTAGGAGATTTTTAATGACTGCTTCTATTTCTTTAGGGGTTATGGGGCAGTTTAAATAGTTTACCTGATCTTGATTTAACTTTGGTAAGTGATGTCTGTCTAGAAAATCGTACATTTCGATTTTTCCAATTTTGTGGAATACAAGCTTTTGAAATAAGACTCAATGATTCTTTGATTTTCCTCAGTGTCAGTTGTTATGTCTCCCTTTTCATTACTGATTTTATTTGGATACTGTCTGTCTTGTCTCTTGGTTAGTTTGGCTAAGAGTTTGTCTGTTTTGTTCATTTTTCTCAAAGAACCACTTGGCTTCATGCATTTTTTTTGTAGTGTTTCTTTGTTTCTAACTGATTGATTTTAGTCCTAATGTTGATTAATTTTTGCCCTCTACTCATCTTTGTTAGGTTTACTTCTTATTTTTCTAGAGCTTTCAGGTGTACTTTTAAATTGCTGATATGAGAATTTTCTAATTTCTTTTTTTTTTTTTTTCCATTTTTTCTTTTTTGAGACAGGGTTTCTCTATGTAGTCCTGGCTGTCCTGGAACTCACTTTATAGACCAGGCTGGCCTCGAACTCAGAAATCCGCCTGCCTCTGCCTCCCAAGTGCTGGGATTAAAGGCGTGCGCCACCACCGCCCAGCTGAGAATTTTCTCATTTCTTTATGGAGGGACCTAATTGCTATGAACTTAGCACTGCTTTCACTGTGTCCTATAAATTTAGCTATGTTGTGCTTTCATTTTCATTGAATTCTAGAAAGTCCTTAATTTATTTCTTTCCTGACCCAGAGATCATTGAGTATGGAGAGTTGTTCAGGGTTCATGAATGTATAGGCTTTCCAATGTTTCTGTTGTTGAAGTCCAGCTTTAAATCATGGTGGTCTGATAAGATACAAGGCATTATTGCAATTTTCTTATATCTGTTGAGGCTTGCCTTGTGACTGACTGACTGATCAATTTTGGAGAAGGATCCATGAGATGCTAAGAAGAATGTGTAAAGAAGAATGTGTATTCTTTTGTTTTTGGGTGAAATATTCTATAGATGTCTGTTAGGTCTGTTTGATTCATAATGTCTGTTAGTTTCATTGTTTCTCGGTTTAGTTTTTGTCTGGATGTCCTGTCAGTTGGTGAGAGTGGGGCATTGAAATCTCCCACCATTAATGTGCCGGGGTAGATGTGTGATTTTAAGCTTTAGCAGTGTTTCGTTTACAGATGTGGGTGCCCTTGTGTTTGGGGCATAAATGTTCAGGATTGAGAAATGTCATCTTTGTAGATTTTTTTCCTTTGAGTATGAAGTGTCCTTCCCTGTCTCTTTTGATTAATTTTGGTTGAAATTCTAATTATTAGATAGTAGAATGGCTACTCCAGCCTGCTTCTTGGGTCTATTTGCTTGGAAAACTTCTTTTCCAGCCCTTTACTCTGAGGTAATGGCTATCTTTAATGCTGAGGTGTGTTTCTTGTATGCAGCAGAATGATGGATCCTGTTTTGCATCCTTACTGTTCGATTGTGTCTTTTTATTGGGGGATTAATAAGTCCATTGATATTGAGAGATATTAATGATCAGTGATTGTTATTCCTGTTATTTTGATGTTGGCGGTGTGGGTGTGTGTTTATGTGCTCATGTGTGTATGTTTGTGCTTTCCTTGTTTTTGATGGTATGGAATTACTTATTTTCTGTGTTTTCTTGGATGTAGTTATCCTTCTTGGGTTGGAGTTTTCCTTCTAGTACTTTTTGTAGGGCTGGATTTGTGGGTAGATATTGTCCTATTTTCTCCATCTATGAAGAAAGTTTTTCTGAGAATTTTGAGAGTTTTGCTAGGTATAGTAGTCTAGGTTGGCAGCTGTGTTTTTATTTATTTATTTTTTTTACAGGTTACAGGATAACTGCCCAGGCCCTTTTAGCTTTTAGAGTCTCTGTTGAGAAGTCACAGTCGGGTGTGATTCTGATAGGTCTGCCTTTGTATATTCCCTGGCCTTATTCCCTTGCTGTTTTGAATTACTCATTCAGTCTTTGTTCTCTAGATTTTGTGTTTTGATTATTATGTGCCTGGAGGATTTTCTTTTCTGGTACAATCTAATTGGGGTTCTATAAGTTTCTTGTACGTTTATAAGCATCCCTTTCTTTAGGTTGGGAAAGTTTTCTTCTATGATTTTGTTGAGAATGTTTTCTGGGCCTTGGAGCTGGGGCTCTTCTATTCCTGTTACTCTTAGGTTAGGTCTTTTCATGGTATCCCAGATTTTCTGGATGTTTTGTGTCAGGAATTTTTTACCTTTAACATTTTCTTTGACTGATTTATTTCTTCTATTGTATCTTTTCTGCCTGAGATTCTCTCTTCCATCTCCTGTCTTCTGTTGGTGATTCTTGCATCTGTTGTTTCTATTCTCTTCCCTATGTTTTCTATCTCCAGGATTCCCTCAGTTTGTGTTTTTTTTTAATGATTCTATTTCCACTTTCAGGTCTTGCACAGTTTTATTTATTTCCTTCACCTGTTTAATTGTATTTCCTGTATGTCTTTAAGGGGTTTTTATTTTGTTTTCTCTTTAAAGACCTCTGTATTTTTTTTAAAAAAGGGATTTATTCATCTCCTCTTTAAAGGCCTCTATCATCTTTATAAAATTGGAATTAAGGTCATTTTTTTGTGTATCAGTTGTGTTGGGATATCCAGAGCTTTCTTTAGTAGAGTAGCTGTGCTTGCAGGTGTCATATCGCCCTGGCTTGTTGATTGTGTTGTTTCGAAGGTCTGGATGTTTTTGGTCCCTGGATGCTCTTTTTGTAGTAGGCATTGGGAGGTTGGTTAACCTGAATGATCCTGGTGTGTCAGGCCTCTGATGGGTATCCTTGGGCTGTATGTTTCTGGACCTGCACTTCTGTATGGTTCAGGAGCCTCAGGTCCGATGGAGGTGGCAGGAGAATGGTGGTCTCTTTGTGCTAGCAGACTGCTCAGGGCAGTTTGGCTGGGCCATTGCTGCTTAATGAATAGGCATAGTGAAGAGGATACATTGTAATTGAAAAGATTAGTTGGAACAGAGGAAGAAAACAGCTCATTAGTTTTTGGACTATTCTGTCAGGTTATTTGTATCCTGATCCATTGCCCTCCTCTCTTTAGATAAAGTCTTATTTAAATAATAGATCAATCTCTTGAAGTGGATAACCTTTCTGTAGCTAATACTGCAGAGGCATTGATAAACCACTTCTTTTTTGATGATCTTTATGGATTAGTAGAAATTTACCTGTTACATTATAACACATTATAGATTGTAAGAATAGAGTTTTACTTACTTAGCTCCTTATTTGACACCATACTACCAATCCTGTAATGATTTGTAGTTAACTCTCATATACTGTGTGGTTCTTATTGCTATCAAATGTGGTCCAATTGCTGGCTTTGTCTGTACCACTTCTAGGAGAGTTGTTTATGGTCTTCTTCGTTCAGAATTTGATTCTGAATTTTCAGAATTTTTTTGTTAAGGATTCATGTTTTTATTTTAATTATGTGTGTATATATGTGTATGTGTGTAGCGGATCCTTGTTTGTGTATAGGGGTGTGCACACGTGAATGTAAGTGCTGGTGGCGTCCAGGCCGTGTGTTAGATCTCTTGGAGCTGGGGTTATAGGTGGTTGTGAACTTGCAAATGTGGTTGCTTCAGCCGGCTCTGGCCCTCTGCAGAACTAGTATGCTCTCAGCCCCTGAACCATCTCTCCAGTCTTGGGAAAAGACTGTTGTTGTTATTGTTTTGAAACAGGCTCTCACTGTGTATCCCTCACTGTCCTGAAACACTCTGACTATCCAATCACATGAACAGTTAGTGGCAATTTACTATATTTCCATTATAGTATTTTGAGTATATGAAACAAGATTTTTGTTGGTCTCAAGTGAAATATGAATGTGTTTATATGAATATGCAAGCTAGTTTTATGTCAGGTGACATAAGGTACAGTCATCAGAAAGAAGGGAACCTTAACTGAGAAAATGCCTCCATAAGATTGGGCTGTGTACAAGCCTATTGCTGTCCATCATGACAGGAAGCATGTGAGTAAGCAGCTGGAGCAGACTGGGAATGGCGACAATCTTTAACCTCTCAGAGCTCAAGGCCACAGCTGTTCAGTCTTTCCAAGCAGCACCCCCAGCTGACTGTTCAAATACCTGAGTCTGTGGGGATATTCTCATTCCGATGACTGTGGCATACACATGAGTAGAATTTCAAGTCATTTGCTTGTAAAAAGTAGGTGCATAAATTGAGAGTTTCTTTGAACCAGTAATTTTGTATTAGGAATTTCTTTGACTCTTAAGGAATGAAGTCTTTAGGACTGTCAAAGTAAGCTACTTAAGGAGAATTTAAGAGAAATATATGGCAGTTCTGAGTTTGATAGTGAATACACCATTGAACAACCTTTTACTTGCCTAGAGCAAATTTAAAAGCAAAACTCTTCTGTCTACAGAATTGGTATTTCATTCTCAGGGCCTTTATACATATGCCCCTAAAACATTTAAAACTGTCCTATTTCACTACTGGGACTTGGCTGACAATTTCTGCATGTCTTTTAGCCATCTTTCATGTATACAATATGTTGTTAATACAAATGCCAGAGAGAGAAACCAAATCAAAGGGCATTTCAAGAACCAAGCGTATTTGAAACAGGATCTATATGTGTGGATAAAGTATGTTTAAGTGTTGAATATTCTCATAAATCATACCAAAGCTAACTTAACTTTGATAGAGTACATAAAGCTTTATATAATAATCTTTGATATAAACCTATATAATTACAGAAAAATCTAGTGTATAAATTTATGAAAGATAATTCAATGATAGCCCAACTTGTGGATGGAAAGAACTCGACTTTGTAAGAATTCATTTAGTGAATTCTTTTGTCCTTAGAATGACTTAACTGGTTTTCTAGTCCCTAAGCCTGAAACAGCCATGATTTGGTAATCTTGGTGTTGTGTGGTGCAGTTGATTTTAAGTGTTGCTTTAAGAATGCCAGATCTATTAATCTGTTAACAAGACAATCATTCCCCTATGATGCATTCTTTTAATGAACTTCTTAGGGAGACACTTTGTAGGACAGATGTGTCATAGTGTGTGTGCATTCACTATGACAGATGTGTCATAGTGTGTGTGTGACACAGTTTAAGAGCCATCCTAGGTCAGATGATGAAGGGACTTAGTAGATTGTTTAACTAATTAGTGGCAACAAGTGTGATTATGTTAGTTGGGTTTATTGATGTTTTATGCAAAGTGAATGTTACGTGTTATTAAGGAGTGTGTGGATCCTTTCCTACGCAGTCCTTCATACCCAGTTGAAAGTGTTTAAACATGAGGCTTAGCCGTGTGTGTGTGTGTGTGTGTGTGTGTGTGTGTGTGTGTGTGTGTGCGCGCGCGCGCGCGCGTGTGCGTGTGCACTCTGGACAGTTTTCCCTGGTAAAGGCACCTGAGGATGGTGTTGCATTGACGAGGTTTACTTGGCATTGAACTTTGGTCTGTGTTCATTGAATGTTGAATTCTCAAATTTTCCATTTTCCTTGATAGAATGTCAATGAAGAGTACATTATGGTATAAGATTGACTTTTTTTTCTCTCTCCATACAGAAGCTCCACCATGAGGCGAGGTGGATGGCGGAAGAGAACGGAGAATGATGGCTGGGAAAAATGGGTGTGTTTTAATGAATACTTAAATGACTAGATAATTTTTGTTCTTTTTAGTTTGTCATATGGCTTAAGGTATAACACGTGACTTTATTATTTATCTTTCTGTTTTTTGTAATGCATTGAAAACCATAACACTGTCCATAAACCCTAACCCTTGAACTGTATTTTACCGTCAAGAGTAATATATTTTATCTCAGCATTGGTAATAATAGTGAGAAATAGGAAAAAATATGTAAGTATCCAGTAAGTAGGGTGTTGTCAGTTAGTCTTCTGTGTAGCACAACGCTGCAGTTACTGCTTAGCTTGGTGTGTCCCCTCGAGCAAGGCCTTGAGGAAAGCAGTGGGGTAAGGGAGTACCACCTGTGATTCTAACTTGTGCCGTGAGACAGAAAGGCTCGAGATCGCTTCCCTCCCAAAGTGTTAGAGAATGGGCTTGCATCAGTTGTGATTTTCTTTATATATCTCTCTTTTTTGAAAACAATTATAGTGAACATATACAATTTTAATAATCAGTAAAAGCAAGCGGTTTGCTGTTTGGGCAAAGTGTATACCAGTCAGTAGTTGTCATCTATAGCTGTATTTTGAAGACATAATAAAACAGTCAAGCCTAATTATTTTAAGGTTAAAAAAGTGAGACTGTATTTGTAAATCTGTCAGGGTTTTTAAGTTAAAAGTGTGTGGCAGGGGAGCTGACACAGTTGTTTACTGGCATTCCATTTGGTTGTAGGGCGGGTACATGGCTGCCAAGGTCCAGAAGCTGGAGGAGCAGTTCCGCACAGATGCTGCTAAGCAGAAGGATGGGACGGCGTCTGCAATATTTAGTGGAGTTGCCATCTACGTTAATGGATATACAGGTTGAGTTCTTTTTACTTTTTTGATGCCCAATTTTATCATGAACTTTTTAGGATTGAAAATATTTTTTTAAATCTTCTTCAGTTATTTAGCATCTATATTTACTTTTCTATTGCAGTAATAAAATTCCATGACCGGGGCAATTCATGGAAGAAAGAGTTTATTTTCACTTGTGCTTCCAGAGGGATGAGACTATCATGGCAGGGAGCCGAGAGATCCCATGTTAAACCCCAAACATGAAATAAGAGAGAGTGAACTGGAACTGAGGCTAGTGTACATACTAGCCTCAGAGCCTGCCCTAGCAAGGTGTGGCCTGTAGAGTCACCACCAGGGTTGAGATTTGAGCCTATGGGAGATATTCTCATCAAGACCACTACATTCCACTCCCAGGCCCCAAAGGCTCAGAGGCCATTGTTATAATGCAAAGTGTATTTAATCCTACTTCAGAAGCCCCCATAGTCCACAGTCTCAATAAAACCCTGTGAATTGTAAAAGTGAATTATTTTCAGCATACAGTGGAATAGATAGATATTACTATTACTAAAAGGGGGAGTGGGGGCAGCACGGAAACACCAAATCCCCAGCTCAGCAGTTCCAGCTGTGCGTCATGACCCATGTAGGGGTTGCCTAAGTCCAACGAAAAACAGATACTTATGTAATGATGCATGAGTAGCAAAATCATAGTTATGATGCGGCAACGAAAATAATTTTATGGTTGGAGGTCGCCACGACACTAGGCGGTGTACTAAAGGGATAGCATTAGGAAGGCTAAGAACCACTGCTCTAGCGTCATCTACGTTTTACTACTGTGCCTGTGGTTTGCTAATAATTTCTCAAATGTTTTGGTTTTTATCTTTTAGTTTTCCTGGGCCAAACATAATTTTAATGAATAAGTAACAATTTAACCACTTTTATAATTTAAAAACGTGTTGGTTGGGAGAGTTGTGCATTACATGGAGGTCGGAGAACAGTTTGTAGGAATTGGTTATCTTCATTTAACCCAGTGGGTTGCAGGAATTGAATTCAGGTGGTCAGGCTTTCAGCAAGCACCTTTATTTGTCCAGGCAGCCTCCGTCTCTGCAGTCCTTAGTGGGTAGGTAATACATTTCATGAATTGTGTTTTTAGATCTCCTCTGGTAAGAGTCATCGTTTTGTGGCCCATTTTGAGGTTTGGTTTCATTTGATCTAGTGCTTTGTGTTGAATTGCCTGTTTCCCCTTGAATTACCTTTGTACATTAGGCAAACATCATTTAGGGACTGGCAAGATGGGTCTTGGGTAAAAAGTGCATTCTGTGTAAGCCTGATAGATTGAGTTTGACCCCTGGGACCCATGTAAAGGTGAAGGAGAGAACCAACTCCACAGAGCTGGCCTGAGAGCTCTACACTTGGGCTGCTGCACACATGTGCACCCCTCCCCTAGCATACACAAGAATAAAGGTTTTTAAAAAACCATTGGCACATGTTTGAGTGCGTGCTTTTATGAGTTCTCTCCTTTTTTTTTTTTTTTTTTTTTTTAAACTTAGGCAGAGTCCTGTTGTATAGCTCAGGCTAGCCTTGAACTCCCGCTGCTCGGCTTCTCTATATTGGGGTTATAGTTGTTTGTCACTGTCCTCCCTGACTCCTCGACTCTGTGTCTATCCCTTTAACAGTACCTCAGTCTTAAATCATTGTTCTCCTGCAGTGAGTCTTACCTTAGAGTTCTCTCCTTGCTTCTTCTGAATGAATACAAACTAATTAATTCCAGAATTCTATGTATACAAAGTAACCTTGCTTAGGGCTTGGATGGTAAATAGTGTTAAGCATAGGTCAGTTGGTAGAACTGACATCTTTTCTATGTTTTCTAGCCAGTGAATCTTCTTTCTCTTTTTACTTTGAGTTGATTGAACAAATATATTTTAGATTTCCTTGAATATTAGGAACTGTTTGAAAGATGCAGTGGTTGATAGAGAATGTTGGCTTTTGTAACAAATACGGTCTGTGAATTAGCTGTGCACCAGAGGGAATGTCGTAGGAAGCCTGTAGGAGTTGGATAGACAGGTGCTTGCTTAGTTTTGATTAAAGGTGTGCTAGTGTTACTTGGCTTTTGCTCTGAATTTTTATATTCTTTGTCAATAGGCTTACTCAGATTTTATGACTCTGTTTTTATACTTATGCAGTTTTGTTTCTGTTCTTTGTCTCTGATGATTCCCCTTTCCTATAAGTGCATTTGGGAGTTATCCATGAAGATGCAGATCAAATTAGATTTTTCCTAAGCCAGTCTGTATATAGTAATGAATTGTATCTCATCATTGATAGAAACATTTTCTTTGAAACCTGAGTTTTACCTTTCTTTGTCAGGGAGCGTCTTTGTGAATTAGTAACCAGAGAGCCTTTGATTTGCTGGTTTTTTGCTTCCACTCTTTACCTTTCCATCTTTTCAAAATGTTATTCCTAAAAGAATCCTCTGACTCCCTCCAGTCGTTGAGACCCTTTCCAGCTTTCTCTCTGTTCACTGCATGTAGTAGGCCTGTACTTGTTTATCTGACTTCTGTAGAGCACAAGCTTGAGTCTGGTTCTTAGACTCTCTTGGGCCACTGTAACAAAATACCCATTAGAAACAATGTAAGGATACAGGGAAGCATGTGTTTAAGCTCATAGTTTCAGAGGGCATAGTGACAGCAGAAACGTGTGACAGAAGAACTGTTCACTTCATGGTAGAGAGGAATTATGGAAAACAGCAAAAGGCTTGGCAAGATATCGTTAACCCAGAGACTTGCCCACATGTCCTGCTTCCTCCAGATAGCCCCATCCCACTATACATTCTATTAATTCAATTAGAGCCCTCATTTTCTAATTACCTCTGGAATGGCCATTATAGACAAACCCAGAGATGTGCTTCATTAATTCCTTAGGTGCTCCTTAATCCAGTGAAGTTGATAATCAGTAGTCATTATCACATTCATGTGTAATATTATTTGCATTAAAATGGATAAAAATGATTTTGTATTTGTATGTTAAAATATTTTCAGTCATGCTTATATAAATGACCATTTTTTTCTCATTCTCTGTTCCTTTTATTTATTGCAGTTAGCATATACTGTAAATTTGACTAGTTTTTCTCTAGTACAAAACTAAACGTCGTCTTAAGATTGCCCCTTTACAAAACTACATTATACTATGATTGCTAAAACTTAGTGTCTTTGTAAGTTATATAACAAAGGAAGAAATATGAGACTAAGAAAAAGAAAAGGCAGTTGATGCCTGGAGGGTGTCTCTTAAGAATACATTCCCATTTTTAATATACTGTACTGGTGGGAGTGGTTTGAACCAAAGACCTCTTTCTGCATAACAAGTGTCTGTTAGGGTTTCTGCTGCTGTGATAAATAAAACACCATGATCAAAAGCAACGTAAGGGGCAGGGGTTTACTTTGCTAACACCTTCAGGCAACACAGTCGGATCACTGAGAGAAGGCAAGGCAGGGAACGGAAGCTCTGTTCACTGGTTTGCATTGCTTGCTTTCTGATACAATCCAGGACCACATTCCTAGGGGCAGCAGCATCCACAGTCATCTGGGGCCTCTCCTATCAGTCATTAGTCAGGAAGATGTCTGACAGACCTTTCTTTAGGACAGCCTTATAGAGGCATTTTCTCAATTAAGAGTCCCTTCCCCAGATAGCTCTGGCTTGTCAAGTTTACAAAAATCTTAGCTAGGACACTGTTTCTGACTGTTTTGAGACAGGATTTTATTGGGTAGACCAGGCTGTCCTTGAGATACTGACATTCTTTCTGCCTTGGTTGTTTCATTGGTTACATTGTTTTTGTTGTTAATCTACATGGGATTAGAGAAATATGACTTGATAAAAATGTGTCATTTTACTCCTGAAATGAATCTTTGTTCTTGTCATTAGTCTGTGACAGAGATGTTGAGCCTCTGTGTGTTGTTTTTGTTAAGGACTATTAATTTGTTGAACTAAAAATACTGAGAGGTTCAACTGAAATTCTAATAGTGAAGCAAGATTGTTGTAATTTTTGCCCTTTTTTGGGCTCTTGGAGTTTCAACAGGCTAGGCTCAGTCACCTGTTGCAATACATATACTATTTAGAGTTGAAAAATTGATACAATCAGGAAAAGGAAATTTCATGCTAGCCTGGGCACACAGTAAGTTCCAGGCCAGCTCTGGCTGACTATTGTCTCAAGTCTGGTCTTGAAAGATTGTCCTGTAAGATATTACTCTCACTGCTTGAGAGGAACAGTAATCCTATAAAGATGATTATTTCTTCAGGTAGTCATCTTAGAGAATTTTTACAGGATTCAGGATTATGACTTTGCCTTTAGTCTTGAAAAGGGCTATAACTAACTAAAGGTTAGATATCACAGGCTTTTACACAAATACTCCCTGACCATTATCATACCTACACAGAGTTAAGCGGGAAAATTAGAGTAGACATACATAAGGTGAGGGCAGACCATCAACCTTGTTTGAGTTTCCTTGTGGTCTCAGATGAAACGCCTTTTCATAATAGCAGCTTTAGAGTGCTTGTTCTAAAGAAGACCACTAGAAACGAGCTGTCTCTCCTAAGTTACTTTTACTTGGTTATGATTTCAGGATAGTTTTATTTTGCACTCCAGAGAGGTGGATGTTTGATTTAAGCTTGATGTTTATGCTGATGCTGTTAAAATGGACACATCAGTACATACGTATGTATGTATGTATGTATGTATGTATGTATGCATGGTTTTTTTGAGTTAGGGTTTCTCCATAGCCTGGCTGGCCTCGAATTCAGAGAGACCCACCTGCCCTGTCACCAGAATGCTTGGTTTAAAAGCGTGCACCACCATCGCCCAGCCCAATAAGTGTTTATTAACAGGAAAGGAAAAAAAAATGTGTTTTCAAATTTTACCATCTTTGAAGACAGAAAAATTTACCTTTCCTTTCTTTTAGTAAATACTTGCTTTATTTTGGGAGCCAGTACTGGGGATTCAACCTAGGACCTTACGTGTATGAGCCAGGCATTCCACATTGAACTACCACCCCCTAGCCCTTACTGAAAATACTTTATATCAGAATGCTGTGTATATTATATATTTAAAAGCGTATGTGTGCGCACACGTGCGTGCTGGTGAAATGTTTCAACAGGTTACAATGCTTGCAACCAAGCCTGATGGACCTGAGTTTTCATTCCTGGAACTCATGTGATAGGAAAGAACAGACTTCTGAAAGTTATCCTCTGACTGCTATATGTATGCAATGATACTCTTGTATTATCTAGACACACACACACACACACAGAGAGCAATTGTTTTTTAAAAAGTTACAAAAAGCATTGTTTAATGGCTTAAGGAAATTGGCACCTAATCCTAGGTTGCCAGGTAGACTGTTGAGGATTATTGCTGTAAAAGTCCAACTTTACACAACTGGTGGACCTTGTTGTTGAGGGAGCACATTGCCTCTGTGTGTGTGTGTGTGAGAGAGACAGAGAGACAGAGAGACAGAGAGACATCAGAGACAGAGAGACAGAGACAGAAATAGACAGATTCCCACTGCTGGAGGCAGAGCTGCCATAGAGCAAATACAAGTTTCTAGAATCACCGAAAAAAATCTTTTTTTTAAAAATTATTAATCAAGTGCGATTTTCTTGAGACATAAGCCTGATGTTGAATTGTGAGTCTTTGACTATATATGTACGACTTTAGATTAGCTTAACTTTTTCTAATCTTTGTTTTTCTGTAAAACAAGCATAATATTCCTTCATGACAGTGCTGTGAGAATTAGAGAAGTAAATACAGAATGTAATAGGAAAGCAATCAGATGTGTTCAGTCTTTTTATAATTCTCTTCACCATACATTTGTTGTAGGATATACTGTATATGGACTACAACAATGCACTAGAGGGACTAGAGAGATGGCTAAGCAGTTAAGAACATGCGACTGCTTTTCCAGAGGACTCAGGTTAAATTCCTGGTACCCATGTGGCAGCTTACAGCAGTTCATAACTCAGTCCCAGGGGATCCAATGCCCTTTTCTGGGCATGCACCAACATACATACAAGCAAAACTCATACATACAAATTAAATTAAATTTTAAGAAATACACTTCTGCTGGGTGATGGTGGGGTATGCCCTTAAGAGCAGGTGGATCTCTGTGATCTAGAGGCCAGCCTGATCTACAGAAAAAGTTCCAGGACAGCTAGGTCGACACAGAGAAACCCTTTTGGGCAGGAGGGGGTACTTTGACTTGAAAGTGTTTATGTCAGACAAGGACTGTTGTAAAATTAATCTGCTTAGAATTGATACTATTTATTTTTGAAAGACTTTTATTGCATAAATCCACTGAATAATTTGCTTGGTTAGAACTGTAGAGTCTGAAATTTCAGGAACTAATTTTGGCACACTGCCTTATAAAAATTTCTTGTTAGGATGAGTGCTATTTTTATTCTGCGGAAGTCATCTGTGTAGCTGCTGAATCTCAGGACAGACCTTCACTGAGATGCCAGTGGTGATCTGTAGGAAAGGACTTTGTTGGTCTTGAGAGTCTTGTCTTTTTCATCCTCTGATTTCCTTAAGTTAATATATTCAAGGAAGGTAAGGAATGGGGCGTGGGATGTTAGCTTTGTTTGCTAATGTTTGAGATAGTCTGTTCTTCGCCTTGATTAGGCGTGTGCTGTTGTTGGGATGATACTCTGATGTGTAATGTGGATAATAAAATTTGGAGAAGAGAATTGCTCTCAATCCAGGTTTGTTCTGATTTTACATTTTGTATCCATACTCTGCTAGTATGTCAGGGGCATATTCTCTCTGTCCCTCTCCACATTACTTTTTATCTTCAAAGTTTCAGGTATTTAAGATGTTTTTTATAGTTAAGAATATGAAACAAAATTGAAAAGGTCGTATTGCTTGGGACCAGTGAGATGGCTCACAGGGTAAAGATGCTCACTTCCCAAATCTGGTGACCACCGTTCAAACCACTACCTACAAAAAAGTGGAAAGAGAACCAGCCTCACAAAGTTGTCCTATTAACCTTCAAAAGTAAAATGCTATGGCATGTTTGCTGTTGGAAGAATTTCTCTCAGTGGGTGGGAGACATATTAGGTATAGTATGTTCCCCCTCGGAAGGTACCATGATACACCAAAGTTTCCCCTAAGTCAGTGATTCTCAACCCTCTTAATGCCCTAGCCCTTTAATATAACAGGTCCTTATGATGTGGTGACCCCAACCATAAAATTATTTTTGTTGCACTTCATAACTGTCATTTTGCTGCTGTTCTGAATCATAATGTAAATATCTGTGTTTTCTGATTGTCAAAGGTGACCCCTGTGAAAGGGTCATTTAACCCTCCCCAACCCATTGGGTTTGTAGCCCACAGGTTGAGAACCACTGCCTTAAAGAATGAATGAAGCCGGGCGTGGTGGCGCACGCCTTTAATCCCAGCACTCGGGAGGCAGAGGCAGGCGGATTTCTGAGTTCGAGGCCAGCCTGGTCTACAGAGTGAGTTCCAGGACAGTCAAGGCTATACAGAGAAACCCTGTCTCGAAAAACCAAAAAAAAAAAAAAAAAAAAAAAAAAGTATATTTGTGTGTGTGTGTCCCCTTGAAATGGTGCTGGCTTGGAAGCTGTGGCTAGGGATGAGTGAGGTCAGAGGACACAGGGCTACCAGCCTTGCTGAGGCCCTCAGTTGTCAGCAGTGTCTGTGGTCAGCTCAACTTCACAGCAGACAATGCAGCAGCTGGGAAGGTGCTTCTGATCAAAAGTTGGAAGCATTTGCCTTATTCAGATTTGGCTCTTGTTTGAGGTCCTTGCTTGCTCTGCTAGATGTCATTTAGCAGTAGATGGTTTTGTCTTGGTCTCTTGCAGCCAGGAGAAAATAATGTGTCAAGGCAGGATAGCTTTATCACTCTGTTACTGTCTCCTAGCTTTGTTTTATGGCAACATGGCCAAGAAGAATGTGAACTAGTGCTGTTCTATTTAAATCGTCCTAGTTAAGGGGTTATTACAAACTAACATTCTGCTACCTTGTACGTTAAACTGTTAATGTTTCAATACTGATTTTTACAGATCCTTCTGCTGAGGAATTGAGAAATCTAATGATGTTGCATGGAGGTCAATACCATGTGTATTATTCTAGATCCAAAACAACACACATTATTGCTACAAATCTTCCTAATGCCAAAATTAAAGAATTAAAGGGGGAAAAAGTAATACGACCAGAATGGATTGTGGAAAGGTAAGTTTAACCAGTAAGTTCTTTAAAACCTCCAGTGTGTTTTTATTTCTGTTACAAAACTGGCCTTACTTTCAATAGCATGTGTCTGCTGACTGAGTCTCAACACATGGTATGCTTTGGAAGCCATTTCAAATGCAGAAATGTGGCTAATAGTGTTGCCACTTCAGCTGCCAGAAAGCAGAGGAGATAATAAAGACAAGCAGCAAGAAGTAGTCGGTAGGACTTGACAAGTATTCGTGTGCTCAGTACTTGGTAGGGGAGTTTGTTCTTGGGAAACCCCAGTTACTAAAGCCTTGTCCTGCCTCATGGAGTGTTCCTTCTGTTGGGAGACATAGAACAGTAAGCTTTATACAGAGTGAATTGCATCTTTTTTTATAATGTGTGTATGCTGGTCAGTTTTTAAGTTTTCACAAGTTAGTTATTTGGGAAGAGGGAACCTCAATTGAGAAATTCCTTTCATCCGATTGGCAATCGGCAAATCTGGAACATCTTCTTGATTTGTGATTTTTAGAATGTCTCAGCCTAGTGTGAGCTGTGCTACCTCTTGAAAGCAAGCAGTTGAGTAGAGCCATCTGCCTCAAGTTCTGCCTCTATGTTTTTGTCTTGAGTTCCTGTCCTGGCATAACTTCCTGCTGGCCTATAAGCTGTGTGAAGGAGTAACCCCTTACTCTCCACGTTGCTTTTGGTGATGGCGTTTATCAAAGAAATAGAAAGTAAAGGAAGCAATATATGGCTCTTTTAAAACCCCCTTGGTATGATAATATAGCAAGCTAATATGGACCTGAATTACTGAGAGTAGGGTCAAAGGAGAACAGTTTGCAATACTGTTACTTTATTTTGTCTTAATAATACTAAAAGCAAAAACTAGAATCTAAGGCCTTGTACAGGTTGCACATAAAACCACATCCCTCAAAACATGTATTTGTTTTTGTGTCTTTGAAGGCAGAGTCTTAGTAGCACAGGTTAGCGTTGTTCTCATTTCCATCCTCCTACATCAATTATCTGGTAATTATCACATTTGGATCCTATTAGTTTTTGTTGATTGTACTTTGTTTCTTTTTTTTTTTTTTTTTTTTTTTTGGTTTTTGTTTTTCGACAGGGTTTCTCTGTGTAGCCTTGGCTATCCTGGAACTCACTCTGTAGACCAGGCTGGCCTCGAACTCAGAAATCTGCCTCCCAAGTTCTGGGATTAAAGGTGTGCACCACCACGCCTGGCTTGATCGTACTTTCTTATCTCTTATTAGTTTAGAAATGACAAAATGTAACTAGTGAGCAAATTCACTTACCATTTTCTAATTTAAAATAGGTCTTCTGGAACTTTGGTGACAAACTGAAACTTAAAATACAAATTTTTTGAAATTTTATACATATTCATATATATATACATATATATATATACAATATATATAATTTAAAAATACATGTAAGTATAGGTGAATTAATACTAAAATCATAATTTTATTCATGGATCAATTATAATAAGTAGTATGAGGAATTTAACATTGCTCAGCAGGTAGGTAATGTGCTTGCAGAATATGAAGATCTTTATTTATATATCTCAAAACCATAAAATGCCAGATCTGCAGCACACATCTGTAATTAATGTTCCTATAGGTGGCAGGTGGCAGAGGATGGAGACTCCCTAAGGCTAGCCAGTTTTATGTACACAGCAGTGTATAAGGAGACCTTGGTTCAGAGAAGATTGAAAGTGTGGGCTGGATACCTGAGGCTGCCCCCTGCTCACACAACATGAATGCTTGCATACACACATACTATTTCAGTGTAAGAACACAGTCAAATTGTATAATGGGATGCTAATAAGACAAACTTAGAAAGTACCTTTCTAAGTCAGGTATGTGTGTGTGTGCGCGCGTGCACGCGCGCGCGTGTGCATGTGCCATAGCACATATAAAAAGGTCAAAGAATAACTTGCAGCAGTCAGTTATTGCTTTCTACTTGTGTGTGCATGCATCCACACAAATCAAATGTACATGCATGTGCCCTGGAGGCCAGAAGAGGGCATTAGATCCTCTGTAACACTAGTACATGTTTTTAACTGAGAAGTCATCTCTCCATCCCCCAAATCCTTTTTTTCTATAATCATAGCCTTAACTAATTCTAACAGAAATCATGAACATACTCCACGGAGTTGATGCATCATTATATAGTGAATGAAGTCACATAAATTGTTAAACACAAGAAGCAGCTTGAGAGTAGAAAAGATGGTCCTTGGACTCTGGGGATAACTTTGGGTTCATGTCCAAATTTAATAATTTTCTGTCCATATAATTAGGATTTAGAAACTTTATATATTTACCTGAAATGTTACTTCCTCTCTTGTGAAAGAATGTGGGTTCCAAAGAGTTGGCTTAGTAGAGAAAGGTGCTCATTGACGACTCTGAGAACCCAAGATCGGTCAGTGTGGATCCTCACAATAGAGGTCGGAATCTGACTGCTGCCAGCTGTTCTCACGTGCGCGCACACACACAGTCTCTTTCCTACTCTCTAACAGAATTAGTAAATATAGAAAGACAGATGTGAATGTATCTGTTGTGGTTTTATGAAAGCTAGAAGTCATTTGTACAGACTAAGCATAGTGGGTGTGTTATAGAGGCGTACTGTACAAGAAGTACTGTCATTAATTTACTCTGTAAACCTCAATAAATTCTAAAAGTTCAATAATGTTTTATTACTTCTAGAAAGTCAGACATATCTGTCAGACTATAAAAGATCTGTAAACTTTGAAGGATTAAATGTGAAGGCCTGTCCCTACACCATCCCTCTAAAGCTTTCTCTCATGCTGTGTTCTGTTATGGATGAATATGTGGCTTTTAGCCCTGTGTCTCCTTATAAGACTCACGTGAAGCTCTCAGGTTACGAAGTTAGAGTGTCATCACGGACAGTTCTGTCAGTGACCATGGCCAGAGTGTGGATCTGAGTTTATGACACTTTGGTTTGGAAAGTCTGAGGGAGAGTTGACAGTAGGCAGCCGGGGAGAGGGCTTACCTGCTCACAGCTAGATTCCATGATTATAGTTACTGCCACTAAACCTAAGTGAATATTATAGGCATAAAGCCTTGGCACCCAAGAGTCATGGAGTCCTTTAAAGAGCAGTCTGTGTACATTAAGTATGCAGTTACTTCACTGAAATGTTTGTCTTGATACCGAATGCTTGGGGTTAAATATGTTTCAGCCCGCTAGAGATCATACCAAAAATCTCTTGTCTCTTACAACTCTGATACACACAAAAGTAATTTAATTATTTTAATATACGTTCTTTATTTTGTCCTATATTCTTCAGTTTTAGTTTTTTCTTGTAATGCATTTAATAGTATATTAAGACCATTAAAACAGATGAGAAGAAATACACTAGGAAACAGATGGCCTGTTAACCTAAGATTTCCTTGAAGCTCACTCTCACCTAGTCTGAAACTGATCTGGTATTGCCTTTCTGTTTCAGCATCAAAGCTGGGAGACTCTTGTCCTCTGCTCCCTATCAGCTCTACACCAAGCCGTCGGCTGCACAGAAGAGTCTCAACTTCAATCCTGTGTGCAAACCTGAGGATCCTGGGCCAGGTCCAAGCAATATAGCCAAACAGCTCAACAACAGGGTGTAAGTTTGTGTACATTGGAAAGCCAACAAAAATGGTTTTAGTAGTGAGTATGGTCCCTGTCCTACTGAAGATAGAAGCAAATATTTTAAAAACTGGCCATTCAACTTTCATAAACATTTTAAATTATGTATAGGACTATGCCCCTATAAATGAACCCGTTTGTAGTAAAGACAGAGAAGCACAGTATAAATAAGTTTTTCTAGTTATGCTGAATTCTTTCTTGTGGATTTTCATGAAAAGTATTTTCTGGTAAGCAGCTTTCTAAAGTATGTTACTTAAAAACCCAACGGTACTTTCCTTATGCTCCATGGAGGCACACGCCTTTAATCCCAGCACTTGGGAGGCAGAGGCAGGCGGATTGCTGAGTTCGAAGCCAGCCTGGTCTACAAAGTGAGTTCCAGGACAGCCAGGAGGGCTACATAGTGAAGCCCTGTCTCGAAAAAAACAAAAAAAATCAAAAAGAAAAGAAAAAGAAGTCGCTTATGTTTGCAGGTTGCTTTTGAAAATTTAAATATTTGTAATTTTATGTCTGTATATTAGTTGTTGATTCTCAGTTGTAGTTGTAGAGTTACTCTAGACGTTACTATGTATTTTTAAAAAGTATGTTGATTTAAGTTTTAACTGCAATAATTCTGAGTGCTTTGGCTTCTCTTTCAGAGTGGCCTGTTGCCTTAACTTGTGCATCAAGTGGTCACCGTCACTGTCCTTATCCTTTTTACTAAGCTGCTTGCTGTGCGAGTTGGGTTTTCCCCAAGAGATGAGGAATCTCACCTGGAGGACTCACTGCCTCTGTAGTTTTTTCTTCTTGTCACCAGTTATTTGCCTTACTCAGAAGTCCACTCCAAATTCTTTCATATACTTCAAACTACTAGTCTTCAACATACTATCACAAATAATCACTAATAACAGGAAAAGCACAAAATATGCCTTTTCCCCTTAGACTGATGCAAGTAGAAAATAGATTTTTCACAATATTATTTCTGTTGCTAGTTTTAGGAAGAATTTACCTTTGAGATCAGACTTCTTAATACAAATAAAAATATTGTTACTTGCTTAAATGTGTGTTTTACTATATATTTTACATAGCTGTTTTCAAAATATGCATTTGTCTATCTGAGGTACCAGCAAAGCAACAGCATGTATTATTAACTATATGTATTCTTGCCAGCAATACATGCATTTTTGTTGGTTGTGCTACTATTGATCATGTAAAGAGCCACAATATAGTGACACCAGAAAGCTAATTGTCAGAGTTTTGTTTTGGTTTTGAGACAGGATTTATCTGTGTGTGTGTGTTTGTGTGTGTGTGTGTCTGTCCTATAACTCACTTTGTAGACTAGGCTGTCTTGAACTCACAGAGATCTGCCTGACTCTGTTTCTGAGTGCTGGGGTTTAAGTCCTGTGCCTGCCTGAATTTTATTTTTATATATATATATATATATATATATATATATATATATATATATATATATATGTATGTATGTATGTATATATATATATATATGTATGTATATGTATATGTATATGTATGTATGTGTGTGTATATATGTATGTATGTGTGTGTGGCTGTGTGTATGTGTGTGTGTGTGTATGTATATATACACACACACACACACATATATATATGTATGTATGTATGTATGTTGTATTAGTTAGGGTTTTACTGCTGTGAACAGACACCATGACCAAGGCAACTCTTATAAAGACAACATTTAATTGGGGCTGGCTTATAGATTCAGAGGTTCAGTCCATTATCATCAAGGTGGGAGCATGGCAGCATCTAGGCAGGCATGGTGCAGGAAGAGCTGAGAGTTCAAGTCTTCATCCAAAGGCTGCTAGTGGAAGACTGACTTTCAGGCAACTGGGGTGAAGAGTCTTAAGCCCACACCCACAGTGACACACCTATTCCAACCAGGTCACACCTATTCTATCAAGGCCACACCTCCAGATGGTGCCACTCCCTGGTCCAAGAATATACAAACCATCATATATACACACACACACACACACACACACACACACCTGGTCCAAGAATATACAAACCATCATATATATATATATATGTGTGTGTGTGTGTGTGTGTGTGTGTGTATATATATATATATATATATGTGTGTGTGTGTGTGTGTGTGTGTGTGTGTGTGTGTATATCTGTCTACAGTGTTACTCCAATTACTCTTCCAGCTCTAGTCTGAGGGTCAGACTACAGCACTACCAGATGTATATACACACCAGATGTATACACACACACACACACACACACACACACACACACATACTTAGATCACTTTGTTGACTTCTGGGTGTGTGGTGAGTGCTAGTGTGATTTGCACTTTAAGATATCTAAATGGATCTTTACTTCCTGCTCTATTCTTTATTCTAACAGGCAGGCAGGCAGACAGGCTTTCTCTGATTTGGGACTAAATAGGCTTTCTTTTAATTAATTCCAGTTTGTGTTCTTCTTTCACTGGCCTTTATGAGAGTTGGATGTACTCAGAATTGGCTGTCATGAAAGACATGAAAGTGGATGAAAGATTCAGCCAGGGCCTTAGACAAGTAGAAATGGGTGGGGATTTTGTTTTTTTGTTTTGCATTTATCCTGTATGGTTTTTCTATGTAGTCAGACCATCATTACCAAAAAGTTAAGTTGGCACTAGGGTGAGGACCTTAAGAACAACATCTGGTAGTGCTGTAGTCTGACCCTCAGACTAGAGTTGGAAGAGTAATTGGAGTAACACTGTAGACAGATATTTGAAAGAATGAATTACTGGAGTAATCCAGTTTTGGATATTGTTACTTACATGTCTTTATGAAGACAAATGAATTTTGTCCTTATTAATGTTGCTTAAAAAATAAAACAAAACATGTAACCAGGATGTGAATTTAGTATAACATTTGTCATAGATCCTGCCTGCATTTCTAAGCCTGTGACAATATGATCTAGATTGCCATTGGATGTCTGTGGCATCTAAATCCACAGTTCTGGGTTAATTGTTCAAGTGTTGTCATTTTTTTGTAAAAAAAATTGTACTGAAAAATTAATATTGCATACTTGATTCTTACATCATACCATCTGGAATAGCAATAAGCCAGCTGGCTTGTGGTTGAATACAGTCTCACTAGCTCTCATGTTGACTGGAGCTAACTAGCGACTTCAGTCCCATGTGCTGTGGTATTGGGTTTAATGTGTTAGAGAATGACTTACATAAGAAGTACAGTAAAACTAGAAGCAGGGAGTGAGGGAAAACTTACTGATCATTTTATGAAAAACAGATAGTAAATAAAAAACAACTCCTGTGCTTTGGAAGTTAGAGGTGATAGATAGTTTTTCTAGAGAAAGTTTCAGAATACCAGTGGACATGCCTGTGCCTGCCTGTGATTTCAGTAATAAATGTCAGTAGAAGGCCATTTAAAGAGTAGGCAACTTAGAGGCAACTTAGACTTTTTTTTTATTATTGAAAAGAAAAGAAAGAAAATATCAATGTTTCATTAGTTTAGACAAGGCTTATCCTTGGTTGAAACAAAAATATAATGTTTATGGTTTAGCTATTTAAGAGGGAAACAGTCACAGAGAATTTTTTTTAAGCTTTCAAATCATATACATTAACTTAGATTCTTCTTATACTTTAGAAATCACATAATTAAGAAGATTGAGACAGAAAGTGAAGTGAAAGCAAATGGACTGAGCAGCTGGAATGAAGACCGTGCAAATGATGATTTTAGTTTTGAGGACCTGGAACATACATTTCCAGGAAGGAAACAGAATGGAGTAATGCATCCCAGAGATACCGCTGTCATTTTTAATGGACACACCCATAGTTCAAATGGTGCCTTAAAGACACAGGATTGCTTGGTGCCTGTGGGCAACAGTGTTGCTAGCAGGCTCTCTTTAGACTCCACCCAGGAGGAGAAGAGGGCAGAGAAGAGCAACACGGACTTCAGAGACTGCACAGTGCAGCACTTGCAGCACAGCACCAGAAGTGCAGATGCTTTGCGGAGTCCACACAGAACTAATTCTCTCTCACCATCTTTGCACAGTAACACTAAAATCAATGGTGCTCACCACTCCACTATTCAGGGGCCTTCAAGCACAAAAAGCACTTCTGTTCTGACTCTTAGTAAAGTAGCGCCTTCAGTGCCATCCAAACCATCGGACTGCAACTTCATTTCAGATTTCTATTCTCGTTCAAGACTGCATCACATCTCAACATGGAAGTGTGAATTGACTGAGTTTGTCAATGCCCTACAGAGACAAAGTAGTGGTATCTTTCCGGGAAGGGAAAAGTTAAAAAAAGTGAAAACAGGCAGGTCTTCTCTTGTTGTAACTGACACAGGTAGATACTAAAATTGTTTTCTTCAAAACAGTTCTATTTAATTTTGTTCAGATGTTTTCATTGGTATTCTAATTATTACAAACTTCTTAATATAGAAAACCTTCAGGAATACCAGGTTATATAAGTTACAGTAAGTATACCTGAAAACTTTATTACTGTTTTTTATTTTAGATTTAATTGTGGTAACTTAAAATGTTAGGTCATTTCAACACTGTCAGAACTGGGATTCCAAGTATTCCTTCCTCATGGAGACTTTTATACATTGTTGGTTTTGAACTGTATAAATATAACATTTTATATTCCATGCCTAATCTCCTGTGAGAATGAAGTTGATTGGTAAGGGTAATTGTGAATTTCTAGAGCCTGCTTCATTAAAAATTAAACAATGACATATAACTGTTGCACTTACAGTGGTAATCTTAGATTGTTTTTATATCTACACAGATTGTTTATGTGTGTGCTTAATATTTGTCATCTAAATCCAATAGGAAGCTGTTGTGTGACAGTTGTTACTTAAACCAGATTCTAGTTCAGATCCAGTTTGAAGTTTTGGTTGTTTTTGACAAAGGGTTTGGCTCTCTTTTGTGGGTGTGTGGCAAAAAGACAGTTCCAAGATTATGTGATAGTAATCTTTATAACTGAAAAGGGAGGCAAAGAGAGAAAGACACTAATGGGCTTTCAGAAAGTTGTGTGGTCTTTCTGTGTGAGTGTTTGTTGCTGTTAAATTTGTTTGATATATTCCAACATACTTTCAGTCAAAA
Source organism: Mus caroli (assembly GCF_978045245.1). Lineage (NCBI taxonomy): Eukaryota > Metazoa > Chordata > Mammalia > Rodentia > Muridae > Mus > Mus caroli. Next base: position 34,980,278 of record NW_028227256.1, on the reverse strand, counting down.
TGCTTTTTTAACACCATAGGTATTAGATTATGTTATATCTTGTTTTTTTTAAACTGAAAGTCACTTAATTTTGAAACCTTTAGGATACTATTATGAATTAGGTTCATGAATGGGAGTAAATTCATAAATTTTCATATTGTGAGAAAGCTTTTGATAGGTATTTTATTTATATATTCTGTACCCCTTAAATATTTAATACTGTTTGAGGTTGTTTGCCTCGTGTTTCATAACACTTGGAACAGTAGCGCTGTGATCTTTGTCTGCCTTACATGTGCAGAGTCCTGAGTTTGATGATTTGCACTGCATAAGAGAGAGAGAGATTGTGATTATTGAAATGTTCATAGATAACGGCAAGGGCTTGAGCTAGATCGTGTAGCCTGAATCTGACCCCTTGCTCTGCCACTTCCTGTGACAGGAGCATGCATGGGCACTTGACTTCCTTGCCTATGTCCTCTCTGCAAGAGGAATGGCAGGAATCAGTGACGTCCAGCATAAAGACAACATGGAGAAAGACTCAGTGCCGTGCACCTAGTGAGACTAGACCATTGCCTCACACTTAATACATGAAGTGGCTCAACTGTTTGGGAGTAAGGTTTTTTGGTTTTTGTTTTTTTTTTTTTACTTATAAAGCTGGTAGGCAAGAATATTCTCTGAGATCAGAACTCCTTGCAAGGTTAAAACGTTCCTAGATTTTAGGTTCTTAAATTTAGGCCCTGTATTATTAAATTTTGAGTACCAGGAGAAGTAATAGTAATGATGTTATTATCAGGTAATATTGTCCTAATAGTTGGATTATTATAACCCTTATAAGCACATCTATGGTTATTCTAAGTCATTTATTGTCCGAATGAGATAATATTTACCTTCATCTGCATAAATGTAATAAACATGAGAAAGCTTTTGATAGGTATTTTATTTATATATTCTGTACCCCTTAAATATTTAATACTGTTTGAGGTTGTTTGCCTCGTGTTTCATAACACTTGGAACAGTAGCGCTGTGATCTTTGTCTGCCTTACATGTGCAGAGTCCTGAGTTTGATGATTTGCACTGCATAAGAGAGAGAGAACTAGTAACATGTAATGGTGTAGGAAAAGTTTCTGCTGTGTATAGATGTTTGTTCTGTGGACTGCCTTTTGAAGCATGTCTAATGAGAATAGTAGCATGAACGTCTGAGAGCTTAGAACTCAAACCAGGCACTCACTGGCTGTAGGACTTACTAGTCTGTAAAAGGTAGGAGTGGTAGTGCTGTGAGAATTAATCTAAATTAACCCCTGTAAACCTCTATGTCTTGTACCTACCCAGGTGCATTGAGTGGTAGTAGCCATTGTTGTTTCATTAAATGTTTGTAGGGTGTGGGGAATGGAGTTTATCAAAGATGACTTAGCTCCATGGAACTCAGCATGTGAAACTGCAGACAGCAAAATTGTTATAAACATATATTCTTAAATTATCTAAATAAAGTCATAATTTTAAGATAAGACTTTTAGAAAGTAGAATAGGAAATGATATAGTATCATTAGAATTGATTTAAAATTCTATCAGAAAACTAAAGAAAGTGAATATTTGTTTATTGGGGCAGTACACAGTCCATAATATATTCTATATTAAGATACCACTCATCTTCAGTATGATTTTGAAAATGAACTAGACCTGTTTTTAATAAGAAGAATTAGCTTGGGTTTGAATGTTCTCTTTTTCCTTCTAGGCACTATGTCAGTGTTGAGCTTACCCAGACATCAGAGCTGTGTGATGCACGTTGATATGGACTGCTTCTTTGTATCAGTGGGTATACGAAATAGACCAGATCTCAAAGGTCTGTATTCCTCAAAGGTCTGCTTTAAGAAAATTGATAGATTGTTATGAGTGTATATGTCCTAATTGATAATGTGTCCTTTGAAAAGTATTTTGATTTTCCTTGGTCAAATCATTTCCTTTCTTCAAATTGACTGGACTCCATTATCACAGGTGTACGGAAATTAGAAAACTAGTGCTTGGTGTAAGGTGAAATATACAGAAAAGAGGATCTTAAATTGACATAGATGAAGCCTTCTGAATATTTTCCATATCTTTTTATAGTTTGTTAAAGGGAATTTTCTGGTATCCTGTGTCTTCAGACTTTCCATTTTTCCTGTTCAGATAGCTCTCTACCCTCACTGTAGGTAAACACCCTAACTTTTGGCTTGTGAGAGATAATTTTGTATCATTGAGTCATCTGGGCGGTCTGTTGTTAATGAAATTTTAGGTTTATTTATGTACTGCTTACTGCCATTAGAAGTATTTATTCAGGATTTTTCTTAAGTTCTTTCTGGACAGGATAGCTACATTAGCATTTTCTCTTAACTAAATAGGAGTTAGGGGACTGAAAAATCCTAGAAAATTCTAGGTTCCCAACAGGGCCTTGATTTTGTCCTCAGTAAAGTTGCCATTCAGCTCTGAAAGGGTGTTTAGAATGTAGAATGCGAAGGAATTTGATTTTAGCCTATGGATAACTTACCAGCTAGTAGATTGTGATTTTTGTTTAGCTTCTATGGAGGGCAAGAAGGTTCTGTGTGTATGTGTTTCTTTGTTCTGAGCTGCTTGCCCTCTAAACCTGTGTTATAGCACTTGTAAATCAATTTTACAGCATTATAGCTGTCTTGTAACTTAATACATACACAAAGAAAATGAAACATTAATGTTCTTAGCCAAAGCAAAACCTGTGGGTCTGAAAACTCACATTTAGGTATATACAATCCAAATTCAGATTTTGATCGCTATTTATGAATCTCTAACTTATTTCTCTTTAAATAAAATTAAAAGGATAAATATACATGTTGAAACTCCAGAACTATAAAAAGTCTGTTTATAGTATTTCTTTCATTATCCACTCCTACAATCTGAATCTGGAGTCTGAGTTGCCCATTTTTCATTGTAAGAAATCCAAAGCTGGGCTGGAGAAGCTAGCTCAGAGGTTAAGAGTACTGGCTGCTTGCTCTTCCAGAGGTCCTGAGTTCAATTCCCAGCAACCTCATAGAGGCTCACAGCCATCTATAATGAGATCTGATGCCCTCTTCTGGTGTGTCAGAAGACAGCTACAGTGTACTCATATAAATGAAATAAATATATCTTTAACAAAATAAAAAGAAGAAAGAAAAATCAAAAGCCATGGGAAACTTCCTCTGCTGCATTTAAATTGAGTCAGTTTATCAGAAATGTCATACTTGGAGTCATACTTGGTGGCACATGTTTTTAATCCCAGTACTCTGGAGGCAGGTAGATCTCTGTTAGTTCCTGGATAGCCTGGTCTACATAGAGAATTCCAAAACTTCCTAGACCCTGTCTTTTTAAAAAAAAAAAAAAAACTTGCTGAAACTGTCCCTTTTAATGAAAATGAAAACCTTAGGCGAGTTATATGGTGATGGGTATATTAGCTTATTGAAGATATAATGCCTGTGTGATCAAAGAACAACTTATGTAATTAAAATCTCATGAAAAATTTTCTATTACCTGTTCTTAACGTCCTTTTGTACTTAGAAAAAAAATGTAATTTTTTTTCTCACAGGAAAACCAGTGGCTGTTACAAGTAACAGAGGCACAGGAACGGCGCCTTTGCGTCCTGGTGCTAACCCGCAGCTGGAATGGCAGTATTACCAGAATAGAGCCCTGAGAGGAAAAGCAGGTACACATGAGTTCTTGAACCCATACGCTCCTATGGATGACCTCGGATGTTGCTGGTGGTGTTGGTGCTATAGAAGTAAAAGTAGAATTAGAATAATTAGCTTTTCCAAGCTGAAGGCTTTAAGGATGCTAGTGACAACTTGAATCAAAACAAAATCTGAATCTAAACAGATGACTGGTGTATAGTTATTGATTTCTGGAATTGGATGATGGTGTTTTCCTGGAACTCAGTGAGGTATGATTTTTAAAACGATGGTTAATCTACTTTTTATAATTTAAATTGGGAATGGAAAGTTTGATTGCTTCGTAGAACCATTGATCTGGATAAGTTATTAGCCATTTGGCTTATGTCACAGTAAAGATTCTGAAGATTGTGTTCATCAGTATTTTTAAGAATTTTAAAGGTAGACACCATGCTACCTAATCCCAGCCTTTGGGAGATGGCACCACAACAGTACTTTGAAGGGACGCTACCGAGTAGCAAGGACACAACCTCTGTTGGAACTAGAATCTAGATGCCTCATTTGAATGAACTTGTTTCTTAGAAGAAACATCTTCATAGCTGTCTTGGAAAACTAGACTCTTTACAATCATAAGATCTTCATGTGTTTTTAATGCCCTGCCTTAAAGTTATTAAGAACTATTTACACATTAGTTTCCTTGTAGAGTATCTTGTAAAACCACAAATTTTTTTTTTTAATAATTCTTTTAGAAGAACATCAACCAGATGAAAGACATACAATGCAGTAAAGAGGTTCTAGCTTGGTTTTACCCCAGTTACTTCTGTTCCCTGTTTTGTCAGATATAAAACACGGGGATGATTTTAGAAAAGACCCTTGATGAGGCAAAACCAAGTCTGGATGTCTGGATTTCTTTTCTACAGTTAGTCTTTGTGGGTTGCAGTCATCTGCTTCACAGTGAACATCGGGAAGGGCAGCTGTAGACTCACATTTGTACCTGACATGTGTATCCATTTCTCACGTGTTCTAAGGCTTTTCATAGTTGGTAAATGTTTTCAGAGGCTTTGAGAGCCTAGTGATTTGTGTCAGTAGATTGTGGGGCACCTTCTTGACCCTGTGGAGGCTTCGCTTCATGGTATATGGTTAGTTTCTTATGTGTTCCTTTGTACACGGTTGCTTGTTCTCTCTGTATTTTGTACATGCATGGTATTATTAAAAAGATAAAAACTTTTGTTATAGGAAGCAAGAAATGTGTAGCTAAAGAAAGCACACTTGTCACATGTTGAACACTAAGTGAATACTTAGTGGACAGCTGTCAAAATAAGAAAAAAAAACCAGATGTGTATGTTTGCTGGCTTCTCCAAGTTCCTTTGATGCTCCGTCTGGTGGGTAGAGTCTAAGTCAGCTGCTTGTTTGAGCAGTCTGCATCTAGATTTTGACCTTGGTAGGCACTTGTTCTTTGAAAGTAGCAGGGAGCTGATCTTTTGTCTCGCTTTCCCATCACTGTCTGGCCATACATGGTTTTGCAGTAAAATATTTTCCTTGATAACTTGATTATCTTCATCTTTGTAGCCACTGGATTTTTATAATATTTTAACAGCCTTCTATAATTCATATCTCCTTCACTTCTGTTGGATGGTGCAACAGAAACCAAGTATTAGGGGAAACATTTAGGTATTGAAATTAACACAAGATTTTCTTTCCTTTCCTTAGAAAAAGTGACTATAATACTTTGCTATTCTTATTTTAACTTGAGGACATTCATATTTGTATCTTAAGCCCTTTGACCCATTTGGAGCCTGTAAAAATATTTGTATACATAAAAGGACTAGATTGTCTTTATTAAGTTCACAGCCGCGCCTGTGCCCAGAAGTTGTTTTCCTGTTCTTTTGTTCCACTTTTCCTGATCTCTCTTTCTTTAGATCATTGAGATAGCACCAAAACCCCAAAGTTCTAATGATCAGTTTAGAAGTTAAAATCTTTGACTTCTACACACCAGCTTTATAAAAATCGTTCTAACATTTTGGTTTGTGTGGTTAGATAAGGCAGAATATTAGAACCAAAAAAAGCATCTTTAGTCTTTTTTAGAGACTGATTTCTTGTTCCTTATATTCAGAACTTAAGGTTCGTTAAAGCAGGGTGTCTCATCCATCCGTGACTTCCTTTGTGAGCTGTCTCCTGAATCATCTCGTTGATGATGTCATTCAGAGCCATTTGACCTCTGCACTTTGTGGTTGGGGCCTTTTACCCCTTCCTGGATTCCCAGGATGCAGATGTTTTCTATCCCTTCAACAAACTTCAGTTTTCATTCTAAAGAGCAACAGTTTAAACAATCGTATTAGTCATAGATTTATTCTCAGCGATTTCTTTTTCACAGACTTGTGTCCTGGCCTCTGATTTCTCCAACCGTCCCTCCACATTCTCCATGTGCCCGTCTAGTTTGTCAAGTTTTGATCAGCAGTTCTCTACTTTGCCCTCCAGTGAGGACAGTGTATCCCTGCATTTCCCCGAATCTCACATGAAGCAACTCACTCCGCTGGTGGAGAGACCCACGCACTCTGCTGCACTGTGGAACAGGTCAGCCAGCCCAGTGAAGAGGAACACCATGGTGCTGCCTCTCAGGCCAGGGCATTGGGGGCGCATGGACCACACTCTGATTTCACTTCAAATGAGATTCTTATTTAAATAGCCCTTCAAATACAAAGGTCATGTAACTCCCTTTTAAAGCATAATTCATGGTTATAACTTTGGAAGATAGCAGATTGTGGCTGTGGTCTTTGTTTAGTGGTACCCTCTGTTGGTCTGTTACTGACAACCCTTAAATTCTTATAGATTAGATAGTGGACTGATACAGAAACACTGAATAATCTGCTCACTTTCTGTCTTGAGTTCATAAGAGTGTGGCATATATTTACATTTTACCAAAAGACATAGTGCACATTGCGTACTCTTGTTTTTATTTTTAGATGCAAGTAAAAGTTAACTCCCACCAAGATACCAGTTCTGAGTTTGGCTTGTATTTGTGGTGTTCATGTATGGGTGCTAGGATGTGGAAATATTTACACAGGTTGTACATTAGGTAAAGATGTTGATGGTTATTGGTCAGATAAGGAGGAGTTATTGTACCAACGAAGCCAGATATTGTGTTGTGTTTTGCTGGTGGTGCAATAACTTGCTTGTTTTCATGGAGCATTGAGGCTCTTAATTTAGTGAAAAAGAGGTAGTGAGTGCTTTGTTAGCTGTGTGTGCTATTGTAGTGTACTTAGAACAGCTTTGGGATTAGCTAAAGTGATAAGTTTGAGCCTTGCTTTACTAATGATGTTTATAGAGTAAAAACATGTTTGAGATCGGGTTTTAAGAATGTAGTATGATTTTAATAAAAAGTTGTATAAAAGCATACTTTATCTTTAACCTAATAGTATTATCCTGAGACTAAGGCCAAAACTTTATATACTTCTCAATTATTAGTGAATCTCTGTCATGTATCTACTAGGTTCTCTAGGCTGGGCACTTTTATATATCTGGGTGAGATTGTAAATTTGGTTTGGATATTTGAAATGTTGGTGAGCTATTGTTCTATTGAGACTAGAATTATGGTCTGTAAAGCAGTTACTACTGATTGTAATTGAGCTCAAGTTTTTAACATGAAGGTGCAGTTGCTAAACTTAGAAGTAGAAAATAATACTATTAGTCTGTTTTTACCTGGTGTGTATAGAAGAAAAACCTTGAAGATGAAGCATCTTTATAGTATATGAAGACATACTTACCTACTATACATATATACATATTATGTATGTATGTGCATATATGTATATATGTAGTGTATAGATTAGATCATTTGGTTACACTGGCTTAATTTCTGAATATAAAAGTTTCTAAAAAGTATTACTAAGTTACTGTTTTATCAGAAAGTTGATTTTTCTTTAACATAATAGTTTTAAAGTTCTATGGAAATTTCTTTTAGGAAATAACAACAACAAAAAAATCATCCTAAGAAAGTTGTATTGTCTTTTAACTTTTTCCCATTACAGTGAGCTGCATAGTTCTCCTAAGGCAAGGGAGGGAGCTTATCTCTCTGGTCCTCCACCCGTCTACCCCGAGCGACTGTGTTACAGGAGAGAGAGTTTGCATTTATTGTGCCGTGACGTGTTTTTATCTGACTGTTGCTGAAGAATATAATGAAAGAAAACAGTTTTATTAATTTTATCGTACTAAACATAGAAATAATTCCAATTTAATAGGTATTTGGAATTTAAACATTTGCATCTGAAAATATAGAAAACAGATTTCTTTAATAAAAGTTAAGGAAAACAAATTTTTAACATAGTAATTAAATTTTATCTTAAAGCAGATATACCAGATTCATCAGTATGGGAGAATCAAGATTCTACACAAACAAATGGAATTGATTCTGTTCTGTCAAAAGCTGAAATTGCTTCTTGTAGTTATGAAGCCAGGTATGTAGAAGCTAAGTGAGCTCTAATTCTTAATGAATAGTTAGTTTTTATGTACTTTTAGAGAGATATGTCTTGCACATCAAGCCTATGATTTCAACATATATTAATACGGATGAAAAGAAATATTTCTATCCTGAGTCCTTCTTTTACACTGCATGTTAATTTTAAATAATATAATAGCTCCTCATGGTATATCCTCCACTGAAACCAAAAAAAAAAAAAAAAAAAACCCACATTAGGCATTGTTGTGTTTATTGCCTTTGAGGTATAAAATTGAAAGTTACTTTTTTCTCTTTTTTGAAATATGGTAAGTAGGGCCTTATTTATTCAATCTTCTTACAAATAAGAAAAACGTCTTTTTTTTTTAAAGGTTCATTTATTTATTTTATGTATATGTTTTATGTATATGAGTACACTGCTGCTGTCTTCAGACACACCAGAAGAGGGCATCGGATCCCATTACAGATGGTTGTGAGCCACCATATGGTTGCTGGGAACTGAACTCAGGACCTCTGAGAACAGTCAGTGCTCTTAACTACTAAGCCATCTCTCCAGCCCCAAAAAGCTGCTTTTTTTGTTGTTGTTGTTTTTTATGTTAGAACTTAGGCTGGAAAGGTAACAGTGAAGAGCAACTGTTCTTGCAGAAGATTAAAAAGTTCAGTTTCTTGCACCCACACCGTGCCTCACAGCTCCATCTTCCAGGTCCTGACTGTCTTAATTCTTACGGCCTTCATGGACACAAGGCACATGTTGCACAGATATATTCAAGAAAACATAAACACAGAACATTAAGCTGAAACTTGATTACTGTTTAAATTGTAAGGAAAGTATTTAATACCGTCAGACCTATTCCCACTTCAAATGAGTAAGACCGTATAAACTTGTTATTACTAACTTTAGTGTAGGCAGTTATCTTACAATAATTGGAAGCCACAATTATTATTTGCCTTATATAACAGATAACTATGTAAGTGCCAGTGAGATGGGTCAACAGTTAGAGAGAGCACACAAGCATGATGACCTAAACTCAACCCCACAACCGAAAAATGTAGAAAGTATACCAGAGTATACCCGCTACAGAACGAGTAGTAACTGCTCAGAGAAATCTGTTTTCTTTTTTACTAATTAAATTCAGACGTTGTTGCCTTACTGAGTGAGCCCTAATGCATCACTGATACATGTTGATTGAAAGACTATGGAAGAAGTTAAATTGTTGTAGTTTTCAATATTTTCAGATTTGGGATTATTTAAGAAAGTCTGATATGAACATAAAATATTTTAGCTCAGCATAGTATTATCAGAGTAGTTTGTTTAAAATACTGGTAATTTTATTAAAATTTTATTTTACTAAAATATATATATGTATATTTTAAAGATTTATTTATTTATTTATTCTATGTAAGTACACTGTATCTGTCTTCAGACACTCCAGAAGAGGGAGTCAGATCTCGTTACAGATGGTTGTGAGCCACCATGTGGTTGCTGGGATTTGAACTCCAGACCTTCGGAAGAGCAGTCAGTGCTCTTACCCACTGAGCCATCTCACCAGCCCACTAAAATATATTTAAGTATGCATAACTATAAAACATGTTAAGTTCTTAGCCATTTTATGATATGTCAAATATATGTTCACTAAGTTTAGTCTTATCATGAACAAAACTGTGTTTTACTATTGCTAATTGATAAGGCCAAAATTTTGAAACTTATTTTACTAAGGATAATTAAGTAAAATGGAAATGTGTTAAATTGTTGGTAATTGTTAGCAAAGGCAGTTCAGAGCTTTGTGTATAGATAGTATTGAATGGCAACCTGGCTACTAATGGCCAGTTGTGACCAGTGCATGAGGACTTAAAGATGCCCAGAAGTACACCTTGCTAGTTGATAAAGTGAGAGCTCAGGACGTGCCACACTCCTCTTTAGGTCTTGGAGCACGGCAGCTGGCTCAAGGAGGAATGCTGGGTGGAAGTCCACGGTTGTGCCAGGGTTGGTGTGTTGTTAGTTTGGTAGCACTGGACTCACTGGCCTCTTACTTGGGTGGCATATTTGTATTGACCACAGGTGTAACCACCAAGCAGGACACCACAATAGCTGGGGTGAGAGAAGATGAGTACCAGATAGTATGTGGCAGTCACCTGAGTGCTAGTTAAACAGTGTGTGTTTAGTTCAGATTTGACTAAAAAGATAAAAATGAATTTGAAAAGCAAAACCCAAGTAAACCCACATCTGTGGAGTTTCTTACTTTTATTGTAATTTTCTATTTTCTAGAATGGTTTTTCCAATGAAGGTATTCAAAATAATTTCTTGTCTCCCTTTTTCTATACAAATCTCCTAATCTTATCAGAGAAATGTTTCTGAGGTTGGACAACTTAGTCCTGTGCATTACTGAGCTTGACATAGAGTAATAGTGAAGCTGTAAAGAATGCAGTGTGAGGAGATGGTGCAGTGTGTGTGGAGTAGTGCTGTGCGAGCTGAGGAGCTACATGTCGTGAAGAAAGGGCTAGAGGAGTATAAGCAACAGACAAGGTAGTGCAGACAGACGGTAATGCTATCTTGTGACCTGTGGGAGGCAAAGACAGGACTAGAAGGAGCTTAGTGTCACCTGCTGCTGCACAGCAGATTCAAGGCTGTGCCTTAAACATACCCTCAGAAGTAAGAAAACAGGCATTTTAAACCTCCCTGTTCACGTTCTTTTGTAAAAATATTTACAGTTCTTTAATGAGAAGGATTTGTGATTAATGTAGTGTGTTGAGTGACCAGTACTGATTTGATGTTTTTTTTATATTGCCTAGTCCAACCCCAAAGAACTGTGTCTTAGCCAAGCCTATGGCAGTAAGAGTATGCCGTACTTTAAAACATGACGTGAGTTCTACATACATAAGTACCACATACTTAGAAGCAGAGCTTTAATGCCTTCCCTGCATGGATTTTACTGAGGAGGGAGGGAATCACTGTTTTCTATTAGAGCCACTTCAGGCTTTGTTTGTTGTATGACAGGTTATCAATTGGATTGAAATTTTTTCTGTATCCCAGCCTACCCTCAAACTCAAAATCCAGTTTCTGCTACCATCTAAGTGCTGCAATCCCAGCATGCCTGGCAGACTTCTTTTGTGATTTGTCCTCACTGGTTTATATTCTCTGAAATCAATCTTGGCTTCATGAGCATTTCCCCAAGGAAAGTATGTGTTTCCCTCAGTTATAGGGATGCCTCCTGGGTTTGTTTCTTTCGTTCAGAACTTCTTTATAGTATGCAGGGACCTCACACTTGGCCTTATGGTGGGAAATGTAGCTCAGTGGGAAGAGTACTTGCCCAAGCATGCACAAGGCCCTGGGTTAGATCCAAAAGCTCAGCAAAACCCTGGGTGTTCTGGCATCATCAGTACTTCACTAGCTCTGAGATGGGAGCAGCGGGTCAGAAGCCCCACCTGCAGCTATCCATGGAAACTTTTCTCTGTGGAAAGTTGCATGGGTACCTAAGTACCAGTAGCATTTTTCCTAAGCGATGTTTGTGAGATTTTTTGTATATATAGAAATTTTTAAAAGGAAAGGAAATAGAATGTATGTAGGATCAGTGTGACGTATGCCTTAAGTTTGAGTTACTGACTTTAATTTGAATGTTGAACTTATATATTTTAGAGTTTTATTACCAAAAGTTTACCCTTTTCAAAACTATGCATTATAAAAACATAATTTCTGATAACATTTAAACTATGTGTACCTACCTAAACTATTGTATTTGTACTTCCATGTATTGATAAGCATATTGGTTTATTAAGACCTGCTGACTGTAACTCAGATCAAGCTGGGTAGATTCAGGGACATGCTCACAAACATCTTGGGGTCTGTTTGTGGGGTACACCCAGCACCTTATAGAATACCTGATACTGTAACTGCACATAAATGCTTCAGCTGCCTTTACTGTCAGTCACTACTTCTTTCCTGTCTTTGCTTCTTATTAGGTCCTCTGTGCATTTAAGACTTGATGCTGAAATAACTTATTGCTTTGATTTATATGAAAAATGCATGTGGTTTTGGGTATGCTTCTGAATAACTTGAGAGGTTTCCTCATTCTTAGTAGTTCTCTGTCTGCTGAGGTGAATGTTAGGAAAGTCCCAGAAGCCTCTGCATAATAATAGAAGACTGGTTAGTCACCTGAACAAGAGGCCAAGAAACAATCGTAATTGTTTCTTAAGCATACATACTGCCAACTAAGTCCATGCTTGATGAATTTTTCTGAACGGATGTATGGAATAACCATGGTCATCCTGCACAGTATTATGTAATCTGGTGAAACATTGCTTTATTTTGCTTGTGTTTTTACTGTGATTTTTTTTTCTTGATTCTTTACAGAGTAATAAAGTGGAATTTTACTAATTATGTATAATTCCATGATTGTAGTTTTATGCTGAATGCTCCAAATATCAAAGGTAATGTGGGGCATTGAGACACAATAGATTTAAAATTTACCGTTTTCAATTAGGTCCCTCAAAGTTGTGGAACCCTGGCTCCTGCCCAGAGTGATGTCCTACCATTCAATGCTGTTGGCATCTCAACCACTGCGGAGCCATTGAGGAGCATTGGAATTGGTCAATTGGGAATTGGGTGGTAATAGGATGAGTACACTTTGTCTGTCTGTCACATAGCACTGTTCTGTGTAGTTCTTTTGTTATCTGCTTTGTCTTTGGGGGATGAGCCTGGCTATACTGTGCCACATATTAGGAGAAGAGAGCTGTTTGACAGCACATTCCTGCTCTGTGTGGTTGTGATATCACCAGCATATGGCATGCTGGCATCTCTGCAAAGGGGCCAGAGGTCACGTTTCACAAGCGTTTAGCTATAGACAAAAGAGATGTCATTTACTCTAGTGAAACAGTCGGATTTTCTGTTGGGGGGCAACTGACTTGTAAGTTTTCCTACTGCCTATTGTTAACCCCTGATGAGAAGGGGAGTTAGGTGGAACTTGTATATCAGTGGCATGGGGAGAAATGACACACTTACTACTTGGTTGTCAGCTGAAGACTCCTGATGTAATCTCTTCTGTGTTTTCTTTCCTTTCTAGACAAGTTGGCATTAAGAACGGAATGTTTTTTGGATATGCTAAACAGCTGTGTCCTAATCTGCAAGCTGTTCCATATGATTTTCATGCATGCAGGGAAGTTGCCCAAGCAATGTATGAAACACTGGCAAGGTATTGTGCACAACATGCGCAGGTCCATTCCCTCTGCTCTGCTGCTTTGATTACTTTGATTACCCATTGTGAGAGTCTCTAGAGTTTGTCTCTCTGTGATCATTTCTCTCTGCCTGCCAGTTTGATAGCTGCCTTTTCTTTAAATGTAGCTGCAGTAATTGGGAGTTGGGTTTCAGGAAGAGTTGGCACTATATCGTTGTTCAAGTGCTACTGCATATTGTGATGTGAAATCTACTAGACTATGTGAGCCCGGTTTTCTTTCCCTTGAGGCAGATTGACAAAGAATTCTGATGTTTTGTTGTTGTTGCTGCTGCTGCTTTTGTCTCACTTGGTTCTTCTCTTTTATGTTTGCATTCAGTAAAGTTTGCATTATAATTTAAGATTAGAATTTACAAAGTGAGGTGCAATAGTATGTACTGTGTCCTAGAATTTTAATTCCAGCCAGGATAATGGAGGGAAACCCCTGTAATGGAACTGAGTAAAGTTAAAACTGATGAGCCAGTAACAGAGACATGGAAAAATAGTTTTTCATCTTAAAATCTTTTTTTAAATTGTTGTTTTTGTTTTTTCTTTTTTTTTATTGTTGTTTTTATTTGTTTGTTTGTTTTTTTGGTTTTTCGAGACAGGGTTTCTCTGTGTAGCCCTGGCTGTCCTTGAACTCACTCTGTAGACCAGGCTGGCCTCGAACTCAGAAATCCGCCTGCTTCTGCCTTCTGAGTGCTGGGATTAAAAGTGTGCACCACTGCCCGGCCATCTTAAAATCTTTAAGCATGCCAAAAATTACTTTAAAAAAAATATTTATTTTATGTATATAAGTACACTGTTGCTATCTTAAGACATACCAGAAGAGGGTGTCAGATCTCATTACAGATGGTTGTGAGCCATCAAGTGGTTGCTGGGATTTGAACTCAGGACCTCTGGAAGAGCAGTCAGTGCTCTTAGCCGCTGAGCCATCTCTCCAGCCTCCCAAAGTTACTTTTTATAAATTGAGTCTCTGGTAATTGTTTTAAGATGGTTAATTAGAGTTAGCTTGGGGAGAGGAGATAAATGATTTCCTTTTCAGTGTAGGTTGTTTAATACTAAGGCAGTATTAACAAGATTTAAAAGTACTTAGCAACTTACATATGCTCGAAAGCCAGAGTCATGTAGCTTTTCTTTTTTTTTGTAAAGGGTCTCAAAACTCCTTGACTCTGTGTAAATTGAAAAGGTTTTAAGTGATGTGAATTACTAACACGGGCCTGCTTCTAGGTGATAACACCGGTAACAAAATAAGATAAATCCATTACACTGAAGTAGTTGGATAAAAAGCAAACCAACAGAAGAGTCCAAGAACAGGCACAAGGTTCATAACCCCACTCCTTCATACACTCAGGGGTCCTGTAAAAACACTAAGCTCAAAGTTGTAATATACACGCAGCAGATGGTGCAGCCCCACAGAGGCTGCCTTTTCTTCTTATGCTTTATTCTGCACACTACTAACCAGGATGTACAGGTAGCCGCTTGATTCTGCCAGTCTCACCAAGAGAAGCAGTGTCCAGTCCCTGCCCTTGTGGAAGCTACCTTAACAGTAATGACAAATATACATGGAAGGATTCAGTCCTCTCGGTCTCACTTCAGGTGGAGCAGTTTGGCGTTACTGCTTCACAAGTGTGTGCAGTGCTGTTCAAGCTTAGGGCATTGATGACATCCAAAGGAGGGCTGGGAACCGGTTGTTAGGGATGCTGCTGTCTTCTCAGTTCCACACTGACTAGCTTGCACCTACAGCCTAAAAAGTGAGGGGGAGCTAGGGGCTTTTACATTTTCCTTCTGGGAACAATTTTAGTGGCATGTTTCTGTTCTCAGAGGAGAAGTCATTGTCTTTATTTTTTAAAAAAAGGGAAAACCCATTTATTCTTAACATTTTTAGCATTTATTTATTGAATGAGTAGATTTTGGTGGCTTGGTTTGTAATCTACCAAAAGCTTTGTACTATCAGTAGACTGAGGCAGGCCTTGCTTGTGAGGCTTCTTTCCATGGCTGCCATTTTTGCTCTGGTCTGAGTCTGTTGCATGGTTTCGAGATTATTCCTCTTGTCTGCCTTGTCAAAACAAGTAGTCTGCTATCAAGGGAGATTACATAAGGTTAGGAAAAGGAACAGCATTTCCACTTGAAGATATGGGTGTGTCTCTTCTAGCCAGCATTTAGACCCCTTTGTCCTATAGAGTCATAGGGGTTTAATAAATAGTTGATAGTTAATAGTGGTATTTTGCTTTTAGATGAATAGCTGTCATTGAATTGATGTGTGTAAACTTTTGTTCATAAAGTTTTCTGATAAGTCATGTTTGAAATTTTGTTGATTGTGATCCATTTGCCACTTTGAAGCTTTTCATGTGTGCAGGGTATTCTGGGTCCAGTCATTTTTGCTGTCGTAGTTTTGGTAAAGGATTAGAACACTAACTTTGTGTCAGAGTCAGATAACTAAATGGTGGCACTTTGGAAAGGCTAAGATTAGGAGTTTGTGTTGTGCTGGTGGTGGGGTGGTTGGCAGTATCTGACAACTCCCAGAGCGGCCCCTAGGTGTGGCTCACTCACTACCTTCTCTTTGTCCTGATAGCTACACACACAGCATCGAGGCTGTCAGCTGCGATGAAGCACTGATTGACGTCACAGACATCCTTGCAGAGACGAAACTCTCTCCTGAGGAGTTTGCAGCTGCCCTCCGTATTGAAATCAAAGACAAGACTAAATGTGCTGCCTCTGTTGGAATTGGTTAGTACGTGGCTTATTGTGTGCTTGTTTTACTCAACAATGGGAATCCTTAACTATCTCCTGGTGTAAAGGAAGTTTAATAGCTTAGCTTTCTACACGTTGCAGAAGTGTCCTTTCCCTTACTTTTATTATTGCTTACAGTTGTGCAGTAAAATAAAAATGTGCAAATACAAGTAAGTGGTTGGTGGTATAGAATTTTTGTAGCATGGGACAAAAAAGTTCTTTCTTGTTCAAAAAGAAAAAAGGGAGGAATAAATTAAATTTAAATGTTTGTTTTCTTCAAATTTGAACAGAAACTCCTTTAAAGGCAGATTAACAGGATAGAACTAGAAGTTAAGCTTAGGTGTCCTTTTCTGCTCTTTGCTTTCCTGGATAGCAGTGTTCTCTGCAATTCCAGTCTCTGGCATCTCTTTTCGTCTGTTCTGTCTTTGGCATATTCAGCTCTTTCTACTACAAGTCCTCCTTATGTTAACTTTAAACTCTGATCTCTAGAACTGAGAAGCACAGACTGTCTGTGCCACCATTTCCTCCTCATGGCTGTTTACCAAGCAGAGACTTTGTCCTGCAGGCTTGAGGGATAGTGATAAAGCTTTCTAAGCATGCTGCGCTTATTTCCAGCCTTATCACTACATTCTCATTCACAAGCTCTTTTTCCTCAGATTCTCGTCTTTTGATATGGGTAACTCGGTGACACCACAGATAGGTCAGTATACATTGATGAGAGAACTAGTGGCCAGGGGTGGTGAAACTCAGGCTATTTCAGCACTCAGAAGACTGAGGTAGGATTGAGACTGATTGAGGAATACACACCAGCCTGCATTTGTGGTGAGACTGTCTCAAAATGGGGTTTGGAGAGAGAAAGGATAAGTGGTTTCTGTGAGTGGGGACAAACGTGCTGCTGAAGCACTGGGGAGCACTAGGATGGCCATGAGCAAGAGGAAGAAAGCTATGGGAACTGGGGAGAGTCCTCATGAGGGTTCAGTGGGAAAGCTATAAACCTCACTTCTAGTAGACATTGCACTGAAGGGTTCTTACTTTCCCTGGTACCTGGCCTTGAGGTGATTTAAGAGAGAAGATAGACTGACTTAGTGCTTGTTTTTGTTGCTGTGATATAGTAAGGCAACGTATAGAAAAGTTTGTTTTGAGCTCTCAGTTCTAGATGGGTAGGGATCCAAAATGGCACAGCATGGCACCACGCAGCAGAAATGGCAACTGGAAGCCGAGAGATTACGCCTCTCGTCTCAGACCACAAACAGGAAGCTGAGAGAATGAACTGGACATGGGACCTGGCTTTTGAAACTTCAAAGCCTGGACCCAGTGAGAGACTTCCTCCAACTAGGCCATGCTACCTATGCCATCTCAAACAGTGCCGCTAATAAGATGCAGTGAGCATCTTATGTAAACTACCACACTTGGTAAATAAGATTTGGGTGAAGATCTGGTTAGAGTCTGAGATATGCATATGAGAAATTTCCTTCCCTCTGTCTTTAAAATTAGCCCATCTCACCCAAGCTGTCTTCTTTTTTTAATTAGAAATGTTCTGTTTACTGTTTTGGTAGTTTCATCATGTATACAAAGTAAAGTATTTTGCTCATATCAGGTTACTTCCCATGTTGATGTCCGTCCTGTTTTTGTTTGATTTCTGTTGATTCATTGATTCTTTGTACATGCACTGCCATGCCCATGGTTGTAGGACCTTCTGTCTGAGTAGACAACCGATCAGCATTCTAAACTTGTAAAATAAATTACTTCCCCTGACTGCCAGTAGTCTCTTAGCTAGGGTGAGACCATTCTGGAATTGTGGCTAGCAGGTCTTAAGAGAGTGTCCACAGTTCCTGTGAGCTCTTGAGTGCATTGTGCGCTGTCCTGCAGGAGACAACAGTTCTCAGCGCTCCTCCCCACTGTCCAGCTCTTAAATCCTCCCACCCTGTTTCTAAGATGCTCTAGAGCCCTCAGTGGATGATGGGGATGGTGCTCTGGAGGTCCATCAGAGCTGAGCACTCAGAAATCTCTTATTCTTAATGTGTTTGACACATAAGAATCTTTTTGAACATCTATTCACTAGAAAGAAACGTATTTGACCAAGGTCAAGAGCAGCACAAATAATTCAGGGGCATAATATAAATATCTGTGGCAGGTAATTTGATAACATGTCCATTTACCAAAACAACACTACTGGATATACAGTCTCACACCACCCACCCAGCAGGGGGATTTTAGTACGATACAGAATTCTGCCTGGTAGAGCAGGCTTCACATGAAATCAGAGCAGTTTTGACCCCTATACCAGTCATTCCCAATAGTGCACCAACTGAGTTCATCTTCCAGCAAAGCTTTTCCAATGTGAAACACCATAGCATACGGAATAAAAAATGACGAATGCATGGGCACTATTTACAGTTACTGTCTGCCTGCCTTTTCACCCCCTACTGTTGGCCTACAAGTCAGCCTTCTCTTTACCAACCTTTGTATTTCAGTGTCAGACACAGTTTTAATTCTTTGTTTTTAATCATACTTAATTTACAAGTGGTGGTGTAAATACATTTTCAGTTTAAAAATGGAATGAAAACTGAAATCCCACTTGCTAATCTCCACTTCCCCGCCTTTTCTCTCCAACTTCCTAGACTTACCACTTCTATAATTTTGATACGGCTTTTCTAAGCTTCAACTCCTTATAAGAATTTATATTTATCTATCATACATTGTTTCTTGGTTCTTCTGTAACTTGTCAGTATAGGATTTTTCTGATGTCTTGATGTTTCTTTATTTCATAGGAAAGCTTATTTTTTTCTATGGCTCTCTCCATCCCACTGCAGGCCCCACTGTCTTTGCTCACCGCTGACCTTCCTTCCCCTGCACTCTGAAGCCCTTAAGACCCTCGCATGTCACATGATCTGATTTGGGGCATTGTTTCCAAAGCCTGGTAGCTTGTTGTCCCCATATAACCTAGGTCCTCGGGTTGGGAAATTTAACCAGTTTTTATTTTTGCTTTATTTTTCTATAAATCTACTACACTTTGAGTGGAAGAGATAGGATTTGAGACAGGATTTCTTACTCTGTAGCCCAGGCTAGCTTCAGATTCATAGCCAGTGGGCAGTTTAAGCCTCCTGAGTGTTAAGATTATTTACATGAGCTACTGCACGCAGTTAGCCCCTCGCCCTGTTTTCTCTGTGGTGCATCCATCACAAAGAGACATTGAGATAAAGAAAAACCTTCATCTAGCAACCGTACTGGCCATATTCTGAAAGACTGAATAAAATTACCAAGTGAGTATGTGTATGTACATGTACCTTGTTTGAATTTATCAAAACTGAATTAGTTTTTACCATTTTAAGATATTGAATGATTCAATCTACGTTTGTTTGATGAAATTTTAAGAAATAATTATGTATATTTCTGAGCATTTCTTTTGTTTTCAATGTCACAGGTTCTAATATTCTCCTTGCTAGAATGGCAACTAAGAAAGCAAAGCCAGATGGGCAGTACCACCTGCAGCCCGACGAGGTAGACGACTTCATCCGAGGGCAGCTCGTCACCAACCTGCCGGGTAAGGCTAAGGCTGTGCAGGACGACGGTGTCTGGGGCCTCTGTCCTGTTGTTGGGAGGCTGCTTGTCTGCAGGCAGGATCCTAATAGTTAATGCCTGGAGGTCGCCCGCTTCTCACTGTCTGCCTCCTCGGGCCTCAGCACCCAGGTGCTGCAGTGACATGCACATGCTGACATGCTCAGCTGTCTTCTGTTTAAATACAATGAAGTACTGCATTAAATATCCTGTTGGTTTATTTATTATAAATTTTAGCTTTCACCTAGTAGATTCTACTTTACATATTCTCACTGATGTTATTTGGTAGGTGGCTAGGTTGATAGGCTGCCAGAGGACCCGGGTTCCGTTCCCAGTACCAAATTTATAAACCTAGCTGTTGGCACAGAAACCTAGAATCCAGGCATTCCAGTGGTGCAAGCTGGGAGAAGGAAGTTGAGCATCCCCAGGCTCAGCTAACACTTGACCACCCTGTGCTAAAGCAAGCGACAGTTACAAGTGTTTAAGTAACAAGAGCAAGAAGTTAGAGAAGTAATTTTAAAGGAAACATGAAATTAACTTACAGGCTTTTGAAAACTTTTTTTTTTAATTTTATTGAGTCTGTTGTGTTTGTGCATGTTACATACCATTGTGTATGGAGGTCCAAGGGCAATTTTAAGAAATCAGTTTTCTTCAACAATGGGTTTTGAGATTGAACTCAGGTCATCACGCTTGTCAGGCAAGTGCTTTTCCCCAGGGAACCATCGACTTGGCAGCCCAGCTTTCATTTCCTTAGGCTCATAGTTAGATGGTTTATATCTGAGCTGAAAACGAAGGTTCTGTTCTATGATGTGATGCTTCTGAAATGCAGATGAAGTGAGGTCAGTGTGGGCACGCAGCAGGCCTGTGAGGGCAGTGTGGGCACGCAGCAGGCCTGTGATGCCTTGGGCTTGAGTAGCACTGGTTAAAGGTTAGATTTTAGTCTGTGTAGTTTTAAAGTGTATTTCTGCATGTGTGTCTGTGTGGGATATGTACATGTGAGTGCAGGTGCCCATGGCGGCCAGAGGGCTTGGATCTCCCTGGAGCTGTACCTACAGGTAATTGTGAGCTACCTGAGGTTGGTTCCCAGAGCTGAACTCAGGTCCTCTGCAAGAGCAGCAAGGACTCTTAACTACTGAGCTCTCTAACCCCACCTAGCACTGATCTTTAAAAAAGAAAACCAAGAAGAGAAAAGAACAGTTAGACATGGCAGCATATATTTGTAATCTTAGCACCTGGGAATTAGAGACAGGAGGATTAGGAGTTCAAGTCCATCCTGGACTGAAAAGGAAGGGAGCAAGGGACAACATTAAGAATAGAAAGTCAGCCTGCACAGTTAGTGATGGAGTTGAGACTTGACAGTCCAGCAGTTTGAAAAAGTTCTTCTAGTTTCATTAACTAATTAGTTAATTTCAGGACTTTGACAAGAAACCTTCCATTTTCTGTTTTTGGGGGTTTTGGGTTTTTGTTTTTGCTAAAAGTAGCAATTTGTTTTGTTTGGTTATATTCCACCTTGTCAGCTTTGCAAGACTTTTCTATATTGTTTTGTATTTGCAGGGAGATGTTAGAGTTGGAGACTATGTGTATACAAGTAGATTTAGTAGAACTTTCAGGCTTGTATTTCAAACCTAATGAAAATATATATGAACTATCTTAGAAATTTGTTACAAGCCAAATTGTAAACAACTGATGTGCCATTTTATGGTGGTTAGTCTTACTTTTAAAAGTTTACTGTAGCCCCTGTTTAGAATGTGTGGTCTATTTCTGATGTACAGTGTAAGATTAAATTTCAATAGTAATTAATTTGGAAGATCAAATAGCAAATTCTTTTCTTAGCACAATGCAAATAGTTGTGATAACACAAGTTTTAACTTAGAGCAAGTATTTTAAAAGCTGTGTGTAAATTCCATGTTTATCACACCAGCTATATCAGCTTGCTCTAGGGCTGCCATGATATCATAGACTCCGTGTGTTAATAGAAATTGTGTTTGTGGAGGCTAGAAAGTTGTGGGGATGTGGATGAGGCTGACCCACAACTCCCTAGCAGCCACTAATAACCTTTAATTCTAGATTCTTCTACGTCTGCCTCCCATGTGCCGGGCTCCAGGTATGCAGCATAGTGCCTGCTTAATGGAGACATCGGAGGGTTTGCTGCTTTAAGGCTTGTAGGCTCTCCGTCTGTGTCCCCTCCCGCCACCCTCTTGTGCCTCATGATATTTCCTTCATGTTCAACGAGTGTGGTCTCAAATTCCCTCTTGCAATAGCATCAGTCATACTGGCCCTGTGCCTCATTTTACCTCAGTTGCTTGTGTTCAAATATAGTCCCAGTGAAAACTTAAAATGAGGAGGTACGGCTTCAGCACGTTTTGGGGAACACACAACAATATAAAAAGTCATTTTCAACTGAATTGAATTTTATAATCCTTTTAAAATAGAAGTAACTTGTAGCTCTCCATCTAGTACCTCTGTCATTGCCTTCATTTCTGAATGGCAAGACTTTTGTTTTATTATTGAGATGGCTCAGTGGTGGCATTGAGCGGCGAAAACCATGTTGCTAATGTCCAGTCAGCCTCCTGAGGACTGGGGTCCTACTTGCACACTATCACACTGGGTGAGGGAGGCTTTCTTTTCTGTGTTGGCATGCATGTAATGCAGATGCCCACAGAGGCCTGGGGTGGAGTTACAGGTTATGCCCAGCTCTGTTCTTCTGCAAGAACAGTGTGCACTCCGAACCATCTTCAGCCCATATATTATGACAGGCATCTGTGAGGTTATATATCCTGGCCTGTGCTCATAGGCATTAAACCATGGTACTTCTTCTTTGATTCCTATGTACAAGGTCTCTAACACTCCCAGGGCTAGGGTTTTTGCATCCAGTTTGTGACTTCCAACTCTACACATTCATGTAGCTGTTGAAAGGCTCTTCAACCTCAGCATTTATTGTTAACAGGTTCCTCATTTGTCTTGGCCATATTTCCTGTACTCCCAAGCCTTGAGCAAGTGCCTACTGAATTGCACAAACATTTCCCTCACCATTGACATTTCATTGTGGATGACAAAGACTTGTTTTCCTTATCAAGTAGACTGCCATGTGTGGCTCTGTGGTTAGTGATTATTGTCCATTTTTAATATGGTTCCTCTCAAGGGCAGGTGCACATCATGTCCCAGATGATAGACCAGCAGCTTCCACAGCTTTTTCCTTAAGGTAGCACATCCCCTCCCCTTTTAAAAAATCTTTTCTTACTTCCTTGGCAGTGCTAGTTAGGCCTTTTTTATGCAGATGACTTTCCGTTATGAACTCTGGTGCATTGCATTGAATGAGATAAGGCCTAAGTCATCAGTTCCTGTTGTGGTTCAGAGTAAATGTGGTGAAGCCATCATGGATGGCTGTAGACATCAGTATCTCAGCACAGTTCCATTCTGATCTCTGCAGTGTTTGTGTCTGTCCTGCAGGTTCAGATCATAACAAATTCTTTACTCTGTGTGTGTGTGTGTTTTAAAGATTTATTATTATATGTAAGTACACTGTCACTGTCTTCAGACACACCAGAAGAGGGCGTCAGATCTCATTACGGATGGTTGTGAGACACCATGTGGTTGCTGGGATTTGAACTCAGGACCTTCGGAAGAACAGTCAATGTTCTTAACCACTGAGCCATCTCTCCAGCCCTCATAATGAATTCTTAAACAAGAATGTTAATTACTGATTTGTGGATAAGATCTTAATCTTGGTATTTGTCATGAAAAATTTTTTTGTATAAAATTTAAGTTAATGTTTTGTGCATATGTAAATAAATGACCAAAATTTTAATAGTTTGTCATTTGTGTACGTATTCCTTTTCCTAGGAGTTGGACGTTCAATGGAATCTAAGCTCGCATCTTTGGGGATTAAGACTTGTGGAGATTTACAGTGTTTGACCATGGCAAAACTCCAGAAAGAATTTGGCCCCAAGACAGGGCAGATGCTGTATAGGTTCTGCCGAGGTTTGGACGATAGACCTGTTAGAACAGAGAAGGAACGAAAATCTGTTTCAGCCGAGATCAACTATGGAATAAGGTTCACCCAGGTAATGTGTCTTTACATGGTCCTGTTTCTAACCTCGTAAGCTCCTGGTGATTGAAATAAACATATAAACTGTCGGTTTACTCAGAGCCTTGGTGACTTTTAAGGTAGATCCTTAATTTAAAAATGCAAGTCTTAAGGAAAGATATAAAATACTCTGCTTTTGTGGTCAAAAGTGATTTGAATTACAATTATTCTCAATTCCAAAGAAGAGAAAAAGGCCAGACAAGTATTTTGAGTGTTAAAAATTGTTTCATACCCAATCTGGGCCAGACCCCTGAGCAGCCCTTGGGCCTGAACTCTGCAGCCAGTCCCACAACACCCGGACGAAGCTCCACTCTCAGGCTCTCTAACACTCCCAGGATCATAGCAGAGGTGAGGAGGACACAACATCTGTCCCAACTCCACTGGGAATAACTGGGACCAGTGGGATCCAGGGACTTGGGAATCCCATCTGACCAATGGTACAGATTCTTTCCGGTCTGGGCCGGAACCCTGAGCATATCTTGGGCCTGAACTCTGCAGCCAGTCCCACAACACCAGAGGAAGCTTCACTCCCAGGTGTTTTAACACACCCAGGATCCCAGGGGCTTGGTCACACCAGAATCTCAGGATCCCAGAGGCAGCTTGACTCCCAGGGGCTCTGACACACCCAGGATCTCAGGGGCTTGGTCACACCAGAATCTCAGGATCCCAGAGGCAGCTTGACTCCCAGGGGCTCTGACACACCCAGGATCTCAGAATCACAGGATCACAGAGACAGCTGGACTCTGAGGAGTTCTAACACAGCCAGGATCACAGGAAGGACAGGCTCCAGTCAAATATAGCAAGGACAGGTAGCACTAGTGAGAACCAGATGGCGGGAGGCAAGCATAAGAACAGAAGCAACAGAAGCCAAGGTTACTTGGCATCATCAGAACCCAATTCTCCCAACATAGCAAGTCCTGGATAGTCCCTCACACCAGAAAAGCAAGATTCAAATCTAAAATCACTTCTCACGATGATGATAGAGGCCTTTAAGGACATAAATAACTCCCTTAAAGAAATACAGGAGGCTACAGGTAAACAGCTAGAAGCCCTTAAAGAGGAAACACAAAAATCCCTTAGAGAGTTTCAGGAAAACACAATCAAACAGGCAAAGGAAATGAATAAAACTATCCAAGATCTAAAAATGGAAATAGAAACAATAAAGAAACCACAAAGGGAGACAGCTCTGGAGTTAGAAAACCTAGGAAAGAGAGTCATAGATGCAAGCATCACCAACAGAATACAAGAGATAGAAGAGAGAATCTCAGGTACAGGAGATAACATAGAAAACATTGACACAACAGTCAAAGAAAATGCAAAATGTGAAAAGTTCCTTACCCCAAACATCCAGGAAATCCAGGACACATTGAGAAGACCAAACATAAGGGTAATAGGTATAGAAGAGAGTGAAGATTGCCAACTTAAAGGGCCAGTAAATATCTCCCAACAAAATTATAGAAGAAAACTTCCCTAATCTAAAGAAAGAGATGCTCATGAACATACAAGAAGCCTACAGAACTCAAAATAGACTTGACCAGAAAAGAAATTCCTCTCATCATATAATAGTCAAAACACCAAATGCACGAAACAAAGAATATTAAAAGCAGTAAGGGAAAAAGGCAAGTAACATATAAAGGCAGGTCTATCAGAATTACACCAGACTTCCTTCTCACCAGAGACTATGAAACCCAGAAGATCCTGGGCAGACATCATACAGACACTAAGAGAACACAAATGCCAGCCTAGGCTATTATACCCAGCAAAACTCTCAATTACCATAGACAGAGAAAACAAGATATTTCATGACAGAACCTAATTTACACAATATCATTCCACAAATCCAGCCTTATAAAGGATAATAGATGGAAAACACTAACACAAGGAGGGAAACTACACTGTAGAAAAAGCAAAAAACTAATCTTTCAGCAAACCCAAAAGAAGATAGCCACACAAACATAATTCCACCTCTAACAAAAATAATGGAGTAACAATCACTTTTCCTTAACATCAATGGACTCAATTCCCCAATAAAAAGACATAGGCTAACAGACTGGATATGTAATCAGGACCCAGCATTTTGCTGCATACAGGAAATGCATGTGACAAAGATAAGACATTACCTCAGAATTAAAGGTTGGAAAACAATTTTCCAAGCAAATGGTTCCAAGAAACAAGTGGAGTAGCCATTCTAATATCGAACAAAATCGACTCAATAGAAACAGATGTATAAAAGTTGGGGTCATAGACAGATGCACTTAGCACTTAAAATGAGCAGAATGCATAGAAACAAGCACTTATCTAGGACTAATTGGCTATTCTGGATCTTTTGTTGTTCCATATCAAATTGAGGATTTTCTTTGTATTTATGTGAAGAATGAGATGAAGATGTTGATTGTGATTTCATTGAATCAGTAAATTGTTTTGGTAGGAAGGTCTTTTTTCACAATGTTAATTCTACCAAGCTATATCCACTTGGGAGGTCTTCAGATTCCACTATGTTTCTTAATCTCTTTCTTCACACATTTAAAGTCTTCACTGTAGAGGGTTTTCCCTCTTTTGTTATATGTATCCTATTTTATTTGATTTGAGAAACAGACGAGGAGTGTGTCAATCCATGATCTCTCTCTCTCAGCAGGCTTGTTACTCATGTATTAAGACTGGTCAATTTTGTAAGTCAGTCATGTACCATAACATTTTGCTGAAATTATTGATAATTTCTACAATTTTTCTAGTCAAATTTTGGGAACATTGGGTATAAGATAATATAATCTCCAACTGAAAATAATTTGACTTAATATTTTCCCATTTGTATCCCTTCTCTTGCCTTATTGTTCCAGCTAATGCTTCAATCACATTATGGATGAGCAGTAGGGAGAGTGGGCAGTCCTGTCCCATTCCTGATTTTAGTAGAGCTTATTAATGGTTTTATTCATTTAGGTTGATATTGGCCATGGGTTTGTCACACAACCTTTATTATGTTGGAATATGTTTCCTCAGTCCTACTTGTTCTAGGGATTTTATTAAGAATGAATCTTATCAAAGACTTACTTTTTTTTCCCTTCCATTGAGATGATCATATGATTCTTGTATTTTTGTCCATAAATGCAAAACAAACAAACAAAGAATTATTTCACACTGTAGTTAAAAATTGGCCTCTTCTGTTACTCATACCTCAGCAGTTATCAGCCTTCATACTACTGCAACCCTCCAATAGAGTTTTTCATGCTGTGGTGACCTCCAACCACAAAATTATATTCATTGCTACTTCATAACTGTAAGAATAGTAATATTAATACCTATCAGGTTATTATTTTGTTTGTTTGTTTTTTTCGAGACAGGGTTTCTCTGTATAGCCCTGGCTGTCCTGGAACTCCCTCTGTAGACCAGGCTGGCCTCGAACTCAGAAATCCGCCTGCCTCTGCCTCCCGAGTGCTGGGATTAAAGGCGTGCGCCACCACGCCCGGCTCCTATCAGGTTATTTGATGGTCTTCGGTGACCCTGCAAAAGGGTCATGTGATTCCCAAAGGGCTCATGACCCACAGGTTGAGAAACCCTGCCTCTGTAGCAGTAGTGCAAGTGAATTGGTGTTTCCTGTCCCTTGAATGCACGTTTATATTGGGTACCTCTCTGGGATTTAGGGCCATACACTTTACACATTCCGAGGATTTGAGATCTGGCAAGTTCTTACTCTTTGGAACTCTCATATAGGAATCTAACAGTGTTAGAATTCATATGTTATCAGGGACACTAATATTTGCAACAGGTCAGTGACGGCATAAAAAAGTAAAAAAGGAAAATGCCTTACAGAGTACTTAGTACACTGAGAACATGACCACTTACAGTAACACACAGTCAAGGGGTATGCACCGTGTTTGTTTTAAATCAGTGCATATGATAGGGAAATAAGATGTGTGTTCAATATGCAGAGCTAAGACACTTGAGAAGAACCTATTAGGGTAAGGAAAAGAATCAGTGTGCTTTTCATCTTTACCTTTGTGTAGCCCAAAGAAGCAGAAGCTTTCCTTCTGAGTCTTTCAGAAGAAATTCAAAGACGACTTGAAGCTGCTGGCATGAAGGGTAAACGCCTGACTCTGAAAATCATGGTACGGAAGCCAGGGGCCCCTGTAGAAACTGCAAAATTTGGAGGCCATGGAATTTGTGATAACATCGCCAGGTAAACTTATTCTTTAAGAAAAGAATGTTGGTAGTTATATTCTATGCAGCTTATTATAAGTCATACAACATAATATCAGTGGTCGTAGTTTCAGTTACAATTTACCAATCCTGGTGTTGTTCCGTAGCCTGTAGAGGCAGGCCACAGCCCATGGTCACTTGACTTAGGTTTAGTACCTATTGCAAAATACTGAATGTCGATGGATAATTTTTAAAGAAAAGATTTATTTAGTTCACAGTTTCTGGTGATGTAAGAGGCTGGTACCCTTGTACTGTCTGCCAGCCAGTGGCATCCCAGTGTCAGGAACATAGATGACAGACACAAGGTGAGGCAAGAAGCTGAACTGCTCTGAACAGACCAGTCTTGCTCCTCCTCCCTTCTCTAAACAAGTGCTAAGGACAGCAGGATCAGTTGCTTCCGAGAGCAATGACCTAAGTCAGTTCCTGTCCCTGTCTCTTTAGGTCCAGATCACCAGCATGACTGTGAACAGATCACATCTAAGTCCCAGCCAGGTGGCAGCCAGAGGCTTCCTCGGGTCTCCAGGCTGTTAACTTGAGAATGTAGAAAGGAAAAGGGCTGCACATTAGCAAGACAAGGGGACGGGTGTGGTTTGTGAGAGACTGACTGGGATTTTCCAGTTTCCTGAGTAAATCATTAGAGCAACCAGAATCCTATCTGAAAACTGTTCTTTAAAACTATGATGTTTGATGGGCACACCACTTAATGTTTGTGACCAACAAGAAACCACTTTTTAAAGTGGGTCTTCTGTTCAGCAAATTGCATTCTGACAAGCCAGTGTTAGGGTCTTTAACAATCTGTCTCTGAGTAAGGGTTATGATGAGAGTTTTCAGTAAAGATGAGCTCATATCAAACATGTTTGTTCTTATAAAGTCTCTAATACAGAAACTTAGTGTGTTATTGAAAGCATTATGTCCTGGGGAAACAGGCAAGAAGTAAAACAACATACTTTCTTTCATGTAGAAATTGAAAGCAACAATAATGGACATTTCTATGTGAAACTGGTTCTTAAGCATAGGTTTGTGGGTCAGGTGGGAGGGAGGCAGAGCTGGCTTTCTACCATGCAGTCTTAGTTTTAATTCCAACATTGTATATGTATATACACTTTTTTTTACATGCGTTAACTAAAAATTTTCTTGCCTAAATTTGTCAACTTTTGGTTTGGGTCTTCATGGCTTGTTTAAAGCACCAATGTTATGGTTTCTATGCTTGGGGGTGGTCTTCCTGGCTTACTGTAAGGGCAATTATTAATAACTCCTTGCAATGTGTATATGAACTTTTAATGAATATATATGGAATGTGCATTTGTTTGCTTAAGAATGTAATTCTAATACTTACAGGACTGTAACTCTGGACCAGGCAACAGATAGTGCAAAAATAATTGGGAAAGCTACTCTAAACATGTTTCATACAATGAAACTAAATATATCGGATATGAGAGGGGTGAGTATCACACTGGCTCCTTCTTTCTGTAGCGTGAAGTCTGGGCTTCCTCTGAGCTTGGTCCTGATGTAGTACAGGCGTATTAAGGACACAATTTTAACTTCGTCCATGCAGTCCACGGAAGGAAACAGGACTTCTCATCAAGCCTCCTCATGCTGCTTCTGACAGATTAGATTTGTTACTGTGTAGATTCTGTCTTCTGCACAATGCTATTCAAATCTTACACGTCCTATTCCCAGCACTTGATGAGCACCCGTATCACTGCATTCCTGCCCCAGCTCAGTAACTCTACTACTGTAGGGAGACTTTCATCATGCTAAGTAGATACATGGACCACTCTGCTATACCCAGCCTGCCAGCTTTAGAGACAAATCCTATTTAAAACCTCAACTGGGGCTGGTGAGACACTTGAGTAGATACAGGCACTTTGGTTGTCATGGGCCCTCGTGCTGTACTATACCAGCCTTTCCCCTTTAAATGTAATAAGCCCTGTAAAGCCACCCAGAAAACCTATGGAATACTGAAATCCACTTGTTTGGGTATTCTGATGTCTGAGTATTCACATGTTTGGGTAAGAATGCATACTCTGTATCAAGATAAAGCGACTTAAGTCACTGAGCCACAAGTTGTTTGTGGGACAACCCGTGAGTAAGCTATTGGTTTGCATTGTTCCAATGGATTCTTTATTCTAGAAACTGGATTGTTGGTAGCACCAACAATAACAGAATTTTGTTTAGATGAATTCTTATTTTTCACTTTTGTTATTTTAGAAACATTCTCTTTTATTTTGACTCTAGGTTGGTATTCAAGTGAATCAGTTGGTTCCTGCTAATTCAAATCCTTCCACATGTTCAAGTCGTCCATCAGCTCAGTCAAGCCTCTTCTCTGGTCGGCCACATTCTGTCCGAGATCTCTTCCAACTTCAGAAAGCTAAGAAACCCACAGAAGAGGAACACAAGGAAGGTGGGTACCCTCAGTGTGTGGCTGCTTTCTGCTCCACCAAGTCCTTGGGGAATAAGAAGTTTCATTTTAAATCCACATGGGTCTGTGCCCTTCCATTTGTTTTTTTTGTTTTAAAAGTAAAATTACATTCTAAATTGTGAATCTGAAACAATTTGTAAGGAAAAGAGTGAAATGATCGGGGTGGAGGGGCTTGGCGATTTCTTCCCCTTCCGTGCCGTGAGCTAAAGAGGCTGTTTGATTTGTTTCCTACAACTGTAGTATTTCTGGCTGCTGTGGATCTGGAAGTGTCCTCCACCTCTAGAGCTTCTGGTTTATTGTCTCCGCTCTCTGCACATCTAGCAGCTAGTATCAGTCCTGACGCCAACAGTGGAGAGTGTTCCAGGAAATGGAATGGCCTGCACTCTCCTGTCAGTGGACAGTCAAGACTGAACCTCAGTATAGAGGTCCCATCACCATCCCAGGTATGGATTTTGGTCCTTAAGTCAGTTTTGTACTAAGAACAAAGTGGTATTCTTCCTTTGTTGGTCAGCAAAGTCAACTTCATGTCTTACTGTTCTCACTTAAGCCCCTCCCACTTGTGCAGGTTCCCTTGTTTGCTAGTCTGCTTTGTGTCAGGTGTATCCCATCTTTTTACATGAGTTCACATGGGGCGGAGCTAAAGGAAATGAAAATGCTATCTCCAGATCTAAGGAAAGGTGCAGTTCTCATGCTCGAGGGAGAAACCCTAATGCTTGTATAAATAAATACCTTTTTAATCTTAATACTTTTAAGCCGGGCAGTGGTGGCGCACGCCTTTAATCCCAGCACTCGGGAGGCAGAGGCAGGCGGATTTCTGAGTTCGAGGCCAGCCTGGTCTGCAGAGTGAGTTCCAGGACAACCAGGGGAACACAGAGAAACCCTGTCTCAAAAAACAAAAAAAAAAAACCCAAAACCTTTTAAGTATAGGATGATAATATTTGAGGGGTGGGGCCCATCTGAAAAGATAATTTCTGTTGTCCCTTTCCATGGGCGAGTTCTTACTGCAAGGTGTTGTGTGAGTCATATGTGGACTCCCTTGTACGCTACTGACTCCTATTCTGCACTCACCTTCAGACTCGGGCTTCGGTGTCCATCAAGATAGCTGGAGTAGGGACTAGCTTTTTGAAGGCTGAGGGTCTGAACTTTTACTGTTCCTGAATCTTTTATTTCTGAGCATCAAGTTCACATTTGTTATTTTACAGATTGACCAGTCTGTTTTAGAAGCGCTCCCACTTGATCTCCGGGAACAAATAGAACAAGTTTATGCTGCTCAGCAGGGAGAGCCACGTGGAAAGAAGAAAGAACCAGTAAACGGCTGCAGTTCAGGGGTGTTGCCACATCCTGTTGGAACAGTTTTATTACAGATCCCAGAGCCTCAAGAACCTTGTAATAGTGACAGCAGGATTAGTGTAATTGCCCTTCCAGCATTCTCACAAGTACGTTGATATCAGGGACCTTCAGTCATGCTTTTTTCACCTGTCCTCTCCTCTATCTAATTCCTGAGGAGCTTGTACCTCAGCACCAGAGGGAAGAGATGTGGGAGGCAGGTGTCGGTCCCTAAAGCTTCTGGAAGGACACTCTGTTGACTTTATTGGCTCACACAGATCATGAGTCCTCCTGAATAGGGGGAAGATGCCCAGAAGTGTCCATGTGTTTTTGGCTTCCCATTTTGTAACCGAGTGTCTTGTTCTGATCAGTTAGCACAGAAATTGGATTGCTCATTTTCAGTCTCTTGGAAGGTTTTGAGCATTGCTGTTTAAGGCCCTGTTAAAGTGATTTGAAAACAGTCTAGCTGTCCTCCAGAATTAATTTAGGTGTGACTTTCCTTGTACTAGGTGGACCCTGATGTCTTTGCTGCCCTTCCTGCTGAGCTTCAAAAGGAGCTGAAAGCAGCATATGATCAAAGACAAAGGCAGGGAGAAGACACCACTCATCAGCAGCCAACCAGTACATCTGGTAAGAGGAGAGAACTGTCATGTCCCAAAAAGGGACTAGGGTGATGGCATCATTGTGTTACAACTCTTTGTCCTAGGCAGTATCTGAAGCATCAAGGCAGACCAGTAGTGAGTGCTGTAAAGTCGCTGCTGGTTAGTACTTGTGCAAGTCAAGCTACTTGTCCTTTGAGACTGCTGTTTGAAAGGATGTGGGTTCAAAACAGGAAATCTCAAAACATGAGTCCCTGAACCCACGTAATTGCTAAATGAGAATACTAAGTTGTACAGCTGAGCTCGGAGGACTTTATGCCTTAAGCCATGGCATGCCTGGCCTTCTTTCCTGCTCTTGGTTGTAAGGTGGGTTGAAAGGACAAAGAGTCAATGGTATTACCTTGATTTCATTTTGAGACTCTCATTCCTCCTCTTTTAGTGCCAAAGAATCCTTTACTTCAGCTAAAGCCACCAGCAATGAAAGACAAGAGGAACAAGAGGAAGAACCCCATTGGTTCTCCCAGAAAGAGTCCTTTGAAAAATAAGCTGCTTAGCAGTCCTGCAAAAACTCTGCCAGGGGCATATGGAAGCCCCCAGAAGTTAATGGATGATTTTCTACAACATGAAGGAATGGCTTCAGAGAGACCCCTGGTAACTGGAACAAAATAATGACTGTTACTAGATTTTAAGGTACTTGACACTGTCTGAATACAGCATTCTCATTCACTTTCTCAACAGGAAGAAGTCTCAGCTTCTACCCATGGTGCACAGGACCTGTCTAGTTTACCGCCGGGCCAGAGCAGCGGTTTTAGACCAGCAGCACCCAACCTAGCTGGAGCTGTGGAATTGAGTGATGTGAAGACCTTACTCAAAGAGTGGATCACTACTATCTCAGGTTTGTGTGGTAGCTCTGTGATTCGAGAACAGGAACTGAGCCCAATGGCCCGAGCCCCTCGTCTAACCTTACAAGCTGTAAGGCGTGCTGGGCGCTCACCTGGGTTTCCCTCCTCCCTAGATCCAATGGAAGAAGACATCCTACAGGTTGTGAGGTACTGCACTGACCTCATAGAGGAGAAAGACTTGGAAAAATTGGATCTTGTTATCAAATACATGAAAAGGTAATTTATTAAATTTTTTACTTAAAGAGGGGGAAAAAAAAAAGCATGTCCCAACAGTCAATTGAGGGCATATGGATAGAACAAGTTTTTAAGGTTCCTGGTTTTAAATGCCATATAATAATGTTGACAGGAATACTAAGTTAAAAATAACCACTCCCATGGTTATGTCCAATACAGAAGTGACCATGAAATGTTTGAGTGCCCTAATAGACTTAAGACTTGGTTTTACTGTCTGGGCTGGCTTTTAAACTCAGTGGCTGAGATTAAAGGCGTGAGCCGCTGTATCCAGTTCAAAATTTAAAATATCTTTGAAAAAAGAAAAAAAAAAAACAAGAATGAAGCTAAGTCTGAAGGACAACCATGCGTGCTGGAGCTTTCTCTTCAATGGTGCCTCTTCCTTCCTCACCTTCAGGTTGATGCAGCAGTCGGTGGAGTCTGTATGGAACATGGCGTTTGACTTTATTCTTGACAATGTTCAGGTGGTTTTGCAGCAGACTTACGGAAGCACACTGAAAGTGACCTGACGCTCTGCTCGCTGTGCCAGCAGTGCTTGTGAGGTATTGCAAAGTGCATGATAGTGACGCTCTGAGGTTTCATAATCCTACATTTCTTTTTAAGCAAGTGTTTTGTACATTTCTTTTCAAAAAAGTGCCAAATTTGTCAGTATTGCATGTAAATAATTGTGTTAATTCTTTTACTTGTAGCATAGATTCTATTTACAAAACGTTTGTTTATAAAGTTTTATGGATTTTTACAGTGAAGTGTTTACAGTTGTTTAATAAAGAACTGTATGTATATTTTGTACAGGTTTTTTTTTTTTTTTTCTTGTGAATCCCTAAAGGAACTAGCAACAGTTTATTCTACTTAAAGGCTGGACCTCCAAGCCAGCCTGCTACAGACGATGTGCAAAAGCTGTGAAATTGCTCAACAGTCCAATGCCAGCATTTTACTAGTTTTGTGAACAAGGAAAACCAATAAAATCCTGGCCTGGGATTTATTACCTGACTCAAGTCCGAGATGATGTTGTGAAAATAATATCTCTTCTCTAGTGTCTGTGTCATAACACATTTCTTATAATACACACATAATACATTCATTTGTAGTGGATACTTTGAATGAATGAACACTCTCAAGTTCAAGTTCTCCTACAGCAGGTTTCTTCAAAGGATTGGGTCCTCAGGAGTAACTATG
Organism: Mus caroli; assembly: GCF_978045245.1. Classification (NCBI taxonomy): domain Eukaryota; kingdom Metazoa; phylum Chordata; class Mammalia; order Rodentia; family Muridae; genus Mus; species Mus caroli. Next base: position 34,945,770 of record NW_028227256.1, on the reverse strand, counting down.
TAGTCTAGTCATGAGGTGTGTGAATGAATCACTGAGGTCTAATCATGCAGAAGCAGTGACAGAAAACAATGGAATGTATGCAGAACGCCCCTCTGAGGGCAAGTGTTAGCAGGTGCTAGAAGGAGCTAGAATGGAGGCCTAGCAGAACCTACTTGACTGCAGTGTCTCCTCTTTATTGGCAGTTTGTTCCAATGAGCTCTCCTGACTAGTACAAGCAGTAATTGTAGCCAGCCATGGCTGCACACAGAGCAGAAGGAAATAGCAGAGTCCCTACCTACATTTTTTAGTTAGAAAAGTGACTAAGGGCACGTGGCAGAAGAATGCTAAGGGTGAGTCACTGTGGAAAGAATACCCATAAACTTATTTCTTACATCAAAAAAGTCCCAAGAATCACAAAATCTGTAGAAGCTTGGTTAATCAAATACTGCAGGACTGATTTAATCAGTATAAAATTGAAAGATTTAGATTTGTAATAAAAATCCAAATTTGAAGGAAGGGCAAACTTTAAAACAGCAGCCAAGTCTTAAAGGAAGGGTGGGTGAGTGCAGGCACGCTGGACTGTGGGGCGGGGAACTGACCACTGTCAAACCAGTGTAAGTTGCTTGGTTTCTCATGGAAAACATTTTATACACCTAAGTCCATCAGCGTCCAAACGTCTGTTCCGTTGGTAATATCACAACATAATATTACATTACTCCAAATTCTGTCCCGTGTGGGAAAATTAGATGATTTCAAATACTTTCTTCAGCTCCACAATAAGCTGCCAGTCACTCTTCTGCATTTCGTCTCTGAACCAGTCTTTGAGTGCATCGATGGACTGCCGGCTGATCTGCAATAGCCCAGGCACAAACAGGGTGAGCCAAAGGTACAACAACTGTGTCCACGAAAGATAGCCAGTGGCCCCAAATCTCACTTCAGCAACAGAAAAGCAGTGCTTTGCAGCCTGCTTTCAGAGGGAGAGCCCACATCTGTGCCTCTGGAGTCCCTGGGGTTGTCAGGAGGCACCACTGCTGTCTATCAGAATCAACATCTGACGTTCCCAAAGCCATATTTTAGTTCTCTGAACTACTGCAATAGGCAACCAGACAGATAAAAGGGACTAAGATTTCTGAAGTTTTCAGTCTGAAAATGCTACTTTTGCTAGTAAAATACTTACCTTGCTGACAAGTATATCTGTAGCTTCGAAATGTCTCCCAAACATTTTGGGAGATTCCCCAGGGATAGGTTCTATTTTGACACAGACCTCTTGTCCTTTTTTTGCAACATCCACCTGCTTGTGGTTTATTTCAATGCTTGTTACTATCCCAATGTCAACAAACTGTAAAATAAAGATCAATGTCAGAGACTCACATAGGTTATCATGACAGCTGAACTTGGTCTAACCCTGCAGTGTCCACAGTAATTTCTCCACAACACCCCATCTACCCCACACCCAAGACGGCAGCCAAAACCAAACAATTCTCTGAAGACTGGCTTGTCTGTTGCCCCAGTGTAATTTTGTGGTCCTGCTGTAAACTCTCAGGCTGTGATAGGACATACAGCTAGTCACAAATAAGCCAGAAAAATGGAGGCACAGGAGGCATCTGAGTTACAGAGCCAACAGCTCAAAGTGACACCAGAAAGTACTAATTAAAAGTTCTTCGTGCCACCTAGGTCAGAAAAGTACTAGATGAACCCAGATCACTACCCCAAAATGAAGGCTCTGAAGGCCATGTCTCGACAGTAGGTAGCACATGACCAGTAGCCACAGGCCTGCAAGAAGTGGAAGGAGAACACAAGTTTGTTGCCCTTTCCAATGTAAATCCAATGGGGTCAGTGCCACTGAGAAATAATGTTTTGGTGACCTGCATAGTGTTGGAACCCCCTTGAAGGTTCCCTTTCAGTAAGTCTGTCTATAGAGGAGAGAATGGACAAATACAAATGAATAATGTCCCTAACACATTTGAGCTGGACTCTTCACATCTCCACTGAGATTACAACATAAATCTGTCCAGGAGTAAGCAAACATGTGAATTAGGACTACAGACAGACATTACTGAAGTGGATACCACCTAGGGGAAGACAGAGCATCAAGGTTGAACACCACTTTCTTGAGATAAGAACACTGATGTTGGCCTGGAACTTACATTTTTGCTTGGAACGCACATAGGTGTTCCTTGTTTCACTTGACCAGCCTCCACAGTGACCCCTATTACTATTGGATCTCGAGAATTGAAAATGTATTGAGGGAGGATTTTCATCTTGCAGGGAAATACTGCTATGTGCCTGAAAGTAAAAAGAAAGCAAAAAACCCTCAAGCTCACCAATTCGATGAACAGAAAGCAAGTGTAGATGGGTGGTAAGTTTATTGGATGAATGCCACAAAGTTCTAACCCAGTTTAAAGCTACGTCAAGGAACATGTTCATGCTCCAGCTAGATGACTTGCCCCCAAAGGTAACATATTTTGTTAACCATGTCCTGGAGTTTAGAACATGGGTAGAACTTGCTGACATGTCTGTCATGCATGCAGTCATCCATCTATATATTCCTCCTCTTCACTAGGGTCTTTTCAAAAAAAGCTACCACAAAGTTCCTGTCCTTGTCATTCACGTGCAGGAAGCACATTAGGACAGCTTAAGTCCTGAGCTTCTGTTTCCTAGGCAACTCTGGTAACCTCAAGACTTCCTAACCACACTGTGGTCCATGCAACTAAAGTAACCCCTATGTAATCATGACGTGACTTGGCAGGGACGGGGGAAGTAAACACATAAAAGCCCAACCTTTCCTGCAGCCTAGGACGTTACTCATGTACTCAACTTTATAACCACCATGTTTTCTGAAGTATATATACTCTGCCAGTGTGGTTGGGTTGCCATAAGTACTGTTCTGTGTATGCACACCGCACACTGACTACTTGGTCTGCTTCTGACTGATATTCCCAAAAACAGGCCCAGAGGAGTCAGCTTCCCCAATCACGGCCCATCCTCTGCATCTACTCTACTCACACATTTACTGGTGCCTCTCTCAAGGATAAGCCCTACAGACTCCTCAGGTAGCATAGACACAACCACCCTGTAAGGTCTATAGAAGAGTGGCTTGGTCTCCCTCAGAATCCTCTCTCCTTTCTCCTCTCCCCTCTCCCTCCATACACATACATAAACACACACAGGAATGTTTGTCCCAGAAAGCAGCTCCTGGGTCATTAATACCACTTCAGAACACAGCTAATACTATTGCCTGCATTCTTATCAAAGTAAATAAAAACAACAACTTACTTAAATTCTTCTTGTTTTTGTTTTTTGTAGTCTTGTCTGTATTTTGTAAAGGCATCAAATAAGTGATAAATAATTTCTGCACTAAAGATTCTAACTCCCAAACTATCAGCCATTTCTTGTGCGTCCCGTTCAATTCTTACATCAAAGGCCAAAATTACTGCATACCTGAAACATGGAAACATCAAAGATCATTCAGTGAGAAGGAGTGAGTCGCACTAAAGAGCCTGAAGACAAACACAAGCAGAGAGTACTTACTGGGGATCATGTTCCAACATCACTGAAGCCTTCATAACGTCCTTTTTATGGACTGGGCCAATGTTAATTCCCGCATACTGTAAAAGAGTTTCCAGGTTTAACATGCATCAGGTAATTGTGACAACCCACCATGACCACATATGCTTACAAAGCTGGGCAGCTACTTACTGGCACCTCTGATGTTTTCAGAAATTCAAGAAGAGCTTCCAAAGAGCCCAGCGTAGATGCCTGGACATAAACTCCTTTTTCTTCTAGTTTGATAGCATTTAGTGTCTGCTTTAACTCATGGATCAGTTCATCCTTGAAAAGACATCAAACATGACAAAGTGCACCTTTATCTTCACCCTAATGTTAACTTTCACCCACCTGAAAGTATAGATCAGGGCATAGTAGTCTGTTGTAGAAAAGAGACTGGCATAAACCACCCTACCCTATTCTAACCCATTTCATCTCTGCCTTACGCTAATAGAAAATATACTAAATCTCTGCAGCACTTCATCCTTCGTGAGGACCACACAAATGTGTGGCAACCCCAAGCCTCAGATGTGGAATTACCTAACTCTTCACCTAACTGCAGACAAATCCACTCCACTCTCCGGCCTGAGGTAGTATATTCAATAATGACATGACCCGATTCTGCCTAAATACTGAAGGTGGCTTACAGGCCTGTATGCCTGACAGCAAGCAGCAGTTCTATTTTCTCTTTGGCAAGCAAATAAGCTATGACTAGAGCTTGCTTTTCATTGGATATGGGCCAACTGATCTTCCCATCAGACAAGTAGGCTTTAAACTGACTACTGGTACCAGATTAAGATTCCCTTTAAGTTCTTTGTATTAAGGGAGCTGAAATAAAAACGGCCGGTGGCATAATAACCCCAGCACAAAGCAAGAAAATGGCAAGTTCAAGATCAGCTTGGACAGCACTACAAGTCTAAGGCTAGGCTGAGTTACAATGAAGAAGACTTACAATGTAAAACTGAAACATACCAAAAACAGTGTTTATGTCTGTGGGTGCATGCAGCTAAGTGCTAGTGCCCTTAGAGGCCAGAGGCACTGGATCCCCCTAGCGCTACCAGATGTGAATACTCGATCCAATATGCTCTTAAATGCTAAGCCATCTCTCCAGACCATTTACTTTTAAAGGGCTTTGGGCCTTTTCTCTCCACATTTGAAATGTGGTTTTATGAAGCCTGGGTTTTTTAAATTAGGAAATGAACATTTAAATCATGCGCATAAACTTATATAACTTCATGATGGTACAAACAAATAACTTGAAAGAAGCCACGTTTCTGAAAAAGGACAGTAGATGACCTTTACAAGATATATTTCAGCGAGTATCCCTACCACTCAACAAAACACTGTGGTAAGGAGAACAGCAGGATACAGGTGATAAGATATGGGAGTAGACTTGAATTAGGGATGGGGAGGGAAGTCAAAGCAGAAGGAGAGGGCAAGAGGATGTCTGATAAAGCCTCAAGGAATAGGTTATACTGACAAAATTATGTAATCTCTCTCTATATATATGTATATAACTTCATGATAGTACAAACAAATAACTTGAAAGATGTATATGTATATATACACATATATGAGTGTGTGTATATATATGTATATACACACACACACATACATATATATATATACACATACATCTGTTTTAAAACTTAGATTTATGAGTATGAAAGCCTGGCCTGCATGTATTTATATGCATCATATGCATGCCTGGTGCCCATGGAGGTAAGAAAAGAGGGTGAGCTCCCTGGAACTAGAGTTGGAGACAACTGGGCGTCACCACATGGGCGATCGATCCTCTATAAGAGCATCCCTTCTACAGGCCTGCAGGCCGTTTTTAGTAGCACAATCAGGCCATGTCCATGATACCTCAACAGTATGACTAAACAGGACCCAAACAATAACATTACTTACATACTTACATATGCATGTGCACACACACACAAACACACAAAAGTCCCATCCAGCAGAGATGTCTATGAACTACAATGATAAGATGTCCCTAAAAGTTTATAGTAGTGACTGACATCCATATAGTGGTGGTAAACAAGAGCTGTCTAGGTGGACTAGGCTCACTCAACAGTAGGGAGCTCTTGCCCAGTACTAGAACCCTAGCCACCTACCGAGGATCAGGACCATAGCAGAGCAGCGTCATTCCTTACTGCATTCTAAAGCACATCTGATGTTCACAGTAAGTGTACTCTCACTTCACATCAAACAAGTTTCAGGCCCGTAAAGAAATCATGGCATGCCTTAATTCACAGATCAATGGATCATGGGAGCCTAGCCTCAAAAGGATACATGTACAGTGTAACCACTGCCTGCACCCAAGCTCTGGGAATATCATGGAACAGGGTGTAAAGATTTTAAGAGCCAGGATAAGGAAGTCTGCTCTAAGACTGTGCCTCCTATAAATGACAGGAAGTTACACTCACGATACCTCAACAGTATGGCTAAACACGACCTGAACGATCCCAATACAACAGACTTGATTATGAGGAAGGGGCATCTCTAGGTAAAAAAAGATGTATGGCTAAAGCACAAAGATGATGACTTCAAGGTTAGTCTGGGCCACTAGGAGGAAAACTGGTTCATCTAAACAGCACTGAGAAAAAAGCTAATGAACTTACTTTGAGAACTGGGATTTCATCATCCTTGTAGGCCACTAGGAGAGGTAAACCAGCCAGGGTTTTTTCAAGGTCTTTCCCAAGAATCTTTACTCCCTGGGCCGCTTCCACTTCTTTATGCTTTTCATATTGGTTCTAGAGAAAAAAATATTTTCCATTGAATTTCTCTCAACAGTGGTAGCACTGATGTATTTTGTGACCATATGGAGAAAGAGTTCTTAAACTCTGCACAAGAAACAATACCTACAGCATAGTCTGTTTCTCAAAATAACGCAGGAAAGGTTAGAAGATACTGCAACACATAAAAAGTAAAAAGAGACAACTATTCAGAACTACAGAATCTATGGGGAAATGGGAGAGTGAAAGGGAGGGGATAAACAGGGAATAAACACTTTGCTCTGCTGGCAGAGGGGAGTGAGCCAACTGCAGTCAGCTACGCCTACCAGGACGGAAGGAAGGAGAAAGGGATGGTGGCTCAGAGCAGGCACAGATGTCAGACTGAAAGCTGCAGTACAGATGGAGGATTCTAACTCCTGTTTGGGTAACACTGAGATGTGTCCTGCACGCACTGGGAAAACAGGCCCAAGTTAGCAGAAGGTGCACAAAGATGTGCACTTTCCATGCCCGTAGAGTGACAGTACAACAAAGCCACAGAGTGGGTTATAAAAGTGCTTTTCAGGTGAGAAGGGGCAGGGGCAGCACTAAGAATGGCTCCACTTCCACAGGAAGACTGTTAGTCATGACTCTCCATGCAGCACCCAAGGCTGTCTATCCTTAGGCAGTCCCAGTAACCTGACTACCCATGTCCACTTCTGCAGTAACACAAGGACAGGGACAAATGTGTGCTGTGTGTTACGTCAAGCAGCCCTCAGAAAGACAAAATGGCATCTGTAGATATAAGCATTGTGACGTCCCCATGTCCACGCCCGCCACCTTGGCTTACCTTCACACGTAATTCCTTCATAGGAGGAGGTAAAAGGAGGCCTCGAATCTGAGTGACAATGGGCCCTTCTACTCCAGGGACAATGATTGTATCCCCTTCCTTCAAACGTCCATTGATCAATATGACATCTATTGTGGTGCCCATTCCTGGGAGAGCTTTAACCTGTTTTCAGACAAACAAGACATGTACACATCTCTCTCTATCTGAAGGCATGTCACTGCTCTAGAAGCAGTGCACGTCCATTACTAAGGGGCTACAGCGTGGGGAGGAGGCCTGATGATTACCTCCATGACTTGTGCTCGCAGCTCTTCACAGTGTGCAAGCCTCTTGCTCAGCATGGTTTGAGTTAACTCCACAAGAAGGTAGATGAGACTTCCCATGCCATCACCAGTATGTGCAGAGGTAGGTACCAAGGACACGAAAGTGCGGGGATCTTTGTTCTCATAAAACAAAGCAGCATTCAAACCCTAGAAGCAAGAGCAGCACAGAGCACCATTATCAGAAGGCCCGGGCATAGCTATTTTTAAATTCCACAAATACACCCAAAGTACTGCTGGTCAGTAGGTACGTGCTTATCTAAACACTCAAGCCCCGCATTAAACAAACAAAAACCCCTAAATGAACACAATCCAGAAATAACTGTATAGACATTTAGAGAAAAAGGAAAACACAATTTCTAAATCAATGCAGTTTATAAGAATGCTCGGGCTGCAGAGAGAAAGCTGTCTGGTGTTAAAAATAGATCGAGCAAAAAACTGTGCACCCAGTACCCAGTCAGACAGAAGGCTGAGGAAGGAAGATCAGGAGCCCTGGAGTTTAACACCAGCCTGGAAACAGCAAAACCCCATCTCAGAAAAACTAACAATAAAACAGCAAAAACCAGGAGAGTAAAAAAAGTTCCCAGCTGAGAGGGGACATTCTGCTAGGTCCTTTAGAAAGAAATTCTCCCTACCTGCTGGGCAAATTCTACAATAATGGCCTTTGCACGCTCCTCAAATTCATCCTTTGTATTCTTCTTCTGCTTTTTTAAAGTGACAGCCACGTCGGAATCAGGGCTCTTCTTCCAGTCATACAACCTGTCAATCTGGGAAACGACATTCCAAAAGTCCAACATTGAAGGTTATAAGCTCCTCATTTGTTTCTGTCTCTATGCGCGTGCATTCGCACGCATTCACACACACACACACACACACACACACACACACACACACACACAGTGTAAAGAATTCAGGCATTTTCTTGTAAAGGTCCCCTTTAGAGGCTGTGCAAATGAAGCTCTCAAATGAGAAACTGCTGAGGTGGCATGCTGTCCGTTTTAGCCGCCAGTGAGTTGGTGTAAACCTGCTCTCTGCAGAACAGAAGGTCCTAGAATGATCCCATGAACACTAACACGTGAGTTATTAAATCAGCAGATAGGCAAGGACTAATGACAGCAAGTGCCAGTCAGTATGACGCAGTAACTGCTTCCTTGCTCAATCTAGAAATGATCAGCCTGACTAGTTAATAACAAGAGACTATTTCCTCAGTTGTCAATCTGTGAGATATTTCAGGTGAAGGAAATGCTAACTGCAAACAGAAATCAATATACTGCACCTGTAAATCTAGCCAATTATGCATCAATTGAAAAGATACTAATTTTGTTTATCCGTATCTCCCCTGTGAGTATGAGAATAAGAGAAGGAATTAATCACTAAGTAATGACAGAGAGTGTCACCTGACGGCGAGCCCACACTGACAAGGTAAGGGAGCAGCTTTGTCCGTCACTAAGAGAAAACCCAATTAAGGAGGAACAGACCCAAGATGACTGTCAGGATCAAATTACTGCTTGAGGTCTTTAAAATAATTTCTGAAAATATACTTAACATTTGTTCTAACCTTGACAAAAAGGCAAAAAGAAAAAGGGCTAATGTTTGTAGAGCTGAAGGAAAACCTGAGATGGTCTAAAAACCCAATTTTACTGGAAAAAGAAAAGATAAGTGATCTTGAAGACAGAGCATTGAGAAGCAGCAAAACTGCATATAGAAAAATATGATTGGAGGAAAAAAACTCCGCTTTAGTTTATCATATGACATTAAGTAATAAATTTAGTAGAAAATATCTGAACCACCAATAAAGATAGACTAGATGAACACTAATATAATTCAATACAACTCAAATATGATTGACCTATTACACAATCACACTGATAAAATTCTAAAAAGGAGAAAGTCTTAAAAGTAAGCAATATAAAAAACATGCAGAGTAACAGGAAAAGACAGAAGCAGAAAGCAACAAAAACAGGAAAACATTTAAGGGAAAAAAGAATTCCATAACAAGTGAAAGTATCTTCAAGAATGAAGGCTTCTGAAGAAACACATTTTTGTCATTAAAAAGAAAGGTAACAGAACTTTGTTACCATTAGGTTATACTTTTTAAAAAGACAGTTTTAAGGATGACCTGAACCAAAAAGATATTGGCAGGAAACTGAGTTCTGGAGAAGGCATGAGAATGACCCAGTGGTAAATGGGGTATGACAGTCCAAGATGGGTTCTGCTGTTTTACAGTCTTGATATTTATTCTTATGCTGGGCGTGGTGGTACACGCCTTTAATCCCAGCACTTGGGAGGCAGAGGCAGGCGGATTTCTGAGTTCGAGGCCAGCCTGGTCTACAGAGTGAGTTCCAGTACAGCCAGGGCTATACAGAGAAACCCTGTCTCGAAAAAATAAACAAAACAAAACAAAAAATATATATTCTCATTGTTCTGTCTGTGTGAGGGTGTGCACATGAGTGCAAGTGCAGAGATACAGTGCAGTTGGAATTAGCGGATGGTAGGAGCTGCCCAACATGGGTGCTGGGAGGTGAACTTGGGTCCTGTGCAAAAGAGCGCCTGCTGAGCCATCTCTCCGGGTCCTGTTTTGCTATCTTAAAAAAGGGTTTTAAAGTGAGCATTTAAAGTAAAAATACGAAACTGTGGGTTTATAGTAAAGAAAGAGAAAAGAGGGAGACAGCAACTACTGTAACTCTAAGGGATGCAGCACAGCAGAGTGAAGAGGAGCATGCAGCCGCACACCTAAAGCAGCCTGGGCCACTACACACTCCAGTGCCGACAGTGAGCTGTGATGCCGAGACTCTGCCAAGTGCTGTAAAGCGGAGGGAAGCAAACAAGCTCAGGTGAGATTACCGAACATCAAACACGGCACTGTGCTGACCAACAGTGGCAACGGATGCCGGCCAGTGAGACGCTTCAGCTCTGGACAAGTTAAGACAAACACTGTCTGAAAATAATGCATCTTGAATGTAACAACAAGGCAGAAGAAAACAATAAAGGTGCATCATATACTCCCAAGGAAAGGGAAGTAGCCACACCCTGCCACAGAAGATTTGAGGGTCAGACAGAAAAGCAATGTGTCAACAAGCCTCAGTAATCTCAACTGTCGTGCACACTTTAATTAGATCCCTTCAGAGCACACGAAGTAAAGCCTCACAAGGAGACAAATGAAGCAGCACTGTGGGAGGCGCAGGGCCCTCTGCAAGTCTATCACAGAGTCACAGGCACGGGTAAGAAGACAGAAGAAATCAGTGACCGTACACAACACCAAGCTGAACAAACATCACACAACAAGGCTGGTCCCAAGAGAGCACTGAAACAGCCAGAGATAATGTCCTCTGATCACACAGCAATTAAAAAGTATCTCAACCCACCCCCCGTAAAGTAGTGAATAGATCAAGCATAAACACAAGATGATCAACATAGTTTTTCCTAAAAAAGAAAATGTAAGCATTGCTTAAAACAGAAGCTGGGCATTGTGGCACTTATAAGCAGAGTCAGGAGGATCAAAGCCAACTTGAGGCCAGCCAGGGGCTCCTGAGGGGCTATCTTAGCACTGAGCAACACCCATTGGTCCTTTTGGTTGCTGTTGTTTTAAAGACACCTACACTCATGTACACACATACAAAGGTGTGTGGAGGTTAGTTTTTAAAAAGGAAAGGAATCCCAATGCAACAAAAGGTAGTTCTTTCAAAGACACAAATTTACAAACTGATGTCCAGGTATGATGGCACACACAAAGACTGTGGCAGAATTACAAATTCAAGTCTAATCTGAACTCAATAGTGAGATCATATCTCAAAACTAGCCAGACCCCAAAATATACCCAAAACAATGCTAACCAGGTTGTACAGAAACTCTAGAACACTATACTTTTAAAAATGCAAAATGATTCTCTTTGAAAAAATCTTCGCACAGAACATCCATCCATCCATATGATGCAACAGTTCTTCTATTAACTACTCACTCAAAGCAAACAAGAATAAGTGACTATATACAGATATCCACAGCTACACTACTAATAAGTAACTGGGAACTACAACCCATCTATGCACAGGAGGGACTTACCCAAGGCTGGTGTTAGTAGAGAATGGAACATTATCCTGCAGCCCTAAGTTAAAAGTGTTACTGCTCATCTAACAATCCGCAGAGAAGGGAGATGGCTGTGACAACAGCACACACTGACACTGGAAAGAGCACACACCACAGTCCCACCAGTACACTAGTACAGAGACAAAGGAACAATATTGTAAAGTCAGCATGTGCCTGGGCTAGAGGGACTGCATGCTGGAGAGTGACAATCAGAATTGTTACACAGCTTTCATGTTACACTAGATTTCTATCTTGTTTTAAAACTTAGCATATATTAATTGTATAATAATGAGCACCTTATTTTCATACACATAAATAATTAAACAAATTCACCATCCCTATTTCCTTCTTGTCTCTCCTCTCTCTTGATTCTCTTCTTCCTAAATAGTTCCTCCTTCTATTTTTGCTTTTTAGAAGTTAAATCAAGAATCAATATATGAGAGGACAAGTAGCATTTCTATGAATCTGACTTCCTACGTGGTGCTCAGCCCTACCCATTTCTATGACTGTGATTTCCTACGTGGTGCTCAGCCCTACCCATTTCTCAAAAGTGGCATCTTTTCACTCTTCAGATGACTGGTGACTGGCTGTCCTACACACTGACTAAAGTCGGCCTCGTCATACACTGTCACACAAGCAATCTACCAAGTCACATCCCTAGCCCACTCTTCCTTACGAATGAATGCTCCATTTTGCACATAAGGCATATTTTCTTTATTCACTCATTTACTAATGGGCTTCTAGGCTTAGTACGCGCACGCGCGCGAGCGCACACACACACACACACACACACACACACACACACGTATATAATGAACTGTTCTCAAAAATTCATACTGCCTTGCAAGAGGAGCCAAATTCTGTCCCCAGCAGCCAGGTGGCCGCTCACAAGCACTGTGAGTCACTGTCTTCAGGACTCCTTGGACACCAGGATTCCCATGTGTACAAATCCACACACGGACACATGCTTTAATAAAAAATGAAACAAATCTTAGAAAGAAAAGTATTTTCAGATGAGTGCTTACCTTATTAAGTGCAACAATGAAGGGACACTTTTTAGATTTGAGAATGTTGATTGATTCAATTGTCTGGGGCTCTAAACCATGCATAATGTCAACAACTAAAATGGCAATGTCACAAAGAGAGCTTCCTCTGTTTCTCAGGTTACTGTCAAAGGAAAAAAAAACCTGTGTAAGTGGAGGTCTTTTCAGTATTTTCCCTAAATTTAAATGTTTAATTTCTTTGTAAAGCCTAAAGAGACAGAAGAAAACACATGCAGTCTCTCTGGTTCTGCAGGGATTGACTGGTCATGAGCAACACACAGACAGCCAAATCCCTGTGATAGATATGGTTTCCAATACGGACTACACAATCCTCTCACATGTGCACAGCATCACCTCTAGGACAGATACACAGGCAGGACTGCCATCTCTGACCCAAAACTCCAAACCCTTCTAAGACACACACTCAATTTCAGACTTTTAGGATATCTGACTGGAAAGTGCACGGAGATGTAAAACATGTCCACTGCCAGGCACAGCAGGGAAGGGGGCTCAACTGAACCCCAGTGAGTGTGAGTGCTGGGTGAATTAGTGTTACACATGCAGTCGAGGGTGACAACAAGGGGAGTCTGGCTTAGCTGGCATGAACCTCAGGGCATACCCCGGATGTGCGGGGCATGCAGAAGAGTATGCAGCTGTGTATTAAGGACTCCCATTATCCCTTAAGTGGCTGGACACTCACCTAACAGACACGAAAACTGAGCCTGCTGGGATAAGCTAATGCCACAAGTTCCTCTAAGAGTGTGTGTGTGCGTGCGCGCATGTGTGTGTGTTTGAATATAGTGAAGTGAAAAAAATATTCCCTTGATAATAGTCTGCAGAAATTAGAACAGGAATTCATGAAGAAGTTTTCTTACACAGAAGTGATGCCCTTTCCAATCATAAAACATGTCTTTTATAGAAACCAAGAAAGCACAGGAAACATTATAAAACCAATGATGATCAAAAGATTAATTATGATACTGCAGATACCAAGGAACTATTCAGAGTTAATGACTACGCCCCAGTGTTTTGGCTCGCTGAGTTAAGTCGTGTCTGATGACAAATGCTCAGTCTTACCTGAAAGACTCGTGTCCGGGAGTGTCAATAATCAGCATCCCTGGGATCCGGACATTCTCTCTGTCAAACTAGCAAAGGAAGAGAAAGATGCAGAGTTTAAGAGCAGTCCAAACAATGAGAGCTTCTTTACAAAACTATTTACCAAAGCTTGACCACACCAGTGCTTCCTTTTCCCAAAGAATAATCTCAAAACGGAGTCAAACAGCCCAATGTTTAATATTCTCTTTAATATCAAAGTTTTGTAGAGACTGAAGATGGTTCAGTATTAAGGGCATGCCCTGATCTTACAGAGGATCCAAGCTTGATTCCAGGAGCCACATCAAGCAACTCAAAACCAGCCATGGCTCCAGAGGATCCAGCTGCCCACTGTCAGCCTCTCATAGGCAGCCATGCACATGCACATACACACACAGAAAAGTAACTTTTATGGAAGAAAAGGAAACAATTTTTGTTGAAGTTGTATGTAAGTCTGAAAAGTAGTTTAAATAAATCTGATTCAAATGGCAGAGAAGAACAGTCATCTATCTGCATTATCTACAAAAGCTGACTTGGAGTGTGTGTGTGTGTGTGTGTGTGTATCTGTCTGCATGCCTTTAACCCAGCACTCAGTGGGCAGAGGCAGGCAGATCTACAGAGTGAGTTCCAGGACAGCAAGGGTTATACAGATTAACCATGTCTTAAAATACAAAAATAACAAAAAGACTTTGACTTAATATCTACAGAATTTATCTGAGGACGGGATGGTTCAGTGGTTAGAGGCATTTCCAATACAAGCCTGTCAACTACTGAATTTGGTCACCAGATCTCATGATCTCATAGTGGAAGGAGAGTGACTCCTGAAAGTTGTCCCCGCCATGGCATGTGCACACCTACATACAGACACACCATAAATAAAAAATGGCCCAATTTTAAATAAATCTAAAATACCAAACAAAACTACCTCAAAATTATAGTTTAATAATACTGACCAAATGGATCAAAAGTGTTAATGAATGCACATCCTGCTTTAAATACAAGCATTTGATTACCTGGACAGTGTTCTTGAATACAATCGTTTACTAATTCCTTCATTCGCTCACTCACTCACTCACTCACTCACTCACTCACTCATTTTACAGTGTAGGTGGTGAATTCAGGCTCTGGACAGCCACATTCTAGCAGTGATGTACATCCACAGCCCTTGGAGTTTGTTTGAGTCTTAATATAAGTTTCAGGCTGGCCTCCAACATGCAATCCCCTTGCCTCAAACTCTCAAGTGCTATATTAAGCGCATGTCCCAGCACACCCAGCACACATCACAAGCCTGCTGACCCTAATACAATGATCCAGAATCTCAACCTTTGCCAGGACTCTGCGTTTTCCCGCTCTCATCTAAGTCAGTGATTGAAATGCATGAGGCTTCAAATCTATTTTTGTCGTAAATGAACATGTATTGGGAATTGTATTGTTTCCACTTCAGTGCCTTGAATATGAAGAGTAAATCACAGATATCATACTAGCTGTACAGAGAGCTACAGTACAGGCTTCATTTTAAGTTTGATCTTTAAGTACCAAAACCACAAGAGTTCACTGTTAGGAAACATCCAATGAGTAACAACACAAGTATTACTTAAGGGTGCTGGAAAGGTGACTCAAGGTCAAGAACAATGGCTGCTCTTCTAGAGCATCCAGGTTTGGGCCCCAGCACCCAAATTGGGTGGCTCATCATGACCAGCTGTAAATCCAAGTGATTCAACTGCTTCTTAAAAAACATAAAACTTTTAAAAAAAAATAATATTTTTTTTACCTTCTAAGAGGAAGTATGAATTTAAAATGCAGTGAGCCAGGGCTGGGGCTGTCTAGGATGTGCGAGCCTGAGGACATGATTCCAATGTCCTAAGCCTGGGTGCTGGCAGGGGGATGTAAATAGGCAGCTCACACACATTTACAGTTAAGTGAGGCTTGCTCTGTGTCTGCGCAGCAGCTGGAAGGCAGGCTCAGGGATGCCTGGACTATAGGAGAATCCATAAAATCCATAAAACAGAGATTCAAAACAACGTACTGCTAAAACAACACAATATTAAGTAACTGGAAAACTGGCCAAAGAAGCCAACACTAAGATAGAAAATGGCCAGATATCTCTTGAACAAACTTATAATTATGCAAGAAGAAAGGCAACGAAGTCATACTCAAGGAAAAACAAAAACAAAAATGATCAAAAACCAGTGAACTAAGGCTTAGGTAACTGGCTTTAAGGCTTAACAAGGCTCCATCTACTTCCTAACAAGGTCACACAGGGTTTGTACTATGAGTCCCAGTAAGCTTTTTACTACCTTCATTATATTAACATTGAAAATATGGGCATATCCAAGTAAGTAGAGAAAATATTCAGTTAGTATATTTATATAATTTGGTTCAACTTTTAAACTCCTATACAGCTTATGCTGGTCTGGACTAGGAACCTCAAACTGGACCTAAATATGCAGTAATCTTCCTGCCCCAGACATCAAAACCAGATCCTTGGGCATGGCAGAAAAGCACTGCCCACCGAGCAACCTTGCTTTCCCAGACAGAGTCCCTCATGTAACCATGGCTCTTCTAATAGTCTCTTACGTAAAAAAGATCTGCCTCAGGAGCCCCTTAAGCCCCTGAGGCCTTGCACATATGTGTAGAGATCAGCCTTTAAACATGAAGGGCTAAGGGTAAGAAAACACAGAAAAAAAAAAAAAAAAACAACAACGCAACTTCACAACAATGGGGCCTTGAGAAGCAGGGCAGCCAGTGGTCTAGAGCCAAACAGCACCAAGCAATTTCAGAGTGCTTTAGAGGGTCTCCAACATCCTTATGACTATTAAGCAAATCCTTTGGGAATGT
The DNA here is from genome assembly GCF_978045245.1 of Mus caroli. NCBI lineage: Eukaryota > Metazoa > Chordata > Mammalia > Rodentia > Muridae > Mus > Mus caroli. The sequence continues at coordinate 34,929,305 of NW_028227256.1, read as the reverse complement.
ACCCAAAGCTATGACAGTCATCAGAAAGCCTGGGGCTTATAGGAAGAGTTTCTCATACCTGGTATTTCTACCAACATATTTGAAAAGCATATGACTTTGTTCTACTACTATAAAAACTTCATAAAACTGCTATCATGTTGGAACCTGAAATTCAGGGTAAGCCGAATCTGGGTTCCTGGGCCATGCTCACTAACAATTGCCCTTTGAGGTGAGAGGTGTTTCTTATGTCAACCAAACAAATAACATATGAGGGAACTTACATTTTTAATCATCTTAGTTTGCTCATTAATAGCTTCAAGAGGAACATTTGTGGCACCGATCTGCTGTGTAATACCGCCTGCTTCGCCGTCTTGCACATGTGTGTGACGGAGCTATGAAAAGACAAAAAAATGAGATTGGTATTTTGGCATGAAGAACTCCTTTGAAGGCAGAGTGGCTGTATTAGTGACCCCAGAGAAAGCTCTCTGAACAGATACCTGGGTCCCTCCCTGTACTGGCTATTTTTGTGTCAACTTGACACAGCTGGAGTTATCACAGAGAAAGGAGCTTCAGTTGAGGAAATGCCTCCATGAGATCCAACTGTAAGACATTTTCCCAATTAGTGATCAAGGGGGAAAGGCCCCTTGTGGGTGGGACCATCCCTGGGCTGGTAGTCTTGGGTTCTATAAGAGAGTAGGCTGAGCAAGCCAGGGGAGGCAAGCCAGTAAAGAACATCCCTCCATGGCCTCTGTATCAGCTCCTGCTCCCTGACCTGTCTGAGTTCCAGTCCTGACTTCCTTTGGTGATGAACAGCAGCATGGAAGTGTAAGCCGAATAAACCCTTTCCTCCCCAACTTGCTTCTTGGTCATGATGTTTGTGCAGGAATAGAAACCCTGACTAAGACACTCCCCCATTCCCCTTTACTCAGTTACAAAATTGCTGAGGCCCTGACAGGCTGCCCGACAGCACAGCTGGGCAGACGAGCTTCTTTGTTCACAGACTATTAATGCACATGTTCTCTTACCTTATCTAGAATTTTTGTCTTTCCTGTGTCTACGTGTCCAAGCACACAGATGATAGGGGCTCTCAGCTTTTCTGTATTTACATTTTTACCATGTTCAAGTCGTCGTTTCTAGAAGGAGGGATCACAAATTAAACACTGTGCGTGCTTTCCACTCACTCTCTTAGCTTACACCCCATGCCCTGGTTAGCTGACTACACACAACTGCTTTTACTGTAGCTGCCTTTTTTTGAGACACAGTATCTCACTGAGCCCAGACTGAAGACAAACTCACCATGTAGTCATGGGGACCTTGAATTTCTGATCCTCCTGCCTCCACTTCACTAGTGCTTGGCTGCCTGACCAATCACTTGAGCACTGAGCTACAGGTACGTGCCACTGTGTCCAGATGCTACCCGAGGGATGGGAATGAATTCAATCCTACATTTGAAGCAAGCACTGTATCTATAGTCATACCTCCAGTCCTTAAACTACACCTTATTTCACATTTAACTGACAGAATTTTTTAAATCCCTTGATTTAAATAGGAGAAGTGCAACAGCTAAGCAGGCACATGCACTTACTACAAAAAAAGAAGCACATGCTTCAATCCTAGCACTGAGGGCACAGATGCAGAAGAAGAGAGTCAAGGCCAGTCTAGGCTACCAGACCCTGTCTTCAAAGGAATGAAAACATAAAAACTAGACAAAAAGACAAAATAAGCCAAGAAGCTTCATCAGCACTCAGATTTCAAACACTGAGACCAGGTGCTTACACCGGCCCTCTCTACGCACAAGGCAAGCATCTGCCCCGTCAGAGCCACGCTCAACACACCAGACATCCCTAAGCCACCACGCAACAGGATATTGATATCTGGAATAAATGAACAGACTCTGATGAAGCAGGCCCCATCCTGTCTAAAGAAAAAGGGACGCTCCCGGTTTAGAACAGTGTCAAAAATACAGCTTGGTCCAACATTACAAAAACTGGAGAGATATTAGTCATGTTACTATTTGTTAAAGCAGTGACTCTAAGCCTTTAGCTATACAAGCTAATGAGCACAAAGGGCTGAGGAAGGAAGCAAAGACGGAGTGCGGACAAATACCTCAATTCTCCGTTTCGCTTTGTCGTACGCCCGCTCTTCTTTAGTCCGATCGTCGTCGGAGTCGTACTCGGAGTCTGAGCTAGCGTCTTTGCTGGGCTTCGTGTCTCCGGCCTTCCCTGAGTCCTTCTCGTCCGACAGCTTGCAGTCCTCCTCGTCCCCATCGCTGCCTTCACTGTCCCCTTCCTCTTCCTCATCTTCACTCTCTTCCTCCTCCTCCTCCTCTTCTTCTTCCTCCTCTTCCTCAGGGTTTTCTTCTACTTCTATGTGAATCATATTTCCTTCTTTGAGGAAAAACAAATTGATTTTAAAATAAAAGTTAACATCATAGATTTATACCAAAAGAGCAGAGACTACAAAGTATGGAAAAATAACAGTGAAATTACACTAATTACAGCAGTCACCCTACACTTTGTTCCTGATAAATACCAAGTATTCATCTGTAGTCAGTGAAGACTACCACCCAGCAGTGAGAACTGAGGTCACTACATTCCACGACCCTGGGCAGGCTGACAGCAGGACAGCTCAGCTCAGCACAACATGGAGGCTGCTGTTCCTCACAATGTTGTGAGAGTTCTGGAAACAGGGAGACATTCCGAGTCCAGACCTGCCAAGGCTGAGTCAGGGAGGGAGACAAAGGGAGGGATGAATGGGTGGACACTAGTCTCTAGCACTGTTAGTGGGGATAAAATCCTAGAATGGTATACCCTAGATCAAACAGGAAATAACAAATGAATGCACTGCCCACTGGCTCATCATCTAAAATGAAACAAACTCATGCATCTGTTATCCAGATGCTAGTGTACTAGTGACTGAATATCCTTAATTTAAAAATCCCTGAATCTGAAATTCTCCAAAAACAATATTACTTGACTTTTCTCTTTTGACACAAGGCTTCAATTTTCTGATTCAAAACAAACCAAAGATACTCAAGATCTTCTGCTAAAAAATATAAAAAAATAAAAAATAAAGCTTGAAAAAGTAGTAAGAAAAATGAAGCAAAAGATGTTAAAAATGTCTTCTATCCAGAAAATACTTTACTATATATACAAAAGAAGAAGGACAAACAATGCAAGTTAAGAAACAGAATGAAAAGACAAAAAGGGATGGCATGTAAGCTGTAAAGCTGCTGGGAAAGGCGGCGGCACTGGACTCTTGGCATCTTAAACAAAGTCAGGTCAGTCAGAGCACAGACCCCTAGCACCCCAGCGTTCAGAGGCCAAGGCAGGAGCACACAGTTGAGGACATGGCTAGGCAGATGTCCTGTCTTTAAAAATAAAATGAGTTTGTATGCATGGGTGTGCTCATATGTGAACAAAATAATAAAATCTTGAACAAAATAATCAGCAATTAGTGGTCTCAATACAAAATCCAAGACATTCTACAGATTAAACAGCTTCTATCACATTTGAGAACAAAATATCTGAGCCACTGTATTTCTATGGTGAGAACCAGAGAACCTCTGAGAAAGAAACGACTCAGTGCCAGTAAAACTCCTGCCTAGTTGATGCAAAGCTCTGGGTTCACTGTCCAGCACCACAGATATTCATAAACACAAATGGAGGTGGGGTGGAAGAGAGGGAGAAAGGGACTATATAAATCATGGCATTCCCTGGTCATCAGTTTTTAACCCAGGTAGGTTAAAAACTCACTAGGTAAAATATATAGGAAAAAAAAAAAAAAGCAAACCACACTATAGTGAGTAAAACCCACTAGGTAAAGTATATAAAACAAGAAACTAGACCATATTAACATTAAAACTTACAGAATTCAGTGAAACCCATGGTTAACTAAAAAAATAAATTAAAAAAAGGAAGAGGAAGAATCTCAAAAATCAAAAAAGTAAACATTCTCAAAAGTACACGAAAGAAAATAGTAAGAAATTGCATTCAAAGAAAAGGGTTTTAGTCATAAAAGACCAAAGTTTACATCTTATTCACCATGAACAGGGAGTACGCCAATGTTTGCCTTGTGCTAGGCTCTGTGTAGGTAAGCTTTAGAGGCAAGCTAGGCATGCCATACTGTCTGGATAAATGCATTCTGGGTAGCTGTCACCTTGAAGGAAACCTTCTAAAACAACATTCAGAAATCAGGAACACAGGTGCATGGTCAGTGGGTGTGGCTGTGTAATTCAGGAACACACATATGTGGGCAATAGAAAATCAGGAACACAGGTGCATGGTTAGGCAATTACACATGTGGCTATGCAATTCAGGAACACACATAGGTAGGCAATAGGAAATCAGGAACACGCGTGCATGGTCAGTGGGTGTGGCTGTGTAATTCAGGAACACACATAGGTGGGCAATAGGTGCCCTGGCATACTCAGAGTTACCTTTCTCTCTCTCCTCATCACTGGCCATAGCTTCCCAGTCATCTAACCCAGCATCTTCAGTGTCTTCCTCTTCCTCTGTAAGTACAAGGTGCTACGTAAGGCTCACGCTTGCTTCCAGAAGTGTGACATTACGCTTGGACATACAAAAAGACATGATCCAGGTATGAAAAACTGTGTGGCTGTTTTCCTTGGGACTGTCTTTCCATGCACCTTGCAAGCTGTACGTTACAATGATTGACATTTCACTGTTCTAATCCAGTTTCAATATGCCATATTAGTTTAAAACCAGATCTTATGTCTGAATAAACTAAATTAAAAACCTCAACAACAAAATATTTGGATTTTTTAAAAGGATGAGCAGACTCAGTTCTCTAAAACTTTCAACTCACACATGACACACAGGGTTTTTATTTTACTCTCACCAGACTTATCTTTTAGTACAACATTTAGATAAAAAAGAAAAGGCAAAAATGTTGCCAGCCCTTGAAGGCTGTGTACACAAATGTACGGGTGCCTACACAATCAAATGTGTAAGCTGAATGCATTTAGATTAGTACGTAGGGGGGAACCTCTAAAGTTTCAAAATGTATGTTTCTGGTTCTTAGAAACGATCTAACTAAGGATATTTCCAATTTGCTTTTCAACCATAAAGTTAAAAACTCCAGGCTCAGAGATTTTTGACCATAAGTAAGAACAAGGAAATTCGGGAACTCTTCAGTGTCTCTCACAGACATTTTACTGACACTACTAAAAAAGAAAAATGCAGATCCAAGCATCACATTCATTTCATAATGGAAATGAAAAGAGATGGGCTAAAAAGAATGGAAGAAACCCATTCAAGCCTGTAACCCATCTGGCTCCAAACTACTTCTGAGTAGTGGACACTGCCTAACAGAACTCCTGAAACCCTGATGGTACTGGCCTGGCTCAGCAGAAGGTGCTGTCTCTTCCTTTTCTGGTCCTCCTTGGTCCACAGCCTCCACAGGAGCGCTTATTTCCAAAGTTTCAGATACTGAATAGGAGCAACAAAGTGTATTAGCCACATTTTGCAGTCTGTAATTTCTCTTCAAATATCCTGTTCAGCATAATAGGAATCCTTGAGACCTTTGATACCACTTTATAGAAAATCACTTTTGATACAGCAGAACACAAAAATCACAGGGCTAGAAGAAAAATAATTTATATTTTGTTATTTAAATGTAACAGTACCTATTCGTGGAATAAAATGCAGATATTCCAATCTGACATATTTTTTGAAGATGTATCTTATTGTGTGAATATACACGCACACCTGTGTGTAGGTAGAAAAGGCACTGGATCCCTGGGAGATGTATCACAGGCATTTGTGGGACACCCAGCTTGTTTCCTGGGTGCTAGGATCCTAATTCTGGTCCTCATGACTGAGCAACAAGCACTCTTTTAGCAACTGAGCCCTCTTCTCTAACACCTGAAGTACTTTTTCTGTTGCCTCTCATTTGAATCACATGAGAATAACTAAAAAGTTAAGGAACAGTGGATAGGAAAATGCAGTTCTGGGGGCTGGGGAGGAAACCAAGTACAGGCGCGCCTTTGGCTCCATAGGGCCCTGAGCTGTCCAACACCCTACAAACATACATGCTCGCACAAAGATGCTTTGTGTTGAAAGCTGTGAGGAGAGGCCCATGTAACCCCTCCTAAGGCGAAGGCTACTTCGTACACAAACCTTCTTTACTCTCTAGCTGCTGTGGTGTTTTCTTCTTCTTTTTATCTTCATAAACTGGCCTTTTCTTTGGCAATGAGTCTTTTGATGGCACTTCAACACCTAAGCAGTGAGGGGGAAAAAAAGAGAAAAAGTTAAGGCTTATACTCTCATATGGTTTATTTGGTACGGGAGAGAGAGAATTTAAAATGAGGCATAGTAGCTCATACTTCTAACCCCAGCACTTTGGGAGGGTGAGGCAAGGAGACCACCTTATTGAGGTTCTAGATCAACGTGGGCTACATGGGCTTCATCTCAACACTTCCAAAACAGTTTAAAAGGAGTTTAAAAGACACACACCCCAAAATACAAAAGGACATTCAGAGAGAAACCTATGGCTTCTTCCCGGGGTGCCTGTACATTCACATGTAAACACACTGAGGGCTAAAGAGTGTGTGGACCTAGCAAGTAGCATGGCAACGAAGCAGCAGAGCAGCTCTGGCACCTCGCACTGTCTCAATCAGCCAGAGCTCTTTAGTCTAAGTTCTTCAACCACACTGGTCAGCTGTTCTAAAAATGCCAAACAAGCACTGTCACCAGTCTGGCTTTTGCCATCAGAATGGATATGGGAGCCATCAGTACTTCACTTGTGCTTGTTTTATTTTAGACAGGATCATGTTATGTAGCCTAGGATAGTCTTGAACTCAAAGATCAACCTCTCTGCTCAAAAGTACTGGGGTTAAGAAGGGACTGGCACCAAGCCCGTCCCAGCATTTCATCTGTAACTGCTGACTCACTGTATTATACAAGTTCATCGACCCAGTTAATGGTTGAAGAGCTTCTGACCAAATCTACAGTAATACGAGAAACACAGATGTGAGTATTTTCACATGGGCTTCTTCATGAGTTATCTCTTGAATGACACAGAAGTTAAGTATGTGTTTAGTATTGTTCAAAACTGTCAGCTGTTCTTTAAAGTGGACTTTTAGACTTAGCTTTCAAGTTTACAGTTTACTGTTAAAGTGGCCATTCAAATCTTTTATATGCTTTTATATGGAGGTGTTCGGTTTCCAACTGTTGAATAAAAGGCTTTAATAGACCTCAGATAGTCTTCATAAAATATGAACTAGGAAGGTGTAAATTCTCCTTCCTTTATGGTTTCTATTTTATTACACTTATGTGTCCTTGGCATCCACAATGTCACGGGACAGATGTGAAGATCAAAGGGTAACTTGGCAAAGTTAGTTCTCTCCCACCATATGGGTATCAGGGGCTGAACTCAGGTTATCAGGTTTGGAGGCAAGTTCCTTAAGTCACTGAGCCACCTTGCCGGGCCCTTAATTATACTTTTAAGAGACATATCTGGAAACTCCCCGCCTAACACACTTTCTCCTATTTTTCTCTTAAAGTTTTGACATCTAATATTTAGAACTAAGATCCATTTTGAATTAATAAAAGTGGGGATAAGGACAAGTTTCTGCATAGGGATATTCAATCGTTTAACATTTGTTCAAAATAATCTACATGCATTGCATCCACTGAATTTCCCTCTATAAAGGAGAATGAAGTCACTCTCATGTGCAGGTGCTGCTCTGCGCATCTCCTTTCCACCCACGTGCCAATCACTGATCCAATATAACACTACAATGATCCTTGGGGCTCTAGACTGTGTTTTAAATTTTTATTTAGAGTAAATCTTGTTATCGGGTAATTTGAGGCTTCCAAATTACTGTTTTCAAAAGCATTCTTGGGAGGGCTGGAGAGAGGCTCAGTGGTTATGAGCACCTGCAGTTCTTGCACAGGAAGGGGTCTAGTCCCCAGGACCACATGGCAGCTTATAACCATCCATAACTCTACTTCCAAAGGACCTGATGCCTTTTCCTGACCTCTGTGGGCACCAGGCACCATACATGCACATACACATATATACAGTTAACAACACTCATACACCGTGTGTGTGTGTGTGTTTGTGTGTGTGTGTGTGTGTTTCCCCCCAAGGCAGGGGACTATGTAGCTCTGGCTGTCATGGAACTCACTATGTAGAGCAGACTGGCTTTGACTCATTTGCTTCCCAAGTGCTAGAATTAAACATGTCCACAACACGCCCAGCTTAAATAAACCTTAAGAGGTTTTAAAGCAATCACTTTGGCTATTCTAAGTCAACCTTTTCATGTCTGTGTTTTAGAAACAGGAAGCAGAGCACTGTAAAGTGTCATTCTGTAATTTCAATTGAGATCCCACTGAATCCATGGGTAAATTAACCCAATTTAGGGAAAGCTTCACAGTCTTGAGTCTTGGGGTTAACAGTATGTTTTATACAGTCATTGTTTTGATTTATTCTTTACTGTTTTACAATTTTCAGATTTACAAGTAATAGATTTATAATGCTTCCAGTTTCTTTTGTGGATTGGCTTAATAAATGTTACTGCTCAAGTGTTTGTTTTTCTGCAGTAGCAAATAGCTGGCACAAAAACACAACTGATGTTTACATACTGATCGTCTATCTGCCAGTTACAGCCCTGGTAACCTCATGCTTAGCGCTACATCTGTCTTGGTGAAGAAGATGCCACAGCATTTTTCTATGTTGATGACCATAACCTGCAGAGGAAGCTTCCTAGCCTCTTTGCAGTCTGCCTGCCATACACTAGGACATCACAGCATGACACTCAATGAGCATGGTGAGCAAAGGCTGCCCTGCCTTTTCCATAATAAGGATTTCTTTTTATTCAATTTGAAAGTTACTTTAGTTGTATGTGTGTGCATGAAGTCATATATTTGGAAATGAGTCAGAGGACAATTTAAAGAGTCTGTTCTTTTCCTTCCACTATGTGAGTCTTAGAGATCAACCCCAGGGTAACAGGTCTGGCAGCAGGTGTCTTTATCCACTCAGCCATCTTTTCCGCTTACTGTTAAGGTTTCTTCTTCAGCTTTTTACCACTAATTTAACAGCTGTGCCTTTTGGGGGGTTGGGAGTGTGTAGTAGAAGGAGACTGATATCTTAAAATGTCAGACCAGGAAGTTCAGTGATACTGTTTGTAAATATCAGGTGTAAATGACAACTCGCTAAATCTTTAGACTGCTAAAATGAAAAGACAGTGATTGATTTTCAAACATTAAGTCAGTCTTACATTCCCAGGATTATACCCAATTTATGAGATTATCCTTATGTATAACATGTGCAAATACTTATGTAAATCTATAGATATCAATACATATTCATAAATATCCATCTATCTATCTATCTATCTATCTATCTATCTATCTATCTATCTACCTACCTACCTACCTACCTACCTACCTACCTACCTACCTACCTATCTACCTACCTACCTACCTACCTACCTACCTACCTACCTACCTATCTCTTTGACCCTGTTAATGAATGTTCCAAGTGCTTGAATGTACCAAGCTTGCTTGATTAATTGCTGGCCATGATGATTTGGAATCTTTGGCATTAACAATCTTGTCATTAGCTTATATTGTGTCACAGCTCAGCTGTTCTAAGGAGAGACATTTCATAGTAGCTGAGCAGCAGTATAGAGAGTAGAGCATAGGTTTGAGGTCAGCCCTGTGAGCAACTTAAGGCTGTGAAGACAATACCAGGGATTACAAGAATGCAAAAGACCCGGGGATGTTTGTGACCTGTGAAGGTACAGTTTTGCAGAAGACTGGCCTTTTGCCTTTAGAAGTAGCCCTCCCCTTTTAGCTGGACCTGAGTCCCAAACTGACTGACCACTGGGACAAGGAGTCAGCTAATTACAACTCCACAGAGCTCGGTGGTCTCTTGAGGTTTCCAGCTCTGTGACCCTAGTGTCACTCAGCCAAAGCATGGAGAAAAAAAACTGTCAGCAAAAAAAAGTGAGTTGTTCCCTTAAACTTTTCTGATATCAGAGATTCCTTACTCAACAACCCTGGCCATCATTAAGCAAACAAATAGGAATACTACTCTAATTTCACATAATGTTATACAATAATGTACTCAATTCAAAAATGAAGAAAATTATTTAAAATTTTACAAATGAAGGGAAATTCCGAGACTCTTCTCATTCCACAAAGGACCACAACCATCTTCCTTCTGATACAGTCCATAAACTGAGGCTGTAAAGCATTGAAGCACAGCTCAGAATCAGCCACAAGTGGCAAGGGTGAGCTTCACTTGCCTCTAAACTCTCACAGGGATGCCTCAAAGAGAAATGCAGGACCTATTTCAGGATCTACTTTCTCAAACACATCCTTAGTAATACAAAGTTTATGCCATCTGTCTCTTGACTGGACTTCAGATAAATCTGCTGCTTTCCCCAATCCCCAACTGGAGGACTCAAGCGACAGGCGACTATGATAGACAATGGTGCCCGCCTGCTCCCCATCCTGGAGTAGCACACACTTTATCTCGTCACCAAGAGACAAGATGAAACATAATACACACAAAACACTGAAGCTTTAAAGAATTCACAAAGAAAACAAAAACACATTGTAACTGTGGAAGGTAGACCAAGAATCTTCCTAAAGATGCTCATGTCCTAAATCTCACACAGAGTGGGAACGTGGAAGAAGAGCAGACAGATGACGAAGATGGCCTACATGACATGATTTAACATTAAGCACTTAAATGTGTGTGGAGTAGGGAAATTACCTGGCTCGAGCCAACTTCCTCATGGCATTCTTCATGAGTAAAGGAGAGCCTTTTCCAGAGAGTCTGGGATCAGAGGGAGATGTGGCTGAACACACAGGTAGAAGATGAAGGCTTCAAAGATGGACACTCGTGAGCCATGGAATGTGAGTGGCCTCTAAAGGCTTTTAGAAGAGACCACAGAATGTTCTTGTTCAGAAGCTCTACAAACACACAGTGCTGCCAACACTCCAGTCCAGTCCTGCCTTTCAGTTACACAATTGTAAGCTATACAATGTGTGTTGTTTTCAGGTAGTTTGTGGTAATTTACAACACAGTCATAATAAGGTACCTGTGCCTTCTGCCAGCTTAGGAACTGCTGAGAAGCAAACACAAAGGAAACTGTGTTTGTACCTCAACATTCCATAGTAAATATTTCCTTGGCTTTTTGACAAGGTTAATAAAGCTTTCTAATGGTCCTTTATGTGTACTGTCAAGTTATTCTGCAAGATTCACAGAGACCAACACTACCAGGAACACTGGGTGAATGTCCAAACCCTACAGGCGCCAACAGTCCCCCACTGTCATCTGTGTATGGAGTCCCTTTTTACCATGTTTCAAAATTACGTTTGTTTCCTGGTTAACATCCTCTTCACTGAAATAATTTACGTTCTGGGCTTTTCTTATCAATCTATATTGTTATGAGTAATAATTTGCTACACTATATTTTTAAAAATGCAACACCAAGTGAGATTCAATACAGTGACTTATTCAAAGTAAAAACTTCTAATTTCAAGTCATTAATCTATTTCCATTTGAATTCATTGTTATCATTTTTATTATTTTAATGTTTTTTCCCAAATAAAGGAGTTAAGGAGTACTGTTGAGACACTAGAGTAAATCCATGTCTAATTTGTAACATTACGAAGTATGAGGGCATATCCTCTTCTCAGTTTACAGTTACTGGTAGAGATCTACAAATGAATGGTAGCATATTACAGCCCTCTTCTCTACTCCTATAACACAATAAGATACCTTTTCAGAAACTCAGACTCCTTTCAGCTAACACAGGCATTCAGTCTGGTCACGACTTTTACAATACAGACAGCAGCAGGATTATATGGTATTTTGAATAAAATCAAAATTAAGACTCAGAATGTCTCTAACTTTAAAGTATAGGGGTGTGTGTATGTAGGTGGGTAATGATAAAAGCTAGAATTGCAAAGATCAGTGTTAAAACTATGAAAACAGAAATCTTTTAAGCAAACCAAAGAAAGAGGTTGTGTACAATAGACAGTACAGCTTCCCTGCCTAGCAGCCCACATCCACCAGGTCAACAGCTTAATCCAAAGGAGAAAACTGCACGCTGATAACTAGGCCAGATTTACTCAACTGGGTTCTTAAAAATCAACACAAGCACTTCTGTGCAATCAAGACATCACACTCAAATACTCCAAGGTGACTGAAAACCTCCAGCAATTTCCACAGATAGCAGAAAATCCCTGCAGATATCCAGGAGAACATTCTGAATTTACTGAGTAGGTTTTACATTGTTCTAGGCAATGGATGTGACAACTTCTCTCTCCGTAGTGTGCTACCTTTCAAAGACAGAGTGAGACAACACTAGAGGATCTTTGCTAAGAGTAGTCACATCATTATAGACTGTGGACAGCCTTCAGAGCTGAAAAATTAAAACTTTCTATTACTAGGCCATGTGGAACCAGAAGCTCTCAGGCACAGGACAGCATTAAAGACTGGGAAAAAGAGACCCAGGGTCAGAGCTGCCTCTTCAGAAACAATCTCTTCCACACAGGTTGTAAAGACTGATAAAGCCTGATAGTAAATAATTTATAATCTTAATTTCCATCTAATTACATCTCTAGCTACTCCATAAAACAGCATTTCTGAGCCTGTAAAATTATTCTCTTCCTGTTCCATTCACATTTGTTCCAAGAGCCTTTCATCACCAGTGGCTTCTGAGGTCTGCTTGGGCACTAACTATATGCAACTGTATTCTCTAACACCACTAGTTTTTTAAGGTATATCCTCAATTAATAAATTTTCTGAAATCTATGTACAAACACAATAAAGAGTTCATCCCAAAAAACAAATAGGTTTCTGTCTGACAAGCAAACAGCTTCAGCTCTGTGCATCACCATTTCCTATGATGATAGGTCTCAACAGCAATGTCAAAGGCCACCACAGCATCAGTTACAAAGTACACACTATCTGAGTCACTGATATCATTCTAAACAAGTTCCTTACATGACTACATACAAGTTTAAGGAATAAGTGGCAGCAGATGCTGGCGAGGATGTGGAGAAAGAGGAACACTCCTCCACTGCTGGTGGGATTGCAAGCTGGTACATCCACTCTGGAAATCAGTCTGGTAGTTTCTCAGAAAACTGGACATAGTACTACCTGAGGACCCAGCTATACCACTCCTGGGCATATACCCAGAAGATGTTCCAACATGCAATAAGGACACATGCCCCACTATGTTCATAGCAGCCATATTTATAATAGCCAGAAACTGGAAACAACCCAGATGCCTCTCAACCAAGGAATGGATACAGAAAATGTGGTACATTTATACAATGGAGTACTACTCAGCTATTAAAAACAATGACTTCATGAAATTCACAGGCAAATGGATGGAACTTGAAAATATCGTCCTGAGTGAGGTGACTCAGTCACACAAGAACACACACACGGTATGCACTCACTGATAAGTGGGTATTAGCCCGTAAGTTCTGAATATCCAAATTCAATTCACGGGCCATATGAAGCCCAAGAAGAAAGAAAGCCATGGTGTGGATGGTTCAGTGCTTCTTAGAAGGAGAACCAGACACTCACAGGAGGAGATGTGGAGACAAAGTGTGGAGCAGAGACTGAACAGGAGGCCATCCAGAGACTGCCCCACACGGGGATCCATCCCATACATAGCCACCAATCCCGGATGCTATTGTGGATGCTGGGAAGTACGTGCTGACGGGAGTCTGATATGGCTGTCTCCTGAGAGGCTCTGCCAGAGCCTGACAAATACAGAGGCGGATGCTTGCAACCAACCAACCATTAAACTGAGCATGGGGTCCCCAATGAAGGAGTTGGAGAAGGGACTGAAGGAGCAGCAGCCCCATGGAGGGAGCAACAGTGTCAACCGGCCAGATCCCCCTGGAGCTCCCAGAGACTGGACCAACAATCAACAACCAACAATCACCAATCATGGAGGGACCCAGGGCTCCAGCCGCATATGTGGCAGAGGATGGCCTTGCTGGACATCAGTGGGAGGAGAGGCCCTTGGGCCACAGGGTGTTTGATGTCCCAATGTCGGGGAATGCCAGGGAGGGAAGACAGGAGTTGGGTGGGGTGGGGTGGGTGGGAGAGCACCCTCATAGAGGCAGGGGGAAGGAGGACAGGATAGGTTGCCAAAGGCGAGACCTGGAAAGGGGAAAACATTTGAAACGTACATAAAGAAAATATCCAATTAAAAAAAAAAGTTTGAGGAATATAAGGAGGAAATTAAGGGAAGACCCAGAAAGAAAGTTTTCTCAATGGAGCAAAGACATTATTTTAGGTTTTATCAGTTAAAACCACAACTATATGATTGATTTGTCATCTTTAAACACCATCAACTAGGACAGAAACCAAGGCTGTGTGATAAATAGCTGATTCCAGATCTACAACAAAAACATGGGTGAACCTAGAAGGAAGAAATCAGTTAACACCATGGTCCTGTGGAAGTCAGTCAGTGCCATGGACTTCCACTGGGGAAGATGATGCAATGAGTATCAAATGCATCAAGAGGTAAAATCAGTAATCGCCACTCATTTATATAGTCACAAAACCAAAAAACAGAATTAAATTCACAAGACACTTTTTAAGGTTGTCAGACACCAACTAATTATTCTGAAGCCTTACAAGGGGAAAAGAAGTAAACACTTATCTTGACATCTCTGGAAGAAAACTGTGTTTGAAGTATTTCGATACCTTGGTTAATTCAATGTAGAATAAAAGGAAAAATTAATTATTACCAATGTTGTAATTCCTAAAGAATACTGAATAAAAGGTAACAACTGACTGGATGTTAGAACTATTACTGAAGGGGTTGGTTTAAGTTTTGTTTTGTTTTACAACAGGGCTGCTCTTCAAACCTGACACTGCAGCACATCAGAAAGCCCAACTGTCCCAGCTGATGTGAGCAAGTATACAGTACCACTAAGAAGCTGCCAAGCTGTGGAATCTAAGAAATTACAGAATAAAAGCATGCTGTTTACCAACATCAGGAGAGTGTAATTCTACAAGGTGAGAATTTGAGATATTCTAGTGAACTCTCCAGAATGGTCAATAACTACATGGCATGTCAAAATGGAGGTGGGTGGTAGAACTGAGAGACAAACCTATCAACCAAATGCAATCTGACCCTCACATCTGGATCCAGATTTAAACCAACCCAGTTATAAGATCTCTGAAAGACTGAGGAAAATAACGAAAACACAAATCAGAAATAAAAAGGTAATGTGGGCTGAGTAGGCGGCTTAGCTGGTAAACACCTGCAGGGTGATCATGAGGATGCGCTAAGACATCCAGCACTTACACTAAAAAGCAAGCAAGCAAACCTGCTCAGAACTGCTGTGCACACCTGTAACCCAGCACTGGGAGGCTGAAGGCTGGCAGACCCACTCGAGACAAGTGCTGTGCTCCAGCTTTAGCCAAAGATCCTGTCTCAAAAACATAAGGTGGAGAAGCAATTAAGACACTCAGTGTCGGGGGCTGGAGAGATGGCTCAGTGAGTAAGAGCACTGACTGACTCTTCCAGAGGTTCAATTCCTAGCAACCACATGGTGGCTCACAATCATCTGAAATGGGAGCTGATGCCCTCTTCTGGTGTCTGAAGAGAGCAATAGTGTACTCATATACATATAAATCAATCAACCTATCTATCTATCTATCTATCTATCTATCTATCTATCTATCTATCTATCTATCTATCTATCTTTAAAAAAAAAGGACACTCAATATCAACCTTTGACCCCCCGCCATGTGCACATAGATGCATGCACCTACAAAAACACCTTTGAAAAACCTGAATATTGTTAGTGATAATATATATTCTACCTACACTATGCAAAGTACATCTATAAATAATATAGAGAAAAAGTAAAAATATAAGTGTCTACAACTCACTTCAAAGAACCGCAGGGGGGAAAACTGGTCAGAAGAAAAAGGAGTGTAAAACAAAAATGGAAAAGGTTGGTAATCAGTGAGACTGGTTAGAAGGTCTCACTTTCACTTTTTCACTTTATTGGAGGGAGGGCAAATTTCATAGGAATTTATTATTTGCACATAAATTTCCATCACAGCATAGAAGGCATTCTCCCTAACAATGGCACTTTCCACCTGTTCCGTCCTTTGTTTACACAGCTTTTCCACAGATTCAATCCCACACAACTGAAGTCCTGAGAAGCTGCGCGCACTCACAGTTCGGCCACCAAGGCCACTACTCACCCTGAGCTTGGAGGTGTCTAAGGGTCACTTCAGCTCTGGCTCTGGCTTCTCTCTGGGACTTAGTTAACAGTTTTCCTTCTTTTTTTAACCGTTCTTTTCTTTCTTTTTCTTTTTGCTTTTTCCTTTCTCTTTTTTCTTGTTCTAATCGTTCCTAAACAAGAGTACATGGCATATAAAAAAATTATACTAGCTAAATGAACCATGAAGTTTAAAATAAACAACACAAATTTCAAACGTCTTTAAAATGGAGGCAAAATATGTTGGGAAGATTACAACTGAAGATATCAAAATGTTATACATTATTCTTAAAATAACACCAGGTTACATTATTGGCAGTAGCACACATGCAGCTTCGTCTCTCCATGGGGAGATGAGGAAGACTTTCCTGTACCTTCTCCATCTTACGTACATCAGAGCACTTAGCGTGACTGCAATGCCCATACACACATGTACATTTACTTCACAGAGAACAGACCTCAGGTAAAACTCACTATCAGTATAAGACATACCTCTTCTTTTCGTTTGGCTTCTAGCTCCTCAAGCCGCTTAATCCTTTCTTCCTCCTCTCTCTTCTGTCTCTCCTCCTCCTCTTTGAGCTTAGCCAAAGCTTCCTGGATAGCTTTAACAGTAGATTTACTAGGGCCTTTCTTCTTCTCTTTTTCTTTTTCATCTTTCTCTGTTTTCTTTTTCTTCTTATCTTTTTTCTTTTTGTCTCCTTCATTGTCGTCTACCAAAAAAAATAAAGGCAAAGTGCTCAAGCTTATTTCTATGACAGTGAATACACACTAGCCAGAATGCAAGGACCACTGTGGCTTCTGCCACCAGTTCTCAAAGAGTGGCATGGATCACAGCGTCCTGAGACCCTTGTGTCTAGAACAGCTCATCAGAGATCACAGCTGACCCACAGGGCATCTGCCAATGCTGTTGCTGGCCTGAGTCACCCTGATGAACACAGACTCTGTCAGCAGTAAAAAGGCAGCAGACATGTCAGGGATCTGCCAGATAATCACAGCACAGGTCTGAAATTCTAAAGAAGCAGACTAGCTCAAGCCCATTTAGGTGCTGAAGTCATTTTACTTCTGTGAGATGGGGATGATGAAAACAATGCTAAGAATATGCGGGCATGGGAACAAAATACAAAAATATAACTGCACTTCAAAACCCTGAAGAAATAAAATCTGTGATGGTCCTGTGATGGTGTTTCTCCTCAAAATTCAGAGAATAAAAATCTCAATGGTTAAAAACTGGTTTTTGGGTTTTTTTGTTTTTTGTTTGAATAAAAATCTTTCTAGTCTAAGAAAAAACTATTATTTTTAGAAATCTAAATCACCTGATATTTAGATATATTTATTCTAAGAGAAAGCAATCAGCACACACCTTTAATACCAGAGCTCAGAAGGCAAAGGCAGTTGAAAATCTGTGAGTTGGAGGCCAGTCTGGTCTACAGAGTGAGTTCTAGCACAGCCAGGGCTACACAGAGACCCTGTCTCGAAAAAAATAAAAAACAAACAAACAACAAAAGAAAGCAATCAGGTAGAATATTTATATTTCAATTACTGATCAATTTATTTCAATTACCAAAAAAGACAAAAGAGAGGTCAGTAACAAGACTCAGCAGATAAAGGGGAAAGGCCCGTGTTTGATTCCTGAAGCTGAGTGGCACTGAGAGCTGATTCCTAAAAGCTGTCCTCTGACCTCTCTCCCCATATGATGAGGCACAATATGCCCACACAGACAAACCAGTAAATGAAACAAAAACATGCTCCCTGTCATCTAAGTGTAACTAATTTAAGTCTCTTAATTTACTTTTCCTTTTATATTTCAAAGATTAAGCTGGGTTTTTTTTATAGAAAGGGAAAAATTTAGTTAACATCTGACATGAATTTTGAGAAGGAAATCTCTTTGGCTACTTAGTCTTTATTAACAACAAAACAAGTATTCATAATAAAACCTTATTAAATTTCTATTGTATAAATAAATAGTGAAGAGAAATGGTTTAACGAATAGAGTGTTTGCCATGCAAACACGAGGAATTCAGTTCATACCCCCAGTGATCACATAAAAAGCCAGACATGGGCTGGAGAGATGGCTCAGCGATTAGGAGCACTGACTGCTCTTCCAGAGATCCTGAGTTCAATTCCCAGCAACTACATGGTGGCTCACAACCATCTGCAGTGGATCTGATGCCCTCTTATGGTGTGTCTGAAGAAAGCAAAGGTGAATACATAAAATAAATAAATCTTAAAAAAAATAAAAAGAAAAGCCAGAGGTGACAGCACTGTTTACTGACCAGTCAGTATACTAACTCTATGTTCAGTGAAACCCTGTCTCAAAAAAATCAGATGGAAGACGATTTCTTATGCTCTATCTCAGCATTCCTTGGTTGCCTGTGGTTCTCTACAGAGAGCTGAGGCCCTGGCGTTAGTGTATCTATCTGTTGCTGTCTCTATTCAACTCCTGTTCAGAAAGTCATTTGGGTGAGGCTTTATACATAGTTTCT
This sequence comes from Mus caroli, assembly GCF_978045245.1. Lineage (NCBI taxonomy): Eukaryota > Metazoa > Chordata > Mammalia > Rodentia > Muridae > Mus > Mus caroli. Next base: position 34,910,593 of record NW_028227256.1, on the reverse strand, counting down.
GACACTCCTGGGGGACTCAACCTCACAGCAATTCATGGGGAAAAAACAAGGCCATGAATTTAAAAGAGAGCAAAGAGAGGTATACAGAAAGGCAATAGAGAAATGGTGTAATACTAAAAACATATCATGTAAAGTGACAGCGGAACCGACCTCCAGCCTCCTCCGCACACAAAGAGATGGACCCCACACAGGTGTGTATGAGCACAAGTCACAAGACAGTATCAGAGCCAATGACCACAACTTAGACTGAACATGAACCAGAGCCTTCTGTGGCTAGGACCAACCTTCCAGAGCTGCAGCAGCGTCTCCTTTCTCTTCCGAGGCAGCTCCTGTGTCAGGAGTCCCTCTGAGTGTCAACACCTCCTCCTCAGGTCTCTTCTGAGGCTCCCTCTGTTTACTCTGCTCCTTCCTGCCCTTCTCTAGCTCTTCTTTCTCCTTCATCTTCCGCAACTTCGCTTTCTCTTCATCTCTCTTTTTCTTCTCACGCTCTTTCTTTTCTGCCTTCTTCTGGGCCACCGTCTTAATTTTGAAGGAAGAGTCATCGTCCTCATTCCCACTGTCTACGGTAGGAACTGACTTGTTCTTCTGATTTTTTTTCTGTCCTTTTCTGGACTGCAAAAATTCATCGGACTCACCACCACTTTCACCAGAGGAGTTTACTCTTGAACGTTCTTTACTTCTTTTGCTATTGTCTTCATCCTCTTCTGACCCGTCCCGTTTTTTCGTGGATTTCTGGGCTTTTTTACCTTTTTTAGAAAGTTTATTAGAATCATCAGCATCCTCACTCCCAGAAAGGGGTGCCTCTGAGTTAGGTTTGGCAGTCTTTTTTGACTTTGAATCTTTATCTTCCAATTCTTCACTATCATTCTCATCAAAGCTTGTCTTCTTGCCCTTTTGTCCCTTCTTCTTTTTATCTTGTTTTGAGGCAGATTCTTCTTCCTTGTTTTCTGTAGGCTAAAAAGTATCCCTTATTAGAAACACAACAGACTGTCATCCCTTGACAGGACTCCGCATCCCTTAAAGGCCATGGGGCTCCTCAGTGTGGAACACTTCACTCAGTGCACACCTCATACCTTTTATGGAAGCATGACTGTCTTGTTTCACAAGAATATTAAAGTATGAGTCTGGAGATGGCTTAGCAGTGAGGAGCAACTGTTGCTCTTGCAATGGACCCAGGTTTAGCTCTTGCACTCACATGCAGCTCACAACCATCTGTAGAGGATCTAATGCCCTCTCGCCTGACCTCTGTGAGCACCAGGCACACACATGGTACATGTGGATATATGCAGGCAAAACACTCATACACAAAGCAAAAATCTAAAAGAAAACAAAAGAGGAAAAAAATAGGAACAAATCCAAACACACAAAACAATATGCCTCACACTCACCACACACTTCAAAATCCAGGTGCCCTGAACAATAATGAAAAGCACACAGACAACTGAAGGTGGAGACACCATCACTGACCCCAAGTGGACCAAGTTTATCAACAGGCAATACATTGAGTATCGCTAGATTCCTTTATAAAGTGTATTTCTATCAATCAGAGGTTTAAAACAATACTGCTTTTTTTTTCCCCTTAAAATTTAGTTCCTCCCTTTGACTAGTATTATAGAAACTATTTATATATCTACAACCACACATTTCCAAACCAGGCAACTCCCAAAACATGGCCAAGAAGAAAAGACAGCGGAGACAGGAAGGATGTTGCTCTCTCTCACCTTGACTGCAGCGGCGTCTCGGTCAGCTTTGATGCCTTGGGCTTCCAGAGACAACTCCTCCAGCTCTCTCAGAATGTCGTTCTCACTAGAAAAGAAGTACATGGGATTTGAAGCACTGCAAGCATTAGATGGCTGCAATGCTCAAGCTATGAAAATCTAAATGCTTTTAAAAACATACTCAAAGTCTTGCTTCTTTTTCTCCTTTTTCTTCTTTCCCTTTGATTTCTGAGGCTCCTGCTCCTTGGCAGCACCAGTTCCTTCTATTTCTGCAGCCAAGGCGCCCAAATCAGTATCATCCTTGGTACTTAAATGAAAACAAGGAACAAAATGTTACTCAACAGCAAGCAATCTACTTGTTCACTTAGATCTTTCCTTGCTATTTTACACCCTTTCACATATTAGCAACACAGAGAAACACTATCAAGTTCTCTCATAATAGCACAGCTACCTACCTACCAAACTGTCTGTCTTCTTCCATAAAGATCACTATACCAAAACCAAGAAGGTATGAATCAAGAGCCCTACCCCTAAAACAGACAAGCAAACAGCCTAGGCAGGGAAGGGGAGAAATAACTTCTGCAAGTAATGAACATCTGTGCATGTGCACGTGAGCATTTTTCTGAATGGAATTATTTTTATAAAACATTGAAGAACTAAAGTATAAAACAAGCTATCAGAAAACCTAAATAAGTAGACCTTTATACATTTTTCACTTAAAACAGCAGAAATTAGAATGTAGAAAAACTTTAGAAACCAACTAGACTATTGTCTAATTTTATTAGTTGAGAAAATGGGACTACACAAAGATCTGAATACCTTGTTGAAAGCATAACTATACAATTTACATGAGGTAAGTATGTGTGAGGTAAGCACACACATACACACACACATGCGCACACACACACACTCCAAAATTTAGAACCAAACCTATTTGCAATCTTTCACATGTCTGATTCCAGTCTACAATGTCTCCCTATATTAGCTGGAGAAACCAAAGTTCCAGTCAAGTTAAAATCTACAGAAAGCCAAGGTCAGTCATTCTGAAATGTACATGCACAAAAAGTATGTTAAATGACACATTAAGACGTCAAAAGATGGGGGCTGATGTAAAAAATAATCAAGTTTCCCTCCATCAACTTAATTCCCAGAATAATGACTTCAGACTGACTATTTCTTAGTAAACACCTAGACCATAAACTTCGGCTTGCTCTCTGACTCGCTCTCAACTTATTCCCCCTTCATTTTAACCTGGCTCATCCTCTCAGCATTTCGGGATCAATCTCCCACATCTCTATTTCCCAGAATTCTTTCTATCCCTGCCGGGTGTCCCATCTCCAATTTTTTTTGCGTCAGCTTGTTGGCCGTAAGCTTTTTTTTTTAACAGGAGATGTTCATAAGCAATCCCTCTACAGGCTGGAGGGACGGCTCAGCAGTGAGCCCTTGCTGCTCTTGCAGATGACCTGGTGGTTCACAAGCATCTGTCACTCCACTCCAAAGGAACCAATGCCCTTTTCTGGCCTCCTCCAACACTAGGCACACATGGGTTGTACAGACATACATCCAGGCACAACTATATACATACAATAAAATTATATTTTAAAAGAGACTTCAAAAGCTTTATGGAACAGAGGAACACTTTGGATATTGTTTAATCTGGTAAGCACTTCTAAAAAAAAAAATATACTAACTGCTTCCTTACAATAAAAAGACTGTTTAATTAAATACTGACAAATACCAAATTTAATTTCAAGAAACTTACTAGAGGATAGGAACTGTAAATCTAGACATAAAGGAACTTAGTACTTTCATGAAAAGTTGAAGAGAATTAAAATACTTGATACTTTCATGTGGCTCTGAACAGTTTAAGCACACCACATCTATCCTGGGGAAGTGAGGAGTGGAAAACTTCCTGGTAAAGCAGCTTGGAAACAAGCAACCCAGAAGGGAAAGACAGTAACTCGGCAAGGAGGATGGATGGTACAGATAATGATGAAAACAAAACTTCAAAATACAAAGTTTGTGACATTGAAGCTTGGTGATGAGGTTTTAGACAAAACCCAAAAGGCACAAGTCATGAAAGAGAAATAAAGCTGTATTAAAATGAAACACTTCTGAAGAAGACACTGTTAAAAAGATGAAAACACAAAACAAAGTGGGAACGATATTTACAAAATAATATGCTATTAAACACTTGTATCTAAAATACAGAACTCCTAAGTGCACTCAACTAAATATGGGTAGAAGATATGAACAGTTATATTGCCAAAAGGCAAACAAGTTGCAAACAATATAAATGAAAACAAAGCTCAGTAAAAGAAAAATCGAATTAAGACAAGGAAGGAGATGGTGTTCTACATCTATTCCAAAGGCTAAAATCCAAGTAACTTGAGTGTCAGACGCTGATGAAAACACAAAGGTGATGTAAGAGACAGACAAGCCTGAAGCATCTTGTAATGCCAGAAAGTAAGAATCGGATTAAACAAGACTGAAGAAAGTCAGCACGTGCACACACAATGCTAGGTATGTGACACATCCGAACATGAACAACTCAAGGAGCTCCAACCACTACTGAAAACAGCAAAGTAGTTAACTAGAGCAACTAATTAAACACAGTATTAAATTATAAGTCAAGGGATGGTGGAATAGCTCAGTGGCTGCTAGCACAATCTTTCTGCCTACACACGTAAGACATTAGATTTGATCCGCAGGACTACAAAACAGTAAAGAAATCTGACTTATAAGACAAAGTAATAAAATAACAGCCACTAACTAGTTCATGCTGAGATAAGCAAATGGATGAATGAGGAAGAAACAAAAGCCAAATAAAACTCCATATCTGGGGGTAGAACATCAATTCCCACTCCTAATACTGTGGGTGTGCAAAGATAAAATGAGGCTAAAGAAAAATTTACCACAAAACATGTGGTACTTATTTAACAGTCAGTAAAAACAAAAGAAATCTAAACAAACTCAGCATTACAGTTAATTCATACCAGTTTCTTAATTGTACCAAGTGCATCATCGTGCTGATATGTTAATAAGGTGTGGTGGTTTGAATGAGATTGGCCCCCATAGGCTCACACCTTTGAATACTGGTCTGCAGTTAGAAGAACTGTTTGGGGAAGATTAGGCTTTACTGGAGGTGTGTCAGTGGGTGCAGGCTTGAGGCTTCAATTTGCACCACTCTGAGTTCAGAGAGTGACTGTTCCTGATGTCATGATTTTGCTTCACTCTTTAACCCTCTGCCACTGTAAGTCCCAGTCAATGTTTTCTTTTATAAGCTACCATGGTCATGTTATTTATCAACAGCATAGAAAAGTAACTACTGCACAGGGAAAATCAGGATTGGATAGACAAAGATTTTGCACATGTATATATCTGTATCTCTGTGTGCAGGTATGTACATATGTATGTAGATGCATATAGAGACCAAAAAAGGGGCTGGATCCCTTGGGGCTAATAGGTATTTATGAGATATTCAGAATGTGTGCTGGGAACTGAGCTTAGGGCCTCTGGAAGAGCAGCACACACCCACTCCTGAGCCATGTAGACAGCTCCCTGAAAGTTATTTTTAAAAAATTCACCTGAAGAAAGGAAAGCCATCATGTCATTTAAATCTACTCCAAGGCAAATATTAAAATTTAATAAAACATGCACATAAATTGTATGTTAAAAACCATAAAATAGCAGGGCAGTGGTGGCGAACGCCTTTAATCCCAGCACTTGGGAGGCAGAGGCAGGCGGATTTCTGAGTTTCAAGGCCAGCCTGGTCTACATATGGAGTTCCAGGACAGCCAGGGCTACAACACAGAGAACCTCTGTTTCAAAAAACAAACAAACAAACAAAACACAAAAACCATAAAATGTTGATGAAAGAAATACAAAGATAGAGGAATCACATCTATTGATAGAAGACTACCTTTTTGGTTTTTCCACTTAAGAAAATTCTCTCCAATATTATACACAGGCTTAATGAAAACCCAGGAAAGATTTTTAAGACATGGATAGTACAGAAAGTTATAAAATTTATATGAGAAGGCAAAACACTTAGAATAATTAAGAGAATGTTTTTCCTTTTTTGTGAGAAAATAAGGTGGGGAGCACCATTTTGCCAAATTCCAAGGCTTATAATGTAGCTGACAAAAATACACAAAACTATACTGGAATTCTGATAAAATACAAATGCCTGGAACAGAAGGAAAACCAAAACCAGCCTCCATGAAGGTAGCCTCACACAAGTGTGCTCATCCTCCTTGGACAAAGGACAAAGGCATTGACAAGGAAGCCAACCTTCCCACAAATGAGATGGTGCAAATGAGCGTCCTCAAACAAAAGATTATAGACTCTGTATGAGGCACTCTGTGATTTAAAAAACAGAACCTCTGGGAAAAGAGAGGAAATAAACTGAAACTCATCAAAATGAAGAACTCTTGGAGTTGGAAAGACCATAGACGTGAGACCTGAGGAAAACAAGCTCCAGAGTCGGGGCAGGAGATTGAGAAGTGCTTATCTGAAAAAAAGCTAATTCCAGAATGTGTTCTAAAACATTCAAAACCCAACTGCAAAATACCCAATAGTCCAATTTGAAAAACAGCCAAATGAAGAGGATTACAATTAAAGACACTCCATGTTAGTCATGGGGAAATGGGAGCTTCCCACTGGACACCAATCAGAATGCCACAGTGTACACCATCACAACGCCACATTCCCAACATGGTAACAATGCTAGTGAGAGTGTAGGGAACTACACCGGTCACCAGAGGATGTGAACAGGCACACGTGGGGTATGCAGGGGGAGCTGTTGCTGTAACACACAGAATATAACCAGTCCCAGCCCTGATGTTCCGAATCTTAACTGTGGTAATGGCTACACAAATCTACAGACATGAATGATGGTAATATATACCACAGTAAACATACACAAGAGTGTAAATGAAACAAAGCACATGACTATGACCAGTGGCTTTTATCAGTTCCAACATGTGAGTCGTGCCATCAAGACACAGCTTTAGGATTATCACAACAAACTAGGAAATAGACACTGAGTTCTATAATTTCTTACAAGTGCACATGACTCTGTAACAATCCCCAAACAAAAGATCAATTCTTTAGACAGGATAAATTAATACTATTAACAAAATTAAAGTCTAAAGAAATATTTGCAATATAAACACATGAAGGATTGCCCTATAATACTTAAGCTTCCTACAAGCCTTTAAGATGCAAAAATGCCCAATAAACATATGACAAGATGGTCAGTATTACAGAATAAAATATAAGCTACATCGAGGCATCGTCACCACTGCCCATCTTCTAGAGTAAGAAAATAAGGACCAGGAAAAAAGCACTGAGAGGACAGGAGCAGACACTGGCCCCCATAGGCAAAGCAGAAGTGGCATAGTCAAATTGGGAAGAGACAGTTTGAAATCCTCTTAAAGCTACATGCAAGCAAGCACCCTCTCCCTCTCCCACATACCACCCCTCCCCCTCCCACCCACTCCCTTACCTCTAACCACATGACCCAGCAAGTTTACTCCTAAGCATTCACCAGAGTAGTATGTGTCCACACAAAGACTTGTATGCAAATGTTTAGAGCAATTTTATTCATAATCATGAAAAGCTACAAACTTGGAACACCTGTAAGATAGTTTCAAAACAGCCAAGACCCACCCAGCAGAGTATTCCACAACTAAAGGGGGCAAGAATGCTGATGCATGCACCAGTACAGAGGACTCTCAGTCACTGCACTAAAGAAAACCCAGTCAGGAAATGCAGCCTACAAGCATCACTCCTCCAAGTACCACACCCCATCTCTAGAAAGGGAAAGCATGACAGAACTAGGCACGGGTGCAGCTCATCGATAAGCTCGCTTGCCAGCCTGTGTGAGCCTCCAGGTTTGATTCCTAGAACTTAACCACAGCGACTCCTCGACAAAGCCTTCTGTAGGGAGAAGATCACTTACCAAAGGTCCTAAGCAAATGGTCTACTTACTCACAGGGACATGACCTAGCCCATTGATTGTACACTTGAAATTTGCACATTTTATATTACTTGCACCTCAAAAAATGTGTGTGCTCAATTTCCAGATTATAAAAACCATAAAGGATCAAGTTAGAGAACATACTTAACAATTTAAAACAGTTAAAACTAAAATTACATATGCCTAAAAATCATTTGTCCATTTTTAAACTTATGACAATACCTAATCTTTTACATTAACAATGTAGTGTGTAGTTAAAATTATGTTACTATGGACAATTTTTGTTTTTGTTTTTTGTTTTTCGAGACAGGGTTTCTCTGTATAGCCCTGGCTGTCCTGGAACTCACTTTGTAGACCAGGCTGGCCTCGAACTCAGAAATCTACCTGCCTCTACCTCCCAAGTGCTGGGATTAAAGGCGTGTGCCACTTTAAGACATCTTTTATTTATTTATTTTTGACATCTTTTATATTAAATATATAATTTATTCTTATCTCATGTCCATTGCCTCAATGGATGTCTGTGCGAGGATGTCAGAAGCCCTGGAACTGCAGTTACAGATAAGTGTGAGCTGTCAAGTGGATGATGGGAAATTGAATCTGGCTGGATCTTCTGGAAGAGTAGCCAGTGTTCTTCACCACTGAGCCATCTCTCCAGCCCCAAGACATATTTCCTAATAATGTGTGTTTAAGTATGCACTCAGCATTGGTATTTCTCCTTGCACCACATGTTCCTTTTCATTGTAGATCTCCATAGGAATTATTACTAATAATCAAAAATACTAGCAGCAACAATATAAAAATATTGCAATTAAGATATATATGCATTTAGAGACCAGTATAAAATCTTCCCTTTTAAGGAAACAAGGTCTCCCTGGCTGGCCTGGAATCATGAGTTCAAAACCAAAGTAAGCAACAAGACTCTGCCTCCAAAACAAACAAACAAACAAACACCAAAAAACACCCCCCCACACACCAAAACCCAAAAACCCAAGTAACAACAATGCTTAAAATTTCTCTGATGCTCTGTGGTGGTTTGAATGAGAAGGACCCCTATACGCTCAAGTATTTGAATGCATAGGCCCCAGTTAGACGAACTATTTGGTAAAGATTAGGAAATGTGGCCTTGTTGAAAGAGGTGTGTGTGTGTCACTGTGAACTGACTTTCAGGTTTCAAAAGCCCATGCACGGTCTAGTGTGTATCTGTGTGTCTGTGTGTCCCACTCTCTCCTTCCCCCTGCTGCCTGTGGGTCAGGATATGAATCTCCCGCTCCAGCACTGTATTTGTCTGCCTCCCACCATGATGATAATGGATTAACCCTCTGGAACTATAAGCAAGCCCACAAGTACGCTTTCTTTATAAAAGGTGCCTTGGTCATACTGTCTCTCTGCAGCAATAGAAGAGTAACTGAGCCATGCTCTGAGGTAAAAGTTTAGTGACTGCTTATCAATAGAACATGACAGAAGTAATGTAAAAGTTTCCAGGCCAAGGCCTTAAAGCCACAGTTTCTCCTTTCTGTCTCTTTGCTCTCTGCCAGGTAGTGTGATGCTCAAGTCACACCAAGAGGTCAAGTTCAGGTTCCAATGGCAAGTCCAGAGGAGGTTCCAAAGAAGAGCCATTATCAACCACCAGAGGAGGTTAAATTTTTCATAAAGTAAGCTTAAGGAGGGCTCCATTACAGCCACCATGACTGTATAATCACAGAAAAAGTCAGCCAGAAAACTCATCTAAGCATAATTAATGCCCAGGACTACAAAAAAATGATAACTGTCATTAAGCCCTTTAAGTTTGAGAGGATTTGTTAGGACAGATGTGGTATACCAATTTCCTCTGAGAATAAAACATTCCATCATTTAAGGAAGCACAAAATAAACAACTCAAATAGCTTCAAGAAGTCCCTGAAACTGACCAGACTCCCGACACTCACCTCCACCATCAGTAAGCAATAAAGAAGGGCCTAGAGTCACTCACAGACTAGCCAAACTGCAAAGCAGACTGTGAGACCAGACCAGATGGCTGGAAGAAGCAGACAACAGCCAAGCTGCCTGAAGTTTAGACTAACTGAGTCACCTGGAAAGGACACTCTCCAACCCACTGAGCTGTCTGCAGGCTGTGAAGTATGCTCCAGGTTCCCCCCTTTTATGAGCTGTCACTCATGCTGAGGTGGGCTCCTATACGTAACCCAATACAATTCACTGTTTCACCAAGTTGGACTTGGTATCTGTATTTTGGTCTTTCATGATCTCTGTATTTGAGGTGAAGAGACATGTGCCTCCCCATGAAAGTCTTGTTTTACAGTAACACAGTAATAACTGGGACATTCCTATATTTCTTTCTACTCCTAACCTGAAGAAATGTCAAGTATGTTTATAGAAGGAATCAAAATCCAAACACTCCTTCATCTACCCACCACTGTCTAAAATCCCAAAGTGCCAAGGAAAGGGAAGGCCAGACTAAAGCCTGTTGCTGCCTTTTTTTTAATCCTACCTTGCTGTGTTTCTCTTTCCTCGAACACTTTCAACAACACTCAAAAGAGGAAAGGCAGGAAGAGAAAGCCTACTCTTTACTCAGCAGCTCCAGTATCAAAACTGGAACACCTGTCCCTCCCTGTTGGCATCTCCCTTCTCCGGCTTCTCCTTACTCCTGATTTCCAGCCCTACCTCAGACCTGAACAAAAAGTCCAGAACTCACAGCTCCCCACTAGGTCCCACTGCTCCTCTACCAATCCCAACAGCTCTTATTCCCAGCTCCGCTGTTAAAAGATCTATCTCCAGTACTATATATAGCCCCTCAGTTAACTAAGAGCTACGTGTATGCACAACAAACATATACAAAATCAGCCCCACCCCTTCATCGCAACTTAACAACGTCCTTACGGTGCAGTAACACCTTTATAGAAACCGGAAACCCCATCACCATGACAATGCACAGTACAACAAACACAAAGTATCCTTATTCCCTCTACAAACACAAACTAATATTTACTGTTTTAATTCTTAAAATTTTTACTTGTGTGTATGTTTATCTGTGAGTGTATGTCACATGTGCGTGGGCACCCGTACAGTCCATATTAGCATCTGATCAGCAGTAGGAGCCTGGATATGATGACACACACCTGTAGCCCCAGATACTCAGAAGGTTGAGGCAGGAAAACACTTGATCCCTAGATGATGTTCTGGCCTAGGCAACATAGTAAGACTTCGTCAGTAAAAGAAAAAAATAATAATAAATAAGAGATGCCTCTTATGCCATGAAATAACTGCCCACCTGTTTTTTAAGTGCTCACTTAAAAGTAAACTCAGTGTCTCTGTAGTCTGCTTCAATGAATCTGGTGCTTAAAGAATTACCACCACCTAATTTACTGTTTACTGCCACATAACTGGTAGTGGCACACACCTTTAATCCCAGTACCTGAGAGGTAGAGGCAGGAAGATTTCTGTGAGTCTGAGTCCAGCCTAGTTTATAATATGAGTTCTAGGACAGCCAGAATTGTTACACAGAGAATCCCGGTCTCAATAAAACATAAATAAATAAACAAACAAATAAAAACCCGAATAGGACAAAACAAACAAAAAAGTAAAAAGTTTAATGCTGATAATTATTTTCATGAGAGGTTATTTCTGAAAAACTAACTTATCAAACACTACCATAATTATGCAGGCCTGACTAGTTGTGTACAGAATTATTGGTAGTTTTATAGCAACTGAAAACCTTAAACATTACTATTATCCCTTAGCACTCAAGAGAGGTAGGAACACAGCAGGCTCCTGTTTTTCCAATCTAGTACTGTCATGATGGTAAAATTTAATTACTAGTTGCATTTCAAAATCAAGTTTGAAAGCAGGGTTGAGTGTCTCATGCTCAGCAGAAGCTCCCAGTGTCTATGCATATACACTGATCTGCCATAATAAAATAGGTTCCCCTTCTTCCACCCATTTTCTCAGTTTTAGGGCAAAGTATGGAGAAGAAGCAACAGGTACCAAGCCTGGCCTTTACATGGGAGAAGTGGGGGAAGGAAGGGGAAAGGAAGAAAGGAGGAAGGAGGGAGAGGGGAGGGAGGGAGGGAGAGGAGGAGGGAGGGAGAATTGGTGGCACTTATCCTTAATTCCAGTATTTGGAAGACAGGGGCAGGAGAATCTCTGTTAAGTTCTGCCTGGTCTAACAGTGAGTGCCAGGACAGCCAGGGCTACACACAGAAACCCTGTCTCAAAAAAACAGAAGGAAAAGAAAGAAAGAAAGAAAGAAAAATTCTGGGAGCCGAATAAAGAAAGGTGAAGGCTTCAAGAAAAGGGTTCCTCAGCACGATGCCTGGTGCAGCAAAGTGACCTGGAAAGCCTCAGTTGTTCCTATGGTCAAGATTCAGGTGACCTACATCTATCCCTCTTCAGCGGGCTATATCCCCTGCCATACATCTGTTGCCATCGACAGATAAATGAAATATTGTAACAGAGACTAACTTTTGTAAAGAAAAAAAAGGGAGAGGGACAGATGGGGATGAGAAAAGGGGTTAGAAGGGGAGGGAAGGGAAATAAAACAGGAACAAGAGCTTCTGTCTTTCCACCCTGGGACCATCCCAGCCTTCTACAGCAGCAAGCACCAAGGGATTCTGTGCATTCCTAAGAGGCACCGCCAGTCAAGAAGAACCCTGCTCAGGAATGGCAACCACAACTTTAAAACACTAGGCAAGTTGCTCGCCAGTGTCAACACAGAGCAGTTTAGTAAAAATCCGTCTAAGGCTGGGAATGGTGCCATATGACTTTAATTCTAGCACTTGGGAGGCAGAGGCATGTGACCGATCTGTGAGTTCAAGGCCAGCCTGATCTACTCATGACAGCCAAGGCATTAGAAACAAATCCTGTCTTGAAAAACAAAACAAACAAACAAGCCTGACTGCTACTATAATTACTTTACCTCTGCATATGGCAAAACTTCCAAACTGCATTCTAAAGCACTAAGTTGAAAGGCTAGTTAAAAAATACAGTGAGACTTTGTTTATGTGCCACTACCAAGACTCTAGCATATGTGCATTCTCCACATAGGTGGAAATGCTTCATATTAAAATTTACAGTTAAATGCTATAAATGATGTAGCTTGGTGGCTGAACACTTGCCTGACATGCACAGGGCTTCAGGTTCAACCTCAAACACATTAAAAAATGAAATTTACAGTTAATATATAAATGTTTCTTACAATTGACTGTGTAAATTCTTGAAATATTATAATATTATGAAAAGGTTAAGGCTGTCAAATAATGAAAGGGAAAAAGTGGCAGAACTGAGACAACACAAAGTCATGTATGAATGAGCATCAGATTCAAGGTAGATTTGGTCTCAAGTCTTCCACTTTTACACATGTGTGACACTTTTCATTTGAGGAGAGTCATGAGCTACAGTTGACTCACTGGTTAAAAGCATGGGTTGTTCTTGCAAAGGACCCAGGTTTGATTCCCAGCACCCACATGAAGATTCATCACTTCACCTCCTTAGGCACCAGGCATGCATGTGGTGAACAGACACACAGGCAAAGCACTCATACACAAAATAACATCTTAAAAAAGAAAGAGAAGTCATACTACTGTAGTAAGAGACACCAAAGGAATAAAGTGAGAAGCCCAGAAATAAAATCCAGATACAGAGCATCTACTGATCCTGATGTGACACTGGCAACAACGGCATTCAACTGGGCACAATCCCCTCTACAGGCAGCACCAGTACCGAGAGACACCCACACACACAAGAATATGACAAACACCTACAAAACACCAGCCACAAAAATTAATTAAAAATGGAACTAAGTGCAAAACTAGAGCAATAAAACTCAAATGAACAACATGGGTGTAACTCTCAATGACCTTGGTCTCCAAAATACATTCTTAGTTATAACCTCAAACGTACAACAAAGAAAAAGCAAACAGAACTCGATCAAACTTCAATCTGTGAAAAAGACCTTGTTAAAGTAAGCCTACAGAATGGGAGAAAATATCTACAAATCATACATCTAACTATGTTATCCCAATTATATTAATGTTTACAACTTGACAATAAAAAGACAGCCTAGTGAGAACTGGGCAAAACACTCTGAGAGACTTGTGTCCAAATATCTAAAATGGTGTACAGTACATGAAGCAACTACCAAATGACAATCTAGTCTATAGTGGCCCCTGAGCATGCAATCCGGCATTTGGGAAGCTGAGGCAAGATTACCGGCAGGCCCAAGGCATCCTGAGCTATATACACCCTGTCTCAAATAAAAACACAATTACCCAACCAAACTCCACTGCCACCACTACAACCACTAAGCTGGCTATTTAAGAGAAAGAGAAGGAAGGAGGGTTGTTGGCAAGGATATTAAAAAACTGGAGCTCTGTCTTGTATGAGGCTCTGCCAGTGCCTGGCAAATACAGAAGTGGATGCTCAGTCATCTATAAGATGGAACACAGGGCCCCCAATGGAGAAGCTAGAGAAAGCACCCAAGGAGCTGCAACCCTATAGGTGGAACAACAATATGAACTAACCAGTACCCCCAGAGCTCGTGTCTCTAGCTGCATATGTAGCAGAAGATGGCCTAGTCGGGAAGAGAGGCCCCTTGGTATTGCAAACTTTATATGTCCCAGTACAGGGGAATGCCAGGGCCAAGAAGCGGAGAAGATGGGTAAGGGAACAGGGCGGAGGGAGGGTATAGGGAACTTTTGGGATAGCATTTGAAATGTATATAAAGAAAATATCTAATAAAAATAAATATAAAAAACCTGGAGTTCTTATATATTACTGATGATGGGCAGGTGCTTAGAAAATAATTGAAGACTTTAAGAATTATCATTATAACCTATTAAGTTCATTCCTAGATACATATTCAACCTAAACACAAGTGTTCAGACAAGCATCTATAAACAAGTGCTCATAGCAACAGTATGTACAATAACCAAAACATCTTTCCATGCAATATTATATACTGTGATCTCTACTGTATGACTGGCAGCACTATATCTCATAGCAGTGAGAGATCCAAAGTACAAGCACTGGTACCACTTTAAGAGTCCTTGACTAGCCTGGCGTGGTGGCACACGCCTTTAATCCCAGCACTCGGGAGGCAGAGGCAGGCGGATTTCTGAGTTCAGAGCCAGCCTGGTCTACAGAGTGAGTTCCAGGACAGCCAGGACTACACAGAGAAACCCTGTCTCGGGGAAAAAAAAAAAAGAGTCCTTGAGATAAAAGAGCTTTTCTGACCCACTGCAATCTTAAAGACCACAGTTGCATATACAGTAAGTACACTGCTGGTCAAAATGTACAAGAACTCATGACTTCATATCATCTACCACAACCAACACTAAGTGACTCTAAACGCTACAGTTACATGTTATCAGCTAGACGTGATCAGACAGATCTATAATCCCAACACCTGAGAGGCCGAGGCAGGAGGACTCCTGTAAATTACCCAAGCTTGAGCTACACAGCTAATATATGGCTAGCTCTGGATACCAAGATTCTATCTCAAACAATCAGTAACAACAAAAGAGACTCAATGTCCAAATTATTTTTAATCCAACTCTATCAAATGACAGATTTAAAGCAACTAGATAAAGGTTAAAAGTAAAAGATGTGTGTTCATCAGTGTGGTGGTCTGGGTGAGAATGGCCTCCATAGGCTCGTGTATTTCAATGCTTGGTTCGTACTGGGTGGACCCTCTCCCTCTTTTCCTCCCTCCCTCTGTGGTTCTTAACATGCAAGCTCTCACCTAATACTTCAACTTACCTGCCTGCCATGTTCCACACCATGATGGTCAGGAACTCATCCTCTTAAACTGTGAGCAAGCCCCCAAGGCTTTCTTTATAAGCTGCCATGGTCAACTTCACAGCAATAGAAAAGTAACTAAGAATCAGTAATACGGTACCAACCAAACTCTACCAACCAAATTCTACAGACCATGACCAAGTAGGATCAGTTGATCTTATAATTGCCAGACTGATTCAGCATGTGCATGCATGTGTGTGTGTGTGTTTGTGTTCGCGCTCTCGCTCTCTCTCTCTCTCATACCCATAAATGACAAAAAAGACATGAAATGTTTGTGTTACAAGGGGCATTATCAAGAAAATGAGCTAAGGGTATAGGTTATTTACCCAGCATGGTCCTAGGTCCAAGCCCCAGCATCACAAAAGTATGGTAAGAGATGATGCAGTTGTTATAGCCAGACCCACAAACTAGTTACAGCACAGGTTCTGCATTGAGTGTGTTAATTATTAAAATTATGCAAAATACTGTGGTAACTAAGGCAAAAATAGTACAGGTGATAATTTCAATAGACTCTGCTCAATAAAATCCAGTTTGTTTATTTTTTTTTACTATGATCTTTTTAAAAATTATTTTCATTTACTATTCTCTTTTACTATTTTTTACTTTTTACTATTACTATTGTTTAGACAGGCTCTCCTTTTTTATTCTCACTGGCCTGGAATCTACTACATTGACCAGGAGTTCCTCTAACTCAGAGCTCAATCTGCCTCTGTCTCTGGAATGCTAGATTAAAGGCATAAGTCACCATGCCAGACATTTACAAGTTAGGTGATTTGCATGTCACTAAATTCTTGAGAGGCTGGCAGGTGGCTCAGGGTTTAAGAGAGCTTGATGCTCTTGCAGAGGACCAGAGTTCACCCTTTGGCACCAATGCCAGGCAGCTCACAAGCACCTGGACCTGGAATTTGAGTAGATCCGATGCACTCTTCTGCCTCAAACGTGCACCTTCTCACTCACACCTCCATAAATGAAATATCCAAAAGTAAACCCAAGAGAACTATTAATCATGCATGTTTTCCTTTTTATTACCATCTAACTAATGTAAATGATTAGTAACCAGTTCAACTATATGCAAATGAGAAAGGATTGCTGAATCAAGATTATGGGAACTACAGGTTGTCTCCTTTAAAGCTAGGAGCCTGAAAGATAATCAGATTAACAATATCTGAATATGCATAAAGGGGGATGCAACACAAATCTAAACACTAAATCTACTACAAATAAATAAGTAAATTTAGTTTTTTTTGAGACAAGGTTTCTTGGTGTAGTCCTGACTGTCCTAGAAATAGCTCTATAGATCAAGCTGACCTTGAACTCAGATCTTGTGGGCCTGCCTCTGGCCCACAAGTGTTAGGATTAAAGGTACGTGCCACCACTGCCCAGTTGTTTCAGTATGTCTTAAACAAACAGTATGAAGGCAACTTCATACATTGTTTTGGGCACACTTTCATTTCGATGATAAAACATGAGATCAAGGGCAGAATTTTCTGTTTCTTTTTTTTTTTTTTTTTTTTTTTTTTTGGTTTTTCGAGACAGGGTTTCTCAGTATAGCCCTGGCTGTCCTGGAACTCACTTTGTAGACCAGGCTGGCCTCGAACTCAGAAATCCGCCTGCCTCTGCCTCCCGAGTGCTGGGATTAAAGGCGTGCGCCACCAACGCCCGGCTTTCTGTTTCTTTTAAGGGAGGCTTTGTACTAATAATGCCCCACAATCACAGATCTTCTTGGAACAGAAGCCTTAAACGTTTAATTCCCATTTCGTAGTTGATTTTTAATCTTAAGTAGGTAGGTATGTTTGTGTGTGCACTCGTGGTATATGCACATGAGTGAAGTGCAGTGCCCTGGGAGGTCAGAAGGGGACCTGATCCACTGGAGCTGGAGGTAAAGGCAGTGGTAAGCCACATGGCATGGTGCTGGGAACCAGACTCAGGCTGTCTGCCAAAACACCATGCTCTTCTTAAACACTGAGCCATCTCCTCAGCCTCACAAACCACACTTCCTATCACAGACATCTGTTAACTTGATTGTACCTGACTGGATGAATGCCTAGCACTAAAGCATCATCTAAGGTTAGTACGATAGGCAGAACACCCACAAGGAGGAGTCTGTCCGTAATTACAGAGCAACATCAGTAGTTAAAAGCAATGAATGGCCTTTTAACACCCTAACTCCCAAACACTTATTTGATGAATAACACCCTGACTTCCATGATAGGCAATTTCCAGATAAATGGGAGAAAAAAAATGTTTTTGCTTTCCCTCTGTGTTTGGAAGGGGGTTATATCTAGCAGGCTTGGGAAGAGGTTGTTTGAGTCCATTAAGGTACAGAAAAGATTCATCTAAACTGAAAAATCTACATTACTTAGGTACTATTATCTTTATATAGATTTAAGGAGAAAATAAAAAGAAGAACTAGTAGTAAAAAAGACAAAGAATCTGAATCCTTGACCCCTGCATAGTACCAGTGAGTGACATCCACTGTAACAACCACAGCAACAACAGGCTATCACTACAGCATGCACTGTCCCATAGACTATCGACATACACTAGACGAGGAAGGTTACAGGATACCAGCAACACCGCATCACCATCCGACTCATCCCAGTATACAGAACCCTACCTTCTGCCTCACATTCCTCAATCAATAAAAACAAAAACAAAAAACAAAAAAACCTTGTTACCACACCTGATGGGAAAGCTTCCTTTCAGAATTATACAAGCCCAAACAGAATTCAAGAATTCTAAAATAAAGATAAAACAATCTATCTCAGCTACTGATATAATAAAACATATTCTAATAATGTAAAAATCGGACAAATAAAATTAATTGAAACCCAATACCGAATGGCTAAAAAGCTAAAATAAGGATTAAGCATAAGACTATAGACAAGAACAATCAAGTAATTTGAGTTCTTTGCAAGAGTTAAAGTGTCTCTGCCTCCTCCTTATCTATCAAGCAGCTGCCCATTTCTCACCCCTGTCCACCTGTGCGGAAGGAAGCATGCTGGCTTGATAGAGCCTGGAAGCCTGAGGGGTGATGACAGAAAATGTCTCAAGTAGGGTCTGTCGAAGGGAATGTCCCCAAATGAAACATTCTTTTTTTAGACTTTCTTCCTAGCCTTCATTTCTGTCCATTTAAAAAACGTTTTCCAAAATATCGTTTAAGATAAGAGTATCATTTAAATACACACACACACACACACACACACACAAAACAAACAAACTCAGAAAGCTGTGCGCTTGTTTCCCCTACCCTAACACCCCATATGAGGTACTGAAGTTTTTTAAAAGCCAGGCAATTTTAGTGATAAGGGCAGAGCCCCAGACTGCTTGATACACACTGGGGAAAGGCGCCTGAGCAAGGATCTGGTAAGCAGTAGACCATGCAACATAAACCTCAGAGCATGCACTGCCATCAAAGTGAGCCAAAGGGATGCACCAAGAGCCTGTTCTCAAATGGTGTGTTAGTATACCAAGAGTGGGGCTGGATCTCTTCTGTCCTAAAAATTTCCCACGTGGAGGCAGGGCGTGGTGGCACACGCCTGTAATCCCAGCACTCGGGAGGCAGAGGCAGGCGGATTTCTGAGTTCGAGGCTAGCCTGGTCTACAGAGTGAGTTCCAGGACAGCCAGGGCTATACAGAGAAACCCTGACTCAAAAAACCAAAAAAAAAAAAAAAAAAAGATTTCCCACATGGGAAAATCTTTTATAAACAAATCTTTACTAAAACTGCAGACCAAAAATTAGCATCTTCGCCGGGCATGGTGGCACACGCCTTTAATCCCAGCACTTGGGAGGCAGAGGCAGGCGGATTACTGAGTTCGAGGCTAGCCTGGTCTACAACTTGAGTTCCAGGACAGCCAGGGCTACACAGAGAAACCCTGTCTCGAAAAACAACAAAAATTAGTATCTCTCCTTCCAATAGTTTTTCTCCATCGTTAAAAAGTCTGAAAGTAAAAACTAGAAACTGAGTAACAAAAATATGGATTTTTTTAATTTAAACTTGGTATAAACATGAATCAAACAGATAAACTGGAAAAAAAAAAAAAAAAAACCTTTAAAAACCCAAGGAAGCCTCCTAGTAACCTACTCCTGTAATTCCTCACAAGGTGAAGGAGAGTCAGGAGGCTCAAGGAAGCCCCTCTCGCCACACAGAGAAGCAGCCAGACTAAGCTATGTGAGACCCAGTTTTAACAACTCTAAAAACGCTATCAGGGAGAACAGAAACTAGCTGGAGAGGTAAGAAAACAGTTCCTATTCCTTAGTCCAATCCAACTGGGGTTGTCTTGTTACATTTCTAAGGGGCCACAGCACAACGGTTATCTTCCAGATACACCTGCCGTTTTTACACAGGAAAGGCCTCTTAGATTTGGTTTAGACTATCCAACAAGTGGGTATTTTAGAACTGGCCAAGTGATGATGTTTGCAGACCGGCAAAAGCAGAGTAGGGTGATGCTTTAACACAGAGACAGACAATACAGAGTAAATAGATAGATGACTGATAGAACTCAAAATTCTTCTCAGAAAAAAAAAAAAATGTTACTCATGTATGCCAATGTCCTACCAAAGGTTCAGAAATAATCTGTTTACCTCTTTTTATTCTCCTGATTTGACTAACAGTAACTTTCAGGCCACTCTTTGAGAAGCCCTACCCCCATTCTAGAGGAAGTTCTCAGCTTCCCTGCTCTACAGATCCCTCCTCTGTTGTCCCTCTTAACGCTCACACCTAAATGTGTAATAAACCCTGTTCCTCATAAACACTAACTCTGCCACAAGAAACCCAGAATCTATTCCGCAGACCAGTTTACATTCTCCAACAGATCTAAAACCAAAATACAAGCCTAGTCTTTAAATTCTTCTTGCCAGATAGCCAACTTCGAGGTCCACGCACTTAAGTGTTCCGACATACACTTCAACAGCTTTAACTTCAAAACCACGTCTGTGTGAGCCACGGCGATGAAGTGCCGTGCCACAGGGCTTGGTTTTGTTTTCGGTTACCTGTAGTGTTTTAAATTAAGTTGAATGGCTACTACTTAAAGATGAAATGGAACATATGGGTGCAGACGCCCAGGAAGTCAACTCAACTGAAAATGGTAAAAGAACTTAATCGAATGTGGCACAGGCATGCTCCCCAAATCTCCGCCTAAGTAGCTCATAAACACACACTCCTTCCCCTGAAAAGGCTTTTTTTTTTTTAAAAGGTTAGAAAGCAGCGACCCTTGACTGGTTTCTTCCCCTCCTCCTTTCTTAAAGGAAGCGGTAGGAAGCCAAGACACACGCAAAAAAAAAAAAAAAAAAAAAAAAAAAAAAGAGAGAGGCCGGAAAATGGAAAGCCAGAAAGCAGGACTGGGCAACCGGGACTTTAAATAACCCCAGAAGTGTTTCCAACTTGGCACACAGGAGGAGGGAGCCGCTGGGCTACCTCTCCGCAACCCCGAGCACCTCCGAAGTTCCTGAGCCGCTTCGGGAGGCGTTCCCAGGGCCAGGGGAGGCGAGGGAGCCGCTCCCGGCTCGCCCCACCCGGGCTCTCGGGGCCCGGCTCGCACTCACCTGGGCCGTAGGCCTGGCTTAGCAGCGCCCGAGCCCGGCCCCACATCCGCCCGGACCCCCCAAACGACCTCCGAGCCCCTCAACCCCACGCCTCGGACCCCAGCCCGAGCCCCGGCCGCGGGACGCGCCCCGTCGAGGCTCGCCCATCCAGGGCCCCGCGCGACTCCCGGAGGACCCCCGGCCCGAGCCCCGCCGCCTACCTGTCTTCGCTCTTGTTTTTCTGTTTCTTCCCCATCGCTTGTCAACGGCGCTCGCGGCCCCGGCCCCTCGGTTCGGTGTCTCACAGACCCACTGTCTCCCGGCTGACTCCAATGCCCGCTCGGCTCGGTCCCCCTCGCGCCGCCGCCTCTCGCACCCGGCTCTCCACAGACCCGCGCACTGGGACAGGGCACATATGGTGTGAGCCCTCAGTACGCAAGCGCATCGCCCCGCCGCCTCGGCGTGGGGACGCAGGGCGCGGCTCATCGAGAGCGGCGCTTCGGCTAGAGCGTCTCCAGTTGAGCCGCCGGTCAGGTGGGAACCCAGGCGCCCCCTCGCCGCAAGTGAGCGCCGCGCACCGACGTCCGGCGGATCCCGGGTTCTAGAACCTAGAGGACGACAATGAGGCCGTTCATTTCTCACGTCGGCACCCTTCCCGGGGCTGGCTTTCGACGCAGAAGTGGGACTGAAAAGTCTCCCCTGCCTACGCGGCCTCAGCTGCGGGAAGTCCATTACAGGACCACAAAGAGTCAAATGATGAGCGTTCTGGGGGTGGCAGGACAAAAAAACTGGGATTCCCCTCTCAGAAACACTCATGAATTGTCAACTGTGTACATTTATTAAGGGAAAAAAAGACATAAGGACACAGCGACGGATCCCCTAATATGAATCTTCATATGAGCAAATTCTAAAAATTAATATGTCTAAGAAAGTCAGGAGGGAAGGTCCTGGCATGGTGAAATTTTTCTCCATGTTTCGGGGCGATGTTACTAGTGTGAGCTGTGTATAAATTATAATGTACTGTAAGCCACACTTTCGAAACTATTAAACACACGGGAAATGAAGCCCCTCTGTCACTCAGGCGCAAGACCCGGCTCGTTTCCCCGTAGAGGCGGGACCCGCAGTCAGTGCACAAAAAACTACAATTCCCAACGTCCCTAGCGCCCATCCCTCCGGCCATTAGCCCACGTGAAGCGTAGGCTCGGAAGCCAGTAGTTCCGGAAGGCGGAGGATAGGGCTTCTCCGAGGCTTTCGTCACTCGCCACCGCCCTTTCCGCGAGTGTCTCACATTGTATCGCGAGAGGACTGTAGCCAATGAAGTGGCGGAGTTAACAGCCCCTTCTCTGCCCTTAACAATTGCTGTGAGGTTGAAACCTGTGTGAACCCGGTGGGTATTCTTGATCTGCAGCTTCCTCTCTCCGTAGGCTTCACCAATAGTCCAGGTACGGACGAGGGTGATGTGGCCGATAGTGCCACAGCGTCCCAGTGTTGATGAAGGACACATCTCGGCTGGGATGAGGGAGCGGCTGGGAGGGCCTCGTCTGGGCGGCTGCGGAGGCTACAGCGCATGCGCCCCAGTTAGTGCGAAATCGGGTCCCCCCCGGAACTACTACACCAGTCTCTTGAGCTCAGGGAGTGGCGAAGAGTCTGCTGACAGGTACATGGGGTTAGGGTTTCGGTTAGGAGTTTGTAGGGGAGTACATAGGTGTCAGCGCCCCCAGTTCATCGGTAAGAATAATACTCGATTTGGTTCAGTAAATAGAAAGTTATGTTTTTACCCCCAACATAAAGGCAGTGACCACCTCCGCCTAATCCAGGGCAGCACTTGTTAGTCGCGAGAAGCTCCGCATTTAAACGTAAAGGTCTCCTGTGAAACCCTCGGTGATAAACGAATACTGTGATGCAGATTCTGAGTAACTGGATCCTTCTCTCTTCCCTGAGTTAGGGATCCTGGGAATACAGCTTCTTTTCGGTTGTATAGTATTTATGAGAAGCTGACAATTGGGGTTTAGAGGGTAGTTTAGGGTTTTTTTTTTTTTTAATGGCCTTATGTAGCCCAGGCCTATCGCTCCAAATATGAGGTGTGATCCATATGCTTCTGCCCTTGAGAGCTGAGGTTGTAATCATGAGCCACCATGCCCAGGCTTATTTTGTGTGTGAGCTGATAGTTTTAGCTGTCAGCTTGGTAGAATAAGCTACGGTCACCTAGGAAGAAAGACTCATTGAGAGATTGGGTAGATTAGGTTGGCCAGTGGGCATGGCTCAGAGAGCAGGGATTGTCTTGGTTGCTTTAATTAGCCTGCTCCCAGATTAATGTTGTTCTCCAGCAGATGTTGGACACAAGTAGACGTGTGTGTAATTACTTCTCTCTGCTTCAAGTGCCTGCCTTTAGTCCTAGAAGCGATGGACTGCAACCTGGACTTGTAATGTTTATGTCAGGATATTTTTGAAGAAGTATACAAATGAAACTCCTTAAGGCAGTGTGCATGGGGAAAAAAAAATGGCTTTTATAGAAGCCGAAAAGCAAGCTAGTATATTTAGGGATTTCCCTGGATTCTGGAACCATGAATGAGATCTTTGATGGTTTACATCTTTATTCTGGTTTTGGCAGGTGTTGGGGCCCACATGCTGAGTTCTAAGGCCAAAATGGTGCCTCCAACATGGTGTCTGTTGTGTTAACGTCTCAGGCTGTGTTACAGAGACCCTGTTTTTAAAAAAAAAAACAAAACAAAAACCAAAGCCCCCAAAATGTAAACTTAATACTTGTTTTTTTAATGCCCCCTCTCCCAGCACTTAGAACAATGGAAGGTAATGGATCCGTCGACATGTTCTCAGAAGTCCTGGAGAACCAGTTCCTCCAGGCCGCTAAGCTGGTGGAGAATCACTTGGACTCTGAAATTCAGAAACTGGATCAGATTGGTGAAGATGAACTGGAGCTGCTCAAAGAAAAGAGGCTGGCGGCGCTCAGGAAGGCTCAGCAGCAGAAACAAGTAACCGCTCGCCCGCCCGCCCGCTCACTGAATCGCTGGGGTCCAGCTCCCCACTGCACTGCAGCCACGTGACTTTCCCTCCTCACTTGCAGGATGTTCTGAATTCACATTTCCATCAATGTTCAATACTTAACCCAGGGATGAAACATTAGGGAAGGTTTAGGCAAGATGAAGCATTTGACTGGGGCGATGATAGTAAAAGAGAGATGAAACGTCTTAGACCAAGCTTAGGGTCCACATATCAGAAAGAAATATCATGGTTCTGTATGAGAAGATATTTCTAAGTGTTAGACTCTGCATTTTTATTAGGTTATCTTTTGTGGGGGTCAGGACAGGAGCAGGATCTCACTGTATAGCCATGACTGGCCTAGAACTCACTCACAGACAACACCGCTTCTGCCTTTGAAGTGCTGGAGTTGAAGGTGTGCGCCAGTACCCCTGTTCTGTTTGTGGTTTTCATGGCCACTCAGTGACGTGGTTGGTTTGTCACACTGACTTACAAGAGAGAAGGTGAAGGCTCGGAAGGTTCATTAGAGCCCTGGTCAGTTAATGCTGGGGTGGGTGTTGCCACTGCTGCCTGAGAAGGGAGAGTGAGCATCTGTTTGAGGTGTCAAGCTTTCTGCCACAGGGAAGGTAGAAGGGGCTGGAAGAGTTCCCAGGATTGTGGGTAATGGCCCTTCCTCAGCCTGGGAAGCTGAACGTTTCCTTGTGAGGCTTTTCCTTGGCTCTGGATCCCACGTGGATATAATGCTCTTCCTTCTGAGGAGTCTGCCCACTGTTGGCTGGTGTAGAAGCCCCTCCCTGTTTTGATTTCGCTGTCAAAAGTAGATAGGTTCTTAAGCTCCTGAGGGGTGGTAACTGCACTGTCCCCCAGGATAGATGGACTTTATTTCTTGAGGTGGTTTGGTTTGGTGTGTTTAGTTTTTGCTGTGGATAGGACATTGTTTCTTAATTTTGAGATTGTCATATAGTTATGTCATTTCCCCTTCCCTTTGCTCCTTCCAAGACATCCTATATTCTCCCTTTCAAGTTCATGGCCTCTCTTCTTAATTGTGGTTATATCCGTATATGTATTTGTATAGACATACATATTTCTAAGTATACCATGCTCAGTCTGTATAATGTTGCTTGTGTGTACATTTTCAAGGCTGACCATTCCGTAGTGGATAGCCAGTTGGTGTGCTCTTCCTGGAGAATACTCTTTCTCCCACACTCAGCATTCCTTAATTGTCTGTAAGAACATTATCTTCTAAAGTGTAGAACTCTTCCTGATTTAGTCCCTCGCATCACAAAATAAACAAAAAAACACTTTTGTAATCATTTGGATCAAACGATCCTGATTTTACTAGTTTAAAGAGCACACATGTGAAAGTTAAATTGGTATTTTCATGTCATGTCTCTCAGACCTAAATTCTGACTGTGAAACTTAAAGTGAAGCAGGTAAATCAATAAGATGCAAAACTGTCTTAATTGAACCCATCATAGAGACGGTCACTCCTGCCCACAGACTAGGTCTGCACTAATTGCCACTTCAGCATAGGAAAGCCAACTGCGGATGGGAACACCTGCTATTCAATAGAATTGATTCCATTACAGAAGTACACAGTGATTAGGACATGTAAGACACTTGGTGTCACTGGAATACATTTCAGCTGGGTCTTTTTTGCTTCTCTTGAAATTAGGAGTGGCTTTCCAAAGGGCACGGGGAGTACAGAGAAATCGGCAGCGAGAGAGACTTCTTTCAGGAAGTCAAGGAGAGCGAGAGAGTGGTTTGCCATTTCTACAGAGACACCACATTCAGGTAACCTGGCTCCCGACTTCATCTCTATGGTGATGCGACATTAACGGAGACACACTGCTGACTTGGTAACTGAGAAAATGAAAAGGATAACTGCCATGTTGCTGTGTGGTGATGTGATCACAGGTGCTTTCATTATTGTAGAGATTTAACTAAAAAGCCAGCAATGTGCAAGTAAATACATCAGTCTTATTGGAAGTCGGCACTCCTGTGGTTTCTCCATGTCACTCCAAAGACAGCCTGAGGTAAATGCGTGTGGTTCTTACCAAAACAATAGTGTGGTATGCTGTGTTCTCAGGATGCTGGGGATTGGAAGCCAACAGCTTTCCCAGTTGTTTATCCTTCCAGTCTTGGTCGTCTTGGTAAGGAGACAGAGGTTTGACCAAGTCTTTCATCAGAACCGTTCGTAGAACTGTCAGATGTGGAGAGAAGTAATTTCCCTTAAGGCAGCCCAGTCTCTCAGGGCTTAGACAGGGAAAGTAGCACGCCTCCCTGGGTTATATTTTTTGAGGGAGCAAGAACTAAGGATTTGTACGTGCTAGGCAACTGTCCTACAACTGAGCTAAAGCCTCAGCCCAAGAGGTTAGGTCTTAAAACAAAGGACTCAATCACGCATGAGAGTGTGTGTGTGTGTGTGTGTGTGTGTTTCCTTCAGAGGGCTAGTTGCCAGCCTTTGAAATATGACAACTTAAGAATTAGCCAGATTTCAGAATTTTTTAAAACTTAGGAAAGTTGATCATAGCAGATTTAGAATCATAATAGCAATTTTCTGGTGCCGCCTCTCATAGGTGGACATGCAGGGTAACTGACTCACTCACTGTGCCTCAGCCCTGCCTTCTTTCTCTCTACCTGGCCCTCAGCTTAGCCTCAGAGCCAACCACTTCGGTATACCACCTTTCAGAGACTGAATGCCTTGGATTCATTCTCTGAGGTGATGAGAGCAGGTACTGAGAACTAGAAAGGCGGAAGGCATGGAACCTTCTTCCCTTCCGAAAGTCCCAGCCTGCCACACTGGGGTAGAGCGATCTGCTGACACCAGCACATAAGACCGGTGCTACACACACTTGCTTGTCTTACGTCTTTCTCTGCTAGGTGGTTGCTTTTATGAAAGCAGAGTGTTTGCCATGACTGGCTCTAGAGCAGAAATGCTGACACACAGAGTGGAGGTCAAGTAAATATGTCTGATGGAGGAGACAGTGAACCTGGGTGCTCACCTCCAGGCAGATCAGGGAAACAAAATCAAACCGTTCTGTCGGCTTTTGTATATAGTACAGAGTAAGCTGGATACATCCATGAGTGTGCATTTGCCTATCGGATGTTTATAGTAGCCCTTTGAGGTGTGGGTTATAATTCTCTTTCTTGTATGGAGAGGTGAAGTGACTCAGCTACTAGGTAATAGAGGAGTCTTGAATCCATCTTTTAGATGTGAAACTATATTCTTATTATTACTGGTGCTTTTGTGTTTTTTAAGATTATTTCTTCTTTATGTGTATAAATACTGCTTTGTCAGCATGTATGTCTTTGTAACATACATGCACACAGAGACCAGAAGATGGAATCCAAATGTCCTAAAACTAGAATCAGGAATAGTTGTGACCACTATGTGGGTACTGGCAACTGAACCTGGGTCCTCTGTGAGAGCAGCCAGTGCTCCTAACTGCTGAGCCATCTCTCTTCAGCCCTACTTCTGGATTTTTAAGTGGGTTTTTTTTTTTTTGTTTTTTTTTTTTTTGGTAGATGTTTGATTTGCTATTTATTTTGTAGAGGTTTTTATTTGTTTGGTATCTGTTGATGGTAGTGCTTTTGCAGAGTGAGAGAGTGAACCCACAGCTTCATGCATGCCACAAATTTTATTTTATTTCTTAAGACAGGGAGGATATTGCTGTATAGCTATGGCTGGCCAGGAACTCACCAGCATTCACCTGCTTCTGCCTCCTGAGTACTAGAATTGAAGGCCTACACCATGCTAGATGTTTTAAAATGGTTAACCCAGCTTGGTGGTCTACACCTTTACATTGATTGCTTGTGAGATGGAGGGAGGCAAGGAGGATCTCAGGGCTGAGGCTGGCCTGTGAGAGCTTACCTCAGAGCAACAACCACATATATTAATCGACAAATGGCATGGCCATAGACTTAATTAAAATAGGTTCCTTCTACAGTTGGAATGTGGAGGACATTTATGTATATTTCTTATAGATTTGTTCTTTGTTTTGAGCATCATTTAAAACCTGTTACCTGTTCTCTTTCCTTTTATTTCTAAAATCTCGTCTTATTTTGTTATTTTGGTTCTTTGAGAGTGTCTCTGGGTAGTCTTGGCTGTCCTAGAGCTAGCTCGTTGTGTATACCAGGCTGCCCTATGGCTAACAGAGACCTATCTGCCTCTGCATATGCGTGCTAGGATTTAGGGCAGGTACCTAGTCTAATCTTCAAAATCTTATTATTGAACTATCTGGCAAGAAAGACCCAGCCAGGAGAACAAGATTAGACATCAAGGTTACAGGAAATTGACTGAGCCCCAACCTAGTTCTAGAGTAACCCTGGGTACTCAGGAATCATCTGTGTACTTCCCTTTTCCACCCCAGACAATCTTGACTCATCTGTAGTTTTTTAAAGTCAACTATTAGTGGGTAGTAGCGGTGCACACCTTTAACCCCAGTATTCGGGAGGCAGAAGGAAGTAGATCTTTGAATTCAAGGCCAGCCTGGTCTAAAATGAGAGAAGCCTACATACAGGAATCCTGTCTTAAATAAGTAAATGAATAAATGTATGTATGTATATATGTAAAAATGAGTAAATAAGATCCAACTCTAACGAACCCCTGGGGTTACAAACCACTGATCATGAAAGAGTGTCAGTCCGTGTAAAAGCACTAGGAGCTCAGTTTGTGTAAAACATAATTTAAAGAAATGTCACTTCCTCGTTGGTAGATGGGTTAGCAGAGGGTGTGGAACTGAAAGGGCAGTTTACTGGGTGCAGTGTCTAGTGGGGAGAGGGAGTGGCGGGAGGAAGAGATGGAGTCCCTAGTAATACCCCCCATTTCTTGTAGAACACACTACCTATACTTAAAGAGTCAGTAACCTTTAACCAAAGAGCTTCTCTGACAGTTTGATGGTTGAGGGAAGTCTTGGTGACACCAGCTGAATTCCAAATGGGACACCAGCTGTATTTTTGCCTCTTGTGAGTTCTGTCAGCTTCAGGTCTGTCTGCCTTCATGCAGGGGAACCAAGGCCTTCTTTGTTTGTTTTTATGCTTTTTTTTTTTTTTTTTTTTTTCTGGTTTTTCGAGACAGGGTTTCTCTGTGTAGTCCTGGCTGACCTGGAACTCACTCTGTAGACCAGGCTGGCCTCGAACTCAGAGATCCGCCTGCCTCTGCCTCCCAAGTGCTGGGATTAAAGGCATGTGCCACCACGCCCGGCATTTGTTTTTATTCTAAGCATGACAGTTAATGCATTTCTAGAAAAGGACTGTGAAATGGGCTGCTGAGGCCTGTTCCCTTTAGCTTTTACCTCTCTGCCTTAACTTCCAGGTGTAAAATACTAGACAGACATTTGGCAATTCTGGCCAAAAAACATCTTGAAACCAAGTTTTTGAAGCTGAATGTGGAAAAGGCACCATTCCTCTGTGAGAGACTGCGGATCAAGGTCATCCCCACGCTAGCTCTCTTAAGAGATGGCAAGACACAAGATTACGTTGTTGGATTCACCGACCTAGGAAATAGAGATGACTTCACCACAGAAACTTTAGAATGGAGACTTGGTTGTTCTGATGTTATCAATTACAGGTAACCTTTGGCAAAAACAAACAAACACACAAATAGACTTTGGAAACTATTCCTAGTCAATAGTTTTAGAAAATGTTGTAAATATACTTGTATTTTTGTTTCTGTTTTTTTTTTTTTTCAAAAGATTTATTTATTATACGTAAGTTCACGTTAGCTGTCTTCAGACACACCAGAAAATGGCATCAGATCTCATTACAGATGGTTGTGAGCCACCACGTGGTTGCTGAGATTTGAACTCAGGACCTGTGGAAGAGCAGTCAGTGCTCTTAACCACTGAGCCATCTGTCTAGCCCTTGTTTCTGTTTTTTAAGACAGGATTTCTATGTAGTTTTTTTCTGTTTTGGAACTCTCTCTGTAGACCAGGGTAGCCTTAACTCAGAGATCTGCCTGCCTCTGCCTCGTGAGTACTGGGATTAAAGGGATGCACCATCACGTCAGGCTAGTTAACGTTTATTTTATGAAATTAAGACCTGCTGGCTAAAATGTGGATGGCTTAGGGAAAGAAATTTCTCAATGCACACAGCAATGTGATCTTACAGCAAAACCAAATTTATAGTTAACGACAGGCTTAGAGGTGACCTAGAAGCTTTCAACCTAAGAAATGTTACTGAAACTAATTTTGGAAGCCCAAAGTGACATTTCAGAATAGAGTGCCTTGCTGGGAAGGGTGCTTTTTTTTTTTTTCTTTTTGGCTTATTTCTTTATTTTTTAATGTTAGAGATTCATCCCAGACCCTCTCACACGCTAGGTAAGTCCTCTGTCCCCAAGCTGTAACCTAAGCCTTACCTTCCCAATTTATGACTGACTTAAGGGACTTTTGTGATGAAATTAGAATTTCTCACATACTAGTCCAGGAGGCATTATACTGTGTAGTGTCATGCTTGCAGTGCTGAGGTGACACCCAGGCCCTCACACATGCTAGCTGTGTGCTAACCCTGGAGACTGGATACCGTGAGGGTTAGGGTAGACACTTTTATGTCCCATGTGCAGTCTCGAAATGCAAAAGGTCTGTGTCCCTGCTTACCCAACCCTGCAAAACAGTCCCATTTCCAAAACAACTAAAATCCAGCTTCCATTTTTTTGTCTGTGACTTTTATCCCCTTCAAACTGAAAGTTACCACCTGTGTTCTGTGCCTAATGCTTAAAAACGGAAAGAGAAAGGAAAAAAGACAAGGAAAATTGTGCCTTTCAAAGCAGAAAGTCTCACCTTTTCTTTCCCTACTTCCCCTCTGGTCAATTGCTCCTTGTTAGTATTAGCATAAATTAGCATTTATTCAACAACGAGGAAGAGTAATTCCTAACTATAGAAATCAATTTCTCCTTGTTAATATTAAGTTAATATTTATTCAACAAAGTGTTATATTTTGAAATTATTTTCATTTTTTTTCTTTTGATTTTTGTTTTTGAGACAGGGTCTTACTCTACAGTCCAGTAATGTTAATCCTCCTGCCTCGGCCTCCCAAGTGCTTGGATTACAAGTGAGATCTATCGTGCCACCCAGATCAATTTCAAATTTTAATCAAATTACAATCTAGCAAAAGAAATTCTTACATAGTCTTTACCATATTTCCACATTTTAAAGTTATGTGCCAGGTAAATACCTATAAATTTTTTCAGAACTACTTGAGTGTATTTCCTTATTTCTGGCTGTACATTTCTGAAAAATTAGACATTTTCTTGCATACCCGCAGTGCGGTTACTAAGACAGTGGTGATGTATTTTATGGAACCTACTCAAATGTACCACCATCCTCTTTGTTTGTTCTGTTTCGAGACAGGGTTTCTCTGTGTAGCCCTTGCTGTCCTGGAACTCACTCTGTAGACCAGGCTGGCCTCGAACTCAGAAATCCGCCTGCCTCTGCCTCCCAAGTGCTGGGATTAAAGGTGTGTGCCACCACCTCCCGGCTACCATCCTCTTTTTGTTCTCCGTGTCTGAGATGTTGCGGCCTGCCCGCAGTCCACAACACGAACGGTTCAACTGAGAATGGCAGTTCAAGCTGAAAAGAGAGGAATCTAGACGGGGCGGAAGAAAGAATGGATCTAAGACAACATTCTGATCAAAGCTCAATTTTACTATTTCCAGACACTCAGTTATAAAGGAAGGGGGAGGGAACCCAATATCCCGCCAAGTAACTCAGGGTCCAGTAGCAGGACGAACACGTGTGTGCCTCCAGGCAGCAAAGGCAGGGTCCAGCAGTAGGCGTGGCAGGACGAATGAGCAGGTAGCTCCACCCTTGAGCAAGCAGGTTCCAGGCTGGGGGAAGGGAGGCCACACTGAGAAATATGTCATGTCTAATTTTTCCACTTAATTCCTGTAATGATTGATAATTTAATTTCCAAGAGTGACGGTTTTGCCAGGTGTTGGTTCGCACCTTTAATCCAGCACTGGGGAGGCAGAGGCAGGCGGATTTCTGAGTTTGAGGCCAGCCTGGTCTACAGAGTGAGTTCCAGGACATCCAGGGCTACACATACAGAGAAACCCTGTCTCGTAGGAAAAAAAAAGACAAGACAGCGTTTTTAAAAGTACAGCCAGCTAGTTCCTCAGGTGCTCCTCAGGTGTTCCTCAGATGCTCCTCAGGTGTTCCTCAGGTGCTCCTCAGGTGCTCCTCAGGTGCTCCTCAGGTGTTCCTCAGATGCTCCTCAGGTGCTCCTCAGGTGTTCCTCAGGTGTTCCTCAGGTGCTCCTCAGGTGCTCCTCAGGTGTTCCTCAGGTGCTCCTCAGGTGCTCCTCAGGTGTTCCTCAGATGCTCCTCAGGTGCTCCTCAGGTGTTCCTCAGATGCTCCTCAGGTGTTCCTCAGGTGCTCCTCAGGTGCTCCTCAGGTGCTCCTCAGGTGTTCCTCAGATGCTCCTCAGGTGCTCCTCAGGTGTTCCTCAGGTGTTCCTCAGGTGCTCCTCAGGTGTTCCTCAGGTGCTCCTCAGGTGTTCCTCAGGTGCTCCTCAGGTGCTCCTCAGGTGTTCCTCAGATGCTCCTCAGGTGCTCCTCAGGTGTTTCTCAGGTGCTCCCAGTGCTCCGGGTTTGAGTTTGCACATTTATCAGAGCACTCAGACCCTGTGTCGTGGCTAGTGTCTACAGGAAGATGTCCACGCCCTCGTTCCTGTGCGTCATGTGAAGTTTGCTCTGTTTAGTGGGACGGCACCAAATGGAACACTGGCTGTCATGCCAGGAGGTGTTGAAAGGAGCTGCTCCATCACTTGCCCATTTCATGATTAGGCTGTGCTGTGAGTGATTTTTATCTGTGGTTAAAGTCTGTAAGACTCCTTAGCCTTTGAATCCTTCCCTTTTGGGGTTTTTTGTTTTGTTTTGGTTTTTTTGTTTTGTTTTGTTTTTGGTTTTGGTTTTTCAAGACAAAGTTTCTCTGTGTAGCCCTGGCTATCCTGGAACTCACTCTGTAGACCAGGCTGGCCTTCAACTCAGAAATCCGCCTTCTTCTGCCTCCCAAGTGCTGGGATTAAAGGCGTGCGCCACCACTACCTGGTGAATCCTTTCTTTTTGACTCAAACAAAATATAAACTTTAGGAAAGCTTATATAGTTAATTCTTTTTCTAGAATTAGCTGTGTTTCTAAGAAGTTGTGCTTCCTTTCAATTAAAAATGATGCTTTTTTTCTTTTTTCTATTTATTGATTAATTTATTTACTGTTTGTTTAGGATAGGCTCTCCCTCTATAAGCCATATGGTCCTCAAACTCACAGTCCTTCTTTAGCCTCCTGACAGCTGGAATTATAATACACACACATACACATAACTCTGGTCACTTGTTTCTCTAGCATCATTGTTTTGTGCTGATTCCAGGCTGATAATAGTTCATCCCGTGAGTCTGTCAATGTGTGTAGAAATGTAAACATTGAGGTGCTACGCAGGAAGAGTCATGAGTTCCAGTCAGAACTCAAACACACTGTTGCCTGCCATTGGCATGGGTTCAGCACAGGGTCAGCACAGGGTCAGTGCACCCGAGACTTGCTTTTCTCTGCCCCAGCATGCAGAGGGCCAGGGTGTCAGCTCCATCACCACAAAGATATTTATAATAATGATCATAACCAAGAAACTCAAACGTTGATCTAACACAGATAGTATATGAAACTGGTAACTTAATATTATGCTTTTTATAGTCTAGCATCCTGAGTATATTAAATCATAAAAAATAAAATGCTCTTAACCTTTGTTTTACTTTTAGTGGAAATTTAATGGAGCCACCATTTCAGAGCCAAAAGAAATTTGGGACAAACTTCACAAAGCTGGAAAAGAAAACTATCCGAGGGAAGAAATACGATTCCGATTCTGACGATGACTAGACCGCGCTGTACTTTAAAACCTTCTGTCTGTCTGCCTGTCTGTCTGTCTGTCTACTTCAGAGTTAAGTGTGGTTTCTAAATTCCACTGATTTCGGCCCATTGACCATCTGACACTCTTATCCCAGCGTGTACACTGTTTGACCATTTTGTCTGCAGTCATTGTGTATAACTTGAGAGAAACATACTTTAAATTACCTGGGAGGGTCTGAATTCTCTATTTTTGTGATTGATTTTATCATAACGTGATTCTTCTATCTTCAAACCATTCACACGTCTGTTTTTAATCTCCTGCGTTAGAAATAGGAATTTGCCAACTATTGTAAGAGCCAGTGAGTGCTGACTATACGCCAGGCTGGGGACCTTCGCTGGGACCACATGCACGTACTTGTCCGTGATCCGCTTCATAGAATGGGTTTCAGGAACTGTTAAAGACTCACTCATGGTGACTCTGCTGATAGCGGCAGGAAACATCGCCTTATTTAAATGAGCCTCATGGCACACGCACATTATGAGACCTGCAAAAACATAATTAAACCGTTTTTGAGTGGTAACATGAGGAACTCCATTGGCTGCTCTGTAAAACAACTTTAGCAAACGTGAAACTTATTCTCTAAAAGTGTGAGTCTGGAAACTATGAGATCATATAGCAAACAAAAACATTTTTAAAAAAATACAGGCCATGTGCTTAGCATGAACAGAAAGAATCTGATGCCCAGAAATAAATAAGCCTTGGTAAGAAAAGAGTATAGCATCATCTACTGAGATGGCTCAGTGTAGAAAGGCACTTACCACAAAACTTGGGGACTGGGCCCACTGGTGGAAGGAAAGAAACGATTCCTGCAAGATGTTGTTTAACATACACAATACAGGAAATATAAATGAGTTGAACTAAAGGGGTCTTGGGATTTGAGAGCAGTCTAAAACAACACAAAGGGGCTGGAGAGAAAGCTTAGCAGTTAAGAGCACTTGAGATGGATTCCTAGCACCTACATGGGGGCACACAGCCATCCACTAGCTCCCATTCTGGAACTCTGATGCCTTCTGACCTCCAAGGCCACCAAGCACAGCAGTGCTCAGTGGTGAGGGGTTCCTTCAGGTAAGCCAGGCTGTCCTGGTGAATTGACACACCCACCTTCCAAGAAGCCCACAACACGCAGACCCAGATGTGGGCTTTGACGAGGCTGTGATTCCTCCACACAAGGAGTCTACAGTAGAGAGGAATCCCATTTGTGTTACGGTGTGACTGAGAAGGCAGGATCCAGGCACTACCTTGAGAGGGAACTGAGCCACACTTGGAGTCTGAGAATGGAGAACAGCCATCCAACAGACAACCTAGGAGATGGTTATGGAGAGTGGGAGGGCTACGTGCAAGAGACAAGTTAGGGCAGTACAGTGCACAGGGAAAAACCCTGCCCTGGATGCCAGGACCAGATTACATCAAGAATAAATGTGCTTGTAGCCCTACTCCTGAGGTCATTGGGTGGACCGGCCAGTGATGTTATCAAGGTAGCAGTGTGGCCACAGATCCTGAAGACTGCAGCTCCAGCAGGCAAGCTCCCATAGCTACATTCTTCCAGCAAGACAAAAGTACAGAGACAATGTGATGTCTCGGTTGCTCCCATACACTCAGTGCACTTGGGAGACCACCACAGCAGGCTATCAGCTACTTCTGGGGATCCAGTCCAAGAATGAAAGCCCATAGGCTGCAGAGCTAAGTGTGGCCAGTAGAGGACGCTACTACATAAAGATGGGAAGCTATTCAAGTGGAGCCAGGTCCTGTGGGAATCTGACACTTGCCAAACAGGGCTTAACCATAGAAAAGAGCCCTGGGGTTCAACAGCCTTCACCATCACATCAGGCCCTGAGACTCCCTTTGCTCCTCTTTCTTTGACCTGGCCTACCCTTGTATTTAACTTTTGTTCAACTCATAGCGATTCTTTTATCCTGGTGTTATTCAGCTCTTCATGAAATATTTAATTTTGGTTATGCATTTTTTCCACTATCTGGCGGTCTTTTTTTCTTTTGTTCCTCTCAACTAGACTTTCAGCAGTATATAACTTTGTCTTACTGGGGATAGTCTTTACTTTTTTGTTGTTTTAAAAATCTCGTGTTTCTATTTTGTTCTTTACTTGAGGGGGAAGGTTGGGACGAGGACTCTCTACATAGCCCTCTGTAGACCAGGCTGGCCTTGAACTAGAGGTCTGCCTCCGGAACTTGGGAACTAAAAGGCAGTGCCACCATGCTTAGCTGGACTCCCTTCTTAACATTTATCTAATTTTGGGTTTGAATTTAATTATTTAAAAATCTGGAATTTTTATTACCATGTATTTTTTCTAATCTTTTCCCTTCCACGACATTCTTCTCTACCTCTTCTCTTTAACTTTTGGTTCATTTACTATTATTTCTCTGTTTCCCTTCTTTTTTTTATCTCATTCATTTGCTATTGCTACATTTACCCTAAATAATTCCTAATTTATAAAATTCTATATTACATGTTCCCGTTCTCTGTTTAGTGGTCCCGGGTGGTATATTAGTGGACTTTATTTCAGGTGTATTTCTATCTGCGGCTGTTGCCACTGCAGTAGCTCCCTTTCTGTACCGGGCAGCAGTAGGGGCTGAGCCCCAAGAGCGAGTTGCTTACTAAGATTTGCTGTAAAACCAGGAGAGAACCAAACCAAAGATGTGTCAATTTTATCAGAGAAACACCAGATATATGGGGTGTGGGTGCAAGCAAAATAATATGATTACCAAGAATGTAACTTTGTATTCAGTATTTTTAAAAGGTGGAAGATTTATGCCAACAGAAAAGGAAGCAGCGTAGAATTAACAGTTTTTATATTTGTGTACAAGTGTATGTACATGTTCGTATGTACACATACGTGCATGTGTAGTAGAGTCAGAAGACAACTCCACTATGTGAGTTCTTTTTTAATGTATATAAGTACACCGTTGCTCTCTTCAGATACACCCAGAAGAGGGCACCCATTACAGATGGTTGTGAGCCACTATGCGGTTGCTAGGAATCGAACTCAGGACCTCTGAAAGAGCAGTCAGTGCTCTTAACCACTCAGCCATCTCTCCAACCCCCCACTCTGTGAGTTCTAAGGGTTGAACTCAGGTCATCAAGGTTGGCCCAGTGGGTAAAGCTGCATGTTGCCGTGCCTGACAACCTGAGTCTGATGCCCTGACCTGCACTGATCAGTAATCTCAGTGTACCCCTAGGATCAGAAGCAGACAGGGGACTCTTCCAAACCTGTGGTCCAGCTAGCTTGCACACACTGGTGAAGAACCCCTTCCTCACACAAGGTAGAGAGGGAAAGGCCAAAACCCAATGGTTGTCTTCTGAACTCCAGGCACATGCTCACCATGTCCACACAGAAGAACATGCACACACACACACACACACACACACACACACACACGTTTCCTTAATCCCCCAATGCCCTGATACCAAAACTGGTTAAGAACACAACAAAAGAGTTACAGGTCACTTTACTTGATGTACATAGAAATGTTCTCCATAAAATGCATACAAAATCCTGTTGAAGAGATACTAAGATCAAATGTCATAGCCCAATTGGCTTTGCCTGAGGAAAGGGAGGTTTAAGCAAAAATAAAGTCAATCAAAGTTATGCCCCATGGGCCTGAGGAAATGGCTCAGTGAATAAGAGTGCTCAGAGCTCTTGCAGAGGACTCTGCTCTGGCTCTCAGCACCCACATCAGGTGGCTCACAACCACCACCTATAACTCTAGTTCCAAGGGATGTGACACCCTATGGAACTTTGAGGACACTTTCACGCATGTGGTAGACTCATACAGCCTCACACACACACAAACCAGCCTTAGAGGAAAAATCGCATGATAATCCCCACAAACACTGGAAAGGCCTTTGACAAAGTTCAATTCTAAAGAAGCTAGGAATAAGAGAAGCACAATGTACTGGCTAGTTTTGTGTCAACTTGACACAGCTGGAGTTATCACAGAGAAAGGAGTTTCAGTCGAGGAAATGCTGCCATGAGATCCAGCTGTAAGGCATTTTCTCAATTAGTGATCAAGGGGGAAAGGCCCCTTGTGGGTGGTGCCATCTCTGGGCTGGTAGTCTTGGTTCTATAAGAGAGCAGACTAAGCAAGCCAGTAAGAACATCCCTCTATGGCTTCTGCATCAGTTCCTGCTTCCTGACCTGCTTGAGTTCCAGTCCTGACTTCCTTTGGTGATGAACAGCAGTATGGAAGTGTAAGCTGAATAAACCCTTTCCTCCCCAACTTGCTTCTTGGACATGATGTTTGTGCAGGAATAGAAACCCTGACTAAGACAGATGGATAGATAGATGGATGAATAGACAGATACATAAATAAACAAACGAGAGAGAGAGAAGAAAGATATTGCAGCAGCAGGCTGGGCAGATGGCTCAGTAAAGTACTTGGTGTGAGAACTAGAGTTTGGGTCGCCAGTATGCATATAAGGAGATGAGCATGCCTAGTAGTGGTGTGGTGGTAATCCCAGCACTTGGGAGACAGAAATAGTAGATTCTCCTGGGGCGAGCTGTCTAGTTAGACTAGTGAAATTGTCAAGCTCCAGGCTCGCTAAGAGACCCTGCCCCAGTAAACAAAGTAGAGGGCAAATGATAAAGATGCTCAGTGTAAATCTCAGGCCTCCACACATATATACATACATGTAGACACACCCACACCTGTACACATACATGTATACATACCCACACATGTACACATACATGTAGACACACCCACACATGTACACATACATGCAGACACACCCACACATGTATACATACATATAGACACACCCACACATGTATACATACATGTAGACACACCCACACATGTATACATACATCCTCCACACATGTATACATACATGTATACACACACATGTAAACATGCACACACATGCACACCATACACAGAAGTACCATAAATAAATTCATAAGTGGATAAATTAATGTTTGCTATTTTGCTATGGTTTCATTTACTTTCTTTGATTTTTTAAAATGATAATTGTATAATCATAATATGTAATGTATAATGTATAATCTTTCTTTGGTTTATTTGTTATAACTGCATATATTTGGATGATAAGGGGGCATAGTCCACATGTGGGAGGTCAGCTGACAACTCATAGGAGTCAGTTCTCTCTGTCCACCAAGTAGATTCCAAAGATCAAACAGTGGCAAGTCCCTTTAAAGCTGGGCTGTCTCTCCAGCCCACTCTGGGGGTTTTGCAAGGGAGCTCAGTAAGAACAAGGAACCACCAGGTTGCTTTCCTTTTAAGAGTTAAAGCAGAGGATTTCTCATCACTAAAGTCACTGGATTTTTTTTTTTTTTCTGACTTAGTTCTCGGAAAACTGGTCTATTTAGTAGTAACTTTCCGGTGTAACTAATTCACGATTCACTTCGGTTTCCCCTACTGGGGACTAGTTCCGGAGCTCAATCTAAAACAGCGTCTTTCTATGCATTTCAGTGAATAGTGGTTTAATATCGGCGTTCTGGGTGGTAATGAGGTCACAGAAACAATCCACACTTTTGTATTTTATGAGTGCTTTCCGCTTTAGACAGAGGACTTGGAGGAACTGAGCTGGCATTGACCTGGAAGCCTCCGCCCTGGGGCCCAGTTCTCTGCTGGGCAAGCTGCTCTCCGAGAAAAGCAGTCAATCAATCTACCCAGCTGTAAAGCCTATGACCCACCGGAGGGACCACCCCACCAACACAGCCTCAAGTGCAATAGCGGCACTCACATCTTGAGCTGTCTAAGTGAACTTAAGGCCCACTTACCAGGAGGGACTCCATGCTTAGCACTATAAACCTAACCGACTACCTGTGGCTGGTGAGGTCATGTGTCCCAGAGGGGACATGCCACACCAACCCTAGTAGGATCTGTGTGACAAGTTCCACAGACTGAGGTGATTGACTTCAAAATGAGAAAGCCTCCTGGAACCGTTTGTGGAACTCTTCGCTGGAGGAAAAAAATATTGAGCCGTAGTTCTCATGGCAATCTATCTGTTTTGTTTTCTCATACTCCTTTTCTTATTTACATGTTCCTGGTAGCCGAGGCCAAGATCTTAAGGGAGAATAATGGGTAAGAATCCATCCCTAGAGATGGGTTCACTAACATAACCTTATCCCTGGGAAACCAACGCTTTACTTTCTAAGTCACTTCAAAACTATGATGATAGATAAAAACTTTCCCAAAAAAATTTCATATGGCTACATATGTGTCATCGGAGGTGGGTTTTGGTCTATGGTAAAGAAAGCCTTAGTTAGAATTAAAATAGTTTAAATTTATGCATTGAAGATTTATAAAAAAGCAGGCATTAAATGTTAAGTAATAATTGACCATAGGGCTGAAGAGTTAGCTCAGGAGTTAAGATTTACTAACCTGCCCTTGGAAATATGCCACTAGGCTTGGACGACTGCCCCCACTGAATACATCCTTTTAGAATTGTTATATTTTGATGATTTATAATGATGTTACCTGTTCTGTTTGTGATTCACTGAATACATAGTTTCAGAGTTGTAATGCTTGGATGATTTTTGTGCTTTACTGTGCCAAATGATTTTTGTTGGTATCTGTGATTGTTTCACTGGATATAGTTTCTAAGAGATGTAATGTTTGGTTTTTTTTTTTTTTTTAATGTATAAAATCCCCTGCTTGAGGGCTGCAGAATACACTCAGATTCAAACAAACTCTTGTTTGTTTCTGTTTGTCACTGCTGCATCCTTACCTATCTAGTTTCAAGGACCCTCATTCCAGGGACCCCCATACCCGACTGGGGTGGTCCATGGCAGGAACACACTACTGTCCCTTTCCTAAACCAGTATAATTTCTAATTTCATCTCTAATACTTATTCTTTTTTAAAGAATTATTTCTTTAATATATATGTATAGATATACATATGAATACATTGTATTTAGCAGCAGATGAAGACTGCTAAAGAAATTCACTGGTCAGATGCAGAGAACACATCATGGGGCTGCCCAGCACCAACTGATAAATCTACAACACAATCCCTGTACCTAAGGCTCAGAAAACATCACAGAAGGGGCAGAAAGACAGGAAGACAAAGAGGACTGGGATACCTGCTGTGTGACAGTGTCTTCTATATATGACGGAAGACTGCACATGAGAGATCTCAACAGTGCATAATGACCTCGCCAGCATAATGGCATGCCAACAGGAATGGGGAGACTCCCACGGAGCCCATCTCTAGATGAAGAGCTCCAGGCAATCAATGGCCACCTAGGGAGGAGGAGTCAGCCTCTTCAGGGATGAATTTCCTGACAGGTTGGCCAATTCCAAGTGTCAGCCCTAAGCATGTGCAAATCAAGTGGACTCAGCAGTGTGTGTGTGTGTGTGTGTGTGTGTGGACTCGGCAGTGTGTGTGGACTCAGCAGTGTGTGTGTGTGTGTGTGTGTGTGTGGACTCAGCAGTGTGTGTGTGTACGTGTATATATACATACATATATATTATAAAGACACACATACATATTATAATTAAAGATGAAGAGTTCATGAATTTGGGAGGCAGTTGAGGAAAGAGGAGCAGGGTGGGGGAGGAAATGATGTGAATTCAGTATATTTGTAGAAAATCCTCAAACAAACAATGGTGGCTGAAATATTTAATCTCAATCCGGGGCTTCTACCTCACCTTTGACCTTTGACCATTAGTTTCCCAATAAAAGACACACACAATTTTTATGTTTATAACAAGCCTTAGTCAGCACTAGAGCTGGACAGATATCTTCCCTCTATGTTATTAGAACCTACTTTCCTATCTATAACCTCGAATTATTGCTTACCGTGTTTCACTGGGGCTCATGGCCATGGTTTCTTGACTCCTAACTCATGGCATCTTCTTTCTTCCCACCTGGCTCTCTCTCCTCCTAGTCTCCTCTGACCCCAATCCCGAGAACCCCAAGCCCTGTCCTGCCTATCTCAATTCTGTCTATCTCAATAGGCTTGTAGGCATCTTTATTTACCAATCAGAAATAACTTGGGAGCGAGGTCACATTGCATCACTTGGGTCTATGAGCAGACTCTGGGGTCAGCAGGCTTTGGGGTCCTACACTTAGCATTACAATACATAGCAGCAGACCAAACCTCAACAAGCAACAATAACAGGCACATGCTTTCCCACATGGGCCTGATTAACAGCTAATTAGGGCAAAAAATACTCCCATTTTTACTGGGCTTGGCAGCACATGCCTACAGTTCCAGCATCTGAGAGGAAGCAGAATTGTGGGAACAAAGCCAGCCATAGATTTTCTATCAGAAGACAAAAAACAACCAATAACAACACCAATAATAACACTTCCTCCCACTTTGCAGTTAGTCAAACAAATGCCATAAACATAAACCACTTCATCCGTTTCCCTCTAAGATGTCTATTTCTGCCCCCAGTTTTTTCTTTGTAAAAAGGTAGGGGTTGGGAGTGAGGAAGGGGTGTTATGGCCCATGCGTTGGTTTCCTTTAAGGAATGGAAGTTCTTTTGAAATTCACAATGCTGTTAAAAAAGGCACATTGCCCAGTACAGTGGCCCACTTGGGTGTCTCTGGAACCTTGGAAGGTTGATGACACAATTCTCCTACAAAAGACCTAGCAGAGGAGCACAGCTGCTCACATCCACTGAAGAATGGTCCTCCTCCATCAGGGAAGGTCTACCTCTTCCACTTAGCATGCAGCTTTGGCAGGGGCATAACCGGAGCCATGATAAAGGATGAAAACAACCATCTAGCAACTGTGTCCCAGCCAAATAAACTCTGATGATCAAAGAGAAGCAGATGTTTCAATTTTAAAACCTGTTACATGGGGGGGGGGGGGATATCATTTTTGACATTGAAACAACTGTAGCCAAATCTGCAAGCACAGATGTGGTGGGCCCCTAATTAAATTAATAAAAGAAAAGGTCTGGGCTGGAGAGATGGCTCAGCAGTTAAGAGCACTGACTGCTCTTCCTAGTAGGTCCCGAGTTCAAGACCCAGCAATCACATGGTGACTCACAACCTTCTGTAATGGGATCTGATGCCCTCTTCTGGTGTGTCTGGAAACAGCTATAGTGTACTCATATACATAAAATTAAATAAAGTTTTTTAAAGGTCTAAATTTGGGATTTGGCTGTGGGAACCTGCCTTGGAAAGGTGCATCTTGTCCCCAGACTTTTTCTTCTCTCTTCCCTTGTCTCTTGACTGACCTGAGATGAGCAGCCTCCTCTACCTCTACCACAATCCAGGGACTCGGACTGAGTGGCCTGCACGGTGCTTGAGTGCTGGGGCATTCAACACAGCTGTCACTAAGCAACACTTAGCACCTGGCCCCTGACAATGATTTTGATCACCTGTCCACTAAGACAAGATTCTTTTGAACATAGATGTGAGAGGATTAAAATTGAGGATGACTAAATTTATATTAGTGCACGACTGTATCCTAAGTGTCTAGGGGAAAGCGAGGGAAGTAGCTTTGTGCGTTTTGTCATTAATTGCATCATTAACTTTCTGATTACAAATGCAGTAAATATATAAAATAAGTACATATTGTGAAACATGCAAAGTAAAAAAAAAATGTCCTATAATCTCATCTTTCATGGGAAACATCTCTCAAGAATTCGATGCATTTCCTCAGATTTTGTTTTCTAAACACATGCTAACATTTATTTTTATATAATGGTACCAGCCACTATGTACTATGCTGTATTTTGAAAACTCTTTCCTTTAGTTCTAGAGCCAGAATGTTTCCTTGTGTCTGTACCTACCATATCCCTCCCCCTGTCTCTATCTCTCTGTCTTTCTCTCTCTCTGTGTGCTTCCCTATCTCTGTGTGTGTGTTTCTGTATCTCTCCCTCTCTCTGTCTCTATTTCCCTATCCTTCTGTCTCTGTCTCTTTCTCTCTCTGTCTCTGTCCATGTCTCTCTTTGTGTGTGAATGCATGTGCATGTGTGTTTCTTTCATCTACTAGTTTGAATCTTCTTTTAAGCCAAAAAAAATGGTCAGAATTGAATACATTCTTACATACACACATACACATATACACACAAGCATAAAATACATACACAAGATTACAAATTATGCACACTCGTATATATATAATTTTACACATGTATGCTGTGCATGCTGACCAATGTCATCACACCTCCCTAGTACCCCTGTCCTTCCTCCCCTCTTCCCCACAGCTCTCTCTGTCATGTC
Source organism: Mus caroli (assembly GCF_978045245.1). Lineage (NCBI taxonomy): Eukaryota > Metazoa > Chordata > Mammalia > Rodentia > Muridae > Mus > Mus caroli. The sequence goes on along the minus strand of NW_028227256.1, from coordinate 34,866,524 downwards.
CATGTCTATTCATGTATGTGTGTGTGTGTGTGAGAGAGAGAGAGAGAGAGACAGAGAGACAGAGACAAAGACAGAGAAAGACAGACACAGAGAGACAGAGACAGAGAAATGTGCTGAGATTAACCAGGGTCACCTGTGATACCATGAGTTTGGAGATATCCATTGGAGCCTTGTGGGTTCAGTGGTGAATGCACAGCTAAAAACAATGATTCTTCTTTTCCAAGAATCTGTCAGCATCCAGAGTGAAGGGTGTGGCCCATAAGCCTGCCTTTTCCTCTTTTTGGCCATAGATTGGGCTGATCTGTTGTGAGCACTCAGTGCAAGGAGCTGATTTGGTGATTGCAATGGTTGCACTGCCCTAGAGAATGACACTCCAAAGCCCCACGTGTCTCTCAGCTCATACATCCTTCCTGCTCCCTCTTCCACAATGTTTTGTAAGCCTTAGAAATGGTGGCTAAGTGATTGCTTATAGCTGGTCCCTTACCTGTTGCTTATGAGCTGCATCTTTGGGCAAGCCCGAGGTTCAGTAGCTGTCCCGTTATGGAACCTCTTTTGTCTATGGTATACACAAAGAAGCTGCTATGTCAGTTTAGTGAACCGTCAGTTGGAAATATGCCCATGGCCTGGGCCTCCAGGCCTCAGTAGTTAGTCGGGCTTACAGTACCACGAAGTCACATGTTTTTTAAAAGTAGGAATTTGGATTGATTTTCTGGGACCTCTGCTTTCTTACTGTCTTCATTTTCAGTTAGTGAAAATCTGGTGCTAGCTAAAAATCCAGACGTCACAGACTCCCATCTACCATGTGAGACGCGTCTTCTCCCCTTCCACTTCAGTCACTGTGAAGGCTCAAGGCATTTTCTCTGTCTGCTCTAGCCAGACTATACACGCCCCTGCCCGCTCTGTTCTCAGGAAACTCTTGTGTGAGTGACAGGCTTTCTCATACATTTTCTGCCCATGACATCATCAACCTCTTCAGTCCACCTATTCATCCAGAGTGGGGCACCGTCTGTTTCTCCAGAGGGATGGCAGAAAACTTAGCCCTGTGGACTGGATGGTCTGTGACCATGCTCCTTGGAGAGCTTTTGTCTGATGTTCCTGGCTTCCTCACTAAGTACGAGCTTCTGCATAGAGTGTGGATGTTTCCACAGATCGCTGTGATTGGCCTGCACTGGGCTGCACTTGATCATTCCTGCAGAGTAAAGCTATATGGGAAACTGAGCATCAGGAGAGAGTACATACATCAAGAGCCCCTGTGCTGATGGTCTTGGTCTGAACACATCTGTGTGTCTCACACTGAACCATGCCTCAGTTGCAGTCTGTTGTGGTGGAGCAGGACTCAGGGGAATGACCATTACCACAGGTTACCATGATAGATATTACGCCTCAACCAGAAATCAGCTCCCCTACTATGGCATGTATAAGGGGCGTAGTATAACCCTATATAGTATATGACTGTGACATCAGTGTCTGAATAACATCACATGTCACTCCAGGAAGAAAAAGCAATCTCCTTGCAGCTCACTATGTCCTGCACTCCTATGTGCAGAAGCCTCACTTAGGACTCTGTAATGGTTAATTGGATGGGATCACAGAAAGGACCGTGGTGCACAGATGTATGGCCGCTACAATTTGGATTTGGAATATCTCTCAACTCTTCATGTATTGGAGGTTGAACCAAATGGGATGCTATTGGCAGGTGGCAAAAATTAAGGCACTGGCATCTATTTGATAAAAATTAAGTCATTTGGAAATTGCCCTGGATGGGCACACTGGTACCCAATCTCCTTTTATTCTAGGATCCTGGTTGCTATTAAGTTGGCAGCTTAATGCCTAACATGCTCTCCCAAACTTAATGTTCTATTTCTCTACAGGCTCAGAGTGGTGGGGCGAGGAACCATAGAGCAAAACTTCCGAGACTGTGAGTCAAACGAAACCATTTTCCATTGTTAGTTGTTTATCTCAAGTATTTTATCACAGCTGTGAGAAGCTTGATCTCTTCCCAAGGAAGGAAGAAAATAGTATCTATCCCTCTTCCTAAGGTCCCAGTGTCCAACCAGACACAATTTCACCAGAATCCACTCAGGGGAACCAAGAAGTTTATTGTGTGGATGCTCCCCTTCCAGCGGTTGTGTAGACAGCCAATGACTTTTCCATAGATGCATAAAGGGAGCCTCTTGTCCACTAGTTTCCCACGGACTATAAACTGTAGCCCCTTTCTGAAGCCACAGGAAGTAAGGGTAGAATTGCACTTAGCAGGCGATTCAGAGTGGCTGGACACTCTGGTCAGGGCCCTGTCTCCTTCCCCCCTCCTCCTCCTATCATGGGATGTACACAACCAAGAAGCCTAGCTGGTATGACCTTTTGAGAGCAGACACAGCTAAACTCCAAAAGATGGGGGCTTGTTTGACTTTGAAGGAAAGTCGTGCACAACAAAATCTGACCTATACAGTAGTTAAATATTGTTGTTGTTTATACTAGGGTGTTTAGGATAAAATTAATATCTCGATCAGTAGACTTTGTGTAAAGCACATCCACACACACACAGAGGTAGGAAGGACTAGAATGGACTCTTGGTCCTCTGAGTGAGAAGCAACTCTATCAACAGAAAGCCTTAAACTTCAACACTGGTTTTTCTTAGCCTTTGGATTGTAGATTTTAGATTTGTTAGCCTTCATAACTGTAAGCAAATTCTTAAACTAAACACTTAATATGCATCCAGAGCTGTAATTCCAGATACTTGGGAAGTTAAGACATGAAGATTATGAGTTCAAGGCCAACCTGATCTTATTTCAAAATAAAGAAAGAAAGCCAGAAACAGGTAGACCAAAATAAATTAAATATTTCAATGATAGTAAAATAAAGAATTTTTCTATATACATGTCCTGCTTGTTCTATTTATCTGGAGAACTCTGACTATACAGACCTTTAGATAGTTCTACTACTGCCCTCACCTATGCCCAGACACAGCAAAGATACCAACTTTCAAAACTATAGAGGAAACACCCATGATGCTCTGCAGAGCAAACACATATGAAAAGTGACCCAATTACCCTACCTTGGTCTTATCTAACACAACACTTCTGGCTACTTGCAAATCAGACAGACATCAAATGTAGGGACTGGTAAATATCACAGACTTACAAAAAAACAAAAAACAAAAACACCCCAGTGTGTGGCATGTGTGCTCCCAGCTCTCTCGAGGCAACTCCTAGCTTTGTCCTGACTCCTTTGGGTGTTGGCGTTTTTATGCATAGGGAATGCCCCACATGATTTGAGGACAATCACTCCCTATGGCCATTGTGGCTCCCACATAATCATGTTTTATGACCCTGGTTGATAGTAGTTCCCAAATCACAGTGTTCTCCCAAAGATTCCGGGAAAGAGCTTTCTATGTTTTTTAAGATGTTGACATACACAGAAGGCAAACAGGTCCACCCTGCCCAACCCAACCATTGGCCACTTGCTGTGAAGTAGGAAAATCCATTCTATTCTCCAGTATCTGTGTGGGCATTTACTCTGCGTGCCTTACACTCATCGTGGGGTTACAACAGAACAGGTGAAAGTGCATCGTAGCCTGGAAAGAAGTCAACCTTGGTGAGGGAGGGTGGCGTAATCCCTGGAACAGGTTCCCATGTCTAAGGTGTTTTAGACAAAGCACATGAGTCACAGCATCAAAGCTGGCTTTATTGGTTGCTGGGTACAACTCACAGTTCCCTGCCTAGAGACAAGGAAGAGCTTTGCATAGTGTTTCCTCATCAGCTCTTGCTGCTAGCAGGGTTCTAAGGAGTTTTATGATCTACAATGAAGGTTTGACATCGGCTCCAGTGTCTTAATCCTACTTAATCCATTATAAACTTGGGGAATGGCATATATACCCATTCATTACCCGGGCCTGAACTTCTTAAAGGCAGTAGCTGCATCTTAATTTGACTGTTACACCTGTTGCATAGCTCAGTGATTGGCACAAGGTGGGTACCAAGTCAGCCTTTATTTGAAAAACAGAAGGGAATACTTAAAAGAAATGAGGTTGTTTTCTGAAATCGTTTTTCATAGCCAGTTTAAATTCTGTTATTTGCCTTATTTTTCCTACAATCTCTTTTTTATTATTTTATTTTTATTATTTTGCTAGAATCCATCCCTATTTTCTCTCCTCCAGTTCCTTCTCTGCTTTCACACTGGCTCCCCTCCCAACCTCTTGTTACTCTTTTTTTTTTTTTTGGAAGAAAGATTATTTATTTATTTAAATATTTATTTATTTATTTATTTATTTATTTATTTATTTATTTATTTATATGTAAACACACTGTAGCTATCCTCAGACACTCCAGAAAAGGGCATCAGATTTCGCTTCGGATGGTTGTGAGCCACCATGTGGTTGCTGGGATTTGAACCCGGGACCTTCGGAAGAGCAGTTGGTCGGGGCTCTTAACCACTGAGCCATCTCACCAGCCCCTCTTGTAACTCTTAAAGAGAGAAATTCTGCTGAGTTTCATTAGTACTGCTCATGCCTTTATGGATGTAGGACCATCAGCTGGAGCATCTGTATCCTCTCAGGGGCTGCATCCCAGAAGAAAGCTAATTCTTCCTTCCTCAGCAACCATCAATCACCAATAGCTTCAGCTAAAGTGGAATCTCATGAGCCCCTCCCCACCCATGCCGGGATTGTGGCTGGCTTGTTCTCATGCCGGGGCTTGTGGGAGCAGCCACTGTACAACGGTGCTGCCATGTCCCATTTACCCTGTTTTTATTGCATTTCTGTAACATTGGTTCAGCTTTTTCTTTCATTTATTAGTACATAAATATGTGTAGATGATAGTCTATGAATATAAATTAAAAATACATCCATAACATCAGTTTGACCATTCAATTGCTCAATCTAGCAAAGACTAGCCTTCATTCATAGGCATTCTCCATAATGCTTTCAGGCAAAGATACATTCAAGTCCATATAATTTTAGCTTCTTTAACTACTGAAAAGTATTTCCCTAGGAGAATTCGTTAGATATAAGAGAAAAGCCAGCAGAAGGTCTGTATGCCTGGACCCAGATAAGTACTCATGAGCCTATAATCATTGCTTTTAAACACACGGGGTCTGCACGGTTTACAAATGCCACCAAGATGCTGAAATGCAGCCAGACCTGGTAGCTCAGACTTGTAATCACAGTACATGGGAAGCTGAAGTAGGAGGGTGGCAAGGTCGAGGCTAGCCTGGACTATACAGTGAGACCTTACCTCAAACAGAAAGAAAGAGAGAAGTATACAGAATTTTTCCTGGCAAAGGGATAAAACAAAACAAAACAAAACAAAACAACAAAATGTTGCAGAACCAGTTAATGAACTAAGACTTGATTATTAAGAAAGCAACACAGGCCAAGCATGCCATTAATCCTAGCACTCAGAAGGCTGAGGCAGGCGGATCTCTGTGAGTTCAAGGCCAGCCTGGTCTACAAACGGAGTCTAGGACATCCAGGGCTATACAGAGAAACCCTGTCTTGAAAAACAAAAACAAAAACCAAGAAAAAGAAGAGAAGAGAAGAGAAGAGAAGAGAAGAGAAGAGAAGAGAAGAGAAGAGAAGAGAAGAGAAGAGGAAGAAAGCAACAGTTTGGCAGTGGCTTTCCTGCACAGAGTGACTGGTCTATTTCTTTCACAGAAACTACTCATAGGAAAAGAAGCAAATTTTTAACTACCTTTCCAGTAACCCATGGAAAATCGAGACACTTTTTAGTAATCTGTGACAATTTTTTTGCAACCAGACATGTCTTTAGGATTTTGGTTACTATTTCCTTCATTGACTTTATTGAAAATTGGGAAATTGGAAAATGGAATATTTTCCAGTGACAATCCCTGGTCACACTTAGACTTTTATGTTAAAAAAAATTAAGAAAAAAAATTCCATAAATTTGGGCTGGTGGGGCACCTCAGCTGAGAAAGGTGCTTGCTACCAAGCTTGATGGCTGGAATTCAATCCCTGGGGCCTACATGGTAGAAAGAGAGCTGACTCCCTAGTTTTCTTCTGACTTCTGCATGTGAGTTCTGTGACATCCACGTGCATGTACACACACACACACACACACACACACACACACACACACACACAAAATCTGTCATTTCTGTGTTTGAGATGAGGGGAAACTGAAAATTTTATCATGTTTCATGATGTTTCAACTCATCAGGCTAAGGCCATTTGGCTACCAGTCCCCTCTGATGGGCCCAAAGGATAAACACACACATCAGATCAGATTGATCCTTTCCTTTGTTCTCAGAAAACACCAGCAAGGTCTTTCCAAGGTCTGGGAACGGAAAGCCTCCTAAGTTGCCTGTTGGAAGCACTCACAGCCTGCCATGAGCCAGTGAGTGCTCACCACAGTCAGCTGCACAGCGTAAAGCTGTAAGCTAGCTCCCTGGACCCCAGACCTGGGTCTAGAGAGAGCCTCAGGGAAGGGCAGGAAGAGCTGACACACTTTCCCCCAGGAGATGTTACTAGAGCACACACAGCCTCTGTCCCAAGCAGCAGCCGCTTGTAAAAATGCCACCAGGAGCATTCCTGGACTCCGACGTGCATAACACAAAAGGTCACGCAGGACTGGAAACACTCAAGTCTCTGCGGAGCAGACAACTGTACATCTCACGAGAGCTTACTGAGGGCTGGAGAGATGGCTCCTGCAGAGGACCCAAGTTCAGTTCCCAGAACCCTCACCAGGGAGCTCACCACCCCCTGTAGCCTGTAACTCTAGTTCCCCGGGGATCTGATGCCTTTGCCTCCACTCAGGAACACACCCACACACAACACACACGGAAACAAATAATTAAAAATAAAACGAATCTTGAAAAAGGTATTAATAAGAGCATCACACCCTAAAACCACGGCCCTCAAGGACACCACTTCCAAGTATCCTTCATGGGAAGCTCTTCAGCCCAATCTGGCAAGCCGTGTAGAAAGGGGCTCTGCTTCCATTGGCTTTATATAAGATTTAGCTGCTTTTTGTTTCATCGAAAGGAAATTAAGTACACAACGAAGCTCAGCAACTTCTACAGAAAAAGCAAAGCGAGTTAGTGGCGTCCAAGTTCTCTGTTTCTCCTTCCTGGCTCCATCTGTGGTCAGACAGCTCAGGAGCCAGTAAAGCTGGAAGTGGCTGACGGGTAAATGACACCTTGGTACTTCCTTTATCTGGGAAGGACGCCACCCACAGCGTTCTTCTCCAGGGTAGTCAGTGTCCCTGTCAGCAGGATGGCTTTAATTGCCGCCTCCAAGAACTCTCCAACAAGGGGACTTTGTTGACTTTTTTTTTTTTTTGTAAAACATATGCAGCTTATTCAATGACAAATGCTTTGCAAATATGAATGAATATCGTCCTTCCTCCATCTCCTTTCCTTTAGTATCTCACTAACCCCCTTCTCTCCCCACCTAACTCTTAGCCAGATATTTACAAGATGTTAGCAGAGTTGATCTGAGTTTGGACAAAAAATATAATATAATATATATATATATATATAAAGCTAAAATATATATAATATTCTCATAAACACATACACATCATACAACATATACATACACAACATGTACATACATATACATCATACATATACATACATATATACATATACATACATGTATATCATTGAGATGTTTACAAACATTGCCTTGTCTAACTCTCACATAGCCCCTGACATAAGAGCATCTCTCCTTTCAAAGTCTGAGCTCAAATCAGTGAAATTGCCCAAGGCCACCTAATCCTCAGATTTTAAACTCAGTGCTCAACCCCCCTTCCCCAGTAAAAGCCAACTTCCCACAGGATCTCAGAAGTCCACACCTTCTCAAGATCACACACAGCTTGCTCTGTTTACTGCCGTTTTAACCTTGGCTGCTGGGTAGGTCCCATCTGTTCAGAGGTGATCTAGTAAAAATAAATGCTAAGTTACTTGGCTTCTACGTCTCTGTCACCATCCGTCTGCCTGCTTCTCAGACAGCCGAGCCTCTTCAAAGGTCTCCAGTGCTTCACCTCCGTGGAGGATTTCGCCTTCTCCTATTTGCTTCATGTATCTTTGGCTTGTCAAAAACCACCTGGCATATGGTTCAGGTGCTTTGGGGCTAACTGATTTCATCGTAGAGCCCTTTCTTGTCTAGGCTCCAAAGGCAAGTCTTCCTATCGTGGTATCACAATCCCTAATTAGCTATCTTGGTTGTTTGTAATCAATAAGGCATGGACATCTGATTCAACTGGAGCCAATCTGCCATGAGACAGGGTTTGCTGGACCTTTGTGGGAAAGTTATGTACTCATTATTTCTGAGAATTTCTAAAACGATCATTTCTTTCTCTCTTGGATTGAAACGAGGAAGTGTGAACTGGGAAGCCATTGGAAGCCATCTTGGGTTGGGGAAGAGAGCACCTTGTCCTGAGGCTGACATTCAAGGAAACTGCGTGGAGAGACAAGATTCCAGATCCCTTACAACACTGTTGAACTGCTGAACCAAATTACCCTTGAAACTCATCCTGCTTCTGCCTTCCTGCTGGCTGAGTTAAGAAATTTATTTTTCAATCATTTCTTTAGTGTGTGTATGTGTGTGTTACTCGAGGCATATATCACAGCATGTACATAGGAGTCAAAGACAACGTGCCAGCCCAAGAAATCTTCCTTAGTGTTGAAGTCAGATTTAAGTCAAGCTTTTAGTTTCTTATAACAAAACCAGTCTGGACCTTCCTATTTCAAAATTGTTCTTACCTGCTCCTCCCAGCTGAGTACAATGGTCTCTTTCAATTCCTTCTCTGCTCACCAGCACTTGACAAATAATACATTATAGTCCTTCTGTCTCTTAGGTTGACATCCTTGAGTTCATACACCTGGGTTTTCCTGTTCTTCTTTACTCAATATTCTTCACAAAATCCTGAAATGCTGGGAGTTTCTGTGGTTGCTCACACCACGCACGCTGGGAGCCCTCCAGGGCCTGTTCACACCACACTGTACTTCTCCCTTGACATCCCTAGGCAATGCCTTCTTTTTCCCAGTCGTTAAATCCCTTTATATAACAATGACTCTCAGATTTATAGTATCCAACCTAAACCTCATTTCTGAGCTGAAACTGCTGTAGCAATGTCTTTACATAGCTGTTTTCCCCAAAACTGCAAACCCAACTCATTATATTGGAGTGTTAGCTTTACACAGTCATGGACTATGGCTGTCTCATTCCCTGCTCTCTCAGCCATCTTCAGCATCACTCCCGATACAAAGTAAGCCATCCATGAAATGTCTGGGTGAATAAAAGAAGTACAGATCAATAGTGGGTAAATGATAAATGGATAAATCAGATAATGTGTTCTTTAGCTGCAAATGACATTATCCTAGTACAAATTTAGTAGAAAACAATTGCTTTGTCTCAACTGAGCATGAAGATGGGGATATGGATGGATTTCAAAGCTGTGAAGATTTTTGGATTGGGTGCCTCCAAGAGTGTCCTCTTGCTCCTTCACAGTGAGCAGCTGCTTCAGCTTTGTCTGCAGACTCTTCTTTATTGTTACTGTGCCTTGGGCAAATGGAGATGCTAGATCTTGGGCCAGAAGCATTTCCTTAAAGCTTTGGATATGCTGGAGGGTCACTGGGTTGATCTGTCATAACTGGTCTTACCTACACAGTTGTAGCTTCAAAGCCAACAGCAGACACAGCCAATGTAAATAGCCCTAGCAGTGGTTCAGGAAATTTTTATTTATAAAGCGGCTGGGAGTCTTGGGGGCCACAGGTTGCTAATCTCCATTCTCAATGACCAGTAGATATAATAAGATTCACATGTCAGTTCAACAATTTGTTGCTGTGGTGTTGCCAGGGCTCAACTCATTATCTTACCCTTGATGAGTGAGATGCTGTGACCATGTCATGTTGCTGTGGCTACTCGTAGCATTTACTTATATTGCAAGAGGCTTGAAACTGAAGGACAATCTCAGACACAGAAACCCTCAGCAAAGCTTAGTGTCTAAAGCTTACTCTTAAGTCTTTCACAAATCTGCTCTGTCTAGAGATTTCAGAATAGGTACCCTCCTCCCAGGCACGTGCAGCTTCCTTCTTTAGTCCTACCCATTCTTTAAAATTACTTAAAATTTCTTTCTTTAAAGAATTATTCATTTATTTTATGTATATGAGTACACCATCATTGTCTTCAGACACACCAGAAGGACCATCAGACCTCATTACAAATGGTTAGGTCAGGAATTGAACTCAGAACCTCTGGAAGAACAGTCAGTGTTCTTAACTGCTGAGCCATCTCTCTAGCCCTATTTATTTCTTTTTAAAGACAGGGTCTCCCAGTGTAGACCAGACTGGCCTCAAACTCATAGAGAGCTGACTGCCTCTGCCTCCCAAGTGCTAGGCATTCGCCAACACGCCTGGCTTAGCCCACCCCTCTAAGTCAATTCCATTTCTTTTTTGTAAAGATGTATCTATTTATTGTATGTGAGTACACTGTTGCTGTCTTCAGACACACCAGAAGAGGGAGTAAGATCCCATTACTGATGGTTCTGAGTCACCATGTGGTCGCTGGGAATTGACCTCAGGCCCTCTGGAAGAGCAGTCAGTGCTCTTAACCACTGAGCCATCTCTCTAGCCCCAGTCAATTCCACTTCTAACATGAATGGCTGGCACATCTCCTCTTTGTCTTCTTCTCCTAGTCCAGCAAGCATCTCTTCACTTGACCTTCTGCAAGGCCTGTAATGAGTCTCCTTCTTCTTGCCCATCTCAAAACCAGCTAACAGCCAGAGATCTTATAAGCCAAGAATATGACAATTATTTTTCTGTACAGTACCCAGCAGGTTGTATGGAGAATTTCCATTCTGGGTTCCTGAGACCCTTGGGATTAAGGAATCCAGATAACAGTGGGCAAGCAGTTGGAAGCCACTGCTGAGAAACAGAGAATTTCTCTTAGCCCTGGATGGCAGCTCTTCTCAGAACTAAACTCAGATGGAGGTCAGAGTGTGGCAGAAGACTAAAGGTGAAGAGTCCAGAAATCACCTGGCATAAAGAGATTTTCCAGAACACAAGATTTTCCCCTCCCCTCCTCCTCCCCTTCCCCTCTCCTCCCCTCTCTTCCCCTCTCCTCTCTTTCCCTCCTCCCCTCCCCTCCCCTCCCCTCCCCCCTCCCCTCCCCTCCCCCCTCCCCTCCCCTCCCCTCCCCCCTCCCCTCCCCTCCCCCCTCCCCTCCCCTCCCCTCCCCTCCCCTCCCCTCCCCTCCCAAGAGCCAAATGCCTCTGGGCCTGCGTGGGAGGTGAAGCTCTGACAGGCAGCTACACCCAAGTCCCAGCTCAGTCCTTGCATTCCCAAGGAATTCACTTCCTCAGCAGTCACCTGGTAAATGAATGGGAGGGGGGAGCTACTGCTGGGTGTAGTAACGTGCACGTTTGATCCCAGTCCTCAGGAGGCAGAGGCAGGAGGATCTCTGCGACTCTTTGGAGACACAGAAAAGCACAGCTCTTCTAGGAAGCTTTGGGGGGGGGGAGATTGTGATGTATGAAACAATTCTGTTGGGGCACTCCCCAAAGTAATTTTCTACAAAAGTTTGTGTACATTGGGATAAACTGTGGGCAAGCACCATGCAGAACCCAGAGAAAGGTGAGAGAGTAAGAAGATCTGATCCATTTGTCACACAAACTCAAGCTGAGTAGATCTTGGTTCTGTGAGGTAAACAAACATGGAGCAGGTGGGGTGGGCGGTGGGAAGCCCTCCCCTGTTACAACCTGGTCCCAGGCTGAGAAGGAATATCTTGAGCTATTTCTAGTTAGCCTGACCTAAGTCTAGGACGGATAAATGTCTTTTAAGCTATTTTTAAGGTAGTTACTTAGTATGCAGCCCAAGTTAGCCAAAACATGCCATCTTATTACTTCTGCCTCCCAAGTGCTGAGAATATAGGTGTGTGGGACCTCACTGAGCAGTTCCTTTTCCCCTTCCCCTCCTCTCCCCTCCCCTTCCCTCTCTAACCCTCTCTTCCCCTCCTCTCCCCTCCCCTTCCCTCTCTAACCCTCTCTTCCCCTCCTCCTTTCCTCCCCTCCCCTCCAGTCCTCTTCTCCTCCCCTCCCCTCCTCTCCTCTCCCCTTCCCTCTCCCCTCCTCTCCTCCACTCTCCCCTCCTCTTCCCTCCTCCCCTCCCCTCCCTCCCCTCTCCTCCACTCCCCTCTTCTCTCCTCTCTTCCCTCCCCTCCCCTTCCCTCCCCTCCCTTCTCCTCCCCCCTCATTCCCTCCTCTCCCCTCCCCTTCCCTCCCCTCCCCTCCCCTCCCCTCCCCAGCTCTCCTCTCCTCTCTTTTCCTGTCCTCTCTCTTCCTCTTCTCTCGCTTCCTCTCCTCTCTTCCCTCTCTCTTTCATTCACTTCTGAGGTAGGGCCTCACTATGCTGCCCAGACTGCCCTTGAACGTCTGAGCTCAAGCTATACTCCTGCCTCCCTCTTCCCAGTAGCTGGAACTACAGTACGTTTCACTAAGCCCAGCTACATTTTCTTTGCCATATATTGACCTCCACACACTGGGCATCTGGGTTCCTCCCTTTGTCTGGGGACAGATGTTTTTAGTGTAAATTAGATCTTTGAAAGGAAGGCTATACACAAAAGAACTGGCTAAGAACCAAGCAAACCTGGGGATAGGGACGGGCATCATTTCTGTGGAGCTGTTGCCAGGCAACATGCTGGCTACTGACCAGAGACACATTTCCAGGACGCCAGCATGCCCTTGGTGTTGATGGTGTGCTGTCTTTGTAGCTGGGGCCAGGGAATTCCTAAATTTCCCCACACTGTAATAAAAAATTTTAATTGCTTGTGTGTCCCAGTTACTGCTTCTGAACAAATAGAGAGAAGGCCCAGGATCCTATCCGGGATCTGGTTTTCAATGAGGTACCCGATCCCCCGCCTTTTTTGGCCCTAATGATGAGGAGGAACCATGCAGTCTCATATTCACTTCTCGATGTAAGAGTTCAGAAAAGCCAAATGTTCAAGTCTATATTCCTCAGTGTCCCAGCCTGTGGCCCTGCCATCTGCCCCCAATGGCTTCATCTGTTCATCTGACATAGCCTGGAGTCTATGAGGATGTCCCAGAGCCTACCCCACTGTGTGCAGTGTCATCCCTAGGCTCATAGGCTGTCTAAGAAAGGTTGCTGAGCATGGTTGGGGAACCACACCAGTTCCTCTATAGCTTCTGCCCTAGTTCCTGACACACCTTCAATCTCTTTCCTTCCCAGGTTGCACTGGGTCAGGGTACTTTATCACAGACAGAAAGAAATCCTGGAAAACTAGATGTTCTCTCTACTGCTATGTGGGTTATGGGCCCAGACAACATCTTTATGGGCCTGCTCTCATAAAGCAATTGTCTAAAGTGGGTAGAATATACTCAGGCATGGTGGCACTCACCTTTAATCCCAGTGCTCAGGAAGCAGAGACATGCAGATCTCTAAGTTCGAGGCCAGCCTGGTCTACAAAGCAAATTCCAGGCCAGCCAGAGCTGTTATACAGAAAAACCCTGTTTTGAAAAACAAACCAACCAACAAGAATATAGGGAACATGGTACTGGTGTGGATATCTGGCATGGCCAAGATGGCTAGCACTGGACTTGGGGGCTGTGAGCCAGAAAAAAAAAAAAAAAAAGGAGACACTGGATGTCCAGGGAACCTCGAAGTAAGCAGTAATACAATCTGTTATGTAACTATTCCTGGGAGAATGACACTTTTGGGTAAATCTGTATAAAAATGGCCTTGAGGTCAGAGACCTTCTCCCTCACCTTCACCAGTCTGCCTGTTTGGGTCTGTCTGTAAGCCTGTGTCTACCATGTATGGCCAGTGTGCTGGACTACATAGCTGTATGTGCCAGGGTGTTTGCTGCTGTCTGCCTGCCCAACAGCCTGGATGCTGGTGGATAAAGTGTGTCTTATCTACCTATGGTTCCTCTCATTCTCTTCTGCCTCTCCACCTCCTGGGGCTCACCTTGCTTCCTGGTATTGGAGCTTAGACTCAATTAGACTGACTTATCTCAGTCGTGGATAGAACAACAGAATCTGAATCCTCAGATTCTGAGCTGGGGATGCTGAACCGTAAACTCCTTAACAGGAAGCTCTACTCGTCCCAAGTACGGACTAGGAATTTATGAAAATCCAAATTCCCTCCCTCCTTCTTCCCTTCTTTCTTCCCCTCCCTCCCCCTTCCTCTCTCCCTCCCTTCTCCCTTCCTCTCCTTTTCTCCCCTTCCTCCCTCCCTTTCTCCCCTCTCTCCCTCTCATCCTTTCTTTCTTCTTTCAGCCTTTTCTCCCTCTTCTCTGTCTTTTCCTGCCTCAATATCCCTCCTCTCTCTTTCTCCATCCCTCCCTTGCTTGATTCCTTACATGACAATAAATGAGTGTGAATAAAGACAGATGTCGGACCTTTGCATTCCATCAAGAACCTGCAATTATGATTTGTCCTCCAAGGTGTGGTAAAGAGCTAATTGGTTGATGGGTGCAGAATGCCAGGACATTCTTGAATAAATCCCCATATGAGTTCAAAGTATTTATAATTATGATTATTACTATAATTTATGAGATTTAGCTGTAAATCTTATAATAAGATGAGGTCAGCACTTTTAAGAAGCAGCAGCAAGATGAGACCCTATATAAGGTGCCGAGCACTGACCATCTCTAGGAAGAGGAGCTGACTGAAGACAGGTGAGTGGGAACCATCCCTGGACTTGTACTGAGCTAACTCAGAACGAAACTTTTAGGATATGCTAATTGAATGGTGATTAGCCAACCCTGGGTTTATTTATCTATTTAGATTGAAACTTCCAGAATATGTTAATCAATTGACAATGATTGTGTCTCTGCTTCTGAGTAAATAAGATTGAACCAAATGAAACTTAAGGATCTTGCAAGAAAAGATCACGTTTTAGAAAAGTTAAGAAGATAGAATAATTCTTCCTACTCATCTACAATCATTATACAAACTTATTATTTCTCTCAGTGCACATGTAGGGCTTCTTTTGAATATGTGCACATGTTCAAGACCTCAAACAGCAGGACAGAAATATGTGCTCATTTAACACTAACAGCAATACTGGGGCCTTGAAGAAAGATGGGGGAAACTATGGGCCATGAATAGGGAGGGACTGAAGTCCTTCGCTTCAGAATCTGGCTGAGGTCTCTTGCCAGCACAGCCAACAACTGCTTCACTCACTTCCTGAGGGGAAGTGAATATGAAATGTCTTATTTTCTTCCCAAGTGCCTCTCTTTCCTCACCCTTATGCTTAGGGCCTATATTAAAATATTGCCCTTAAAAATCAGCAACTCTGCTTCATATTGTCTAGTCCTGAAATGTTTCTCTATGCCAAAGCCATGAATCCTGGGTTTGCCTGTGTTGGGGTCCCTGAAAGATTACAGGATTTCCTCGGGCTGCAGGCTGCTGAGGGCAAGCTTGCCGAACCTTGTGCCTCCTGTCCTCTTTCTGTTGGCAATAGATCAAAGAGAAGGTCTTTCTTGTTCTTTCAAGGCTGAAGGACTGAAGTGTTGGTACTTTGCCAGATGGCAAGCCCCTGTCCTTTCCCGCTTTCAATCTTGCGGGTAAAACATTGACCCAGACAAGCTCGTGTGGTGTTTTGGGGGTGGGGTGTGTGTGCGTGTCTATAGAAGAGCCTTTCTTTTCTTGGAAGCTGTGAAAGAGCTAAGACTAGGGGGTCTAACAGTTTAAATTTTGGCTATTAGCATTAAAAGTCAGATGTATTTTAAGATTCTATGATGGAGGAAGCCATCTATTAGATATTTCTATTAGATATTTGTTCAGAAGGAAATATTCCTGGGCTCACACAGGGATGATGATCTTCCCAGATTTCTTAACTCAGAAAAGATGAGAAAGAGCAAGAACAGAGGTACACAGACAGAAGAAGCCCCCTTCAGACAGTCTCCATGGCAAAGGACGCGATTACGAATTTGCCAACAATGAGGAAAAAGTCTTTCTCAAACCTTCTATGTTTTCCTAGCTGGTGTTGGTGGCTCATAACCCAAACTCGTGTGCATGTGATCACAGGCCATGGGAGAATGCAGTCTGAGACACAGGTTAAATGATACGTGGGTACACACCTGCCATGCCAGCAGTCACCAGGGAGGGTGGAGCAAGGGGATCTTCAGTTCCAGGGCAGCCTGGGTGACAAGGCAAGACCCAGTCTCACAAAATCAAACTGGACAAGGTAGCTCACATCTGCAATTTCTGTACTCTGTAGGCAGAACCCTGTAGGAACACTGTAGATTTGAAGCCAGCCTGGGCTATATGGCAAGTACTACGCCAGGCTATAAAACCCTATCTCAAAACAGATCAAGCAAAGATCTGGAATGTTGCCGTCTTGCACTGTGGTCTAAAAAGTAGATTTTATTTCTTTAGGCATGCGACCTCTAGTTGCAGAACCATTTTATATGTATGACTGTCATCGATACTGCCATTTTTATTTAAGCTCCATTGGCACAAAGCCTTCTGAAAGGCAGTGGGCAGGGTCTTTATCATATGTAAGAAGTGAGGAGAAAACCAGGTAGTGGTGGCGCACAGCTTTAATCCCAGCACTTGGGAGGCAGAGGCAGGTGGATTTCTGAGTTCGAGGTCAGCCTGGTCTACAGAGTGAGTTTCAGGACAGCGAGGGCTACACAGAGAAACCCTCTCTCAAAAAACAAAAACAAAAGTGAGGAGAAGAACTGAGTATCAGGCAGTGATGAGTGAGAGAAGATGCTGGCATGGCCCATCAGCCCATCCAGATGGAGGATGGAGAAGAGTTCTAGCCACAAAGCAAGGGCACCAACCAAGCTTGAAGTGAGAGGTCATGACTAATGAGCTACACAGCACAGTTCTCAGTTCTTACAGTATCAAATAAGGGCCATGATGAGGTGGGGCCATGCTCATCTCTCAGATGCCAGGGTGCCGATACATTTCCAGGCTGGCTGGAGGCCTGCAAGGACATAGCTTGCTCTCTAGTGAGGGACTATAAATGCCAAAGACCTCCATTTCTACTTTCCACCCCCAATTGTTAAGAGCTGAGGAAGACATGGCCTTTATCCATCACACGGATACAACGCTTTGGAATTGCAGAATGCTCAGTGGCGGGGGAGGGGAAACAGGGAGAAGAAGATGTCCTGTCAGAGGCCATGAAGAGCATGAACTCACCTTCAGGAATGTCCCAAAGACGGCCTGTTGCTGCTGCCTTTACTCTTTAGCTCTTCAGATTGGGAGAACAGCGTCATGGTAGATACTGTGATGGACATCAGGCTCCATACTTACCTTGGCTGAGATATTTTTAAATGGCTTCGAGTGTGAGGAGGGGGAGGGGTACTAGCAAATGAGTCACGTGTGACCCATGGGCACTCCCCGAGATGCCTCAGCTTTTAAATATAGAGTACTTTAGACACCTGGACAAACGGGGCCATGAAGTCTGAGTCACTCTGCGTGCTGTTTATGAATGGACTACCTTGTCTATCCATACGAGAAAGCCCATTGTCACTTTTTGCTATGACCTAATACTACTGGAAATCAGTGTTCTTCATATCTGACCACTGGAGGCACCAGGAAGTGACTTTGTGTTGCTAAATAACTGGTGCATGTTTACCTAGACTCAGCCAAGGGCTTGGGATCACAGATTCTTAGCTCCATACTTGGAAAATAAGGTAACTCTTGTGTTGTGATGGAAGCTACATCTTTCCTCTTGGGTTTCCAATACAAAGCTTCTTCCTTTCCTGGAAAATCAGTTTAACGTAAAAACACAGTTGAAATGCTTCAGGGAGAAAGCCAGTGAGATACCTCTGGAAAGCTGACAGCCACCTTGGTCACCAACTTAACACACCTAGGAAGAGGCAGCCTCAGCTGAAGAAGATGTGGGAAGCTCAGCCCAGCAGATTGACCTGTGGGCATGGCTGGAGAGGCCATTCCTGGTTAATGATTGATGTTGGAGGCCTGGCCCACTGTGGGTAGTGCCATTCCCTAGGCAGGCAGTCCTAGGCTGTGTAAGAAAGGTAGTTGAATGTGAGCTTCTGAGGATCCCAGTAAGCGGCCTTCCTGCATGTTTCTGCTTCAAGCTCCTGCCATGCCCGAGTTCTGCCCTGTTTGAGCTCCAATTTCCCTTAATGATGGACTTTAAACTGTGAGATGAAATATACCCTTTCTTCTCCTTGTTGTTCTTGATAATGGAATTGAACACAGTAACAGAAATAAAGTAGGAGAAAAGTGTGCCTCTCTGAGGCCTTGAACATCCTTTTTTTTTTTTTTTACCTTAGTGGCTCTTTTTCCCGTTCCTTTTGGAGATCCAGTGTCTACTCTTACACTCGTGCCTAGGGAATCAGAAGTGCTGACTGCACGGTTTCTGTGAGGGAAGAAATCTGAGCAGTTACAGCTAACATTACAAGTTCCTAACACTCTGGTCGCTGAACATGGCATCTTCTGCTGAGCCAAGGGCAATCAGACAGAGCATCTCGATGCTGTAGGAAAGATAAGCAGAAAACGTGGCTTGCTGTAGGGCCTCATGCTCCCTCTCTATATAAAGATGGAAGTCAAGGATGCCTCTCCTCCTGGGAACATCTTATCCTGGGTGTTTGGACGAACCATCTATGCAAATAAACTTAGAAGAGGGATTGGGGTGTAACCTAGTAGCAGTGTTTACCTAGCATGTAGGATACCTAGATTCTGTCCCATTAAATAAATAACTTGGAGAGGGGGGAGGGAGGGAGCCAGGGAGGGAATGGGGAGAGGGAGTGTGTGTGTGTGTGTGTGTGTGTGTGTGTGTGTGTGTGTGTTGTAACGACAGGTCCCTGCGCTCTGGGGAATGCAGTTCAATGAGACCCAGGGTGTCTGGGTTTCCCTAGAATAAGGAAACAGTAATAGGATAAGTCTTCCTCTTCCTTCCATCAGCCAAAGTAAAGACTCAGGGTGTATTCCAAGGCACCAAGGAAGCTGTGTTCTTCTCTCCAACCTAAAGAGAAAAGTGCCCAATTCATGGAAACCATCAACAAAACTCTGCTTCTCACCCACCTTGGGATAACGGGAATTGCTTTTCAGCACCCTGAGTCAGGTCATCGCATTTCTCAGTGCCCAGAATCAAAGTACTTCAGCTTTGCTACTTCCCCCAATAGTCTTACTATATAGCCCAGGCTAGCCTTGAACTTGCAGAATGTCTCCTCCCTCTGGAATGATGTGCATGCATCCCCATACATGGCTTATCTTGACTTTTGAAAACAATTAGCACCCAGCATCTCTGTCTTTCCTTTTCTTCTCTCCACCCCCCCCCCTTTTTCATAAAATAGGGTCCCACTATGTAGCCCTGGCTGGCACTGAACTCAACATCCTCCTGCCCTGCTCCATGAATGCATGAAGATTACAGATTTGCAGCAAGCCCGTGAACTAACTAAAAGGCTAAACAGTGTACCTGTCCAAATTTCTCTTCTTCATTACAATCCAAACCACTTGCTTTCCACTTTGGATATGGGGGAACTCATTCCATTCACCCACCCCATAGAAGTAGTGTGTTCTCAGGACGATGATGGGTGTTACATACCTTTATGCTAATTTTAATTTTGAAAGCATTTCAGGTACCGTAGAACCAGATACTCAGCATGTCTCCACTGTGGCTGCTTCTAGGCCTCCTGGCCCTGACTGGTGAGTCTGTTGCATTTTTCCCAAATAACTTGGAAACGGACAGGAAAAGGCATAAAAAGACAATGCTATGCCTTCTGTTTCCAAAACTAAAGCGAAAGCATTACTCTCCTCCTAAGATGATGATAGATCCCGAGTTAGGAATAACTACTGATAAGCAGTAGTTGCCTACAATTGCTGTGCACTTAAAATCACATTGCTTGAAACCGGTCTTTAAACATTCACCATGGATAACTGCTCATTGCTGCTATAAAAAAAAAATCTTACCACCATAGTGTTACTTTGCTCATTGCTGAGGCAAAGTACCCAACAAAAGCAATTTTTAAAAGGAAGGGCTAATTTTGGATACTTGTTTGAAAACATAGTCCATCGTGGGAAGCCACGGGAAGGGGGCGTGCTTTGAGATGGCTGGCCATTTAACATTTGTCATCAGGAAGAGGAGAGATGGTTGTGACTGCTTGGCTCATTTTCTCCTTTTGATTCAGCCCAGGACAGTGCCCATGAAATGCTAACACCCACACACAGGATAGGTCTTCCCAGCTCAATTTACCTGATCCAGATAATCCCTCATAGACACGTGAGGGATTTGCTTCCAGGGTGACTGTATATCTCCACCAACATGGCAATAAAGATCAACCATCAAACACTGAATCTATTTAGAAACTACATCTTTGCATAGAGAGACTGGGGTATTTCCTATATGACTAATAAAATCCAACCTGGTAATTCATTCAACCAATATTTTAAAGCTGCCACAAAGGGTACAAGCCTCAGGGACATCAGGAACCATGATAGTGGTGTAGAGTGGGTAGGGAGAGGATGGAAAAGCCAAGGGCAATGGCACAATCTACTGCCATATTAAGGGCATTTGTCAGCAGTCATGGAGACAGAAGTGTGCCGGCTGAGACATTAAAAGGATGTCTGCTTAATTTTTACTGTCAGGAGGATTTCTGGGCTTGGCTACTCATTATAGTTTTGTGATCTCAGCACTTGGGTGGTTAGGGCAGGAAACCCAGGGGTTCAGGATAATCCTTAACAACACAGTTGACAACCTGGGCTGCATGAAGCCTTGTCTTAGGATTTCACTGCTGAGAACAGACACGATGACCAAGACAACTCTTATAAAGGAAACACTTAATTGGGGCTGGCTTAAAGCTTCAGAGGTTCAGTCCATTGTCATTGGGGGTGGGGGTGGGGTGGACATTGCAGCATGCAGGCAGATGTAAGGCTGGAGGAGCTGACAGTTCCACCTTTTGTTCTGAAGGCAGCTAGAAGATTGACTTCCAGGTAGTTAGAATGAAGTCCACACCCACAGTGACACATGTATTCCAACAAGGCCACACCCCTAATAGTGGCACTCCCTGGGCCAAGCATATACAAACCATTACAAGCCTATTTAAAAAACATTAATTAATTAATTAATTAATTAATTAATTAGTCAAATTATCAATTAAAGTAATGCCTCCCCTTCGGTGATGTCTAGAATCACAGTGGCCGACATCTTGGGAGAGAGATGCGAGATAGAAGAGAGAGTTGCTGATAGAGGAGCCCTCCTATGGAGACCTGAGGAGACCTAATCCTATGACTGTCTGCACACCCTCTCTCTGCAACCTTTGCTCCCTGCCCAGAATTCTGTAGGAGAGGCTGAAGCCAACCCAGTCCCTGTACATAGACCATGCCTGTACTTGGGGTCTGGATGGAGACCCCAAAGGGCTCTGGCTTTAAAATGCGTGTTTCTCCAGAGCAAACATGAGTATCTCACCAGACCAATGAGCGATGAGACAGCCCTTGAGCTTTGCAGAGAAGCAACTGCTCCAGGGGTTCCCCGAGTCGGTGGAAAGGAGGTGAAAACTTAAACCAGCATTGTGATACTTTCCTGGTGTACTGATGGTTTAATTTCAAAGGCGATTCAAGCACAGGGCAGGACTCTAGCTCTCCCTGAGGTTACTGATGTGATTAGTCACAGCATTCCAACCCATCCCCTTAGACTGAACTTTTCTCAATCCTCAGGCTCCTCTGAAAGCAGCAATTGGGGATGCTATGGAAACATCCGCACCCTGGACACCCCAGGAGCCTCCTGCAGGATTGGAAGACGCTACGGCCTGACCTATTGCGGTAGTTAACAAGCTCCGTGTCTACTCCTTTCTCTTGACACCCACTGCTCCTCACAGTCCTACACTAAGGAGTGGGAGGAAGGAACACTCAACATCAACTCCAAACCCTTGGGCAAGCCCTGGCTCTACTTAGACAGTCAGATAGCTCTCAGAGTTCTCCTGAAGCTGGGAGAGCCGTCTTTACAGGGATTTTATGGACTCCATATCATAGGGTGAGAGTTGCTTCTTAAATTGAAGAAGGAACTAGAATGGAGGCTTAACCCATGTAAACCAGCATCACTTTTCCTTCTTCTTAACTGTTTCAGCATCTGTATGATTTCTGGTGTCATGTAGGGGTTGAAAGATTGGCAGTTGTGAGCAAAGTTGTCCAGGAAGACACTCTCCCTTATGTGCTGGCTCCATGTATTTTATTGGGAAACCTTCTCTGGAGTTCTTAGGATTGGACCAGTGGTGCTTGTGACTGAAGAATTGTCACAGAAGGGATCAGAGCCTAGATCATGACCACCGGTGGCCACAGAGAATTCTAAAATCACAAGTTGCATGAGGAGTCAACTCCAGTTCACAAAGTCTTAATCTGAGATCAGGGGTTTAGGCTTGGGGTTTTCGGTCACACATCTAAGACTAAGCCTGAATCACCATCAGCCACGTCCTTCTTTCTGCATTTGCCACAGGAGTCCGTGCCTCTGAACGGCTGGCCGAAGTTGACAGGCCATATCTTCTGAGACATCAACCCACCATGAGACTTGTTGGCCAGAAATACTGTATGGATCCTGCAGTGATCGCTGGTGTCCTGTCAAGAGAGTCTCCAGGAGGCAACTATGTGGTCGACCTGGGCAACATTGGCAGTGGACTTGGGATGGTGAAGGTAATGTTCCATCCGTCAAGGTGACCCGTGGATGAGTAAATGGCTTGGGTAGTAAAGTTCTTCCTGGGAAAGCATAAGGACCTAACACCCACGGAATTGGATCTCCAACACCCATGAAAAAACAAACAAGCAACCCAGTTACGGTGGTGTTTAACTGTAAGCTCAGTGCCCAGAGGGTGGAGGCAGGTGAATTTCTAGAGCTCACTGGCCAGCCAGCTCAATCAATGAAGTCCGTGTTCAATAAGGGATTGAAGGATATGCTCCATGGTGATCTCTGACCTCCATGTGCATGCTCACACACGAGCGCATCCACCACATGCACTCCACGTGAACACGTGTACACAGAGAGAGAGAGACAGAGACAGAGACAGAGACACACATACACACACACACACACACAGAGAGAGAGAGAGAGAGAGAGAGAGAGAGTATGTGGCCTTTCGCTTTATGACACAGCTCCAAGGAAACACAACTGTGGTTGTCACTGTAAGTGACACAGTGACGCAGTGACACAGAGTGAATATCCTGCCCAGAGTTTGTGAGAGCCACAACATTTCTACCATTTCCAATGCACCAAGAGCCACAGTTTCTTTTCAGAGTGAATACTGCTTTATAGCAGGCACACCCCAGGGAGCACTCCTCTGGGTTCCCAGTGAGGCACTAGCTCAGGAGGAAGATCACAGATTGCATTTTGCTCTGTAGTTTCTGTCTGTGACCTTGAATGGGTCCCTTTGTCTCATGCCCCACCTATAAAATTCCATTTGGTTTTTGGTAGTTCTGGGAGTTACACTTTATGTATGCTAAGCAAGTGTCTCACCACTGGTCTCTACTCCACCTCCTAAATGCCATTCCAAAAGGATTATTATAAAAAGTCAATGGAATCATGTACCAAGGTAGCTACGGCTGGTAGCCTCCTCTCTTGTTGTCTCCTTTCTGTGCAACTCTTACTTCTGAGGTTGAGCTTTACCTTTGCAGCAGCTGCACTGGAGTCTTCCGGGGACTGAGCCACTGTTGGGGCAAAGGCAGAGATGAAGATGGAGTTTCCTGTTGCCTTTCAGACTGACACACTTATGTGCCTTACGCCGTTTTCAAGTCTTTCAGGAAAATGCATTCCTTAATGATCTTTCAATGGCTTCTCTTGGCTACCTGTAATGAATTTCAGTTTAAATCTATCTTTTGACACCTTATCCTTTTGATTTTCGGACACTTTGATAATCTGATGGGATGGGGGCATTGAGTCACCAGTGAGGAAGTAGGGCTCACGGAGGAGTCACGACTGTCAAGTTACACAGGCAAAGAGAGAATGTGGACCAGTGGCACCTTGGGCTGTTAGGATGGCTGCCATTACCTCCATGATTTTTTTTTTTCTTTTGTAAAATCTATTCCCTGTAGGAAGGATTGGTCCATCTCCTTTGAGATGAACTAAGAATCCCCTAAATTCAGCCATTTCTCCTCAGTCCAATGAGGTCTCTGTGAAAGTGGTGACCTATGGCATCCAAGAAGGGTTAGAATCCCTTGCAGACAGTCTGATCACCTGCAGGGAGGACCGACATCCAGGTGGGATCCCTCCTCTGCTCATTTGGAGTTGTGTTTGCAGCACCGAGGAAGGTCAGCACTGGATTCTATGTGCACCACCTTGGCCTCTGACTGACCTCTCTCTGTTATACCAGGGCATCAGAGAGGTGCTTGCCTGTCTCTAGCTTAAACCCTGTAGCTTGTTCTGGTGTAAAATGAGATCCAGCCTTCTAATAGGTTTCTCTTAAAATACAATTCTGGGTCACATAGTACATTACAGGCACAATATTGGACCTCAGGTTTTTTAGAAAAGCTTTACTGTACAACGGGTAGTCTAGACTTACTAACCTGTATCTCCACGACTCCCCACCACCTGCCACAGTGGCCACCCCTATTGTGTTCTTTGTATGTACAAATCTGACCTTCTGTACTCCTCCTATAAGTGGGGTCATGCAGGATTTGCTTTGTCTTATTGTGACAGGCTCACTTTACTAAGTATTAATACCGTCAAGTTTCAACTACATCCTCTGAACTCTACAATTGTCTTCCTTTTGAGGCTGGATAGAATTATAATAGTGTGTGTATGCCTCCTTTTCTCTGTCCATCTGTCAAGGACATTAAGCTCGCTCTCTCTCTCTCTCTCTCTCTCTCTCTCTCTCTCTCTCTCTCTCTCTCTCTCTCTCTTCCAGGCCAATTCATTTGGATAAACACCCAGAACTGGCATTGCTAGACTGCATAGCATTTCTATTTTTAATTTATGAAAGAGGAGACCTGGACACTGCTCTCCATGGTGGTTACACCATTTTGCATTCCCATGGGCAGTGCACGGGATTCTAACTTTTCCAAGTCCCTGGCAACATTTGTCTTAGTGTTTTGCACATAGACTCTCCTCATAGGTGTAAGTAGCTTCAGCACCTCGTCTCCAGGGAGATGGAGAAAAGAGAAGAATGGAGTGGAGATGGGAGACGATCCCATACCAATGCCCACCTGGCTTACCCAGCCCTCCCTCTGCCTCTTTCCCACTAGGAGACAAAATTCTATCCTCCCACAGCTTGGAAGAGTGAGACCTGGGTTTCCCAGAAAACTCAGACTCTGACATCTAGCATCAAAGAGATCAAGACTCGGTTTCCAACCTGGACCGCCGACCAGCATCTGAGAGGTACGTGCTCCAACTGTGGGCTGGTTGCTTCACAGCCCGGAAGTAAGAGCTAAGTGCGATACCGGGTTCTCCAGGCCACAGCTGCCTGCTAACGGGGAGTTGGGAGTGGGACTCTGAGCTTTCTACTGAGTGTCCTGAAACTCTGTGAGGATTAACCTGTCACATGGATTTCAGGTGGACTCTGTGCCTACAGTAAAGGTCCTAACTTTGTCCGAAGCAACCAGGACCTGAACTGTGATTTCTGCAATGACGTCCTTGCTAGAGCCAAATACTTCAAGGACCATGGCTTCTAGCACATCGGAAAACACTCAAGTTCATAGTCGTACTTGAGGCCTCTCCTGATCCACTGATATGTCAAGCTGGTGAAGCCTGCAGTCGCACATCTGAGTTGGATCTGAAGGCTGTCAAAATAGCAAGAATTATATTAAAGAAAATGTTATTACCTGTGTTGTAGGCTGCATCTTTTTAAGACATTTTCCCAGATGTTAGCTCTAGTGTGGAGTTCTGTGAGATGAGCCCTGTTTGTCAAGGTATCCAGTCGTCAAGTTCAGCAAATAAAAGCATAGGAAATGCAGGTCACATGTCAGTTCAGCTTAAGCAGTGAGTTCGGGGTGGTGTCCAGGAAGCGACCCCAGAGCACACGCTCTCCCACCGAGCTCTCTATTTCAGCCACAAGGATAAATAATATATTTTTAAAAGATTTTCATTTGTTTTTACTTGATGCATGTGTGGCTGTTTTGTACTCATGCGTGTCATGAACTATGCACATGCGACACCTGTGGAGGCCAGAAGAGGGCATCTAATCCTCTGGAACTGAAGTCCACAGATGGTTGTGAGTGACCTTGTCAATGCTGGGAACTGAACCTGGGTCCTCTGGGAGAGCCTCCAGCGTGCTTAACCACTGAGCCATCATTTTAGCCCCCAATAAATGATACTCCTAGTATTATGAGTTTCATACTGTATTTAGATAAAAATTTGCATTATGAATGTACTCACTGTCTAAAATTCCAGTTTTATTGGATTCCTTATATTTTACTTGACTGCTCTGTCATTTCCTTCTCAGGTAAAAGTAGAACTGAAGAAATTCGATGTTTTTCAGGTCAAGATGGTGCTGACTATAATAAACCCACAGTTAGTTTGAAAGGGGAACAGAGACGATTCTTTACAGTGAAGTTCATTAGACTTAGAAGCCCCAGACCACAATTGAGCCTTACAGTGGAAAGGGGCACATTAAACAATACCATATATGGAAAAATCTAAACTTAGTGGGGCCTTAAAGGAAAGCAGAAGCTTTCCTGATAGCCTGTGTTAATCCTGAGATTCGCCAGAAGAAAAAAAAAAAACAAAAAAAAAACTCCATTTTGGGGCCAAATTTAAAGCAAGCTTTATTAAATATTAAACACTGAGGACTTTTCTAGCTGAGGAATGCCTGGAGCCACGTGTTGCAGGGCAGGGGTCTTTAAGACAAACCTATAGGTCACTGTACCTTCCCATGAGGCTTTGTTATTTTCTAAGACCTACAACTCTCAGCATTTCAGGAAGTTACCTGGTTACCCCCTCCTGGGGAGGGGGTTTATAGGTTAATTTTGTGCATTACCCTTGGAGAGGGGTTTCATGAATAAGGGAGAGATGGGGAAAGTGGCCGCCATGTTGATTGGCCTCTAAGGTCTATCCCTGAGGGATCCCTCTGGACAAAATCCTCAGAAAGAAGGACTGGGCTGATGTTTTATAGCCTCTCAGGGGTGGCAGGAAGTTTCATCCACTCAATTTACTGCAGCATAGTAATGGACAAAGAATATCCAGGGTATGGTCAATATCCTGCGAGTCTCCAGTCACAGCACAAAGAGGCATGGCCTGATTTGGGCTGTAGGACCTAGCCTGACATTGCAGCCCTGTGTTCTAACAGTGAACAGTCACATACACTGGGTAAAATATCTGGGGAAAGCCAGCAACTATGCTGCAGCGTCTTACCTGAGTGTCTCTAAGGGTTAGGTCTCAAACTCAGGACAAATCTGGGGGGTATTATTTAACATACCAGAGAGGGTGCTGGTACCAGGTTCAGAGCATCTCAAGTCCCATTGCAGAACTGTCCAGGCTGGCACACTCCTGCCCCCTTCCTAAACCTTCCCAGGCCCAGAGGTTTCCTTTTCTTCCTCCAGCTTCTCTTCCCTGTATAACTCAGCCATTTTGGCTACTTGCCGTCTTTGGTGCTTGTGGTCTCCTAGCTCATTCCTGGCCTCTTAGCCTCGGTCTCTGTCTCTCTTTTCCTCTCTCCTCCCCTCTTTTGTTCTCCCTGCCCTACCTCCTTTCATAGCCTGGTCAGTATTCTAGCCTTGTTCACTCTGGACTCTTCCAGATCCCTACAGCTGTGCTGTCCCTGATATGTACACTAAACCTTCTCCTCAGCCACACTTTAGCACGTCGTTTTTTCATTCACTAAGGTCTCCTCCCCATCACCTCGCCTCCCTTCTTCTAGACAGACTTCCCTTAAGTTTTTCTACTCTAAATCCCTGGAACTCAGGTAAACTCTTCCCTTGGGCTTGGTCCTCAGTTAGTGGCTATTGAGGTGTGATCAGATCATGAGGATATCGTATCATAAATTACAGTGAATGGGATTAGTAACTTCTAAAGGAAGTAGGTTGCTGGAGAGGTGCCTCTTTAATACAGAATCAACCTCTCTCTCTCTCTCTCTCTCTCTCTCTCTCTCTCTCTCTCTCTCTCTCTCTCTCTCTCCTTTCCAGAATTTCCATTTCTTTCCAACATGATGTTTCAGCCTTGCCATAGTTGCCACAGGCCTAAAAATAGTGACACCAACCAACCTTAACACAAACTCCCTGAGACCAGGATCAGAGATAAAGGTTTCCTCCATTGTGTACCCATGTCAGAAACAAAACTAATTAACACAGAGGCACCCAGTCATCCAGAGTGCCAGGCTATGGGAGAATCCCCTAAGGGTACTTAGCCTTTCCTATATTGTTAAATTAGCAAATTCAAGTGTTTGATTTTGTGGTAATCAACTTAATGATATCAGCACTTCAGTCATTTCTCAACAATCAATCATGTCACGCTTAATGTCATGTCAAACACATCCGGTCTGCAATCCCTAAGTGCTGATGTTGCATAAAACACCTCACCAGAGCCTCTGACCCCTCTGCTTAGTGAGAGTCAGGAGCCCCCGCCAAAGAAGGCCAAACATACCTGGACAGGAGGCACAAACAAAGGGCTAGCACTTGCTAAGTATGCTGTGATTGTTTTCTGTGTTAGCACTCAATGGTCCTCCTCATGGTCTCTGGGACCCTTAATCCTCTCTAACCCTGGGCAACCCACTCTCTGCTCAAAGTGCTATGCTCGAAGCTTGAATCTAGCTAATAGATTCCCACTAAGAACACAACAGACTAATTAATGCCCCTTCCCCTTTAGAGGTGAACATTTCACTGGTAGATGGAAACTAGAATGTGCAGCTCTAGCTATAAGCTAAGGAAAATAAAGTCTTTCTGGAATCTTGTTATGGATCCCTCCATGGATGGGTGTTTTTGTTGGGAGCAACTCTGTTTGAATGTTAACTACCTTGTCAGCCATAAGTGCTTACTTACAAAGTCTTGGCCTTAGTGGAAAAGTACTAGCTTAGTTGAGATTTCTGTGGGAAAAGTTGAGACCTCTATGGGAAAGTACTACCCCCAGTTAAGAACAAATAGCTATAGATCTGTGGACAGGTACCTAACAACCCACTCTGTTCTGTTCTTCCTGCTGAACTTTTACCTAGCCAATATCCTACTTTTGGGAACAGGTGCATATCCCCAGAAACAAAGCGATTCTGTGTCATCCCCCTCCCCATATCCTGATTTTATGGATATAAAACCTGCCTGGAAAAAAAATAAAATTTGTCAGCAGGTGAGAACACCATCTTGTATCCTGGTTCCCTCAGAAACCAGTCTGCGCAAGAGAGCGCAGGCTGCCGAGGCAACATAGCTTCTGGGACAGTGTCCCTTTCAGGCCTTCATCTTCAGCCAGAAGACAGAGTTGAGCTACAGACCTCAGTGCACCTTCCCTGCAAGAGGAGAGCTTGCCTACCTCCTGACCACTGAGACTCAGGAGAGAGTTGTGACTCCCAGGAGTGCTTACAGAGGCTAAAAGAATGACAGGAGGAACAAGCCCTAGCCAGAGACAGCTAGAACATCTAACACCAGAGATTACCAGATGACAAAAGGCAAAGACAAGAATCTTACTAACAGAAACCTAGACCACTCAGCATCATCAGAACCCAGCACTCCCAAAACAGCTAGTCCTGGATGCCCCCAACATACCCAAAAAGCAAGATTCAAATTTAAAATCATATCTCATGATGCTGGTAGATGATTTTAAGAAGGAAATTAATAACTCACTTAAAGAAATACAGGAGAACACGGATAAACAGGTAGAAGCCCTTAAAGAAGAAACACAAAAATCCCTTAAAGAATTGCAGGAAAACACAACCGAACAGGTGATGAAATTGAACAAAACCATCCAGGATCTAAAAATGGAAGTAGAAACAATAAAGAAAACCCAAAGGGAGACAAATCTGGAGATAGAAATCCTAGGAAAGAAATCAGGAACCATAAATGCGAGCATCAGCAACAGAATACAAGAGATGGAAGAGAGAATCTCAGATGCAGAAGATTCCATAGAGAACATGGGCACAATAATCAAAGAAAATGCAGAATGCAAACAGATCCTAACTCAAAACATCCAGAAAATCCAGGACACAAAGAGAAGACCAAACCTACGAATAATAGGAGTAGATGAGAATGAAGATTTTCAACTTAAAGGGCCAGCAAATATCTTCCACAAAATTATAGAAGAAAACTTCCCTAACCTAAAGAAAGAGATGCCCATGAACATACAAGAAGCCTATAGAACTCCAAATAGACTGGACCAGAAAAGAAATTCCTCCCAACACATAATAATCAGAACAACAAATGCACTAAATAAGGATAGAATATTAAGAGAGTAAAGGGAAAAGGTCAAGTAATATATAAAGGCAGACCTATTAGAATAACACCAGATTTCTCACCAGAGACTATGAAAGCCAGAAAATCCTAGACAGATGTTATACAGACCCTAAGAGAATACAAATGCCAGCCCACGCTACTATACCCAGCAAAACTCTCAATTACCATAGATGGAGAAACCAAAGTATTCCATGACAAAACCAAATTCACACAATATCTTTCCATGAATCCAGCCCTGAATAGGATAATAAAGGGAAAACTCCAACACAAGGACAGAAACTATGCTCTAGAAGAAGCAAGAAAGTAATCCTTCAACAAACCTAAAAGAAGACAGCCACAAGAACAGAAGGCCAACTCTAACAACAAAAATAACAGGAAGCAACAATTTCTTTTCTTTAATATCTCTTAATATCAGTGGACTCAATTCCCCAATAAAAAGACATAGATTAACAGACTGGCTACACAAACAGGACCCAACATTTTGCTGCTTACAGGAAACCCACCTCAGGGAAAAAAACAGGCACTACCTCAGAGTGAAAGGCTGGAAAACAATATTCCAAGCAAATGGTCCAAAGAAACAAGCTGGAGTAGCCATTCTAATATTGAATAAAATCGACTTCCAACCCAAAGTTATCAAAAAAGAAGAGGAGGGGCACTTCATACTCATCAAAGGTAAAATCTTCCAAGATGAACTCTCAATTCTGAATATCTATGCTCCAAATGCAAGGGCAGCTACATTCATTAAAGAAACTTTAGTAAAGCTCAAAGCACACATTGCACCTCACACAATAATAGTGGGAGACTTCAAACTCCACTCTCATCAATGGACAGATCCTGGAAACAGAAACTAAACAGAGGTACATGGAAACTAACAGAAGTTATGAAACAAATGGATTTAACAGATATCTATAGAACATTTTATCCTAAAACAAAGGGATATACCTTCTTCTCAGCAGCTCATGTACCTTCTCTAAAACTGACCATATAATTGGTCACAAAACAGGCCTCAACAGATACAAAAATATTGAAATTATCACATGCATTCTATCAGATCACCATGGACTAATTCTGATCTTCAATAACAACATAAATAATAGAAAGCCAACATTCACGTGGAAGTTGAACAACACTCTACTCAATGATACCTTGGACAAGGAAGAAATAAAGAAATTAAAGACTTTTTAGAGTTGAATGAAAATGAAGTCACAACATATTCAAACTTATGGGACACAATGGAAACAGTCCTAAGAGGAAAACT
Source organism: Mus caroli (assembly GCF_978045245.1). Classification (NCBI taxonomy): domain Eukaryota; kingdom Metazoa; phylum Chordata; class Mammalia; order Rodentia; family Muridae; genus Mus; species Mus caroli. The sequence continues at coordinate 34,835,021 of NW_028227256.1, read as the reverse complement.
CATAGCTCTGAGTGCCGCCAAAAAGAAACTAAAGAGAGCATACACTAACATCCTGACAGCACACCTAAAAGCTCTAGAACTAAAGGAAGCAAATTTACCCAATAGGAGTAGACAGCAGGAAATAATCAAACTTAGGGCTGAAATTAACCAAGTGGAAACAAAAAGAACTATTCAAAGAATCAACCAAATGAGGAGCTGGTTCTTTGAGAAAATCAACAAGATAGATAAACCCTTATCCAGACTAACTGGAGGACACAGGGACAGCATCCTAATTAACAAAATCAGAGATGAAAAGGGAGACATAGCAACAGAACCTGAGGAAATCTAAAACATCATCAGATCCTACTACAAAAGGCTATACTCAACAAAACTGGAAAACCTGGGTGAAAGGGACAATTTTCTAGCCAGATTCCAGATACCAAAGTTAAACCAGGATCAGATTAATGATCTAAATAGTCCTATTTGCCCTAAAGAAAAAGAAGCAGTCATTAATCATCTCCCAACCAAAAAAAGCCCAGAACCAGATGGGTTTAGTGCAGAGTTCTATCAGACCTTCAAAGAAGACCCAATTCCAATTCTCCTCAAATTATTCCACAAAATAGAAACAGAAGGTATTCTACCCAATTCATTCTATGAAGCCACAATTACTCTGATACCTAAACCACACAAAGACCCAACAAAGAAAGAGAACTTCAGACCAATTTCCCTTATGAATATTGATGCAAAAATACTCAATAAAATCCTCACAAACCAAATCCAAGAACACATCAAAACGATCATCCATCATGACCAAGTAGGCTTCATCCCAGGGATACACGGATGGTTTAATACATGGAAATCCATCAACGTAATTCACTATATAAACAAACTCAAAGACAAAACCACATGATCATCTCGTTAGATGCTGAGAAAGCATTTGACAAAATCCAACACCCCTTCATGATAAAAGTCTTGGAAAGATCAGGAATTCAAGGCCCAGACCTAAACATAGTAAAAGCAATATACAGCAAACCAGTAGCCAACATCAAACTAAAAGTAGGGAAACTGGAAGCAATCCCACTAAAATCAGGGACTAGAGAAGGTTGCCCACTTTCTCCCTACCTATTCAATATAGCACTTGAAGTCCTAGCCAGAGCAATTCGACAACAAAAGGAGATAAGGGGATACAAATTAGAAAGAAAGAAGTCAAAATATCACTATTTGCAGATGATATGATAAGTGACCCTAAAAATTCCACCAGAGAACTCCTAAACCTGATAAACAGCTTCAGTGCAGTAGCTGGATATAAAATTAACTCAAATAAATCAATGGCCTTTCTCTACACAAAGGATAAACAGGCTGAGAAAGAAATTAGGGAAACAACACCCTTCACAATAGTCACAAATAATATAAAATACCTTGGTATGACTCTAATTAAGCAAGTGAAAGATCTGTATGATAAGAACTTCAAGTCTCTGAAGAAAGAAATTGAAGAAGATGTCAGAAGATGGAAAGATCTCCCATACTCATGGATTGGCAGGATTAGTATAGTCAAAATGGCTATCTTGCTGAAAGCAATCTACAGATTCAATTCAATCCCCATCAAAATCCCAACTCAATTCTTCATTGAGTTAGAAAGGGCAACTTACAAATTCATCTGGAGTAACAAAAAACCTAGGATAGCAAAAATTATTCTCAACAATAAAAGAACCTCTGGTGGAATCATCATGCCTGACCTCAAGCTATACTACAGAGCAATTGTGATAAAAACTGCATGGTACTGGTACAGCAATAGGCAGGTAGATCAATGGAATAGAATTGAAGCCCCAGAAATGGATCCACACACCTTTGGTCACTTGATCTTTGACAAGGGAGCTAAAACCATCCAGTGGGAAAAAGACAACATTTTCAATAATTGGTGCTGGTATAAATGGCGGTTATCATGTAGAAGAATGTGAATTGATCCATTCTTATCTCCTTGTACAAAGCTCAAGTCTAAGTGGATCAGAGAACTCCACATAAAACCAGAGACACAGGAACTCATAGAGCAGAAAGTGGGTAAAAGCCTCAAAGATATGGGCACAGGGGAAAAATTCCTCAACAGAACAACAATGGCTTGTGCTGTAAGATTGAGAATTGACAAATGGGACCTCATAAAATTGTAAAGCTTCTTTAAGGCAAAAGACACTGTCAATAAGACAAAAAGGTCACCAACAGATTGGGAAAGGATCTTTACCAATCCTAAATCAGATAGGGGACTAGTATCCAAAATATACAAAGAACTCAAGAAGCTAGACTCCAGAAATTTAAATAACCCCATTAAAAAATGGAGTACAGAGCTAAACAAAGAATTCTCACCTCAGGAATACCAAATGGCTGAGAAGCACCTGAAAAAATGTTCAACATCCTTAATCATCAGGGAAATGCAAATCAAAACAACCCTGAGATTCCACCTCACTCCAATCAGAATGGCTAAGATAAAAAATTCAGTGACAGCAGATGCTGGCGAGGATGTGGAGAAAGAGGAACACTCCTCCATTGTTGGTGGGATTGCAAGCTGGTACAACCACTCTGGAAATCAGTCTGGCAATTCCTCAGAAAATTGGACATAGTACTACCGAAAGATCCAGTAATACCTCTCTTGGGCATATACCCAGGAGATGTTCCAACTGGAATAAGGACACATGCTCCACTATGTTCATAGCAGCCTTATTTATAATAGCCAGAAGCTGGAAACAACCCAGATGCCCCTTAACAGAAGAACGGATAAAGAAAATGTGGTATAATTACACAACGGACTACTACTCAGCTATTAAAAACAATGACTTCATGAGATTTGCAGGCAAATGGATGAAACTAGAAAATATCAAAAATATCATCCTCAGTAAGGTAACCCAGACACAAAGGAATACACACACACATGGTATGTACTTACTGATAGGTGGATATTAGGCGCAAAGCTCAGAATACCCACACTACATCCCACAAACCACATGGAGCTTAAGAAGAAGGAAGACCAAAGTTTAGGTGTTTCAATCCTACATAGAAGGCGGAGCAAAATAATCACAGGAGGTAAAGGGAGGGAGGGAGGGTCCTGGAGGAAGAGAGGAGGGAGAGGGAAAAAAACAGGGGCAAAATAGGTATTGGACGGGACAGGAGAGAAGTACAGAGCGTCAGGAAACACAATTGAAACATGTAGCAGTGTGGCATGGGAAATTGGGGGTAGCCACTAGAAAGTCCCAGACTCCAGGGAAGCAAGAGGCTCCCAGGACTCAATGGTGATGACTTGAGCAGAAACACTCAACAAAGGGGGAGCTACAACCTATAGAGATCACCTCCACTAGAAAGACACGGTCCTCAGTAGAGGGATGGGGCCACCCAAGCATCTCAAAATTTTTAACTCAGAAATGTTCCTGTCCAAAGGAAATACAGGGACAAAAAATGGAACAGAGACTGAAGGAAAGACCATCCAGAGACCACCCTACCTAGGGGTTCATCCCATCTGCAGACACCAAACCCCCACACTATCGCTGCGGCCAAGAAGCACTTGCTGACATAGCTGTTACTTAAGAGGGTCTACCACCACCTGACTAATACAGATGTGGATGTTCACAGCCAACCATAGGACTCAGCCCAGGGACCCCAATGGAAGACCTAAGGAAAAGACTAAATGAACTAAAGGGAATTGTAATCCCATAGGAAGAACAATAACAACTAACTGAACAACCCAGAGCTCCCAGAGACTAAACCACCAACCAAAGAGTATACATGGAAGCAGCCATGACTCCAGATACATATGTAGCACTGGATGGCCTTATCTGACATCAATGGGAGGGGAGGAAGGCTTGATGCCCCAGTGCATGGAAATGCTGGAGGGGTAAGGCAGGAATCAGAGGCAAAGGGGAGGGGAAGAAGGAGAAAGGGTTGGGGGGGGCACGTTGTGGAGGAGTAAGTGGGAAGGGGGATATCATTTGAAATGTGAATGAGTAAAATGGTTAATAAAAGTTGATATGCAATTATAGAATAAATTTGTATACCTAAAAATGAATTATTTTGTCACTCTGAGCTTTAAGTTCTTCATATACATTCAGGTAATACTGTTTCCTTCAGTTACTGCAAATATTCTAAAGTATGGAGAGGACAACACAGTGAGAACTGGGAAGAGACCTCAGTCAAGCGAAGAACCTGTACTCCAGGGTAGACCAGTTTCCAATCCCATTTCAACCCTTTACCCGCTGTATAACTCTAAATAACACATTAAACTTCTCTGAGTTCAGTTCGGAGGGAAACTGCAAACTGGTACATCACCAATTCATTCACATGTTCTGTGAGGACATCAGCAGACTCAAACACCTGGTATCCATGGGTTCTGGTATCACTGAAGGTTAATTCCCCATTTCCCATCTACTCCTGTGTGAATCTGCTCTCCATCCATTGACTATTTCAACGTGCTTATGTGGAGTCAAGGAAAAATGAACGTCTAGAAAAGATGTAATAAACCTTTGTTTTCCCCAAGGTTCGTAACACAGGAAATGAGCTGGAGTGGCCTTTAGAGATCTTAAGCAACTCTGGGTCTCAAATGGGGAAAAAGTGTTGCCCATCTTCACCTGCCTAAGGGACACACTCCAGATGTTCCTGGATGGAAGTCTCTGGGACTCACTGATGGCAGGTATTATAAAGTGGAAGGTTCTAGTAGACTTCCCATAGGTCTTCAGTGCTCCTTATATTAAAGACAAAACTGAAGGATGTGGACCAAACATTTTAGGGAAGAAAGAAAGCTATATACTGTCCTGGAGTTGGTTAAAAAATAATACCACAAACTGCACAGTTATTTTTCAGTTAGGGGAGTTGGAAAAGCCAAGATTAAGGTTTTAACAGGTTTGGCTTCTGATGAAGGCCAACTCTTGGATCCTTTTCCCCATCCCCAGATGACAGAAGACAGAAGCAGCTCTTCTGGTTTCTTTCACATAGCCAATTTCTGAGGGCTCCTCATGGCCTAATCACCTCTACAGGAACTGTTTCCTACTAGGGGGTTAGACTTTCAGCAAATGAAGTACAACTGTGGAATGTGGTAAATGTCCACTCCATGGCATGCATTAATACAGGCTACACTGTCTCTTCATTATAGTGCTTCAACTTTTTCTTACAAAATATAATAATGTTCACCTTATTATGTACAAAAGTAATCCTCATGTCAGGTTTCAGGACACCGTAGCTTATGAGAAGGTCCTGTACAGTTTTCAGTTCATCTTTACACTTTTTAACTGTTGAGTAAAATTGCTTTCTTACAGGTAGATTCTTAAACAACTTTAGAGCAGTTACAGTTGTACCTGTTGGCAGATAAAAGCATTTTAGATATAGAAGAAACTGCACATATCTCAATTCCCATATAATCAGTAATCAACCCTTTCCACCATAATGACCAATCGTCCTCCAAGTATAGAGGCTCAAAGAAGGGCCATCTCTGTAAATTACTCTAATGCCCTACTAGGCTCTTCTACTCAGGGTCCACTGAGTAAACAAGAGTCATTTCTATTTTATTTATTTATTTTTGGGTTTTTTGAGACAGGGTTTCTCTGTGTAGCCCTGGCTGTCCTGGGACTCACTCTGTAGACCAGGCTGGCCTCGAACTCAGAAATCCACCTGCCTCTGCCTCCCAAGTGCTGAGATTAAAGGCATGCACCACCACCTCCTCGCTGTAATTTTATTTTATTTTAAAATTCAGTTTTTTTTAAAAAAAGATTTATTTTTTTATTATATGTAAGTACACTGTCGCTGTCTTCAGACACACCAGAAGAGGGCGTCAGATCTCATTACAGACGGTTGTGAGCCACCATGTGGTTGCTGCAATTTGAACTCAGGACCTTTGGAAGAGCAGTCAGTGTTCTTAACCACTGAGCCACCTCTCCAGCCCCCTGTAAATGGTGTAGAGAAACACAGGTTTACTAGAGTACAATCTTAAGAAGTCTGAGGACAATCAAACTATGTGGAGATGTAGGTAAGTCTACATTAGAGTATAATATATAGGTGATATAAGACTACACAGCATATGCAATAACTTTAGGCATGCCACACCACTATAAAGAACAGGTTTCCCCAATTAGTCTCTTTTTGATGTTGATTTGTTAGAAATTTCTTCTGCCACAAAAGACTGATCCATAATTCTTAATTTTTGACTTTTCAAAAAGCTCTAACTACCAACAGGTAAACAGAGCTCAGAGCAAGCACTGCCATGGCAGGTGCTGCTGGGCTATCATTTGCATAGACACAGATCAAAGCAGAGAGCAAGGCAGGAGGGGCAGCAGTCTGTAAAACTTTTTGCCAAAGTTGAAACCTGTGGAGCAACTGAGAGAGCTGGGAGGACGCTGGCCAGGAACACTGAAGAGAGAGAGAAAGAGAGTAAGAGGGAGAGAGTAAGAGGGAGAGAGTGAGGTGGGGCCAAGCAGCCCCTCTTATAGTGGATGTATTGGCTAGTTTTGTGTCAACTTGACACAGCTGGAGTTATCACAGAGAAAGGAGTTTCAGTTGAGTAAATGCCTCCATGAGATCCAACTGTAAGGCATTTTCTCAATTAGTGATCAAGGGGGAAAGGCCCCTTGTGAGTGACGCCATCTCTGGGCTGGTAGTCTTGGGTTCTATAAGAGAGCAGGCTGAGCAAGCCAGGGGAAGCAAGCCAGTAAAGAATATCCCTCTATGGCCTCTGTATAAGCTCCTGCTTCCTCACCTGTTTGAGTTCCAGTCCTGACTTCCTTGGTGATGAACAGCAGTATGGAATTGTAAGATGAATAAACCCTTTCCTCCCAACTTGCTTCTTGGTCATGATGTTTGTGCAGGAATAGAAACCCTGACTAAGACAAATTGGTACCAGCAGAGTGGGGTATTCCTGTGACAACCTGACCATGTTTTGGGGAGGACTGTGGAAGGACTTTCGAACTTTGGGCTTGAAGATCCATTCATTGTTAAGAGCTCTGTCAGATGTTGTGTAGAAGCTTGGAAGATAATGTTGAGAACAGTGCAGAAGATGGAGGTCTGGCTTGTGAAATTACAGAGAGAAAATTAAAGATTCTTTTCAGGGCCATTGCTATTTTGATTGGGAAGATTCTGTGGTTCTGGTTAGCTGGGGCTGAAGAACCAGCTGTGATTAACAAGATACCAGAACTACTAAAGTGAAACTTTTGCATTACTGGGACTATTGATCCTGGTTAGCTGGAGCTAAGAGATTAGCGGTGATTAAGAAGAGACCAGTATCGTTGAGGTGACATCTTCTGGGAAATGTTTTCTGAAAGCACAAAGAGGCTGTGTTCCAGAGATAGCCAAGGTTGTACTCCTGCTGCAGCGGGACTTGGTAATGTGTAAGGGTCACCCAGGTGGTACTGGTTTTGAAGGCATGAAGGGGTCACGCAGAGTAGCTGAGGCTCGGCAAAGTGAGAGGCCATGGAAGGCCATTGGTGAAGGTGCAGCCTCAGTTGCAATTGACGGCCCAGGATTGAAGGGGTCATACAGTGTTTTGGAGATGCCAGTCCCATGAGATGACCACCAAGAGCAGCAGCAGTGGAGTACAGGCATCTGGAGCCTAGAGGATGATGCGTGTGCTACAAAGGGCATGGCTGGAGAGGTGACCCAAGCCCTTGGAGGAGCCCAGAAGATCATGAGTTGGATCCCAGACATTGGATGGTTAGAGATTGATTTTTGCTTTTGATTGTGACTGTGCCCTGATATTTTCCCTCTTGAAGGAAGAAACTATTTTAGTGGAGCCCACAGTTAAGACACTTTTAATTGTAAAAAGACTTTGGATTTTAAAAGAGATGGATATTTTAAAGAGATTGAAATTTTAAGAATATATAAAGACTGTGGGACATTTAAAGTTATTTAGACCTTGGGGATGAATAAGAATATAAGGGTTGAGGCTTACTAGTGATGTGTTTGTGTGTCAAGTTGACAAGGGGTCAATTGTACTGGCTAGTTTTGTGTCAACTTGACACAGCTGGAGTTACCACAGAGAAAGGAGCTTCAATTGAGGAAATGCCTCCATGAGATCCAACTGTAAGTCATTTTCTCAATTAGCGATCAAGGGGGAAAGGCCCCTTGTGGGTGGTGCCATCTCTGGGCTGGTAGTCTTGGGTTCTATAAGAGAGCAGGCTGAGCTGGGTGTGGTGGCACAACCTTTAATCCCAGCACTTGGGAGGCAGAGGCAGGTGGATTTCTGAGTTCAAGGCCAGCCTGGTCTACAGAGTGAGTTCCAAGACAGCCAGGACTATACAGAGAAACCCTGCCTCGAAAAGCAAACAAACAAACAAAAAAGATCCGGCTGAGGCAAGCCAGTAAAGAACATCCCTCCATGGCCTCTGTATCAGCTCCTGCTTCCTCACCTGCTTGAGTTCCAGTCCTGACTTCCTTTGGTGATGAACAGCAGTATGGAAGTGTAAGCTGAATAAACCCTTTCCTCCCCAACTTGCTTCTTGGTCATGATGTTTGTGCAGGAATAGAAACCCTGACTAAGACAGTGGGCTTGTTATCTTGCTGTTGCTAGGTAACTGGGAGGAGTCCAGCCTGAAGGTCAGAAGCTTGGGACATTGTTACTTGCTATGTGACTAAAAGCCACAAGCCTCTCTTGTGGGGGATATGGGGGCGGTAACTTTGACAGGAGCCAGGTGTCCAGGAGACATGAGGGAACACCTTCCATCCCCTTCCCATGTAGGTGAAACTTCCACCACTGGGTTTTTCTGGGATTCAGACCTCAACTCCACTGGAGACCAAACTGTCTGTGCATAGCCCATTGCCCCACATCTTCCGTCTCGCTGATTTCCTCCCCAACTCTGGGATCCATTGGCTCACTTTATTCACATGCTTGTTTGCGCAACTTCAACATTGTTGAGTCCCTTTATAACTAAGATATAAAAATCATGACTCAGCCTTTCCCCATTTCAGCATCTTTGAATTCAGTCGTTGAATCTTTTAGAAAGATTATGGGACCTTTGATTTTCATGTTTCATGTGTTGTGATTTGCATGTCTCTTGGGTTGTACATCTCTTCTGGTTGTATCTGGAGACTCTTCTTATTGAGCAGACTACTCTCGAGAGCTCAGCCTCCACTAGCACTCCGAGTAGACAAAATTGCAGTAACAACAGCAACACTTAATCAAACAAGATGTAAAAATACACCTAATATATATCACTAATATATTAATCATTAATATATCACTAATTACCACAAAATAATGGCAAAATAATGCAGAGTGTGCTATGAAGACGAAATTTATCTAAGAGCCAAATCCAGGTCTGTCATCCCAGCATTCAGGAGAGTGAGGCAAGAGAGCCAAGAGTTCAAAGCCAGCCTTAGCTATATAGCAAGTTCAAATCTTAGCTATATAGCAAGTTCAAATCTAACCTGGGCTATGCAATACTCTGTCTTAAAAATTAAAATCTTATTCTATAATAAATATAGAAATAGTAAATTAATGACATAAAGGAAGCAGGAGGAGATGGAATGATTAGAAGTACAGAAAGAGTAATTAAGAGAAATTGAAGAATAGAAGTGAATAAGAATGTTATGATGGGAAAAGAAAAGAACAAGATAGTATAAAATTACAATAAATCAAAAGATCTTTTCTTTGCAAGATAAGATTTCCCAATAAGGAGAACATGCAGAACTAAAATTGGATAAATTTTAAAGAGAAATAGAAGGTCTGGAGAGATGAGTTAGTAGTTCATAGCGCTTGCTGCTCTTGCAAAGAGCTGGAAGTGTGTATTACAACACCCACAGTGAGTAGCTCACAATCACAAGAGATCTAATACCTTCATCCAGCTTCCATGGACACCTTTGTATGGGCACCTATGTATACATTCATACACACACACATAAGTGTTCTAAAGGGATAAAAATAAAAGCAGAAAGTTTTTTTTTTTTGAAAAATAGTAAGTTAAAGTCAAAATATTCCTTAAAGTAGAAAGAAAGGAGGCTGGGGAGTGTAAGAAAAAGAAAGGAAAGGAAAAGGAAAAGAAAGAAAACAAATGATTCCTAATACAGAAATCAATGTGTGCACAAATTAATTAAATATAGAAAGGAACAAAACAGAAAAACATGGAACTTTTAAAAATACAGTGAAATAGAAATATCACTAAAAAGAACTGTAAAAATAAAAACCACACGAGGCGACAAAGCAACGAGAAAGATGACAGCCCGTTAAACTGGCTTCTTTCCAGGTCCTTTGGAAACCAGAGAGTGATGTGTGTTCTGGTCTCCCCTGTGATTTGTGCTGGTGATGGGTTCTTCAGGACTCTTGGCTTCATTTCTTTGTGTATAGGGGCCTCTGCTGGGCTTGCTTAGCTTTACAGTGTTTCCAACCCTAAGTGTGACTCACCTTTTGAAGGGGAGGGGCTGAGGATGAGTGACTGCCAAGCCAGACTCACCTACTGACCTCAGCCTCAGGGCTAGTCAACTCCCAGACTGCAGAGGGGGCTGCTGTCATTCCTTATACATATGATGGCCTGGACCCACCTCTTGCCACCTGTGTTTTGCCAGCTTGTTAGCATCGGGTCCTCATGCTCTCCACAGTTGCTTCCAAATACCGTCTCCTACCCTGCAGTACTATTGGGTTGAATTTAAACTCCTCCCTGAATTAGGATTCCCTGTTCCCAGGCCTCCAGAGTAGCTGGAATATTCCTGTTTTAGATGCTTCTGACCCACAAGCTTGTAGGCTGAGGAAACTCTTCTTCAGTGCGGACCTGTCCTGCCAGACAAGTCACTTCCTTAGGAGACCCACAGCTGGATTTGAGGCTGCTGTGGGTTTATCCTGTGTGTTGGACTGCTGGTCTCTGGGGTTGTCTGGAGTATGCTTTGGATGGGACTTCTGCTTCCTGATCCCCTGGGAAGCAGCTTGTCTGGAGTGCCTTTTGTGACTCTCCAAAGCTTTTCTAGTCTTTCTGGGTTTTGGGTTTTTTGTTTGTTTTGGTGTTTTGTTTTTTGTTTTGTTTTGTTTTTTCGAGACAGGGTTTCTCTGTATAGCCCTGGCTGTCTTGGAACTCACTTTGTAGACCAGGCTGGCCTCGAACTCAGAAATCTGCCTGCCTCTGCCTCCCAAGTGCTGGGATTAAAGGCATGTGCCTCCAAGCCCAGCTTTCTTTCTGGGTTTTGTTTTGTTTTTACTTTTCATGACAGGGTTTCTCTGTGTAGCCCAGGCTGTCCTGAAAGTTGCTCTGTAGACCAGGCTGGCCTTGCACTCACAGAGATCCACTACCCACTGCCGCCGCTGCCCACACCACCTCCATGCCACATCAGCAGCAACCACTACCTGGCATCTGTCTTTTTTTTTTTTTTTTTTAAAGATTTCTTTTTCTCTATGTATAAGTGTGTGCACATTTGTAAGAGTGAAAGTCCCACGTGTGCAGTTGCCTGCAGAGGCCAGAAAGGGAGTCAGATCCCCTGGAGTTGGAATTGCAGGTGCTTATGAGCTGTCTGATGGTGGTGCCAGAACAGAACCCTGGTTTTCTGGTTAAGCAAGTACTCTTAGCCACTGACCCATCTCTCCAGCCAGCCAACCTCCCTCCCTCCCTCTCTTCTTCCTTCCTTTCTTTCTTTCTTTCTTTCTTTCTTTCTTTCTTTCTTTCTTTCTTTCTTTCTTTCTTTCTTTCCTTCCTTCTTTCCTATACAGTCTATTCTTTTTTTATCCTGACACCTTCCACCAGGTCACATGGCTCACAATAATTTCTGGTACCCAAATAGTGGCTTATACTTCCTGTAATTCCAGCTCCAGGGGATCCAATGCCCTCTCTTGTCTCCATGGGCATCAGGTGCACTGGAGGTGAACAGACGTGCATGCAGCTAAAAGACCTATACACATTAAAAAGTAACAATGAAATAATTATTAATTAAAAAAAAATTAGCCAGGCATGGTGGCACATGCATTTGATTCCAGCACTCAGGGGTTGGAAGCAGGCAAATCTCTGTGAGTTCAAGGCCATCCTGGTCTACAGATTGAGTTCCACAACACCCAGGGCTATTACATAGAGAAACCCTGTCTTTAAATACCAAAAAAAGAAAAAATAAAATTGAACTGAGCCAGCTGTGGAGAGCAAGCCAGTAAGGTTCCTTAGCCCTGCCTGGGTTTCTGCTTCCCTCAGTAAGGACTGTGGCCTGGAAATGTCAGCCAAATAAACCCTTCCCACCCTAAACTTCTTTCGGTTAGTGTTGTAGCATTATGGTGGCACACACCTTTGATCCCTGTGCTTGTTAGGCAGAGACAAGTGGATCTCTGTGAGTTCTAAGGCAGCCTGGTCTACATAGTTAGTTCCAGGCTAGCCAGGGCTACACAAGTGAGAAAATGTCTTAAAATAAAGGAAGGAAGGAAGGAAGGAAGGAAGGAAGGAAGGAAGGAACCTAATTAAGACAGTAGGTATGTGTATTTGTGTGAGCCTGTAGGCTTGTATGTGTGCATTTGTATTTGTGTGTGTTTGTGTCTTTGTGTGCATTTAAGAGTGTGTTACTCTGTGTGGATTTGTGTGTCTCTGTAGCTATGTGAGCATTTATATACTTCCATGTGTATGCGCGTGTGTCTGTGTTATGAATGAAGATGAGACTCTTACTATATATTTGAGAAATTTACATTTTGGCTCTGGAAAGATTTAGATTTTGCTCACTTTTTCAGTTTATCCAACATTCATAGGTTTTTTTGTATACATTCATGATATACATCGATGATATGAGCATTTAATATTTGATCCTAGTTTTGTCTTTGTAAAATGAGAAAATAACCTTCTCATAGTAAAAAATAATTCTGCTGCATTTCTTACACTTAAACTTCTGGTCTGGTTGAGGCTTATGCTAATTGTTATATTCATCTTTGCAGCTCACAGCAAAAGGCTGAGTAAAATGCTGGGTGCAGCACCTGATGTGGTAGGAACCTGGAAGATTACAAAAGTTGAGCTCACACTTTCCTCTCCTGGGGATAAAAGGTTAGGATTGAATGTTGACAAAGTTCATGCGTGCTCAGAGAGACGCCCTACCCACAGAGCATGAGCTCGCATTTCAGGGACACTGGTGTCATTCCCCAAGGCTCCACTCTTTGGCAGTGACACTGGGGCTCCATGGTGTGTCTTTTACCGAAACAAAGCTTTCTTTGCTCAAGTTGAATGCTGACCCATTAGCATCCGTACTGGAAGAAAACACAAAGATGGCTGGAGCAAGGCGGGGGCGCCATTCTTCTTGCCCAGATAAAGAAACTGAGAAGAAAAGGAGTCATGCTATGACCAGTGTGACAAACATTTCTGCTAGAAAGCATATAATTTCATTTCCACATGGTCAGAAGAAATAAAACCCTTAGGATTGTGTACGCTGAGAACACCTTGGGCAGACCCACCCTGCGCCAGGGAAGCCTCTTTTTCAGGGACCCCTCCCCCTCCCGCTTTCTCCCAACCGTTGTATTCAGATGAAGCAGCAGTGTTCTCAGAGTAGGTAGGTACTCACCACTGACCAGCAGGAATTCTTGTATAGCACCCAAGGAAGAACTTATCTGAACTTATTTTCACGGAACACCTGTGGGCTCCAATCTCACACTCCATTATTTTAGCATATGTGTTTTTAGCCTACGTGTAGAAACTTGGACATTTTTGTGTAAGGCATTTTGGTCATCTGACGTTAGGGTCCTAAGACATAAGGGGTCCAAAGAAAGTATAGGAGTTTTGCTTCGACGTTTTGGATTTTGTCCTTGAATTTCTTCAGCAAGGTCAAATCCACTACAGGGAAGGAAAATGTCCTTTGAAGCTACTTTGGGCTGAGATTGTGGAAGCACCAGAGGGCCCTAATTGGCATCACTGGTCTGATATAGGCTGTAAAACCATTAAGACTTAAGTTCAGGGAGAGGAAGTAGCTATTGCAAGAGGTCAAAAAAAAACGCCAAACCGTGACATCATTTAGAGATAGGTGTTGGTGTTGATGGTCGAGGTTGATAGCCCTCAGATAATTCCCTCCGTAGCTTAAGGGCCAGCAATCTGAAAGATACCAATCATGCCAGAAGGTCACATAGTGAGCAAGGGCTGAAATCACAAGCCAGAGTTAAAACAAGAAAGCAAGTGAAACCCACCTGGAGATGTTACCCAGGAGTTGTCCAACTAGGACGTCTATCGATTTCTGGAAGAAACAAGTCTGATTAGCCATTGAAGGAGGCAGGGACTGAAAACAGAAGAATAAGGAATATTATTGGATGGATAAGAGGGACACGCCATCACTATGTCTATCCAGTGTGTGTGTGTGGGGGGGGGGGATTAAATCAAACAGCATCCTGGGATGAAGGAGTTATATTCCTTAATGAAGAGTGCAGGAAGGCCAGAGCCCACTGTGCCATGGAAGCAGAGGCTTTCTCTTGGTTTCACCCAGATGCCCATATAAGGCAGGAGAGACTCAAGAAAGATGGTGGTGCCAGAAGCTGGGGGAGGGGGGGCGCATTTTCATGGTGATGCCAGAGTTAGTGGGAGGGTCCATCATCTGAGGCTTGAGACCTGTAGGAGGACTTTAGGGAGATATGTTGCTTTTATTTTTCTTAAAGATTGTATGTAATGTTTACCTCATGTGCCTGAGTGCTTTGGGGGCATGTATGTGGGTGTACCTCATGAATGCCTTGTCCTCGTGGAGGTTAGAAGAAGATGTCAAATCTCCTGGAACTGGAGTTACAGACCGTTGTGAGCCAGCATACAATGCTTGGAACCAGACCCAGATCTTCCTCAAGAGTGGCCATCTCTCCAGCTCCCCAGGGATATGTTTTAAAGTTAAGTAACATTAGGGAATGCAAGCCAAATGTGTGGATGGACCCAGGTGTGATGGAGATTTCTTTGCTAATAATGGAGGGGGCATTAAACAGAGTTGGATTTTTCTACTTACAGCCAGACAAACTAGCTTTGACAGAAAATTAGAACATTATGAAAAGACGTTAGCGCATGGAAGAAAGGATTTGCTTAGTGGGCACAGTAAACCTGGATGGATGGAAGTGTTATCAGCGCGCCTCTCATTCGGGGAATCCCAACACCAGGAACTATGGTCTATGGATCCTTAGATTCACTCCATAAAACCTTTCAGTGTGCCTGCCGGGCAGTGGTGGCACACACCTTTAATCCCAGTACTTGGGAGGCAGATCCCAAATCCAGGAGGATTTTTGAGTTCAAGGCCAGCCTGGCCTAGAAAGTGAGTTCCAGGACAGCCAGAGCTATACAGAGAACCCTGTCTCAAAAAAAAAAAAAAAAAAAAAAAAAAACCAAAACAACAACAACAAACCAAAAAAACAAAAAAACAAAAAAACAAAAAAACAAAACAAAACAAAACAAAAAAAAAAAACAAAAAATGGCTGGAGCTGGGCTGAATGAGGTCAGGAAGACTGACCCCTCCAGAGACAGTCTTGGAGACTCATGAAGGTCTCCTTTGCTCAATTAATATTCCTTTCTGCCAGTTGTTCTATCATCTGGAATGGCCAGGAATTCTGGCCATTGGAGTTTCCTTAAAAGCATGAGGACCACACCCATCCTTCCACCGAAGCACATATGCCCGCATATCCTCTATCCCCCACCCCCACCCCCACCCCCACTTCTCACTGAAGAATGTGAACGAACTTGAGTCCAAACCCTGGTGTATCTGTGGCCATCCTAATGAGGAAGACAATTTGCCATCCTTGTAGGTCTCTTTAGGGTGGTCCTGTTGTTCCCTGGGCTCTGTCTTCCCCTGGAGGGCAAGTCTCAAATGTTGGCTGTTCATTTTCGTCACTTTTATCGTTGATTTAATCTTTCAGGTTTTCATTGTTGAATACCCAGCACAGCGTTATCAAAGTTGAAGAGGAAAGGATGGATTTTGGGTTTTACTTTTGTGTAATGTTCAGACAACGCTTAGATGGAAGCAGATTTGAAAATTGAATTGTGGAATGGTGGGTGGAGCCTAAAATTCAGAACGGAGACACAGAAACTGAGAGTAGGAGACAGGGTGGACAGAAGATAGGCAAAGGGGCACACAGGTCATAAAAGAGGATATAGAGCTATTTTTTCCCCTCTAGTTTTGGCTCCTTCAAAACTCATAGTCCAGCCTTTATCCCCAACTTAAACCTGAGAAGTAAGAAGAGCTGTGATTGACTATCCCACTTCCCCATCCACCAGAAGGGATGGAATTCAGGAAGATGCTCTTGGTCCAGGGAAGCCCTATACTGGCTGCAGTTACCAGGTTGGTAGGGTCAGACTTAGCCAAACTTTACAGAACAAGCAGGATTTCTTAAAGTTCTAGCGAATTTGAAAGCAGCATTTCTTTTCATTAGCTAAATGAAGTGTTTGCAGGATACTTGGGAATTACAATGACTATGTTTTAATATTTTAATATTTGCTACAAAGTTTCTTCTTCTTTTGGTCTTTTTTCCTCCTGTTTCTTTCCTTCTTCCTTACACCTCTATAATATATTAAGAAATACCACTTCTCTCTTATTTTTCAGTCCCACACAAAGGTTCAGTGTATGAAAGTATTTGCTACCTGGTTGAGGCAAATCTGAGGACCAAAATTTGATCTCTGAGATCCAGATGAGGGGGGATGAAGAGAAGTTCACAAAACTGTCCTCTGACCTCCACTGTTTGCTGTGGCTCACATGGCCACCCCCACAGACTAGAAATAAAATGTCTAAAAGGAATATTATTTTTAAATTAGAAAAAAGCTGATAATGCAGTGTCGTGGGATCAAAAGATATTAGCAGGGAGTTCAGAGAAGGTGGAAGTTCACACATTTGATGGTGATGATGATGATGATGGTGATGATGATGATGATGATGATGACGATATGCCCTGGGGCTGGAGAGATGTCTTGGGAGTTAAGAGCACTTAGCTTCTCTTGCACAGGACTGGGTTTAGGTTCCCAGCATCCACAGGGCAGCTTACAACCATCTATAACTCCAGGTCCAGGGCACCCAAAGCCCTCTACTGGCTTCTCTGTGCATGAGGCACACACATGTGATACATACATGCAGACAAAACACTAATAAAATAAATAATTCTTTAAAAAGAAAGATACCCAACCTCAGTCAGTAAAATGAGACATTTCCCAGTTTATGTCTGCTAAAAGAAAACTTTGTAAAGATGTAGAAAGACACTCCTGGTATTCTTTTTTGGCCATGAAAAAACAATTTTATGATAATCTTGTATAGCAAAATGCAATATGCAATATGACTTAGTGTGTGTCTGTATATACATATACTTAACATTTAAAACATCGAGTACTATTTAATAACTTCCTTAAAGAGTTAAACAACATAGCATGAACAGTTTTCTGTTGTTAAACAAGGGAACTTATTATTAAAAAGCCTCTAGCTGAGGGCCCTAGCCACTGCTTCGTCTGCACCTCGAGGGCCTCAGTCCTGATGGAAGGAAGACCACAGACCTTTGCACAGGATGCATCTGGGGACCACAGGCATTTGCCTATAACAAGGGATGTGCTACCTCCCAAGCCCTGTAAACACTTTATTTCTCCTCATCCGCGCCCTTAATATTGCATATGGAAAGAGAGCTCCATCCGGCTAGGTCTCAAGACTTCAGGGGCCAGAGAGAACCCAGGAGTTTGGGAAAGCACCAGAACAAAGGGAGTTAAAGCATGCATGTTTATTGCAACCAGAGAAGCAAGAGACGGAATCTCTCCTCTCAGAACCTTAAAGGCTAGTGGGCAACAAGCAAGCTCCTGGAATCTCCAGTGCTGGAGCTACAGGCACATGTGACCATAACCAGTTTCAAAAATAAAAAATGCGTGCCAGAGATCTAACTTGCTTTTACTCATTTGGCCCTCTCTCCTGGTCCATTGTTCCCCTTTCAACAGGTGGATTTTGTTTGTTTGGTTCGTTGGTTGGTTGGTTTGACTTTTTGTTTTGTTTTGTTGTGGTTGGGTTTTTTATTTGTTTGTTTGAGTTTTTTTTTTTGTTTGTTTTGTTTTTTGTTTTTTTTTTCTAGTTTGAGGCTGTTAGGAGTAAAGCTGTCATAAATGACGATCTTTCCTTAGCCTTTTTGGAGCCCTTCATTTATTCCCCTTGGATAACTAACTAATTAAGAGTGAAATTCCTGCATCACAGGTGTGAACTGAATCCCCAGGAAAAAGCCACACTTGATGTTAAACATTCTACAAGGCTTTAATTATTCTCTCAGGGAACCGTCAGGTGCTGTTTGAACTCACCCAGAAGCTGGCTTTGGAAGTAAGCTGCCTTCCACTTCAGACCCAAACATATTTGCGTCTAGTGTCCTCCAACTTTTCCTTTCCTGGGCTACTTCTCCCTCACCCTCCCGTCATAGCACACGTCACTCGAGCCAGCCTGAGTCTGTGCTCTCAAGCCACAGTTGTACTTGGTTCAGAAAGAATTCGTATGCGTTTAGACACTTTACCAACAAGGAGAGCTGTTTGCTATAGTTCTGGGAAAAACAGCCTGCACCGGGTTTAAAGACTCCGTCGGCCTGGTGGACTGGTTAGGACTTTGTACTTGTGGGAAGCTGGACACGGGGAAATGAAAATTTAGCTGTCTCACATATTGGTAAAAATATAAAAAACTCCCATTCGCTATTGGGTAAAATTAACAAGGGTCAAAGCAGCCAGACCCGCACGCATGCGCGCGCCACTTTCCCCACAAACTCTTTTGGACGTCATCTATTTCCTTTCTGAAAGGTTGGTTCAATATTCGAGTGACAGACAAGAAAAGCCGCCATGAAAACCCTCTTTTCCAGATGATACAGCCGCCTGACTTTTTTTTTTTTTTTTGCAAAGGTTCGCCTACGTCAAGACATGTTTGAAAGCAATTATCTATTTAAAACTGGCATTCCCTGGGTTTGGGTGAGATCTTTCTAGTGAGATTTTAATGAAAGAGCTCCCCTTGTGTGGTGCTTCCCGCCTGGGACACTAAGGTGTCTTTTGTCACATGTCTTGGACAGCATGCGTCTGTCAGTGCCTGAGCTGAGCAACAAGAGCTTGGCTGTAGTTACCCTTGCAGGCAACTTCTGCTGCGGTCCCAGCGGGAGAGCTGCAGAGTCCCAACAATTTGCCCTGCTCCATTTCCTTCGACTCTAAAGGAAGGCTTTGCCTGCCACCTCCTGCCCTATAAAGCAACCCTTAATTCTTCTTCCAGAGCCTGTGGGAAAAAAATCAACAAACAAATGAATAAATCAACAGGAAGCTGAGTCCGAGAACAACTCATCACGGTAATAACTGCCATGTGTAGGCGACACCGCGGTTTATAACACGGTTCCACGTGTATAATTTATTTTTATCTTCAAAACAAAGTCCCTAGGCATCATTATCATCTGCATTTTACAGAGGGAGAAAATTAAGGCTCAGGGAGTTGTGAATGGTCATCGTTGTTCCTTCCGAGGGCTGTAGCTGGTCTGCACGGACAACAGCAGGGCAGACACAGCAGTGCTGCTGAGGAAAGAGATGCCTGGCTCCTTACAACCCTGAAAGGGACCAACCTAGACTAGCTCAGGACACAAAGGCAGCCCTCCAAGTGTGTTCCTGTGGGCATGACTCGTGACTCTGCTTCCGTGACTTCTGATCAGCTTCTACATTCCGGGACATGATTTGTGTTTGATTTGTTTGTTTCTGAAATAGGGTCTCATTTAGCCCAGGTTGGCCTCAAACTTTCTATGTAGCCAAAGACACTCTTGAATTTCTGATCCTCCTACCTTCGCTTCTTAGATGTCAGAGTTATAGGCATGTGCCACCTCACGGGACACAAAACCAACGGTATAAACACTCCCATACACACTTCCCTGAGACAAAAGAATGGACCATCTAGAGACTGCCATAGCCAGGGATCCATCCCATAATCAGCCTCCAAACGCTGACACCATTGCATACACTAGCAAGATTTTGCTGAAAAGACCCTGATATAGCTGTCTCTTGTGAGACTATGCCAGGGCCTGGCAAACACAGAAGTGGATGCTCACAGTCAACTATTGGATGGATCACAGGGCCCCCAATGGAGGAGCTATAGAAAGTACCCAAGGAGCTAAAGGGATCTGCAACCCTATAGGTGGAACAACATTATGAACTAACCAGTACCCTGGAGCTCTTGACTCTAGCTGCATATGTATCAAAAGATGGCCTAGTCAGCCATCACTGGAAAGAGAGGCCCATTGGACATGCAAACTTTATATGCCCCAGTACAGGGGAACGCCAGGGCCAAAAAGTGGGAGTGGGTGGGTAGGGGAGTCGGGGGGAGAGTATGGGGGACTTTTGGGATATAGCATTGGAAATGTAAATGAGGAAAATACCTAATAAAAATATTAAAAAAATAAAAATAAATAAATAAATAAAAGGAACAAAAGAAAAAGAAAGTTCATGGCCTTTTAAAATAGTATTGTCACATGTGTATATGTGTGTGTATAGTGTATGATGTATATGTATATACATGTGTAATCCTAATATAACCTACTTGGTCTGTCTTAGTCAGGGCTTCTATTCCTGCACAAAACATGACCAAAAAGCAAGTTGGGAGGAAAGGGTTTATTCAGCTTACACCTCCACATTGCTGTTCATCACCAAAGGAAATCAGAACAGGAACTCAGACAGGGTAGGAACCTGGAGGCAGAAGGTGACTCGGAAGCCATGGAGGAGTGCTGTTTACTGGCTTTCTTCCCCTGGCTTGCTCAGCCTGCTTTCTTATAGACCCCAGGACCACCATCCCAGGGATGGCATCACCCAGAAGGAGCTGGACCCTCCCTCCTTGATCACTAATTGAGAAAATGCCTTACAGCTGGATCTCATGGAGGCGTTTCCTCAAGGGGGGCTCCTTTCTCTGTGAAAACTCCAGCGTGTGTCAAGGTGACCCCAAAACCAGCCAGCACACGGTCTGAATACTGTCACTTGTATGCATGTTTTCAGGGCTGACCATTTGGCGTTGGATGGTTGGTGCTCTCTTCCAGGGAGAAGACTATTTCTCCCACACTGAGTGTCCCTTTGCCGCCTTTTGTTCTTTGTGTAGGGTTGAGACCATCCACTTTAGAAGGTCCTAGTTCATCTCATGTTTATGCAGTCATCTCGATATGACTTTATGGGTGTAGCTTCTGACATTACCAGGAGATGTAATATTACAATAAACTCTCTGATTCCCTCTGGCTCTTAAGTCTGTCCACCCCCAGTGGACAATATTCCCCAGCCTTAAGCATGGGAGTGTGTTTATAAGTATATCCACTGGGACTAGGCTCCATAATTCTCCACTGTCTGTGGTTTTCTGTAATGGTCTTTGCATGTCGAAAAGAGGTTTCCTTGATGAGGGGTGGGACAGGTACTTAAAAAGTAGTTAGAGCTTTTGTTGGCTTAGTAAAGTGATGGCTCTCCTTCAAGATCCATGACTTCGATAGCCCAGAGCGGCCATCCTTGTTAGACCTGGCCCTACTTTAGTTCTGAAATCAGATGATGTTGAACGCAAGTTAGCCATCCTCTGGGTCAGAAGGGTATGGGCATTAAAGTCAAGGGGCACAGCACCCCTGCCATGCTCTTGTGAGCATCCTGCCTACTGCTCAAGTCTGATTAATATTAACCAAATCATTGCAAAGGAAACAGCGCCCATCTGATTCAATCTATTCACATTATTCTGTGCTTTAGAAATCAAGCACCATGCACAGAGATAGTGGTGTGACTCTGTATGGCTGGCTTTATCTTGCAGACCACACCCTAGGGCTTCATGCACAGACTGCTGTAACAGCTGCGTGGTGGGGTCATTAGTTGAGAAAGTGATTCTTCTGTCATTGTGGGAAAAGACTGGTTATGGAGTCTCATAGACCTGGGTTCCAATCCCAACTCTGCCCAGTCTCTGTTCCATCTTTGATAAGCCAATTAGCTTTTCTGAGTCCCGGTTTCCTTATCTCTGAAATAATAACATCCACCCACAGAACTACTGAAACATGGAATATTGTAAGTACGGAGGAGTCTGGCATTTGAAGAATGTCCAATAAATTTTCTTCTCCTCCTCCCCCACCCAGAAGTTTGAGCAAAGCAGAATGATTCACCCTTGAAAGCAATAGTTAAGTTGCAGAGGATGTGGACTTTGTGATCCTTACACCGGGAAAGATGCACAGCATCCCTTCTGGAAGTGGGGAGAGAAACTGAGTGTGCTTCGCATTCAACAGGATTCTGTGAATGCTGGCATTTTCCAGGAGCGTCAAGGGACAGCATGAGCCCCCACCTGGTTTCACCTTTAGATTCTTTCTCTGTCTCTTCTTACTCCTTCCCTGAATGCTCTCATCCTGTTTGTCCTAAAGCCTCCTGTCGTTTGCCCAACTCTTCCCTGGCCAGCACTCCCGCAGGCCACAAACACAGTGCCTCAGTGTAACCTGTACGGTAACATTGTTGCCAGTAATAACCTCCGTGTTTCTAAAGACTGCCTCCGGGCTGCTAGTCTTGTGCAAAACCCCTTATTAATCAGCAGCCCTGACTGCAGCATTGACAGTGGAGATAGAGCAGGCCCTCTGTGACTCATCTCCTTGAGACCCAAGGAATTGGGGCTCTTCCATCAGCTCAAAGCATCCCAGCTTTGCCTTTCTGGATGCACCTGCTTTGCAATACAGCACACAGGGCAGAAGTGTCCTGAGATACAGAGGCCCGTTCCATGTGGGCGACTGACTCCTCCTAGGCTCTGTCATTTTCCTAGGAAGCTGGAATGTCATTTAGCTCAGTGCCTTTGTCTTCTGTCCTCTGGTGGACAGAAGAATTATGTGTGGTCTTAAAAACATCTCTGATGTATGGAAAGATCCAGGCTAGACTTCTCCCTCTATTCTGGGAAATGTGCTTTGCCTAATATAAGAATGTTCTTTTATTTCCCGTGTGTGCCTCTTATAAGTGTGAGGGCGGGGAAAGATACTGTCTACTTGAAGATATATGTATCCCCAACAAAATCCTTTTTTTTTCCCCTGCTTCCTTAGAAAGTTTTGGAAATGACAGAGCTCAAAAGAGGGCTCAGTCAGTAAATTGCTGAGCATGTGGACAAGAATACCTGAATTCAGATCCTCAGCACGTATGTAAGATGCTGGGCACAGCAGCATGCATGTGTACTACTAATGTTTGGGAGGCAGAGTCTGCAAGAGTACCCCTGGCCAGCTAGTCTTGCCTAATTAGCGAACTTCAGATTCAGTGGGAGACCCTGTCTCAGGAAATAATGTAGAAGGTGAAGATGGAGGATACTGATATTGACCTTTGCCCCCCCACACACACACACACATGTGCATGCACACACAGGAAATAATGGGGCATCAAACACTCAGATTGCTACTCCCTGCCTTTGTGTTTCTTCTTGACAACAGACAGCTACCCTGTGAGAGGTGGACCTGGAGCCAGGAGGCAAGCTCATCTATCACAGTTGAGAGACATGCTGGCATAAGATAGGATGACATCTTTACATGGGAACCCTATGATTCTGGAATGTGGAAATGAGCATTTCAGGTGAATTATCTATTCAGAAGTGTGCTAGCATTTCCTGTTTCTTTCTCCTTTCTAGGCTAATTATCAGCATCTTATACTCAAATTCAGAAGACGTGTGCCTAAGACCATTTTAGGTATTCAGAAACCATCCGCCAAATAGATGCCTCCAGTGCAACCTGGGGGGTTCGTTAGATTCATTAATTCATTGTAGTCAATAAACACTTTGAAGTCCTTTTATTAAAGGAGCCACCTAAAACCAAAGTAGCACTATAATCAGGTCTAATGAGGTCAATGCTTTAAAGAGAGGCCCTTTAAATCATATATAAAGCTCCTCTACCAATCATTGGTACAGGACAAAAGTAGACGAGGCAGGTGAGTGTAGGTTCTGGTGTTTAAAAGCTTCCTTCTCGGTGGCAAAGGCACACACTGAAGTCTGCTCAGTTGAAGGAAGCCAGAGGCACAGCGAGCCACTGCCTGATGGAGTCTCCAGCTGTCACACCTATGCTATAGGAATGTTATAAAGACCATCTCTGTGTGAAATCTTAATCTACAGGTTGCCGCCACTAAAGGCTTCTTCAAAGACTTCTCTGGGAGACTGCAAGGGAGGTGAGTGGTAGCTTTCCTTGCTTGCATCTTGAGAAACACAGACCATGCTTCAGAAAGGAAACCAAGGGAAGAGCCCATCTGGGAAGAGACAGAATACAACCACCCTCTGCTAAGTGTATGTGGGGTAGTAAGAGGTGATGGTGGATTGAAATCTCCTGGGAGTCACACTGTCAGGGTGTGCTAAAGGCATGCATGCTTCAGGCTGCAGGGGTGCTGTTCAGGAGTCACACTGTGTATGCTAAAGGCAGGCACACTAAGGCTAAAGGGGTGTTCAGGAGTCACACTGTAGGAGGGTGCTAAGGGCAGGCATGCGTGAGGCTGCCGGGATGCTGTCAAGGAGCTGGGAGAGAGACGTTATATTGGAAATGATTCTAAGCTTGTCAATGTGTTGTTTGAATGACAGGGACTTCCTGTTAAGAAACCTTCACGTTTTAAAACGAATCTGTTTCTATTTCAAACCAGAACAGGTCCCAAAGGATAAGAGTCACGGCCATGGTGCCCTCGCTGGTGTTCTGGGGACTTATTGCTCTCATCGGTAAGTAGCGATTTTCCCTGATTCTCAGGGTATCTGCTTTCTAGCAGAGTCAGAAGGCATGATGACTACATGCAACAGAAGAGTGACTGGCTTGGCTATTAACCAACTGCATAGTTGTTTGCTTTGCTTTTGTGTGTGTGTGTGTGCGCGCGCGCGCGCGCGCGTGCGCCAGCGTGAGTGTGTATGCACAGGAGCAAGTACACACAGGTAGATGTCAAAATTGGCATCATTCCTCCATCATTCACTACCTTATTTTTTTGAGATGAGGTCTCTCACTGAACCTGATTTGGCTAGGCTGGCTGTCAAGCTAATTCAATGAATATTGCAATATTGCAACTAAACCACTTCCCTATCCCTAAACAACTGCTTTTTTTTTTTTTTCCCCCAAGACAAGGTTTCTCTGTGTAGCCCTGACTATCCTGGAACTCACTCTATATACCAGGCTGGCCTCAAACTCACTGATCTGCCTGCCTCTGCCTCCTGTGTGCTGGGATTAAAGGTGTGTGCCACCACTGCCCGATCCAACAGCTTGTTTTTAAGAGCATCTTCTGCTTGCTAAGCGCACAAAGGAAATGTTAGTGGGGATGTAAAATAATAAAATACTAACTAGTCTGTGTACTTTCTGACAGTGCACCCATTTGGCTGAATTTCTTTTAAAGAGGGTTATGGAACAGTGCAAGAGTCAAAATGCATGAAAAGAAAATTCTCGATGCCAGGTAGTGGGTGAGAATCATTAAATGAGTTATGTAGATGGGAAATCCATTAGTGTGGGAGTATAGAAGGAAGAGTTCACATCCTTCTAGGAAGGTCAGACCTGAAAGGCTTTGGTGAGGGCATGAAATGAGGAGATGCAGCCAGGCAGTGGTGGCACATGCCTTTAATCCCAGCACTTGGGAGCAGAGGTAGGTGGATTTCTGAGTTCAAGGCCAGCCTGGTCTACAGAGTGAGTTCCAGGATATCCAGGGCAACACAGAGAAATCCTGCCTCGAAAAACAAAACAAAAACAAACGAAAGAAAGAAAGAAAGAAAGAAAGAAAGGAAGGAAGGAAGGAAGGAAGGAAGGAAGGAAGAAAGAAAGAAAGAAAGAAAGAAAGAAAGAAAGAAAGAAAGAAAGAAAGAAAGAAAGGAATGAGGAGATGCCTGCAGAGGGAAGGAATAATTTAGTGGAAAGACTGTGGTGAGATGCAGAGAAGTGTCAGGGATAGAGTGAGCTGGTCGGTGAGGCCAGAACAGAAGATTTCCTTTCAATGTTTTTAACAATTATTTTATTTTATGTGCATGGTGTTTTACTTGTGTGTATATGTCTGTGCAGCATGTGTGAGCCTGAATAGGGTAGAAGAGGGCATTGGATACCTTAAAACTGCAAGATGGTTCCCAGCTCCCACACAGTGGCTCACAACCATCTTGTCCTGGAGGTTAATAAAACGGGGAGGAGGAGGAGGAGGAGGAGGAGGAGGAGAAGGAGAAGGAGAAGGAGAAGGAGAAGGAGAAGGAGAAGGAGAAGGAGAAGGAGAAGGAGAAGGAGAAGGAGAAGAAGAAGAAGAAGAAGAAGAAGAAGAAGAAGAAGAAGAAGAAGAAGAAGAAGAAGAAGAAGAAGAAGAAGAAGAAGAAGAAAAGAGGAGAAGAGGACAGGGAGAAGGAAGAGGGGAAGAAGAGGAGGAAGAAGGGAGGAAGAGGAGGAGGAGAAGGAGAAGGAGAAGGAGAAAGAGAGATAAACCAGGTGTGGTGGCTCATCTCTGTAATTTCAGCACTCAGAAGGTTGATGCAGAAGAATTACATGTCTGATATTAGCCTGGTTAGCCAGGTTAGTCTTTGCTATAGAGTGATACTTGAGAGAGAGAGAGAGAGAGAGAGAGAGAGAGAGAGAGAGAGAGAGAGAGAGAGAGAGAGAGAGAGAGAGAGAGAGAGAGAGAGAGAGAGAGAAATGAGGAAAGAAAACGTGGAAACATTAGCCTAAGAAAAATGAAGACCCTTTGCAAACAGTGTTCCAGTTGTGGATAGATTGGAAAGGAAGTACTTCGAAAGTCTTCTAAATTTGGAGATGGGAACCCAAGCTAAGAGCAATAATTTGCAGTTACCTGTGATCAAAAGCAGAGCAACATGTTGGTAAATTTTTACTCATTTCTAATTGCCAGTTGGGAGCAGAGTTGTGCAGCCAATGCATTAATTATGAGCCACTGTACTATCTGTGTACAAGTGAGGGAGGGCCGATTTTTAAAAGACTGGTGTGTTGATGATGTTGACACAAGGAATAGAGGGTCTGTGGTCGATTGCAGGTTCCTTAAAGCAATGGTCCTCAAACACGCATGACAGTCAGCTGAGGATGCCACTGAAGAGCAGGCTCATTGGCCTTGGGGATGACATTCTGACTCAGTAGACCTGGTATGAGGAGCCCAGGGGCAAGCATTGTTAATAAGTAGCCCAGGCGGCTTTGATCACTGTGGGCTGTGGCAAAGGCTGCCCCTCTTGAATGGATAGTGAGCCTGTCAATCAAGTTATAGCAATGAAAGGCAAAGGGGGCCAAGGAGGGAAGTGGGCAGATGATTCTTTTTCATAAAGATGAATAAAAAAAGCT